>NC_142101.1:10000000-11200000 GCF_054644295.1 Miniopterus natalensis | reverse complement strand
CGGCCTAGGTACCCAGGCACCTGCCCTGGACAGGGAATTGGTAGCTCATGAAGGGTAACTGTGCCCCGATCGCTCAGGCCACAGGGATCTCTCTTCCCTTAGAGCACTATTTTGGGACACAGTTTGTATAGCTACGTGTGTGCATGTGTGTGTGTTAAAAGATAATAATATCAAATTTACCTTTCCGACCGTTTTTTACAGTTCAGAGGCGCTGATAGAGGCCCCCGCCGCACAATCACCTCCATCCATCTCCAGAACTTTCTCCATCTTCCCAATCTCCTTACTCAGGAAGCAGCAGCTCTCCAGTCCCCACCCCCAGCCCCCGGCAACTGTCGCTGTACATCGTTCCGTCCCCGTGAACTTGACCACTCTAGGTGTCTCCTATACGGGGAATATTACAGTATTGTCCTTTTGCGTCTGGCTTATTTCACTTAGCACGATGTCCTCGAGGTTCACCCGGGTTGTAGCGAGTCAGAATCCTTCCTCTTTAAGGCTGAATGGTACACACACGCCAGTGTGTGCATCCACCACGCTCTGTTCAGCCACTCGCCCACTGGTGGGCACTCGTATTGCTCCTGCCTTTTGGCTGCCGTGAGCAATACTCCTACGAATGCGGACGCTGTTCTGCTATCTTGATGTGCCACATGGCATCAGCATTTGTTCAAGCGGATGTACAAGTCTTACATTGCCACTTCTCGTGGAGGCGACGCGGTGGGCTCCCCTCTTTGGACACCTTGATGTCCGGCAAGGGAGCAGGAGGCATGTCAGTGGGACGGCCTTGTGTCACTCCCCGGGAGGAGCCCAGCCATCACCTCCTACCCCATCACCCCCTTCCTTCATCCCCAGGGACGTTTTCATTTCATAGCAGTGGAAAGGAGATTTTTTTTTTCTTTCAAAAGGCCAGAAATCCTTGGAGAATTTGTGTATTTAAAAAATAATTACTGTTTACTGGGTGCACAAGCACCAAACAGCACATGAAATTAATAAGCTACGATGACTACTCTCCCAGGGTTCAGAGTCAAGGAGGTCCCCAAGGGCAACACATCTGCATAAGGAGGGCCTATCAGAACCTGATGGGGAGTCGGGAGCCCTGGGTGTCCTGTTCCGGGGACCTGGGGCCACCTCCTCGACCTCTCCCATCATCCCGTTGTCTCCTTCCTGACCATCATGAGGAGGCGTTATGGAGAATCACCAAAAACCACGAGTACCCCATAAAAAAGGAAATTAGCGCAGCCCACCGCCACAAAAAGGCCCCAACCTGCAACTTCCTTCCCAAGTGGCTGCCCCACACAGGAAGCAGGGAGGCGGCTGAGGCGCATTAAGACTGGGCCCCTTTGTATCACATTTACCACCCTGGCTGCAGGAGATGCTCGTAAAGCCATCATTAGCAGACTTGCAGCTGTCAGCCCTTCCTCCACCCTCGGCCCGCGGAGACAGTTTCCATCCTGCTGGCTGAAGGCCCTTTAATTGCACAGCCCACTTTATTAGCTGCCTTGACCTCCAATAAAAGCTCGGGCCTCCCAATGTCTGAAACCTGAGACAGGATGTGTCCCCTGTTACCTACTCGGCTGCTTCCTTCAGGGTTCCCGTTAGAGAGGCTTCTCCTTAGCAAGTTCACAAATAATCACATGAGCAAATTTAGGGGCAAGACCAAGAGGTGCTATAAGAGCAGCGTCTGAGAACATCAGCCTCAAAAACACGTGGAGGGTTTGTCACACTGAAGGCAAAATGCTCAGCTGGGGGTGCTTGGCTGCAAGACGCTCTACCGTGTTCCCTGAAAATCGGTGCAGAGATCCGGGTGCAAGAACGAAGAGTAATAAATGGTATTCCTGCCCCTCGGTGCCTGTCCTCGGCTGTCCTGATGAGCTCGGGCTGCTCAAGGCCACACAGAGTTCCACTTTTCCTATCTGTGCTGCCTGAGTTGCGTTGAGACTCAAATACTAACATAAATTATTAGAGTTGAAATAAGAGGGAAACATTCACAGGGAGCAGTTTCAGAGGCCACCTGGGCTAATGGTAAAGAAAAATAAAATCCATAACTTAACCGACCTTGTTGACTCATTTGTAGACCATAGTACCAAAAACTACAGGGTTATTACACCCAAGTGGCGGGCACGGGAATTGTAAATATTGGTCTTAACAATTATGGCCCTAGGCAGACATTGGGAGGAGAAATCAAAGGGGGCTAAAAAGGTTTGGGGGGAAATTTACATTGAGAAATTTTTTTTAGAAACATGGAATAAAATGCTTGGAGTTCTGGTGTTCCCGTATTGCTACCCAGGACGAACTCCCCACAAATTATTTCTAAATCCTAATCAGGATGGCACATTTTTTAAAATGTAAAACTAAGTTTTAGCAGCCACATAAGGAAGACAATGTATTTTCTCAGACAATCCTTGCCAAACTGCTCTTTTAAAATCAACCGTCCTTTTGTTTGTCCGGGTTTATTTCTGCTCACAAACACAGAGGACAGTAAAGTAAACAGCTTTATTAAGAAACAGGGAGAATCCTGTCAGTCCATTTATGATCCAAATTCCCAAGACAGAATCATCGCAGTGAGGGTGCTACCAGTACCTTCGTCTGGATGGGCAAACGAGGGGACACGCGTTGGCTGGCTGAATCCCACAGAGGTGACAGCTAATGGGACAGCTTCAGGCTCTTGGTTCAGCCAGAAATCCATTCAGGACCTTGCCAAGCATCTCCCTGTGGATCTGGGACATGGAACTGGGCTCCATGGAGTCCTGGGGCTCCTCTCCAGCCTCAGAGACTCGCAGGCTTGGGAGGAGTTCAAGGGCCACCGACTCCCACCCTCTTGGTTTACAAAAGAAAAAGCAGGCTCGAGCCAGGGAAATGACCTGTCCAAGATCACAGTGCTAATTAGTGCTGGAGACCGGACTGCACCTCTCTCTGCTCATCTAAGGACAGTCCTTTCTAAGCGAAAAGTCTGGGGTTGTGGACAACCTCCAACGCCTTCCAACCAACCTCCTCCCTCCATCTCCTGCCCTCTATCTTCCCTATCATCTATCTATCTATCTATCTATCTATCTATCTATCTATCTATCTATCTATCTAATCATCTATCCATCTATCCCTCCACCAATCGCCTGGCTTGGAGGAAAACAAGAAATGTCCCAATTCACAGCAGTGGGACCACAGGGAGGCCATTCAAGGCCCCTTCTTGGGCTGCCATGTCCAAGATCAAGACGTCCCTCTACGGAAAGACACACAACTGAGCCAGGCAGCTGATTGTTTTTCTTAAACAGTGGTGGTTGCCAGTAGTTTCCCTGAATTCAACTGTCCATTTTCTGCATAACCATCTATTTGGTCAGGTAGCTCAACAGCGCCGGTTGTTGCTGGTTGTGTTGGTTTCTGATCAGTTAATAAATCAGTCTCGGGTGGCTGCTTGAAAGCACCAGTTAGATGGAGCGGGGCGTCGGGAAGTCGTGATTACAACTCTAAAGAAAGCAACCGCTATAAATAAGATTATAGTGTTTCACCGGGCAGGCAGAGCCGTTCATCACTGCTAATTAAAAGACGGAATTACGGCACAGAAAAATCTCAAGCTCTGGGGGTTCCTGTGTTCTCTCAGAAAAAAATCCTGAATTAGCAATGACAAATCTCAGCCATCACCCCGAGTAGATAAAGAATGACTGAGAGTTGACACTCGTCACTGCTGTGGGGGCAAAGTGGACTTGAAGTTATTATTTGCAGTTCATGCTTTAAAAATAAAACCATTTTGTGCGTAAGAATTAGCAAAGATCTTAAAGCCATGCTGTATGGAAAGCGAAAACTTTTTCCAAGAAATTTCTGTGGCCAGTAACAGTATTGAGCTTAAACTCCATTAAGTTGAAAAGATGGATTAAAAAGACCCTTGGCAGTAACCTCGTCTGTGACACTTACGATGTATTTTTAGTGCAGTTCTGCTTATCAGAAGAACTCACTCTACCCCAGGGCCTCTTGATATGCTCACCACATAGCAGCATGAGAATATCGAGTCTTTCTAAGTCGAGTCTCTAAGAGCCAGCTCTGGGAGCTGGGATTTGTGCAGGAAATACTTCTCGGTGGGGGAGGGGGTCTTTCTTTCCAGACTTCTCTGCTGGGTCTGGTCGGAATCAATGCGATAGGATCAGCAAAGCATAACTGCAAAGAAAACTGTCTGAGAAAGATAAAACTGGATTGGAAGGCAGATAGGCCTTGCTGGTGCTGCTCAGATCTGCAGGGCACATGGGCAGTCACAGGGGGGACCTGCTCTCTCCTCCATCCAGAGCTGAGGTGCCAGGTCTCATGCCCCCTGCAGGGCCTCTGAGCTGGGCAGGGCTCAAAGAGGGCATTTCCACCCTTGACAGACGCTCAGCCCATAGTCAAGGCACCTCAGCTAAAAGGGGGAGCTATTTGTATCAACTGAGCTCTCCGCAATTTCCTGGGGAGCCACGTTACCCGTGAATAAATCAGCCTGCGATGCTTTTTGCAACTTGCAGGTAAAGAAGTGGGAAAGGAGGTGAGCTGGGCGGTCCCATTTTCTCTGATGCTGTTTTTCCATTGGTGCCAGGGCTAGGCCAAGAGGAAGGGGCGGAGAGACAGGAGGGGAGGGGGGAAGAGGAGGGGAGGGGGGAGGAAGAAGCCTTTCCTAAAATTCAGCTTCATTGGAACGAGAACAGGAGGTGATGGTTGAATATCATCCCGCAATTTCACTCGATCTTCACCACGGCCCTGGTGCGGTGCTATCGTCGCCCCCATTGTATAGATGGGACAACCAGGTTCAGGACGGCTCAGTGTCTTCCCCAGGGTCACACACTTAGTGATGCAGCCTGATTTTGCACCCGAGTTATTGACCCCAGATCTTCATTTTTAAGATCATAAGAGCCTAAAAAATAGATCTCTTAACCTCTCAGAGTCCTCAACAACTCAAATTGTACCTCAGATGTCCCCACCTCTCCATGCAGTCCTGGACACTCTGTCATTGCCTGTCTTTCTCCAGGGCACCAGAATCTTCTAACAAAGATCCCCAATGACCACCTATTTGCCGATTCAATGGAAACCTCAGTCCTTACCTTCTTGACTCTCCCCGGTATCTGACCTTCTGTCACCCCTAGCCCCCGAAGCTCTCTCTTCCCTTAGTTTCTAGGACACCACTGTCCCCTATGTCCCTCCCGTTTCTGGCCTCTCCTTCTAGGTCTATCTTCCTGGTTCCCCCAGGTACCTGTCCCTTCAATGTCAGTGGGTCCCCCAACTCCATGCTCAGGTGTTTACTGTCTCACTCTACACGTGCTCCACGGAGAGCTCACCCATCAGTGGATTCCACCACCTTCCTCATGGTGATGTCTCCCAGGCCCACGTCTCCAGCTCTGACTCCACTCTAGACCTCCAACTGGACCTCTCTGGAACATTCCACCTCAAACTCTACAGAGTCCAAACTAACTTTATTCTCCACAACCATCTTCAAAAATCAGACCCACAACAACAAACACCCTCGCTCTGCTTGTATTCTCGATTTCAATTAATGGCAGCACCATCCACACACTTGCCTCGCCAGAAATCTGGGAAAACAATCTTCCTCCTTCCCTCCCACCCACAGCTCAGCTGCCACCCCTCATGGGTTTTCTACATACAAGATGGGTCAGGTCCAAGCTGCCTCTTCGTTCCCGCTGCTACTGTCTTGGTTCAGGTCTGCATCATTCCAACTAGGCCAGGGCCCCTCTTACCTGGACTCCATGACATGTGTCACCCTGTCCACAGGTTGAACCCCTGCTCGCCCCTCCAAAGCCAGCTGGAGCCTCGTCTCTCTGTGCTGCTCCCTAGCAGCCTGCACAGCCCATGGTCCAGCACTTAGCACACTGCACTCTAGCTCTTTGGTTCCCTGTCCGTCTCTAATCCTAGAGATCAGGGGAAGGATTTTAGTCTTTTTTATAGCTTGGTCATAACATGGCATAGTAGTGTAGCTGGTACATGAGCAGGAATTAAAAAAAAATGCTTACTGGCAAATGAATATGAAAGTAAAAACAATAAATAAAATATTAGCAAACTAAATCCAGCAGCATATTTAAAAAATACATTGTGGAGTTTATTACAGGAATGCAAAGATGGTTCATTATTAGGAAATCAATGATAGTAATTCATAATAATAACAGATCTAAGGAGAAAAGTCTTATGATCATCTCCCTAAATACTGAAAAAACATTTGGCAAAATATAACATCCATGCCTGATTAAAAACACTAAATAAAATAGAAATCGATGGTTACTCTCCTTAACTTTTACATATATATATATATATATATATATATATATATATATATATATATATATCTCAGTCAAAATGCCAGTATTTCACTAATGGGAAAAGCGATACACAGATCCCTATAGTACTGCCATTTAACGTTGTATTGGAAGATTAATCAATGTAACAAACAAGAGAAAGCCACTAGAAAAATAAAAACAGCAAAGAAAAAGAGTAATGATATCTCTATTTGCAGAAGATAAATTCTTTTTAAAATCCAAGTACTAATTTTTAAAACTAATGAATACATTAATAAAATTTAATACGGTAATAGGATATAAAATTAATACGTAAATCACTCGCCTTCCATATAAACAATTATCAATTAGAAGAGATAATGAAAGTGAAGAGCTCCTTTGTAACAGCAACAAAAGATACAATACCTAAGAATACACTGAACAAAAAATGTGCAAAGCCTGTAAGAGAAAAACCTTTAAAAGTGCTGAAAAGTAGACTTGTTGAAATGGAAGGACATTTCCTGTTCTTGGGGAAGATTCAACATCATGACAATGCCAAATACCCCCCCAGGTTAATATGCAAAGTTCACATGGTCCCAATTAAATAAAAATTCTTGAGCTAGGCAAGTTGATTCTAAAGCTCATACAGAAAAAAATAGTCAGAAAGAATAGCTAGGAAACTTCTAGAAAACAAAGGCATTGTTTGGGATAAAGACGGGTAGACCTACCAAATATTAAAACATACCCCAAAGATTCTATAATTAAAATAGTGTGGAACTGGTATATGAAGAAACAGATAAATAGAGCACAATAGAAGGTCCAGAAACAGAACCAAGAACAGTTGAAATTTTGGTTTATGATAATGGTGGGATCTCAAAGCAGTGGGAGAAAGGCGGAAGATTTAATAAACGATTAGAATTTAGAAAAAAATAAAATTGATCTCTTCTCATTGGAAACCAAAATACTCTCCTAATGGATCAGAGCTCTAAATACTAAAAAGAAACTATATAAACGCTCAAAGAAAACATTGCTGACTTCCTTTAAAACCTGGACGTGGCCCCTGCAAATCGGGCTAAGCCTGCATGGCACCCTGTGATAAAAGAGCACGGTTTCACTTTGGTGGAATAAAATAAGACTCTGTCCCTAAAAAAATAAAAATCATTTTTAAAAATTTTAAAACCCTAGGGGTGGCAGACAGACACCTTTCTAAGCATGGCTTGAAATCCAGTTTATTTGGATGGAGATGGGGTCCAGAGCATCCAAACGGCAGCCAGCTCTAGACAGTAAGACTATATATAGGAGGTTGACAAAAGAAACGAGAAAAGATGCTCTGATCAGCCTGGGGCTCAAGACAGTGGTTAAAAGGAAGCCGGTGTTGTATTCCTGAGCCCTCAGGGCACCCCCAGTGTGCAACCTTGGCCAGGAGGGAACCGGGTGGAAGGGTGGAGGCCTGCCCTGGGTTGTCCACCTGAAGGCCAGCACAGAGCCCCACAGGGTTTTCCAGAAAGGCCTGAGAAGAGTGTCAACTGAGGGAACATCAAGTATGAAGTGTCCCTTCTCCCCTCCGTTCAGTCCACCCAAGAAAATGACTCAGCTCAGAATCTGGACAACCCTGCAAGCGAAGTTACCATCTGCGAGCCCAGGAAAAGGAATCGTAACCCACTCTCTCTGGAGCAGAGCAGTGACCTCAGTGGCTTTAGGGCTGGGAGCGTCTTTGGGTGTCTGTGTCCCTTGCATCTTTAGGCATCAAGCTTCCTTTGGTGACCCGAATCGCATGGATCACCTGGGATCCCAGGGTAAAGAAAACAAATCAGGCTCATGTTCATTTGCTGTGAGATCTTATGTCTGTCCACCCGCATGTATGTGTATCTTAGCACAGCGCCTCACACCTACTAATGGGAATTGTTAGCCATTTACAGTCATCATTATTCCCATCACCGTTACTACCAGCTGATGAATGGGACGATCTGCCACGTGCCAAAGAGCAAACAATAATGTTGCCTAAATTTTATTGACTTCATCCTTCCAAATGCTGACAAATTACTAGCTTCGGCCATTGAAAAAATCACTTTTCTAATGCAATAATCCTATCTGCAGTGCGCGTGGGAGAAATTACTACAGGCCAGGGATTTTTACAAAGTGAATTAAGTCACTATAAAAATTGACCTCGTTGCTTCACAATTAAAAGTCTGGGAGCATGCAATGCCATTATTCCAGAGCTTGCTAAATAAACCTTAAAGAAGAAATGAGTGCTCGCGTGTCTCTACGAGGAAGATGTTTTTATAATCCCTAAAATGTTTCAGATATTTTTTTTTAATGATAAACGCTACAGGACTTTTTCATTACTAATGTTATCTATTAGCTGGTCCTTCATCTCAGATACTTCTGAGATGGAAAAGATTTAAATGAAGCCTTCTGAAAAGAGTCACGTGTTCTTAGATTTCAGATAGAATTTTCTCATAATTAATAAGTATTTAAGATGCAGTATATTTTATCTATGTATAGGGTGTCTTACGATGGTTTCTAGGGGGCCTTCTACATAGTTATTTTTTCATGGCCTTTTTGGAGCTGGGAAAATACAAATATATATATATATATATATGAAATCTCCAAGTCTAGACTTACTTGGGCTCTGGCTATTTAGAGTCCGCGTTTGGTGTTTTTAAACCGCTGTGACACATTCCTTTCTTTCATCTCGCTGACCCCTGGCCACCCTTCTCAGTGTGTCTGCTTAATCTTCCTGATATTTCTGGGGCATAAATGGACCCAGAATATGTGACTGAGAACAAATCAGATAGGAATGTCTTTCTGGACCTCTTTTTTTTACATAAAAGAAGATTTTCTTTTCTTGATATGGAAATGAACAGATGTCTGATAACCTTCTGCCAAGCTGGGACATTTCTGCTTACTCCAGGGAATTCCTTGGGGCTGATGTTTCGCAGGGCTTACACTGTCAATTCAAAAGTTCTGTCGCAGATATCAGAAGGATCCAGGGGAGCCCAGAATGAAAGATTCATTCCTTGGCCCCCGTTCCTGGCGTGGTGCCTCGACTGTGTATAAAACAGGAAAGGCGCTCTTGCCAGTGGATATAAAATGGTTTTATATTTACACATCGAGACACTGCAGTGGGTAAAAGGGCTGTTTTACTCAAAATCCCAACACTTTACAAATCCACATTCTTTTGTTGTTTTTCTCACCACTTCCACTTACCAGCCCTAGAAAAGAAATGATATAAGCCCAGTAAGTACTTTTTTACTGACTGGGGCGATAAAAATCAATCCAAGTGTTTTACAATCTGCCACCAGGCACAAATCTTGACTCACCCAGGTAAGTTGCTATTGAAACGCTGGATCCAGGGCATCATTAAGGGTTATGTGAGCTCACAGTTGTCACTTCTGCATTCCAGAGTCTGTTTGATTCCTAAATCCGCCTCTGCTCTCTGTGGCTTTCCAGAAACCTCAGACTCAATGCACAACACCAAATCCATCATCAGCGTCCTTCGCTCTGAGCTCCACCCAAATCTGGGTCATCTCCTCCCCCCTTCCTGCCTCTATTAATACGATCGCCATCCATGAAGTGGTCACACGGCTACTGAGAATGCTCAGAACAGGGGGCGGTCACTCCGAAGTCCACGAGAGTCACTGTCTAGCTCCTGGGACCAGCCAGACACCCCTGCATGGGCTCACCAGGGGCTTCACCTCACCTACTCAACCAACTGTCCCTGAGACAAAACTGGGGGGTTCAACAGGGCCTGCTACCTCCCAACGGGGATAGCTAAGAACTCACACAACAGGAGATATTTGGGAAATGCACTGAAGAAATTAGAAACTGAAAGCAGATATTGTTTTGTAAAAAAAAACCCTGAATTCTGTAAAACATAAATCAACCAGAATCTCGTCTAATTAATAATCGTCGATGCTTATGTCCATCTCTTAAGAAAGGGAGCACTTTTCAAACCTTATCTAAAGTCATTTTCACGACATTCTAAGAGTATGAATCATTTTCTTCCTTAGTGTATCAGTGGGAAAGTTAAAAATACAGGGGAAAACTGATTGGCTCGATGTCACAAAATGAATCAATGGTGGAGAAAGACCTAAACCCCAATCATCCTAAAAGAATAGGGTTCCTGGAGGTGCTAGTCTGCCTTTGGCTCTTAAATGCCTGCCTAGAAGACTTTTAATACCACCTCGTAGAATTTAATACTCTATTTAAGAAAATGTGGCCCAAATACAGTTAAGCATCTTAAGCGAATTACAAAGGTGATTTTTGCTAATTACCCCTCAAAAACATGTCTTTATCTCCCAGACTCTTACTCTCCAGAGCGGACTACATGCTGGAGCCACAAAGGCATCTCTTGTTCTACTGAAACTTAACTCCTTCTGTGCCTGGGGGCCACAGGGGTCCCCGTTTGCTCATAAATCCAGCTCTGGGAAGAGGCAAAGCCTTGTCTCTCAGTTACATGGGCCTCCAACGTGGTGCTCGAGGGAACACAGCATTTGTTTGATTAAAACGCTGCAAACTATAAGGGTGTGATGAAAACTGTACCAATGCTTTAAAAAGGAAAAAAACTAAAATTATTATTCCCAGGGACATGCAGAATATTTTTAATTAAAATTGAGGCCCCATTGCTTGTTACTAACAATAAGCTCATCCAAATCACCATCGGTTCTCATTGAGCCCTGTGCACTCCCCTGAACCCAAGGTCACGCTCCATTGTGCAATGTCACATACAGAACTCCAGGCAACTGTGGCGCTGTGTGACACTCCTGTGTGCACCTAAAGGGATCCCGTGTGACTGTCCCCATCGGTCTAGAGCACTGAGCTGTAACAGATCCAACAATCCTTCCGGAGCCGTCACTCTGACAATATGATGGGTGTCCCAGCATCTCTTCTATTTCATCAGGTCACTAAAATTGGCAAATATACCGAGCTGCCTCCTGTAACACCGTGAATGAATCTCCCAGGCTGCTTCCACAAAACCGAAAATCGACTTTGTCACGACTCCACACAAGACCAATGGATTCACGTTTCAACACTTGTTTCTCCTGCCTATAGATTTCCTTCCCTTCCTCCATTTGTGTGAGAAGGGTATATTTTGATTTACCTTTGCACACAAGAGCGCTCAGACAGGAAGCTATTGTAAGAACAGGTCCTGAAGAATGTTCTAGAATGATTGGTAGGCTGCAACTTACTAGGATTTCCAGTATCACATGTTAAATCTTTAGGAGCCAAGGTTCTCCCAAATTTATCACATGGTCTAGTCTGGCTATACCATCTCACGGCACCCCACGCTCTTCTTGGTAGAAGAATAAACTATGAATTGTGCACGTTGTGGTTAAAGTCTGTATCTTCTGTTAGAATAGAAGCTCCATGTGGACAGGGCTGCAGGTACCTGTTATTTCATGGCTGTGCTTAACCCAGTGCCTTGAACGCCGCGGGAAATCAAATATTGATAAATGATCAAACGAGCAAATAAATCTGAGTGAAGAAACAGTGTAAAATCGAAGGAGCGAAAGAGGCTCTTCGAGTGCCTGAGACTTATTCCTGGGGAGTCCTCACAGTTTTATTATCCAACTACCGAAATGGCACACTGACAACAACCCACAAGTTAATTATTCCTGAGATGAATTCGGGATTCATAAAACCAATTCTCTCGGTGGCGGTTTTCCACATTTAGCATTTTACAGCCTCTGCGGGTGTTTGTTTCATTTAACCCTTGCATGGGAAAACATCAGTGTGTGTGTGCGTGTGTGCGTGTGTGTGAATGAGCAGATGAAACAAGCAGATGCAGTTATTCCCAAAGTCCACTACTCAAAACCAGTGTTTCAAGTCGGAGAAACACGACGTAGAGAATGCCAGTGGCCGGCCCCTCTCGGAAATCTCACAGCCATCCACTCTGTGTTCTTGGTATCTTCAACCACCGATAAAAACTCTTTGAAGTGCAAGAGTAAATATTATCCTCTGATAGCACTTGGACCCAACAGCGCAAATACAATCGCATTGTTTTCCCGCCCCGGGGGCCCTGGCACGCCCCGGGCCTGCAGGGTTGCCAGGGAGCGCCCAGCGTGCGGGGCCGCGGCGGGCAGGAGGCAGCCCCGCGCCCAGCTCCCCACGCCTCCAGCTTCCTCGGACACACAGCGCGCGTGGGCAGGGGGGGACACGGTTTTCCACGAGGGGTGGGCCCTGCTTTTGTGAGCCGGGGAAGGCAGGCCCACAAACAGGCGACGACAAACGCCAACTCGCTTGCTGTTACTTCTCCACCGACATTTCTGTAAAGGACCGCGGGGGGCGGGGGGGGGAACCCAACGAGCGGGCCAGCAGTCCAGGTGCGGGGCGCAGGGAAGGACTCCCGGGAGCTGGTGTCTGCGTGTCCCTGGCCTGCCACCCCGCAAAGGTTTGCGGATGCGCTGGGGGGGGGGGAGGGTCTCAGCACCGCGCAGGTCCAACAGGACGGCGGGGAAGGTGCGGGGACCCTGGAAAGGGACTCTACGGGGTGGAGCGCAGCGGGGCCACTAACGTGGGGCATTCCCCCGTGGGCGGTGAGGCCTGGGACCGTGGACGGCTCCCAGACTCTGCGCCCCACCCTGCTCCTGCAGAGGGAGGCGCTCGGGGTCGCCCCCGCCCCCGCCCCAGCGCAGGCCCGAAGCTGCCCCACGCGTGCCAGCGCCCCCTGGGTGGCGGGCCGCGGCCTCCGTGGGCCCCCGCGCGCCCGCGCGGCGCTCACCTTGCCGGGGAAGGGCCCCGGGAGCAGCAGCTTCAGCGCCTGCCTCTTCAGCTCCACCAGGCGGGCGTTGCAGTTCTCGCACCAGACGCCGCGGTCCGAGCCGGGGGAGGAGCCGCCGCCGCTGCCCGAGCCCGGGGAGCCGGTGCCGAAGCCCGGAGAGCCGCCCAGGGAGCCCGGCGAGCTGGTGCCAATGCCTGGGGAGGCGGGGCCCGGGGAGCCCGCGAAGGAGCTCGGGGACGAGGTGCCCGAGCCGGGGGACGGGGTCCCCGACGAGCCGAGCGCCGAGCCCGCGCCCTCGGGGGTGGGCCGGCTGCCCGCGCGGGACTCCTCGTACGCTTTCCGGTACCAGCTCTCGGGGGAGAAGGGGGCCGCGGGCTTGGTGGGCGAGCAGACTTCATTCACCTGCGGGGAAGACACGCCGGCGTCAGGGGCGCCCTCCCCGGGGCCCGCGCGCCACCCAGGGCCCGGCCGGGCGCCGACGGCACGCGCTCGGGACAGCGCCGAGCCCCGGGGCCAAAGCTGCTCATTAGCTGTCCTCACGCGAGTCCCCAACGCCCGGGCGCCCCCTGCGCGGGTTCCCGCCGGCGGGGGAGACGGCTCGCTCCGGGGGCGGGGGTTCAATGGTTTCTGCAGGGGGGACCCAGAGATTCAGAGCCCCGCGCTTTTGAACCCGCCACCCATCCCGGCAGGAGCCCAGGTTCAAGAGCCTGGAACCCGCTATCCCGGCGTGGACGGGGAGGCGGGAGGGGGCTGTGACTTCTGGATTTTTATTCATTCATTCAGGGTACAGTTCTCCGAACCCTGAAGCGACAGGGGAATGAGCCCAAGGAACGGCAGAGAATCCATGGGAAAACCCTCCCGTTCGGCATAACTCTCCCTTTAAGCGCAGGAATGCTGCAAAAGTTAGGGGTGCGGGGAAGGGGAGGCACGCGAGGGCTGAAAAAATTCCCAGGGCAAGGCGAGCGCGCGGGGTCCCGGCGGGCAGACCCGCCTCGGCGCAAGCACGCCCGGCGGCGGCGCGCCCGCAGCGGGAGAGCTCGGAGCCGCCCTGCCGCACCGCGCGGCTCGGGGAGGGGGGACCCCAGCCGCTGCGGCCTGGGGACGCGGCTCCGCATTGTGCCCGTCCCAACTTACCCCGTATTTCTTGCCCCTGGTGGAAACCGCCAGCCTCTCTTTATTCCCAGCTACCGAATTCATGGTGGCTTTTCCAGAAGAGAGTGTCCGGAACGTTCCACCAGCGCTACATCCGCAAGGTCTTCCAGCCCAGAGGGGTCTCCCCGTTGCAGGGGGGTTGTCTTTTGGCCTCAAGTCAAGGTTTCTTAATTGGGGGGGAGGGGACTAAAAGCAAACGGGCCCCAGAAGTAACAGCACCAATTTGCAGAAAGGGCTGGAGCGGGCGGCTTATCCTTTCTTCAAACACCGCCTTTCCTCGCCCGCTTCTGCCGCCTCCAGCCGCACGTTTTCTTTGCACGGTCACATCCAGATAACTGGCGTTTCCCGCAGCCCAGCCAGCCCGCGTCCTCCACCCGGGAAGGCGGCGTACAGTCGGGGCACGTGGCCGCCGCGGAGAAGGTGGGCGAGCCCTCGCCTCGCCTCGCCCCCGCCGGCGAGCCGGCTGCGGGAACTTGTCTCCCTCGCGCCGCTCGGTAACTGAGTTCAAAAGAAATTCTCCCAAAATATAAAGATCCAGACTCGGGGAGGAGCCTCGGCGTGTCGCGGAGCCAATATCCGCCGGCGCGTTCCGCCTGACAGTTGCGCGAGGGCAGGGAAAGGGGCGGCTCGCGGGGCCGGGCGCCGTCCGCGGTCAGGGCGCGCGTGTGCGCCCGGGCGCAGCGCGGAGCTTGGGGACCCGGCGCCCCGCCGCCCGGGAGCCCGCCGCCTGGCTGCCGCCGCCGCGCCGGCCGGGCTCCATTTTAGGTTGCGGCGCTCGCGCCTGACATTGAGAGGCTGAGAGCCGACTGGGGGTGGGGGTCGTAAATCTCGCTGCTTGCGGGGAAGTTCCCGGTGAGTGGCCCGCGTCCAGGGCTCTAATGAAACACCGCTGCGCGCGCCTGGAGCGGAGGGGCCGCGCCGAGCCGGCCGGGCCGGACAGAAATGCGCCCGCGCCTCCCCCGCCCCCGAGTTCTTTCTCTTCCTGGCGAGGCTTGCGGTTCTGCCTTTGAAACGCCGGGTAGAAGGGACTGGGTCACGAACAAGTCCGCAAACATGCCGGGTCCTCCCCCCGCCCTTTGTTCTCGCAGACCTGCCGGGCAAACCTTTTCTGGAATGGCCCCAGCGACCCCCGGCCGGCCCCCCGGCCCCCCTCCCAACCACGACACCCGCCCAGCCGCCTGTCTGCGAGGTGCCCGGCCGCCCCGCGCTGGGACAGGTGAGCCCGGGATCCGGAAGGCAGCCGCGGGGCGGGGGAAACTGAGGGGCTCGCCGCGCCGCACGCCCGGCGCGCGTCGGCGGGGCCTGGGCAGGGTGAGCGCGCCGACTGCGCTTGGCCTCGCCTTGCCCGGGGGCCCCCTCAGCACCCCTCCCGCGTGTCTTCCCGCGCCGGGGACCCCTGGAGTCCCGAGCGCACTCGTGGTCGCCCCCTCTCGGACCCCACCCGGCCCAGGCGCAGCGCCCAGGAGCGCCGGGAGCCGGCCTAGGCCGGGCTCCGCACGTGGCTGCTCCGGGGCGTCGTTCTTCATCTCCCGGGAGTACATTTCTGCTGGTGAGCCGGCCGGGCCGTTTCGTTGTGACCTTTAATTAACACCCGCGCGAAGCCTCTGGAAGCAGCGGCCCAGGGCGGGGCCCGCGGGGGGCGTGATGGCATCTCGGCGCCCGGAGACCCAGCCCGGGGGCGGGCGCGGGCGCCAAGGACGTTTGGGGCTTTTCGGTCTCTAGCTTCCTTCTATGATATGGAGGGGCAAGAAGACAATATTCTGGGGTGCTGGGACCCGGGCAACGCCCCCCACACCCTGCCTCCCTCGGGGAGAATGTCTTCTGTGCCTCCCCCGCGCCGTCCACCCGCCGTCCCGCCCTCCACAGCCCTGCGTGGGAATATTTCAGCCACCAAGGCGAGGTAAGGAGGTCAAAGTGACGATGCCGAGGACGGTGTGGAAGTTTCCATTGCGTTCCCACTTCCAATTTAAAGGCGATCATATCAAGAGGAGACCTTGGAGGCGGAGTGGGGGGGCGGGTACACCCCCCGGCCGCCCCCGCGCCTGTACTCTGGGGGGCTGCGGCGGGAAACCGCATCGCCAGGGGCAACGCGGCGCGTGGCCGGGAGGCTGGGTGTCGGGCGAGAGCTACTGCGGAGCAGCGAGATACATCTCGGAGACCAGACGACAGCCTGTCTGATTGGCATCCCCAAGTACCCGAGTCCCCAAAACATGTTTGGTGAGCTCCGAGCGCCCTCTGTTGTTGGTCAAAGTTTACAATCGGAGGCCCCGCGAGAGGGAGAATTTTTTAAAATGGATGTAAAATTTACAGAGAAATGCACAAATTTTAAGCGTACAATTATAGGAATCCCGATAAAGGTATACCTCCAGTTAACCCACGACCTCAATAAAAGTATCAGTTCCCATCCCTCCAGAAAGCTCTCTCCTGTGTCTTCCTAGCTGGACCCCACCCCGCATACACAACCACTGCTCTGACTTCTGTCACCATAGGTGAGTTTTGCCTGATCTTGAACTTTTTACTCCTAAAAACCCATGCGATATGTATGCTTCGGTGCTTGATTTTTTTCGCTTAACTCCAGGTTTTTGAGCTTCACACTGTTGCTAGTAGCCCTCTGTTTTCTACCTGTACTGCTTTTCATTCCTGTGTCTCCTGCCTTCTTGTTCATTGATTATTTTTTAGTATTCTGCCCTCATCCCGTTAGCTCTAAATGCTTATAATATACATCTTTAACTTATCATGGGCTCCTCAGAGTTTACATTAGGCCACTTCACCCCAAGTATAAGAAACTTGCAACAGTGTAATTCCATTTTCTCTCCCTCCTTTGTGCTACTATTTTTATGTATTTTATATATATACACATTATAAAACCCACCATACAGTTTTATCAATTGTACTTTAAACAATCTGTTGTCTTTTAGTGAAATGAGAAAAACTTAAATATATAGTTCTGATATTGACTCAGTTTTACTATTTCTGGGATTCTTCTTCCCCACCCCCCCTTAAGAGCCAGCTTTCCAACTGGGTCATTTTCCTTCAGACTGAAGAACTTCCTTTAGCATTTCTTGCACTAAGGGTCTCCTGGGAACATATCCTCTCAGCTTCTGCTTATCTGAAAATGTCTTTGTTTCACTTTTGTGGCTGAAGACTAGTTTAACTGGACGTAGAATTCTTGGTTGACAGTTATTTTTTCTTTCGGCTCTTTAAAGATGCTATTCATTGCCTCTGGCCTTCCTTGAAGGTCAGCAGTAATTCTTACGGGACTCCTCTATGTATTGTGTCTTTTTTCCTCTGGATTCTTTGGAGATTTTTCTCTTTACCATTGGTTTTCAGCAGTTTGACTGTGGTGTTCCTGGGTGTAGTTCTCTCTGTATTTATTCAACTTAGGGTTTGCTGAATTTCTAGGACCTATAAGTTTTTCACCAAATTTAAGGAAATATATGATTATCCTATAAGTTTCTGAGGCCCTGTTCATTATTTCAATCTTTATCCCTCTAGTCTTCAGATTAGATACTGTCTGTTGATCCTTTATTAAGTTCACCGCCTGGCATCTGCCATCTCCAATCTCTGTTAAGCCTATCCAGTGAATTCTTCATTTTAGATATTGTACTTTTCGATGAATACACACACACATATAGTTTCCAATTCTCTGCTTCTTTTTCCTTTAAATCCTTGATCATAGTTATAATAGCAGCTTTAAATTTATTGTGCACTAATCCAATATCTGGGCCATTTGGGGGTCACTTTCTATTAACTGATTTTTCTCTTGACTCTGAGTCATCCTATTTCAGATCCAGTAAATTTTAACTCTGCTGAATATTGTGGCCCTTGCAGCAGAGTGATGCTCTATTTAGGTTTTTCCCTTAGATCTAAGAAAAATCACTTAGTTCTGGGATTTGTTCTTTACCCCTAACGTATGGCACTTCTGGGGTTTCAGTGGAAAGCCTAAAGTGTTTACTGAGCCCCTCTAACTTGGGTCTTGTACTCCAAACTCTGCTCCCCTGCAGAGAGAGCAGATGAAATCTCTGCTCAACTCTTTTCAGCTTCCAGATGCTTCTTTCTTCTGGACCCTTCCCTGTATGCAGAATTCAGAACTGTTCCCCAAGGATTTGAAGGAAATTTAATGTGGATTTTAGGGCGACCTCACTTTGGCTCTCTCCTGGATTTTCCGCCTCCCTCTCCAGTTACAGACCTGAACTCCACCACGTGATAATTCCTCAAGCCAATGAGACTGGCCTACTCCTTGAGTTACAATCACTGTGCCCAGCAGACTGGAAAGCCCCATCCAGCCCTGAGTCCTTGAATCCCCACCAGTGCCTGCCTGCTTTAGGCCACTCTCCAGTGCCTTTGTATAGGTTGTATATTGTTGTTACCCAGCTTGTAACTGTTTTCTTTGGGAAATTCAGTTGTGTATAAAGTACTCCCTAAGTTTAGTTTTAATGATGGCTTTTTCTGTTCCACCTTAGGTTTTGAGAGTTCTTGTAGTTTCAAGGGTATTTATTCTGTGGGTTAGCAGCCTAGAGTTGGTCTTTAAAGAAACTAGCTATAATTTTATTGTCTATTAGATGAAGGATTCTAATCATGCAACCAAACCCTTTACTGATACATAGGTAGATTAGATAGATGGAGGATGATAGATGATAGTAGATGATGATGACAGATAGATGACAGATGATAGATAGATAGATAGATAGATAGATAGATAGATAGATAGATAGATAGATAGATAGATAGATAGATGATAGACAGATAGATAGATGATAGGTAGATAGATAATAGGTTTCTCATGTCTTCACATTTGAGGATAATGTCAGCAGTATTTTAAGATTTAGGTTTTAAAAAACACACTTATTTTATGATGAAAAAGTTACAAACTGGCTTCTCAAAGTCCAGAGCTTCTGTAAACACCAATTTATCTATTCCATTGATACTCCTGGGTGAAAAAGTATCTCCCTGTTACATCTCTAAGTACAAAATGCAAAAAGTGAAGGTCCATTACCTGGCTGAGAATGAAATTCTTATTCCATATTCCTTGTTGCTTAATTATTAAACAAACACAACTTCTTTGGGAATGCTTCATGGGACTTCCATATTTTCATAAAATGCAATTTAGCTTTCTCATTATCTATACCTCATGAGCGAGTAGCTCATTAATTTTATAGCTAAAATATATTATGTCACTGTGTTTTTAAACTTTAAAAATATAAATCTGAAATTTAAAAAAAAAAAAAACAGAATCAGGCTGGCAACTTCTAATTGCTAAGCAGAGGGCAGAATTTAACAGATTCCACTCCTCTTTAATATCTGTCTTCTGAAATAATTTCCAGGTCGGTTGCCAACAGAGCCAGTGGAGTGCATGAGCCAGAAGCGGCTGTGTTTCTCCTTAAAAGATAATTAAAGCAGCGTGCACTGTCCGTGTGGTATCCTGATGAATATGCAAACAATATTTGCATCTGATCTACTGGTGTTCTGGGGACCATATGATCGTGTGCGGGCTGCCGGAGTCGTCAGCAAGCGGGTAACTTTCATCTGCGTCTCGTTCACTGTCGTAGCTGGAGAAAAGGGCTCTCCGCTCTTGGGCTCTCATTTCAGTCCTTAATCATTTTACCCTCGTGAATTCCTTTCATGCGAAAATCCAAAGTTGATCGTTCAGAAGACAAAGTATAGAAAGAGAAAGGGTGTGAACCAAATTTGTGTGGCGAGAGCAGTACTTTTGGGGGAGGGAGAAAAGACCTGTTATCAAAGCAGAGAGGAGGGCCAGACAGTGAGTGCTCAGCCCAGGGACACTGGGCTCCAGATGTGGCTGCCCTGGGCTGTGCTGTCACCTATCACAGAAGTAACCTGCCTTGAAAAGGGGCCGTGGCATCCTCTGTATCTCTGTTTGTGATTGTGAAGGAAGAGAAACAGTCTACACTTGTGTTGTAGGGGACGGGAGGGGCATAAGGAGACTGAACGTCTAAGACATACAATCAAGCAAACCCATACATATCCAGCGGATGACGGCCCCCATGAACTTACAACACAACTAGAGCAGAGTGTCAGCGTGCGGGGTGTCCGGGAAGCATTTTTATTTGAAATGTCTAAAACAACACTCAGTGGACAGGCAGGTCAAGTACATAGGCCCGCAGGAAAATGGAGACATATATAGAGTTAGAGGAGGTCAGGGAAGGGTAAGAGATTCCCCCTGGAGGAGTCAGCAGGACACCCTCGGGGCAGGTGACATTGGGCCTTGCAGGATGGATCAGAGATTAAAAAAGAAGGAAAGACATCAGATGAGAGACAAACACCCAGAAGCGAAAGACAGATCACAACTCAGCCTTTTTCCAGAACTGAGAATGCCTATGAGAGTAGGGAGGGAGGGAACCACATCAGTAATAGTTTGAAGGTCAAGTTTAGGAGTTCGAACTCTAGGCAATGGAGGGCACTGAGGGGTGTTTGTGAGGGACAGGGCCACGCAGTGGTATTAATCTGGTAGCCCTTTGTAAATAAAGGTTGAAGCCCTAATTCACAGAAGCGGCCATACTGTTTAGGAGGTAAAAAGTAACAGGAGCTCTTACAATTCAATAATCAGAACAAACCACCTCGTCCAAAGGCACAGGATGTGACCAAACATTTCACCAAAGAAGCTATACAAGCAGCTACTAAGCACATGAACAATGCTCAACATCATCAGTCATTATGGAAACAAAAATTAAAAATCACAATGAGGCGCCACTTCATACCCACTGGAACAACTATAACGAAAAAGACAGGTGCTAACTCGGTGAGGACATGGAGAAATGGGGATCCTCACACTGCTGGTGGGGGTGTAAAATGGTGTGATCACTTAGGAAAACAGTTTGACAATTTCTCAAAAAGTCAACTATAAAATTATTGTGCTACCCATCAATTCCACCCCTAAGTATCTGTCTTCTCAAGAGAAATAAAACAGCCATCCACACAAAGACTTGCACACAAAACCTTGTAGCAGCAGCCCCGGCTGGGTAGCTCAGTTGGTTAGAGCATGTTCCCGTATGCCAAGGTTTTGGGTTCAATCTCCAGTCAGGGCACATACAACAATCAACCAATGAATTCATGAATGAGTGAAACAAAAAAATCGATGTTTCTCTCTGTCTCTTTCCTCTCTCTAAAAATCAATAAATAAAAAATGTTTAAAGGCTGCAACTGAGATCAAGCTGTGAGTCTCCTTGTTACTTTTGTATGACAAAAATTCACAGGATTTAAACTGAAAGGCTCATCTAAAGACAACAACATAGGTAAATCAGGGAATTCAAGAGTTATGGTTTCCACAGCAACATTCACGTGGCCACCCAACTACTATTAAAAAAATGAATTTAAGTATTTATATTGCCCTTGACTTCAGCCTTACGCGAAGCAGTCACGCTGTTGGTTATAATTCCTTGCAGCCACCTCACTCCCACATGGAGGAAATCAAGCCCCAGGGTGTGTCCAGAAAAGCCCCGCTGGGTGACCAGACAGCTAATGTGACTCCACGTAACAGCAGGCAGCAGGGTAAGAGGTCACTCAGCAGGGTGAGAGGTCACTCACAGGATTGCACAGAGAAGAAAACCAATCACTGTTAATCGCCTACTGTGCACTCGGTCTTTCAAATCCCTGCCAATGAGGACTGAGTTGCAGGCACCCAAAGAAGCGATCATCAAAACCAGAGGCCTCTGCCCTGGCTGGTGTGGCTCAACTGGCTGGGAACTGTCCCATGCACTGAAAGGTCGCCAGTTGGATTCCTGGTCAGGGCACATGCCCAGGTTTCGGGCTCCATCCCCAGTGGGGGGCGTGCAGGAGGCAGCCAATTGGTGTTTTGCTCTCACATTGATGTTTCTCTCTCTCTCTCCCTCTACTTCCTCTGTCTCTCAAAATCAATTAAAATATTTTAAAAAGAGGCCTGAATGTTTCCAGTGGCAGAGAATGGCTGAAGAGGGGACACGAAGAAATACTATGTGGCCTCAGTTCAGCTGCCTCTTCATGAGCAACTCCACTACCTGTCCAGAACTGCGGACACCGACTAAGAGAAAAAAAAATTCTCAGAGAATGAGCAGCAGTGAGCGCCCAGGCCTCACAGGACTGCCTTCAGATCATTTCATTCCTTAGGTGAAGAGGCCCCAGCGGCGATGGAGTTCCAGTAAAGCACATGTTCGCAAGTCTCACCTGTCACATGAGCACACACTCACCACTGACAGCACAGCCCGAGGCCCGAGGCCACAGATTGTGTCCTGAGGTTCCCAGGCAGGGCAGCCTGACCTGTTCACCAGCACAGCACAGCCCGCCTGCCCATAGATGGTTCTCGGCCCTTTGTCTTTCCATCAAGATCTTCTACTGGATTCCGGGAAGAGACTGGTCTCCAGTTCAAATCTCAAAAACGCGTTAGAGTGCCGTAGTTCATTCTAATTCCCTTCTCATCTATTTCTCATGGCAGATCTTGGATATTTAGGACTCTAAGATCTTTCTGTTGCCAATATAACATAACTATGGAGCAGAGCAGGCCCACCCCATGGTTTCAAAATGACTCAAGTTTTGGTAATCTTCATGTACCGTGACTGTGGCTTCTGCTTGAGTAAGCGGCCCCTGCCCGGCAGTCACGATTTCCCGTGGGAGGCATATTTAAAACTAAGTGAATGTGCTTTAGTTTCGCTGTTATCATTTTCCAGTAGAAGGAAGCCAGGGGTCAGGAACCACAAGCTGAATACAAATTTTTTGACACTGGGTATCTCTGGGAGCATCTCAATATTGGTGCAAAGAAGGAAGAAAAACAGCATCTTCTCTCCAGGGCTTAGAGGCTTTTACACTCATGTTGCTGACTGTCAGATAAAATCATGGCTGGCTTCATAAGCATTAGTCACACGAAGGGAGATCAGAACAAAATACTTTGTACCACAAAGTACACAACCAAGAGCCACAGAGCCGGGGTTTTGGTACAGAGTCCGTCTGTGTTTTCAGTTATTTCTACAAGCCCGGCTTTGATGCTACCTTGACAACATTAATCTTTGTACCTATAGTTTAAGACAAAGAAAGATCTTAGCCAGATACTCAAGACGGCTGAAAGCTTTAGAAAAATATAGATGAAGAGTTTATATTTATGCTACAAAATAGAAACGAAAAACCAGGCACTTCCCTCGTATGGGAAAGGCAGGCAGCGGGCAGTGGGGCCCAGCGCAGCAGGGTGGCGAGGCGGCCACCGTCCGTGCGGGGGAAACAGCGGCACAGCGGAGGCTGGCTCTGAGGAGGACGCGGGACTCCCGGGAGTCGCGGGTGGGCGGAGAGGTTGGGGAAGGACACGGCGAGGTCAGAGTGAAGGGCGCGCGGGGCAGCCGGGCTGCCCGGGGCTGGCGAGGGCGCGCGTCCCGGCTCAGCGTCGCCTCACCGGGTGCACGGGGACCTCCCGGCCAGGAGAGGGCAGTGTGGGGCAGGAGCCACGCCAGCCCCGGGGAGCGGACACGCCCGGCCCCACGCCCGCTGGGTCGCCGCCCGGCAGCTGCACCCCCTGGCCGGGTTTAGCGACGCCGCGTGGCCTGGGAGAAGGGAGGCCTGAGGCTGTGCCAGGGTAAAGGCGCCCGCGCGCTGTCCGATGAGAGGCCGGGTCCTCCCGTCGGAGCTGGAGGCCCGGCTGCGGTGAAGACCTGGAGCAGCCTTTCACTTTGCGCTTCCCGGAGGCAGTGACGGGGGCAGCGTTCAGGCTCGGGGCGCCCGGGCCGGTGGGCAGCGCGACCCCCACTCGGTACCGTGGAGCCGGTTGCCCGCGCGCACGCGTCTCCCCACCCCGACCCGGCTCCACCTCCTCTTCTCCCTAAGCGAGCACAGGACGCCCAGCCTGCTCCCCCTGCGGGGCTCTCGGCTCCCGGAGCTCGCTGGTCTCCCTCCGCTTGGTTTGCAGCCGCCAGCGCCGGGCCCGGTGGCGTGTCCCTTCTGGGTCCCTGGTCTGCACGGCTCTTGCAGTTAGCTCTGATGCTGTCCACGCAGCCTCGCTATTGCTTCATTGCTCTCCTTTCCCCACTCTCTAAAAAGCAATGGGAAAAAATGTCCTTAGGTAGGATTAAAAAAAAAGTCTTACTGAGGGCCAAAGGCTTACCGAGGCAGTACCGGGAGCCTCCCGGCGTTCTGAGAGGCACCCACTGCGTCCTGAACTCCAGGACGTGCCATTCCACCTAACCTGCTATATACATAAGAAGAGCTGCCTCAACATTTCAGCTTGGCGAGTTTAGAAAAACAAAACACCATTTCCTCAAATAAGAGAGTTTTCTACAGTGGGAAAGGTGACTAATCCATGCTACTCTCAAAGCACTAGGACTCGTAGCAAAATTTTTAAAAAGAAGAAAGATGCAGCCATCCCACTTCTGGGTATGTCTCCAAAAGAGCTGAAAGCAGGGTCACAAAGATCCATTTGCACACCCGTGTTTGTAGTAGCAGCATTCACAAAAGCCGAGAGGTAGAAACCAGATGTCCACGAATGGATGGATGGGCAAACAAAATGCAGTCAGCACAGCAATGGAATATTACTCAGCCTTCAAAAGGAAGGAAATCCTGTCACCTGTACAACATGGGTGAACCTGAAGGGCACTATGCTCAGTAAAATAAGCCAGTCACAAAAGACAAATGCGGTATAGTTCCACTGATATGAGATCGCCAAACTCAGAGAAGTAGCCAAACTCACAGAAGCAGAAGGTGGAACGATGGTGCCAGGAGCTGGGGCGGGGAGAAAGGGAACTTGTTCGCTGGGTGCAGCATTTCAGATCTGCAGGATGAAAAAGTTCTGGAGACCTATTTCACAACAATGTGAGTATACTTAACACCATCGAACTGTACATTTTAAAATGGTTAGATGACACATTTTATGCTATGTGTTTTACCACTATTATAAAAGAAAAACACCTCCTAATTTCACATTCTAGAAATAGACTTTACAGTTTATAATTAGTAGCACCACAACAGCAAATCTGGTATCTGTCCACCAGCACCTCCACCCACCTTAGGGTCTCCAGCTTCCCTGCTGGCTCTCAGCCCTTTGAACATGAAGGTGCTCACAGTGCCCCGCCTCCCAAAAATAACGCCCTCCACCTGCTGTCTCTCTCTGCCCGGTGCCTCCCCTCTACACCGCCAAGTCACCTGTCCCCTGTGCCCTACTTTCCCACACCTGTCCATTCCTCAGCCCGCTGAACTCTGTACCATCATTTCACCAAATCTGCTCCTGCAGAAGTCATTGATGAACTCTGTTTTTTCCATCTTTAATTGACCTCACCTCTGTGACATCCCATGGTTGGTTACTGCCTCCTTCTTGTGATCCTCTCCTCCCTTGGCAGCCAAGAGGCTCCTCTCCTGCTTTCCCTGCTCTCGGGCTTCTCCTTCCAGTCTCTGTGGGCTCTTCTTCTACCTTCCCTTAAATGCTGGTGTTCCCCAGGGTTCTGTTCACCCTCTTTTCTCTCTAAGGCAGTAGGTACTGCTGATATGCTGAGGACTCCCAAACCTACATCCCTAGCCGGATTTTTCTCCTATTAATCCAACAGATTATTGGATGTCTCCCCAGAGCGTCTCACTAGTTTCTCAGTCCCAGGATCTCCACAGCCAAGCTGATCATTTTGCCCACCCACCCCGACTGGCTTCTTGGATTTCCTACCTGAGGGAATGGCCCTATAATTCACCCACTGTCCAAGCAAGAGACCTGGGACTCACCAACCTCCTCCCACCCACCAAAGAGCCCACCACCAGGTCTCCCTACGTCCTGTCTTGACTCTTCATGTCGACCTCCTGTGCTATTTACAAGTGACCATTCTTCCCCTATGGCTTCAGAAGAGGTCCAAACTAAACGCTAACTGTACACCTAACCTAACATCCTTAATAGCGCAGCTCCAATTTCATCTCGCATGTGCATCTTCCAATCTCCTGCACACCAAACACATTGAACAACTTTCACCTCCAAGATCGCTCCATGTTTCATGACACGTCTGTGGGTTTTGTGCTTGCTGGTTCCCTGCTGAAATGCCCTGTGCCCTGCCACCCACTTAGTAAATGGCTGGTCTTTGACAGGTGCTACCTGTTCTGGGAAGCCCTTTCTCCATATGACAGCCTTTCATCCCCCAGTAAGCAACGCGCCAGGCTGAGTTAGCTGCCCCTCTTAGGTGTGTCCACAGTCCTCCAAATGTGCCCACTGGAAATGTGGCTGCTGACTGACTTGCAGGTCTCCCTCACTGAACTGTGACCTCTGCTAGGGACTGATTTGCCTTGCAGCTCCAGTTCCGACACATGATCCAGTAATACTACGTAAATGTTTCATGAATGAGGGAACAGTGACAAAGAGTCTTGGTAGCAGCCTCGTCTCTTGGGGGGCAAGACTACACGCCTAGCAGGCAGAATCACAGGCAACATTAAACGTTTGTATGTATATGCACACATGTAGTGGTGAAGCACCTTTAAATAGAGATCACTCTGTGTGTGTGTGTGTGTGTGTGTGTGTGTGTGTGTGTGTGTGTGTGTGTGTAAGCAAATAGAGGATATGGAACATTATTAATTTTCTTTACCTTTTTTCCCTCTCTGCCTATAATCCCTGCGTCTTTTTCCATTGTGATTCCTTGCACTCAGACAACTTTATTCTGCTCTTTCACAGCTGTACCTCCTGCACAACATAAGATTTCTCAATATTGTCACTCAGCATTCAGGGCAATATTCTCATGACAAGCATTTTGAATAGGTAAGAATGCTAAAGACCAGAGGATAATTGCCACACTACCGATTTCTGCTCAGTCTCTCCAGATTCAATTATCTCACCTCCTTTAGTTCTTCTACAAATGGCGATGAGCTGGATCAGCACATTTACATTTTTACACTAAGTTATCATCATCTCAGATGAGATCTGCAGTTGGCACTCATTAGGAATTGATTACTCATGTTCATTCTCAGACCTCTCTTCCACATTCAGATAGCCAGAGTGCTTCACGCTCTTCTAAACGGGAGCTTTCATCACACTGCTACTCATTTGCCATTTGTGGCCGTGCTGCTCCCTCCCAAGACTATGTACCAAACCTGGGGTCATTCTAGTCATTTTTCATTTTGTCAGCTTAATTAACTGGAAGGTAACCAAGGTCTTATTGCAGAAAATTAACAACAATCCATGGATAATGTTAAAATGTTTTAAGAATAGTTTAAAAATAATTAGTAATTTGTCATTCCACGAATTTACCAAATAAATTTGTTTTAAATTGTTATGATAATCTTTTAAAAAAACAAAATATCTTGAAATAGTTGTCATGAGGCCTTAATTAGCATATGTAAGAATTATAAGATAAAATGTGAAAATAACAAGGACAAGCAATTTTCTAAATTATCCTTTCAATTAGGAATTAAGTCTTTAGAGTGTTTAATTTTCATCTATCACCATCATCGTTATATAGTCCTTGTAATGAATGGAATTCGATTCTGGATCAATTGCAGCAGACAACATCTCTTCCATTTCCTCCTGAGAAAAAGGCTCACCTGGCAGGGACAAGAAGGGAAATTCATCATTTACAATCTTCCGATGCTTTTCTTTCTACGTCCACTAGCTGGCTTAATTGCCATGGGACCCCATGAGCCCCCACTGTGTCATCAGTTACTCTCCCTGGGGCCATAGAGCTAGCACATCATGACAGTCCAGGGGTTCAAACAGCATGCTTGGCACCCCTGGCAGATTGGGACTTATGTTACCTTGCAGATGTCATAGCCCAAGCAACCTATAGAATCGATCATTCCAGCCAAAACAGCCAAGGGCATCAAGAAATCATGAATAAGGTTGTTTATTTAAATTAAAACTATTGAAATTGCTAAAGGATTAACCTGAAGTCCCAGGTTTATAGGGCATCTAATCAATATAGTTAGTAAGGGGATGAGGAGAGGATTCAATGGCTGCTATGCAAAACTGCTGAAGAGCAGATAACAGAGACTTGAAACTGTAATGATTATATCTCTGAACATTCCCTAACCAGGTATGGCCAACGTAGTGATGGCAGCTTAACCCAGAGGCAGATGCCATCCATCAACCACTCAAAGCAGTCCTCGCTCTGTGTTACAGTTTGGACCAGTGTTGCTGTCAAGTGAAACCAGAAGGTGGATAGAAATATCTGTGGGTTTTAGCCAAATTCAGATAACAGCCGAGGGCCATCTTGGATACTGGTTTTACCAAGATGAGAAGCAAACTCAGGAAGAATGTTGGATTGTTTTATAAGTTAGTTTTCTATCCCCAAATAAGATTTTAATATCCTTGGGAAAGGGAACAGATTTTAGTATCATCACCTCACACCATACTAATGACATTGAACTGTTTCGGCCACTTGGACTACATTTATATTGCCTAATATAATCTAGCATTTACTTCCCTTAAATTAATCCTTAAGATTAAGAGGCTGGTGCTTTGAAAGTCATAACATTTCCATCAAAGTTAATCCCTAAGATAATTTTAACAACGTCACAGAGCTCTTGGGTGGCAGCTGTGTCAGGTCATTCTTACTCTCTTTCCCGTATTCTCACCTAACGCTGGCTCAAGTCAAAATGGTCAAACCAGTTGTGCATGTAGACGCAGCCTAGTCTTCTCTACTCAAAATTACTTGCACTTTTCATTCTGTATCATGTGGTTAGAAACTCTGAATCATTCAGGATTCAATCCATGAACCAGTAAATTGAACAAAGGAGACAGAACTCCAATAACTTTGTATGGGAGAAGGGGAGATGACCAATATGAGAATGGACAAGAGAATGCCCATTGTGCTACTGACATTCAGAGAAAACAAAATGACATACCAGCCTAAGTAGAGAGAATTCCTAAAGGAAATATGTTGTCTTATTTGGTGTACAGGTATTTTGTGTGTGTGTGTGTGTATACAATTCAAGTTCAAAGCAAATATCTATGGTTCCATGAGCATAAAAAACTGAAATTTTTTTTTAATATATATATTTTTATTGATTTCAGAGAGAGGAAGGGAGAGAGAGATAGAAACATCAATGATGAGAGAGTCATTGACTGGCTGCCTCCTGCACTACCCTCACTGGGGATCGAGCCCACAATCCAGACATGTGCCCTGACTGGGAATCGAACCAGCTACCTCTTGGTGCATAGGACAATGCTCAACCACTGAGCCACACCAGCTGGGCAAAAACTGAAAATTTTTCATAGTTCATGTTTCCAGGTGGCATACCTTTTATTCTGGAAATACTCTAAGTGAATGAAAATCCTTCAATATATAGAAGTATCATTATACTTCATGAAATCCTAGAAAGGCAAAAATCCATCTGCCTTTAACCCACCCTTTTCCCCTTACCCACTACTAAACCGAAACCATCCCAAACACAAAATAATAGGCATAGTAAATAATTCTTTTTAACTAGAATAATTGATTTTAAAGCATACCCTAAAACTTTTGCATAATTGTTAAATCCCTTAAATAAGTCACTGTTATAAGATACGTAATAACTAACTCTTACCTTCTTCAGTCATATACTTGATCAATTCTTCCTTAGAGAGAAACCCACGTTTAGCTGTATCTAATACCTAGGGGAAAGATAGATATTATGTTTTTCATTTGGTGAATAAATTCTACATGATGAATTTTTCATATAAATATATATAAAATCTGGAGCTTACGTACCTCAAAAGCTCGAAGAAGGATATCTTCTGGAATTGGTCTGTATCTTATGCAAAAAAAGAGGCATAAATGCCACAGTATTTAGCTCAGTCTCTACATAATAAATGATCATAGAAAAATAATACTTCCTTCACTGAACTATTTGGATTTCTAGATGTAGAAGTTGAAAGCACTCTAAAAACCACAGGAAATATTTAGTTCAAAATCGTTGGCATGTTTGATGTTGTCTACTAGTTTTGGGGTTTTTCATCATTATAGAAATCAACTTATCTGGAAACAAAATTTCTACAATAAACCAACCATGGTAAGATAATGCTGTGCTTTCTGTAGAAAAACAATTAGGGTTAATTCCTATTTATCATTGATAATTCAAAATAAAAGATGATAATGTTGTTGACTTGTGCTTTCTGTAGCTTATGTGCCCTTAGGTTACACTTTGTTTATTAGGTTAATACAGAAGTGGTAGATTTTTCTAAGTACATACCAACTGACAGAGCATAGTAAAAAGTTAGAAGGAAGCTATCATGGGGAAAACACTGGGTGATTATAATATATGAAGTGAAAAAAACAAGTGACTTGCAATTGATGTAATTATAATCATTATTTTACCATTGCACTTACTTTCTTACCTTCTTTCCAGTAGTACATTGGTCATCACTGGAAGAAATTTTTCAAATCGAATGTATCCGGTGGGTTCTTCTTCCTCTACCTAAACAGTCAATAAAAAATAGCCATTTATTCACTCAACAAATACACTGAGCAGCTACTTCTTCCAAGCACTGTGCCAAGTGCTGGAGATCTGATAATGAGCATGCTTGGGTATGGGCCCGGTTCACAGTTTATATTCCGGTAGTAGAGACCTGCATTAATCAAAAAACAACCAAGCTGAGTGTCTAATTCTAAGTCTATGTGAGCACAATGAAGTAAGGAGCATGGGTCTATTAGAGAACAGAATAAAGGAGCCCTTCCTAGGCCAGGAGTCAGGAAAGGCATTCATGAGGAAATTACACTTGACTGATGAATAAAGGATGAGTAGAAAGTCATTAGACAAAGACAGCAAGGCAGAGACTCCCAGGCAGAGGCAATTACATGCGTAAGACCCTGTGTGATATGATGCATTGGAGGCCAGGGGGCTGCAGCACAGGGAGCAAGGAAAATGTTTCTAGATGAGGTGCAGAGACAGGGGCCAGACCTTGCAGGGCCTTACTGTCTATGAAAGTGACGTAGGTTGCTATCCTAAGACCAATGAGAAATCACTGAAGATCTCATAGATGTATGTCTGAAAGACACGCTGGTTGCAGCTGAGGTGGTTTCTGTAGTAATAACCTAAGGGCTTGGATTAGAGTGGTGGCCATAGAGAGAGAAGATGGTTTCAAGAAATACTTAAGACGTGAAACCAACAGGACCTGGTGTTGCATCTATTATGGGCAAGAGTGAGAGAAAAAGAGAGGAGTCAAGAACATCTCCAGGATTCTAACTGGCATGAATGGGATGGAATGGCATTTTCCCCTGAGATGAGGAACATTGGATAAGAGACCAGGTTAGGGGACCACTCATGATCTCAAGGACCAAAGTACGTATCCAGTCATTGTAAAATAGCTATTAAATACCTAGATGGTCAAGGGAACTTTGCTCTACCACCACTAATTAGGAGAACACACCTGGAAAGGGAATTGCTCTTGCCCAGCACTATTAGATGCAACTGAGAAAGACTCCTGCCCAGGGTTCAGCTGTGACGGTGTGGCTGAACAAAACACCACCCATCTCACCTTGCATGCCAACATATTTACAAGGAGCCGTAAATTTTCCACTGCCTTTCAGAAACCCTATTAAAAGGCTCAAAGGTCCCAGCTTAACAGAGGAGCTTTTAACAGATTTATTCTTTGAGCAAAAATAAGAAATCTATAGGTTGCTGCTACATGGAACATACTGTCTTCCAAATGACAAGTATTTTTTTAATGTTTATACCAGATTCTCGTCTATTATGAGTGGAGCCCTCAGATTCCACTATCAGCAGACTATGTCTTCCATCTAATGACAGAACGATGTGTTTCAGAATTTCTGAGCCCATCAATACAAGAACAGTTGTCTTCAGCTGCCTCTAGGTCAAGGTGAGCATTTTGCGAATGAATGCTCACATGGCTCTGATATGCTTGACTGAGTAGATAGAACCTGTAATTCCCAAACCCAGGAGCTTCTTAAAAATAAAATGTCGATCTCAAGAGACTACCTTAGAGGGATAATTTTTAAAGTAAAATGTTGAGTTTCTATTCTGATTACTCAGGTAATTTGCTCCAGAGCAGTCGTTGGCTTCCCTCCGCCCCACCCCCAACAAGCCACTGTAGACAACAGCCTCAACAGGGAAAGACCAAAGTCCCGCTTTCCATACATCCTCCTCAAGCTACAGACCTTTCCGTCTTTCCAAAGGGAGTCAGCTCTACAGCACACTCTCCACCACGTGGAAACCCACGAACACACGGTATGCACCTAATGCAGCCCCACCCCACTCAGCTTCCACGCGATTTCCAGGAGCCCTTGGTGCTCTGAACACAGGTGAAAACTGCGGGTCATTCTGGCCTGATAGACCCATATAGAGCCAAAATTGCACAAAAATAATAAGCTAACGCACATCTCCAAACAATCAGGATACAGCAGAAGAGGTATAAATTTTCTTTGACTTTTTTTTAAATAGGGACAAAGAATAAACAAAAGCCTTGTGGTTCAAAAGTGAAAAGAAAAGTAAGTTCATCTTCAACTTGGGCAGATTGTGAAAATCTGTCTATGACCCAACACTGTCCTCTAGAGGCCACGTCTTCTCTGCTCTTCGGTACAAAAAGATACATAAGAAATAGAGTAAAAACAATACAATTATATGATGATTCTAAATACAGTAAAACAGATTGTTTTATATATACCAGACACTATTTTATATTATAAGAGGTTTTTAACTATTTGCCTAATCTTTTTCTTTTAGAATAGTTTTAGATTCACAGAAATATTGGGGAGATACAGGTCTCCCATATGCCTCTCACCCGGTTTCCCCTATTGTTAACCCTTGCATTACTATAGTACGGAAAACTGTAGTTGGCTCATTGTCATAACAATGGACCAATATTGATACAGAATTATTCACTTAAACTCCACACTTTATTTGGATTCCATTAGTTTATCTAAAAGGCATTTTAAAATATAGGATATTCCTCTATCACAAGAGATAACCAAGGAGCAAAGTAGACCACCACCCCTGAGAACCTGGGAACAGGTGTGCAGATACGGGGGGAGAGGACATGGTTCTGTTATTTCTGGTGCAGGATGAGCTAGTTAACTTTATGAGGTCATCAGTAAGATAAGACAAGTACACTACTTTCTAGAATTGTTTGTTATCCAATGATGGCTCAATGAGCATTTAAATCCATGTATTACAATGCCTTTAAGATTTAAGGGAAATATATCAAGTATTGAACCGTATATAAACACACATAGTGTGTATATAGTAAGTATACTGAGGTAAAGATAGAGCAGAGTGAGAGTGAGTGTTATGGGTTGAACTGTGTCCTCCCAAAATTCATAGGTTGGAGCCCTAACCCCCAGTAAGTCAGAATGTGGCTTCTTTGGAGATAGGGTATTTACAGAGGCAAGCAAATTAAAATGAGGTCATTAGGATAGGCCCTACACCACTATGGCTGGTGTCCTTATAAAAAGGGGAAATTTGCACCACGTGAAGAAGCCAAGGGTAAAGCCCTGGAGCAGATCCTTCCCTCACAGAAGGACCACGCCTGCCAACACCTTGATTTTAGGCTCCTAACCTCCAGAACTGTGGGACACACATACTTACTAACATATGTGTGGCATGTATGAACCCAAGACTTTGACTTGCTATCATCAAGCACAATTCCTTACACTCATCTATTAGCAAAGCAGATATTCAAAATTCTGAACTGATTTTACAGAATTGCTACAGAGAAAATGGTGCAGTTCAGAGCTACTTTCTCAGGAGAAAACTCAATTAACCAACTTATAATGAAATGAAATCAAGAAAGATTCCCTAAATTACATCAGGCATGTTTGAAAAGACTAGGAACTCACTGCCATTTCTCCACTTACAGCAAAGCCATGCTGGGAAAACCCACTTCACTTTGATATGGTTCAGTCTTCAAAAACTGATGTGGCCTTTCTCATAGAAAAGCATCACAATATATTCACCATGTTAGATCAACGATAGTTTATGGTTATTTCTATCAACAGTGTACAGACCTTTGGCTCTATATTGTGCAATGACACCTCCTCCTGAAAGAATCAACCTGGAGCTAAAATCTCAGCCATATCCTCGCTGACCCACCGCACGGATTGAGCTGTTTGGAGCGAACTCTGGTCTTGCCGCCTAACCACACAGTGCAGCACGGACGGGGTGAGGCTGCGTGACATTGCGGGGCACACCTCCCAGCCGTCCCTGCCCCACCCCTGCCTAGCGCGCAGGGTATGTGCGGGAGCAGCGAGGCCGCCACCTCCGCAGTGTCCCTCCCTGCCTCTTGGGAATGATAGGAGAGTCACAGCCACCCACAAACACGTCCCTCCTCTTCGAAAGGCAGCAACAAACGAAACAGATATATCTCGTTACTGTGAACACGAATGAGGCACAGTAAGTTAAAATCGAGCTCGTTTCGCCTAAGAAAAGGGCGAATGTGCTGAGAGGAGGTAATGGTGGGCAAGGAACCTGGACGGCACTTAGGAAGGCGAGGGCAGCGACCCTCTCTGCAGGCAGATCCCCCAGCCTGGCCGTCGCATGCCATTCAGAGCCCACTCAGCGTTTGTTCAAAAACATGTCTTTACTGATTTCAGAGAGAGGGACGGAGACGGAGAGAGAGAGAGAAACATCGATGGCAGAGTCGCCACTGATTGGCTCCCTCCTGCAAGCCCCCAACTGGGGATGGAGCCCGCGATCCTGGCCTGTGTCCTGACCCGGAATCGAAGCAGGATCTCCTCGGTCCCAGGTCGATGCTCAACCGCTGAGCCACGCCGGCCGGGCGAGGCCACTTGCTAGCGCGAGCGGATGGCCGCCTGGAAACCAGGCCCCACGCGCGCCCGGCTGCCTCCTGCAGGCGCGCTGGGCAGACGCCCTCAAAGAGCGCCCCGCCGCCGCCGCCGCCGCACCGAGGGGCTGCCGGGGCTCCAGCCCGCCGGGCTCTGCTCCCTCTGTCCAGGAGCGAGGCGGCCCAGTAAGTAAATGCGGGGGTTTAAACCCATCAGCATGTACCTAGGGCCCGAAGCAGGAGGCAGGTACTGCTTCCTCCGTCTGGCAGCTGGGGAAAGCCGGGCACAGGGCGGGGAGGTGCGGGTCTGGGTCCGCGGCGGGAGCACGGCCCGGGGCGCTCCGCTCCGCTGCCACAGTGAAATCAGCAGGCCATCTCTTTTCTCATTAAAGCATTATTTATTTCAATGCTGAACTCACGGAACAGGTGCAATAAAACACACAGTGAAAATTCGTTTCTGCCCAGTGACATCCGATCAGTCAATAAACTGAACTATTTCATGCTCCAGGAAAGGGAGATGATATCAGTAGTTAAGATGGTTTATAAAGCAGCTACATTTCAACTAGCTCCAGGTCGCCAAGTAAGATATGCAAATGAATGTTTAACTCTTAGTAAAATTATGAAAACCATAAGATATTTCAAGTTGGACTCTAAATATCACATATAAAATTTTAACATAAATCATGTTTCAAAAGCAAAACAAATATAATTGAGAAAATATTTCTTTACCTTGGCTAGAATAAAATTTAAAAAATCACTGTCATGTCTTTTTTTTTCCATTTGTCAAAACTATTGTTTACAAATTAAAAAATGTAAATCTGTCTGTTTTAGAAATTTTATTTACTCCAAATATTCCATAGGCTGTTGTGCAAAAGTTGGGATATTTCCTCAAGATCTGATATTAATTCTCTCAGACCCTGCTGGTTGGATCATTCACATAGCTAGCTGCCCTGATGTTTTCATTGAGTACATGTAGTAGTTTAGGGCATTTTTTTTCTTTAAGGTAAAAAAAACATCTTTTTCTATTATGGGGAGCCCAGTCGCACAGAGTCGGCTGAACAAATGTTCTCGGTCCTACTCACCTCTGCAATCAGATCGTGCAGCTCTCCTTCGTTAGGGCAGCACCCCAGTGACCTGACGATTGTTCCAATCTCTCTGGGGAAAAAGTGGTCAAGAGTCTTAGCACATGAACCCTGAACAGACAAGTGCTGTGTTTCTCTAGGCTATTTCAGAGCAGATAGAGTCCAGCAAATGTCACTCAATGAATATCACCTTGAGAGGCAAAAAGATACTTTCTGGGGAGAGGAAAAGGCAGACAAGTAAACCAAGGAGAAAAGAAAGAAGTGAGTCCATTTACTGGTAAATGTAAGCCTTCCTGGGGCCAAAATCGAGAAGCTCTAGAAAAGGAGGAGAAAGGAGGAAGGAAAATAAATGTCAGCCACTTACTAATTTTAAGTGTTAGTTGACTCTTTTGAGCCCCCGTTTCCACATCTGTAAAATGGGAATGACAATGTCTACCCCAGAGGTCTGTGGTTAAAGTTTACATAGTGGCAAGGTACTTTAAAGCATGGCCTATAGTGTCAGGAAAAATTTCTGATAAGTGCCTTACTACCGCCAACCATCTTATTTCTTAGCTTCCTTTTGCTATCTCAATACTTCTTCTAAATTACTTATCTTGTAACTATCAATTCCATTTCTTTTTTTAAAATATTTTAAAATATGTTTTTATTGATTTTAGAGAGAGAGGAAGGGAAAGGGAGAAATATCAATCAGTTGCCCCCAATACACATCCCAACAGGGGACCAAACCCACAACCTGGGCATGTGCCCTGACCAGGAACTGAACCAGCGACTGTCTAGTCCAGGGGATGACCCTCAACTGACTGAGCCACACCAATCAGGGCTACAAATGACTCTCAAAGTTCTCCCCAAGAGCTCTGATTCTAAGATTATTTTTAAAAATACACAAAAAATGTGTGGCTTATGTAAGAGAATGCTCTTGCTCTCAGTGGACATACACTGGAGTATTTCAGAAAAAAGGTCACAATGTCTACAACTTAACCTCAAATAGTCCAGCAAATGAAAATAATAATAAAATGCCTCAATATGTATATATATGGAGAGAGACAGAGTGAACCCATGCAAGCAAAAGCTCATGTGGCAGAACGTTAAGAATTAGTGAACCTGGGTGAAAGTGTATAACAGTTCAGTGCACCATTCTTTCTATTTGTCGACAAGTATGAAATTTTTTAAAGAAAAAGTGTTTATTTAAAAAAAAAAGAGAAGCAGATTTCAGTCTCAGTAATCAAAAAAAATAATAAGAAATAATAACAGACATCCTGCCCTCTTATAAACTTATAAAACAATTGGCTCTTTTGTGTTATACTATTTTTATCATTTTGGCTTGAAACGTTGACCATCAAGGATGTGTTAACCTTCAGTTTCACAATAAACTATATGAGTTACAACCTTTTTACTCAGCACTTTAGGACCGAAAATTGAAAACTTGGCAACGCTGAACAGATCTAATATCATGCAGTACGAGTTGAGATGGGGCTGGCTATGGGTCCACCGGTCCTCGCAGGAAATGAAAAGTATGTGGAAAGATGACGGAGCAATGAGGGGGCAGCACTGTGAACTGTTCCTGCTACCACAGGGTCAAAGCCGGGTTGCATGGTTGACGTGCACCGAGCCCTGGGCTCAGGCTCTCGAAAGACGAGCAATTCCTAGCAGAATGGTCAGAGTGGCCTCTGGCCCAAGAAGGCTGGCTGATGGCACTGCCCAGCAACGGCCAGGTAGAGGGTGACTAACTTCACTCTTCTTAAATGTGTTCTTTCTGCAAAAGGTAATGTAATGAGTTGAATTAATTTCAGGAGGCCTCCCAAGTTCCCGGAGTCCCTGAGAGGACAGGAGAGGAAAATCAGAGCAGAAACAAAGATGACTCGGAGCCCTCCTGTTCCCATGTCCTGAATACAGGCCGGAGGCACAGAAGATGCTGATCCCACGAGCTCCTCTCACACTGTAATTCTGTGCCAAGAACACGGGGACGCAGCAGAAAGGGTCAGGTGGGCCCTGGCAAACTCCAGATGGTCTCGGGATGGAGCTGGGAACCTGGCCATTCTAGGGGAAACCATGCGGCTAACAGCTCAGCCTTGGGAGTAGCAAGGCTCCCGAAGGCCAGCTAAGGAAAACAGAGCAGGACGAGGGAAACACAGGCCAGAAAACAGTCGGGCTATAAATTTTGGTCAGAACTGCAAACTAACTCCCAAGGCCTTTACAGTTAAGTACTAAGAATTTGTGTCTGTACTTGGACTATACAGAGAGTACTAAACAAGGAGACAAAGTCATTTCAGAACAATTGAGTCACAATAAGGTTGCCCAGCAGTGACATCACCACTTGATTTAAGTATAGCAGTTAGGCCATTTAAAATGTTCAGCTGGGACAGGCGGGGTCCCGGCAAGCCAGCCTTCAGGGGTGTAGTGTCGCGTTTCTGACACAAGGTGGGGCCAGTGCCGAGGAGCTAGGTTGCGAGCCTTCCGTTTAAGGGCAGTCTAAGGTCAAAAACGCGGAAAAGGCCTGATTCCAGACAATGGCTGCAATTCCAGGGAGGAAAGAGCAGGCAAATATTCTACCTTCTCTATGGACTAGCTGACATTGGGCTAAGTGTAACAGAATGTTAAAGGCGATTCCAAAATGTCTACGAAGGAACAAAGGATTTGAAATGACTTTCATTTCTTTAATAAATATTTATTGAACACCTATGTGTCAGGAACCATTCACAGTAGAGCAGACAACAAAGAGAAAACCTTGCCCTTGAGGAAGGCATTTTTCACAGATTAACCTTATTTTGACAAAGTCTTGAAATAATGGCTAAATCTCCTTATTTGCAGAACTACTCTGTTTAAAAAAAAAAAAAAAAAGCCTTTTTTTCCCCAAATATCCCTCTAAGAAAGGGGGGGTCATTTTTCCACTGCTAAAATATGCTTTAGAAAACCCTCTGGTTCAAACTTGTTACATCATTATTTCTTACATCGCCCTCTGTACTAGGGTTTGCAGCTCCCAAATGAAGAACTCTGGATCTCCCACGGCTCAGGCGCTGCTCCAGGCACTGTGGTTACTGTCATGAATGAGACAGACAAGGCCCCTGCTCTACGCATGGAAAGCATGATCAAGTGGGAGAAAGCACACACACTCAAAGAAGTCCACATGGGAGCTGACTTTAGGAAATGATATATACTTTAAAGAGTGAAGAAAGCACCTCCACCATCATCATGATCATAGGTATTAACTGGCTCGGCACTTATTACTATCTGAAATTGTACTTATTTCTGTTTACTTGTATATTGTCTGTCTCTTTCCTCTAAAATATAAGCTCCATGAGGACAGAGGCCTTTCCCTGCTATATGCCAACACCCAGAAAGAGCTAACACATAATGGGGGCCCAATAAATACTTGTTAAATAGTAAATGAATTTGCAGAACACTTTAGAGTTTGAAAAATGCCTTTAAATTAAAAAATACTTTGATATACATTCACTCATTTCACTCTCGCATCAATCCATATTACAACCCCCATCTTAAAAATAAGGAACTAGAACTTGGTGAATTTGCCTGACTCACCTTCTAGGAATGTAACTAGTATGGAGCAAAACGGAATGTTGTCCTCAGCCTCCAACTCCTGAGATTCCGTAGCGCAGCAGTCTTTGCAATAACATCTTCTTAGCACAAATCATGTGCTTAGTGTGATTTAAGGTGAAAAGTAATAGCAGATGGCCCTGGCCAGGTAGCTCAGTTGGTTAGAGCAGCATCCCGATACGCCAAGGTTGTGGGTTCGGTCCCCAGTCAGGGCACATACAAGAATCAACCAATGAATGCATCAGTGAGTGGAACCACAAATCCATGTTTCTCTCACTCTCCCTTCCTCTCTCTCTAAAAAAAAAAAACAATTAAAAAATAGAAAAGTAGTTGGAGTGAAAAAGACTCAGCAGACCAGCACCACTATGCCTTTTGCATATTTCTCATAGATGTTTTGGTTACAGGGTTTAGGAAATGTTTATTAAATTAACTGACTAAAACATTTTTCATTATTGTGAAAGGTCTAAATAGTTCCAAAGGCAGCACTGCCAAATGGCTGCTCGCCGCCCAAACAGGAAGTTCACTGTCCTGGAGTTTCCTTCTAAAAACAACACTGAAACAGTAATCACTGTTACAGGTAAATCAACCGATGGATGCTAAAATTAATGGGCAAAGTTTGAGGAGAAATAGGATATTTGCATAATCTCGAAGTGTCTTCCCCAAGATATTTACTAATTACAAAGGGAAAAATAAATATCTATAGTTGGGAATTGGCAGGCACTACCGTAACCAAGGGAGCAAGATTAACATCATCAGGAATGAAATACAGCAGCATCTAATATGTCCTGACATGATGCTCTGAAGAGAATACAATATCACTCCCATGATATTCCTGCCAAAAATGCATTACCTCAATCTATGCATGAAAGAACATCTGACAAACCCAAAATGAGGGATGTTCTACAAAATCACTGAGCAAGGACTTCTAACAGCATCAAGGTCACTGAGGAACTGTCAGAGATTGGGGGACTAAAGAGACAAGACAAGGAAATGTAACATAGGACTCTGGGTTGGATCCTGGAAGAGAGAGGGGAGGTTAGTGGAAAAGCTGGTCAAGCTCCAGTAAGATCCTTAGATAATAGCACCGTGGGATATGACCATTAGGGGGAGCCGGGCGAAGGATACACAGGAACACACTGTATTATTTCATGCATTTCTGTAACTCGATTAATTTCAAATAAAATGCTTTTTAAAATAATGAAAAGATTAAATTTCACAAAAATGGCATACTAAATTTCTTTTTTCTCTGTAGTCAAAGAATTCAGATATTTTCAGAGAATTACCACGTTACATATTAGGGATATCAGCCATTTGCAAATAACATTTTCTCAAATTGTCATTTATCTGTTTATTTTTCTTATTTTTCTTAGCTTGAAAAGAATTTTTATGTGGTTGGGGGTGCATTAATTCTTTTTTTCTTTTTCAGTTATAGTTGACATTCAATGTTATCTTAGTTTTGGGTGTACCGCATAGTGGTTAGACAGTGATATAACTTACAAAGTAATGCCCTGTGAAGGATGACACCAATCATAGTTATTACAATATTATTGACTATATCCCCTATGCTGTACTTTACATCCCCGTGACTACTTCGTAACTGCCAATTTGTACTTATTAATCCCTCCACCTTTTTCACCCAGCCCCAAACCCCCTCCCACCTGGCAACCGTCAGTTTCTTCTCTGGATCTTTGAAATTGCTTGTTTTCTTTTGTTCATGAGATTCCACATATAAGTATAATCATATGGTATTTGTCTTTCTCTGACTGCCATTTCATTCTAGGTCCATCCACGTTGTTGCAAACGGTAAGATTTCATTCTTTTTGCATTTGTATTCCCTACATAACAAAATCTAGGCGCCTTAGGGCAGTAAACACAATCCATCACTGAATGACCCCTAACCCACTTTTATCATCCATTTCCCAATAACTCCACACAACTAACTACATACTCTCTGCTAATATTCTTGACACTGTATGTAAACAGAAAACAGTGCACATCACAGAACCCAAATATTAAATACATTTTGTCTTTATTAAGTTTATATCTTAGGAGAGACAAGAAATACAAGCTTTTAGTTAAAAACATAAATATTCTTAGAGTTGGGGAAGCAAAAGAAAGATGGCGTAAAATGAGCTCTCAGTGGAAGGTTGGAAATTATTTTTTAACTGCATCAGTAGTTTTCAGAAACAAGTAGACACTTGAGTGGCACTTCTCAGTAATTCAAAAAATGAAATAGGAGGAGTCTACGGGTTAGGTGCTGGTGTAGCTACCAAGCCCTTAAATTAACCAAAAGCTTACTTGAATTACAGCCTGTATAGCTGGCTTCTGGCCTGGTTTCATTGCTGCATCTACAGGGGCACCTCTGAACACTTGTTTCTGAGTCCTTCTAGGACAGAAGGAACAAATTCCCACACTCCTCAGGACCCTGCTAACGAAACCAAAGCCACTCCCTTTCCTACAGCCCGGCCCTGTCCTCACCGCCCCCGGGGGGGGACGGGGGGACGGGTGCAGATATCTTGCCTCACTATCTCTGCAGATGAAATGGGTGAAGTTGCGGTCACTCCTTCCATCTGGAATGCGCAGAACACTGGCTTCCTGCTGGCTGCGTGAAGATGGCCTTACTTGCTCTGTGGACAAGGCGGAACCCTAGCTGCTACCCCCTACTGCCCTTTCTCACTCCACCACCAAGTAAATGTGGAGCCGTTTCAAACAGCTCCTGGACTTTGTTATGTGACGACAAATGTATCTGCTCCCCACAGCTCCTGGTTTGCGGTGGAAGCTTTATAAGGGAGACATTCTTCATGGCATGCTTGACAGCAGCAAGGCAATGATGGCTCTTCTATACCCCTCAGCCCGCTCTGAATAGCCACCCTATCAGCCAACTTCAGCCTAGGACTTAGCTCGCCAAAATGTCTAGGGGCCGCAAACCTTCCCGGGGTTGCTGTGCAGAAAATTAAGTTATGGCCCCGAGTGAGGATAATGGTCGATGCTGTAACAAACTCCAGCATCCAGTGGCTTAACACGACTGTCGACGTAAGAAACGTCCAAACCTAGGAGAAAATTCATTTGAGCCAAACTGATAACAATTGCTGGGAAGCAAAACCTCAATGGATTGAGCAAATGCTCCAGAAAATGGCAGTTTTACCACTTACTTTATACACCAGAACCAAAAGGGGAACACCTAAGGGGGTTACATGAAATCCACTGGTGACAGATTAGGGAGGTGGGAGAAAGCAAAGCAGGGAAGCCTCTGGGATTGGATAAAAAGTAAATGAAACAAACATGAGTTTCTTTTACATAGGTGGGTATAGGAGAGTTAACAACAATTAACATAACAGCAATAAGGGGACCTGGGTCCTGAGGGGTCTGGAAAAAGAAAATTACCCTGACATTAGGTACGTTATCTTAGATGCAAACAAACAATAGACAGGCTCAGTTAAGGTAAAGATTGACCTTTGTTAGGCAGGACACTGGCCTAGGACAGGACAACCTGCCATGACTCACTTTCAGTTAATAAGTTTTAACTTCATTTCATCCTATGTGGTTACTTTTGGGCTTCCCCTGAGCTTGTCAGGGTTAGTGTGTGGCCCCTTTTTCGCCCACACTAGTCATGGAGGTGGCATATACGGAATAATTACTCCTTACATCATATTTCCAAATGTAGACTTATAATACACTTGCATTTACTGAGAAAACTTAAGGGACTATTTGGTCCCATGCTGCCTCAAGAGGCATGACAAACAGAAATATGAGAGGGACCCAGATTTCCAAATATGCCGGTGGCCATTTGAGCACATGGCAATGTTGTTTTGGTTTTTATCCCCTCTACCTTTCAAAAGCTAATGAAGACACTGCCATGAACTGGTCTCTATTATTTATTTGCATTAAGTCTTCCACACTTAATAGGGCTGACACTTTTCAAGTGGATCCAATATTTTATTTCCTATGTCAAGGAGAACAGGTTGAAGTTGCAGGAGTATGAACCTGGAAGCCACAGAGGGTACACAGCCAGAGGCCACAGGAATTATATGCCCAGAGGCCCCAGGAAGTACACTCCCTGAGACCACCAATCTCAGCCTCTGGCTCCGAATTTTTGTAGCCATTCAGCAAAATCTGTACCTGATAGAGACAATACAAAAAGTACAACAGACAGATACCTATAATTCAGAGTCAACCAAAGTTGGCCTCCAAAGATAAAGAATACAGAAAGGATCTTCTTTGTCACAACAGTCAATTAAGAGTCCTCGACAGGGCAGCCTGAACCCAAGTATTATTCTATCACAACACCATTCTATTAATCAACACTCATCTATCAACCCTGGGACATAGTTCACTGGGGTTCCCAGGGCCCCACACCCTTCGTGATGCCCTCCAATGCACTAAAACTTGGGACACTTTGCACTTACACTAAGATTGAACTAGAGAGCTCCATCCATTCCAGATTCCTGAATGCTAATGAGAAGCCACAAAAATGAACTTCATCACAGGTTCGATTCCATTCCATGGGGATGGTACCATGCTAAGGAAATATGCAATCATTCAGGTAAAAAAAAGGGGGGGTAAGAAAATGGTATATATGCATTTCCTTGATATGCATAGAATATTTCTGGAGTGATCCCTAAAAATTTGTACTTTAGTTGCTAATATTTTGGAGGGGCTCTGGATGGCTGGTAAAAAAAGGGTGTTACAGCAACTTTTCTCTATACTTTATCTTTTCATTTTAACGATGTGATCAGAATATACTATCTATTCAAAAATAGTTTTTTAAAATTGATTTTTAGAGAGAGAGAAAAGGAGAGAGAGCCTGGCCGGGTGTGGCTCAGTGGTTGAGCATCAGCGTAGGATCCAGGAGATTGAGGTTCAGTTCCCAGTCAAGCCACATGCCCGGGTTGCGGGCTCGATCCCCAGTAGGGGGCATGCAGGAGGCAGCCGATCAATGACTCTCCCATCACTGATGTTTCTACCTCTCTCTCTCTCCCTTCCTCTAAAATCAATAACGATATATTAAAATATATATTTTTTTAAAAAAAGAAAGGGAGAGGGAGAGACAGAGAGAGGGGAAGGGATTAAGAAGTAAAAATTGCCAGTTATACAAATAGTCACAGGGATGTAAAGTACAGCATAAAGAATATAGTCAATTAATATTGTAATAACTATGTATGATGTCAGGTAAGGTGCTAGACTTATTGGGGTGATCACTTCATAAGTTATATAAATGTCTAATCACTATGTTGTACACCTCAAACTAATATAATGCTGTATGTCAACTGTAATTGAATTTTTTTTAATTTTTTAAAAAATAAACTGTGTGTAAAAAGTAATTTTCCAAACTGAATCAGACATTAAACTTTTGAATAGTTTTTTAAATGTTAAATTTTATGTTATATATTTATAATAAAAATACACACACAAACACATACACTTGTATTTCCATGGACATTCTTTGGAAGAGTTAGAGAAACTTATAGCAAATCTTGCCTTTAGAAAGGGGAACTGGATAGCCAGGATTAGAGGTGAAGAGACTTACCTGTCACTATATATTTTTTGTACCTTTTAAATTTTATCCCACGTGAATATATTATCTATTCAATACCTTAATTTTCAATCAATCTTATTGACTGAAATCTGAACATAGAACAGGAAAATGTAAGTCAAAATATACTATGTCCTATGTTTTGTATGAGGCAAAGTAAAATTGCCACTAAATAATGATTTAGAAAATATGCCTCAACTTTCAAAAATGATTTAACAAGGAAAATGAACTGTTTCAGAACTTAAAATATCAAAACAGAACACAGAAATAAGTAAAAAGGTCTTATGAGAGTTTTGTTATGTATAATATAACATTGCTAACCTAGATTAGAGAAAAAATAAGTCTAAATTATTTACAAGAATATAAAGTAGAATAAATTAAATAATAATTAAATACCTAATATTGTCCTAAACTTTAAATCCCGAACAAATTTGTCACAAGCTAATAATGTTCTAAGAGCTTTAAAAATGTCCACTAACAACAGTGGTTCTCAAGTTTCTGGGTCTCGGATCCTTTACACTCTTAAAAATTACTGAGATCCTCAAAGAGTCTGTTAATATGAGTTTATTTATCTATAAGTACCATGTTAGAAATTAAACCTCAAATTTTAAAAATATTTATTACTTCATTTAGAAATAACGATTTAAAAACCCATTCTACGTTTATATTAATAACATAATATTCATGAAAATAAGCTATTAAAACAAAAATCAACTTGAATTAGAAGAATGGCAGTGTTTTGCATGGTTGCAAATCTCTCTCTCATGTCTGCTTTAACAGAAGACGGCTGGATTCTCCTCTCTGGTTCTGCATTCAATCTGTTGCAATATCACATATCATGTAGCAGTTTAAAAACTCCAATATGCACTTGTGGAAAAAATGAGAATGGAAATAGCCAATGCTGTCTTTGACTTATTATGAAAATAGTTTAGACTTCATAGATTCCTGAAAGCGTCCTTGGGACACACAGGGGTCTCGAAACCACGCTTTGGGAATTGCTTACTCACACCAATCCTATGAGGCAAATGGGGAAACTGAGGCCCAGAGGGAATAAATAAGTGACTCAGAGTCACAAAGCCAGGACTGGAACTCAGGAAGTCTGATTCCAGGCCTCAGGTTGCCCCTGGGAGCCAGGTAGAAAGCAGCAGGCTCACTTTATAATGTTTTACACAGTGATGGAAACCCACTGGCTGCCTGACAGTCACGGTCCCCAACCTCCCCTCCATCTATTGTGATGCCATTTCCATTCAATCTCTCAATGTGTGCAAAGCAGAGGTAAAGGGAAGGGAAGACAGAGGAACGGGGGCGTGGACCCTACAACTCCTATCACACTCATGGACGTCTCCTCTACTTCCCGCCTGTCTTCGTTCTGGTCTCACACTGTCCTTTGTTTCCTGTCCTCCATCCTAGACCTACCAGTATTCACGTCTTTCTCTCATCATTTGATGTTCTTTTGTTTTGTTTATTTTACTCAGGAAGTGTATCATTGATTAAGCATTATTAGTTTTTCTGTATAATATTCCATTGGTGGCTTTATTTATTTTAAAATGAAAATTCTATTCATTCACTCAACAAATATTTACTGAACGCCAACTGTGTATGTAGCACGAAAGCTACAGTAGAGTTTATCCGACTCACAGAATTGACAGTCAGTAGGTTGGGGCAAGCAATGCAAAGATATCCTTTCCACCAGACTAGAAAGAATAGGAAACAGTATTGATCGGAAGCAATAGTTAGGAAAAAGACCTTGTAAACAGGGCATGGCAAAATAAATACTTTAAAGAGCATGATAAATCCAGAAAATGGAAAAAGGGAAAAGAGCCCTCTGCTATTTTATGAGTTATATCAGTAATTTAGAATAAGAACAAAGAAAATATTTCCAAACCTCACATCCACTGTGTTATTTGCCTCATGGTCAAACACTTCAAAAGCCTCTTTGATTTTCCTGTGAAATTCTGCTACTATTATCTCTGCAAAAGACAAAGCGAATAAAAATTATTTTACTTTAATTTTGAATTCAGCACAAAAATTTCAATAAACTAGAAATTCACCATAAGGGATCCTGCCTGCTCTCTCTCAGCCCCTATCCTACCTAACTAGTTTAAAAACTAAAACTCCTAATTATTTCACTCAAATGTTATATTTTTCCAGGTTGCAACATAACCTTTCATTTTTAATAGAACCAAAGGACTATACCACAATTATTGATATTAATTTTTCTTTATATGGCTAATTTAACAAGTAAAAATAAATGTCATCTTGTTTAAATCTACACTTCGATTCCAAATGTGTGTGAATCATGATCCATAGGCTTGTGTATTGCCTCCCTTTTCTATGTTATATATCACCTGTTCATGTTCTCCATAGGATCTTCCAGTTTTTATCATTTGTTTGAGCTCTTTAAATAATAAAGACTTAACTTTATGTCACAATAACTGCATACAATTTTCCAGGGCAGTTATGTGCATTTGTTTTTCTACAATAAAAACAGTCCTATATCCTTTGTGATCATCAAAGCACACATGATTACTGGAGAAAAAAACAGGATATGGGAGAAAGAGTTTAGGTTAGTAAAAATCACTTCTACCCTCCCACACAGAGTTAGCTACTCTTATTGTTGTCTCTTCGCAACCTTATTTTTTAACAATAAACTGTGAGCATCTTTCACTCTCAAAAAAATATTACATTATCATTTTTAGTGACTGGTATTCTATTATAGAGATTTATCATTATTTATTTAACCAAACACCAAATTGCAGACATTTAGGTTGTTTCTGATTTTTCACCATTATCATTATTCTTTAGTGATCAGTCTTGCCCAGTTCATCCTGTGCGTTTGTCTTCTTAGCTCACTGAAATACAGTGAGTGGAAGGCAGTCGGATTTGTGTGGGGTGTTGGAAAGGTTCTTATTACTTGTGACAGCACCTTGGGAAGATCTCACTGGTTAGAACACTGCCACTGCACAAAGTTGATATCTGCTTTTTAAACTGAAAAACATCTTTAAAGTATGTTCTCTTTTATTTTTAGGCAGCCACATCTGTTAAGATTTCTTATCACCCTTTAAAGTTTAGAAACGTATCCTTTGAGGAGCTTCTGGGCTGGTGAACAAGTGGAGGTCCTGGGGGCGCGTTGCACCCAGAGAGCACATGGAACTCCACACCCCTCCCCTCATACCTTGCCCTGTGCATCTCTTCCACTGGGCTGTTGCTGAGTTCGAATCTTAGCAGGAATAGCAGAGGTTGTTCAGTCCAGCTCTCAATTGGAGTCTTGACTATTTCCACCTCTGCAGATAGAAAACCACCCAAGGCAGCCTACCACAAAGCTGGACAGTCGTATTGTAAAATTTGTTCTTGTATTGTGCTAGTGTCACATTCCTAAGCCAAGTATAAATGATGTTCATATTACACAAAAATTCTTTAGAGGGGAATTATTCTAATGTTTAATCTTGGTCTAAATACAGAATATATGTGCCCCCAGTGTGTATCCACGCAGGACAATTCAGTGGGTTGTGGGAAGAAAACATTATAACTTCCATTTATGAGAGAGAGACAGAGAGAGAGAGAGAGGGAAGAAGGGAGAGGGAAGTTTCCTCATCTTCAATGCTGATAATAATAGTATCATCCTTGGAAAACAGTACAGCAGTTCCTCAAAGAGTTAAACATCAAATTACCATATGACCCAGAAATTCCACTTCTGGATAAACACCCAAAAGAATTGGAAGCAGGAACTTGAGCAGATATTTGTGTACCAATGCTCACAAGAGCATTATTCACAATAACCAAAAGGGAAACAACCCAAATGTCCACTGATGGATGAATGGATAAACAAAATATGGTTTATACATACCATGGAATATTGCTCAGCCTTAAAAAGAATTAAATTCTGTCACATGCTACAAAATGAATGAACTTTGAAAACATTAAGTGAAATAAGCCAGACACAGAAGGATAAATACTGCATAAATCTATTCACAAAAGGTACCTAGAATAGTCAAACTCATAGAGACAAAAAGTAGAATGGTAGTTGCCAGGAGAGGGGCTGGGGAGTTACTGTCTAATGGGTACAAAGTTTCTGTTTGGGATGATGAAAAAGTTCTGGAAATGGATGGTGGTCATGTTTGCACAACAATGTGAATGTACTTAATGTCACTGAACTGCACTTAAAAATGGTAAATAAATACACCTCATCCTAATTCAAATGTATTGTAAGTTATAAAATTAAAGTGCATGCATATCAAACAATAAATGGGTTTAACAATTCTGATACTCCTGAGCACTATCCCAAATTCCAAGTAGTTAGCCAACCAGCAAGCCAAAGCCAAACTAAAACATCACTTTCCCCTTCTTGCCCTTTTCTAACTGGGGATTTTTTTAAAGTATTCCTGACTTCTTTTATTTAACCAGGCTTTTCATCATAAAAATTAAAAAATCAGATTGACTGTGTATATTCTTGCCAAAATATAAGACTTGGTTTCATCATATTTGGCTAAAATACCATGGTAAGTAACATGTCAGAAAGATATATTAACCTATTAACATTTTCATGTTCACAGCCTAATAAAAGCTTTAGAAAGTTTTATTTTTGCCAGACAAATATATTTAAGCTATTCAAATTTAAATGAAAGTATAACAATGCCTTTGCATGATGTCTAAATAATGGATGTTAGCGGTTGCAAAAATATTTGGCAACTTACACTGCTCAAATCAACATTTCAAAACAACTGAAATAATACCTTTGATTTTAAAATATTTTATGAAAAAATAACTTTTATCTGGAAGAAAATCTTGAAGATTATTAGAATATATAACAAGTGAGGTACCTGAGGAAATAATTATAGTAAATTGGTACTGTCATAGGCAGTTACATAGATGTGAGCAGAGTAAGAACAATAGGCCGTGTATCGAATGTCACCAGGGCAGAAAGCCCAGGGTGCCTAGCAAGGGCAAAGCTGGGAAAACAAGGACCTCGTGCCCCAGTGACCTTTCCTCCGCTCCAACATTGTGGGTCTGGAGGTTCAGACCCCTGCCCCTTCACATTGCTGGTCACGCTGTTCGGACCCTCCCCTGACCTCTCCTCCCCTGGCATGTCGCTAGTCATATGGCAGACCCCCTTGGAGGAGGAACAAGGGGGTTCGAGAATGGACTCATAAGACTCCCACACAAGCCCTTGCACAACCACTCCCTTAAGCATTAAGCCCTCAGGACACTGAGGCTCTGACCACATCAGATAACCTTAGGAACAAAGCCTCAGGCCTGATGACTACAGAGACAGAGTTTTGATCACACGAGAGACAACATGGAGGCTTCAGCCGTGTTACAGCTTCAGGTCCAGAAAAGCAGCAAGGCTGGAGGGGCAACACCGTGGCTGACCTCAGGACCAGCTACGATGACTAATGACCCCCTACACCGGGGCCAACCAATCAGTAAAGACCATGACCCGGAAAGGACACACCTGGAAAGCTGATGAATATACCATTGGATCCTCATTCCTACCTTTAAAGGGTAGATAAACCTCAGGATGGCGGCTCAGCCATGCTCTTTCTCTCTCTGCAGCACCAATCCCGAGCGCGCGGCTCCTTTTGCCCTGGCCTTCCCCAGGCATGTACACCCTTGCTTGCTTTCTCCTAAGTTCCAAGGGCCCTTCTTTTGTCCCTGTAGCTTATTTCCTGAGCCCACACAGCCCAGTTGGCTCACCTCTTCCACAGCTCACTTCTTCTACCTCTGTGACTTTCTATTTTATTTATTTATTTATTTGTTTGTTCGTTCATTCATTCATTCATTTAAATCTTCACCCAAGGACATGCTTAGAGAAAGGGAGGAAGAGGGGGAGAGAAGGGGAGAGAGAGGAGCAGGGAGAGAGAAATATTGATCAGTTGCCTTCTGTACACTCCCCACCTGGGGATCAAACCTGCAACCCAGGTATGGGCCCTGACCGGGAATCGAACCAGCAAACTTCCAGTGCACGGGATGATACTCAACCAACTGAGCTGCTCTGGCTGGGCCCTCTGGACTTTCTAAATAAAGTTTTGCTCGTATTTGAGTCTTGGCTCTGAATTTTTTTCTTAGCCAGAACTCAAGTACCAAGGTCCAATTGCCAGTAACATTCTGGTGCCGTTTCACCACTAAAATTACTAACTGTAGTCCATATGTCTTCATTGGGTATTGACACATGACAGATTAATATTTTATACAAATTCTGAGAAACTTCCATGAAGTGTTTGGCTGATGACATATTTAGGTTAGTGGAGAAATAAAAATCAATTAAAAACCGCAGAATCTAGAGTTGAAAGAGAATTTACATGTCATTTAACCTCTCAACTAATGGAAAAGATCCCCTCTGAAACATGCTTATGTGGTCATGGATCAGGGTTTAGTTTATTGCTCTCTATTGTAAAGACTAATCACTTTTGTTCCTAAAAATCATTGTATTGACTATGGCCACCACAAATAAAAAATGTGTTGCTGAGGTCTTAAAAATGTGTTTTAAAGGTCCGTACTCAGTTACCCTTCACAAGGCACAGTCTTATTTAAACTTAACTCTTGCCTGGCTGGTGTGGCTCAGCAGTTGAGCATCGATCTAGGAGATCGGGGTTTGATTCCTGGTCAGGGCACATGCCTGGGTTGCAGGTAGGGGGCACACAGGGGGCAGCTGATCAATGACTCTCTCATCATTGATGTTTCTAACTCTCTCTCCCTCTCCCTTCTTCTGTCTGAAATCAATAAAGATATACTTAAAAAAATAAGTAAATAAACTTAACTCTTGATTACTCATGTTAACAGAAATGTAAATAAAGCCATAATTCATCATTGTGCTCTGGAAATTAATCAATTTCTTGTTAGAGAACATGTTTAAACTATAACCTTAATATATATGAGAAACTGGTTGGTTGATAATCCAAGTAATTCTATTTAACTCATGGTTATATCTAATTCAAAATCAGAAATATTATCTCAAAAATTAAATAATATAGTATGTAGGTTTTCAGTAAAGTATATGCAATTTTGCCAAGCTTGGAGGAAAATATTAGCAATAATACCTTTATTTTCACAGAAATGTCATGTTCAGCAGGTGTTCTAGAAAATGTTTCTTTTTATAGAGTGCCCATTTAGCAAAGAGTGAAATGACCATATGTGGAAAGCAGCACTTTACAAGATGGTCAGATGGTGAAATAATACCGGAAATACTAGTTAACAAGCACATTTTTATAGTAGAACCACTGTAATATATACCTCATTTCAGACTAGCTTGTATATTTTAAAATATGTTGTATACTGACAAGGTTTATCAATGCTGATAAAATAAGAATCTTAGAAGTATTTTTTGTGTTAAACAGGAACAATGTGATTGTTGTGTGCCCTCCATTCCCCATGCATTCTCATGGGTGGTTACTAGATACTAATTCTTAAGTGTGCTTTTAAAAATGATATCCTTTATATTAACTTGATCAATTTTTTTTCTCTTCCTTAAAAAATAGTTCAAAATAATAAAAAGCAAAATTGTATTACAATGCAGTTTCAGGGGGAAAAACAAAAAAGCATGAGGAAAGTTCAAGTTTTTGCTCCTTAACTCCTTTTTTTCAAATAAGACAGTTTTTTGTATTTTTAAAAAAACATGTTTTTATTGATTTTAGAGAGAGTGGAAAGGAGAGGGAGAGACAGATAGAAACGTTAATGAGAATGGCTGCTTCCTGCACGCCCCCAGCTGAAGATTGAGCCTGCAACCTGGGCATGTGCCCAGTCTGAACTGGAATCGAACCGGCGGCCTCCTGGTGCATGGGTCAGCACTCAACCACTGAGCCACGCCAGCCGGGCTCCTTAACTCCTTATAACGAGAAGTAGCTATAAGAAAGCTAGGGCAATTGTGGACATTAAATATTATATGGAAAATGCTTGGCTCAGAGTAATTACTCAAAAACATAAGCTATTTTTATTATGTGGAATTGGGAATTTGTTTGGAGATTGCTTTTGCATTGTAACCTAAAATGTGAAAGATGGGCCTATTAACTTTATCTCCATGATGGGTGTGGGAAACAGGTTTAAACAAAGAAATTTTATGCATATATACTATATGCCAGATTAAGTGTTTTACATGCATGATACTACTTAAAAGCTAAAAGTTCTGGAGTCAAGCAAAATTGGCTTGATCCTGAAGCTCTTACTAATTTCAGCAAATTACCAAATGTCCCTAAGTCTCAGTTTCCTCTCCTATAAAGTTGAGATGCTAATAATAATAATAGCAATAATAATAGCTACCTTCCAAGGCTGCAATAAGGATGAAGGAAACAATGTATGTAGAGACCCTGGCACACAGGGTCACTAGATGTGAGCCGCTATTGTTATTTCTCACAAAAATTATCTGGATTAGGCATTGGTTTTTGAAGCCTAGAAAGTTAAATAAATGACTTGAGAATAACTAAGTAGTAAATGGCAAACTGAAGATTCAAGCTCAAGTCTGTATGGTTTCAAAGATTCTGTTCTTTTAACTACATTATACTCTGCTTCTAACTGCTCTTTAAAAATTGCTTAGATTATAAATACATATATAAACATATATAATAAACTTGGCATTTAAGATTGCTATATCTATAATTCATCATTAAAAAGTTATGAATCTTTGAAATGTTGATATTTATAAGCTTCATATTATCTGTATATACAGTAGTTATAAAAAATACAAAGAATGGTCTCATTTTACATTAAATATATAGCACATAATAAAATAGGTCTCAGGGATCCCAAATTTTTGTTTCCTACTGAAGATAATTGCTCCTACTATAATCAGTTTTATAGACTATTTTTAACTTCTTCCCACTATGGGGTCTTAAAAAGTATAGGTCATGCAATAATACCGAACGAAGGGTTCTAACCAGTAAGTCTTACTCTATTACATTTCTGCTTACCCAGTTTCAGGGAACATTTCAAAACAACAAAAAGCAAACAAATAAAAAAACAGTAAAAAATGACCCAAAACAACTTTAATGAACAGAATTAGATTGATTTTCATTCTTTTTTAGAGACAACTTAGTGGAAGATAAAGCAAAAAAAAAAGGAAGGAAGGGAGGGAGGGAACTACAGTGAACAGAAAAACTAAAATGAGGACATAGAGCTTGAATAGAAAACATATGAAAACATATAAAATATACAAGAGATAGCACTTTTTTATTCTAGAAAAATACAACCATTTGAGAGGTTTTCATATGATTATGATCCAAACCAAAAAGTCAAATTGAATCCTTGTGTAATTTTAAATTTTAATACGTTATAATAAACTAAAATCCTTTATTGGAAGAATTTATTTTTAAGATATAAACAAGTACAAATATACAAATTATTACAAAACCATTTCATGAATTTAACGCATAAATTATGCACTCCCGTAGTCTTAACACTCCATGCTGTGGACTACCAAATCTATTTGTCTAGCTTTAAGCCCTTTCTCACCAAAGCGACAGGACCATATTTCTACTACATATTTCACCTCCTCAAACTCAAACTATCCAAAAGCAAACTAAGTTTCCATCAGACCCTTCCTTCATCTATCTTCAGATGGAGGGTCCTTTGGCTTGTAATAGCCTGTGGGCCATCTCTTCATGCCACCAGTTCTAAAACAGGCTAGTACGTTCAGACTTTGTTGACTGATTTCTCCACCACTGGTCGATTCTCTTTACTCCTCTAGATACCCTTCTTAGATCCCAGGTACTAATATTTCAACCCAAAATCTGAGAAATGGCCATGCTTGCAAATAACATTCGATAAATATTTATTGAATGAAAGATGACCCTGGAGAAGACACAGGGTAATGTGGTGAAAGCATATCTGATTACATCAATTTCCAGCTTGAAACTCTCCATCACCTACAGGATGAAGTCAAAGGACCTTAGCAACACATAGGAAAACATACTTGACCCAGTCAGATATTCCTGCCTTGCTGTTGACACCACCTGCAGTGATTCTCAAAGGTGAGAGAACCACTACCAGGCCAGTTGTCTGAGAATCGCCCAAGAGCCTGTTAAAAATACAAATCTATAAGCTCTGCCCCTGGATATTCTGTTTGGGTATCCTGGATAGGGCCAGGAATCTGTATTTTTACAAAGTACCTCAGGGGTTTAATGAGTGGCAAATTTGGGAATCACTACATTAATATCACAGGGTAGTTTCAAAGAACATCAGGCTTTGCAGCCAGAAACAACCCAAAACAAATCCCTGCCCTCACCTTTACAGACTAAGTGGGCTTGGGCAAGTTATTTACCTTCCCTAAGGGTCAAAGATCCTTTCCTCTTCTAAAATGGGAATAATACCTTACTCACAGAACACTGTAAGTATTCAATGAGAAAATGTATATAAAATTCTTATAGTATGTATGTAAACACATGCTAACTATGTATGTAAATATTCAGTAGATGTTAGCTGTTAATAACTCTGTTTTAACCTCTCAAACCATCCACCTTCCCCCCACTCCCCGCCTTTGTTCATGCTCCTCTCTCAAGCCGGTACTCTCCCCTCATTTTTTTCCTGCTGGCTTCTAAACCTTTAAGCTATTCCTGCCTCTCTTCCACTAAGCCTCCAGCCACCCACACCCCAATCTGCCTTCCCTCATTCTCCAGGCTGGACCAAGGGCTCGTCCTCTGTGCTTACTCAGCACCCTGAGCTTCCTTCTCTTTGTCCATGCAGTAGTAATAATATTCATTGAACACCTGTGATGTACCAGACACTGAAGACGCAGTAGGCACAAAACTGCTGTGCTGACATTCTAATGGAAAATAAGATATTCAAAAACTCACACGAGTAATTTTTATTGTAATCAAATCATTGCATTGCAATCAGTTATTTGTGTCTGTTTTCCCCCACTAAATATTAAGTCCTTCAAAGCTATATCAAGTTCATTTTTACATCCGTGGCATTGAACAACGTCTGACATAAAAGAGATATTAATAAATAAACTTAACTAAAGAGATGAAAGGCTTAATTAATGAAGGCAAGTCCTGGAGAAGACAAAAGTGGGTGAGTTCATGAATACAAACGAGAAAATGAGCCTTGAACAAGAGAAGGAGCAGCTCTTCTATTAAAATAACTGAAGGCAGGCAGGAAAGGGGAGTGTTGATGAAGACACATTTAAAGGCAGAGGCAACAGAGGGAGCCCCGGAACAACGCTTACCATTTAGTACAAGGTCATCCCTTGAGGATCAGGCGGCTTTAAGCAGGCTCCCCTTGTCCCCAAGCCCATAGGAGGCTGAAGTAGACCTTGGTGGATGCCTCTGCCCCCCTCCTCCTCCGACCCCCTCTCCTCTGCTTCCCCTCCTCCTCTGCCTCCTTTTCCCACTTCCCCTTCAGCTTCCTCTCCTCTTCCCCCTCTTCTTCCTCTCCTTTTCCTTCATAGTCTTTTGGGCGACCAGGATCCAAACACACTTCCTATTTTGAGGGAATCCCCGTTGTGTACACTAGCTGAATACAATGGCATCTCACTAAATAAGGCAAAGAGGATAGATCTTCTGATAGCAAAGGAAAAGGAATGTGACCCAGGCTCAACCTGGGCCAAATGTTTTTGTGCAGGATTTTGAATTGTAAGGAGCTAATGCAAAAAGTAGGGACAGTTTTTAAATTACATATGGGGATGGCAAAAGCAATAACAGCAAGAATTTAGTAGCAGGGTTCAAGGGCAGCGGTGCCAGCAGTGGAAAATTAACCAACCTGTCCTTGCAGTCTGACCTTAGCTGTAGCACAGGCTGCTGAACCTCCTTGGCTCTTGCTGGTTATCCAAGCTCATTCTCCAGATTCCCTGTTCACTTTGTGAGCTCCCTGCTACCTTCTAATAAATTCCTTTTCTACTTACATTAGACAGAATCTGTTTTATTTAACTGGTAAATTGGGAGGGGGAAAGGGATGGAAGGATCAAAGAAACTAGGGGTCCTGATAAGATCCAACAGCAGGTATTTTATACGTAAGGAAGCAGAGCACCACAGGAAATCTGGGAGATTGTGGTCAGTCCATAGTATAAGAGAGTAAAGATTTCAAAGTGTCTCACAGGATCTAGCCATGGGAGTAAGATGTTGAAAAAGAATGGAAATGAAGGTCACTGAAGTTGAAAAGAATGAAGAATTATGAAACTGGCGTGTTGGATGAGGGGCCTACCTAGTCACTGGAGTAAGCCAGAACGATGATGGAATTTGGAATGGACAGACAACTGATAAATGCCAAAGGCTGGTCAGCAATCAGTAAGCAGAAGGGAAATGGTGATAAAGAGAACAGGCGAGTAAAAGGAACAAATTTCAAAGGAAGAATTTTTATATAAGAATGAAAGAGCAATAATTTGGAATCAGAAGTAGGCTGATTCAACTTGGCACTCGAAGGTAAAAAGGCGTGGGAGAACTGAATAGCCGTTCCTGGAAATAGCACCAAAAGAAGCGGTATGCCAGAGAAAAAGCAGAGACTGAGTTAAGAAAAAGAGATGAGAGGTGCTCTATAAAAAGAGTATTTGTAAAGTAGTTTATTTACATTAGAATAAGTCTCAGGGACCAACGGACTCCATACAAGTAGTGAGAACAAAGTCACTGGGAGGAAGAGAAAGGACAGGTGAAAGAGGTCAGAGCTATAGGAGGTAGACAGTAAAGCAAATAAAATCAATGGCCAGAGATGTCCAAGCTACTGCTGAGCATAAGTACACTGAAGAAAAGTCATATTTAAACACAAAGGCAATAATCCTATAGAATATTTCCCCACTCTTTTACCTAAGGCCTGGACCCCTAAGTCTTTTTTCCCAAATTTATATTCAACTCTGTGTTCTCTGGTGAATTCTTGACAAGTTACTTGCTCTCTTTAAGCTTCAATTGGGGGTAGCAGCTCTTTTCAGGCCCGTAACTGCCCAATGAACATGTGGCAGTCTAACCCAGCGCTTAGAGCCTGCAGGCACTGATAAACGCTCACTAGCGATTAAATTCTTAAAGGCAGGAACATGGCAAACAACCTCCAGAGGGCTCCCAATGACTCCTGCTCTTGGTTTTCACACACATTTTAGCTCCTTTCCCATTATACCAGGGCTGATGGTGTGACCAATACAATATGGCAAAAGTAACGATATGCCAATTAGATAATAGTAATAATAGATGACACAGAATATTGGTACCTCAAAGTGAGATGCTGCCATAACAAATGCTTTAAAATGTGGGACAGGTTTAGATAGTAAGTGCTGGCCTCTGAGTAGGCGGTAAGAGCTTAAAAAAAAATGAGGAAAATCACATTGCAAACTGTGAAGGGGATCCTTTTTATGAATTGCAGAAAAAAAATGCTATTATCATGGAAAGTAGAAAATATTCCTGATGAACTAAGTGGTCTAGATAAAGAAATTGCTAGGAAAACTATTAAAGGTGCACCTTGGTTCCTTCTGGCTGCATAGTATAAAAAAAAGGAGAAAGATCATCTAAATGAAAGATTGTTAAATGAAAAGGAGCCATGAATTGCTAGTTATGAAATTACCTGCCTCTCCAAATGGCACAGATGCTAAGATAAGAAATGGCTTCTGGGCAAAAATTAAATTTAGGGCTCTGGCAGGAAAACACAATTTAAACATGAAACAAAATGTGTGGCTGTAAAATCCTTTGTTAAGACCTCAGAAAGTTCAAATATGGTGTCTCAGGGAACCACTCAAACTACCAAAAGAACCTCAGGAGTTCAAGCATGTGCCTCAGAGATCCTTTCAATCAAACAACAGGGTCTCAGCAAAAGCCCAAAGTAGAGAATGGCATATCTCAAATAAATTTGTGTATGTAGCTTTTGTCTAGTAGACAGTAAGATTCATAGGAAACCCATGAAGATGTTAAATGAGTATCTGCACCTCCAGCGTAGGACCGAAAGAGGGTACAGACAGTACAAAAGGAAAAAGGAAAAAAATTGGGCTCCCAAAAACTCTATTGGTAGTAAACAGGTTTAGAAGACAGCTTAGCTGAAAACATGTACTCTCTCTCATAAAAAGGAAGGTGACACAGAGGGTAGAACCAAGAGCCAGGGGGCAGAACTAAAAGCCACCTAGAATCATTTTGGGACAGTAGGACCAAGTCCTAATCAAGAACCTTCCAATATTTGCCCAACTGGATTTTATGGACCAGTGACTCCTGTGTGTGTCCTGTTTTCCCCCTTTTTCAATAGAAGTGTACATGGAGGTTAATCTTTACCTTTCCCCCCATTGCATGCTGGGTGGCAAGTAATTTGTCTCTTTAGTTCCTATGTCTACAGTTTGAGAGAAAGTGTACTCAAGAAGCTGTACTTGTAACTACAGCTAAGGAAACTCATCCACATCTGGGCTTAATTTAGATATGACACTCGGGACTTCCAGCTGATGCTATAATGGAATGAGACTTTGGTGGGCCTTGGAAAAGGGTGAGTGTGCTGTATATGTGGGAGGGATGTAAATCACTGAGGGCCAGAGGGAAAACTGCGGTAGCCAGCTCAAGATGGTCCCCAATGACTCCCACCTCTTGGTATTCACACCTTTGTACAGTCACCTCCAATATTATACCCGAGTAAGTTTATGTCATCAATAGACTATGGCAAAAATAACAGTATGTCACTTCTGAGATTAGGTTCTACAAGATATTGTGCTCTTGGGGATGCCAGATGCCATGTTGTAAGGACACTCAAATGGCCTATGGAGAATCTGTGTATCAAGAAACCGAGGCCTCCAGCCAACAACCAGTAAGGAACGGAGGCCCCCTGCCAACAGCCATGTGGGTGAGCCCAGATTTGTGAGAGACTCTTAAGCCAGAATCACCCAATACAGCTACATCTGGAAATAGTATGAGATAATAAGTGTTTGTTGTTTTAAGCTGTTAGGTTTGGGGGTAACTGGTTTCAAAACAATAGTTCTCTGATACAGGGGCTATGTCAAATTCATTCCTTTATTTCTGTAATCCCGAAAAAAGTACCCATTTTGTTTTCATTTTGGATATGCTCAACATTTCCATTTGATTTTTTTTAATTGTGATAAAATAGACGTAACAAAAAATTAACCATCTTAACCGTTTTTAAGTGTACAGTTCAGTGCTATTAAGTACATTCACATTGTTGCACAACCAATCTTCAGAACCCTTTTCATCTTGCAAAACCAAAACTCTATACTTATTAAATAACAACTTCCCTTTTCCCCTTCCCCTGGCAACTGCCATTCTACTTTCTGTTCCTATGAATCTGACTACTCCAGGTACCTCATATAAGTGAAATTATATAGTGCTTGTCTGTTTATGACTGGTTAAATTCACTTAGCATAATTTCTTCATGGTTCATCCTTGTGGTAGCAAATATCAGAATTTCCTTCCTTTTTATGTATAAAATGCATATATAAAATGCATAAAATGCATTTTATCTATTCATCCATTGATGGACACTTGAGTCCATCAATAACCTTTTGGTTATTATGAATAATGCTACTATGAACTTTGGGTGTACAAATATCGCTCCAAGTTCTTGATTTCAATTATTTTGGGTATAAACCCAAATGTGAAATTGCTGAATCATATACCAATTCAATATATGATTTTTTTATTTTTATTTTTGGAACTGCCATACTATTTTTCATAGCAGCTGCACCATTTTATTGATTTTATTGATTTGAGAGAGAGAAGCATTGATGTGAGAGAGAAACATTAATCAGCTACCACCTGCATGCTCCCTGATCAGGGATCGAACTGAAACCTGGGTATTTGCCCTCACTGGGAATCAAATCTGCCACCTTTTGGTGTATGGGAAGACACTCCAACCAAGCCACACCGGCCAAGCTGCACCATTTTAGATTCCCATCAATAATATACAAGGGGTCCCATTTCTCCACATCCTCACCAACACTTCTTTTTATAGTAGCCAATCTAATGGGTGTGAAGTGGTATCACACTGTTAATTTGATTTTTTTAAATAAGGAATTTTTGTCAACTTTTTACAGATTAATCAAGATAAATTTAAGTCCAGTTTTTCTCTAAATTTTATTAATTCTGAATTAGAGGAAGTAAATTTAAGTTTTCGACCAGCTGGTGTGGCTCAGCGGTTGAGCATCGACCTATGATCCAGGAAATTTCAGTCCAATTCCTAGTCCGGCTTCGGGCTCAATCCCCAGCGGGGGGCATGCTGGAGGCAGCCGATCGATGACTCTATCTCGTCACTGATGTTTCTATCTCTCTCCCTCTCCCTTCCTCTCTCTGAAATCAATAAAAACAGGTTTTTTTTAAAAAGAAATAAAATTTAAACATCTTTAATTAATTCAAATGATCTAAATTCAACAAATACTGAGTTCCAACCATGTGCTGGGTACTCTGCAAAACACTCAGGATAACAGATCAGAAAATGGTCCCCACCCTCTGGAGCTTATACAGTCATGTATATATCCTCCAAAATTGGCCTTTCTTTTGTGTGAGTCCATGCTCATCAAGCAACTTTTGAAATATAGATTCATCCTCCCCCAAACTTTATATTACATTGCAGATATCAGCTTTCTGATCAATGTATCAACATACCCTATTTACGTTAATAAATCATTACCCAGGTTTGCACATCCCTGTCCATAAGTTTAGTTAGCCTGAGTGAATCCCCAAACCTGAGCAATTCTGATGAATTGATTACATGTAATTTCTAAACCTTCAGAGCTGAAAATCAAATGTAAGAGTGGAATACCCGTACAAAGATGATATCACCAAATGAGTCCCTAGTTTATTCTCAGACAACATACTTTTATTTCATCTTTTATTTATTTTCATACTTTATTACGCTCTTCAAATTGCATTATAGTTGACTCATAAAATTGTTAAGAATAAATGAGATATACCATATAACAGCGCTTCTCAAACTTTAATGTGCGTATGAATCACTTGCAGATCTGTTAAAATGCAGACTCAGATTCAGCAGGTGAAGGCTAATGACTGAGATTCTTCATTTCTGATAAGCTTCCAGTGATGCCCAGGCCACTATGCACAGATCAGGAGGAGATAATAACACACCAGGCACAGCATCTGGCGCACAGGCTGCTCAGCCCTTAATCATTCCCTCCCATTTGTGATGTCTTACTTCCCTTAGTGATCTCACCTTTCTTGGGAACTTTGTATCCTCGTAAGTTCCATCTGATAGGCATTATATCTGAACCAACTGAATGAATAACATCCAGCTTTTTTTAAAATCATGTTTTATTTTTCAATTACAGTTGACATATATTATATGATTAGTTTCAGGTCTACATCCCAGCAATTAGACATGACATAACTTACTAAGTGATCTTCCCAATAAATCTTGCACCCATCTGACATCCAGTTTTTTAAGTCATTACTTCTTATATGGAAAGAAATGTTTCCTCCTCCAACTTATTTTAAATAGAAAAATATTTTTGAAAACTGGAAAATCAGAAAAGCTATCAATCTATTTTTAAAAGTAAAAAAAAAAAAAAATTTGTATGTGCAGCTTAATCCAGTGCATTTCCTCATGCTGACCAAATCTTGAAAATTAAATTTTAAAATCCACAACTAACTTGTTCATTTATCTAATGATTTCTCTGTTTTTGTGAGAATTTAATAAAAATTAAGTCATTTGGTTTTCTGGGAAAGTTTAAAAATAGTCTTTAAAAATATATAATTTTCTTAGGATGTATCTTAAACTTTAAAGCAGCACAATAAAATTATAAGGACATTTTAGGAAAGGTAACATCTATGAAATAATTCTGACTTTTCAGACTAACGGTACCATTTTAAGAAGTCTGTTACCAACGGCTAGATCTTTGGCACAATTTCACGTGTTTCTCCGCTGGCTTTTCTGTGGTCACCATAACAAGTGACTATTTCAGAACTAGCGTCTTCACTCGTAAATATTAGTTGGAAACCTGACACGCTTGGCTCCATGCTGAGAAAAATGGTGTGCTGGTGTAGTGTTCTAAGCACTCAAGGAAGGAAACAAATGCGGAATATTATTTTCCTCTCTAAAATGTTTATCTCCACCGTTTACGGCTTTCTTGATGTAGCTTTGGCGATAAGTCGGTCCATTACCAAACATAACCAGCCTATTGTTTTTGAGCAACAGGATGGCAACCAGGGATCGGGTTTTCAATCACGCTGCTGACTGAAAACAACGTCAAGGTCTCGCAAATAAACCTGGATCATCGCTTCTCCCTCCACGGAGGAAACACGCCCACCCTCCAGCTGCGGCGACCGCGGCCCGGCCGCCCGGTCCCTCCGCGCCGGCCGTGCCCGCGCCCGCGCCGGAGAGGCCCTGCCCGTGCCCGCGCTCGTGCGCGCCCCCGCTCCGGTTCGCTCTTTCGTCTTTATTAAGATTGTGTTTTGTTTTGTGTTACGAGACAAAATACCAGATGTGTGGCGCAGCACCGGCCATCGAGCGGACACCTCGGAGGCTGCAGGGGCGGAGGGGACGACTGTGACCTCGGGGCCGTCCTCCCATGTCCCCAACCAGGAGCCAAAATGGTGGCCGCGGAAGCCCCCGCCCGCGCCGGGCGGGGTGGCGGCGCGGCCCCGGGGGACCCGCCAGCTGCCGGCGCAGACCCGTCCCCCCCCGGCCGGCCAGGCGCCCACAGCCCAGGCAGCGGCCCGCGTGGCCCGAGAGCCCGGGCGAGGGTCTGGAGGCGGGGTCCCCGCGGCCTGAACAAGGGCGCCATCGGGGCGTCCCCGGCCCGCGCCTGGGCCGCAACCCACGCGGCAGCCGAGGCGCGGTCCCGAGGGAGGCCCGAGAAGCCCGGGAGGGAGGCGGGCCGCGCGGGCGGGGCGGGGCGGGGCCTGGGCGCCGCGCGGCGGGCGGCGTCCCCTGCAGGGCGGCCCGGGCGGCCCCTTCCGCAGTCTCCCCCTCCCAGCGGCGCGGGCTCCGGGCGGGGGGGTGACCGGCCCCCCCGGCGCCTCAGCGCGGCAGGGGTCGCGGCGGGCGGCGCGGGCGGCCTCCTACCTGTGCTCTCCTTATCGTCCGCCATCTTGTGCGCGGCCGGTCGCCCGGGAGACGCCCGTCGCCACCCTAGGACGCGGCGTCCTTGCCCCCTTCGGCCCCCGCGGCGACTCGGAACCCGGAGGGAGGGGAGCCCCTGGGCGCGAGGGGCTTAGGGGGCCGGAGCGGCTCCGAGCGTGCGCCCTGCCCCCTCCCCGCCGCGACCCTCTCGTTCCCGCGAGAACTGAAGCCCAGCCCCGCGGCCCGTGACCCCGGCTGCCCCTTCCCTCCGGAGCCGGCCCGAGCCCCGCTCGCCTCGCCGGGTGATTCACAAAGCGCCGCGCGCCGCCTTTCCCGGAGCCCTGGCCCCTGCGGGGACGTCGGTGCCCTCCTGTTGGGGCGACGTGGCGTTGCCCGATTTTTTATTATTTTTTTAATGCGTGTTTGGAAACGCAGCCGGAGGGCTGGGTGCGGCGCTCGGCGCCCGAGGGGGTGAGCGCGACAACCGCAGCCCCGCCACCTCCCCGGCGCGGGCGGAGGCCTGTCGCCCCGTTTGCTCGGTGCCGGGCTCGCCGCCCGCCCGCAGGCCCGGCCACGGCGCAGCGCAGAACGGAGCTAACGGGCCGGCGGGGGCCGGAGCCGCCGGAGCCGCGAGGCCGCCGTCCCCGGGCCGCGCGGCAGCTGCGGGAGCGCGTGCGGCAGCGGCGCGGGCGCTGCGATTAGGATACGAAACGGAAGGTTCTCATCGCGGCGGGACGCGCCCGGTCGGGACCCGCGTTAGGGGCCCTGAGGGCTCTTGGTGGGGAGCCTGGACCCGGCCCCGCTTACTGTGCAAAGTTGTAGACGCCGCTGGTCTGAAGCGTGGCGGCTGGAGCATGATGTTCAATTTTGGTCTCATTTTAAGGCTACCTCCCCTGTACAAAAGTAGTTTCTTTTTAAAGTGACTTTTGAGTAATATATCTGATGATGAGGGTCAAGCGAATATGCATTTTTAAAACTAATCTTAGATGATCTTAAGCGCGTATGTGTACTGACTTAAATGATGTTAAGTAAAAACAGTTTAAAACTGTTAACTGTACATTTAAGAGGCCCTCCAAATGCAAGTTCCTGGTATTCAATGATTTTCAGTTTTTACGCTCCTTTTATTAATTCTGGTTCTGCAATCACTCAGTAAACCCTAAAGCAAACTATTACAATTCTTTATTAAAACTATGTAATTTTTTATATATAAGATACTGTGATCAGCATTGTCTTTGAATATAAATGATGGAATCATCACAAAGTGGCTCATATTAGAAGAGAGATACTTAGAGAAAGTGAATACAATTGTGTACAGTAAGTTCATAACACCCCAAAATATGAGAAAGGAATCATTAGCATTTATTTTTAAATTTCATACTCATTCTAGTGTAGTTGTTTGTTTTTAAAGAGTCCCTCTTGAAGGGCTTTGAAATAAATGTAGGAAACCTCAACTTTGGTCTCAGATTTACGGCCTACTCTGTGCCTTTTCGTGTGCTGTTTGCGGTTCCCTCTTTCTGGAATGCCTTTCCCTTCTCTCTCCCTGCCCCAACATTCACCATCCCACAGACACCACGTTGTTCCCTCCTGGACGTCAGTGACCTCCTTGAAGGTCAGGTACTATTTGAAGCTTTCCCTGTCAACAACTCTTCCTCTGTTGTCCTGTATTCATATCACACAACCTCTCACATAGATTTGCAATGACTTGGTTTTGTTAAAAAACAAAATTCAGCGAAGTAAGTACGAAGATCTAATTGGCCTTATTAAGCAATTCATGAATGGAGCAGCATCTCATCTAGCAGCTAGAAGGAAACAAGAGTTGGACAAAAGGCAAGATTTTATAGCTTGAAAGAAGGTGGGACTAGCAAGTTAAAACTGGATTATTTCAGGCAATGACAGTGTCCCTTAGGGGAAGGCGGGGTCTTATCATGCAGATTATCTAATCAGGGTTGGTCAAGAAGTTCCAGACTGGCTCAATAAAATGTCACTCCTGGAAAAAGCTGCAACTGGAATTAGGTTAGTTTATTAAGTTTTAGTTTGATGACATGGCTTAGTAAAAGCAACTCCATTTTGGCCTGTTGTTTCTTTTTTTTAGCAGTTTATTTACTTGTTTCCTTCTACCAAATCTAAACTCTTGAAGACAGTGCTTTAGTTGTCCATATATCCCCAGTCCTTAGAACAATTTTTCAATTTTTGTGTCTGAAATATATTTTAAAAATTAAGACAGGAGTCATCTTCTCAATGGCTTATTGAGAAGCAAAGCTATTTATAATTTAGATGATTCCAAACCACATTAATCTCTACTTCTCTGAACTCCTGCAGCATATTTAAGACAATACTGTTTCTCTAAGTTTGAATGACTAAAAAAAAGAAAAAATTAATATGTGTAACACCCCCCCCCCATTAGGTATGAAGATAAAAGCCTAATTTTATACACCTTTTCTATACCCACAGTACCTCCCCTAATTTGGGGCACAGAAAAATAGACGTAGCAATGTCCAAACTGCCTCCCTTAGAATTTCATGAGACTCAATACATGTAACTGAGAGTTTTGAAAAGTTTAAAGGACTTGCAAGAAAATCTACTCTCTCTAAGTGAAATAAACCCCCACTTCCACATAGGAAGGAGCACATGGAGGTCAAACCCCAACTTCTTTCCTGAGGTTCAGCTTCCACTTGGAGAGTTTGATTTCCAACGCTTCAGCTACACAGCAAGAGGCGGTCTGACTCCAGGCCTACACTTTCCACTACCGAGACCCGATGCCTGTATGAGACGGCCTGCTCCACATGACAGAGCTCCCCGTCTTCAGTCTGTGGCCCCTTCCTGGCTTCCACCTTGCCATCCCTTAAACCTTACCGAGCAGGAGTGGCCCTAAGCACATCTAGATTCCTTGAGCTCTAGACCCAGCAAAATAAGAGGGAAGGAATGACTTCTCTGGTCTATTCAATTCCACTTTCCTAGCCAAGGACACTTCCCTTCCCTGGATAATTAACATCAAGTGTCTTTGCTTCGAGGAAGAGGCTACCTCTGCCCATAACGCAGTAGGCTCACCCTGTGATCTCGAAAGGAAAACCTTATCAGAATATAACAGAATAACGGTATTATTTCATTACCGTTATAATAATAAAAATAACTCCTCTAAGTACTTTGTATACATTCTCTCTTTAGATCCTTATGAGGCTGATACTATCCCGGTCCTAGTGCTATCCTGCTTCTTTATAAATATTAGATATGACGGTTATTTTCTATTTAGTACCCTGAATATTTCGAGAAGAATGCTAAGCACAAAAATTCTGGGGGAAATTCGTCATCTTCCTCCCTACTTTTTTCTTCTTCTTCAAAACATCAACCAAAACAAGCGGCAGGGACTCTTAGGGACTTTATGGGAACCAGATAATGGCATGCACGCTGTCCTTGTCTGGCCAGACAAATAGTTAAATCACAGGCCTGGCTTTCGCATGGCAGGAGAGGAGGTGCGACTCGCTCATCTGCTCCCCTGCTTCTCCTGTCTGCCCCCCTTTCTGCAGGTTGAGGTTTCTGTCCTCTCCTAATGAGGGAGAATTGTGTGAAGTTCCTGGCCCTGGACAAGAGCATCTGCAGTGCCAGGGCCCCTTAGGCTTTGCAGGGGGACCCCGAGCACGAAGCTAGGACTTCCATTCTCAGGGCAGCTTATAAGTAAATCTTACGTGAAACCCCAGCTCTTTAAAGCACTTGGAAAAATCACACTCCTGGCCCTATTTCTCTCAAAAGCATATGTTTCTTTCTGTTTCCCTTTAAAACGCATCGCCAAGGCAAATCACTGTTTAATTCATTACTTAAACATTTCCTGTCCTGAGGAGCACTTTTCAGGGATGTTCATGGCTAAGCAAATTTGGTGACTGTTCCTTAATCACTGAAAATAAGACCTGGAAGTGAAGGGCAGGAGCTGACCCAGAGGCTGCGCACATGTTTACGATTGCTCACATAACCTCTCCCTCAAGTGGAAAATAGAGGGCAAGTGTGGAATTATACTGGTAATTGGCTTTGGGGTGACTTTTTAGTTTCGGCTTCAAGAAGAAATCTTTGATATTAAGTTTCATTTATGTTAACATTTACATTAGGAGACCAAGAATCAAGCAAATAGTCCTGGGAGGTAGATGGGCCCAGGGTGGAACCTTAGTCCAATGCGCATCAGCTCTGTGACTTTGGACAGGTTATTTCTTCCCTGCAACCTCAGTTTCCCCATCTGAGGTTACATAGAGCTTACATGGAAATAAGAAGATTGACCGATTGGGACATGAAGGCAACCTAGACTTCTCCCTTGACTTCTGGCCCGATTTAATTTCTTAGGACTGTGTTTGAGTGATTGTAATGGCTCTAAGACCAATAGTGGCACTCTTGGAGTATTTATTATGTTCTAGGAACTATGCCAAGCATTTTACATGGACTCCTAACTTAATCATCATAATAACCCTCTAAGAAGGATACTAATATGACCCCCTTATTAAAGACAAAGAAACCAAGAGTTAACATCTCCAGATTTCTTCTCTGATAGGAAAAGTGTCTTTTCCCCAAAGCCTTTCCTGCCTCAGAATTTCACTCTGGATTTTCCATTTCTTCCCTGTATCGAGCCCCAGGGTCTCAACCTGCTCTCCTGTCCCCTGAAGGGGTCACTGTCCATCCAATGGGGTAACAAAGGGGAATGTGAGGGGGGCTGGGGCATCCCAACCTATCGAGCTCCACTTTCCTTGCTATCCTTGAATACAACCACGTGAGCATTTATTTAAATTGGATTTATTGGGGTGACATTGGTTAATAAAATGATAGAGCATTTTTTAAATGTTCAGGGTTTTGCTGCTGACCTAAAGAGAAAGGATAATAAAATTAACCAATGGGGATGTTATAAACGTCCAGGAATCTTAGGAAATGTTTACAGATGTGGTTTCTGGGTTTTTTTCCTCCATCCCCACTTATCCCCCTATACCCTCCTCCATCTCCCCCCGCCCCCCGCAATCACCACAGTGTTGTCCGGGTCCATGGGTTCTTTCTCTTTTTTACTCAATGATTCTTAACTCTCTCTGAGATGGTAAGAGGGTGGCTGTCCCTTTACCCTGCCATTCCTGCTAGTACATCATTAATTTTCCTTCCCAGAATTTACACAGATCAATGCTAGTTCATGTGGCTCTCACAGGACAAAAGAAAAATAGCCTAGGGGATAAATAAATAGATAGTTACAGATTTACTACCTATGGATTTTTTAATTGCCTTCTATTATCACCAGACAGACACTAAAAAGTAAATGTGTGCTATTATTTTGTGTTATAGATGATTCCAATGCCATTTGCCGCTTTAGAACTGAGAGAAAACGACTCAGTGCTGTGCCTCACCTAGATGCTGAAGGCCAGGCCTGTGACCATGGCCACTTACATTTAACAAAATGCTTGTGAGTTACAATCCATCGAGACTAAATATTCTTGTGAATTGGAAGCTAACTCCATGATAAACTTGCATATTACCCAGTAACTTCCCTAGAACGTGGATCTGTAACACCTTCCCCAACAGAGAACATCACTAAATAAAACACTACAAACGTACAAAGATAAAAGAAATCTTCACAGGTTTTGCTGGGTTTTTGTTACCCTTTTTTTTCCAGGTCAGCTATATTTTCAAGAAGGGGAAGTGTGAGATTAGGGGTGAGTCCTGGTGGCAGGAGAGAGAGGTGAGAAAAGTTATTTTTAGGAAGGCTTGGATGGCAAGGGGAGGTCAAGGATGCCTGGGGAATGAGGGAGGGGCGAGCCCAGGGAAAGCTGGTGGACTGGTGAACAGTTCTAACTAGTTCCCTAGTCCTTCTCATTGCTTCTGACACAGCCACAACCCTTCCTCACCAAGCAATAGAAGAAAGGCAGCTGCTAACTCCGGCAAAGGGTTCCCCTTACCATAGCCACAGTGTACCCAACAATGACTTATGTCTACAATATGTGGTCAATTATCAGTTATCCAGAACACCATAGAAATATGTCATTAGATTAGACTAATGGTGTCTCCCTCCAGTAGGTAAGTAGTGGCTTATACCTCTTCGTAAGGAGCAAGAGGTTTCAGATTTAATATTTTGACTAAATCTACTCACTAGGTTGTTTTATTTCAGTGCCCCCCAAATTCATTCCTCAGAGGTATCTGTTTTTACATTTGTATTTTTGCTGAAAGGTTTGCTTGACGCAATGAGCCCTTAGTTCAGGTTATAATACACACCCTCCTGTCATGATCCTCGTGGTCATGGAATAAGACGACATGATCTAGGGACACAGATTTTATGGCTTCCTCCCTAAGTAATCACACCCACAGCTGGAACCCCCTAGCAAACGACAGAAAACTAATTATTAGGTGCTCCAGACAACATCTGTAAAGTGGGGGACCAAAGGAGGAGCTAAGCTCCTGAAAGCCACTGTGGTTCTGGGCACCCAGTCCTCGGCACAGTGGAGTTTTTAATCTGGCATAGCAGCCCCCAGGGTCTCAAATGACAGAAGGGCAGGATGTTAACCCAGCTTTCTAAGCCTGCCACTGTGAACGTAGGGGCCATGAGGGCGGTCATTGTGAATGCAGCTTCTGTCCCCCATCCTTTCGAGTCCCTGATGTGTATTTGCACCCCAGACATTGTAAACCTGAACCGCCCCCTCCCCTCCACCTAAAGATTTGAAGGAAATGCATGTTGTTGTAGTTAATAAGTGCTGAAGCCTGGAAACCCACAGGCTTCTAAAGGATGCCACTGCGGACGAAAGCATAGGAATCTGTCATCCTAACCTACGTATTTGCATGTGTGTATATATGCATGTGTCCGTGTGTTCCTGCTGTGGAGAAGGGACAGAGTGAGTCGGAAACGGAGGTGAATGATTTTACACGAATGCTAACCAGGTTTGCATGCTCCACGCCTGTTGCAAAGCCTGCCACTGCTTCCCATGACTTGGTATCTTAGATTGAATTTCTGCTCTTGCTATGTTTAGAATCTATTTTTAATGTGGCCAACTGACTTACTGGGGAGCCACGTGAGTGTTGCTATTTTTAAATATATAATAGTTGTCCCCATTTAAAGCCCTATCGAAGATCTCTGTATGCCTATCCCACTTGGCTGCATATGTCCCAGGATGTAAGAGAATGATTCAAAAATACATAAATTAATTAAATAAATAAATAAATAGCCTACTGTGTATCAGGCAACAGGCTGTGTGCTTTCATATGTTTTCTCATTTCATACTCAAAAAAAACAACAACAACTACTCCTGTGCTGCTAGAGACTTCTTGCCTTACCAAGAAGGTTATAACTCCATATATAGTTATAGAGCTGTGCACCAAGTGGAATGAGTATGGGTATTAATGCCAGGCAGTCCTGAATTCAAATCCTATCTCTGCCACTAGCGCTGTGAACTTGGGCAGGTTACCTAACCTTTCTGAGCCTCAGCCTTTTCATTTTACAAGAGGAAAACACACCTTCCCTGCAAAGGGTTGTGAAGAAATGTTGGCTTGGTGAAGTATTAGGCACTTCTACAACGTGTGGCACAAAGCAGCCGCACAGAACAGCTATTTACTGTGATTTTTTTTGTTGCTCTGAGCTTCTACATGTCCTGGAAAAGAAGAGAAAGAGCTCAAAGAGCGTGGAAGATGCGTGTTGGTTAAAGGATCGCCCTGCTGCTCTGGGAAGTCTTTGACCTGGGCAGTTTCCATCTGAGTGGCGGGAAGGGACTGCAGAACCCGATGTGGCATTTGAACAACTGCCAGAGCTTTCGGTTGGGGCCTTTTGCCCCTGGCAGTCCTCAGACATCTGCTGGAACCTCATGAGTGAGTTCTGGTAATTGTTTAACAGAATATTAGCTTTGGGCAGGTGTGTCTCTGCCTGCTTGGCCTGCTTGGTCTCCACAAAGGTTATTTAGAAGTAGAAATGCTACACACACCTAAAGGGAAACCCTTGGCTCTCAAGCCTACATCCCACTGGATCTGGGGTCAAAAGCACCTGGTGCAGATGTCACAATCCCTGTAATGATCTCGGAGACACCAATGAGGTACTTTCTGGGTCAGGGGCCCGTGGAGCCCTTCTGGGTGGTCTGAGGTTGTACCTTGTGACTTTGACTTCTCCCTGAATATTAACAAAGATAGCAGGTTTGGTCCACTGGCTCCTGCTCAAGTGGCTCCTTAAGTAAGGTTTTCTCGGCTATCTGCTACTGGACTGTCCTGTTAGGCGACAGTGATATAGAGGGATGGGCAAAATGAGGTTCATAGTTGTTTGTTTGGAAAAATTTGTAGCTCCTTTAGTTTGGGGCAGGAGTTAGCAGAACTGGGCTGCTGAGGTTAGTGAGGAAGATTAGAGGTTTTACATTTCCTGAGTACATACTATTGTACCAGGAACTTCGTAATGGAGATATTATCATTTCACCAGGTAAATTAGGAGGAAGTTTCCACACACACACACACCCCACTATGTTTGTTTAGCATTAAATTTTACATGTAGTTAAAAAAAACTTTTATATTATAAGAACCAAATCACTTGCTTCTAGTTAGCTGAACAAACTTGGTGGGGGGGGGGGGGGAATGTGAATCACCTTGCCCTGGATGCGGGAGACTGGATTATTTGTGGATATTCTGGATGTTCCACTGATGATCCATTTCTTCTGCTGTATGATGTACTTGTAAGAAATATTTGCAGAATGTAATTTGGATCATTTGGTTCTGGTGCCTTGTAAGTTCTTACGGACTTTTTAAAAAAAAAATGTTATTTATTGATTTTTAGAGAGAAGGAGGGAGAGAGAGAAACACTGATTTGTTTTTCTGCTTACTTATGCATTCATTGGTTGACCAAGCGTAAATGGAACAAGAGACAAAGTTTTATTCAAGGGTTTTAGGGTTTTCGAATCGAAAACACAACTAGGTGATACCAGAGTGTTCCCAAGGAACAGGAAAATATGAGAATTCTTATAGTAAAAAGTACATTCTTGAGAAGAATCAGTCTTGTGTTCCTAGCCTCTGGTTAGCCCAAGTTGGTGATGTTCCAGATGTCAGGCAGTGTGGATCAGGGATGTTAGGTGGTGTGGACATGTGAACATTCTTTCCTAGGTTCTTTGGATGGTTATCTATGGGTATATATTGATGCACCACTGTAAAGTTGAAAAGCCCTCAGGCTAGTTAAAGTAAGATGAAATCATTTCCTCACATTTCAGCCCATTCTGACCTGAACCAGTTGTGCCAGCTTGACTGCACCGACTCCGCTTTAAGGCAGCTTAGCTATACCCATTCCATTTTGCTTTCTTCCCTCCTCTCTCGTGGTAAATATTGATTTAAGGAAAATCCTGATGTGACTTCATTGGGAAGATGGAGGAAAGGTGATGGAGGAAGAGTTGGGAACCACCCTCCGTAAAAGAAAACAAGTAGATTTAAATAACTGGATCCAAACATGATTGTCTCTGGGGTGTGGAAATAGGACTTTCCAACTGCCCAAGGTGTGAAGTCAGATTCTTCAGCCTGACCATAAAGGTTCTCCTCAATCTGTCTCCGCTCTCCCTAGCTTATCTTATCTCCGAATTTCCCCCCAAATCTTGTATTCTTCGTTCCAGTCAAGCACTATTCATCTTGTGGTTCTCAACCTTTTTAAAAACATCATTTGCCAAGCCTGAGATGTTCTCTGAGATGATCTAAAATCAGATAGTGTAACTAAGGGGCACTGGAGTGAAAATTACCCGATGAAAAACATTAAGAAGCACCAAAATTTAGTAGATGAGATCAGTCATAGGTAGATTGAGGCTTGATAAGCTTCGGAAGAGTGTATTAACAGGAGGATGGTTTATATGCATTTACAAAAGCTAAGTCACTGGGTCATTCAATATAAATTCATTAAGTACCTACCATGCACCAAGTTTCTTGGCAGTACAGAAGAGCAAGGGATATAGTTAAAAACCAAGAATTCAGAGGGACACGGGTATTACAGATAGTTTAGAGGGCCAGAACTTTCTAGAAAAGAAGGGCCGATGCACAACCAGAGATGTCTCGTTTACAAAGTACATAGTCTCTGTAGAGAATGGTCCGTCTAAGATCCATTATGTGTCAAGCTCTGAGCTAGGTGCCTTATAGTCATCATTTCTGAACCATACTAAAGCCCAATGAGATGATGATGATGATGATGATGATTTCTATTTTTCAAATGAACAACCTGGAGCTCATCAAAACCAAGATCTCCCAGCCAGTGTCAGAGGTGAGATCTGAACTCTGGTCCAGCTATAGTGCCCATGCTTCTTCCACTACAGGCCACAGCCTCCCCAGCCAACTACATCATGCTTACCAAGCAACCGTCTGATTAATATGACATCACATGTAGGAAAAAATGCTCTAGTTAGTCAATAAAACCTTACTTTACCAGGCAATTAATAATAATAATAATAATAAATGATAATCGCTGCTAACATATTCAACAATTTGCTCTGTGCCAGGCCCTGTGCTAAGCTCTCTTTACATGCATGAAGTAGAAACTGTTGTCCCCACTTTACAGATAAGAAAACTAAGTCATAAAAGACATGAATAACTTGGTTTGGGGCACACAATAATAAGAGAGAGAGCTTGTGCTCTTAATCACTCTACGTATTGCCATCTAACTTATATTGTACTGCGGTAAACATGATTTATTTATTTAAGTAATGTTTAATGAGCACTCACTCCCTGGTTTGGGGCTTGCTGGGGAAATATCAATGAAGTAGAAGACCTACTCTCTGTCTTTCAAATATTTATAATTTAAGTGAAGAGGCAAGATATGCACAGTAAGACTATGAGGTAACGATTGAGGTGTGTATATAATTAAGAGCTAACTTGATTAGTGCAACCAATAAGGCACTGAGATTTCACATAAGGGAAGCCAAAGTAGGAAAGAAGATTTCAGAACAGGAATGAACACGAAGTCCTGGGGGACAGGAACCAACTGACCCCAGCAGTGGAGGTTCTTAGTGTGAAGCCATAGGATCCACAGGCACCTTTCTTCAGGGCCTTATCTCAGACATTCTGAGGTTCAGGGGAGCCCTTTTTGGGGCTGCTAGTTCAGCCTTCTTTCCAATTCGACTTCAAACAAGACATGCCAACAGGAAGCATGAGCCTCTGAGTTTTAGCCCCTTCATCTCCTAAGTAGCATCCCAAAGATTCACGATGCCATAGGAAACTCTAAGCTACTGCAAGGCAAAGTAAAATGTGCCTTGTTCATCACTATATCCAACTCCTCTGATAAAGGCCGCCTCTTGCATATGCTCAAGAGATGTTTATTAAACCAGGAAAGAGGCACCCTGTGATCTGGCTCCGTCACTTGCTGGCTGTGTGGCCTTGCACAGTTACTGTACCTATCTATATCTCAATTTTCTCATCTGTGAAAAGGGTCTACTGAGAGTATCTTCCCCAGAGAGTTATTGCTGTGAACATTAAATGAATTAATCAATATAAAACACTTAGAACAGGGAGCTCTGTGTGTTGCTCTCACTAATAGCATGAGATCCAGAGCCACATCTTGGTTTGATGCCTGTCTCCGCTGTCTATCATCTTATTGGTCTCTCTGAACCTCAGTTCTTCCATTTACAAAATGGATATTATAATAATACTACCACTATCCTCTATTGTGAGGATTAAATGAGTTAAATGCATCCAAATCACCTAGCACAGGCCCGGGGCAAACCTCAGTAACACAAAACAATCTTCCGCCCCCTTCGTCACCAGGTCCTTCCTCAGCCTTTGCTACTGCAGCTGGCAGGTGGCTCGCACGTTTCTGAATTAGGCAAGACTTCATTTATGGAGGTGGTGTAGCTCTACCATAATCACTTCCTCTTCAGCTTCCTTCTAGGGTGATTTCTCTATTAAAATAAATTCTAAACTACTTATTATGCATTTTTCAAACATATATAAAACCAGAGAGATTAACACAGGGAACCCCCATGTATAACTCACTCAGCTTCAACAGTTATCAACACATGGCCAATCTCACTCCAGCTATATCACACCTACTTTCTCTCTCCACCCCAGCCAGGTTATTTTGAAACAAATTTCAGATATCATAGAATTTCATCCATAAATACTTTGGTAACGTATCTCTAAAATATAAAGAGTCTTTTAAACATAACCACATCTTATACTATCAAAAAGCCAACTAGCATTAAAGTGCCCTTGATTTTCTCATACATTATTTCTTGCAGCTTTTTAAAAAGCAATCAGGACCCAGACAAGTTTCCAACATTGCATTTATCTGATGTCTTCGCAGTCTTTTCCAATCCACAGGTTTCACACACTCATCCTTTCCAACGTATTGCTGAAGAAAGTGAATAGCTTGTCCTGTGGAGTTTCTCACCTTCTAAGTTTTGCTGGCATTTGTTAAGTTCCTCTGACCCGGAACATCTTGTTATACGAGAAGCGAGGAAGCTGTCAAGGACTTCAGGGTCATGTCAGAAGGACACAGGAGCACTAGCTGAAAGGCGGATATTTTGAGCATTAAATAAATAAGTAAATAAACTGCAGCATGCTGAGGTACATCAAGCGTGATGATATCCACGTGTTTGCAGTAATGCTCCAAAAATAGATTTGTTGGTGGCCTTTAAAGGATGGGAAGGAAGGAAACAACTCTCTATTCCAAAAATGAGTAAATAAAAATAAAGAACCAAGCATTTATTCTGCCTTTTCTGTTTGAGCTGTTTCACAGGGTAATCAAAGAATTGATGAGAAGAGATCCTGCTAATAAATAAAGAAGGAACGATGCAATTAAAACTTTGCCACTTTGCAATCCGTGATGAATAAACTATCTAATATGGGACCATCAAGGGCTGCTAAAACTTAATGGATATATCAGATCGGTACTATCTGTTGACAGATAACTGTCATCAAAAAAAAAAAAAGATAAGCCACTAGGTATTATGTACCCTTGATGCAACACAGTAGGAAATAAGCAGCCTCTGAAGTGTTTAAGCCAAAAATTCGAGCCTGAATCTGATCAAACCTACCAGCTTAAAAGGAGTTCATGCTCTCGATATTTATTCTTTTTTCCTAAAATGAGCAAATACTAAATCAAAGGCCAACCAACATCACTAGGCACATGTGAAACTGGGCAACTCCTAGAGGTAGGTGCATTAAAATAGTTTCAGTAGGTAAATGCCACCCCCCCCCCCATTATTACACCATTACATTCCTGAGGTCAGAATGGTTCTACATGACAAGGGGGAATGCACCCTGGCCAGTGTGGCTCAGTGGGTTGGGTGTCCCATGCACTGAAAGGTTCCAGTTCCACTCCGGGTCAGGGCACATGCTGGGGTTGCAGCTCCATCCCTGGTGGGCGGCGTGTGGGAGGCAGCCGGTCTATGTTCTGCTCCCCCATCAGTGTTTCTCTATCTGTGTTCCTCTCTCTAAAAATCAATCAAGCCCGGCCGGGCGTGGCTCAGCGGTTGAGCGTCGACCTAGGATCCAGGCGATCAGGGTTCGATTCCCGGTCAGGGCACAGGCCCGGGTTGCGGGCTCGATCAATGACTCTCTCATCATTGATGTTTCTCCCTCTCTCTCCCCCTCTCCTTTCCTCTGTCTGAAATCAATAAAGATATATTTAAAATAATAATAATAAAAAATAAAAATCAATCAAAATATTAAAATCAAATAAACATTTGCACTTCTTGTTCTGATTATTTCAATAAATGTTTCTTTTAAAAAGGGTGGGGGGAGTGGCAGGACAGACAGGGCTGCTGACTTTTGGCTGCAAAGGGGCCGTCTTTCTTTGCCCTGATCTAGAAGATGAACTGTGTTCACACATGCCATGTCACTGTGCTCAGAAAAATGACATCCCACAGGCGAGCTGGCTTCCGGCAGCAGCCTCATCAGTCAAGATCCCCTGCGGTGTGCAAGGGACACGGAGCTGTGGTTCTGACAAGCCGGCGTCGCTGGGCCAGCTCGGCAGCCCCCAGGCGCAGGGACGCGGGTGGCAGGGCCCTGAGCTGCGGAGCCGGTGTGCGCAGAGTGGTTGTCAGGCGGGGCTGTGCGTGTCCCCTGGGTCCTGCTGTGCGGTTCCCAGGGAGGGCAGGGCCCAAGGCGCAAGCTGCTGGCCCCATCATTTCCTTAACCTTTTCCTATTTATAATCCTGCCTCTGAAAGCTGAGTGCTATAGGCCTCCCCTTATTTATTCCCCAGTATTACATTCCATGTTCCCGAAAAAAAGGCATGCTCACTCGGATATCATTTTAACAGATAACTTAATTACATATATTTTGAAAACCACAAGTCTCAAACATTACCAGCTGGCAGGCAGCGCCTAACATATTGCACACTTAATTGGAGCTGTTTAATACTCCACTTCCACTTGAGAACACGGATACTCTTTCTTTTAATTCCAGAGATCACGCGAAAAGAACATGAATTACGAGGAATTAAATTACAATACAAAAATGATCCCTAGATTCTTACACTAGAGAGGCTGTAACATTTTTTTAACATGTAGGAAGATTTCGAAGCCCACTGGATTCTTTCATTTACTCCCGTTTTGTCAAATGGGCAAAAGAAAAAATTACCAAATAATACTTTTAAAAAAATAATTTTGAAAAAGGTTTTTATTTGATCCCAAACAGTAGAAGTTACATCCTTTCCTGCTCTTCTAATATCTACCATATCCTGACGAAGCACTAAGAAAAAAATCCAAGATGTAGTCTGGCATTTATTTATTTAATTTATTTATTTTGGTTAGCATTTTAGACATTTTATCTAAATTTTATTTCTGTAGAAATTTTGTTTCAAGATAGACTGCATTTTATTTTTATTTTTTAAAATTTTTATTGTTGACACTATTGCAGATGCCCCATTCCCCCCCTTTGCCTCCCTCCCCCCAGCCCCACACCCCTTTTCCCTGGCCTGTGTCCGTGGGTTATGCCTGTATGTTCTTTGGCTAATCCCTTCCCCCTCTTTCATCCAGCCGCCCCCCGCCCCTCTGACAGCTGTCAGTCTGTTCCATGCGTCCATGCCTCTGTTTCTATTTTGTTCGTCAGTCTATTTTGTTCATTTGATTCCATATATAAGTGAGACCACATGGTATTTGTCTTACTTTGGCTGATTTCACTCAGCATAATGAAATCTCCAGGTCCACCCAGGCTGTTGCAAAAGGTAAGATTTCCTCCTTTTTAATGGCATTTATATGGATTCTCTTTGCCATTTTCATGGAAATGTGGAGAATGCAATTTCCTTCCAAGGTAGTGTTTAGCGTAGATTCCGTGAATTCAAACTTTTATTTTATTTTTTATTTGAGGTAGAGTGGGATACACATTGGAGCTGAGCCTGAGCTTTTTTTGACTTGTAGATGCTGAATCCAAAGGAAAGTTCCCTTGTGCGGGATGAAAAATACAGGGTTAGTCTCTTGGTTTACCATCAGCTCGGAGCAGCATAATTATTCGAGGCCTGACATTTAATACACCAGTGATCACAGATATTGCCCCCTGAAAGCTTTTCCAACAAAGCAGGAAACAAAGAACCTTCCAGCAGTGTCTAAACTTTAATTCACAAAAGTGAGGGAGCTGGGAGGTGAGGAGAAACACTGCCCTTGGAGACACTATCAAATTCCCTTTACCACGTGGGAAAGAGCAGCGAAGCAAAGAGAGCCACATATAAAATAAGTGTGGGCTTATAGCGCAGGGCACATCCAAATGCAAGGTGGAGTCTGTGAAGAATTGTTTAAGGTATGTTGTTTTACCCACCCCCATGGGACCCAACCCCATGGGATTACTGTCCACGCAATCTCTAGGCTAAGAGTAAGCTGGGGTGTCAGAAAGGTAGTACAAAATCCCTTTTGTGTGTTATATCTGCATATTTTTTCTCCCACTAAGGTGCCTCTCTTTTATAAAGTAATATAATAGCATTTGGGGAACAGGGAGGGAAAATATGATTATTATGTATAGCAGCTGTCATTTTTATGCTTTATTTTTTACTGCTGTGTTAGTGGTGCTTATACCAAAGTATTATTAATCACTTCAACCCACTCATTACCTTGGCTTTGAGTTTGTTTTGACAACTCCGAGGAGATATTACTAGAGCTCTGCTTCACTAATACCATATAGTTAAATTTTCAAACGTATATTTCACAAGCAACTGTTGCCAAGGAATTTTGTTTAAAAGGTAAAAATGATCATTCATTAAGGATCATCCTTATGATGACATCAACATGGGTGGTTATGGTTTTCTCTTTCTCCGGTGCATCAGGAAGGTTGTGAGCTTCTCAAGGTCACGGCCATCCCCTCTTCTTTCTTTCCAATATCCTGGCACACTGCTAGGACTGCAGGATGTACTCAGAGGGTATTTGTTAAATAGATTTTTAAAAGTTTATGATTCAACTTAATTCATTTTTGTTACGAGCAGTGGACACTGGTGGCAGATTATGGAACACAACAAAAAAGAAAGCATCTGAAATTTCAGCTCTGCAGACTGTGGGAGGAGAGGAAAGTCCTACCTAGAAAAATAAAAATTGTCTTGAAAAATAAATTTAAAGAGAACTAAAGCCTAAGTTAAAGAAATGAGATCCTGGGCTTGACTTCATGGGACACCCTTGTCCACAATGGTTATCTTAATGGAACATAGAAGTTAATTTATCATTCCACGTTTAAAACACACATAATTCTTAGCTTAAAAAATATTTTAAAACCTCGAAATAATTTGCTTTTAATTGCAGATGAGTAAATACTATTGTGCTGACTTAATTAATTTTATAACAAATTAGTCTTAATGTATACCAGTCCAGGGCACTATACATACATGTAAACTCTGTAATCTCAACAGCCCTTATCACTCACTTTCATCGGTCACCCCCACATTCCAGATGCAGACATTGCAGAACAGAGAGGAAAAAACAACTTGCTTAGGGTAAAAAGCAAACAAATAAACAAGAACAACCATAGTGACACAATTGCCAAGTGACTGATCTGGCATTATTTTCTCCTCTGCAGGTTATAACTGGAGCAGTTAATGGGAACATCAGTGCACAGTGAAGGCGGGAAATTACAGATTGTATTGTTTCTTCAGACCTGTTTTGCACTCAGAGTACTGGGCTAATTTTGCATTTTTAAAACCCATAATTGGAAATTAAGATCCTAGTCAACTGGAAAAATGTATCGATGCATTACCTGGGACAAAAGGTCAACCACCCAGAAGTATGCAAATTCCCCCAAATTCCCCTTCAAGAATTAGAAGAGCTTCACACGAATATAAAAAGCCTGTCAGGTTTCTTTTTCTCTCCTAGAGAACTGATCTTTGCAAACAATTCACAGTGGAGGCCTGTGTTTCAACCTCATGCAAGTGGTTGCTTTTTGAAGTCTTTCTGCCTGGCCATCGATTGAATTTCCACACGATGGTGCTGCTGTGACTTGTCACCCCGGCCATTTTCCCATTTATTCAATGATATGTGCCTCGGATATAGTTGCTTCTCAATAATACTTTCCTGCCTAGACGGTTGGAGGAATGAATCAACGACTTCATTCTTTACTGTGTTCCTCCTGATTTGAGCAAAGGTCCATCATCAGAATATACAAGAGGGATGGCCTCTGAGTATAAAGAGCTGACTTGGGTGACCATATGGAAACTGTGGTGTTGAAAATGCGGAGTACAAGACAGTAGCAGTCTCAGCATCTGTGCACTTGTGAGTTCGTAGACTTCTGTGCCTTCCACCTGCTTGGCTCTCCTCCGTCCCCCATGCTCAGCTCTGCCGCAGTGACCAAGCTTTTGTCTCTCGGACTTCCTGCGCCCTTTCTGATTGCCGGTGACCCTGCCTGCACTTTTGGTATCGAAGAGAACTACTTTTGTAACATGTTTAGCCAAAATCGAAACTGAAAGTAGAAATGATCCAATTCATCAATCAGTCAGGTGCTTCATGAGCACCTACTACGTGCCAGGTACTGTTAGTCCGCTGGGAACACACTACAAGGAACACAAGGAGGTTAAAGTTCAGTGAAGGAGATCATAAGGTATTTGTTTTTCTCTGTCTGAGGTTCTGATGTATTTCATTAGCATAATGCCCTCCAGGTCCATCCACGTTGCAGCAAATAGCAAGATTTTGTTCTTTTTAAGGCTGAATAATATCTCAGTGTGTGTGTATAGATCTGCCTCACATTTCTTCATCCACTCATCCATCAGTGGACACCTAGGTTGTTTCTAGATCTTGGCTACTGAATAGTGCTGCAATGAACATGGGGGTGCAGATAGCTTTTCAAGTTAGTGTTTTCATTTTCTTCAGATGAACACCCAGAAGTGGAACTTCTGGACCATGTAATAGTTCTATTTTTTATTTTTTTGAGGAACCTTTATAAAAATTATTTGGTCTTTATACCCAATATTTTAGGTGATCAAATGCTTACCAGAGGTAAATAATCAGGCAGTGCTATTTCTCCAACCGCTTTTTTCAAAATGTCCGTTTACATAGAAACACAATCAGATTTAACAACAAAAGAACATTATAAGAATTCCAGCTATATGACATTCTGGAAAATGTGAAACTATAGAGACAGTAAAAAGATCAGTGGTTGCCAGGGATTTGTGGGAGGGAAGGGTGAACAGGGAGAGCACAGGGAATTTTTAGGGCAGTGAAATGACTCTGTCTGATGCTACCATGGTGGATAATTTCATTATACATTAGTCCAAACCCATAGGATGTACACACCAAGAGTGAGCGGTAATGTAGACTATGGACTCTGGGTGACGATGAAGCGTCGATCAATGGTCATCAACTGGAACAAATGCAACTCTGCTGGGAGATGCTGATGCGGGAGGCAGAGGGGCTCATGGGTATATGGGAACTCTCTGTACTTTCTGCTTGACTTTGTTGTGAAATCAAAACAGGTCTAAAAAATATAGTTTTTAAAGCTAATTAGAAAAACGAAATTTAAGAAACTTGGTGAATTTCCCACTGATATGTTATTTGAGAAAAGGAGATTTAAAAGTTCACAACTAATGTTTATAACTGAACCTCCCTTTCACTATAAAATTCCAAAAGGTGTGTCATTACTGAATGCAAGAGTCAAGGCCTGGGTGGGACAACGGTCCCCATTGTCCCGCGGATGGAACACTAGTTCTGTAGGATGTTAATAGGATGTTGAAGGAAAGTGTTTGGAAAACCCTGGGTTAAATAAAGTAAAGCAGTTTTTGGGTTTTGTTATCTTTCCTTTCATGAAGAAGCCCTCAGGGCCTTCCAGATGCTAATGTTCATTGTGAATCCCTCAAGGGGCTTACTGTACATACACTGCGTTCTGCAAACTTCTGTGACCATAGGACCCTTTTCTTAAGGAACATCTGAAGGGACTGTTTGGACACTAATGGAGAAGACATAGGAGACTCATTCCAGTTGGTTAGCAGCGTGGTCTTCATGGCTCATGTTTTGATTCTGTCCCTTGTTTTCTTATGGGTGGACCTCCTCCCTTGCTTGTTTTGGGCGCCTCTCAGTTCCTCCAGTACCATCACCTCCAAATCTCACCCCATCCCCCTGGAGTGCAGTGCTCACTGTGAGCTTTTCCCAACAGAGGGACGGCATATTTCTCAATGGTTTCATCATCGTGTGCCTGAGAGAGCCTCCCTCCCTCGATGGCCTCCTGGCCCCATGCTTCTTGGGTGGCTGGTCTTACCTGAGTCACCTGCATGCTTATACATTCCCTGCAAGGTGGCCATGCGTACCTGTGAGCCTCTGAGAAAGAAAGGTTGAATTTCATTTTGTTCCCATCGTAGGGGAAACTCAAGTCCTTCTAATGGGGTTGGGAAAGTTTTTCAAGTCAGGTTCAGCAGGCCTCCCTCCTGTCATTCCACTCTTGACGACAGTCCAGGGGAGTTCCTGTGTTTCTGTGAGTGGGAGTGCCCATGCTATTCTGGGTCTTTCTTTCCCCCTGCCAGTAGAGCAGGTGTTTCTCACGGAACACGACGGCTGCCAGGATCCACGCTGCCTCCTGCCTTGTGCTCAACACTTGAGTCTGGTGCTGCCAGAACCGTGGCTTTTCTCTTCCTTTCCCCGTCGCATGAAAAGAGGCAGCAATCTGTCAGGCCCATCCACAATTTTCTCTTTGTCTTTATAGGGGAAGAAGAATTTCGGATCTTTGTTTTCTTGATATTTAAAGTGGAATATCCAGTCAGTCCCCCTTGGGAGACAATGAAGCAATGCCGTCAACATTTTGAGAAGAGAGTTTTTCAACCTAGAATTCTCTACCTCACCCAACTATTAATCAAGTGAGAGTAAAGAATAAAGATGTTTTTAGCCATGCAAGATCTCAACACTTTGACTTCTGGCTCATCCTTCTCTAGGAAGCCACTAAAGGATGTGCTCCATGGAAATGAGGGAATAACCCAAGAAAGCCTAGGATACCAGAGTCAGGAACAAAGGAATCCATCACAGGGGACAGGTGCAAGGAAGCCTCAGGACAGAAGCTGTGCCTAGAGAGTGCCAGCCCATGCAGATCAGGGGCCAGAGGCTCCAGAAGGATGAAGTCCAGGGGCAAAAGGACACTGATAGGTAGCTTATGTGACGTTTCACCATGTAGAAAGCCTTATTCAGGGCCTTTGCGATTCAGCTGAGAGTGCCGGCAGAAATAGTGATAATGATATGGGAAATTGAGCAAATGAGAAATTAAGTAGTTTAAGAAAGGGAATGTAATGATTATGCATAAATTGGCTCAACAGTAAATAAGACTTATGTAGTAGTAATAATAAGGCAAAAAATAAATATTGGCTGAACCAACATTTTTATATAAATATGTATGGGTGATTTTTACTACTACCTAAGTCTTATATACTGTTGAGCATTGGGCAGGTAGGGTAACATAAGAGTATGATACCTTCATCTTCCAAAATAGGAAGTCACGTTGTAATATGTCTTGGGTAGCAGTGTAAGCATAATAATTCTTAGGGAATTATAAATAGAAGAAACAGCTAAAGGAATAGAAAGAGGTTGCTCTCAGAAGAATGAGACTGGAAGATGTGCATGTGTTAGTTTTATACAATTAAGTGTTGGGGATACTTTTATTCTTTAGCATGAAGGAAATGTTCTCCAAGAGGTGAACAGGATGCTGCCGCAGGGCTAGGACATGAACCAGAGCCAGGTGACCAGGGAGAGCCACTCTCATTTATATTAATGACCATAGCCCATTTCAATGACAACAGTGAACAAATGGGCTGGCTCTCCAATCTCAGCATTTATAGCCTTATCTCTTAGCCTGGATATGAGTATGAACTTTGAATGCAAACGATCACATCTCAGCTAAGCAAGATCAAAGCAAAGACACTCTGCTGTCTAACAGGATGTGTCAGGCACCCAATACATGAATTTGGTTTTTCAGTTGATAGACCCTGGAGTTGGAATTACACTTAGTTGTCCTTCAGGGTGATTGTGTCTCGCATTTGGACTTTTCAATGCCTGCTTAACACACACACGATTGCCAGACTAACACACAAAACAAAAACAAAATTCTTTTAAATAAGGCTCTGCCTAGGTTAGTAATGCTACCCTTGTTCATTTTCTAAACATCCACCTGCACAAACCACCAAATTTTCCAGGACATTACATTGAACTTGGGCTTGTGGTTGCTCAAGGCATGAGTTATCAGTCCCCAAATCTGGTCCCATTCAGGACACTGCACCACTCATCCACTGGCTCACTCTTTCTGAGGAGTTACCGCTACTCCCAGACCACAGCCAAGGACTAGGATGTTGCTCCTGGGTGGCCAAGTATATTGGTCAAGCTTGAACCTGGCCTACCAAGCAAGAATGCCAGATGCAAAATATACATGGAAGCAGGAGGAAGACAAGGAAAGGCCCCCACATTATATACTTAAAACGTTTCATGGAAGTCAGCACTGCTTGCTTTGTTGAAAATATTTATGATTTTCTAATTGGCAAGATCACGTATCTGGGAATCTGGATTTGAGCTGTGCGGAGGTGAGTGGGACTTACATGACTACATACAGCCAAGAGTTGGTTCTAAAAATTCTAAAAGCTGCTTTTAAAGAAAACAAGGGCACGGAGAAAAAAGGCAGGCAAGAGTGGAGCACAGGATCTCAGAAATTCCACTGCAAATATAAGGGCTTAGGCTGGTCCTCAAAAGAATCCAAGTCAAAAACGTCAGAAAGAAGGGAAAGAGCACAGATTCTCTGGGCAGTGCCAGGCAAGCTGACTTCGTGACGGGGTAGCTGTGACATGCGAAGCAGTTATAACCAAAGAACATGGGGTAGGTCTTTCCGCATGAAAAAATGTCATTCCTCTGGAAACCAAATAAAGGCTGCAGCTTAGAGCCCAGCCTGGAGATTGCAAAAGGAAACACAGTATCCGAACAGAAGGACCATAAGGGGCTCTGAGGTGCACCTAGGAGAATTTGCTACAATGAGTGTGTGCAAGACTGTCAGGCAATTAGGATGTTTTAATAGTCCAAGGGAGAGATAGATGGGCCCTGAACCAGGGCAATGGCCATGAAAATTGGGAAAAACGTGTGGATTTTTCCAGAAATCCTCAAGTTATAAGCAGGAGAAATAGGTGATTTATTGAAATGTATGGGACTAGGAGGAGAGAGCTATTAAAGCTGTCATTGTTTGTTATGGGCTGAATTGTGTGTGTGTTGCCCCCACCCCCCAAATTCATATGTTGAAATCCTAACCCCCAGTACCTCAGAATGAGACTGCATTTGGAATAGGAATTTTAGGGAGGTGATCAAGGTAAAATAAGTCCTCTAGGGTGGGCCTTAATCCAGTCTGACTAGTGTCCTTATAAGAGGAGGAAGTTGGGACACAGGGAGAGACACCAAGGATGTGTGTGCACAAAGACCACATGAGGACACAGCGAGAAGACAGCCAAGGAGAGATGCTGCAGAAGAAACCAATCCTGCCGGCACCTTGATCTTGGCCTTCCAGCCTCCAGAACTGAGAGAAAAATAAATCGCTGTTGTTTAAGCAGACTAATATACTGTTTTACAGCAGTATGTAGTTTGTAATCTGAAATTTGCTCTAGCTGTGGTGAAATTGGATTGTGCATTTGATGTGACTTTGTGGGCTAAACCACAGGGGACATGCAGGAAAGAGCCCATTACCAGAGAAGCCTTGCAGGCAGGGTCTAGACTGAGGATTCAGTTTTCATTGGAGAAACAGCCATCCTTCTCACCTAGGGGACCCCAAAGAAGTACAGCAGGCTCCTCCCTGCCGAGACAGAGGGAAGCAATATCCCGCATTTCTCTATCATTCACACATTGATGTTAGGTCCAGCAGGACCTTTCAAATGTGTAGGTTGATACAAATTTTTAATGAGCTTGTTCAAATAAAAGATGCAAATGAAGACCATACTGCCTAGTGAATTTGTTTATTTTTCCCAGGCATGGGAAAGAGAGTTCTCTAGGCCACTGATGCCCTAATTAAGAAATAAAACACGTTGTGATTGGGAGCCATAATATAAATGACAGGCCTGAGGCCTTTGTTGGGTTGCAGGAGGAGCTGGCTGGCTGGCTGGCAGGCATGCTCCTCCTTTGTGCCTTCTTTGGCTCCCAAAAAGCAATTTTTTTAAGACAAAATCCCCCCCAAAAACATTAAAAAAACAACAACCAACAACTAAAGTAAAGTGAAATGGTAAAATAACTTTATAGATATGATGTCCAGAGGGGCTGGAATAGAGAAAATTGCAGCAGGGAAATGCGTCCGTATAGATTTGAACTGGGTCTTCTGAAGCGCTTTGAATATGTCTCTTAAGACCTCAGATTTCATTCTGTAGGCGTGATGAGGTGTTAAACATGTCAGGAGGTAACCATATTGGTAATCATATTAGTAGATCAGGAAGTTAACTCTGAAAGCCAGAAGGAGGGGGTTGTGGGACAGATTGGATGCCAGAGTAGGGAAAGCAATCAGGAGGTTTTATAGTCCAAGAGAGAGCTCAGTGGGCTCTGAATGAGGGCAATGGCCATGGAAATTGAGAAAGCATATGGATTATTCCAGAAATCCTCAAAGTTATAAGCAGAAGAAATAGGTGACTGATTGAAACATGTGGGACTAGGAGGAGAGAGGTGTCAGAGGTGAAGTTACGGTTTCCAGCTTAGATTCTGTATTTGTTTCCGATTGCTGCGACAACGAATTGTCACAAGCCTAGTGTCTTAACACAACTTTATCATCTTCCATTTCTGGAGGTCAGAAGCCTGACGTGGGTCTTACTGGGCTAAAACCAAGGTGTTGCAGGGTGGCACTTTTTTCTGGAGGCTCCAGGAAGAACCAATTTCCTTTCCTTTTCCAGCTTCAAGAGGTTGCCAGCACCACTTGGTGGTGGCCACCTTCCTCCAAGTTCAGAGTCAGCAATGGAAGACTGAGCCCTTCTCACTTTGCATGTCTTATTAAACTCATTTTATAAATGAGGAAATGGAGGCATAGGAAGGTTAGGAAACTTGCCTCAGTCCGTGCAGCTAGTAAGTAAAGGAAAAGCCTCCTATCTTTGCTCTTAACCACTCGGCTATGTTGCATCTGTTGGGGATATCAGAACGAGAACTCTGCCTACATGTATGTGGAAGTGAAATGAGATCTCTGCCTTCAAGGACAACTACTGTCACCTCTCTGCTTCTTTCCATGGAAAGCCAGGGGCTGTGGGAGACTCTGGAAAGCCAGGGGCTGTGGGAGACTCTGGAAAGCCAGGGGCTGTGGGAGACTTTGCCCCTGGCGGTCACACTGTTTGACACTAGGCCTTGAAAATGGAATATTTTTTATCCCCTGATTAGCCTCATACTTTTGATGTTCCCTTCTCTTTATAATGCTTCCTAATATTTTGTTGTACAGTATCTTATCTTATCTACTTCCTTACATTATAAAAAGACTGAAGTTTATTCCATGGAAAAGAAACGAACTGAGAAATCATGATCACCACAGACAGTGTACGAATAAATGATGTGATTCCTTTTTCTTTTCTTTTTTTAAACCCTCACTGAGGATATTTTTTCCATTGCTTTTCAGAGAGAGTGGAAGGGAGAGAGAGAGAGAAACATCGATGGGAGAGAGACACATCGATTGGCTGCCTCCCGCAGGGCAACCAACCCCACAGGGACGGAGCCTGCAAACCGAGGAACGTGCCCTTGGCCGGAACTGAGCCCTGGCCCTCAGTCCGCAGCCCGGCGCTCTAACCACTGAGCCAAACCAGCTGGGCCATGACTCCCTTTTGAAGTGAGATGTGTGACACTTGCTCTCAAGGATGCACAGAAGGTCTTGTGACAGGTAGCGAGTTCTTGGGATCCTAAGGCATGGACTCATTCATCTGCTAAGCTGGCCTGTCCCCAGCAATCTTCCACCTCAGAGTCAAGCGAAACTCTTTCTTGGGACTTGGATGTTGTCAAAGGTATAAAAGAGCAAAATTTGCTCACACATGTGGGAACAAGAGCCAGAAACGAACAGTGGAAAATAGTTGGTAAAACACAAAAAAGAAATTGAGGAAGTTGTGTTGATTCTGGCAACAGAAAGTCAGGAAGAAATGGCTGATAACATGAAGGATAGGGAAAGGAGAGAAAAGGCAGGAGTGACTGTGATAACATGAGACAGGGTTGGTGGAACTCTCGTCTAATGGAGGAAGCCCTAAATAAACATTATATTATTGTCAATGTCATATTTCGATTTAGCAAACATTCTGAGCACACGAGTGCTAGCTGCTTGGATAGAAAGATAAATAAGACCTGTCTATCTAGTTACAACACATTTTATACACAAAGGGTGAGTGGGATTGAACATTGAGTGTATTTTATATTTCTAGACGATTAAAGAAGTCACCTTTATGTCTTATCCAGAGTAGGCACTCTGTGAATATCTACTGAATTGAAATATTGGAGTTGGATAGGACCTGGAAGTTAACTCTGAAATCCAGGAGGGCCCAGGGTGGGTCTCTATCTCCAGGACAGTGGGAAGCCCCCACCCCCCAAGAGCTTTTAGCAGGGCCTTCAAAAGATCAATCTCTCTAGTGAAAGTGTTAATGACTGATCCACTTCCCTACAGCACTTTATTATCATGCTGATGACAAATGTAGCTTCAAACCACCTGTGAGAGAAAAATCACTAGTATTCGCAGTTAAATTTTCCTGCATTTATGTTTGAAGCTCCTGTTCTAGGAATTCACCTTTAACTGAATGGTATAACCCAACTCAAGGTGTGATGAAAGAAAAAACTGGAGATTAGTTCCATCAAACTCCTCCTAGGTTGGCAAGCAATCATATCACCTTTCAGAAAGATATAGTGTGACCCTGAAACATAACTGGCCTCCCTTTTTCAATCTGTTGATTCATGTCTTCCCTGAAGGCAGGGCAATAAAGTCCCCCAGTTCCTTCTGGACAAATGTAAATTAAGAATTTGTTTACAAGGTGCTTAATTAGCTTGCCTGGGCAATATTATCAATCCTAATTCTAGAGTGAATTTGTTTCCAGCTCATCTGTTGTAGGACAGCTGGGCGGCTTGAGAACTTATTCAATAAAGGCCAAGTTCAGAAGGTCAGTTTTTGGAAGGGAAGACATGGGTAGATAAGCACCTCCAAGGTGACACTCCATTTCGTGCCCTTAGGCCTTCCTGTAGTCAGCGAACAGTCAACCCATGGATCACTGAGCAATCCTGGGGACAGTGGATGGCAGAGCAAATTCATCACCGTTACCTAAAAGAAACCTGATTTACTTGATGGACATCTGATGACTTTCTCTTCACATTTTAAAGCACTGCACTCATTTTTAGTGCCTGATCAGTTGCGCTTTTTTCACTTTTCATAATAAGAAAGATGCTTCAGCAGAAGTAATGTGAGCAAAGCACCAGGTTATCTGTTTCCTTTGGCAATAACGGTGGCTGTGAACCCCATGCACACATAAGCATTCAAGAGTCAAAAATCTCTCCCGGCCATTTGCTTAAATGACTGCTCCAGGGAAAAGATGAACCATGCATGGTCTGGACTCCCAATCAAAAGAGGCGTAGCTTACTAACCCAGCCAATGCTATGAGTTTATCCCAGAGCTATCAAACTTAAATTGTAATGTCTTTCAATAAATGCTGTTACCTCTCCATTTCAGATTGAGGTAAGTAGCTAATAACTTAACTTTGCCAAGACTGGGTGGTCATGTCAGAGTCCAAATGAACATCCCCTGAGCCACCCCAGCAGGGCAGGCATGCGAGTTTTCAACACTCTTCTGCTTACGTGATCTTTCTAAGATTCAGACCTGATCACACCATCTCTCAGCTTAAAATTCTTTAGTGGCCCCACTTCCCACTTTTCCATCAATGGATGAAGCTCCAACTTCTTAGCTCAGCTGGGTTCTTTGTAATCTTCCTCTTTGTTTCCAATAACCACTTCCCACCCCTACCCCTACCCAGCTCCTGGCCTGAACCTTACGCTCCAGCCAGACTGAATTGCAGCTATAGGACTGATTCTCACCAATATGCACTTGCAGAGGCTGTTCCTCCTGCCTGGAATGGCCTTCCCTCTCTCTCAGCCCTGCTCACTTTTGAAAACTCAGCTCAGGTGCCTTTTCCCCTAAGAAGCCCATTGCTCTGTTTCCCAAGCTGAGTACACGCCTCTATCACAGCACATACTACTCTAATAAGATAACTGCTGGCCTGCCTGTCCCCTTCTCCTCTACTACATTCTTTAAAATCCTGCTGGAACAGAACGTGTCAGTCTTGACTTTGAAACTCCAATGACTCAAACGTACTGGTGCAGGAGAAAGAGCTTGGCATGGGAGTCGGACGACTGCGATTTGATATCTTAGCTTTACCACTTACTAAGCCTGGTCGAGTTCCTTAACCCCCTGGTTCTCAGTTTCCGTATGAACACATTGAGACGAACTCCTACCTCATGAGATTGCTATGAGGATTAGAGATAGTTGGTACCAAATGCCTAGCACAGTGGCTGGGACACAGCAGGCGCTCAATCATTGGCAGGTAATATTACAAATAAATGAGTCAGGACAAAACACAGCAGACTTAAAACACAGCCCATCAAAAATGTGCTTGGATGGGCCAAAGTGAAAGCGGGGAACAGAGGAAAGGTTATACTCAGGGTCTAGGCAATTAGGACAGTGCAGGAGGCATTCTGTTAGACTTCCCCCACCCCCGCAACCCCCTAACAGCTTAAAAAAAATGAGCTCTAATTGGCACATGATATATTAGTTTTAGATGTACAACATAATGATTTGAGATTTGTATATATTGTGAAATGACCACAACAATTTTTTTGTGATGAGAACCTTTGAGATCTACACTCTTAACAACTTTCAAATACACAATACAGTATTATTTACTGTAGTGGCCATGCTGTATGTTACATCCCTAAGGTTTATATTCCTACCAGCTTTTAATGAAGGACCTGTGAGCTGGCAGAAGTCTGCAAATGATCGGCAGCTCTGTATGTAGAATTATGAATATGACATAAGATCATCTTAGCTAATTACTGTTTACTTGCAAATGTCGTACACTGGCTTCTTAAGTGCGGGTGCGAGGCTTTGTTTTGTTTTGGTTTTGCGTGCATGAATGTTTGTGGGTGGGCAAGCATGTGTACACACCTACACCATGGGAACCCTACTACAATGGCTCAGCAGATGGTCAAATGACTGGTTCCCTGTGTATCTGTACTAGTATCTCAGTAGTATCCTGGTTATAGTATGTCTTTTTCTCCAGACTGCAAGCTCCTGGATGCCTGGGACTGTGTCATTCATACCTGTTTTTCCTGAACATAGGATAGTACTTGGTTCAATAAATATTTGTTAAGCAGAGAAATAGATGAATTGGGAGTTGACTATGTGTGCATGTGTCTATAAAACTATGATATAAATACACATAAACACACACTTTTACTCTAATTCTCAGGACCAGCTCGCCACTGAGTCTGGCTGTTGAGCCATATATGGATGAGGGTTCCTTCCTTGGTGTAAGTTGTACTTTCAGAACAGCCTATCACAGCACTGTCCCCAAGAACTCTGACGATGAAAACATTCTATTCTGCATCGTTCAGTATGAGACCAGCGGCTATGGAGCATTTGAAGTGTGGTTAGTATGACTGAGGGATTTCATCTTTAATTTTAATTTAAATAGCTACATATGGCTCAGTGGCTACTGTATTGGTCAGTGTCGATTGTAATCTATTATCTATGTCGTTTCTATGTGCTTTTCCAGATCATAGTCAACGGATAGATCCTGGATGACACTTTTCAATGGAGCTTATATCTGGAGCAGGATGACTTTCTTAGTAGTTTAATACCACCTTCTAAATAAACTCAAAAATATTTATCCAGCATCTTGGCAATATTGCTCAGAGTAATGGAAAATAAAAAGTCCCTACCTTTGTGTTCTAACCATTGAACAAGGAAATGAATTAGGAGGCATGGAAAAATAGAGAACTTGAGTACACAGCCTTGGGCTTGGTTACTCTTAGGATGAGTATGAAATTACTTGTTATTTATTTATGTACTTGTTTTTCAGGTGTTATGCCAAGAAGGCTCTGGTAAACTCATTATCACAGCCTCTACTTGATTTTTGGAGAACTCTCTCATAAAATGAAGAATGGATCAGTGTGTATCAGGGCTGTGGTACATTTCAAGGCTTTGGGAGGATATTTTTCATCACTGAGCATCTTGTTTCCCACACTGCTGGGCAAGTCCATCTTGCCTCCTGCCCTCAAGGAACTTGGACTAGCTCTGAGGGTGCATGTAGGAGGAGAGAGCTTATGACGTCAGGATAAGCTCAGGATGGTCTAAATATTTCCTACATTCTTTTCTATCAGGGTCTGTGATACTGGCCAGGCACTGGTATTGTGTGATAAGCGTAGACTCTGTAAACTCATCACTTAGGTTGCCTTTGTGTAAGATAAGTTTTGGAAAATACTATAAGTCTTTACCTGGTAAATATTTTAGTTATCAGAAAAGCCCTGATACCTTACTATTAACCACGATTCTAGTTTTCCTGCAACTTTCTAATGGGCACATAGTATTCTACAGAAGTTGTATGAAGACAGAGATTGATAACATCAGTGACAAGATGATTCAAATAGAAACCATTTACTTTGAAACTTTTAGCCTGTTGTACCCAATTCTCATGTAGGTGGGAGCGTTTTGTACCATTTAAAATTCAAAAAGTATGGTACACTGATTCAAATTTCATGTCGACTAATTATTGCAAAATGCGTTGAGACTGTGAAGTTTTAAATATAACAAGTAAAACAAAAATATGAATAATGATGCTTGAAAGTTAACAGTGCTCCCCCATCTACAGTTTGGAGTCAGCAAAGAAGAAATTCACAGAAGGTTCTCACTGAAGGGACTCTACAAACCTGGTCTGCTTTGCCTCATTTATAGATGAGCTAACTAATCCCCAGAGAGGGCATGCAAATTGCCAAAGGTCACAGGGCTGGTTAGAATGGATAGTGCTGGGCCTAGAAGTGAAAGTCTGTGCTCGCCTGGGTAATCTTCATTCGCCTTTTCCCAGACTGACATCCTACCATGAACAACTCATTGAGAACTTACACAATACGTAATGATAATTTCCTACATAAGATATTAATAATAGAATCATAGATTTTCTTCAGTTCATTAAATTGCTTAGTGTGTCTAATGAAGACTAATATTTATTGAGCTCTTACTCTGCGCCCAGCACTGTACTCTGGGTTTATATTCATTGCCTGCCTGAGTTTTCCCAACAACCTCATGAAACAGGTATCATTTTATATAAGAGTAAACTCAGGCATAGAGAGATAAACAGCTCCTGCAAGATCACACAGCTACTATGTGGTCCAGCTGGGACTGCAACCCAGGTCTGATTTTCAAGCTTGCACTTTTAGCCAGAACTTGATACAGTCTCCCTTCCAGTTGGGCTTTCCTGGTTGTCTCTCTGAAGATGTACTTTCAATACATAATAATTTGGAGGTAGCTGTCCTTCTTACATCTTTGTAAGAAGATTGGAAAATGCATCTCGGCATATTTCTTGCTGCTTTCATTAATTTCAATGGGGCTTGTTTGTATTATACAAAAAAATAGAGTTAAATGGAATAGAATCTTGAGTGCATTAAATTTAGCAGTCCTATCAGTTCATGTCACTTCACTGCTGCTAAGCTGTCAATGTCCTCCCTCTCATGGAGGCCAAGCTAACGTCATTACGAAGCCACCTGCAAGGGTGCTGGCAATCTGTACCTCCCCTCCTTTTGCTTAACTCTGACCTCACTTCCTGTCCTTCCCTTCAGGCATCTACATTTACTACTCCCTCCACCTCTCCTAGATATATGCTCAAATGTTACCCTTTTTTCTTAGGCTTTCCTGACCACCCCATTTATGCCTGCAAACTCGCCCCCACTTCAGTACACCCTACCCCTCTCCTGTTTTCTATTTCCCTGCAGTACTGGTTACCATCTCTATTTTATTTGTTCACTAACACTCCCAGAGAGCGCGAAGGCCTAATTACATATTTCACTGCTGTAGTCCTGGTAGCCCAGTGCCTGTCTTCAAGAAGGGGCTCAAAAGATATCCGCTGAATGAATTGGGTGACAAACTACAGCACTTAGGGACATGCCTTTGGTTCAGCCTCAAGGTGTAAGCCCTATATTGAGCACCCCAACTTTGTAATGGCCTCTCATAGATCTGTTACCCACAGGTAATTGGTTAATTCCTTTTTGCTAGTGAGGATTAATCTGTCCCATCTTCCACTCTGTGTCCTTGGTAGTCTCTAGGATTCCAAAAGGAGGGGAATTTCAAGTTTCTTAAAGGTCCCTCAGCAATTTAGAAGACGTGATTTATACTCTTACTGGTCTCTGTAGAGTAGGACTATCATCACAGCATTAAAAGCAAAAGAGGCAAAAACGAGTAAAATTGTCATTATATGTACTTTTAAGTGGTGATATATCAAATGACAGATTTCACCCGTTCATAAAAAGAACAAACAGTAAGGTGATGCTTCTTTGAATATTTACAAAAATTGTTTTTTCTTTCAAGTGTTGTCTAAGAAGGCCCAGTGTAATGGAGGAGCCCTGGGGTGGGACAGAGGGTCTCAGCTCCCTGGGCTGTAAGACGGGCAGACTGAAGATCTCCAGGCTTCCTCAAGCTCAAAAAGTCTGCAGAGCTCTTGGAGATAAAGCCATGGAGCTTCCTATATTTCATGTTTATTGTTACAACTGATTTAATCCACCAAGAATGATTATAAATCATTATTTAGACATATAAACTTTATTTTTTCATAGTTTAGTTTTTTCCAGTTAAATGGAAATTGTTTCCATATCACTAATACTGAAAAATAGAGCTAGTATCTAAGAACTCATAAACTTAAAGGACCATCATAACCATGCAGTCTCATTCACTAAGGGACTAACGACCCAGCTTGTGAACAGGTCAGCCTCCCGTAGCTCTCTTCCCATTTTTGAACAGGGGCAAGCTCAAATCCCAGTTTGTGACTTGTTTACAAGCTCCAGGATATTATAACTGAAGGCTAAGGCGAGTGTCTGACACTATGTGGAGGTTCCTATTTTGGGTGCTACACTGTCTGCCTTCCTTAACTTGAACTGAGAATTACCAGTATTGTACGGAGTCTGTTCATTTCCATTCAAATCATTTCCTAAGTGTTAATATTTCATCTTTATATATGACTGTATGGTAAAATGTATGATTCTTAAAAGCTACTAAAAAACCCTTAAAATGTATACAATCAGTAAAATCACTCTAGCCTATGGGAGAGAGTTTACATGTGCATTTCCCCAAATTTCAAATTAAGATTGACCCCCTTAGTCAGAGATAGTGGAACACTGGCACATGCTCGGGGTTTAAGATGTTCCCCTTTATCACAAATCTCAACTCTGGCACCGCATCTAAAACCTCAACAACATCACGCGCCTTAGTAAAGAGAAAAATTAACCTTCGAAGACACCAAAAAGCCCCCAGATTTCTAGAGGGAGCCTGTTTGTCTTTCTACAGAATCCCAGCCCTGCATTCGGCGTGCGCCCTCGGCTGGGCTGGGTCAAGCGCACCCGGCGGGAGCGGGGCGGGGGCGGGGGCGGGAGCGGGGTCACAGCGCGAGGCCGGGGGGCTCGTCCCAGGGCGGGGCGCTGGGGCTTCACCCCGGGGCGCGGGGCGCGGGGCGCGGACTGCAGAGCCGTCCTGGGGGAGGCCCGCCTTTCCGGGTGCAGAAAGCCCGGAGAGGCCATCTGAGGGGGGCTCCTCCGGCTCTTAGTGCAGGCCCGGCTGCGGGACAGGGCCCGGCCGGCGGGGTGGGGCGCGCTCGCGAGGCCAGCCCGCGCCCCCCGGCCCGCGCCCCCCGGCCCGCAGCCCGGCCGCGCGCGAGACGAGAGGCTCTGCCTCGCCCGCCCCCATTTAAAGTCCAATTCGCAGGCAGGACTTGGGAAATTAAACCCAATATTAACCGCCAGGAAACGCCCTGCGTGTAATAACTGCCGAGTCGTGTTGTACAAATCAGAACAAAATTTCAATCAGGAATTTTAAACAAATAGCTGGACGGGGCGAATCTAAGATGGAAGGCCGGGGATTCGAGCTGACATGGACAAGCTGAGGACCGAAAGCATGTGGATCGAAGCGGCCTCCGGGCTGGAGAGACAAAGAGCAAAACGCGGGGGGCCGCCGAGGAACCAGGGGGGCCGCCAGACGGAGCAGCCGCTCGGTTTCAGCGCAGGGGGCTCGCCTGCCCCCCGCCGGCTCGGCCCGCCCCGCAGCGCCCCGCGCCGCCCGCCCGCCCGCGCGCCCGGCCGGGCCCGGGTGGGGGCGGGGAGGGAAGCACGGCCATGGGCGGGGCCGAGCGCCCGCGCGCGCGGCTCCCTCCAGCGCGGAGCTCCCGTCAGCTCGGGGGGCGGGGCGGCTATATTACGTGCGCGGCGCCGCCCCTGCGAGAGGACGTTGCGTGCTCGCTCGCGCCAGGCGAGTCTCCGCGTCTCCCTCACGAACTCGGTGAAAGGAATTGGCGCCGTTCGACACCAGGCGGGTCCGCTCTGCAGCAGGAACCCACGTCCAGCCGCAGCCGCAGCCGCCGCCCGGGCCGAAAAGCAGTCGCAGCAGCCGCCACCAGTGGCCGAGTGAGCGGAGCCGAGTTTGAGCCAGCGCCTAGCGGTGAATCGGGGCCCTCACCATGAGTTCCTCGCCTGTGAATGTAAAAAAGCTGAAGGTTTCGGAGCTGAAAGAGGAGCTCAAGAAGCGGCGCCTTTCCGATAAGGGCCTCAAGGCCGACCTCATGGAGCGACTCCAGGCCGCGCTGGACAACGAGGAGGCCGGGGGCCGCCCCTCCATGGAGCCCGGGAACGGCAGCCTAGACCTGGGCGGGGATTCCGCCGGGCGCTCGGGAGCAGGCCTCGAACAGGAGGCCGCGACTGGCGGCGACGAGGAGGAGGAGGAGGAGGAAGAGGAGGAAGGGATCGCCGCCCTGGATGGCGACCAGATGGAGCTAGGGGAGGAGAACGGGGCCGCGGGGGCGGCCGACTCGGGCCCGATGGAGGAGGAGGAGGCCGCCTCGGAGGACGAGAACGGCGACGACCAGGGTTTCCAGGAAGGGGAGGATGAGCTCGGAGACGAGGAGGAAGGCGCGGGCGACGAGAACGGGCACGGGGAGCAGCAGGCTCAACCGCCGACGACGCAGCAGCAACAGCCCCAACAGCAGCGCGGGGCCGCCAAGGAGGCCGCGGGGAAGAGCAGCGGCCCCACCTCGCTGTTCGCGGTGACGGTGGCGCCGCCCGGGGCCAGCCAGGGCCAGCAGCAGTCGGGAGGTAAGAGGTGGAAGGCGGCGGTCGCCCCGGGGCACCGGCGGCGGGTGAGTGCTGCGTTGTAACGTTGCGCGCGGCGGGAGGCCGCGCGGGCTGAACCGAGCCCTAGGCCTGCCGGAGCCCCGCGGGGGGAGGGAGCCCCGGGCGGGGGCCGCTACGCGGGTGGCGGTGGAGGAGGGGCGCGGGGAATCCCGGATTAGCCGAGAGGCCTCGGGATCGGGGGTGTGTGTGTGTGTGTGTGTGTGTGTGTGTGTGAGTGACGGTGGTGGCAGCGCCTCCATTATGTGGCTCGAGAGCCAGGGGGAGCTGCAGCTGCCGCTGGAGGGGAGGAGCCGCGGGGGGGGGGGGGTGCCCCGTCGGCCCGCGGTGGCGCCGCGGCGTGCGCGCGGTGCGGGCACATGTCTCGGGGGGAGGGGAGAGAGGCCCGAGGGCCCCGGCGGGCGCGCTTCGGCGGCTCTGGGCCGCGGTATTGTGCGAGTAGCTTAGGGGCTCGGTGTGACGTCACTTCCGGCGGGAGGGGCCGGGCGGGGAGAGCGGGGCGGAAAATGAGTACAATGCGGCCTCCGGAGCGCGGGCCCCGGTGGGGGAGGGGAGCGGGGCGGAGGACCGGCGCGCGGGCTGGGCGCGTCCCCTCCCCCTTCCTGAACTCTTTTTGGGATACACGTGGGCTCGGCCTGTGCGGCGCTGCTCGTTAGGGTTCTCGAATCTTCGAATACGCTGGCGATATTTGTAATGTCTTTAGACTGCGTCACTAACTCCAGTCCAATTTCAAGCTGATTGTTTTCTGACTTAGCATTTGATTCGCCGATTAAAGCCCATTACAAAAAGGAACAGGGAAATGTGGAGCTTTTTTTGAGCCTCAAAACAAAAGGGCTGTTTCTGTTGTGTTGTGGCTTGGCCTCTTAAATAGGGGTGTTGTGTGTTGTAGGAGACGGCAAAACAGAGCAGAAAGGCGGAGATAAAAAGAGAGGTGTTAAACGACCTCGGGAAGATCATGGCCGTGGATATTTTGAGTACATCGAAGAGAACAAGTATAGCAGGTAGAGGATGCTTACCGAGTTTTCCTCGTCGCCCACTCTACCCGCTGGGGGGACGCAGCCTCAGGAGACAATGTTGTCTTTCAGGGCCAAATCTCCTCAGCCACCTGTTGAAGAAGAAGATGAGCACTTCGATGACACAGTGGTTTGTCTTGACACTTGTAAGTGAAGCTGCTTCTTCCCCTTGCTCCCCCAATTATCAAATGTGGTGGTTTTGGTTTCAGAATGTTAGAAAACTTATGTAGTACATTGAGCTTAAATGCAGAAAACTTGGAAAGCGGAAACAGTTTTTTAAAGGCAGGAAGATCATGGCTTATTCAGATTCCAATAACAAATATTTCTTTAGTATAGCATCAGTTGTACTGTATTGATAATTTTACAGGCTCTAGCAATTTGGTAATATTTTTTACGACTTGAAAGTTCTTTGTAGGAATGTAAAATCAATGCCAACTTTGGACTAGCTACCTAATGGAAATTTGTAAGGCTACCTATGACTTGTCCTTATAGGCTTCTTCGATAAAGTAATTTCATCTTTTTGTGGAATTATATTAAGTGAGCTATTTGGGTTAGTTAAGTATTTATTAATGACTTTTCCCATTAGCACACAAGTTTATTCCCTATTCTAAAAGATTGTAATATTACTTTCTCAATAACTGCTCTTTTGTTCTCAATTCCAGTTCAGTAGCTGCTGCTTTAACATAAGTTGATTTCTTCCAAAGACCTGGGGCAGCAGCAGTGGGCTATCACTGGGCCACTAGCTTTCTTCACCAGCGAATGGTATCAATGGCAGCGCTGTAAATACTGCTACTTACCCAGTTGGGTTGCAATTGAATATGAGGAAGTATTGCAAACCTCTAAATGGGCCGTGGCTGTCAGAGTTGTAGTTTTTATTTACAAAAAGATTTGTTGGTTCAGTATTTGATCAGAATCCACAGTTCTTTCAGTGATAGAACAAAGGGTAGAAATAGTTGCTTGAAAAATGAGAGGTAAGGTGTCAACCTGCCCTGTCCTGTTGAGCCTGGGGAGCTGAAGCTTAGGTTCTCTTGTTGTGGAATACAGTTGTTTCTCTTCAGGTATGTAAGAGTGTTGATGTAAAACTCTTGATTTCTTGTTGAGTACCCTTTACCAGGTAGTTGAGATAGTGGAGTTTTTTAAAGGAAAAAACTACGTGGAAAAGAAGTCAGTTGACTTGAAAGTTTTGTAAATTCAGTCTCTTGAATATAAACTATAAGTATTGGCAAGATACTGAAGCAATGATTCCAGAAGGTAACACTACTATTAGAAAGTAGGCTTTTAGCTGGTCACCTAGGAATATCAATTTTGTTAAATGCAATACTGGGTTCAATCAAACATAATTTATTGAATTGAAAATTCTATCAGTCATGGTCAGGAATTTTAAGAGCAAAGCTAATGTAAGGGGAATTCCAAACTGTAGATTTAACTTTTATCATCAATAAACACTTCTTAAGTAACAGCTTTCTAACTTTAGCTCTCCCTCAAAAGTGCATGCTAATGAGCCACTGACCCAAAGGTAGCTAGGTTAAAGACATTTTGGATTTGGGTAATCCTGGAAGTGGGTAATCCCCCATTGAAGAAAGGAGACCTAAAGTGCTGTAATAGTAACAGCATTAGACAACCAGCTTTGTGTTTTGTAGATTGAGGCTGCCTTCTTCACAAGTTAGGATCTAGAGTCCCTGGTGTTTTAAAATTAGAAAGTATAGGATCAGCAGCTCATACTCCTATTAAAAAATACTTGGTCATGGCCTCCCTTCAGTTTTATTGTGGCACTGGTAAATTCTACCTGGTTCTGGCATGCTTCACTTTGATTTCCTGCTATCCTCTACTGCTTGCCTCTAAATCAAGGTAAAGAGCAGAGCAGGTATGTATTAATGTCACACTGTCTTGATTACTTTATATACTTAAAGTACACGTTAAGCCTTGGTGTTTCTTAATTTTATAGGTAGTTGACACATTAGTACGTAATTTGGCAAGAGTGACTTGGTGGGAGTGGGGCTTAAAACTGAAAATTTAAAATAGCATGTAAAGTGTTCCATGTAGCATTTAGAAATACATGCAGAAATTTAATAACCAAGTTTTGTCTACATAGCTGATATATTTACATTTGATGTCAAAAGAAATAATACGGTATTTGGTTAATTACAGATAATTGTGATCTACATTTTAAAATTTCAAGAGATCGCCTCAGTGCTTCTTCCCTTACTATGGAGAGTTTTGCTTTTCTTTGGGCTGGAGGAAGGGCTTCTTATGGCGTGTCAAAAGGCAAAGTCTGTTTTGAAATGAAGGTGAATACAATTTTACGGTTTGTTTTTTAAGAACCTTTGTGAGTTTCCATATGCCTGGCACTATTAGGTGTTAGTGGAACTTTATTTTTGGAAGTTTCTATGGATTAGAAGAAGGGCTTAGAAACCTTTTTTGAAACAGTTGAACATGTTTGTGATGCCAGAATTTGTGATATACAGCCAGCTGCTTTTTTATTAAAAATGTCCTTTTTTAATCAGTCACTTGAAAAGACCCACCAAGGGTTTAAAAGTAGTTAATTTCTTGGTTTTGTTCCAGAGGGGGAAAAAAGTTAAATATGGTTTTGGGTAGAGTATTGAGAATGTAAGTTTTAAAATGTACTGTTCTTTTAAATGTGAATAACCTTTTCAAGTTATAAGCCCTTGTATCAATTTTTTAAGTTCTTGAGTGGGTGTCATTGTGTTAGTAGCCAGGGAAGAGTTAGTTAGCCCATGGTACAAATGGAATAAGCCAGGGTTCAAGGGTTTGTCTTTTGGCCTACAGTTTAATTGCTTATAATTTGATTTTTCAGGTTACAGAGAAGATCCCAGTAAGGCATTTATATACAAAAGATATTGACATACACGAAGTTCGGATTGGCTGGTCTCTAACCACAAGTGGAATGTTACTTGGTAAAGTTTCTATTTGAGTACTATGTGCTCATGAGTGTTTTTAGGGTCTGATTTCAGTAGTTAGAGTAGAAGGCATTCCAAACATTTTGCTTGTTTTTGTCCAATTCTGTTAATGTTTTAAATGAGATGAATAAACATTAGCATGTAGTAAGTAGGCACATGCTCAATTTTAGTTTTGTTCTCTTATGGTTAAGATAGAATGTTACTCATTTTATGCAATTTATCAAACTAGCTATATAACCCACCTAGCTCTCATTAATTGTATATCTAGTTATAAAGTCAGTGTATGTGAAAGAATATTTGGTATTTTAACCCTTACATCACGAATATTCTGGGTCGTTGGACTGTTCTGAAAAGTCAGCTCCATGGTAGTTAATTATTTCCTTAGGTGAGGAAGAATTTTCTTACGGCTATTCTCTGAAAGGGATAAAAACATGCAGCTGTGAGACTGAAGATTATGGAGAGAAGTTTGATGAAAATGATGTGATCACATGTTTTGCTGTAAGTCATAGCTAAATTTTTATATATGAATGTCAAGTTATTCACTAGGAAAGCTGTCTGTATCAACATTAACTACTAAGTGATTTTGACTAAAAACTACTTACATCAAGTTGACCTGAAAATCCAGTCTTACCTTCTAAGGCAATACTGTTTCTGCTTCTGGATATAGGTGTTTTATTGTTTATAACCATTAGAAAGCTCTTAATATTAAACCTAAAGAGGGTTTCCACAAGATAAGCTTCACTCCTCATTTGAATTTTGACATTTTTTAGAAGTCTTACAGGAAGCAGATTAAAACTGTTACTCCCCTCCATTAACAGAACTTTGAGAGTGATGAAGTAGAACTCTCCTATGCAAAGAATGGACAAGATCTTGGTGTTGCCTTCAAAATCAGTAAGGAAATTCTTGCTGAACGGCCACTCTTTCCGCATGTTCTCTGCCACAACTGTGCTGTTGAATTTAATTTTGGTCAGAAGGAAAAGCCATATTTTCCAATACCTGAAGACTATACTTTGATCCAGAATGTCCCCTTGGAGGACCGAGTTAGAGGTCCAAAGGGGCCTGAAGAGAAGAAAGATTGTGAAGTAAGTGATTTTTTTTTTTTAAAGCATCTGAGCACTGCTTTTGTTTGGGCAAAAATGACATTTAAAAGAGCTAGATGATTGGTCTCTTTCATTTACTTTGTGCCATTCCTGTTGCTCTCAGTAATTTTTCTCTAAGTAGCTATCTATGTGAAGTGTTAAATTTTCCACAACCACAAATTACCTTGTTATAGTGCTGTGAAAATTCAGGTATCTAAAGTGGGTTTTTGTGCATTAAAATCTTTTAAAAAAATTAGGTGGCTTCTGATTAGACAGTGAAATAATATTTCTTTCCATTGTAGGTGGTTATGATGATCGGCTTGCCAGGAGCTGGAAAAACTACCTGGGTTACTAAACATGCAGCAGAAAATCCTGGTAAATACAACATTCTGGGAACAAATACCATAATGGATAAAATGATGGTAAGTAGAATGTTTAGGGCATGTGCTCAGCATTTTTAGAAAGACAGAAGGTACCTAATCCTTTTGCCTGTTGTCCTTAACCTATTTTGATAGTATTTGGGAAATAGGAGTTTGGGCTGCGTGAAATTAGTTACTTAAGTGTGGGCTCTATCTGTAAGGTAAACTGCTTTCCAAATTCTAGGCTTCTAAAGAATTTTTTGAATTACCATCCAGCAGCCACAGAAATAGGAGAGCATAAGGAGGTCTTGGTTTAGTCATGATAAGGGACCCTTTTCTTGTAGCAATAATGGGAAAAGGCAGTATATTTAAATTTTAAAATGTTGCGTATTTCCATAGGGAGAGATTTAAGCTGATATTAAGCTTAAGATTAACCAGTTCAAAGAAAATTTCTGATTTAAAAACAGGTGGCAGGTTTTAAGAAGCAAATGGCAGATACTGGAAAACTGAACACACTGCTGCAGAGGGCTCCTCAGTGTCTGGGAAAGTTTATTGAGATTGCTGCCCGTAAGAAGCGGAATTTCATTCTGGATCAGGTAAGCTGTAGTTTTGAAGCTGAAAAAAGTAATTGAAAATTGGGTTTGATGTAGAATTAATAAGCTTTTATTTTTTTAAAGACAAATGTGTCTGCTGCTGCCCAGAGGAGAAAAATGTGCCTGTTTGCAGGCTTCCAGCGAAAGGCCGTTGTCGTCTGCCCGAAGGACGAAGACTATAAGCAGAGGACACAGAAGAAGGCCGAGGTGGAGGGCAAGGACCTGCCGGAGCACGCGGTCCTCAAGATGAAAGGCAAGGCGCACTGGGTTAATTGGGAACTAAACCCTCTGCCAGGGATACTGTCAGGAGTTCCAGGAGCTCTTTGTAAATGAGTATGTTTGGCTTATTTCTCCTTTTAGGAAAGTGTGTTGGTAAACCAGGAATAGATAGGTCCTGTGTTGTGTGTGTTGAATAACTTAGAGCCATTCAGGAACTGGAGATTTAAGGGTTGTGACTGTGTTAATCTGACTTTGTTACTTGTAGGGAACTTCACACTGCCAGAGGTAGCTGAGTGCTTTGATGAGATAACCTATGTCGAGCTTCAGAAAGAGGAGGCCCAAAAGCTTTTGAAGCAATACAAGGAAGAGAGCAAAAAGGCTCTTCACCCAGAGAAGAAGCAGAAGAGCAATAAGAATAAGAGCGGCAAGAACCAGTTTAACAGAGGTGGTGGCCACAGAGGACGTGGCGGGTTCAATATGCGTGGTGGAAATTTCAGAGGAGGAGGCAAGTTAATTTTGAGTATTCTCTTTATTTGGTTCAAGATTGAAGCAAGTAAATTAATTTGGGTCTACATGTTAACTGAATTTAACAGGAAACTTGATCCTCAGATTGATCGTAGCTCCTCTAGAGTTTTAACTGTGATTTGGTAGTATACACACTTAGGTTATGTCAGTGGTTAAATTAAACATTACTTTCATCTTTAAATATTTATTTTTCCCCTAAAATAAAGGAACCGTAAGTCATGTGTAAAGGAGATGTGAACTAAAATATCTTTTGTTTTTAGCTCCTGGGAATCGTGGTGGATATAATCGGAGGGGCAACATGCCACAGAGAGGTGGCGGCGGAGGCGGAAGTGGTGGAATTGGCTATCCGTACCCTCGTGGCCCTGTTTTTAGCAGCCGAGGTGGTTATTCAAACAGAGGGGGGAACTACAACAGAGGTGGAATGCCCAACAGAGGGAACTACAACCAGGTAACGATTTGTGATCCGGGCAGGCACTGATCCCTCATTATCTGTATAAAATTAGTCTGAAGAGAGTAAGCTAACGTTGCACAGCCTGTGTAAGATTTGCAGGGAGCACAGGGACTCATTAGCATAGCAATTAGTGATGGCAGTAAAGTGAGTCCACTTAATTAAATTTGATTTTCAGGTACACTAACCAGCAACTATTCATTTCTGTTCTGTGTCCCTCATCCCTGCCATGTACAAACTTAAGAAGTTGTGCTCTGAGTTCTTAAAGACTTTTTTTTTTTTTTTTTTTTTGCATTTTAGAACTTCAGAGGACGAGGAAACAATCGTGGCTATAAAAACCAATCTCAGGGCTACAACCAGTGGCAGCAGGGTGTAAGTAATCTCTTATGTGCTTCTGTACATTACGTTGTATTTTGAGTTCATAAGAATCATTCTTCAAAAAGACCTTATCCAGGGATTGAAGTGTTTGTAAGTGTTACAGGGCAAGGTGTGAATTGTGTTGCAGTCGTAGCCATAATCTTATCTTTTGAAGGTAAAATAGGTTGGTGTTTGCTGTAATTTAATATTTTTTAATTAAATAATATTATTTAATACATATGGTTCTTTTTACTACTAGCTTTAATTGTATAAACTAACCAAGTCCTGATGTGTTTCCTTTTGTAATGTGTTTATTGATAATAATGGAATATTAATACTAACTGAATGTGGTTTGATAGAAATCAGAGGTATGACAGGTATAAATTTGTTTCCAGCAATTACTCTGAATTAGATTCATTGTCATTTCCTAAAGCAGTTTGAGTGGCTTATTGATGTTTTTTCTTTAAAAACAAATTTTCTCTTACAGCAATTCTGGGGTCAGAAGCCATGGAGTCAGCATTATCACCAAGGATATTATTGAATACCCAAATAAAACGAACTGATACATATTTCTCCAAAACCTTCACAAGAAGTCGACTGTTTTCTTTAGTAGGCTAACTTTTTAAACATTCCACAAGAGGAAGTGCCTGCGGGTTCCTTTTTTAGAAGCTTTGTGGGTTGATTTTTTTTTCTTTTCTTTTTTGTACATTTTTAATTGCAGTTTTAAAGTGAATCGTAAGAGAACCTCAGCATTGTGCACGATAAGAGAATGTGTCAGTATTTCAGGGTTCTACATTTTATCTGTAAAATGTGACTTTTTTTTTATCACAACAAAAGTAAAATGTTGCTTTGTACCTGGTGTCTTTTATTAAGAATTTACTCCCCCCATTTCTCACGGAGATAACAGTCGGGAGTCATTGTCACAATATAATAGAAATGTTAGCAACCAGATTCATGTAAGGACTCAGTGGTCCTCATGAATTGCCTAAGACTCTGTACTGCTCATATTACACTCCATCCTCTCTGTAGTTTGCTGAGTAGTGGAGGGGGTATGCTAAATAGTAGTTTCTGACAATAACTGGGAAGGCTTTTTCTTTTTAAATAACATTGGAATTGGCATAATTGAATGAAGATAAAACTTGGAACCAAGATAAGAGAAGATGGAGTGTATGTAGAAGGGCTGTTAAAAATGTAAAACTTGGTTGTATTATTTGTGGAGGCTCAAACTTGTGAAGGTTAAATACCATAATTTTTCCATTTGTTCTGCATTTTGATTCTGAAAAGAAAGCTGGCTTTGCCCATTTCTTATTAAAAAAACTTGTTGTAAATCCAGTTGTCTAATGGGATCTATATGAAGTTAGCTATGTCTGTATGCCCTTCTCCCACAAAATACTGTATAACTAGTGTGCTTGTAGTAGTTAACTCCACCATCTTTGTAAGCTAATGCAATTGTGAGTCACCCATTTATATCTTAATTTTTAATCATGTCAGTTCTTGAATGGGTATCTCCTTAGCCTGCTGATTTCTTTTTCTTTCTAAAGAAAGTGGGTGGAGAAATTAATTTAGACGTTTGTTTGCAATAAAAAGAATTCATTTTACTCTTGTTTTGGGATTCTCGCCATCATGGTTCAAAATCCCTTTTTTAAAACTCCCAAGAGGAGAAAACTTAAGTGTGTGATTTCTGGACAGCTTATTCTTTACTCTGTACTTGGAACATTTAGGTTTTAAAAACTTAAATGTATACTGACTATTGATCTTAATTATGAAGTAAAGTTGAATCCTTCCCTTCCCCTCCCCCGCAGATGACTTAACATTTAACGAGGGGAAAAGGTAATGGCTGGGAGAAGTTAACACTGTTTATCATCTTTACAAAATGCTAATGGCTGTCCACAACTGATATTTTATGTACATATATAATACATGAAACTCTGGGAACAGATGCTTTTAGAAGCCATCATGCAAGCCAGTCATTGATTTCACTGCTACACAACACTGCTAACTTGACTGTAGCTATGTGATAACATTAGATCCCCTAACTGTAATTTTATTGGGTTTGCACAGAACACTTAATCTAAAGGACCCTCACTAATGTGAAGTGAGGAATCAGGAGTCAAACTGTAGAACTAAAACGTCAGTCTAGTGTTTTGTTGGTGTTTAGGTTGCTTCTGTTAGGTTTAGGTTTGTCTATTTGATTGCTTTAGGTTTTTGTTTTAGCTACTTCCAATCAGATTTTAACTTAAGACTACTAGGAATTTTTTTGCAAGCTGAGCTGGAGTTGAGTTCTAGATGTTGGTATAGGAAGTTTCAGTTGAGAAATTTGTGGAACAAGGCTAATTACCATAAGAATACTTAATAGTACAAGGTAGTATCTCAAGGGCTTTTGTCTTTCTGGCAATTAGCTTACTGCTGGCAGTCACTAGTATGAGCTCCTTTGCAATACACATTATTAGCAGGATTGCATAGATTTACTTTAAACCCAAGGGGGAAAATTCAAACTTTGTTGCTAATTAGTGTTTAGGTACTCTAAATGTTTAGGTGCCTTTAAAAAAAAATCTTGAATATACCTTCTAGTTTAAAATTGTTTACTAAGGATCCCGTATTCTAATAATTGCAGTGGAAGAATAAGGACCAAATGACAGACACTATTTGAGAGACTTAAGGAATCGCAAGGTCAGAATTAATAGTAATATCTGTGGTTACATGAAAAGAAGTAATCTTAGAAAGTATGTAAGAAATGCAGAACAGGGAGGATACCAGATAGCAAGCGAAATGGTGAAAAAGTTTGGCAAAGTAAGATCTGTGAATGAGAAACTTGGTTTATTTACACCTCCCCTTGCCTACCTCTCCTTTGGCAAGCAAAATAAAAATGGATATAGTGCTGAACAAACGTCCCAACTATACCTAGAGAAAACTCAGCTGTGAGATTGCTACTGGTTAAGGGATGCTTTTCAACTAGGAAGTTTGCGGATGCCGAGTCAAGAGTTGGATCAGATTGGTCAGCTACAATAGTATTAAAACAGCTAACAACATAAACAGGTTTAAAAGGAAAGGAAAAAATGCTGCAAAATAGAGTAACTGACATAACTTACAAAGTTCTCTTTGTTGCTGGTGGGTTGCATCTTCTTACCTGGATCTAGCCTTTGATGGAGGGCTCTGACTCTGACCTAGAAGGCTGGACCGGCTTCTGGCCTTAATACCCAGACAGCGAGGTGAAACCTTAAAATGAAACACAAGTCAAATCAATTTGACATCAAAATGACAAAAAAGCCATATTAAGTCCACAAAATAATAATCTGCCTAGGGTAGATCCTGTCTGAAAATGAGAAATATCAAACTAGATATCCTAAGCACTAGCAACAAGGTAGTAAAGCTTAAAGACATTTTTCTTTGAAAAAGTACCTGGAAGTTTTCCAGGGGAGGTAACTGTTTTTCACCTACTTGGGGAGTTTACATTCATGGACAATCTGTTCTGTATTGGATATTTGCTTGTGAAAATTGACTTTTTTTTTTATAGACAATGTAAATTGGCTTTTAATACTAGGATCATTTTTATAATAGGTCTCATTGCACAAATGAAAATGAAGCATTTTCATAGTTTTAGACAGTAGTACAGACATCTCTGACATAGAAAAATCTGTCAGTTTTATAAGAGTATTTGATGTTTGTAAAAAAGGCATAAACTTCCATCATTTATAGTCCAAGTCATAGTTTTTGGTGTTAGTTTGGACATAAATGCACATTTTAAAAAGTTTCCATAATTTCCTTTTTACATGTAACTATAAAATGTCTTTTTTTAAAAATGGATGGAACTTGTAGCAGACAATAATCCTCTACCGCCCAACCTTCCTGAAGTCATCGAAATACTCTCTTGAAATTATGAACATGATACTCTCTCTAAAGCCATTTTTTCCCTAAAATTCTTGAAATCATTTGAGTCTAACTTTGTCACTTAAGTTTTAACATTTTAGTAGTAGATACTAAAAGCAAGAGTAGATTATGGCTTGGCAATCCAGTAAGTTTTAGGGGCTCTTAGTGCTTTGAGTAAGAATCTATCAATTGCCTTAGATCTCTAAACAGCAATTTGCATTTATTATGTAAACCACAGTATCTTCATTAACTGCTTAAACAATCTAAAAATAGTTAAGCTATTAATACCCTTCTGATAAGGAGAAGAGCTTTTTCTCTGGATAATTTTTAGAACTAAATTTTCTTGGCCCTGCCATTTCCTCCACTTCCACACCAAAACACACAGGTGGTAGGTTTGGCATTTGTGTTTTCGTTTACACTAATTCCCAGGTTTGTTTTTTTACCTAGTAGTGTTTCCACAGGCACATGAAAAGCTTTAGTTAAGTGGGAATGGATAACAAAGATGATTACGCATATCCTATCCAATAGACTAAAAATACAGGTGATTGAATAAGCTTAATTTGCCCAAGGAATTTAGTCTATAAAGAGATGACACGTTGGAAATAGGAAAATCATACTCATGTTAACCTATAATTAAAGAATGTAACATCTTTTGTGATTAGGTTGGGAAAATGCTGTCCATGAGGAAAGCTGAATAAGTACAATTTCTTGGCATTATGTAGATAATCGGTGGTTTTAGTTGTGATTGTAGATCCAGTATTAGGGGAACAAATGGTGCAGATAACTGATAGGCCAGAACACTCGTAATCACTGCTTGGTTTAGGTTGGACAAGGAACTTAACCATGTGTTTAATCTGTAATTATCTAATTATTATCTAGGGATACTATAATTTTTTTTCCTCCCTTTTCATGCCAGGAGTCAACATTAACTTGCAACTTGACAGGGAACGGGTTTTGCTTTTAAAACAAATCTGGATCTGTGGGTATTGGAAACTATACTATAGTCAAATGGTGAGGTAATAGCAGTCTAGACAAATAGAGAAACGCGCAGAAAGGTTCAGGTCACAGTGCTATACCTGTGGCACAGCAGTTACTCGTGAGCATGCCCAGCTCCAGTGTCAGCGTGCTGGAGGAATGCAGGGATTGAAGGCTAGTGAGGCTAACAAAGCATCTAACAGATACACAACTATTTGTGGCGTGTTCTTCCTACTGTTCCTTTAACAGTCCGTGAAGTTACCGGAAGTAAAATTAGTTTTGTCCAGTAAATCTATGCTTGCCAAGCACTTGAGAAGCATTGCCACAAATTACTACCAGCCAAATAAAATTTAAAGAAAAACCAAGGCCATCAAGAACAGTGAGATGGCGGGTACAGACATCTCACTTGAGTGACGAAAGCTGTAAAGTGTTAAGGAATAATACACAGAAGAGAGAAAACCAATACTTCAGAACGATCAGGGCTTATTTTAATAGCATCTTAGGCTAAATTTCTAAGGTAGCTATTAAGGTATCAGTTAAGGGAGATATGGGAGTCATGGTCAAGTACAATATAAAAGGTTCCAACTTCACTATTTTTTTTTTTTGAAAAGTAATAAAGCAAAAAAATGTGCTGATTTAAATTTCATCTCCTTTTCCTTAGTCTGTCCATGTGAATGTGCTGTGTGGAAGAGTAAAGGGCCCAACTAAATGTGTTCCAGTGATTCCAATAGGTATTCCAAATTAATTGCTGCTTGTACATTTAACACTTGTTACATTGAGCTTCCAGGATCACCTTAATTAAAATTCCCCTTATTTAAAGTAGATGGGGGAAAGGGAGAAATTTGGTAGCCAGATGGGTAGGTTCCATAACAGGAAAACGTGTTTTCCTGGTGATTTCTCCTTCACATACCTGAAGTGGAGAGTTGGTGGCAATTGGCGGTCCTCTTGCATAGGTTTAAGGTAGTATATGCAGGTAGAGCCCAGCCTTTTTAAGATTAGCGCCTCATTCTAATTCATTCTGTTTCTCTCTGCAAGACATTTGTTACAGTGCCCTCCCTACTGGTAGAATTTAAGTTTAGTATTCTAATGCAAAAGAAAAAAAGTCTATAATATCTATGTTCTTAGTTTCCCCAAAACTTTCTGCCTCTATAGTAAGTGCATAAATAGAAAAGTGTGGAAAGACATTGAGATCCTTTTGGACAATGAAGTGATATTCTAGGAAGTAAAATGAAGTTATAAGAAGGCTCCTTGTGCGATTTGCCAGTCCAGAGTATGTAATGTCTCACTGCCCTGACTTTTAAAACTTGATAAGGAGCTCAGCGGAAATTTACTTTTCCTGCTGCTGCATGCTCCATAATACCGTATTTTGGTGAATTGAGAGGACCTGGGTGCTACACTGATTTGAAATGTAGCTCAGGGTTTGCTCAATGAAGTAAGAGTTCTATTCAGTCAACCAAAAACAATCTAATGGCTTCTGAAGAACCCACAACACAGTCGCAGAGTAAAAAAAAAGTCATAATTACTACCGTTCATCTGAGAAAACGAAATTATAAAAACATTTGTTTCCAAAATGAGCTTTGGATTTAAACAGTGAAAACACTTCATTTCCCATGACTCTTCCTCGTGGAAAAACCATTTTCATGGAAATTCATCCTTTAGGAAACCAGCCCATGCAGATCATTTACTTTGACTCTTCCCCCCAACCCCCAAAGGCAGAACTTAATGGAAACGGGTATCATCTGTTAAATGGATCTACACTTTTAAAGTGAACAGTTCTTGCTCCTACTGCCACTGATAGCTTTCTCAAGATAGAAATACTTGAGGAGAAAGTCATCCTGATTCTAGAAAATGAAGAGGAAGGCAAATGCAGTGGTTCAAAGACTGTTACAACATATTAACCTGTAGTGCTCATGTTACAAACTTTTACATGTAGTGCTCATGTAATACTTTGAAAAATGCCTTCGTAAGTTTTTCATCCCTAAAGCTTCCCTTTTAAGAGGAACTTTAAATGGAACTTAATGCACAAAATAAGTGTGTAAGAGAACAGTATTTGGGTGGTAGAGGATATTGATATATTACACCGACCTGATTTGATGACCACCGGACCATATTTCAAGATGCTTCCAAAAATACTTTATTCTAGAGGACCGTTAAAAGTCAATTATAGCAATCGTTTTAATTTTTCTACTTTCCTCACTAAGGTTTTCTGCTTACCCAAAGCAGTGTTTTATATATATATATATTAACATGACTTCTAAAGGGGTGCCTTGACCCCCATCTGCAACAGATTTTTATCTAGGAATAGGAGGAGTCAAACCCTATTTGATCCCTAGCTCTGTGCTGCAAAGTGCATAAACAGGAGTCCTGAATTTATTATGTAGACCTCCTCGCATTATATAATGGAAGCAAAGGGAAACCAGCGATGGAGTAGAGGTACGTAGACTGAAGAGGTGCTTGCAAATCAAATAATGTACTAGGCATAATCAAAATTTCTTGGTGCCCAACTTGGTGAATATCAATCACAAGTCCAGAGAAAAGCTTAAGTTAATTTTAATTCCCTGAGGTCCTTTTACTGAGATATAAAAGCTAGTTGTTGAGGAAAAGCAAAGGGGAGGGGCAAGGGACGGGGGAAATGCATAAAGCACTAGAAAGCTGAAGTAGATATGCTAGATGTGCCACAAGAAGTTTTTAAAACTAATGACCACAATTCTATTTTAATCAGCTATTTAGCTGGTACCTACGCTATATCACCTAGTGTGAAATTTTGGAATAACGGAACAGTGACGGAAGCTGTGCAGCTGGAGGCTCCAGGTGGGTCTGCAGGTAGGTTACTTTTTCAGATTAAAGTTTGAAGTGTGTGTTTGGATGTGAAGGGAACCTGGTTTCTGTCCATTTGCTAGTGAACATTTAGTAATTCACTTAAACATGTTGACTCTTAAGATAAAAATTGATAGGGTTCTTGACAGCAAGTCAATGGCCAATGAAAGTGCCTCCTCCTGTAACAGAGAGGAAGTGGGAGAAAGGTATTTGAAGTGAAATGAAAAGGTTTGAGCAGGAGTATGAATTCAGGTCATGGTGGCCTAAGGTGCACTGAAGAGAGAATTGATTGGGACTTGAATTTGGATGGCAGAGTGGAAATGGTTTGGAAAGGCTAGAAGTGGAAGTGTGAAGACCTACATGGAGGCCTTTCAAACGTGTCCAGGAGCAGTGTGATAAAGGACCTGGAGCGTGTTAAACATGGTCTTAATTCATTTCATACATTTTATAACATCTTTCTCATTAAAAAACTACGAAGTATCGATGATCATGTAAACTTCTGAAGTCATATTTAAAAAGTAGTCTAAATAAGTATGTTACACTTCCTGTTTTTATTCAGGTCTCCAATTTATGAAATTCCGCTGTGAAAATGAAAACTAACCTTGTTACTGGTGAAGATCTTGGAAATTTTTTTACCAGCTGAGAGAGACTTCTCTCTCACCCCGGGTAAGATGTAATAGTAGTATGCTAGAGCTAGAAGGGGCTTTAGTTACTGAATACAATTTATGTATTTATAAACTGAAACTAAGAACATAACATATATTACTATATTTCTTAAATATCAGATTTTAGTAGTACTCATCACTTTTCCCCCCAGCTCCTGCAGCCTTCCTCTTCTGCCTCTTAACATAAGTGTCACATCATGGAATTTTTTAAACATAATATTTGGTCATGGTCATTTGAATAACATAGACTGCATTCAGCATTGATTTGTATCAGAGTGGACAGGAGTTCTTGCCAACTGCATTTCCCTTTCTAATAACCTTCCCTAATCAATGCCCAAGACCTTCCTTTGGTGGCTGCCAGATGATTAGGATCAATAAAAATCTGTTAGGACAGGTGCTTGACAGTGTCATTGACTAGTCTAGTAGGTATGGCATTTGGTAAACTACATAGTCTATGCACCCTGACCCTCAGGGGGACAGCCACAAGGAGGTGGGCATGGGAGGAGAAATGCTCTCGCTTGAGCTGAACTGGAACAAGCCCTACTTAACCCTTTGTGAGGGGCTACAGAACACCATTTCCTTGTTCTTACTTTTTTAAACTCATCATAAAAGTCTAGTAATAGGACCAGCAATCATGCCATAATCCGGTCCTCTTTCATATTTATCGTTGCTTAACCAGGAAGACCTCTAGCTTATATTTTAACAAGATTTTTTTAAAAAGTAATGTTATTTATTAAAACAATAAATATTATCATTGCTTTGGAAAGGGAGAGTTTTTCCTGAATGAATAAATGCTGTGGACTTGGTTGGATATTGGGTGCTTTTTTTTTAAAAGTTATGGCAGCAGACTGAATTATAAATGTCTTATTTATGTCCATGTAATACTATGTAATCTGGCAGTTTGAAAATATTTTTTACATACTATGTGCATATTTAAGTTTTACCGAAAAAAAAAAAAAAACAAAACCAAAAAACCCCTGCATACTTCCAAAAAAATATTTAGAGTAATTAAAAACAAACTTTAACTGTTGTAAGAAGTGGATACATTTAAAAAATAATTTGCAGTGATACAATCTATTATTAGGTTTAAGTCTTATACTAGCATTGGCTTAAAGAAATCAGGAAATATTTCCTCATTTTTAATGATACAGTAATATGATTGTGTTTTTGTTTTTAAGGCAAAATTTTAACATCCAACTGGGTGATTGTATTTCTTAAAATGACATCATTTATACTCACTACAAGGGAACTTTTCTAAGCATGCTGAACACTAGGTTTATTTTGTTAAAGTATGGCAAATCTATATGCTATACGGATAGTAGATAACAGGGCCGGAATAAGTCCATAAAATGTTCCTTTAAGTGAAAAAAGACTACAGCTTACACATACTTTATTTACTTGATTGAAAGCCTTATGGTACATAGGATGTTTTACATAGTTGATCTCATCTTGGTTCACACTGACGCCAGTGAGTTGTATTTGGGTTCTGTGCTCGAATCTGTTCAGGTGCTGCTGCTATTGCTGGTTTGTGTTCTTTCAGGATCAAGGTGGGTACTTTCATATAAAATCTTATTTTTAATTCCTTCTCTGGCGAGTCTTTCCTGGATTCTTAGCTTTGCATAATTATACCTGCAGTGGAACCTTGGAAGAAAAGAATATGAATAAATCATTAACATAAAATTCCTGTAGAAACATTTGAAATTTTAGTGTAATAAAATGTAGGAATCCTTACAGATGAGTACCCTGAGACTGACAATATAACCATTCTAATTTGGTGTGCTATTTTTGGGTGGCTTGGTGTCAAAGATACCTATGAACACATTCTTTTATTACTAAATGAGGATTTCTATCACCTTAGCTTAATTTTACTTGTAGAGCCTCATATAAGTGGAACCAGTACTTTGGGTCTGGCTTTCTTTGCTGAAGAAAATAGATTTCATAGTCCATGCTGTATCAATTGTGAACACATTCTTAAAGTAACATTGGATATGGTGCTGTAAGCAGGGATGAAATGGGCATTAGGGTAGGATGAAGGGTGGAGGCCTTCCTAAAGGAAGTACTGGTATTCATGGCATGTCTCATGGCATGCAGTCATCTATTCATTCAACAAATGGTGTATAAAGTCTAAGTACATACAGACTGAAAGGATTAAGACCTTCCAACAATACCATTTTTAAAACAACCGAAGGTGGGAGAGCATGCTTTGGAATTGGATAAACCCATTCTTAACGTGGGTCATCTCAAGTACTTAAACACATACCAGAATCCTAAAGTCACCACGATAAATCCTCCTACTCCAACGTCACATGATCTTCTAATTCTGCCTGTCAGAAAGCACAGCCACTATAATCATCATATATGACATTACCCCATCTAGAAAGTAATTGCTCACCACACACAGATGTGTGTTACTTACACAGAAAAACAGATACTCACTAGTTAACAAAAAATGTCCAAGGCCAGCCACAACAGATCCTAATGAACCATATAATACTGAGTCCCGTGCACAGGGAATGTTCTGGACGTCTAAAATTCCTAGGAGCTTAAAGGGCTAGGATAAAACAAAAAAGAACCTAGATTGAAAAAGAAAGTACTGTACATCACAGTGGTTTGGCAAAAATTAAACTAGGATATGTGCTATGTGATGAACAGGAATCAATCCATTTACGTTGATTTTTTTTATAATCAACTGGTTTGGAAAAGCACATTTTATGAGCTATTTAAACATCTGTATGACTAGATTTTATTGGTGTTAATGAGGTGAACGTCAGTTTATAAGAAATATTCATGGAAAGATAAATGTGGGCATAACTCCTAGGAAATTGCACTTGATTGTATTTATCTTGTGGCCCTCAACTGAGGGCAGGACAGACATTTAAGAAAAAGGCACATACACGTTTCACTGTGGCATTTCTCTTCAATAAAGTAGAAAACCATACAAGTTTTCAGTAAGAGTTTTTAAAAGGAAGTTATTTGTCCATTTGAATGGTGGTCTAGTGTGAGATAAGACCTTAACCAAAAGGCTGAGGAGGGTTCTACAGAAGTAGGTAATAAAAGGGGGAAACAGATTGGAAGACACTGAAACAAGAACATAGTCCTGATTGTATTTTTCTCCTGTTTGCTTCTTTGGCTCAGGCTTCTGCTAGAAAAGACAAAATGTGTGACCTGGTTCATAATAAAGCAAAAATTACATACTCTCTTGGATCATTCTCATTTTTCTTTGGAGCGCGTTTTAAAAATCTTCATATACAAAGAAGTTGGGGAATTTGAGTTCTTGTGGGGTTTTTCATTTCATTTAGCAGAAAATTCAGTTTCTCATCCTGTCAACTCAAAAGCCCAGTGGAACCTACGGTTGAAGATGAGGGTGTGAGCTGCTCTGCAGGTAGGGACTGTTGGGTTCTGCATTCCAGTCCAGGACTAACGCCCCACCTCCAATGCAGCCTATTTCCCCAGGGGAAGGATGCCTAAGGTGCTAAGGCTGCAGAGGGTGGTGTTTAGTAGTGCCATCCTTTATAGGTCCTAGAAGCAAGATCAGCAGCTTCTAAGGTGGGGTACAATGTTGTGATGGCTTTCATTGCAACATCACAGCGTGCCAAGCACCACACACCACCAAAGACCACTAAAGTTCCTTTAATGCCTCTGGGCTTTTAAATCTGGGTTCCCTTTAGTAATGGAGCCATGGTGTGCCCCCCCCCCCCCCAGGATAGGCTAGAATCATTTGCTATCAACCCCATTCCTTTACCAAGTATAGAAAATACACTTGCCAAATATCAAATAGTGGTATTTAAGCCAGCTAGGTAACCTGAGTTTTTTAAAGATTTTCTTATTCAGATCTGGGACAGGCAATTGGAATCTGTTTAAAAGATTTCAGGTCTTTTTAAGACAAAGATCTTCCAGAAATGAATCCTATTTAAGGTGGTACCTTCTAGAACCAGCATGTGGATAGAGGCCAAGGATTCTGCTACTAAACATTCCACAGCACACCAGCCCCACCTTTGACCTAACTTGTTCAGTAGTGCCAAGGTTGAGAAACCAACGCTGGTCTAAAACGGTCTCAATATAGGGCTGGCAGGGGGCTATTGGTGTCCTGCTCTCCACATCCCTCATGTTTAGTTCTCACGACCTCTGTGAGATTATCTCTGAAACAGGCTCAGGGTCTGACTTTACATAAAAGGCTACTAAGTGCGGACAGAATGGAAGCCAGCCTGACGCCAAGAGCCGGTCATTTCTACTACATCATTTAACCCTTTGGGTCTTTTTCATAGGTGGAAAAAACCAAGGCTCACAGAAGAGGCATTTTCCAAAGGTCACGGAGTAATAGGACTAAAGTACATAATTGTGTATGTGTCTCTAACTTGTATCAAAATGGGGGAAGAATCAACAAAATTTAAGGCCACAATTTCCCTTCACTAGCAGAGCATTCTCACCTGGAAAAGTTGGGAGTTTAGACCAGTGATTTTCAGTGTCTGCAGCAGGCACACTGGTGTGCCCGAAGAGTTTTCAAAACATTAGGGTGACTTGTGTTTCATCCCATACACCAAAAGGTTGTGGGTTCAGTCTTGAGTTGGGGCACATACAAGAGGCAACTGATGTTTCTCATGTCGATGTGCCTCTTTCTCCCTCTCTCTTACTCTAAAATCAGTTAACCTCCTTGGGTGAAGGTCAAAAATTAAAAGCATACAATGCCTATTGAGTCGGGCTCTGACCTCATAGACTGTCAAATTGAAAAGTGACAACCGCTAACAACAGCTATCTGGTGTGAATGAATCAAAATTATACCTAGTTTTCTTTTGTCACATTGGCAAAAAATATATTTTTGGTGCACCAAAGAATTTTAGTAATGTGTACCTTGAGGTGAAAAGGGTTGAAAATCACTGGTTCAGACTATTGATTACTGTTAGCTTCCAAAAGCAGGTGTGAACTGCTGTAACGAAGTATTACTCTTCAGCATATGCACTGTAAGATCCTTGGCAATGGGGTTAATATTTCTCTATTCCCTAGTTTGTGGTTTCACTTGTCATTTAAGTCCTTAAACTAAGGACATCTTAGACTAGTTTTTTTGTAGACATTAAGCTTACATTTAGAAAAGCAGCTTTACCAGCTCACCTTGATGGAATTAAGGAAAGCTCAAAACTTCTAAGCCAGAACAGCAACTTAATATTTACAGGAAATAGATCAGATCATGTTAAGCTACCTTATTTCCCACTGCCAAATGTACCTGCCTCAGTGCCCATATTGCTTTTCCTCTTTACAAAGGATGAACTATTTAAGACTATTCCTAATGGTTCCTCTCAAAGATATTTGTAGTTACCCCTTCTTTCATTTGCATCACTTTTTCCTGTACTATAACATTCAGCCTTGAAACATACAAACCTCTCAAGTTACCATCCCTTTTTTCTGCTCCCCTTTACTGCAAAACGGTTTTCTCTACTTACAAACCACCTATCCTCACTACACGTCAATGCAACATTCATCCCCTGAACGCCCCTGAGACAGCCCTGTTCTAAAACACCCATTTTGCAAAATCCATAGTACTCTACAGCAGCACACGTAGCACAGATCATGTTTCTGGAACAGTTTAGTTGGCTTCAAATATGACAGTGTCTCCTGGTTTTCTCTCTCACTGGCTCTTCTGGCAGCTTTGCTGCTGTTCCCTCCTCTGATGACATCTAAATGTTGAAGTGCCCCCTCCCCCATCTAGTCTCTTCTAGGTGTCTCAAGGCTTTCAATTAAATGCCATTTATATGACGACTACCAAATCTATAAATCAAACCCCGATCTTCCCCAAGCTTTAGTTTCATCTGCCCACTGACACCTCTCTCTTCTATGTCCAATAAGCACCTTGAGGTTGATTACATTAAGATGAGTATACCCTTCTGTTTAAACCCTCCATGGCCTTCGGATATGCTCAGAATATAGGTACTCCTGCCTGCTGTGAAGGCCTACCCGACCTGGCACCTACCCCCTTGCATATCTCACTCTTTCCTTCGGCATCCAGTCCAGGCACACTGGCCATCCCTCTAACATGCCTAAATGGTTATTGCTTAGCACACGCTACCTTCCTCCTGATCTTTGCCTGGCTGGTTCAGTATTTTTAATTCCCCCAACAGAGTGAATTCCATAAGAACAAGGATTTTGCCTGTTTTGATCAAGGCTATACTACAGCACCTAGTTTAGTACCTAATACTTAGTAGGTACTCTGTAAATATTTTTTTGAATGAGTTCATAAATTTAGAATTTACCTACAGTTCTTTTCCTGGTAAGTATGTACCAAATTTCATATTTTAAAGTTTCTCAGAGAGCAAAGAAAAAGAGCAAAGGGCTAGTTTATCAGATATGCTAGCTTGATACCTTTCCTATTTTTATCTTAGTGTTGCTGTTCTAAAAATCAATCCCTGGATTGTATAAATGGTCACTGAAAACACGTTTTTTCAAACTGCAGGCTTCCTTTTTTAACATTACCTTGGGCCACTACTTGAGACATAACATATTAATTTTATTATACTTTCTTTGATGAGCTTTGATAGGTACTAGTGTTTCATGAACTATTTACAGGGCTTTTTGCAGTACTTTGCTAATGATGGAACAATTAAGTAGGTCATTAATTTTTTTCACTGAATTCTTTTTATCAATTCTCAGTGGATTGAACCTACCTTATGACCATTACCTGACAGCAGTTCTTTCCTATCAAAGTGAATGGATACAAAAGGGATTAAATTCCCATTCAAGATGCCAGTGTTTCCCAAAGAATCGAGAATTCCGTGTTTGAAATGTGGAAGTCCCAAACAAGGGCACATTTTGTTACGCTAAGCATATTCCAAATAGTATACGAGACATTAAAAACAAAAGGCACCATGCGTTGTGTAAACTGACAAAATCTGTAAATATGAACCCTTTGATGGCCTGCTGTCTTGGAAAAAGTCCCCAAAGCAGCAAGAACTTGGAGGAAGTGAGCAAAATTTCCAAGCTGGTCAGAGAATATCCTAAAACCAGAGTATCGGGCGCGATGTGGCACACAGTGGGTCTTCAATATTCATGACTGATCTGTTAATATCTATTGGGTTCCCTGCTCTTAAGCCCAAGAGGAAGAGGAGACAAATTAACTTCGGGCGTAATAAATGGTAATGATACAGCTATGAGGCGATGGGGACAACAGCACCTCAGTCTGCTTTGGGGGGAGTCGGGGGACCGGAGCGCCTAGTTTAGCTTTAGGACACGTGGAGGAACCGGGGAGAGGCCGGGGCGGGCGGAAGCAGCGCGCTGCCAGGGCTGGGTTCACGCGGAGGGGAAACGGGCGCTCTCAGCCCAGCGCCCCGACCGGCCGGCGGGCGGAGGGGCGCGGAGCCCGAGCCCCGAGCCCCGAGCCCCGGCTGCCGCAGCTGCGGGCGGCAGAGACCCGGGGCCGCGAGCGCGCAGGGACGCGGGCGGAGCCTCGACCTCTCCAGCTGCCGCTCCGCGCAGACTCGGGGACCAGAGCCGAGTCCCCCTCAGCACCCACGGCCCCGCGTGTGAGGGTTAAGTGCGCGGCGCCAAAGGCAAGGCCCGCGGCCTCGGGGGCTTCGCAGTCTCCTAACGAGTCCCAGGGCCCGCCCGCGACCTTCCCACCGAGGGCTCAGGCTCGCCGGCTGGTCTGCAGGGACGGGGCCCCGCAGGAGTCACTGCGAGCACCGGACCGCTCCTCCTGCTAGGCTGGGTCACTTTTCTCCCGCAATGAAGTCAAAACTATCCTGGGGTGAGGTGGCGGACGGGGGAGTCACAGTTCCACCCCCGGCCGCCAGGGAAGCCGACCACGCGTGCTCCGGCCTCGGGGACCCGGCTCGAGAGGCCGCGTCCTCGGGAGGCGCCCGCCCGCGCCCCGCTCGCCCCCGCCCCCGCGCCCCGCGTTACCTTCCCCTTCGCGGGCTCGCCGGGCTCCGAGGCGGCCGCCATGGGGACGAGTCCGCGCCTCCAGCCCCGCCCCCGCCGAGGGCCCCCGCCAGCGGAGGCCCCGCCCCCCCTCCCCGCGCCGGCCGCCATCTTAGGAACGTTTCTCCTCCCCAATGGCCGAGCCGGTCCGGGCCGTCTCCTTTGTTCATTGAACGCACCACCCCGTCTCCATCACGGGCTCCCTCCGCCCTGCTGGACGCGACCGGGGGAGGGGGAAGGGGACGGAAGCGACCCCCGCACCCGGACTGCGGGAGGGGAGCGGGCGGCACCTCGAGACTGCGCCTCTGCCCTGCCCAGCCCCCGCCTTCTGCCCCAACCGCCATTTCTAACCGTCGCCGGCGCGCTCCACGCTCGCGCGCACAGCCGCCGGGCGCGCGCCGCGGGGCGGGGACGGCGGGAGTGCGCGCGCCGCCGCCGCTTTGTCCTGCGCGCGGGCCCCTGGCCGGAAGTCGGCCTGCGCCGGCTCGCGGGCCGCGTCCCCTACGTGTCCTTTGTCCTTCCGGCCCCGGGCCGAGCCCCGCGGGCCCCGCAGCGGGAGCCGCAGCAGCAGCAGCAGCAGCGGCCATGCGGCCCGGGCGCCCGCCGCAGCAGACGGCGCCCCGCCTCTTCCCCTTTTACCTTCAACACTTCGGGGCTTTAAAATAGCACCGCTCGGGCCGCCTAAAGGAGACGGGGGACAACGTGGGAGGGAGCGGCTCGTTCCTGAGCACGCGCCAGGCCGTTTGTCCGACCTTCCAGGGCGCTGGAGGACTCCGGGGTTTAGGCATTAAAAGGCCTGCAACGTGCATTTTTAACGAGGGGCGGTGGCCCACGTGCACCCCTCCCCGCGACTGCGAATGAGCGTGGAACCCGAAGTCCTGCCGGGGGCGACATGGGACCGGGTCCCGCCAGCCTCCCGGCGCGCCAGTGCGGCGCGGTTGCCTCTCAGAGGTTTTTCCTGTCCACCCCACGGTAAACGACCTTGCGGCGACCTTTGCATTTCACGCTTAGTCTATAACATGGCAAAGTGCACGCCTGGGGAAACGTGTCGGCTTCAGAGCGCGTCGTTGTGCAAAGTCACGGTGCTGCTGCTGCTGCTCCTGCAGCTCCTCCTGCTCCTGCTGCAGCTGCAGCTCCTGCTCCTCCTGCTGCAGCTCCTGCAGCTCCTGCTGCAGCTGCTGCTGCTCCAGCTGCTCCTCCTGCTCCTGCTGCCGCCCCCGGGGGCCCAGAAAGTGCCGCGTGCGATTAGCGATGATGCTTTTATACTAAGTGAACGTTTTCTTACCCCGCCTGATGACCTTACTTTCATAATCATGTAATCCCTTTCTACAAGCCCAATAAAATACACAATTTAAGACTTAGATGTGATGGTTGTTTTGGTTTTTTCTTTTGAAACGACTCGCTTTTGGGGAAGTGGGACAGCCGCAGACAGTTGGCCTCGCTCTAGTATTTACTGGGGAACAGAGGTAAAGCCGCCCCACCCGCGGTCTCCGGCCAGCCTGGGGCTTCTGAACCCGACCCGTAGGCGGCATTTAAGGTAATATTCCATCAAGGAGCGAGGAATTCTTTTGAAGTGATTCCTAATTATGTCGTCAATGAGGGAAGAACTGGAAAACTACCAGGGAAAACCCCGCAAAACCTTCCTATTTCGTTTTTTTTTTTTTATTGTGACTCTGAAAATGGGTAGGGTAAACTTAGTTGAGGCCCACCTCATTTGTCTTTGAAAGTGTTCTCATGTAATTTTTAATACTGATTTCAATTTCACAAAAATTGCAAAAATACTTGCACCTTTTGGTGTTTTTCGTTTTCACAGTTCGTAGAGTGGAAAGTGAAAATCGTCACACTCACCCCTCTTCTCTCTTTAAGGTAAACACAGCTAATAGTTGGATGTGTTTCTAAACTTTTCTTGTTTTTCTTAATTAAAACACTGGAATATAGGGTAACAGTCTATGCCATTCAGGCCCCATGTATATGAATCCATGTAGCTGAGGTGGGGTCAGCCTGATCCCTCTATTTTAAGGTTCCCAGCGTCTTCAGTAGCTATTGATGATTGTGGCCTAGACCTATTTAACTAGTTGCTACCCTACCTTCTGGTTTTACTCACTAGACTTCTATAAAGAATTTTCCTTCGTCAGGTTATTTAGTTATCTTGAAATACAGGCTGACTAGGAAGGCAGGATAAATGCTTGACTCTTTCCCTTCACTTATTAATTTTCATAAAAATGTGTCAGTATCATAACAACCTCCAAAGACAAGCAAGGAGGGTTCTTTATTAGGGGGGGAGGCCGATTAGTGTCATTATGAACGCTTGGTTTTTATAATTCGTTGTTTTTCAAGCCACTGTAGCTGTTATTATAACACACAAATTGTTCTATTTTTCGCTTATCAGGTTGGTTCCTGTATCTTTGATGTGATCCCAGAGATGGTTGATAGTTTCTTACTTTCTGACACAAAAGATGTCCCTGGAACATCTTTGTACATTTTCTGAGGTGGACCTAAACTCAACCATTTCTCCAAAGAGCAGTTTTCTCTTTTTGCTTTGTGGGTATAATATTTGGAAATCAAGAAGCAATAGGGTGCTCCTAGGCTCTTTCATTGGGCAGGAGTGGAAAGAAAAATGTTCTTAAATCATGAATTTATATAGATATTCAAATTAGAACATTAACAATCTGGGCACTAGTCATGCCCGTTGCTATTGGGTGTCACTGCTTCTTGGCCTTTTCAATAGACAGTTACTGCCTATTATACAATAATACATATCAATGGGTTATAGGATTCTTCATTTTTCTGGATTTTATACTCCTATCTCTTTTACGCTGAAAATCTTGGTTCCTAAGATATTAATATAATGATTCAACCTATCAATCAATCAATCTATCCATCTATCTATTTATCATCTATCTACTTTTTGTCCTGAGAGCAGCCCACCAGGGGTGTGCAGTCAATGCCATGTTTCAGTCATTTTCTCTGTATGGATGTGTCACCAACTGGATATGCAGTTAGAAGCATTTGTTTCAGTTGGTCAGACATTTTGAAAATATAAAAATCTATCTGCCCTTTGTTACTTTTGTAGTAAAAATAATTCCAGGAGATATGTTGGAACAAATACATTGAGTAAATGCATCCCAGGGAGAAAGGGCTCCTCCCTTTCAACATGCTCTCCTCCTGCCCCTAACGTGTGGTCAGGGCATGTGCCAACTCACCCTTATGTGCCCTAGGCATGCTGCCAGGGCTTTGCCTTTGCAGACACCGTCTCAGGTGACCATTCCCACCGCCAAAGGACGGAGATATTTTTATTACGATTTTGCAGATGAAGAAATTGGCTCTCGAAAAGGTCAAGTAACTGTCCAAGTCACACTGTTCGGAAGTGGAAAGCTCGGAATTCGGTGACAAATGTGTCTTGTCGGCAGCCCTATGTTCTTTCCCATTCTGCCCTGCTACCTGCCAGTAATAACTCTACACCAAGTGGTGGGTGCCGGCTGCTCTGTTTCTTTAGAACTTTGCTCCACCCCAGTACAGGAGAGATTTCGCATGTTTGTTTTTACTGCTTAACACTGCATCCGGCATGTTCCTAACAGCTGACTTGGTAATAGCCCAAACTGGAAATGCCCCAAGTGCTCAGCTAGCGGCGTGAGAATGAAACAATTGCTGCTAATGTGACGACTTGGGCGAAGCTCAGAAATAGAAGGCTGAACGGAAAAAAACAGATGTGAGCCCTGGCCTGTGTGGCTCAGTGGTTAGAGTATCAGCCTGTGCACCAAAGGGTCACAGGTTTGATTCCTGGCCAAGGGCATGCACCTGGGTTTCAGGTTTGACCCCCAGCCCCAGTTGGGGCACCTGCAGGAGGCAACCAGTCAGTGTGTGTCTCTCACGTTGATGTTTCGCTCTCTCCCTCTCTCCCTAAAGGTCAATGGAAAAAATGTCCTCAGGTGAGGGTTAGCAACAGCAAAAACCAGATGTGAAAGTATATATGCTGTATATTACCATTTATATAAAGTTCCAAAGCAGATAAAATAAATCTACGGTCTGGAAGCTGGGTCAGTGCATGGGAGGCAGCAGTAGTGGGTGCCTGCAGTTCTATTTCTTTACTTGGGTGTTGGTTACAGGGAGTGTTTGCTTTGTAAAACATCACCATTAGGTTAATATTATCACCCTTATTTCATGGAAAAGGAAACCGAGGCTTAGGGAGGTTGAATAATTTGCCCAGGGTCACATAAAAGTGGCGGAACTGGGATTCTAACTCTGTTCTCTCCAAGGCCAGAGCCCATTTGCTTACCCACTGAGCCCATATGCACCAGAAGAGCAGCGTGGAGGAGGCTTGCTGGGTGCAGGAGGGGCCGGCTGGGGCGTGAGGCTGGCGGGGGTGGGTGGGGCACCTAAACCAGCAGCAAGCCCAGAACAGAGTGTGTTCCTGAGGCACTTGGGAATGTCCTAGAATGAGAGAGGCTGGGTTCTGGCTCTGGAGTGAGGCATGGGATCCTTAAAAAGCATTAGGGATCAGGGGAAAGCCATGGTGTCCACCCAAGTGGAATTCTTCAGCTGTCCCATCCATCAACATCCCAGTTCTCTGACACCGAGATACTATCATCACAGGGGGAAGGATATCTGACCTGAAGGTATCTCTAATGAACCAACTAACTGTGAAATCTCAAAAAGTAACCAGAATGAGTCATTCTTATTATAAATGTATACATTTTAAATATATACACATATATACCATGGACACTGTACCACGCTGTGGGGATGGCTGGAGAGGCCTGGCGAAATGACACAGCAATTAGGGTCAAAGCTATTGTTGTACTAGCTATTGTAGCCTTAAAACTCAAAGTATGTTTTTTTCTCAGCCTGTGAAAAATTCATAAGCTTTTTTAAAAAAACCCTCACCCAAGGATATGATTATGTTCATTGATTTTAGAGAGAGGGGAAAGGGAGGGAGGGAGAGAGAGTAACATTGGTTGGTTGCCTCCTCTAGGTGAGAACCTGCAACTTAGGTATGTGCCCTGACTGGGAATCGAACCCACAACCTTTTGCTCCACGGGACGGTGCTCCAACCAACCAAGCCACCAGCCAGGGCTCAGCCTGTGAACAACTCATAAGCTTTTTATTTCCATAGCAACACAAAGCATCTGAGGCCCATGATTTATTCACAGAAGGAGGTTGCATCACCGGCCCTCCCCCTTTGAATAAAGATAAGCAGCTATTACAGGAGGGCCGCTCTTTCAAACCTAAGGTGCGGACTGTCAAGCTTAGCCTGAGCTCATGTGGATAAAATTCTGTGAATAGCAGCCCTTTCCACATCACATGCCCATAAGGAAAGAGGGTTCTTGGGTTAGCAGTCAAGACTGGCCTCCTCCCTGCTCTAAAGCCCTGGCCCTTCAAGGACCACCTCTCATTTTTCATTGACCCTGTGCTCTGATAATGGTTTATGAGGTTTTATCATAGTAACTTATTAAATAAATTGAGACTTCCTTTAGAGGAGAAAGCTACAGTAATGTCAGTATGTCCACTGTGTTTGCATGTGGGACCTAACTTTCCAAATAACTGCCAGCTCTGTTCCTCACTCATGTAGATCGTGATCAAAGACAAAGAACAATCGCTTGTTTTATCCTAATACTCCTGTGGCACTACATAAACATTTAAAATCCTGCTTTATCAGTGTGAGCACAGATCCTGTGGCAATAAAGAGCGCACCCTAGTGGCCAATCCAAGCAGTTATCATTACACTACCAACTATAAAGGTTAAGTTGCAAAAACTCACTGTATTTGTGTTGCTGTGAAAAGATTCTGCAAATTCCTGCCATCCAATTCATTTATATTATTTTAAAACTTTTTGTTGGAAAACAAAACTCAGATACAGAAAATCACACCGAACAAATGTATAACTTAATGGATTATAAGGCATATATTAATAAATCCTTATAACACTCTTATAAATACCGTCCACATCAAGAAACAGAATTTTCCTGCCACTGAGAAGACCCTCCATATGCTTCATTTCAATCATGTCCTCCCTTCCAAGTAACCACTTGCCTGTGTTTCTTTATAGTTTTTTCACCCAGGCAAATATCCTGGGGACTCTGTAGTTGAACATTTAAAATTTTTGATATGATTTTAAGTCTCTAAATCTTCATTTCTCCTTAATCCCTTCCTCAGACTTATAATTTTTCTCTTGAGAAACCTGAGCCCTTTGACTTTCCTGCCATCTGGATGTCGCTGAGAACATGCTCTTGGTACAGGTCAACAGGTCTGGGTTTCCCTCCATTTGGCAGCTGGGTCAAGCTGAGACTTGTGGAAACAGCTCAACCCCTCTGGCAAGACCATAGGTGGTGATGTGATCTTGAATCAGGGGGACACAAACATCTGGTTGATGACCTCTTGTTATGTAACAACTATTGACGCTTAATGTCTCAATCCATTCCCTCATGTGGAGTTGCAAAATGGTACTGTTCTAATTCTATCACTTCTTTTTCACTAATTAGTTGTAATATTTTTATAAAGAGATGCCTCCCTTTATCAGTTGGTTTCCTAGTGGTACAATTGATGTAGGAAAGGCAAGAAAAATGCTTGATTCTTTTACTTTCTGTGTCAGTTTTTCAAGTTGCTTCCTTACATTCTCCAACTGTGATGATTTAAGTTTTTTAAAAATGTAATTATGGGCTGGCCAGGCGTGGCTCAGCCGTTGAGCATCAACTTAGGATCCAGGCGATCGGGGTTCGATTCCTGGTCAGGGCACATGCCCGGGTTGTAGGCTCAATCCCCAGTCGGGGTCGTGCAGGAGGCAGCGGATCAATGACTCTCTCATCATTGATGTTCCTATCTCTCTCTCTCCCTCTCCTTTCCTTTCTCTGAAATCAATAAAGATATATTTTAAAATAAAAATATAATTCTGAACCTATGAATATAAACAATTTCAACCCCTTGGGCTTACTGAGGCAGAAATTGCCCCATCTTTGGCAGGTGGATGTCTTCTGCAGTTGGCTGCTGCATCCTTCTTACAGGACCCAGTGGTCCTCCACAGCTTCACTGCGATATGATATGACAAGAGGATATGACAGGTCAATGTGTACATTTCCTGTCCCAAACAGGGAATCATCCAGTTCTTCAAGAAGCCTTGGTTTCTTTCAGTGGGAAATGGTATTTCAAAATAATAATTGGTAGTAAAGATCCTCATTGCTACTGTGGTGGTCACTGTTTCACTGATGGGCCTTTTCAGAATATAATAATATAATAATATAATATAATATATAATTAATATAATATATAATAAATATATAATATAATATTATATTATATTATAATAATATAATATATAATTAATATAATGTAATAAATATAACTAATATAATTAATATAATATATAATATTATATTAGTAGAAATACCCCATGAGTTCATACTGATACTTCAAATTCCAATTTAGGACTACAAGGTTTTTACTTAACCTCTTTTGCCTTACACTTGTATGCTTACTTTTACAAATAGAAAACTTATTCTCAAAAACAAAATGGATAATAGAATTAGAATATTCCGTAATAACTCATTTGTGTTATCCTATATTACTTACAACAGTCTCAAAGCAGCAATACAAATACTGCCACTGCCAATATTACTGAAGACAGTTATTTCATTTATTTTTTAAAAATTTTATTTATTGATTTTAGAGATAGAGAGAGAAACATCAATTTATTGTTCCACTATCTCATGCATCCATGGGTTGTTTCTTGTGTGTGCCCTGACTGGGGATCGAACCCACAACCTTGGCGTACCGGGATGATGCTCTAACCAACTTAGCTACCTGGCCGGGGCTAAAAGCAGTTTTTAAAAACCCCTTTCTTTGTATGTTCCCTTGCCCTATTTGCGCCCCATTTAGAAAAACAGCTATGCTGTATCTACACTGTCGGAGCATATGGCCATTACAAATAATATCCACGCTTTAACTCTCATTGGGACTTAAGTCCACAGCTAACTGTGCATTTAGTGATTACCACAGTCTATCTCAATGTCTCTCCAGCAAAAACTTTATTCCCTTCAGGTTCCCTTTCCCTATTGAAAGAGGAAGATGCCTACTCAATAAAATTCACCCTGCACACTCTGCGAACTCACTTGCGCACGGTGTTGGGGAATTTCTCACTGTAACCCACCGGCCAGGCCTGGCAGTTGACCAGAGTGGCGGTTAGACAGTAGGAGGGAAAGAGAAGACCAGACTCCCTCCCTCCCATTATCCTAGGCCAGGGTTTCTCAACCTCAGCACTATCAACATTTTAGGCTGGCAAGTCTTTGTTGTGGGGGCTCCTTTGCCTTGTAAGGTGTTTAGCAGCATCCCTGGCCTTGACCCACTGCATGCCAGTAACGTGCATTGTGACAACCTAGAGTGTCTCCAGATGTTGCCAGACGTGCCCTGGAGGACACTCGCCCCTGGTTGAGAACCCCTGCCTTAGAACTGCTGTTTTGACCCTCATGAATCGGGAGCATTGTAATATTAAGCAGTTAGCCCCTGAGTGAAACGGACTAATAAAGCTGTCTCAACTTTAAGCGACGTTAAAATCCCTTGAAAGGAAGACCTGTGGCTGAGAGCTACCTTTGTACCAATCACCTCTGTCGTGATAATAGCTAACATTAGCATAGCATAATATTTATACAATTTACAAAACAAGTTTCACTTAGGATCACAGGTTAGTGAACTCAGTAGGGATTATTAAATCTTCCTGTTTTATAGATGAGAGAGCAAGGCCTAAAGTGGCTGAGCATCTTGTGCTAGGTGAGGAAACCAGGAAACAGCTGAATAAATGACACATTCTCGATTAAGGGCTCATCTCCTGTGACTGTGTTGTGCATCATTTCTGTCTTTGATGCACAACAAGAAACACACACATGCACGCATTCACCTCGTCTTGTCTCTAACTCTATGGAAAGGTTCTTAAAAGTTTTCATTTAATTTTCTCAGCAGCCAGCCATTAGGAGGCTCACAGCGCTGTCGCATATTTTACCACCAGGTGTCTCCATAGTACACCGACACTTGTTCTCTTTCATTGGCGAATTAATTCTTAATTTACTAAATTCTCCCAAGGACTGACATTTCAGCTAATTGTAAATAAGTGTATCATGCAACTCAAAAGAGTCAAAAAAAAAAAGAAGCAGCGAGAAACAAGCTGGCGGTGCAGAAACAGCTGCAACCGCCGCCTCCCACAACCACATCAAAATCACAACTAAAACACAGAACCACCAGCACTCAGAGCCTCCTGAAATCTGGCCAAACAGAAGCCCCACAACCAGGGAGCTGAAGCTGAACCGAGACCGGGAGGAGGGGCAGAGACGCGGGCAAATTGGGGCTGGATCAGGAGACGCAGCCGCGGGCCCACACCCGGTGCCGCGGGGTAACCCGGGAGGGAATCTCAGTGGCGGAGGTTTCCCCAAGGAGTGAGGGGTCCCGGCCCCACAGCAGGCCCCCAGCCCAGGGCTCCAGGCTGGGAAGAGACGCCCCACAACTCCGGGCTGTGAACCCAGCGGGGACTGTCCCTGAGGGTCGCGGAGGCCGCGGGAGCCCCAGCAGCTCCTCTAAAGGGCCCGGCACGGACTCACTCGGACGCTCCCTCAGCCCAGCGCCGGGAGCAGCCGGAAAGGACCCGGGACACTCGGGGGGAACTAACCTGCCTGAGATCCGGGCGAGAGGCGGAGGGCGGCTTCCTCCCGGGCAGAAGGGCTGGCGGAGGCCGTGGCTCCTGTGGCGAGTCCTTCCAGCACAGCCGGCGGGCAGGCGCCATGTTTGAGTCGCCAGCACCTGACTCGCACCTTTGGCCCCGCCCCGTGACCCTCGGAGGCCCCGCCCCTCCCCACCTGCAGCTCATCCAGGCCCTTTCCAGGGGCTTTTCTGTGCGAGTGGCCTCTCGAGCCCCATGCTTAGGACTTTCCTAAAATCTCTCCAACAAGCAGCAGCGGGCCCCACACGGCTTGATAAGCGGCCCCAGGCCTGGCACTAGCGGCAGCTGCATTGGCTCATAGCTTGGCCTCTCCTGGGCACCTCCAAGCCCAGCACAAGTAGCAGCCAACTATAGTTTGTTGTGCAGCTCATGCTGGGGGGCGCTGGGCAAGGCACTGGCACAGGCTGACTTTGCACCTCCCGGGAGGCCCCAGAGACAGTGCACCCGGGAATTGACCCCCAGGAATTGGCCTGGGGGTCAATTCCTCCCAGTGATGCCAACAGCAACCAAGTCTCAACTACAACAGGACAGTGCACACAGCCCACACAGGGGAGCACCTAGAAGGCCCAGCTCAGGTGATTGGGGAGGCGGAGCCACTGGACCCTACAGGACACCTACTACGCAAAGCCACTCTACAAATTCCAGGAGACACAGCAGCTCTACCTAATACATAGAAACAAACACCTGGAAGCAGCCAGAATGTGGAGGCAAAGAAACATGTCACAAAGGAAAGAACAGAAGAAATCTCTAGAAGAGGAACTAAATAAAATAGATCCAAGTAAGCTAACAGATAGAGAGTTCAGAATTTTGGTTATAAGGATGTTTAAGCATACTATTAGGGAAATAACTGAGAAAATCGATGACATAATAAAGTACCAATTTGAAATGAAGGCTACAGGAACTGAAATGAAGAATAATTTACAGGGAATCAACAGTAGAGGACGCTAAGAATCAAATCAGCAATTTGGAACATGAGGAAACAAAAAACACCCAACCAGAAGAGCAAAAACAAAGAAGAATCCAGAAATATGAAGATAGTATAAGGAACCTCTGGGACAACTTCAAGAGGCCCAACATTTGTATTATTGGGGTGCCAGAAGGGGAAGGAAGAGAGCAAGAAATTGAAGAAAACCTATTTGAACAAATAATGACAGAAAACTTCCCCTACCCGGGGAAAGAAATAGACTTACAAGTCCTGGAAGCACAGAGGGTCCCAAACAAGAGGAACCCAAAGAGGCCCACAGCAAGACACATCATCATTAAAATGCCAAAGGTTACAGACAAAGAGAGAATCTTAAAAGCAGCAAGAGAAAAGCAGTTAGTTACCTACAAGGGAGCACCCATATGACTGTCAGCTGATTTCTCAACAGAAACCTTGCAGGCCAGAAGGGAGTGGCAAGAAATATTCAAAGTGATGAAAAACATGGAACTACAACCAAGATTACCCAGCAAAGCTATCATTTAGAATTGAAGGTCAGATAAAGAGCTTCTCAGGCAAGGAAAAGCTGAAGGAGTTCATCACCACCAGACCAGCACTACAGGAAATGTTGAAGGGTCTTCTTTAACAAGAAGCTAATGAACAAAAGAATCTGATGAACTAAATAGATCCAGAGACATTGATGCAGGCAACAGACAATCACATTTCAGGGGAAAGAGGGAAGGGGGGTGGAGGGTGGGAAGAGATTAACCAAAGAAGTCATATGCATATATGCATAACCCATGGACACAGTCAATAATGGGGTGAAGGCCTGAGGAGCGAGGTGAAGGGGGGTCAATTGGGGGGGAAAATGGGATACCTGTAATACTCTCAACAATAAAGATAAATTAAAAAAAAAAAAAAGCGTAATGAGGACTATAAAAGTGAATGGGAACCATGGTAAGAAGGGCTTTTATTCTACTTTGCAGTTTTGACTTTACATATAACAGGAAGGCTGATGTCTGACCTTCACGATGCTACAGTTCTTTTTAGAAAAAGAGTTGCTGTGGACTAGATAACTGTGTCATCTCCCCCCCAACACACACACACACACACACACACATTTGTTGAAGCCCCAATCCACAATGATGGTATTTGGAGGTAGGGTCTTGGAAGGTAATGAAGATTAGACGAGTTCATGAGGGTGGGGCCCTCATGATGGGATTAATGCCCTTATAAAAACAGGGAGACTTGAGATCTCTCTATCCTAAGAGAATAGAGCAAGAAGTCGGCCACCTGTAGAGAGCTCTGCCAGGAACCTAATTGTCTGGGACCTTGACCTTGGACTTCCCAGGTGTGAGACATAAATGTCTACTGTGTAAGCCACCCAGTCTATGGTATTTTATCAGCCTAAGCAGACAAGTGTCCTAGCTGATGGGGGCAGACATGCAATGGTTTCCAAAAGAGCAATGTTGCAACAGAGACGTTCAGGGTGCTCCCAGCCCAGGCATGCATATTGCAACAGAAATGGGGAGCAGTGTTCATCACTGGTTAAGTGATGAACATGTCTATTATATTTGAATTAAAATGTAGACATTTAACTATCTCAAAAGCACTGCCCTTGGTTCAGAAATAAATTTTAAAAAGACAAAGTGATATTTAAAGAAATAGAAAACCCAAGTTAAGCATATCATCTCGATTTTTATCAATAACTAGCTCACTTTAGATTTTGTTTCCTGAGTCCGAAGCCTTTCAGTGCCTCTTAAACTCCAGCGTGCCTGTGAGTCACCTGGGATGTTTGAATATGCAGATTTAATAGGTTGGTTTGGATTTAATAGGCGTCGGATGCCTGAGATGCTGCAGGTCCAACCTCCACCCTTTGAAGAGGAAGAATCTAGGTTCTAGTTGTTGCTGACAGTCATCCAACACGCACAGGTGTGGCCTCATCTGATCTATTTTTTGGTTTTTAACCGCTTTATTGAGATTTAAGTGCAGACCATGTAAGTCACCCATTTAAACTGTACAGCTCAATGGTATAAGCGTATTCACAGACCTGTGCAATCGTCACCACCGTCAACTTTAGAATATTTTCATTACCCAAAGAACTTGCTGTATAAATGAGCAGTCACTTTCTCCCCCCCGCCCCCCACCCAAATCTGCCGTGCAAGGTTTGCACAGGACCCAGCCCCTTTCCTCTGAACGTTTAACAGCTTTTAAAGTTTACAGTAGGGAGATGTGGGTGCATTTATCCCCACGGTTAACCACAGGAAAGAAGAGACTGATGCTGATATAACTAAGGCTCAGTCATGCTCACAGACATACGTGTGCGCTCTCACATGCACACAGGACGGCTCCTCTGCCCAACAGAGGGCAGAAACCCTCCACAGCTGTGATGGGAGGGGTAGGAGGGTGATCTTTTCCCATTTTGCTCCTGCACAGAACCCGTGTAGGCGGCAGGCCCAGGCCCAGGCCAGGCGGACAGACGGCCACCTTCCCTTTGCTGTTTGGGAATCTGCCTCCCCCATGGCAATGAGGAGAAGGTGGTGACCTGATGATTGCTGGGGCGAGTGGTGGGCTTCTCTGGACAGTCGTCCCCTCTTGTCCACAGTTTCACTCTTTGTGGTTTCAGTTTGAACTGCGGTCTGAGAATATTAAATGGAAAATTCCGGAAATAAACAATCAATGCGTTTTAAATTGTGCACCATTTGGATAGTGATGAAATCTCTCGAGTGCTGCTCGGTCCTGCCCCTCACGTGAACCACCCCGGGTCCAGCGTCTCCACTCGACAGAGCAGCCTCTCTCTGAAATCAATAAAAATATATTTTAAAAAATAAATCACCAGCGAAATTCTTCTAGGCCAAGTACCTGCAACTCCTGTAACTTTTCTCCATAATAAAAGTAATTTTCACCCTCCAAATAACTAGTTTGCATCAGGCTCTATCATGAGCACGTCACACACACTTTCATTTAATCTTCCAATAGGCCCATGAAGTGGGTACCTTTATTCCCATGTTACTGATTAGAAAACTAAGGTTTAGAGAGGTAACATGTTTTTCCCGAGTTCAAACTACTAGGTGTCAGGATGAAATTTCCATGCTCTTTGCCACGAAAGAAACTCCCTGTGAGCTCACTGCGTCCGTTAGCATTTCACCGGCCGCTGGGACAGTCACACAGGCTGGTGCCCACAAGCCGATGAGGGATTTGGTTGATGTGACCTGGTACAGCAGGCGCTTGACCTTGGGAAGTCACCTAACCCCTCTCATTCCCAAGTTTCCTGATCTGTAGAAATGGGTAATAATTTATAGTCTCCTATCAAGTTGTCAAGATGCTCCAATGAGATCATTATGAAAGTGCTTTGTAAACTGTAAAAAATACCAGTTAATGTTTTGTTATCTTTGGGGAAATAACAGCAAATGTGAAGGAGGGAGATCAAGTGAGTGAGAATTACACCCTACACAGAGGGAAACCCTAAATAAAGTAGGTGCTAGAGGAGCCAGCCACCCCAGACCAGGGAAGAAATAAAGGAAAGAAGTTCAAGTTCATGGCTGAAAACCCATGTTTTTCTTTTAGCTCCGTGGGAGGGAAGGTTTTTGTTTCAGGGTGGGTACAGGGATATAACTCAGATTTCCCCAGTCGGGGCCTTTGATGTGTTACCGTGATTCACAGGCTCTGACTCACATGTTAAGTTCTCACCAGTAAATTACTGATCGTTTATATTCCTTACCGAGCAAGGGGGATTACACAACTGTTTTCAGTCTGTCCCTTGGATTTATCTGACCGGATAATTTCAGGAAGAAAAACCTCCTCTCCCCTCCCCTGCAAAGGAAAAAAACCCCTCCATACTGTCTTCAGGAGTCACATTTTCAAAATGCTCGTTAAAATCCACTTCGGGGCTGTTGTGGGCACACTTTGGAAACTACCGTGTAACCTTGGTTACTTGAGGATGCCCCGGGAGGCCTCCCTCTTGGTCTCGAGGAGCTCATCTAAGAATCTCCCCTGAACACATGCAGCACTTCCCCAGGGAGGTCCAGCGGAATAAAAATGTCCCCACCTCGCTACACACCTTGATCAGTGACATGCATTTCCTAGAGGCTCAGCATGGGTCTAGGCCCAGGGAGAAATAAAGGGGAATATAAGATACGGTTCCCTGTCCTCAAGGCATCTGGAGACCGGTTGGAGAGACAATGTAGGATGCCCAGTGGGTCTCCATGGGCAGGATTCAGTGTGGCTCAGTGGTGGGAGGAGAGCGGTCCGGAGAATGGGCACAGCATCGATAAAGTAATGAGTGTGTGTGTGTGTGTGTGTGTGTGTGCACCAGGAGGAGGCTGAGTACTGCTGAGTCCTGATGAGAAATAATCTTGGCTGAGAGAATGGGGTGGGGTCATGAAGGGCCCCGAAAGCCAGAAAGAGGTGTGGGCCTTGGGATGGGGGATAACGGAGGTGCCAGCAGGCCTCCCCTGGGCAGAGGAAAGCAACGTGAAGACGCCTCGCGGGACATGCCGGAGGGGTGGGGAGGCCCTCGGTCACCCAAGTGGTGAATGTTTGCATCGGTGGGGAGGGGGATGAAAAGGCAGGTCGGAGCCTATAATAAAGAGCGATGTCAGACTTGCTCTGCAGCGGACTGGGGGAAGGAAGGGAAGGGTCCTCCCTGAGGACCCCGCGTGGAGCGAGAGATGGGGGGCCCCGGCACGGGTCACAGGCTGGACGCTCCCCTTTCCCTCTGCAGCCCTGTTGTCTTCACTCATCTGCTGCGTTCATTTCTCGCCGTGACACCTCCACACCCACCACTCGTGTGGCTTCCTGAGGCTCAGCCTAGACCAGGCTCCTGATGGCCCAGCGAACAATCAGTCAGTGAGTTGATCCCGGTCGTGCGGGGAGGGAAATCCTCTGTGGGTTATTGAGAACCTGGAATTGTTGGTTCTAAGGAAGGGATTCTGAGCCTGGGAACTATGGACAGATTTCAGAGGGTCCGCGGACCCCGACGGCAGTTTACTAACATCTAACGAAACCCAGCGTTTCCTTCGTTTATATAAATTCAGTCAGCAGAGCACAGTGGCATTAGCAGTCCCCGTGACTTTCACCAACGGAACTCACATTTTCATGTCACATTATCGCCGTTTCAGATGCCGTGGATTATTGTTGGCACTCATCGCTTTCGCCATTCAGATAGTTTATTAGACACGCTGCTCGATCTTGCTAAGTATGCTTATAATGAAACAAACCAGTTATCACAAATTTTATTTTTATTTTTTTAAAAATATATCTTTATTGATTTCAGAGAGAGGAGAGGAGAGGGAGAGAGAGAGATAGAAACATCAATGATGAGAGAGTCGTTGATCGGCTGCCTCCTGCACGTCCCCGACTGGGGATAGAGCCCGCAACCCGGGCCTGTGCCCTGACTGGGAATCGAACCCCGATCGCCTGGATCCTAGGTCGACGCTCAACCGCTGAGCCACGCCCGGCCGGGCAGTTATCACAAATTTTAAAAATCTTTGATTTGTTTCCTTTATAACCCTATGTAGTTGACTTTTAAGGCGCATAGAAACCTTATTCTTAGAGAGGTCCACAGGCCTCGCCAGACTCCCGTGGCACAACAAAGGTTAAGCAATGCCTCTGAATTCTCATCAGTTTGCCTCTGAGCTGTGTTGCTCCTCGTGGAGTTGCTGAAGTTCACTCTAAGTATGACTCACACATTAAAGACCTGCCACAACATGGGACCCGATGGAGCGCGGTTGCCTGGAGACGAAGGCCCGATTAGATTTTTTACTTTTTTTTTTTTAAAGAAAAGAAAGCATCAGATGACTACGCAAGGCTGACACATGGTCCCCTTACTTCCACATATTTCAAAAGACCACTCCCGGAATCCCCAGCCCCCGCCAGAGCTCAGAGGGCCCTCTTCCCACCCTGCACCTCCTGACTCATTTGCTTTCATCTCAGGGTCTGCTGCAGGTCGGGGTGGGGAGAGTGGGGAGCGGCATACTTGGAAATAACCATACAAATCCTCCTGTCTTTAAATATTTAGTAAGTACTTTCTGCATCCAGGATGGTGTGCCGGGTGCTAATACATTTCAACGAGCCTCAGTTTCCTCATGAGTTCACGTTTGATTGCACTTAACAAAGTAGTTTCACGCTTTCCATTCAATTCTCATGCTGTCGAAGCTGAGACAATAATCTCTGCTTTATATATGAAGAAACAGGCTCAGAAAAGTGAGGAAACTTCCCCCCTGGCCGGGGCAGAGCCGGGGCTTTGGGACAAACCCTTTGCTGCCCCATGGCTGCTTCTTCGGATTTTGAGTGTTGTGTGTGCTGGGCCTCAATGTGGGGACAGCCCCTCTGACCTACTGCTGGGGGTCGGTTTCTCTGATGTCACTTGCGACCTGTGGTGGCTGGAGATGGGTGTGGGTGATCAGGACCCCGACCCCCCTAGTTGGACCCAGGGGAGTGGCCCGGGGTTAGAAATAACATGACAATCAGCATCCGGCAGCTTGGAGAAGCTCACGGGTGTGCTCTCTTTGCTCCTGGGCGTGGCTCCCTCCATAACCTCCCAGGACTTAAATTCTCAGGAGGTAGTGCAAAGCCATTATCCTAGGCCGGTGCCCATCGGGTGGTGCCCCGGCCTCCTGGAAGGTGCCCTCGGTTGAAAGAGCCCACACTTCTCAGGCCCTACCCCAGTTGGGCAAATATCCCATAGCCCCCCTTCTTTCAGCTCCTCCGTTAGCCTCCTAATTGCAGTTTTCATTCCCCTGAATCTTGACTCCTACAGGGCTCTTTCTGTAGATGGATCATCTCCATCGATTCGGCGTTGATGCTGCTGGAGTTGAAAGGCGACACAGTCGGCCTGATATCCAGGAAAACCAAATCCTGGTTTTTCAGGCTTCTCAACAGCTTCATGCCTGAAAAAGGCTCTGTTAATGATTTCATTGACAGACCTTGAGGAATGTTCTAATTATAAAGCATTAGGCCTTCTGTTAGAAAGAAGTAAAATTTAAAAAATCTATTTGTATTACCTTCCAAAAAAAAAAAAGGTACAACCTGAGAAACTGTAGTGCTTCTAGCTCAGAGATACTAGGTGAGCAGTTCACACTTAATAGATTCCGTGACAGACGTCCTCTGTCTTTGCAAATGCCTTTGTAGACTGGAAAGCTAAAAATAGAGCCGAAGATAACACTCATCACTAAAAGATACACTGGGAGGTCTGCCGGGTGCAGTGATTTCAGGGGCTGGCAATTTTCTGCTGAATGGGAGCTGGTTGGATAATCCCCCTAGATTTTCAGGTTATAATGCTGCGCAGCGCCGAGGACTGTCAGGCATTTGAAATTCACATTATCTGGGTAATAGAAACAGGCCGTGCATGTGGCGATCCAGGGCGGATGGCAGCTCTCACTCACAGGTGGAAGCTGGCTTTGGATTCGAGAAATCCAAATTCCCAGCCTGATTTTCTAGCGGGTTATGGTATGACCTTGAGGCATTGCTTCACATGTTCTGAAAAATCGTCGTCTGTCCCGTCCAACAGGGTGAGTATTTCTTGCTTGGACGGGTCTTGGGCGGAGGAGATCCCGGGCCAGAGGGTGGAGGAGCGTGGCTGTGTCCGTGTCCCAGGCCCTTTCCCTCTGAGCTTCACTTTTCCTTTGGAAATTCTCTCTGGGTTCCCTCTGCCCTGACCTCACGTGGATATGAGCTGTCCACGGTTTCCATTCCGAGCTCTGCCTGGGGACTATTAAAATACCGATTGATACCTTCCTAATCACAAACAAGGTGCCCTGGCATCATCTAAAAAAATTACAGACAGCAAAAGGACAACTGAAATTCGTAAGACACAGGGAGAACTGAAAGACTAAGCACAATTATGTTTAGAAACCGTAGGCCACTGGCCCTACAGCAGCTAACGTGAGAACCAGGCCAACGGAGCTTCCTTCGCCACCGGGGTTGGAGATAACGACGTCCTGTCCTCAGAAGTCCCTTGTGGCTTTGTCTCAGCCCCTTTCCTTTCAGTTCCCTATCTCCGTGGGGCCAGGGCTTCCTATTTCCCACCCCAAGACACCCGACTGAGTGTCTCGTCCTTCCCCAAGAACATAAGATCCCCTATTTGCCTGGTTCGAGCCTTCCAGGCCTGCTCCACCCCTCCCTGATTTTCCATCTGGGAGGGCAAGTCAAATTGCCAACTGGTTCTCAAGGCAGGGGTGATGTCCCCGAGCCTTCCCTGGCTTGGCCTGTCCCCTCTGCTGCGCTATAAAGCCTTCCACAGCGATTTACACTTCAGGGTCCTCACCTGTGAAATGGGGGTGCTATGGGCCTCGTGAGGCTGAAATGAGATCACATATAAAATGGAGTCGATGAATGATGATGGTGGCTACCACCTCGAGCTCACGGGGCAAGAGAAACGTGCAGCAGCCCCCTCTTAGCTGCAGGTTTGCTTTCAGCCACGGTCAACCGCAGTTCCAGAATATTAAATACTCAGAAACCTAAGCATGTACGTTCTTTTTTACAGGCAAAAGGAAAGAAACCATTCTTTGCGCAGTTGATCCTGGAAAATATATGGAGTTTGGATGACGCTGTCTTTTAAATGCCGTCTTTTAAAGGTTAAATGGAAGATTCCAGAAATAAACAATTCATGTGTTTTAAATTTCACGCTCTTCTGAGTGCCTCACTTCAGCTCATCACATAGGCTGTAACTCGTAGGCATGTACATACAGAAAGAGGAACGAGGGGACAAAGGATTTGCAGAAATCTTGGGGAGAATGCTTTAGGCTTCCACAGGCCGTGGTCTGGGGGCTTCCAGGGAAGGCCGTGTCTGAGAGCAAGGCTGCACTGACACTTCAGCGGCTGTGACATTCTGAGGATAAGACCTACCCACCGCCGGTCAAGGGGAGAGACTGCTGCCCTCGGTGTGTGCTTGGGTAGCACACACGCATTTCAGGGTGTAATCACCCGCTGTCCTTGGGTACAGAATTTACTTTCCTAATACGGACACCAGGCCTTTCCCAGGATGCACTTATTTAACCAAAACTTTATCTCAGGCCCGGCCGGGCGTGGCTCAGCAGTTGAGCGTCGACCTAGGATCCAGGCGATCAGGGTTCGATTCCCGGTCAGGGCACATGCCCGGGTTGCGGGCTGCAGCCGATCAATGACTCTCTCATCATTGATGTTTCTATCTCTCTCTCCCCCTCTCCTTTCCTCTCTCTGAGATCAATAAAGATATATTAAAAAAAACCAAAAAAATCCACAACTTTATCTCAGAATATCTGGAGAAAACATCTGGTTCTTATACCAAAGAGTAATTTTGGAAGGGTCACCTTGTGAAGTTTATGTTCTGTTTTGTTCAAACGCCATAGCCCACTTCTGGCCTAGTTTCCTGGGGAATGGCAGGTGTCACCCTGGGTGATCTCAGTCTCCCACCTCATGTCTCTGCTTACAAATATGTCCCTTTCACATATAGGGATGATGTCACCGAGTGAGCCTTGCTGGAACTGAGTGCTGGCTTGCTCTTCTAGTCCTAGTGTGTGGCTGGCGCCGCTCCCCTAGTACCTGGTTGCAGGGTCAGCAGGTGTCTGAGGCGGGAGGGTTAAGGCTGTCGAGGTGACAAGACTATCTCATGGGCAGGGTCCCCTTGGCACTGTGCTGTGTCCTACAGAGCTACTGACCTTCACTCTTCATGCTACAAAAAAAACCCAAAGCCATCTGTTTTCTTCTACCCCGTATCTCTGCATCAAACATTTTCTTGGGAAGTTTCCAGGAGTTTGAGCTCACAGAGCTTGTCATTAGCGCTAGGCCTTCAGAAACAAAGGCCCTGCGGGGACCCCTGTTAGGAGACTCACGTGTGCTGCGGAGGGTCCGGGGCAGGAGAGGTGAGCAGGCGGGATGGAGAGGATCTCACAGCAGCGGAGTGTGTTTATCAAGCACGTGCTCTGTGTCAGGCCTTGCTCCTCATGGTGACACTGTAAGACAGGTGGGAACAGTTCCCCCCTGCTGTGATAAGACCGCCCCTAACTTAGTCAAGGCCTATTGGTAATTCTGAATCAGGTCTATGTGACCCCAGAGCTAATCCTCATAATTGTGCTCTTCCCTTTCTCTCTCTCTTTTTAATATATTTTTATTGATTTCAGAGAGACAGAGAGAGAGAGAGAGAGAGAGAAACATCAATGATGAGAGTCATTGATCAACTGCCTCCTGCACGCTCCTGTCTGGGCATCGGGCCCGCAACCCGGGCATGAGCCCTGACCGGGAATTGAACCGCGATCTCCTGGATCCTACTTCGATGCTCAACCGCTGAGCTACACCGGACGGGCTCTACTTTCTTTTTCTGGATGTTGAGGGTACCAAGGGCTATGTCCAAATCTCCTGCCACCTCTTTAAAATCCTGGAGCAGGTTTCTGCACCATTGTCTTATAATGTGAGCTCTTAGTAACTTTGGAGACTCCAGGTCTCTGGTGCTCTTCCTGGACCTGAATCAGGACAAGGGGGCCTGAGAAGAGTCTGCTTCTGCTGGGGTTGGGGGATGTGGAGAGCGCTCCAGACTCTGGCCAGCTTTGGGTCCAGATCTCCTGAGAGACCTGGAGGAAAACTCCCCAAAGTTTCTTTATGGAGAGAGCCCTGGACTCTCCCATGACCCTGGTAGAGTAGCAAATAAAAATACAGGATGCCCATGCCCTGGTTGGTGTGGCTCAGTTGGTTGAGCACTGTCCTGTGCACCGAAAGGTCACTGGTTCGATTCCCAGTCAGGGCACGTGCCCAGGTCGCAGGTTCATTTCCCAGTTGGCGTATGGGAAGCAACTGATTGATGTTTTTCTCTCACATCGATGTTTCTCTCTCCCTCTCCCTTCCTCTCTCTCTCAAAAATAAACAAAAACATTAAAAATATATATATAGGATGCCCAGTTAAATTTGAATTTCTAGTAAATAAATAACTTTTTAGTATACTTATGTAATATTTGGGATATGCTCACACTAAAAAAACTATTTGTTGTTTATCTGAAATTCAATTTTAACTAGGTATCCTGTATTTTATCTGGCAATCCTAGACCCAGGGTCCTTGAGGACTGGACAGCTGTTTGGTGACAGGTGTCTGAAACTCCGATCTCTAAGCCAGGCCTGAGGTGTGTCTGAGGTTGCCTAGGCCTTCGCTGGTGGCTTGGGGACACTGGTGGCCTGAGAGCAGCTGCAGAGGCACGGGCCTCGCAGGAGCTGCATTAAGGGAACCTTTGCACACAGGAGTCTGAACACTAGGATGCCAAGCAAGTGCCTCCTGGTGTCTTGAGCATGGAGTGACCCAGGAATAGAGGGGGCTTTAAGGCCAAATAAAATGGGAAGCAGAGCCAGTCTGACGCTGTGTTTGTTTTTTAAGGCTGACATAATAAAATACCAGACTGCGCGGCTTAAACATCAGTGAGATTTATTTTCTCACAGTTCTGGAGGCTGGAAGGCCAGGATCCAGGTGTTGGCAGGTTTGTTTTTTTTCTGAGGCCTCTCTCTTTGGCTTTTAGATGGTGGCTTCCTACCTATATTTTTACATGATCTTCCTTCTGTGTCTATGTCCTAAACTCTTCTAAGGACACCAGTCATACTGGATTAGGGCCCACCCTCGTGACATCATTTAAACTTAATTACCTTGTTGGACTCTATCTTCAGATATAGTCCCACTCTGAAGTTCTAGGGGTTAGGCCTTTCATTTTATGAATTTTGGGGGGTGGGACACAATTTAGCTCTTAACAGCCGGAAGAAGATTCAGGAAGCATGTGAGTTGGTCTGTGCAGGGAAACGACTTGCTCTATCTTGGTGCCCTGGGGACCCTGCATATAATTACAGAGGCCACACGGGCCAGGCTTGAACTGTAGCCGAATCTAAATCTTGGCAGAACACCCTGTAATCCTCCCGGAACATGAGGGCCTTAGGGGGCTTGCAAGGAGCTCAAGACCACTCCCACTGGCCCCCTGTCGCCCTGGCAGCCCGCGGTGACACGGTTCTGGTGATGCATGAGACTGCCTGCCTTATTCTCCCCCCACGGAGGGCCCAGTTGCAGCCTGTCACCTAGCTGCACCAGCTCCTCGGCAACAGGGTGTCCCACCATTCGGGTGCAGGCCCCTGGCCCCTTTTGTCTCAGCGTTGCCCGGAGCACAGGCTGTGGGCAGCTGGCATCTTGGCCCATGCAAATAACGTCCCATTTGGGGCCTGTCGTTCCTTTCCCAGCCGAATCTGTCAGTCAGGATTTACCTTGCGCTTGACTCTTTGGCACAGGAGGCAGGAAGCGCAGACAGCAGGAATCCACGGAGGAGGCCCCTGCGGAGAAGGGGGAAGGAGCACGTAAAACATAAACCCTTCTTAAAGGGGAATGGCTCGCGGGGCCCTGCTCCACGCGGCACAGCAAGGTGCGGGGCAAACGGAGGCCACTCAGGGTGTGCTCCGGGGTGACGCAAACCGAAAGGCTCCCGCCCAGATTATTAGAAATTTAAAAGGTTGCTAGAAATAAGGACTGGATAGCGGTTTGTTTTTTTTTTCCCCCTTCCTGTTTTTTACATCTGGAGGCTACACAAATATTGAATGCTGACCCCTAACTATTGGGGTCACTCTACTGGTAGGGCGAACAGTTGAAAGCTCAACAGCAGCATAGTCATTTAATATCCTGAGGTTCAAAGATTTTGGGTTCCAATCATGTCTCCTTAACTTACAAGCTACGCCAGCCATCTCCGGTCAATGATTTTACCTCTTTAGGCTCTGAGTTTGCTCAGTCTGCAAAATGGGGATTTTCCTTCATCTGAGTTGTTGTAAGGATTGTGTAAAAATAATTTACTCACTGTATACTTCCTATGTGCCCAGCATGTGCTAAATGTTTTATGTGTATTTTCTCATTTAATTCTTAAAACAACCCGCAGAGGTGGGACTGTGATTTTCACAGATGAGTAAGTTGAGGCACTGAGAGGCTGCGGAACTGGCCCACGGTTAAAGCTGGTAAATGCTGGAGCCAGAACTCAAACGCAGGCGGACTCACTGCGGAGCCCGCTCACTGGTCAGTGGGCTACAGCAATTAGGCCAACTGTTAGGTAAAGTGCCTAATAACCACGGGAGCCATTGCGATTTTTTAACTTTTCCTTGCTTGAACTTGAGAGAACATTGACAAATGCAAACAAGGCTATAAAGAAGCAGGATAAAAGATGTTTTCTTTCTTTTATGTATTTAAAAAAGATCTTATGTTTGTGATCAGAAAAGAAAGTATTGGGCAGGAAGTTAATCATAATCTCACAAGGAAGAGGCCTCTGGGGGAGGCCCAAAGGAGATCTTTCCAGAAACTCTGGTTTCCTGTTGGCAGAAAAACACGGAAACCAGTCCAGACACTGACGCCTCCAGGGCGCACACCGGGCCCGACGCCCGGCGTCGGTGGGCCCCGTGCGTGGATGCCCAGTGTAGGAGCAGACGAGGGGCACCGCCCAGGCGCTTTGGGGGTTACCTGGACTCTGGATTCGGGGTTCGGCTCAGTCGCTGGGGGCGGGGGCTGCGCTCCGGCGGGAGGCGAGCGCGCGCTCTGCGGGGCCTTGTGAGGTCACGGCGCGCGTTTCCCTGGCAACCTACGCCCGCGTTAGGCCGCGCGCGCGCCCCACTCCCCGGGAGGTGGCAGACGGGGACCGAGGCGTGAGAAAGGGCGGCTTCGTGTCCTCGAGGCCTTCGCGGAGTCGCGCGGACCGTCAGTTCCCGAGACAGAGACTTGGGCCGCGACCTGAGCCCCGCGCGCTCCCGGAGAGGCCCGGGCGGCGCATGGAGGACACGTGGCCCTGCGGCCCCCTGCGCGGGGGTCGGCTCGAGCTGCTGGAGACCGTGGCGCTGAAGCGGGGCGGCCCCCGGCGCGGGGAGCCCGAGAAGGCGGGGCTGCGCGCGGCCCCCGCGGCCCCCGGCGACGGCGGCTCCCGCTCCGGCTGCTGGTTCTGGCGGCGGCTGTTCCGGCGGGACGCGGCCCGCGGCCGGCGCAGGAAGAAGGCCAAGCCCGCGTGGCCCGGCGACGCGGCCCCGGAGCGCGGCCCGTGGGGCCCGAGCCTGCAGAGGCTGCTGCAGCGCCTGGCCACGTGGCGGCGCTACCTGCGGAGGCGCGGGGAGCCCGAGCGGCGCGAGGAGATCCCGCTGCTGCTGCTGGAGCGCGTGCGGGGCGTCGCCTAGGCCGCGGGGACCCGCCGCCCCAGCCCGGCCCCGCGTCCCAGCCCCACCCACCCCGGTTTGGTTTTGTTTAACAAAGGCAAGGAATGGAAATAAACAAGCCCCGTGTGCATGGACTTTGGGGAGATACGCATTTGAACCCCGGCGTCTCCGTGTTGAGTTTTTGGCGAAGGGAACTCGCTCTGCCCTGTGCGCTTCCCTCGGGGCCCACGCAACCCGAGAGGCCGGGTGGTCTCGTCCTAACGCCCCCTGAGAGCGTGGGAGCCGCGTGGTTTTCAGCCCCAGTCCGCGCAATGACCGAGGGGCGCACCTGCTGCGGGCGGGACGCCGCGCTCCCCGCGCCCGCGCAGCGCCGTTAGACGGCGGCCGGCGGCTGGGGCGCGCGGTTTGCAAAACTAGATCCAGAGGGAAAGAGCGAAGGGGGAGGCGGCTGCGGGCGCCTGGGGGGCTTCAGGCTCTTCCTTTCCTCGTCGTGGAACACTTGCTGAGGACACTCTGGCCCTTCATTCGTCTGATGGAAGGAAAACGCTGGCCGTGAAAGTGCGCGCAGCAGCCGAAAGAGCTGAAAAAGAGACGAAGCCGCCAGAATCGGCTCTCCGCGGGTCTGCCCGGGCCGCCCTTCCCCTCCCCCAGCCACGCGGCCCGCCCCTCTAACCAGCGGGCCAGAGCCGCCGCGCGCTCCCGCCTGCCTCCTGCCGCGGCGAGCGTGCGGGGCCTGGGGGGCCGGGCCCTCGCCGCCTGCGAGCCTCTTCTGCTTCTGCTCGGCTCCTCCGACCTCACCCCCGTTCTCCTCCACTGGCCCTTTTGCTGATTCAAAAGCTTCTCTTCGGCCCTGGCCAGTGTTGCTCGGTGGCTAGAGCACTGGCCCGCGCGCGCAGGGTCTTGGGTTCGATTCCCGCTCAAGGGCACAGGCCTGGGTGGCAGGTTCCCCGCCCGGTGTGCAGGCCCGGGGCTGCTCCTCTGCAGGCCCCCCCCCCACTGCAGGTGGGGATGCGGGGGGCTTCTCCCTCCCCCGGACGCCACTGCCCGCGTGGGCTGCGGTCACGCTCTCGTGGCGGCTGAGGACTTGGCCCGCGGCCCTGCGCCCCAGGGGAAAGCGCGAGGAGAGCTTGCGCGCGACCACACGAGAAACACGACGGGGTGGGGCGGCCACGCCTCTGCAGGAGCCGGTGGGAGTCTAGGGTTTGGAAAGTAACCTCCCCCCCGACACAAGCACGTAACAGAAACAGAGGCCAGAAGCGCTGTAAACCATTTCTTAGAAAAGTATCTTTTAATAAATCGATGTATTTCAATGTTGTTAACATGATAGCCCAATGCTGTATCAAGGTAGCAAAAGTGAAGACTCCCGGTATTTCTTGTATAAACACTATGAGTGACAGTACATGTGCGTTCAACTCCACAGACATCATCTTCGGGCTCATGACGGTAACAGCTGTCACCGGGCAGCGAGGACGCGTGTACCGGCCGCGCCGACCGAGGTCAGGATGGAGCTGCGCTCCCAGGACCACGGGGAGAAGGGGCGCGGGCTGCAGGGCCACCTGCCGAACAGACCCACGTCTTCCAAACGTAAAGTTCCGGAGCATCTCAGACACGGATCAGGACCCCGCAGCGGTGCAGGTTTCTAACCGTTTGGTGACGGAAAGCAGCCGTGGACACGGCTCGCAGCGCTGACCTCCGCGTCCACAGTGCTGTCGCCGGCTGGACCCTGTACGCCCTGCTCTGGGCAGGGGCTGGTGACCGGACCGTGCACTGTTGCTGCGGGCCAGAGCTGCAGTCGGCTGGGCTTCAGGCATCACCCGGAGGCTCCCTAATAGCATCACCACCTTCCAACCCCTCAGGCCCCCTCCTTAGGGTTGGAAAAACACACCCAAAAGCACTTAAGTAGAACCCAGCATCTTCTGACCCTCTAACACTAAATTACTGTCCAACCAACCACCGGAAATATGCTTCACTTGGTCATAAGTGAACATCTGACTCCATCGTATTGCCTGTATCTCAAAGACCAGATTTTCCTTAACAGAGATCAGGTTGAGAGCAAGTCTTTCTCTCCAAGGGCGAGGAAAAGCTGGTCAAGTGCTAGTCAATGAAACCCATTCTCAATCAGGAACTGTAGAGAAGGGATTGGCTTACGTGAGATTTCCTAAAGATATTTCTCCCTCTCTCAACCTTGAGTACAATTAGACTGGGATCCATCGCAGGTCCAGAATTTCATCAGCTGATTGTTACTATAATTGGCCTCGAGCCACAATGTACTTCTGAAACTAGGACTCTAGAGTATTTTAAAATTCCAAGTGCTGCAGTTTAAAGTAAATACAACAAAATACAAATAAAGTTATCTCTGCACTGAGGTGCTGGATTCTGAGTGAGCACAGATTGGATGTTCCTGGCTTTCCACCAGGAAGGATCTAACGCACGGCCCCCCCTCCATGTGTCAGCAACCTGGCTTTAAACCATATGCATCCGAATGAATTAGGAAAACCGTGACCTACCACATTATGAAGAGTCCCAAGCAAACTGTATCGTGTACTTGTCCCTAACCTGGATTTGGTGACAGGCCTCGAGTGAACAAATTCACTGCTCGCCTCTTAGTGTTTTATTCTAATCTCCCTTTAGACCGGAACCAGGTCACATTCCCATGAAGGTCATGTATTCTTTCTTCTTCCTGTCGCATCTCTTAAAACAAGTGCTCTGCCCCCTAGAGAACCGAGACTAACTCGTACAGGCTTTCCTCTCCGGAAACAAAACAAAGCATAGATTAGGTTCAGTGGCTTTGCTTTCCTCGGGTCAACGCTTATAGCTCGAGGTTTATCTTCCCCATGAACAGGGTGTGCTTAAGTTGATAAAATGAATCAAAACCAGCTTATGGGAAAGTTAAAAATGTGGTTTACTGAAAGATACTTATCTTTACAAAGAGGAGGGGCACTAACAATCCAGTCTAGACGCTGAAGTAAAAGTGAATGACTTTAAAACAAACCACATATAGAAAGCTGGAGTCACTGCCTTGGGTAGTTTGTACACTGCATCCAGTATTTCACATAGGACATTCATTCTTAAGGCAGAAAGAGTGAATATGACAGGTAATGACTTGGCTCTTATGTCCAAGGTCACGCTGGGAGTAGACTCGAGCAGACGGATCCTTGCTAATGAGGACCTATCTGGTCACAATTCCATCCTTGAGTATGTTTTGTGAGAGACATAGGTTTGAGAGAACAGAAAGAGGGATTTTAAGATATACAAATGTGATTTTTAAACAAGGTCAATGAGACTAGGTTTTCCATTATGAGGTGAAACTACTCCCATAACAAACTAACAAACTCAACATAGTCTTTCTGATGTGATACATAAACTGTGTGAAATATCAAACAATTACCTTTTTGGAGTGTGATACTGTAGACCAGTTTTCAAGGTCTAGTATAAAAGGCAGCCTGAATAGTTAAAAGCAGTTGAATGTCAACTCGCCCTGCTACTCGGAAGGCTACCATTTAGGGTGTTCCTACCCCATTCACAAAACCCTGTGCAGGGAGGATGTCAGTGTGTTAAAATAAAAATGAAGGCCCCCCCCAACACGTGTGCAAAACCACTTGTCAGTTACTAGCAAGAAGGTCTTTAACAAAAAACATCTTAATTACAGAGTCAGAGGCATCAAAGCCGTCTAGACGGACACAAGAATGGACCATCCTGCCCGGCTGGATGGATATTTGGGATGAGAGCAACCGGTTGCAGGGCGGGAACCTCGGATGTGCTGCTGAGTGGGAGGGGAGGAGAGCTAAGAGGAAGGAAGCTGGAGCCCGCTGCTCAGCCGGCCAAGGCCCACCCTCAGGGCTGCGTGTGCTCCTTCACCTCTGCATCCTGGTGCCAAAACCTTAACAGAAACAAACAAACCTGAAAGACAATTCTTAAGCAGGTGATGGTGACTGTAACCGCCTAAGTACCTTTTTGTGTGCCTATTATCTATGCCATCGTTCTGGCAATTGTCGGAAGTGTACAAAGATTACCTGCCTAATATTGAAGACATGAAGATTTTCTTCTTTCACGGTGGCAGGAGTCCATGCAAGATTTGTAAACAGCGATACAAAATACTGTAAACATAACTTAACAGAGCTCGTATAAAACAGAAGTAAATCCGAATTTACAAGTGGGTAAAAAAAACCAGAGGGTAGCTTCGCGCAAAGTTCTCCCTCCTGCGCCAAGTGGTTTGATTACAAATATAATCCTGAGCTGTAAAACTGGGATTTGGGGGAGAGCCATCTTTGCATACAAAATATCCAAAGGACGCTTCTCTTTTACTTCTCCCTAGTGATATTCAACTGCCGGAGACAGTTCTGAACGTGTGACTTTGGAGACATTTATAGTTTAGTGTGGCGCCCGGGCCTGCAGCCCGCCGTGGGGGCCATGGCGGCCGAGGCGACGGCGTCCTCAGCCTCCTCCAGTTCGTCCTGCAGCTCCTGGCTCACGCTGGACTGCAGGGCGGCGGGGGTGAGCCACTCCTTGGGGAGGCAGCTCTGGAGGAAGGGGATGCAGGAGCTGAAGTAGGCGAGCCGATTGATCCAGCGCGGAATCTCCTTCCCGCAGAGAATCTGGAGGGAGAAACAGGTGCGAGGTGACAGTTAAGGGGAACCGGCCGCTGCCAAGGAGGGGGGACCGGTGTTCAGAAAAGCCACTGCAACTAGCCCGTGGGGAGGTGACTTCAGGCCTCTGGTAACAAACAGCTCCCTAACTCGGGGGCCTGGGGTCCCTACTGCCAGCTCCACCCCTTCCTTTCTGAAGAACCTTGGCAAGCTGCTTACTTTCTACATCTGTAAACTGAGCTAATTCCATTCGGCTCCTTTCTCTCTTTGATCCTTGCAACTGTTCTGAGACAACACACGCAGGAAAGACTTGTAAATACAGGCGCTAGCGGAGTCACCGAGGATCCGGGCAGCAGGCGCAGGCAATCTTGGGCATTTTCCTGCCTGTGAATTCTCCCCTTTCCCAGATTCTTTCTGCGTCCCTCCAGCCTCTAGCGCTCCGCTCCTCCTGGTGCTCATCTCACCCCATTGCTTCTGTCCTTGACCCGGTTTTTCCCTGGAGCTCCCACTCACACGGGTCCAGAAAGAAGCATCTCCCCAGAGGAAGGCCTGGCTCTGTGACTGCTTAAGTCTACTAGGGACAACAGAGGCAGAATGGGGGTCAGAGGGAGTCCCTCAGCGGATCCCTCCTCCTGGGTCTTTTATAAAACTAACTACTCTTTATTGCCCTCTTTCCTTCTACAGGCAACGCTGGGCTTCACCGAGTCCATGTTCCAAGGTCCTTTCGGCATTCTTGCCTCCAATCATGCCAAAGATTGTGATCATGTGACCTACAAGTGCCATCCATCTCTTAGATGATGACTTAGGAAAGAGGTTTCAAAGTAGTATTTCCCAAAATTAGCTGATATATAAACAGGCTGACACCTGTAACTAAGCAATGTAACTTTTCTCCCTAAAAGTGTGGCCTTGCGCCTGAATGGTTACTGACCTTACAGGATACCACTGCCATCTGTTTACTCTAAAAACACAGACAGACAGCCATTACATTACATTTTACACCCAAGACACACGAAGGGATATCTGCATAGTTGAAGGTTAACCACAGGACGTGGTGACTGCGGATATCTGGCTAATGTATGGCCGCTGCTGACTGCTGAGCCGGCATTTCTTCACTGCACTTCCTAAGTCTGAGTTTATCCTGTGATCCACCTTCCTCCGTCTACCCGTGTGCTTCCCGGGAAGCCGACTTCATCTCAACCCCTGGGGCATAACTGGATTAGCCTACAACAGAATTCTGTAAACTAAAAGCCACCTGTTTTTGCATTCCTTATAAATGCAATGTCTGGGTTCAAGAAAGCTGAGCCACCTTCCTTCTTCCCTGAAAATTGAGTAGGTCACCTCTGTGCTATCAATGCATCCACGGGACTAGCACCGCTTAAACTTTCATGTTCATGGGAAGCATCTGGGGATCGTGTACAACGAAGATCTGACTCAGCACGTCTGTAGTTGGACAGAGACGACGCACGTCTCCCGGATTCCTACGCGGTGCTCATGGTCCCTAAAGAGACTCTGAGAAGCACGGCAACAGTCAGCTACAGTCCTGGTGGGAAGCTGCACGGCGGGGGCACGAGGGAGTGGAAAGGGCCGGGCGGCTGGGCATCCCTGCGGGGCGCAGGGAGAGGCAGCTCCTTGTCTCCCTCCACCTCGCAATTTCTGCAGCACTTGGTGGTGCTGCTACAACTGGTTGCTCGGGGTCAGAAAGCTGGGAAGTTGTTTCTATTTCAAGTGCTATTTAATTCTCTAGACCTTATTTGGTAATCGTTTGCTTTCTTCCTTCCCTTTTCTTTTTCAAGGTCCTGTAATTTCGATCTAGTTTTGGTCTTCTGCTTGGGATTCAAGAATTGGGAAGGCCAATAAGTGCCTGTGTGATAGGCTGGCAGAGTAAGATTTCGAGATAGGAGAAAAGAATTACTTATTAATAAGTAAGAGCCTGGGAAAGAAATTCAAGCTGGCAACTAAAATTTAGGGAAGGGGAAGTATGAGTGGCTAGAAAGCAGAAGTCTCTCAGGCATTAACTTTTTAAAAGTGAAAGTTTCAGGCTGTAATAAAATGAATTAGAAGAGACAATAGTCTAACTCACGGTACCCACAGCAACCTCATGAATATAATCACAATTTAGGGCCCTGCCAGCTCTAAACTCACCATTCTTAAAGAGGTCATGCAGGAGAAAGAAACGTAATACTATACTTCATACAACACAAAGAACCAGAAAAAATGCATCGATTAAATGCAGTGGGACAGCAAGAATACTAGTAAATGTCCCTGATTTGAAGAACTTTTAGGACAACATTTAACTTACCTCTGATAAAGCTGAAGAAAAGTGATTGCAGTTTTTGTGCATTAAATGATAGGCATTCCCTTTGTATTCTTTCCCCAGCTCTGCTACAATTTTTTCTATATCGTCTTCTAGGAAGTCCGTGCTCCCTAAAACAACAGCTTCTCTTAAAGAAAAGACAAACAAACAAACAAACGTAGCTGCGTGAGGTTTAGGTATTTATAAAAAGCAGGCTTAAAGATTGGCTTATTTCCAGGTATCATGACTGATATAGCAAAGCAGTTACTGTAGTAAGACTGAAGGTAAATGAGATACTTTAAAATGTTGATTGTTTTAGTTTCTACTTTTCTGCCATAAACTCTTGAGCACACTACTTCTGAATAGTTCACACGCTAAGGAAGTCATCTTCTTTATAAAACGTGCCCTTACATTCAGGATGCAACAGCAGCTATTCTGACTACTACTGTGCAAGTAGTTACACTATTAGAGAACCAACTCCATGCTGCCAATACTCCTGGCTAATTACACCTGCCCTCAATGGTTGGCACAGCCAACGCCCTCACCCAACTACTACCCTGAAAATGTAATAGACATTATTCAATAGCATGTAGAATTTTAGCCAGATCGAGTAAGCAGCTGAGAAAGCTGAAAACACTTAGAAAACCCTTTTATCTAGTAGTCTTGCCTAAAGGGAGACCCAAGGAATAGATTCAGGATGGCCTTGTACAGCGTTTCTATGGGGAAGTGTTTCCAATCAGGGGCAGGCCAAGGGAACCATGAGCACAGCAGTGACTAACGGGTAGCCCTATGCTGAATTTCAATGCTATAACCTCATTTCACTATTTCTGGCAAGTTAACTATTGTAGGCCCAGAAGTGTCTTTGAAGCTCCTTGAAACTAAGGTTCTAAACATCACTTTAAATCAAACCTTAATTAAGGAATAGAAACCTGATGATCAGCATTCAGATCTTCAGTTTACTACTGAATGTTTACTACTCATAAGGCACCTTAACAATAGTTTCCCGGCTGATCAACTGTTTAAATATTTGAAATTTATAAATAGCATCTTTCATTGGGAAAATGAAGAGATTTTTAATACTGCTAGGTAGGTTACAATAAAACTTTCCTCCATCTCCCTGCAAACAGGAGATTGAGGGGAAGCAGTAACTGGATATGAACATTTTCTAAAGCAGAACCTGAGATATACCAAGGTAAAACAGTTTTAAAGTACACAGAGTAACTTATATGGGTCTTGAATAAAAGCAAGAGCCTAGGTTATTTCAGGCACTTTATTTGGCTGACTCCCATCTTTACACAACAACTGAGACAGATCTGATTTTCAAATAAAATGTTAGCAGCTAAAGCAATGCTATAGAAACATTTTAACTTCCTTGATTTTAACCTACAGAATGAATTCTGTATGCCCGAAAACAAGTTCTGACACCTAAAACAGTGTAATAAAAATTATCCTCCCTACTTACTTAAATTTAAACGTCTCTCCTAGTTCAGAAGCATTTCCTGGAGAAATTTCAAATATTCCAGAAAAGGGGTATGGATGGCCACCATAAGCAAATTCTGAAAAGAGAAAACTCATGACTTTTAGTATTTCTCACACAAAATTTAACCAGAATGCTGAATTAGCTTTAATAAATGGCGAGGATAATGATGATTCCACCTGAGTATTTTTTCAGGTTATTAATTTTCACGAGCATCTCATTTAGCTGTTACCTGTATAGAACGGTTGACACAAAAGGCCTGAAACTCTTAATGAAAGACACTCAGAAGTAACGCTGACTTTGTTTTTACTGGCAAGAGGAGAGTAACTAACACTCAGATGTAAGTACAGTCTCTCTGCCAACCTATCTTAACTAGGTGGTCAGTTCAGTGTTGGGTCATTTTCTAAATTAAAGTGATCAAAATTCAAAATTGCACTTGACTAAAAAAATCTGTCTAATAACGTGTTTTCATGGTTCCTGGGCTGAAGATTCCTGGTTTATCTTTGAAACATTAGCAAACTTGAAAAACTGAATTCAATTTCCCCATTCAAGAGAAAATAAACTGCCAAATTACTACATACACCCACTCGCACAGGCTGTGCACGGCATCCCATTCAGCCGGAGGGGACCACCTGCGCTCAGCAGAGGCCAACTCTCCTCCAGAACGAAAATGCAGAATGGTTCCAATAAGGAGGGAACTAAAGTTTCTGTCTACAGTTCTGATATGAAAAACTTAGATATTTAAGTGGCAAATCTTAGTGGGCTTAAAGAATTCCAAAAAATTGTTTAAGTTAAGCTCATCACTTAAAAGGTCTTAGAACACAGCATGGGAAAGACTGGCAGACACTAAATTTACTTCTGATTCAGGACTTTCAGGAAAAAACAATGATGTTGAACATTCAATTTTGAAGTATACATTAAAACATTTTCAATGACTGAATTTTATAAAACACTGTAGTCGTCAGGCTTGCCATGGAAAGACTGTATCTGGGTTTTTAACTTTCTCAATCATAGTCAGGAAAGTCACAGAGCCATTTACTCTTGCATCAAGAAGAGATTGCTCATTTTCAGGAATGCACAGGGTGGGGGCAAAAGCAGGTTTACAGTTGAGTACGTGAAACAGAGTTTATTCTTATATTATTATTTATCAATTACTGTATGACTTTTCATACGAACAACTGTAAACTACCTTTGCCCCACCCTGTATGCGCCCAGCTTTGCTAAGCTTATATGGACATGTTCTGAACCATGTCTCTAATTATTCCTAAATCATTTTATGACAGGGAGCAACGATCAGGCAGATAAAAGAACAATGGACTAGCATATAACACCATTTGGGCTCAACTCCTAGTTCTATTAACCATTAGCACAGTGTGACTTCCGGCAGGTGTGAGCTTTCCATCTGAAAAGTGTAGAAAATGCCACATGCTCTTATTTACCTCCCAGGAGCATGGTCATGTGCTTCAAAACTGGATGGCACTTTAAAACTGTAACACACCATACCAATTCAGCTGAAAAGGAACACACACAACTTTGGCAGAAGCCAAGTCAAACAAGAGAGCCAACCCCACACTACAATTCCACCCCCAGCAATGCTCCAGCCACTGAAGCTTTCAGCAGGAGCCTCACTGCTTTTCAGGGAGTACTGGGTAGATGCAGCCTTTCGGTAAAAGGGAGGTGCAACAGCAGACCTTTGCGGGCCAGTTACTACTCTTACACCACTCTGGATGCAGCTGACAATGTGCAATACGAAAAAGGGACATTACAAACACCCTACTGACACATTTAAGTAAACGAGCCTTTTCTTTGTAATAGCTAAAGCTGGCGTGTAGTCTCCTTTGAATAAATGGCAGTAACATAGTCTAAGAGGCCACAGAGCCTGCCTCGCTGAAGCAATTACAGGCATTTCTGCTATAGGGCGAGTCTGTGATTCAAACTAATGTACTAGACTAGTACAACCTTGATGAAACTGGCAATGTGATCTGCCTGACACCCACCATTACTGCTCCCAACTTGATCGGGAGTAAACTGTCTTCAGGGAGAGTGGGAATTAGGAGGACACGGCTGCTGGAGGCAGAGTGGCTGTGTGAGTGGCTCCGCCAAGCTCACCATGATAGAGGGCAATAAGGAATACAAAGAGCTGAGTAATGAATGACAAAGGCCACCTCTCTCCAGCGAAAAGCTGGCTGTGACCAAGGGCAGGGTTTGCTCGGTGATATGGTAAACTTTGTAACTATACACTTGTAGGTTTACCAAAGCAAATCACTGAAATTCCCTCAGGAAATTGGTATTTCAAGTGTGACACTTTCTAGAACCAACGCTTCTTCAGCCAAAATGATTGTATCACATTATTTTTCAAAGTGCAACATTTCTCAGAACTCCAATATCTGTTAGAGCAAAACTGTAATGGTACAACAATCCCCAAAGAAAGAGGTTTTAAAAGACACGGTATTTAGAATAAAAGATAACTAAATGAGTGTACACTCATGTACTTAGGTATTTTCTCCCCAAATACATTCAACTTTGGGCATTTTTCCAAAGTACGGTATAAATAAATATGGGGAAATGATCTTCCACTTTTCTGCAACAAGTTAGGGAAGCAGTTAAAAGACAAAAAGGAAGAGCTATAGTTACAACTTAGCAACTCCTTTAAACGAAAAACCTTCGGAAAGTATTGAGACTGTGTACACGTACCTCTGCCATATACTTCAATTCCTGAATGAAAAACTCCAATGCCAATGGATGAGGTGTACTCGTTCATCCAGTACTAGGGAAAAAGAAAAGATTCAGACCCTCTGTTCAGTTATAACTCCACTCCACGTTGCAGGAAGCACGACTCCCCGTACTAGTCCCATTTCTTGGTATTTTTCCTGATGCCTCGGAAACTCCCATTCGGTCTTATCTGTGCCTCGCTTGTGCAATAGCCTATGTAGAACTCCTTCCCGGGCCAAAGGAATGTCTCATTTCGTGTACAGGCGCATTACCTAAGGCTCAGAGCATCAAATCTAAACCTGGCCAGGTTGGGAAAAAACAGACATAAAAGTTCTGTTAGTCACTTAAAAAAGTTACCTAACATCAGCTTTCACGTCTGTTTTTCTTCTATCTTAAGCTTTCCCTTTCATTCTCGGGTGAGCTTCCTCAAGGCAGGGATATTTTATTCCTTTTCAAAAATGTTTGAAAGAGACATACATGTCCTGATTCAGCTCCAAGTTTGATACTGATAATATAGGAATAAATAATATGAGGCACAAAGGTTAGACCAATCTTCTTATCATTGGTGTAAACAAAAATTCCCAGAAAAGGTAAATTGGGTGTTTTAGGAACAAATAAGATTTCCCCGGGTAGAAAATTTTGGGGGTGGTGTGGGATGGAGGGGAATGGAAGAAATGCCAGAAGAGAGTATAACAATCCCAAAAGAAAAATGTTTTAAAAGACATAGTATTTAGAATAAAAGATAACTAAATGAATGTACACTATATGTTAAAGAGCATATAACCATAAGGAAAAATCAGCTAAATCTGGACTGTGGGATAGTCAATAAGAAAAGTGGCCTGGTCTTCAAAAAATATTGATGTGAAAGTCAAAAAAAGGCGGCTAGTCTTTAAAGAAGATTAAAAAGACAAGACAACTAAATGCAATGAAGGAATCCTGACTGGAGCTTGGATTAAAAAAAAAAAGAGAGAGACATCATTGGGATAAGTGGTGGAGGCATTAACAGGGACTACACATTAGATGATATTGTACCAACTGAAGATCCTGGGTGTGGTAACCGTAGTGTGGTTAAGGTAGAGGCCATCCTCTTGGAAAACACGCTGCAGCATTTAGAGATGAAATGCTGGAATGCTCCGCCTTACTTTCTGTGAGTGCGAGTGTGTGGTGTCGGAGAGGGTAAGAGAAAGCAAATATGGTTTTTACTGGTGAAGCCAGGTGAAAGTATACAGATTGTGCTCTTCTTACAACTGCTTTTTGAAGGTTTAAAGATTTTGAAAATAAAAAGTTCGAGGGAACTAAAGAGAGGATCTAGTCCTTGCCTTTCCAAGTTCCTTGCTAACCTCCTACTTTCTCTGTTTTCAGGGAGTAGAAAATAGCAGGTGATCCTGCTGGTCCCCAGAAACATTCTTCTTCCAGTGAGCAGTTTCCTCGGAAGCCAACTTCTGGGACCTACATTGCTTTTTCCATTTGAGAAATCCCATTGTTTATAGTGTTTGCAACCAATAATTTGGCCTGTATACTGATTTCCTTAATGATTGCACCAGCAGGCTTTTTGATGCTGTTCTGGATGCTGACAGCTCTACTTTAGTGACCTTTTCTCTTTTTACATGTGAGCTTCTTTTAAAATATAGAATATTTTCTAAAAATATATATATAATGGTTTGTCTACAACAAAAGGCTGTCTACAGTGTTTTAAACTCTTAGTAAATTGAACACTTATTTCCATTTAATGTCCCATATCACTTAATTTTAACAATATCTTTTAGTTGAGCAGTAAATAGCCTTCCCAAAGTGCTTTTATAATAAATGACTATAATGGGAATCTAAATGTTTTATTAAGAGATAGAAAGGTTTTCATGAAAAAGAAAAATTATATACCAACAGTGACTTCTGGCCAAAGGGTAAAAACAGTGCTGGGCTGGGAATGCACTTGTCAGAATGAGGATCCCGAACTCAGAAATCTTTTACTCTCTGCACTTTCACAAATGGCACTGATCTCTTCTACTCTTAGGGAATTTCACACTTAGAACTCCTGTATGTTGCCTGGGTACGTGCTATACTATTTTAATTTGAAATTTCCCTGCAGTCAAGACTTTACATTCTAAAAAATAAAAAGGTATTTTTGATACCTTTTATAAATTGGGAAACTGTAAAATGAGAGAAACTTAAAGACAAGGGGGAAATATACCATCCAAAATTTTGGTCAGCCCTTTGGAGTGCAGAATAATGGGATGTGACCTATATAAGGTTTCTAAAGAACTGCTGAGACACTACAATGAAAAATGAATACCTGATTGTTTTGCACGTGGTAGTGTTATCTCTACTCTCAGCCGGAAAGTTGGACACTTAGGTCAAGTGTTTTTGCTCAAGGTCACAGGAAGCCCACAGGTTGTGAGGAAAAGGATTTCTTAACCCAGAGGTATTTCTTTGGAGAGTAATGAACAGCAGAAGGCTATCCACTCCTAACACTTTTTCCGAGGCTCCGTCTCAGTATTGTGTGCCAGTCGGGAATTAATGTTCATGTTGCTTACTCCATTTGCAGGAACAGTAAGGGACTCAATGATTTTTTGCTTTTCCGTTTCTTTGTATTCTTATCCCTAAAAAGGCCCTCAACTTTAAGGGTTAATTTCTTTGAGAGATTAAAGTAACTAGTTACTAGTTAGAAATCTATGAATAGATATCAATCTCTACTTATCTTATAGAAATAAAAAGAATTTTAAGTAACTCTGTGAACAACTATATACCAAAAAATTAGATAACTGAGATGAAATGGAGAAATTCATCAAAAGACACAAATACCAAAACTGACTCAAGAAGAAATTTAAAAATAGGAATAGATTTATAATGAATAAGAACGAGAGAAAAGAGAATGAATTAGTAATTTAAAAACTACCCACAAAGAAAAAAGCCTATGACCAGAGGATTTTGGTGACATCTACCAAATCCTTAAACAAGAATCAACACCAAGTCTTCAGAAACTATTCTAGAAGACAGAAGAAGAGTGAACACTCCCCACCTCATTCTGAGGCCAGAATTAACTTGGCATCAAGAACAGACACCAGGAAACCATAGGTTTCCTCTCACAAACATGGACTCAAAGTCCTCAGCAAATACTAGCAAATGGAATAGCAACATATAAAAAGACCACACACCCCAACAAGTGGGCTTTACTCCAGAAATGAAAGATGGGTTTAGTATCTGAAAAGTCAATTAATCATACTACACCCTATCAATAGAATAAAGGACAAGATAAACTCATTAGGTGTGGGAAGGCATTTGACAAAATCCAGCTCTTTCATGATTAAAAACACTCAATAAACTAGGAATATAAGGAAACGCCCAACCTGATAAAGGGCATCTATGAAAACCCCACAGCTAACACCATATTAATGGTGAAAGATTTAATGCTTTCCCTTTAAGATCAGGAACAAAACAAGATGTCCATTCCTGCCCTTCTATGAAACACTGCGCTGAAGACTCTAGCCAGAGTGATTAGAGAAGAAAAATAAATGACACCCAGACTGGAAAAGAAGTAAAATTATCTCTATTTGCAGATGACATGATCTTGTATATAGAAAATCATAAAGAATTCACTAAAAACCTATTAAAACTAAGAAACAAATCCAGCAAGGTTACAGGGTACAAGGTTAATACAAACATCAACTGTATTTCTATATACTAGCAACCAACAATACAAAAGTGAAATTAAGAAAACAATTCCATTTACAGTTGCATCAAAAAATATTTAGGGATAAATTTAACAAAATAACTACATAACTTTGTATCTGAAAACTATAAAATATCATTGAATGAAATTAAAGAACTAAATAAAGGAAAGACATTCGACCCTCACAGATTAGAAGGCTTAGTATTATTAGGATGATAAGACTCCCCAATTGACCTGCAGTCACCACAATCGTCACCAAAATCCTAGCTGCCCTTTTTGCAGAAACTAACAGGTCAATACTGGAAATTCAAGAGACCCATAACTGCCAAAAATCTTGAAAAAAATTGCAAGAGTCACACTTCCTGATTTCAAAACTTAGTACAGAGGAGCTACAGTAATCAAGAGTGTGTAACTGGTATAAAGACAGATATACAGATAAAAAGAACAGAATCCAGCTCAGAAATAAACCCTTATATTTATGGTCAATTGATCTTTGCCAAGAGTGTCAAGACACTTCAGTGGAGGAAAGAAACAGTGTTTCTTAGAAATGGAACTGGGACCAGGACATCCATGCAAATGCATGAAGGGGGCCCCCACTTCCCACCACCTACAGACATTAACTCAAAGTGGGTCAAAGTCCTACGCGTAGGATCTAAAGCTGTAAAACTCTTAGAACAACAGTATAGCTTCATGATCTTATATTAGGCAATGGTTTCTTAGTTGTGACAAAAGCAGCACAAGCAAGAAAAGAAAAAATAAACTAGAAAAAAAGAAAACATTTTGTGCTTCAAAGGACACTGTAAAGAAAGTGTCCTTTTCTAATAACACCAAAGATGGCCCAAGTAGTTCTTCAACTCTAATCCCCAATCAAAACCTCTGAAGAGGTCACTTCTCAAATTACAGGCTACATTCTTAATTCCGGACGGCTGCTTTCAAAAACGTGATAAACAGGCTAAAAACAACACATCAAGAACAGAAAAAAACAAAGAGCCCAACTCTTAATATACATATTCTGATCAGGCACCTTTTCACACGTGAATAGCAGCACATTACTGACGAAATTTTTAGAATTTACACCATGAAGTGAATTAGATGTTTTTCTTTTGGTGTGGGGTTGTTGTTTTTTTTCTGAATGGATTCAGAAGAAAAGAGGGTAAGCCTTCCATGGAGAGCCAGTGGGAGTGGTGCCCTCCAAATGTTTCTGCTCATGTTAGGGCTTCCTGGCTCTATAATTAGCGAACACGCCTGGGAGGCTCAATCTCTAAAAACTGGGCAAGCTGCCTGTGGAAGAGGGGCGTTTAATTCAAGGTCAGCATGCCTTATCCAGTCCTTCTGCCTCAAAGCCCTGCCAACGCTACGCAGACAATATGAATGATGCTATTTTAAGTGAGGATTTAATGAGATACCTGTAAACAAAAAAAACAAAAAAGTATATGAGGACTAAGCCTTTTACGAAATGATCTCAGTTGTGAAACTCCCCACAATGATTTGCCATTGCTATTCATACTGAAGTCATTGCTACCCTCTCACAGTTTAAGATTTTAGAAATTAACAGTGTTTCTCGATGCTTCTCTATCTTGGTTTCCATTCCTTGTCGTTACTTTAAACAATTACTTACTACTGTCAAAACCTTGCACATGGCAGCTCTGGAGGTAAAAACCTCTGTACAAAGCTCAACAGAGCCTCTCAAACTTGCAATGTGGAAATTCATGCTTTTGCAGAATACCGTAAAACACTGATAGTTTCTAACAGAAAGCATATCATAAATATGCAACGTGAAATTATAGCCAAGAACATGTATCCAGGAAAAACAAACAAACAAAACAAGCTGCTCAGACTGGATGTCAGCAAGATCTCTGTTAACTTTTGTTGGGTATGTCTTTATTTTGTTGTCTAAATAGTAGCAGACGCCAAAAGTTTAAAATTACATTACTGGGAAAACGGAAAATCCGGGACAATTTGAACAGAAAGCTTAGTTTTTTGTTTGGACTGGGAAAAGAGCACTTGTGCTCCTAGAGCTTGGGCCAAGTGTAAGAGTACAGCTAGTGTTCAGAAGACCGTTTAAGGACTCTGCTTCCAGACAACTGCAGAGTCTGGGCTAAGAGCTGTATGTGACAACACTGGGGCCAGCCTTCCGAGGGTTTATCACGCAAAGGCCGAGCTGGGTGCAGGAGTGACACAGACTACCGGGCGGGTCCGCTAATGGAGGCTGAGCATTCAAGGTTACTGAGTGCTGACAACTGGATAATCCCTCTGGGATTCCATGAGAAATCAGATATTTTCATTTGAGTTAGTTTACAGTTCTTAAACCCCTCCTAACATACCAAAGGAAAACAGTAAACCAGCCAGTTGCTACCACAAAATAGCATCTCTCAAACCACTAAGCAACAGCAGAGTTACCACAATATCTCCACGCCAACCACGTGCCTAAACCATCTGCGCTGATGACGTTGTTCGGTCAGGGTAATCTAAGGTTCTCTTCCCCTCAGGGTCCAGCGGGAATGCCCGAAATGCTCCTCTATTCCAGTTGAGATCACAAGGACACTGCATCTATTATGTTTGAATTTACTTCAGAGATTACTGTTGGATAAAAGGTTGAGCCAAGTATTACAACTAACACAAGTGGAAGCATTTGAACTATAGTGGAAAAGACACTGGGTGGTGTGTCAGGAATCTGAGGCTATTTGCCTTATTTTTTTCATAAATATCTGATAACTTTTTAAGGTTCCTAATCTACCTCAAAAGTTTGATTCCAATTCAGATCCCAGAGACAGAACACTGGTTCAAATTCTGGCTTCACTATTTACTAGTGGGTGACCCGGGAAAGAGACTGATACTCTCTGTGTTTATAAGACGGAGATAAATAGTGTCTACCGCAGAAGGCTGCTGTGGGGATTAAATGAACTAATGACGTACAAAGTACTTGAAGAGTGCCTGACCCACAGTAAACATTAATTGTTAGCAGCAGCAAACACATTTATCAACAACATGATGCTTCCCTAACATTTCTGTTCTAGCAGATCAGTTCTGGCTATCTGTTAATTCTCAGAATTTTCAAGAACCTCTGGGAGAGGACGTCAAATAACCAGGGGCAATGACCCACTAAACTGAAGAGCAGGCTTAATTTGACTAGAAGACTCCTACAAGCAATTATTCCAGGTCTTGGGAAGATCTGAGTAAAAGGTCTCTTAAGAAAGGCGGTGGTTTATAAATGCTTACACTTGCACGAGGGACTGAGCAGAGGGCTGGAGAGCCACATCTCACTTGGGTGCAGGCCCTCCTGGCCTTGCACTTCCTCAGACCAGGGAGACGGAGGGCCGGGGGAGGACCACTCACACACACCGCCTCCTAGTGCCAGCCAGTGTCACTGCTCTGGAAGGCTTTTCAAACATTCTGAAGTATTAATATAACAAAAGAGAAAACAAGTCACAGAAAAATTATCTTAAAATATGTGGGAAGGCAATAAATACATAAGTATGATTACTTTTGAGCCCAATTTTGCCTCAATACCAAAAAAAAAAAAAATGGCCTAAGTATTTCCATTTATTACTTTAAAGCACTGTTTGTAGAAGAGAACTGACTGTGCCGTATTATAGTCATATACCATTAAAATGTTAAATTAGTCTTCTGATGGAAATTTCCTTAAACTTCATTTTAGTCAGTGATTTGCCTGATCGATTTAATAAAATTTTATGCTTCCTGTTTACAAGCAACAAAACGATAAACGCTATCTCCCGAGTCTGGAACTCAGGTCTGGGCCTGCCTTCCTTAAAAGGTAGTATTAATTGATCTGAGCAAGTATAAAGTTTGACTGTTTCCTATAAAAACCCACAACCAGTGTTCATGTGGATTAAAGCAAATGTTTTACTTAATTCCCATAAAAAGGTGCTTAGGGAACAGAGAAGGTGTTTCGACTATTGAGTTAAAAATCTAAAACTGTGACTAGTGGAGATTGTGTGATAATTACTATAGTTCCATGTCACATAAACTGTCCTTGATGTTCACACTGTTAAACTACCCTGTCAGGTCTTTTTGGTACCATTGGGCTGAGTCCTACATAATCCTACAGCAAATGCTACTTAATAGTGAACCATATTACAATGCTACTTATGGTGCCTTAGCATCGGGCTAGTCATAAAGCAGAGCTAAAAAACCTCCCTAAATGAACTGTTTGAGATATCCTATATCTTTTTTAGATGAAATCATGAACACCCAGGGCTGTCTGTTAACTTGATTTACACTATAAGAATAGACTCTATTATTATTTCTAAGAAAATGTTCAATCTTTTCACTAGCAGAGATTACCTAAAATAAGCACATGACTCACTTTCTAGATATTTGAAAAAATTTATATAAAAAAACCCATTTTCATTACAATGTTATTTATAAATTGATTACTTTCAATCTTTGAAAGTAATCTCTCCTGATTACAAAAGATTTGCCAGTAATTTTTCAGTTAATAGTGTGTCCAGTTTTGTAAATGTTCTGTAGTTTCTTTTTATTTCTTTTCAAGACAAAGTAGCCAAACAGTAACATATTCACTAAAGCTAGGGTAGTCATACTTCCTAGTATTGGAACAGGTCCCCCTATTTACTCCTGTTTCAGCATAACTATTCAGCCTGCACCCTCTTTTCTGCTCAAGTCCCAGTTTTGATGATAAATGTTAAGGTTAGCCTAAGGCTGGCTTAATTAAGGACTGTCTTAAAAGCTCCTAAACAGTCCTGAATTCACGAGTGTGAGTACACAAAACAGCATTCTTATATAACCTAAAACCAAAGAAAATGTGGTGCTATGTATTTTGTATGAAGCTAAAGCTTCCTCCTCTTTATCGACCAACTTAATTTTCAAAAACAAATTATTGTGCTTGCCGAAAAGACCTAATTTTTAGGATCCACAACAAGCTACACAAAGGATCGCTGTGAATTAAGTTATTTAAAGGAGAAGAGATTTTTAACAGTGAAATCAATAGTAAACCAAATGTCCCCTGAATATTTTTAAGACTAAATCTGTTTTGTATAACCCACAATTTGACTCTACTAGTGATGAGAAATAGATGAGGCAGGGTACTATTGCCAATTCTTGGTCCTATTACATCTATGCCAGAAAAATCTCTCCTATCAGCACTTAACTTCAGTTGTGCCTATGGCTGGTGTCAAATATTTTGATAAAATCTTTCAACTTCTTTGAAGGCCTGCTTGTACTTGACTGTTCTCTTGGATGGGGCTCTAAACTGCATAAGGTCTGAGATAAGCCTTAGCTATTAACTGCATCCTCTAAGATGCTTGGTGTACTAAGTTATTCCTAGTAGGTCACTCAGATACTTGATGAGCTAAAATGTAGCAAGGAGTCTGTAACGCTTTTCCTTTGTATTGTTCTTAATCGTGACATATGGGGAAAAAGCCTCTCCATTCTTTCACTCCTTCCAAAAATATTTATTGAACACCTACTATATGCCAAGCACTAGCAATACAGATGTGAACATGATGAAGTTCCTGTTTTTATGGAGCTTGCATTCTTCATAAGTGTCTTTTAAGCTGCAGGTTGCACTCCCTTAGGAGATCCTGAAATCATCCAATGGGTTGCACCAGCATTATTTTAAATGAATGAAAAATAATGAAATCAAACTAATCAGATGACATCACATAAAGCAAGGTGTTTTCTTAACATCTGGTTTCAGTACTGTTGTGTGTATAATGGGTATGACATAAAATATCCATTTGGTTGGTCCAGGGTAAAACTGAGAAACACTGTTCTAGGAGGATCTGTGAGTCTCAGTTTAAATCTTTCATTTTATTTTTAATTTAAAAAATTGCTTTCAATTACAGTTTACACTAAATATTTTTCTGAATTACTTTCAGGTGTATAGCATAGTGGTTAGACAATAAATCTCATGTTAAATGTTTACTTCCCAGCAAAGCTATAAAGCAAGTTAGACAACTTTGGTTCCATAAAACGTATGCATACCTCCCATGTGTCAGAGACTCTGCTAGACACTGCGGATACAAGGATGATTAATTCAGTCCTTACGCATAGGAACTCATTAAGAATGTAAACAATCACAGTTTGATAGGTGTCAAAACAGAAATATGTGCCTATATCGTAAATTAATAACTCATTTTCTGGATGCCGCTCTAAAAAACATACCCTCACTTATTTTGTTTTTCATAATGAGAACAGTCCATGTAAAATATGTAAATTACATTAAGGATGTTCAGGCAAATAATTTACCCAATGGCACACAGTGTATGGCTAAGCTATAAACGGAACCCAGGTTTCTTAGCCTTCACCTACTTTTTTCCTGTCACACAACTCTATTTCCTCATATGCCCTTGATTTTCTTTACACAATCCTGAAGTATTCTGAACAACTTCAGAATAAGATGGAGACCATTACTATGAACTCATCATTTTTTACTTAAATGTGAAATTATAGTGACCCCTCATGTACCACCACATACCATTTGCCTAAATTCCATATAATATCCCCACCTGACACTAAGTAATGTAGAGACCTCCTATTCTGGGAACTGTGACTAAACCTCATATCTGAAGGTGAGAGGAAATCTAGGGGACATGTCCCTTTTGGAAACTAGAATTTCGAAGGTACTTTCAACTAAACAACTCTTTTCACACCACTCAGTATAAACTAGAGTACACTCAACAGAATATACTGAAAACTGCTGGAAACAACTATCATTTTAAATTCCTTATCTTACTGTTGGACAACGGGCTAGAAATTACAATTACACTATAGTATACAAACCAATCTCAGGTCAAGTTGTTTATTTTCACGATTTCCACGAATGTTTAAAGGCTTATAAATTAGTTCCATTAAGCTCATCTGGCTGAAAGGCTAAAGACCAGCTGTCAATTCTAACACAGAAAGGGCAGAAAAGGTGACACAATTAAGCCCAATACACCATGGGAGAAATCTTAGAGCTAGTGTCAAACACACAACAGCCTGCTTTAGTGCAATTGGGTAGAACTTGTTTTCTGAAGTGTAACACTCCAGATACAGTGAAGAGATTCCGAAGACCAAGTTACTAAGACCAAGTTACTAAGTGTTGCAGCTGCTCAAAGTATACAAATGGGAGCTCCTTAGCTTCTATACCTGCAAATAACAACATTAGCAACAATAGCTAACACTTTCTAGTGCTTACCATGTACCAGGTACCAGTCCAGGAATTTTATGTAAATTGACTTATATGATCTTTACAATAACCCTATGAGTTAGATACATTACTATTCCTGTTTTAGAAAGGGACAGAGGCACAGAGAAGTTAAGTAACTTTCCAAAGGTCACACAGCTAAAAAGCAGGAGGTAGGATACAAATCCATGAGGTCTGGTTCCAGGATTTAACACAAAGAACTGGATTACATTGCAACTGATGCTTGAACAACACAGGTTTGAACTGCACAGGTCCACGTCCATGCAGACTTTTCTCAATAAACACATTGGAAAATTTTTTGGAGATTTGTGACAATTTTAAAATAACTCACAGATGAACCACATAGCCTAGAAATTTTTTTTTAAAAATTAAGAAAAAGGTATTCCATGAATGCATAAAATATATGTATATGTCTTCCTTACGATTTTAATAACATTTTCATTTCTCTAGCTTACGTTATTGTAAGAATATAGTTTATTATACATAAAACACACAAAATGTGTTAATCAGCTGTTCGTCATTGGTAAGGGTTCCAGTCAACAGTATGCTAGTAGTAGTTAAGTTTTGGGGGAGTCAAAAGTTTTATGCAGATTTTCAACTGCATAGGGGGGCAGTGCCCCAACCCTTGTGTTGTTCAAGGCCAACTGTACTTACAAGATTCCAGACAGCAGGCTTGACAAGGAGGTCAAGTACAGCTTCTTGCTGCCCGGGCCTCGGCCATGATTCTCACATCGCTATTCCTGCTCTGAACCAGTGCAGATGGCTGGGGGCTCTCACACGCCACCTGACAGGCTGGGGAGGTCCATCAGGAGAGCAGAGAGAAGCAGGTTCCTACAGGTGAGCAGCCAGCTGGAGAGAGGCTGAGACACCTAAGCCACTGCTGGTGTCCGGCGGCATGCTTCTGTACCCTCCTGCCAACGGCAGCGATGAACAGGACAGCACAGTGGAGAAAGGAACTGCTTCAGGGTGACAAGTGCTAGGGGACTTCAGCTGAGTCCAACCACCTTTCAAAAGTAATTACTATGTGTCTTGCTTGCTTATTTGCTAGCCTTTTAAAAGTAATACAGTACATTTCTGAAGAGGATGATTGGAAAGGACAGGAGCCTCTAGTTTGAGAGCACGGTACATCACGGTGGGTGGTAAATGGAGTTCATACTGAAGTAGCCCACTGATTTTCTTCAGTTCAAATGGATGAGGGCTGGGTAACAATACAGCCACTCATACATTGACTAGAGTGACAGCAGAGGGGAAAACTGATGAGGCAGAGAGAGCGGTGACAGTTCTGAGAGAAGTCCTTGCAGAGGAGAGAGGATGGGATCCGGCACGGAGTGGACGCCTTGACCTCAGATAAGGACACTGGCAATTCAGTCCATTCCATGTAAGAGGAGGGCGGACAGAGGAAAGCAGGCCAGTGGTGGTGGAAGAATGGGAAGGTTCTCTTCAATTGCCCCTGCCCCTGCCCAGCAGTGAGGGCATCAGCTGAGTCAGGAAGAGGCAGAATATGAAATATGTAGCTGTCTGGGAGAGCGGGAAAGTCAGCTGCCAGAGAAATAAGGAAGCCTTGCCGGATAGCCTTTAGGGCCCCCCTGGGGTTTGTAGTCCGGTTTCAAGTGAGGTTAGTCAGTGGGGTTGCAGTCAGCTCCTGAGACGTAGAGTACATGGAAAGTTCAATTTTCTAGGGTTCGGATGCTGTGGAAGGCAGATGACTCCCTAAGACGTTGACACTCTAATCTCTATTACAGGATGTGCAAAAGGACTTCGCACATGTAATTAAAGTTAGAGACCTTAAGACAGGGACATTATCCTGGAATACCCCTTCCTGCCCCCAAAGCTGGACCTTGGCCCTGCAGACACAGCATTGCCAGGCCCTCTGCTCTGAAGCCCCAATTTCACTCCCTGGAGGCTCCCAGCTGCAGGCAGCGACCTCCTCACTGACATCACCGTGGCCCCCGGGACAGGAAGAGAAACAGGAGGAGGGGGAAACTAAAGAAACAAAGCAGCAGGACAGGCATGTGCAGTTTCTCAAATGCAGTCCCCATCCTTCCAAAAGCCCTGCTGGCCACAGGGAGGGCGGAGATTTCTTCATCAGGCATCAAAAGCCTCCAAAATACCCTCCCAGCTCTGCTGTCCTATCAGTTCAATGCGCCATACCACCCGGCTTTTGTTGGTGGGAGGATTCCCCTGGAGCTCCAGGTAAAAAAAGAAAAAAAATGAACTCAGATGAGCAACGCAAGAAATCTGAAGCCCAGAGGCTCCCGGCAGAGAGCCAGCAAGAAACGAGACTGTTGTCTGAGCTGCAAGCAACTGAAGTCTCAACAGTCTGAATGACCCTGGAGGCCAAGCTGCCCCTAGGGCCTAGGCTGGCTGACACTGTTGTTCTAGCCCCAGACCTGGAGCAGAGGAACAGCCCAGCCTACCTGGATTTCTGGCTTACAGAAGTCTGAGATAATATATCGGCTAAGTTTACGGCAATCTGTTATTGCAGCAATGGAAAACAAATACATACAGAGAGTAAGTTCTTTTGTCATATAAACTAAACCAAAAAAAAAAAAAAAAAAGACACTGCTATGGATAACGTAGGAGGTCAGATTGTCTTCTTTATTTAGGTAGACTCTTGGGTCAGTTTCTAAGTCAATGGTGGAAACAGTGCTGGCCCACAGTGCATACTCAGCACAAGAAGATTAAGACTAGTTCCTATTAACTAGCAAATCTATGTTAAAACTCAGGAACTGACAGTGTTTTCAGCAAGATAATGTTCCGTGGAATGACTCTTATCCAACTTCAAAAATAAATGGAATAAAGACATTTCCTCAGCCTAGTCCCACGGTGCTTAAAAAAACAAAAAACCATGACCAAGAAGAATATTTGATATTTTTTCTGTCTCATTCCCATGATCTTCCCCCTTTCATTTGGTCACCCAAGTCCAACACTGAAAGCTAAAATCCAGCCATGCACTAAGTAAAAGTACAAAAAAGAAAATACAGAAATAGCTATTTGGCACAAACAGAAGGGGGAGCAGATGACCTTTTCATGCTATTTAAGTAGTGACACCATTCCTGATAAAACTGCTTAATTAAAACCCCCCTCAATGGTAAATATGTACTCACAGAACACCTTACAGTGAACAGGCCCTGCTGCAGACACTGGGGACAGTGTGATGCGATAAGCAGCTCAGTCTAGGGGGATGTACAGAATTATGATACGTACAGTGACTGAGACAGGGAGAAAGTACAACTAGGGAACACGAGTTCACCCAAGTCTGACGATGAAATGCTCAGCTACAGCCAGAGGGAGCAGGAGGTTGCAGCTGATCCTTTTTGAAATAGGACACTTCAGACAGAATGGCTAGATGTGCAAAGGTACTGAGGTGTGCGGTATAGCCTGCTCAGATAACTTGAAAAATTTTCACTGTGTGAGCATCAAGTGTGTGGGGTGGGGTGGGAAGTAGTGGAGGACTGGCAGGAGATGGGCCATTAACAGTCAGGTAGGGGTTACATCATAAAGGGTATTAGACTTTAGCCTGTTGGTGCATTTTCAGCAGAAGAATGGCACAGTCATTTATGGTTCAGAAGATTCCTTTGGTAACAAAAGGGAAGATGGATTAAAATGGAGTAATACCAAAAAAATGAAACTAGTGAGAAGGCTTTTATGCAAAGAGATAGTGAGGGCCTGAACTTGAGAAGCAACAGTGGCAGTGAGGATCAGGTAATCAATTTAAAGATACTCAGAAAATAAAACATGTGATTGGCATCACAGGTCCCCAGCTAACTGCCATTTCCAACTCCCTGCCTTCCTTACCCACAACTCACCAGAAAGCTGGAAGAGCCAGATACCCTCTTTCTCAGGTTCATCACAGTCATGCCAGGCAGTTCCGGACAATCTCTCGGGAAGGGAGGGTGGCTCTGGCAAAGCCTTTTCTATTGAGAGGAGAGAGGTGCATGCAGAGAAAGACCCCATTCACCCTCGCCCTCCTTCACATCCTGCTGAAGGAGGACACTATATTTGGTGCTATGACAAGTCATTTTACAACTCTGAGGGGACAACCAAGAACAAAAGCCAACATGCTGAGGACAGCAGAATAGAAGGATGGAAAGTCTTGGTCCTTCATGACCCAGCCGAGCTGCTGACCTAACCCAGGGTTTGTTTATCTGTGGACTTAAGATAAGTATCCTTCCAGGTTAAGCCACTGATTGTCAAGCTGTTACTTTCAGATAGAATCAACCAGAACAAAACAGAGAGACAGGGCCTGTTGAGGTAACTGATTATGAAGGGTTTGCAATGAAGAACTTAGTTTCACTCCCAGGGTTCTGGCTTGGGAAACTGAACAGAAAGAAGGTACTAGTTATCACACTAAAATTACAACAGAGAGGTTTAGTAGGAAGGTCTAAGGTGAGGAAAGAAGGGAGGGAAAAACTCTGTTACTGAACATATTGCTTTAGAGAGATCATGGAATCCTTTAGGTGAAGATTATGTTCAGAGGAGTCTGGAACACATTCAGAAGGCCTGCTCAGATCTGCTGATGCGTGGGAAGTCGGATCCTATCACACCTGCATGACCCCCCTCTCTCGGAGGAGTCTGATGGAGACAGGGGTCAAAAGAATGGAGCGCAGACCAAAATTTCCTTATTTGAAGAGTTCTAGAAAGTGTTTCTTTTCTATTAAGACTTTGAGGATGTACACATACTATTTAAAAAAAGGAAGAAAACTGTTTATGGAATGAATCTATAAACATTATCACACTGCTGCATATTTTTACTTTATAAAAATTCATTAGTAGCCAAGATAACCTGAAAAGCACATAATCTGGAACTACGACAAATGAAGACCTTGTGCTGAAGTGACTACACCAGAGATTGTCCAAGGAACTGAAATTGATCTGAATCACCGGCTTTACTATGTAGGCCAGTCAATTAGCAATATGTGAATAACCTCATTCCCAAGACTCAGAAAATAACTCCAGGACATTTTATTGGTGGAGAAGTACAAAGAGAAACATAATCACTGAGAAGGTGGCAAGCAATAATTTAGCAGTGCTGTGTTAAGATTAGGTAACCTTATGAGGATTACACTACACCTCCAAGAGGAGGAAGTTAATACAGGTGACCCCGATACAAGATTGGTACATGTGGCAGAGTTATGGGAGAAAAGGAATGATCAGCAGCTCCAGATCTAGTGACTAGGAGCAGGTGACAGTCTCTCAGACAAGCAGCACAAGGATACATGGCAAGAGGTCCCTATAAACTGATTATTAGCACATATTTATGAAGTTTGGACTAGACAGCTGATGTACTAGGTGGTACAGACGGCAGCGATGCTCATCAAAGGCATCTATGATGAACAGGAAGTACTGCCAAAGACGAAAGGAATATGCCCTTGACACGAAGCAAAAATGTTCAAAAACCAATACTGACTTGAGTAAAACGAGCATGAGTACAACAGACACAAATTTATACCTCAGCCCACACTGGTATTAACTCTAAAATGCAACTCTGATCATGCTGCCCCTACCACAAAAACTTTAGGTGGGTCCCCCTGGCTCACAGACCCCCTAAGGGCTTCATTCCAGCCCCAAACTAAGAAAGTTCTAATCAGACTTTCAGTTTGTCTCCTTTCCCGTACCCTACACTCTCGTTATTCTGGACCAGCTGCGATTTCCCAAGTCCAGCCTGTGCCTTCCTACTCCTGCCATTCCGCCAGGCTGGTGCTCCCGCCTGCAGAGCTCCCACCAGCCCTCCAGGTTTCTCCCTTTATCTCGCACTGTTGTCCATCCTACGACCTCATGCAGTCCCCTCCTTAACGTCTTGTTCTCCTCTTATCCAAATCACGCCGCTATTGTACCTCCCCTAGGATATTCTAAATTCCTTAAGAAAGGATAATTCATTCATTTCTGTGACTTTCTACAGAGTCATACTTAAATAACCGTAGGTTGCTGAATTAGTGACATAAAACGGTCACAAACCAAAGTCCTCAAAAGAGCATACAAAGGCAAGGTTATTAGAAGTCTAACAGTTCAACTATTCAGCATTCTGATAAACATTCATATACTTTTTTTCTTACTGTCCATAGGAAAAAGCAGAAGAAAGAAAAACTGGGAATTACTCAGTAGAGATAATGAATCAGACTATGGTTTGGAAATTCCAGACCCTCCCTGTTTTTAGTTATCTGGACAGGTTTAACTTACCCTTTTCTCTACCTGCTTTCTCTGTAACTACCTCTTTACAAAAGTGACGTGAGAAACAAGATCTTTGTTAATTAATATTGTCAACGTCTTTTAGGACATTCCTCCCTTTAAAATATAGTGGTTTCAATCTCTCTAGCTTTTTCTACATTTACCACAATTACCAATGATTTCTGTGATTCCGAGAATACCTAAGGTATAAATAAGTCCACTATATGCCAAAAAATGGTTTTATTAAAAAAGCAAAACTACCCTCTTCCTCTATTTTCAGATTTCCTCTAGGCTATGAAACCGTGGCCTCCTGGCCACTGAATAATCCTAACATATAAAGAGGGTTTAACAATCTAGAAGACAAGGCATGCTCAAAGGCAGAATGTATCTCGAGGGATGGTTTGTAATTGTCATTAACAACAAGATACCAAGTTCAGACCTCACTGGGGTGGGGGGTAAAAACACACAAACAAAACAGTAAAAAGGCAATTAAAAGTCTTGAAAAATAAAGGTATCCAGCTGACCACAAAAAGTTTAAATCTAAAGAATTGTTTCTTAGCCAGTGACACAGGCCAAAGACCTTACAAAGGGCTGTGTTCTTCTAGGATCTCTAGCTCTGATTCCTCTTCTCTGGGAGTTGATCATGCCCCACTTTTCTCAGCATGTTAACCTCCCAGCTCTTATGTGAACTCAACTGAGAACTCACCTCTGGTCCTCAAGGGGCAGTCTACGCCCTCCGGACACGATCCCCAGATTATGATGGGGGGAATTCCTTTCTCCCCAAGACCTTACACTGTGAATTTTAGAAACTTATAAGCAACGCAAGGGAGGAACAAGCTTAGATCCGTGAATGAGAACCAAGGCTTCCGACCTCTAGTATTTCTGATCCTCTGCATCCTTAAGCCAACAAAAACAACGAAGGGGACTTTTTCATTTGCCAATCCACTTACAGGAAAATTTTAGGGGAGGGAAAAGAAAAAAAAAGAAGACATTAACAAAAACAAAAACTAATCACCAAAAGCAAGCAAACCCAAGCATGCATCTAACTGCAACGATAATGCTCCACCGGGCATTTCCAGTGCAATGAATTATGAGGCAAGCGCGACCCTTGGACTGGCTTCTGGGTGCTCGCAGTACCCCCAAAAGTTAGGTGACCTCATAAACAAGCGCTTCCCGGCCCGCTGCGGTGGGCACGTCGGACACCTGTTGCACCCCCTGGAAGCGGCGCCGGAGCCTGGGAGGGGCGCGCACCGCGCTCTCTAAATAATTCAGGCGCGGCTTTCTCACACCTCTCAGCGCCGCTGGGTCGCAGGCTGCCCCGGCGGCGGGGCCGTGCGCCCCCGGAGAGGTTCTAGCACGGACGCCGGCAGTTGTGACTTTCCGGGCGCCAAGAGGGGCTCGAGAGTTCCGCGGACGAGAGATTAAGGTTCGGCGGCGGCGGAGGAGCGCGGCGACCGCGAGGGGGGAGCGGGCCGGCTCGGAGTCCCCGAGGCGGGAGAGGGGGCTCGGACCCGCGACCGCAGCTCTGCAGAAAGGACACGGCTCGTCCGCCCAGGCGTCGGGGTCCGAGCCGGGCGGGGGGAGAGAGTCCGGCGGGCCCGGGCCTCGGCCAAAGCCCCGGGGCGCTCGGGGATCGGGGAATACGGACGACGCCCCCTCCCCCACCCCCGAGGACTCGGCGGCGGGCGGGAGGCGCGGCAGGAAGCGGCGGGGCCGCCCGGCCCGGGGCCGCCAGGGGCCGCACTCACCATGTCGTACACGTTGAGCACCACTAACTGGTTGGCCCCCATCCTCGTCCCCGCGGCCGCCGCCTCGTCCTCCAGCCGCTCGGTCTCCGCGGGGCCGAGGCCGCTCCCGCCCCCGCGGCCGCCTCAGGGGGCCCAGAGCCGGGCCCTAAGCGCGCAGCCCGGCCCGCGGCAGCCGGCGCAGGAGCATCGGGAAGCCGCGCCGCTCCAGGGCGCCGCCGACAGGACCCTCAGCGCCCACCGGGCCGACGGGTGGCGGGCCCGCTCGGGCTCAGGCACCTCCCCTAGGCGCTAGACACGTGGGGAAAGGCGGGGCCTGGGCGAGGGGCGGGCGCCGGGAGCCCCGGGGGCGGAGCCAGCCCGGCGCCGAGCCGAGCCGAGCCCGCGTGCGCTCTCGCTCTCCGCGGCCGCAGCAAGGCGCCCAAAATGGCGCGGCCTCCGCGTCTCTCCACCGCGGCGGGGCGGAGTTCCGGGGAAACTACAGTTCCCAGCATGCAGTGGGGCTCACCCGCGGGGTTCCTGAAGCGCAGAGGCGGAGTCTCAACGATTACGGTCCGTCGTCGAGGCTTCATTTCCAGCCCTCGACTACAATTCCCGCCATGCCTCGCGGGTCCCCGACCCTATCAGACCGGGCTTCCCGGGACTACAGTTCCCAGCATGCAGTGCTTGGGAATCTGCGCCTGGTCCTTTGCGGTCCGGCCTTGGAAGTGGGGTGAGGTCTTCGATCTTTGATCTTCGATCTTCGATCCCTCTTCGTTGGTGCTGCTAATGTTGGTTTCTGTCGTGTTGAGCCTGGCGAAGCCAACGAAATGTGGCAAAAGATTATAGCAATGACCTTGTTTTCCAAATCCCTCATTTTTTATTTTTATTTTTTGCAAGAGGCGGGGGCGGGGAAATAGAGGAAGGCGGGTTCCTGGGGTGGGGGTGGGGTGGGGTGTAACAGGCGTCCAGTTAATCCTCAATTTAGAATCTTACGTTTCACGACACTGTCCGGGTGAGATGGAAGAGAGTCCAGGGCTCAGATTAGCGCGGCCCTGGCGCACAGCTGGTGCTTTTGCATGCATGCAACAGATGGTTGTGTCTGCCACGTGCCAGGCGGTGTTGTGGGCCCCGGGGGATACAGTAATAAACAGGAAGGGAGACAAAACATTGGTGGCATGTGCTTTGCAGAGAATTAGAACAGGATGGGCTGATGGAGGCTGATCTTAGAGTGGCTGCAGCGTGGAGGGCTCTTGCCAAGGTTTAAGCCGAGACCTGAATGACAAAAAGCCAGCCCTTACACATTTCAGGGGACAGGGATCCCGGGAGAAGGAAACCTCAAAGCTCATTGACTCCGCGAATTGGGAAGCTGTTCCCTAGGTGCACTCCCGAAAGGCAGCTGGGGTCCTGGGGGTGATGGGAGGCCAGGTCTGCAAGGCTTCCAAGCGGCCGGGGTTGGGGAGAGCGCGTTCAAGGGCGACGCCTCGGGTTTCGGCCCGGGGAGTCGGGAGGAGGGTGGCGCCGGTCGCAAGATGCGAAAACTGGGAAGGAGGCAAGTTAAGAGTGAGGACTCGGTCGTGATACGCTGGAGCTGCCGTTTAGAAAACATCCATCGTGCCACGTGGGCATTGGATGAACGGAGCCCTGGGACTGATTGCATTTCCTAGGAAAGAGTGTAGCTTAAGAAGAAAGAAAAAAATAAAAATAAAGGGGCCAGAGATAAAACTCTTGGACCCTTCATGTAGAGGTCAAGTAGGGAAGGAAGGGGAAGCCTGGGCAGGAGAGCATGGTGACACAGAAGCCACAGACTGTTGACTGAGCAACGTGGAGGTTACCGGTGGCCTTGGCACCGCAGTCCGGGGGGGGTGGGGTCCAAAGCCTACCTGGGATGGTTGGAGTGAAAGGTCAGAAATGCGGACTAGGGCAGCTTAGGGCACTAACGGGATGGGGCCGGGTGGTCAGTGGAGGGCGTTTTAAAGATGAGAGTACTGAGGTATACTTGTATGTAAAGGGAAGTGGGCGACTTAGGGGAGAGGGCGAGATTTCCGCGTTCCTGGAATCGAACCCAGTGCACAGGACCTTGCCCGGCGAGCCATTTACCTACTGATAGGCACTCTTTTTCTAGAGTTTTGCCATGACAACCAGTGATACTAGACACACACATGTACACACACACCTGCTATTGGCTCTACTTCTCTGGTTGGACACTGAGTGTTACAAATACTAATTGCTTAGGAAGCTGTTATAGCATCTGGACAAGTTAAGAAGCTTATTTCAACCATTAAATTCAAAATGTAGAACTTAAAACAGAGCATCACTTTTCTTATTTTCGGTATCATAAGTTGTACATTTCAACTTCTGAAATGTGTTTGAGGCAGATTATTTAAATCCATGAACATCATTTTTTGTAGATAAATTAACTGCAGTCATATAAAGTTTCATTGTAATAGCCAAATTTATTTTTAAAAAGGTTTTATTTTTATTTTTTAAAAAGCCATATGAGTGTATAGACTACCTTTTAAGATAAATGCAGACACATTAAGAGTTAATTTTATAATAAAAAATATAAATGAAAATATTTCTGTTTTGGATATTTAAGAACATTTTTCAGATCTTGAATTGGATGATACTATGAACTTTTGTTCATAGTATTTCTTGGTCAAACACATGTTCTCAATATAAATATATATATATATATATATATATACATATATATACACACTCAATACAAATATATAATATATATATATACACTCCTACATACATATATCCGTAGTAAACAAGCTTTCATTTTCTCCTAAATGTTCTTTTGCTTTCTTTCAGTTTTGTAAATTAGCTCATACATAAGTTGTTTGTAAATCCTCATGTAATGGAAGTAGCTAAAAATGAGAATACTGAAGAACAGTAGCATCAGGAGAAAGAGGGTGGAAGCAACCAGGTAGCCATTTGGACTGAAAAAGAAAGAAAATGTCATTAGAACGTACTGTCCACCTTGGTGGTTAATATATTTAGTCAAACAATTTCTGAAGAGCTAGCTCCTCTTCTACTGACAGAGAACACCGATTAAGAACACACCTTGTCCACCCTCAAAACGTTTACCTCTTAGTGTCTGAGGCTGAGTGGGCAGGAAAACAGACAGGATGATCATTAGGGTGAGAGGCTGCTGTGAAAAGGCTGTATCTGTTTCCCAAAGTTACTCAGAAACAACACATGGCTTATCTCATTTGTAAATTATCCGCACCATTAACCCTCCATTAGCACAACAAATTGAGGAGTCAGTAATATTTAAAGAAGGGCCATAAATAATAGTTCCCCTTACACGGTCAACATTTTACAAAACAACAAAAACAAAATCAGACCCAGGACAGGGAAGCAAGAGTCATTTGCGGTCCCAACTTAATATTAAAGTTAACTTTTTATTCTGCTCTCTAAAGAAACTGGTGTCGAGTCCAGGGAAGTGCTTTTACAACCAGTTTCCTGGATGTGCAGGGGCGATGGCCACTGGCCTAGGTGCAGACACAGCCACAGTCTACCCCTTGCCCCGTAGGTGGAGTTGACAGACATGTTTGATGGGAAGACAGTAGCTGCTGAGGGGGATGGAACTAAAAGGGAACCCAGCTGCAGTAACAATTCTCGGGAGTTCCCTCCTACGGCAAATCCCTGGTATAACAGATACGTTCAATTTCTAGGACATCAAATATAGGGCAGAGATAATAGGGTCCTTTTTAGCTGCCCCCCTGTGTCTTTCAACTTCTCTCTTTAAAGCCTAGTTAGGCAAATTATTACCTGGGAAGGACGCCATAGATCTCTATCGCAAAGACAGCTGTTAGGTTGCAGAAACTGCAAATGAGAAAAATAATATTGAAGATTAAGTACAATATATTAGGGCTCCCTCCACAGCTCTATGGTAATGATCAAATCATATATAATCTTAGTTAAGGTGTCATTTTCTTTTTCTTTTAAAAAAATATATCTTTATTGATTTCAGAGAGAGGAAGGGAGAGGGAGAGAGAGAGATAGAAACATCAATGATGAGAGAGTCATTGATCGGCTGCAGCCCGCAACCCGGGCATGTGCCCTGACCGGGAATCGAACCCCGATCGCCTGGATCCTAGGTCGATGCTTAACCGCTGAGCCACGCCCGGCCGGGCAAGGTGTCATTTTCTTGACAAGGGAGAGAATAGATACATTTACTTAACAGTGGCAATGGTTTTCCATATGTGTGACTTAGGCTGCTTGCTACAATCCTAGAGCTGGTCACTGCAACCTCACTGTCCTAACAGCTTTACACCATTTTGATAGTGGTTCCCGAGACAACAGCAGTAATGATATTAATAACAACAAAAATAAGTATTGACAAAAACAATAAACAGTTAACATTTTTTTGACCATTAATACTTAGGGCAAGTGATACTAAGCGAGCATTTGCTATGTACCGGGTAGTGTACCAGATGCTCTACATGAATTATTTTGGTTAATCTTTATATCAACCATTCCTCTTAGATGAGGAAATGGAGACTCAGATAGGTTAAGCTACTTAACAAATGTTTACAGAGCTGTAACTAGCAGAGCTGGGATTTGAATTCAGGGTTTTCTGATCAAAGTGTGTGTGATGTTCACCTGACGTAGCTGATTCCCTCAGAGAGCTGATGAGAATGTTAGGAATTCAATATATGAAACTGTTATTATTTCTAAAGTTACTGAGCTTCTCATAATTTAGCATATTGCTTGGAATGAGACAGGATATAACTAAAACATTAATGATATGATTTAACTTTTATGTGGGAGGAAGAGAGAAGAAGGAACTTTATTGAGTGTTTGCCAAGTGCCCAGCAAAGTTAGGGATTTTTACCCAGGTACTTCATTTAATCCTCAGAGTACTATAAGAAAGGTTTTACTGACTCATTTTACAGACAAAAATAAGCTTAAAGGGACAAAGCAATTTGCTTAAGACTGCCTAGCTACTACTGGCAAAATTATGATTCAACGCAAAGTAGACTTTCTAGCACAATGCCCTCAAGGTCCATTCATGTTGTTGAAATGGAAATATTTTCTTCTTTTTTGTGGCTGAGTAATATTCCATTGTATATATATGTACCACATTATTTATCCATTCATCCACTGATGGACACTTAGATTGCTTTCATGTCTTGGCCATTGTAAATAATGCTGCAATAAACATGGAGGGGCAGGTATCTTTTTTCATATTTTTATTGATTTCAGAGAGAGGAAGGGAGAGGGAGAGAGAGAGAAACATCAATAATGAAAGAGTCATTGATCGGCTGCCTCCTGCACACCCCCTGCTGGGGATCGAGCCCGAAACCCGGGCATGTGCCCTGACCGGGAATTGAACCCCGATCTCCTGGATCACAGGTCCATGCTCAACTGTTGAGCCAGGCCAGCCAGCCGCAGGTATCTTTTTGAAACAGTGTTTTGTGGAACTCTTCTGTTAATGGTGACCCCAGACTCACATGCAAAGTAGTACTCTCACCTCAGTAATTCCCCCAGAGAAAAACCACCCCGTTAGCTATTTTGGTCAAAGAAAAGACCATAATTTTTAATCACCTAATCTAGAAAACTGGAAACCATATCAGTTCTTTCTTTTCCTTCATTTTCCACATTAGATCAACACAATCTCTTATTTTGAACACATATTTATTAGACTTTTTCCTTTCCTTTCTTACTGCTGTCAGGCCTTCCTTTTGCCTCTTGCCTTGTTAACTTCAGTCTCTGCATTTATCTGTGTATAGTTGACTTTCCTTTTGTACCATTCTTTATGCCCTTCTCAGGCTAATTTTTCAGGACCTATATTTTCGTCACAACACTCCCCTTGTAAGGATGCTAAGGAGGCCTTCTCTCTAGGACGTGGTTAGAAATTGACTTCAACATTATGCCTTAAATTAGTCTGCCTCCTTTGTTTCCTAGCTCTTCACTCAAGGTATTTTCCACCTTCCTTCATGACTCTACAACCCATAGACATTTCATTATCAGTGCGATTTCTTTCATCTCAAGGGTGTATTCTAGTCCTCTGGCAATGTAAATTCTATCACTGTTCCTTACTCTCCAGGGAAGCTTTCTTCTGACGCTCAAAATAGCATTGCTCCTTCCCATCTTTAAATTATTATTCGGCCCATCAAGAATACAAATGATTATATTTGAAAAGCATTTCAGTATACGCTCTGATTTAACCCCCCTTGTTTTGTGTGTGTACCCCCCCTCCCCGACTCCTTCTTCCCCAACCCGTTTAATTATAAGCACCATGAAGGCTGAGACTGTGTTTGTATTTGCATCTATCATAGCCAAGGAACATAGTAACTGTGAAATGATGAATTAACGTTCAACATGAAATCTTATCTCCCACCCCTGTAGAATGTTTAATGTGACTGCTACAAAAATAAAAAGCAAATACGTAAATAATAGCAAAAATTGAGTATCTGAGTGACATCAAATTAAATTAACACAGAATATAGCATGGTGATTGCCAGAGGGGAAGGGAGGTGGGGGAGGTAGAAGAGGGTATAGGGGGGATAAATGGTGATGGAAGGAGACTTGACTTGGGGTGGTGAACGCACAATACAATATACAGATGGGGTGTTACAGAACTGTACATCTGAAATGTATATAATTGTATTAACCAATGTCACCCCAATAAATTAAACTAAAAAAATAAAAATTTAACTTTGAACTAATGCTAAACGTATTATAATAAAACATTTATATTCACCTATAGTTTGGATCCAGGATCTTCACTTGAAACACATACATTCCAGTATGGTGCATGGGCCAAATTAAATGGTTGTTGTTAGACTTGTTGATAATCTCATATGGTTGGTGCAAGTCTCCTGGTTTTCCGATGGCATAAGAAAAGCAGTGCTTATAGTTCTGAACAGGAAACAAAGATAAAAACCCACTTGATCAAGCCATCTAGTCTGTGAGAAAACAAATCTTCCCCAGCCTCGTGAATGACACACTTCATTTCTAGCCAAGGACTTCTCAGAAGAGTATGTCGGCCATGTCCAGAAACTCAGTCTTTCTCCTGAGAATTTACGTCCCTAAAGTTACCGCCTGGATCTTTTATGCAGGTCACTCACCCCTGTAGAATCGGGACTGTGTAGCTCCTTCATTCCAGGTATATGTTTCAGGGAAAGAGCACCTCTGATGGCCATGTTTAGTTCATATACAGCTCAGTTACCGCACAGTTGACCTACCTACCCTTCAGGAAGTGTAGCTTTACTCACTAGGATGTAACTAGTCTTTGCAGGTACCTGCCTTCCATTATATTCAGACTCCAGCCTGAACTCGCCCTCTTAATGGAGAGCTTTGTGTTTTCGTACAGTAGAACCGAACACTTAGGCCTGGCGTGGGAGCTTCAAACCTTTCTTGAACGTAAGCCACTATTTCAATAGTTCTAAAATGTGGTCCCCAGGTCAGTAGTACCAGCATCACCTGGGAACTTGATAGAAATGCAGATTTGGGGGCTCCCTCCCCAGATCTGTTGAACGAGAGACTTTGGGCCCAGAGATCTGTTTTAGCAAGTCCTCTAGGTGGTTCTGATGTACACTAGAATCTGAGAGCCTCCGCATTGTATCCTACTGATGGCGGCAAGCTCCATGACTGTTAAACCTAACAGGTGGCCCATTGCTTCAAGGAATGTGTTATTTTGGCAAAATCTTAGAACATTTGGGTGCCCTTTCTAAGATTTTGGCAAATAAAGTATCACACCTGTCCTCAGCCCCAGACCCTTCAACAAAAAGTCAGGAGGGTAAGTTTTATTTTTAACTGATTCCATGACTAGTTTAATTTATTATGATTTCTTAATAGTAGATTAATACTCTATGTAATAGATAGATGAGCTATACTTAATTAATTAGTTTCAAGAAATATTTATTGAGCACTCATAATGGGTTAGATGCTGGGGATACAGCAGTGAACAAAGCACATGAAATTTTCTTCTCTTATGGAGCTTACATTCCAGTTGGGGAGCCAGATAATAAATTGGATAAATTAGCAGACTATATATAATGTGTCAGTGAGTTATAAATGCTAAACACATTAAAGAAAATAGGGAAGACAGATATGGATTGTCATGGGGTGATGGTTATAGAGTGGCCAGGGAAGTCTTTATTGACTTGTTGAAATTAAAATGGTACAAGTCAGCATGAGTATGTTTTTTTCTGACCATGGTTAGCTGCTAAGGTGGATAGTTGAATTTAACCAGGGTTGTGATTTAGTCACACAGATACGAAGAAATAAGATGGAGAGGCAAAGGAATTGAAGGTACATATTAATAGAACGATGTAATTAATGACTACAGAATTGAAGCTGTGTAAAGAGGGAAACGATAACCTGGGAGTGAGGGTGTAGGATGAATAGATTGAAGGTCATATTGGGGTTGAGGGATTGTTCGAAGGATTGTTAGAGTAAAGCTGCTAGGGTTTTAACATGAAGCTTTTAACATGTTTGTCAGGTATTTACTAATCTGTAAACACAGATTTTTCAGCAGATAAAATTATACAAAATTGTTAGTAACAGGAGCAACAGAAGGTCAAACAGAAATTAAGATGAAGCACTTTTGAGAATCACAATATAATCCAACAGAAAAATTGGATTTGACTTTTAAAACCAAATTTAAATCTCAAGTGTTTCCTTCAAGCTTTATTAGTTATGCCAGATTACTTATTATAAGTAAACAATTTTCAAGGTATTGTTTTTCTTACCTCAGGTCCCCAAGCTGATTCTAACGGGAGGTGCTTGTTAAGCGCGGTCATTGACTTCCACGTCTGGGCTTCATTTAAACAACCACTCTATCAAAAGATATATAGTACGTTAATTTATTCATAACTAGTTCATGTATTTTAATGCCACTAAAATTACATATTTTAAAAAGTTCAATTATTTAATTATTCTTAAATTCTTTTATTAATTTGAACTGTTTCATGTGAACATTATGTTATCTGTGACCGGTCGAGCTTGGCCTGCAAACAAAGGGCAGAATAAGGGGGCTGCACTGTGCAGGCCAAGTTCCACCAGTTGTGGAAGGTGGAGGAAAACCGGGAGAGTGGGGGCGGTGAAGCCAAGGTCAGCTGGTCAAATGATACAAAGAAGTCAAGTGAGGTGAAGCCTAGAGAGTGTCTGTTTGATTTAGCACAAATGTGATCAATGTCTGAAGGTCAAGTGCGGACCCATAAATAATCCAACATTAATACAGTGTGGAGAGAAAGGAAATTATTTATCTATAATTACATCATACTACTATCAATGCTATCTTATTTTTTCGGATCACTTTAAGTCTGCTTTATATGACAGTGACTTCTTTTTCATAAATTAATTTTAGCAGTCATAGGATATAAGGGTAATATGGTTTTGTTCCCTTATTCACAGCAGACTGGCTTTATTTTCCTTAGATAATTTAGAGACAGCTTTAAAATAGAAAGACATGCTTAGTTGCCACTAAATTCTGTTTAATTCTGGGATGTCGCACCTTCTTCATGGAGGTATTATAGCTGTAGTCATCCCTGCCGTGGATTTCCCACACGATGAAATTGACTGCAACATGTTCAATAAAGCCATTTTCATTGTATCTGAAAAACAGCAACCACGGAAATAACTGCATCATGCTGCTATAAATATTGCTTTATTTTTTCTGGCCCCTTCAAGCCTGTTTTATATGACAGTGACTTCTTTTTCATAAGAGTGGCTCAGCGGTTGAGCGTCGACCTGTGATCCAGGAGACCCAGGTTCGATTCCCTGTCAGGGCACGTGCCCGGGTTTCAGACACAATCCCCAGTCAGGGGCGTACAGGAGGCGGCCGATCAGTGACTCTCATCATTGCTATTTCTGTCTCTCCCTCTCCCTTCCTCTCTCTGAAATCAATGAAAGCATATCTTTTGAAAAGATGGTTACATGTCTTCCCTGTCAGTTACTGCCCATTCTTCTAAATGGAATTGTCCCCCACACTCCTTGGATGGAAATTCCACGTGGGACCTTGGTCTCAGGCAGGTTGCCTGTGTGTCTGATATATTTTCTGCGTCCCATCTCTGTGCCTGTCATAAAAAAGAACAGATCCTTGTTCACTGCCCAGATCTCTGTCTGACTTCGCAGTTACTCTATCTGCCTTCCCAGGTCAGCTACAAATTGCTACCATCCACTCCTGGTTATAAAGAACAGTGATTGTCCCATTCTCACAAATTGGGCAGAAAAATCCTAAATGTCAGAAAGTGATATCTGAGAAGCTATTTCATTTCTATCTGACTTCTTTTTTTTTTTTTTTAGAAATTGTAAAGAGAGGAGCTCAGGTGTAACTAGGGGTAGGAGTAGTGGACCCCGACTTTGTTCTTGGAGCAGGAGGAAAGTCATAGAGAACTAAACTCTAATGAGAGCTCTGGACCCTCCCCACAGGAAAATGCACCCGTGTGTGGACACACACAATTTTGAACAGTGTCAGAGATTTGGGTCAGGCTTTAGCAAAGCTCTAATTCTAGGAACCTCAGAAGGTGCAGAATGCTCGACTGCGTCTTCTATGAGCCATCAGATTTTTTGAATGACTAAGACTAGTTGCAAAGCCATATGTTTTCTTTAAATAAAAAGGATCTTACTTGAACTCTGAGCTGGACATCTTTTGACACTCACGAAAAGCAGTGAGCTACAGTGTCATCTAGTGGCAATAAGGACAAGTTGCAGGACCCCGACTTTCTGGGTTTATAAGGATCTTGGGTAATATTTTATTTCATTGAGATGATGGGACCAAAATACTTGCCTGGGTAAGCATGGCTTATTTTCATTAATGTTCATTTATGTAAGATACACTATTAATTAAACCTGCAAAATTTAGAAATGTCACTAGTTGGCAACTAATTTCCCTATAATTTGCCACATCACTACACGGTTCTGCTTTTGGGCAGATGAGGCCTCTCTGTGGATCCCTTAGACTCGTGATTTCAATCCTGAGCCTTGCTGACCCGAGAGGAAATGACCCTCCTAGGGTTAATTAATTTGTAGAGATAGCAAATAATTTGCCTTTGAGTGTACCTTTTGTGTGCAAATCAGCCAACCCAGAGCCTCATCCCTGCCTTATCCATTCCTTCCCACAGAAAACACAGTAAAGGCCCTCGCTCCAGTTTCCTCTCCCTCCCTTTCCTCCGGACTGATCCTGGTGCTTCCCGTGTGGCCCTGTATGACTCGCTGCGCCTCCTGTTTCTTGGGGTCAGTATGTATAATAAATTTCTTCCTTCATAACAGTCATTTCCCTGTCTGTGTGTCTCACCCTATCGGATTAAAGAAAATCCTGAGTGCCCCTAAAATACCCATAATACCTGCTCCTGAACTCCCTGCCTCATAGTAAAGCAGTTATGTCCCAATGTCCCCCCCACCCCCAGCATTGCTTCTGTGGCACCAGATGTTAGTTTGGGATAGATTGTCATGGACGCTGAGAAAGCAAAGGGGCAGCTGGGATGACTTGCATTGCCAGCTGGGTCATACTCCCAGGGCTTGCTTCATTCTTACTAGTGTTTGATGGTGAATCTACTGTCATGTTATCTGTAAAATTCTGCCCAACCTTGTTCCCGAGCTGTTCTCTATAAAGGTAAGGCATTTTTTTGTAATCTGGAGTCCTGGACTACAGACTCATTTCCCAGGGATCACCCGTCTACCTGTTTCTCAAAGCTTAATTAATAGGCACTCAAATTTGCCTCTGACAACAACCTAATTGAATACTTAGTTATCAAGTATGTATTGCTATAATTTGGTTGAACTGGACACTGAGCCTAATTGTTCCATAGTTAGCCTCTAAGATGTAGTTGATTATCCTAAGAGAATTGGAGGCAACAAGCTTTGTCAAATGATTCCTGGTAGCAGGGATACAAATAAGTTACCTCTAGAAAAAAAGTACTTCTACCTGTGATACAATTTAGATAATTTTACGAATTCTTTTATCTCCTTTCCTCAACTTGCTGTTAAGTCTATCCTATCAATTTTATTTTTAAATTTCAGGTACTATATTTTTACAATTTAGTATTCCAGTTTTGTTTTTTTTAATAGTTAGCATTTCTCTGCTGAGATTCCCACTGGTTTACCCATTCTTTACACTTTTCTTGAGAATTTTAAAATATATTTATACTTGCTGTATTAAAGGCCTTTTGTGCTAATGCCAGCCAGAGTCTAGTCTACAACTGTCGGTGCCTTTTATTGATTATGGGTCATTTTCCTGCTGCTTTAGGTGTCTAATAATTTTTTTAAAAACTTTTGTACTGAACATTTAAAATGATACATTGTTGAGAAACTAGGTTTTGTCATTTTCCTCTAAAGAGGTGTTTTTTTTTTTTCTTGTTCTGGAAGGAAGATAAATAACGAATGGATCTGCCCGATCCTGTTGAGACTTAAGTCTTAGGACTTGCGGGGCTTTTAAAAATGTTTGGTTTTGCCCTTAAATCCCAGGGCATAGCATTTTGTCCTTGGCTTACTTATCAGAGGTCACCCTTTCTGGTTTCAATGGAATATATCAGGTGTTTTCCAATACCCTCTAAGTTGATGGGACTGAAACTCCGGACTTTCTCTCTTAGCATCAGGTAGGTGTTGAAATCTCTGCTTCCTCTCCTCGCACAAGCACAGTTTAAGAGTTAGCCAAGAATTTGAGGAAAGAGTTTTCCATATTTCTTTTGCTCCCCTCTATGGGACTCTGTCCTTTCTAGGGTTTTAAAATCTACCTTTACAGCTCTTTTGCAGTCCCAAACTTCACTGCCTGTCTCTTAAATCCAGGAGGACTGTCCCTTTCTCTTTAAGCCCTGCCTATTAAAATCACTAATTTTTCTCATAAATGATTCCTCTTCTTTGTATTTGTTGCTGTTTCCTCCCTGGACTCCTAATACAGTTTTACTCCCTGGGCTCCTTACTTGGACTTGTTTCCCTGAAATTCATCTTCTACACTTCTACATAGAACTAGCAAGAGCACATATTTGGTCATGCTGCTCTATGGTCAGAATGGAGAGGAAGGCTTCCACGGTCTGGAAGCCGCCGAGCTCATTTCCCGGCCTCTTCTTCTGACACTTCATTTCTCACTGTATGCCCCATCAACACTGCACAGCTTGAACTAGAAATCTTCTTCCTCAAACTATCACTTTTGCTGAAAAGGCTTACCCAGCCGAATTCATTACCTTCCTCACTTCCCTCCTTCCCCTCCTGCCTTCAGCTAAATATTCATTACCCGTTAAGACTCAGCAACTCAACTCAAATGCATGTTTGTTTTCTGGCAGCATTTCCCAGAGCCCCCCTTCCTTCCATAGCTAGGTTGGATACTTTTCTTTTGAGTTTCAGTGCCAACCACCCACATTATTTCTTTCTATCATTCCACTTAGCTTATCAGCTTGTGTGTTTATCTAATTCATCAGACTCTTGGGCCCCTGAGCGCAGAAATCCTGTCTAATTTATCTTTGAATCCCCAGTGCCTAGCATGGTAATTAGTGCAGAGCAGTTGTTTAAGAATGATGAGTTGAACTGAAGAGTGCCCGTCTCTGGGAAAGAACATTAAGGTAGTTTACCCCTGGGGGATGAGGCACTATATAAAATAAACAAAGAATACTAGGCCTCAGGGAGGGAGGGAGTGCTGGGTGCCCAGGAAGAGCAGTGGCATGAGTAGATGCATAGAAGATCAAGGCTAAACAAGAAGCAGAGCAGGGACTGCGGGAGGCTGACGTAAGGGGGAGGGGACAGTGGAGTCTTACTACCGCCCTGCCGAGGAGGGGGCAAGAGGAGGCTGACAGGGGCCTTCGGACCCTCACAGGGAAAGCTCTGATGGCAAAACTAAATTGGAGCTCCTGATTCATTATTCCACACCCATTCACCCTGTGGGGTCTCAGAAGTTGTCCTCAGCCTAAGAGGGCCCTGAAAGCGGAATGCCTTGACTAAAATTTTGATGTTTTACACCCAGGAATTGCACTTCCAGTAATTTATCCTAATGGCATATCTGGACTAGTGTCTACATGTACATAAATATGCACCACAATTTTATTTATAATAGCAAAAACTTAGAAACGTGAGCCATTTATCTCATATTTTTATATTTTAAATTTTGTAATAAGCCGTGTGACTTCTATAATCATAAATCAAGAATAAAAAGTCAGAGAAGCAAGCAAATGTGTACAAAATTACTTGGAAAAGTGTTCCCCGTAGCATTTTTGTTCATATTTTTATTAGGATATATTGTTTATAAGAATTGTTAGAGATAATATTTTTGGAATCTCCCCAATCCTTCATTAGTAATATAGCTTCTTTCCTTGAATGTTTTTAGTTATTATTGGCCCATGGAAAGAAAAGTCATATGTCACCTGAGGAAGGTAGTTTCTGTCAAACTACCCTCAGTGTGATAGGGGTGCTGGTAAGAGCTTGGGGAGAGATTTAGAGAAGGTAAATCGAGGGTTAAGAGCCTGCCTGCATCCTTGAGAAGAGTCTCAGCTTTCTTATCCACTTATGTCTCAGCTGCTAAATAGTAACCTCCCTCAATTCGGGCACCATAGGTTGTCTAACTTTGGTTCACTAAGTCTGAAAACCCAGTGTCACATATATTGGGTGCTCAAAAATATTTATTAAATGCACGATTAATTAGCCTTCTTTTCATCTTTTAGTTCAAAAACTTTGAAAGTAAGTTCAAATTTTAGTGAGAATATACTTACAATTGAATCTCAGGGTGAAATGTCTCTCTGTAATGAAGTTTCAATGGGCAGCCATATTTTTTCCATTTATATTTTACTCTCTAGGAAAGGAAAAACACTTTGGTTATTTTCTATATTAGGCTGATTGATAAAACTATAGTTTTCTTACCAAGTTTTTAGGTGGTCGATGCCTCAGATTTGACCTGTAAAAAAGACATTTTTCATTACTTACCTTTCCTTTTTTTAAACTTAAACATTAAAACCATTCCCTTTTTTGGGTAGGGAGATATCACAGAAGTCAAACAGATAACCATAATTATACAATACTACCAAAATATGTGGAGATTAAACAACACACTTTTAAGTAACGCATGGGTAAAAGAAGAAATCTTAAGAGAATTTTAAAAATATTTAAAACTAAGTGAAAATGAAAACGCAACTTTTCAAAATTTGTGAGATGCAGTAAAAGCAGTACCTAGAAGTACATTTATAGCCATGAATGCATATATTATCAAAGACTGATCCTAATAAGAATACTAACAGACTAAATTATTGATACTACATTAATAAAAACTCAGTACTTATATTAAAATATTTCTTACTTTTCAATAATGTAAAAGAAATCATGTGGAAGACATTCTTGGTTATTAACTCTACGAAAATAAAAATAAAACATAATAAAGTTGTAATACCCTTTCTTATATACTTACACAAACATTTAATCACTTAACTCAGTAATTCTTAAACTTGAGAGTGTCACAGAATCATCACTTATTGAATTATCTCTAGGGTTGGTGTGTTACTCTAGCATTTCTATTTTTAAAATCAGTTTCACAAGTATTTCTGAAGTCACTAGAATTTGAAATTTACTGGTCTACTTATTTTTGATACATGTGAAAAACTGATAGAAAATCTATCAAAATGAAGACAAATTTCTGTGGATGGTTTTATTCCTCATACATTTTTAAAAACACAGATCTCTAATTTGTACTAGAGACTCAATTGTGCAGGTAAAGAACTACTTTAGGATTCACATAATTTGTAGTTAGGGTTCATGCAGACATAAGGCTATCATGGTATGTGAGATGATAGCGCTTTTAGTAAGTTAAATTATTCCTTTGACCTCTGTTTTGGCTACTTCTAGTGTAGCTCATAAGGAACCTTAATCACACCACTGTGTTTAGACAGATAATGGAAGTCTAGACCATCTCCCACCCCAAAACTAAATTAGACCCCAAGAGATGCCCTCCATCCTTGACAAATCTCCTGTCAGAAGTAACTTGGATCCCACAGGTCTCCTTTGGTAACTATGAAACCTTAGGCCCACCACCACCACAACCTGAATCCAAGTTATTAGGGTTGTTTTTAGAGTTCCAGAACAGTGGGTCATTGACTACGAGGCCGGGACCTTAGTCTTGAAATCTCTGTTTTGTAAACATGCTTGCTAGGTGATTCTGATGAGTAACCAAGCTTGATAATTGCTATCTAGACCCTCCCAGAAATATATTGATTCAAGATGCTTTGCATCTCACTGAAGCAGAAAATCTGCATTCAGTGGTACTGGGAGTTGATTTTGGTAACATGTTGCTTAGAACAACTACCCTCAAATTTTAATGCCCCTACTAATCTTATGGAAATTTTTAAAAAATAGACATTCTGACTAGCAGGGATGTAGCCTGACATTCTGCATGTCTACTAAGTTACCAGGTGATGTGTGGTCCATAGATCATACACTAATGAGCAAGGATGTAGACCATCCCAGAAATAGGATGCTATAGGCTGCGTAAACCAGTTAGCCGTTGTGTTTCTCGGAAAAGGAATTTCTGAAAATGCAAATTCCTTGCTGAATGAGATGGGAATAAAGTATTAATCCAGCCACTGATTATTACAGTTCAGTCCTCAAAAGATTGTTAGAATGACAGAGGAGCAGACCTTTGTTTTGGATGAGAGCAAATCATTTCATAAACAGACTCAGATAAGAGTCAGCATCCCCCCACTTTCACCCCCACTTCTAACCATGGGAAAGAATCACAGTACATTGCTGTCTCCATTATACATTTAACCTCAGTTAAACAGATTTCTGTATGTTGACCTGGATTTTCCCATGTAGAAGAAACAGAGCTGTGGCAAGTGGATAACACAGAATCCAGCATGCATCACTACAAACCACATTCAGGCCAATGAAAGTCACAGCCCTGGAGGGAACACTGGCTTCTAAGTTTGCTAAAAAAATTTCCCATAAAAAATGATATGGATGTAAACAATTCTCTGATGGGAATGAAATTATTACTGGGTTAAGTAGGAAGGAAAACAGAGGCAAGTGTTTCTTCCTCTCATTTCTCTGGGAATGAGCTGTAGGCTGAAGAGCTGAGGGAGTCAAAGGCAAAAGATGGAAACTGGTTTATTAAAGGGGAAGGTGGAGCAAACTGCTGGTAATAGAGATGTTAATTCTTTTTCCCTTTGAGTAATGATCAAGTGTAATATTTGACTTGGCAAAAAGTTCAAACCATTTTGCTTTGGACAAACCATCAATTCAGTTTTTTATTTCATTATGGACATGTCAGTCATTAGGCTAAAGTGATCACTAATAATTACCATTTAGTTCACCATTTGCTTTAAAACTTAAAGAGTAAGACAGGTCAACTGCAAATATACTTGCCTTTTAACTGTAATGTATTTAGTAGTATCACAGCCAACAGCGACTTGGATCACCTGAAATGAAGGAGTTTAGGTGGTGAGTTCAGTGGTTCTGATTCACATTTCTATATTTCAAGCCATTACATTTCAGATTAGAAATAATAATATTTATTTATTTATTTAAAAATAAAATCTTTATTGATTTCAGAGAGAGGAAGGGAGAGGGAGAAAGAGAGAGATAGAAATATCAATGATGAGAGAGTCACTGATTGAGCCCACAGCCCAGGTATGTGCCCTGACTGGGAATCGAACCCCGATCGCCTGGATCCTAGGTGGACGCTCAACTGCTGAGCCACGCCAGGCCAGGCACAATACATTTTTTTGAATAAAAAAATGGTTAAAGTTTTGAATAAATAAATGCAGGATAAATATGGACTCGGTGGCAGTCTTCCCTGACAAACTATATCCAACTTTAATTTCAGTTTTCCTTTACACAGCTTTATTTACTTCAAAAATGAGTAACTTCAGTCCTGGTCAGTTTGGCTCAGTGGTTAGAGGTTGGCCTGGGGACTGAAGGGTCCCAGGTTCTATTCCGGCCAAGGGCGCCTGCCTCAGTTGGAGGCTTGATCCCCAGCCCTGGTCAGGGCACGGGCAGGGGGCAAGCAATCGATGTTTCTCTCTCTCTCTGCCCCTCCACTCTCTCTGAAAAGCAACGGAAAATATCCTCAGGTGAGGATTAAAAAAAACACAAGAATAACCTTTCCGTATATGTTTATATATCTCACTCTAGATGGTAAACTCACAGAAGACAGAAATCAGATATTTTGTTTTCAAAGTAAACTAACGCTATCTCAGCAGTGAGCAACATTACAAAATGTTGCTCAGTGTTAGGGGGGTGGTATTATATGGAGGTCATATGGATTATTTAGTTTACCGCCTACACATTATTTTTTAAAATCTGTATTTCCATTACAGTTGACGTAAAATACTATATTAACTTCATGGGTACAACATAGCCATTAAACATTTATACGCCTTACGGAGTGATCCCTCAGCAAGTCTAGTGCCCATCTGGCACCATGCACAGTGATTACAATATTACTGACCACATCCCCTAGGCTGTGCTTTACATCCCCGTGACTGTAACTAGAACTCTGTACCCATGCCTTATTGAAGTAAGCGCTTTTTAGCCGTCTACCCGTGTCACTGACCTTGGGGGCGATCTCACACGTTTTCGAGTACTCGCTCGGCCTGACCTGGATGAGCACAGTCGCCGTGTTCTGTTGCCTGGGAGAAAGCGCACACAGGTGAGTGTGGACTCTCAGGGAGGCAGACGCGATTCTGCCCTCCTGCAGGGCAGACAGACCAGGGTCCCGTGCCCCTGATGCGACTGACCCCCCATGAGCAATGCTGGGGACAGAGACGGGGTGGTGGCGACTGCGCCCTGCTTCTGCTGAGTGCGCTGTGGTCAGACCCCAAAGTCATCCCCACCCCGCGGGATCCCGTATTTGGCAGCACAGGGCGGACACGGTGGGAAAGAGAAAGGAGCATCTCTCAGCATTTCCACCCTCAGTCCCCTGGAGGGTGGAGGCCTGCTGCTGGCATCCGGTCCTGCCTCCTGACTGTGACGAGGCCGCAGCCACCGTGGGGGTTCCTTCCCTAGCCTCCACAGATTTCCCCTCCTGTCGGTAACAGTGAGGTGGAAGTTATGAAGTTCGTTTTCTGAACCACATTCCGCTGCATAATATGATCTCACTGGAATGGGAAGGGAGGGCAGACAACACAGTGCCTTTCTAGCTTACGAAGTGCTCATAAGTCATTTTGTGCTCGGGCTCAAAACCATGGGAGAAATTTAGAAAGCTTTACCACACTTCCTTCCCTGCTAAGGTTCGCTTTTGGAAAAAACTGGGGGAAAACAAGTACAAACAAACTAACCACAAACAAATGTCCTTTTCCTTCCAATATTTATTACATTTTAGTGTTTATTTAGTTATATATTAGGTATAAAATGTAATAAATAAATGAGGATACAGATAGCTCATTTTTCATATTTTTAAATCACTGTACCATACTTCATTAATTCTTAGATACATATTTTTTTCTCATTTAAAACCTTTGAAATCAAGAAGCATCTTCCTAGAAAAACAATGCTTTTTCCCCCAGAAAATATATTGAATCAGGACAATGATAACCATATAAATGACTTAGGACACAATTCTAGGTTGGTTGTCTTCCTCCAGAAATCAAATGCTTAGGTGCCACTTTGTTCCAAGAGTCAAAGATGGTGTTTTATCTGAGTCTACTCATAGTTGAAGACTTTTGGGGATATTAGAGTTCTAGTTTATGTTTAAGGATAGTATGTAAAGACTTTGGGATGGGAATCAATGATAAAACATGCTAAAAAATTATCAAGTCAAGAAATAGCTCCCTTTCTTCGCATCTTCAGTTGGACCAGTGAGCACTTTCAGATAGGCCATGTTTCTCTTTAATCACAAGGAATATTCTACATTTTAAAACACAATACTGATTTCACATCTATCCAGACACTTCAAGGGGTTTCAAAGCTGGACATTTAAAAGGATGCGGGGCCATTTACACTAAAGGACAGCCACAAACCAATGACCTGAATAGCATATTTAACATGAGTAGGTTCTTCTGAAAGTCATACTTACTGCAACTTGAAGTAATCTTCTACTGCCTCGTAATCTACTTTCTGAAAAAATGTTGTGATCTGAAAAAGAAAAAGTTTATGTAAAGCAAAAAAATTGGGAATGGGGAAAATGGATACTTTCAAGACAGGTTTAAGTCTCTTTAGATAAGAAAAACAATACATTTAGTGTGTTGCTTTTCTTCCAATTTTCTATCTCAGAAGCTCCAATTATGTACATATTAGATTTACTTTGCTACATTTCCCTTTTAATTTTATATTATCATAGTCCTTTTATTTCTACTGTTTCTCTCTCCCTTCTCATTTGACTTGTCATTACAATATTCTTATTTTTCATTTATATCCTGAGCATAGAGGATTTTTCACTTCCTTCTGTTTTCTAATAACCTTGTCTCTGGACCTTTTAATTACTTTTTTGAGGGTTTTAAATGATTACAGATGTCATATGGTCTGTAATTTTTGAGACTATGAGGAAGTATTTGCCTGAACCTTTCTGCTGTAGTTTTTGAGTAATTAAAAAAAATGTCCATTTGCCTTTTGCATATGTTCTTGCTATTTTATTCCATCTGGGCATGTTTCATCTTAATTTTCAGTATTTCACAAGTTTGCTATATTCTCAGGGTACAGTCATTTACAGAACATATATGATGTTAGAGGCAGGAAATTATAAGCCCCACATTTTTAAAGCATGGTACCTATGTCCCTAGATCCTTAAATTTTTAAATGTAGTTTTTTGTTTTATATATAAAATATATTAATATTAGTTACTTTCCTTGAACATGGAACTAGATTTATTTTTATTTATTTATTTATTTGAATATATCTTTATTGATTTCAGAGAGAGGGGGAAACAGAGAGAGAGAAACATCAATGATGAGTCATTGATTGGCTGCCTCCTGCATGCCCCTGACTGGGGATTGAACCCACAACCCAGGCATGTGCCCTGACTGGGAATCGAAGTGTGATCTCCTGGACCATAGGTCGATGCTCAACTGCTGAGCAACACTGGCTGGGCTAGATTTATTTTTAATGTAATGACCTTTACAACCTTCAGCTTTATCACAAAAGATTGTATATTTTGTGTTACACCACTTAGCATCCAGCTTATGTGTAAATAAACCTTGTCGCAGGAAAAAGATTTTTCCTAAGATTTTTCAGAGGCATAAAGTCTCTGTTCTTATCACAACATATTAGCCAGAACCAAACTGCTCTCTCTCTAAAGACACACACACACACACACGTACTTTTATATATCTCAAGATAAATATGTATGAAGAAATACTAAGTTAACTCAAAATGAGATTAGTTACTTGAATGGAACGCCTGAAACCATTAAAAACTCCTAAAAGAAAATACAGGTGTAAGCTCCTTGACACTGGTCTTGACAACGATGATTTTGGATTTAACACCTAGAGCAAAGGCGACAGAAGCAAAAACAAACCCTTTCTCAGAGTGTAGATTCCGAGGCAGTCGATGATCACTTCAGGCGGCAGCAAGTATGGCTTTTAGAAGAATCTACTCATGCTAAATATGCTATTCAGATCATTGATTTGTGGCTTTCCTTTTATTTAAATGGCCTCATATCCTTTTAAATATCCAGATTTGAAATCCCTTGAAGTGTCTGAATAGATGTGAAATCAGTATTGTGTATAACAATGTAGAACATTCCTTGTGATGAAAGGGAAACATGTCCTACCTGAAGGTGATTTACACCAATTGTGATAGAATGTTTGCAAAGATGGCTGCAATCAATAATTCCTCTCACTCGTGTATGCATGTCCCTTTACAGCATATTTTGCTGCTCTTCTATTAAGAGGTGGAGTTTATGCCCGGCCAGCCTGACCCAGAGGTTGAGCATTGACCTACGATCCAGGAGATCTCGGTTTGATTTCCAGCTTTGGGCTCAATCCCCAGCAGGGGGCGTGCAAGAGGCAGTGGATCAATGACTTATCACTGATGTTTCTCTCCCTCTCCCTTCCTCTCTCTGAAATCAATAAAAATATATTAAAATTTTTTTTTAAATAAAAAGTTCTTTAATTTAAAAAAAAACAGGCAGAGTCTATTTCCCCATCCTCTTAACCAAGGCTGGCCTTATGAATTGCTTTGATGGAAAGAGTGAGGTCAAACCTAGGTGCCAAGAGGCCTTGTAGCTTCTGCTCTCACCACCTGGGAACACTGCCCTGAGACTGCCTTGCAGAGAAGCCAGATCTAGTGTGGGGGATGGGGACCGCATGGAGCAGAGACAAGCACTCCAGCCGAAGCCCCTTGTCCTAACAAGCCAGTGCTTATGTCAACCACTTGGCCTGCGAATAAGGCATCTTAGACCATCCCATTCCAGATGAGCCGCCAGATGACCACAGCTTTATGAATGAACCCAGATGGAACCAGCTGAAATGCCCACAACCCAAATTGTTGACTCATAGCATTGGTTGTTGTTTGACGTCATTAGGTTTTGGGGTAGTGTTATACTACGATAGACAGTAGATAGAACTCTACGAAAAAACTAGGCAATAAAAAGAAATGAAGAGAGGAAAACAACACAACAGACAATCAGACACTTCTTCAGGAAGGTATTTTAAGTTGCAAAGGGACCTTAGATACTGAAAGTGAAAACTGTGGCTCAGGAATTAATGGCTTATCATGTTATTTATTAAAATCATGGATGTTTCTCAACACCTCCCAAGCTGAACCTCGAAGGGAGATCTGTTCGAAAAACACTAACATCATACTCTTACATTTATTAAAATCAAATGAAGATGTTTTAAAACAATAACTTACCACGGTTTTTGTGCAGTATCCTAACGCAATTTCATACTCAATCAGATGTGTCTTTTCTAATACTTTTGGGCCGTAGGATTCCACAAGAATCAGCAGACCAGTATTTTCTGGGTAGACTATTTTAGCCCAGAAAGACAGGTTCTGTCTCTTGTCCAAAATGTAAAAAGCACTAAAAATATTATTATGAAATGCCACGAAGGGGCATTTTTCTTTTTCTTTTTCTTTTAAAGCTATACTTTCCGTTTCCAGTCTTAAGGGATAATCCTGTAGATATATTGTGCCATTATCAAGAACATATACAAGAGATGCGTGACCAGAATGATTAAGTATCATTAATGATCTTGATGTACTATTTGTCCACATATGTAGCTTTACTGCATCTCTAACAGTAATCTTAAAATGAAACATGGCGTTATTTTCCATTTTTACCACAATATTTCCAAAGTAATCTGGAAAAGAGAGAGAAAAGTTTGAGTTACTTTAAGTAACCAAAAATCCATGCTATTTTATTTAAATGGACTTTTAACCAAAATAATTTAAAAAAATATATTTTTATTGATTTCAGAGAGAGGAAGGGAGAGGGAGAGATAGAAACGTCAATGATGAGAGAGTCATTGATTGGCTGCCTCCTGCATGCCCCCCCCCCCCACTGGGGATCAAGCCTGCAACCCAGGCTTGTGCCCTAACCAGGAATCGAACTGTGACCTCCTGGTTCATGGGATGATACTCAACCACTGAGCCACGATGGCTGGGCCAAAATAATTTCTTTTCTAATGACTGAGTGTTTATGTACTTCGTGAAAATTAGAGTGTGCAGGCACAAACCTGCCGCTTTACATGATGCTGGATAGCTTCTCTCCCACTTCACGGTAGAGCAGTTTTTCGCTGGACACCCTTCTCTTTGCATTCACTATATCACTTATATATCACATAACTTACAGAGGAGAAAAAGAGCTGGAATTAGTGTATTAAATAATAATGAGAATGAATAGGACAGGAATGGCATTATTAGGAAGCATTGTGTTATGGACCAAATTACTTCCCCAGCCGCCCATGCATATGTTGAAGCCCTAACTCCCATTGTAACTGTATTTGTGAGTCTTTAAGGAGGTAATTTAGGTTAAATGAGGTCATAAGAGTGGGGCCCTAATCCAATTAGACTGGTGTCCTCATAAGAGGAGGAAAAGGCGCCGGATCTCTCTCTCTGCCCCTTTACCCTTCTCTCTTTGCATGCACACATGAGAACACAGGGAGGAGGAGGCTGCCGTCTCCAAGTCAGGGAGACAGTTCTCATCAGAACCCAACGTTGACGACACCTTGATCTGGGACTTCGAGCCTCCAGAACCATGAGAGAATAAATTTCTATTGTGTAAGCCACCTAGCCTGTGGTATTTTGTTATGACAGTCCTAGCAGAAGAATACAATTGGCATGAAGAGATAGAGGTGGGGTTGGCTGGCAACTCTTCAGGTTTACTCTGTAAATAATAATATATTTTCTTCCCATAATAGAGTATTATGCTTAAGTCATAGAGGTTCGTAGACAGTAAGCCTCTTTGGTTCTATAGCCATATCTGTACAGTGGACAGTTAGTTGACTTCATAGCTTTCTTTTCAGATACAGCATTCTCTGTGGACCACTTCTATGGGTATACTTTCTTTGATTTTCATAAAACAACACTAAAAGAGGACTGGCTGAGAGGAGGAAGGTGAATTCGGAGCTAGGAAGGTTCAGAGTGTACTGTACTTCTGCATCTTACATTTTTAATTTTCTCTTAATCCTCACCAGATATTTTATCCATTGCTTTTGAGAGAGAGTGGAAGGGAGAAGAGAGAGAAAGAGAGAAACATCAATGTGAAGAGACACATTGATTGGTTGCCTCCTGCACCCCCCACCGGGGCGGGGATCGAGCCCGCAACCAGAATCAAACCTGCGACCCTGCGGTCCGCAGGCCAACACGCCAGCCACTGAGCCAGACAGGCTAGGGCACACCATACATTTGGAATCTGAATAAATAAGTGATCTTTTCACAAATTACCATAAGCTATAACCTAATCAAATGCCTAAATCAGAAATGCCAATTTTTAAAGGATCAGAATATTTTAATATCTGTGTCAACACACATTTCCTTATAAAGTTAAGCTCCCATCTAGTTACAATGTTGTCAGTAGGAATTCAACAATATAATTATGTTCCTGAAATCGTTTTGCTAACAGGTGAGGTTAACATGAAGCCTGGAATGTTTTTCAGAGTGTTTTAGTGAAACTGCGAGGACAAAATGCCCTTAATGCTGAGGCCACAACACAGGAATCAAACGCCAGCATTTTCATGGTTCTGCCCCTGAAGTGACTGGAGCAATACCGTGACTGGGTCATTTTCCCCGTGTGACTCAGGTTTCTTTACGCATTTGTTTCGTTTGCTTTTGGCAGTAAATCCATCCAGGCTTACCAAATTCTTGGCCTGTTGTGCTTTGTGTGTGTTTCTAGAAACTTCACAAGGTGGAAGGGGTGAGAGATATGGGTGATGACATATAAAATATATCTCTGTTGAATGATAAAAGAAATTGCAGGATACACAGTATAATGATATTTAAAATAAAAAAAATCTCTCAAGCAGTAGTGTGGTGTTTGCCAGAGGGGAGGGTGTGGGGGCTGAAGGGGGTCCTAATATATGGTGATGGGAGAATTTCTGACTTTGGGTGGTGGGCACACAGTGTAATATACAGATCTTGTAACCCACACCTGGAATCTATTTGTTCATATTAACCAATGTCACCACAATAAATTTAAAAAAATACAAAATCTCACAAAAATGCATTGTTTTTGGATTTTATATCATAGTCATGGGGATGTGAAATACAGCATAAGAAATGCAGTCAATAATATTGTAATAGCTATGTAAGCACCAGACGGGTACTGGGCTTCTGATCACTTTGCCTATCACCATGTTGTATAACTCAAACTAATATAATACAGTATGTCAAGTATAATTGAAAAAAGTTATGTGTACACTATACTGTAGTTTGTTAGGTATACTATAGCATTATGTCTAAAAAATGTACATATTTTAATTCAAAAATACTTTATTGCTAAAAAATGCTAACCACCATCTGAACCTTCAGCAAGTTGTGGCTTTTTGCTGGTGGAGGGTCTTACCTTCAATTAAAAAAAAAAAAAAAAGCAGTATCTCTGAAGCTTATAAAGAGAAGCACAATAAAATGAGGCCTGCCTGTACTATCAATTGAAGGTTTACCACCTGCAAAGTTTTATTCCAAGCATTTTGTATACAACCCCTTATTTAGTTATAATGGCAGTCTTCTATTCTAGCTTAGAAAACTGAGGCTTGGAAAATTTCAATGACTGGTTCATGGACTTAAATACAGGTTTATTTAACTTTACAATATCTGTAATAGGTTGAACTGTGCTCCCCCTATAAAGGATGTGTTGAAGTTCTAACTCTCAGTACTACAGATTGCGCCCTTTTTTGGAAATAGGGTCATTACAAATGTGATTGGTGAAGATAAGGTCATCCTGGAGTAGGATGGGCCCTGTTTTCCTTACAAGATGGCATGTGAAGACACAGGGAGAATGCTGTGTGATCACGGAGGCAGGGACTGGAGTGATGTGGCTGCAAGCCAAGGAATGGCAAGGTTTGCCAGAAGCCACCAGAAGCTAGGAAGAGGAAGGAAAGATTCCTCTTCAGGTTTCAGAGGGAGAGTGGCATTGCCAACACCTCGAAAGCAGACTTCTAGCCTCCAGAGCTGTGAGACAGTACATTTCCGTTGTAGTAAACCACCCAGTTTGTGTCACAGCAGTTCTAGGAAACCAATACAACAGCACATCACTTCCTGCTTAGTTAGTATCTGCTGACTGACCAAAATGAACCTCTGAAAAAAAGAACCTGAGTTGCTATTTGGCTATGTAAGATCATAGTTAGTTAGTAGAATTTGATATCCATTTTTAGGTGGTAAAAAGTGCACTTTTACCTATCAAAAGCACCATATATTACCGCATTTAAAACTGCTTCATAAGAAAGACGTCTTGTTATGAAATCTAGAATACTTTTTTTGCAAAATGAGAATGTCTCACCTAAATAAACATCATGGATAACACTGTCGTGTGACAATCTTGATAGATTCCCAGATTCTGTAGTTGTTTTTATAACTCCAGTGGTAGTGAAATTGTGATAGTAATAGTAGATCCTGTATTTGTCCCATAGTATTAGTTCTGGAAGTGCTGAATATAGAAAACGTGGAACTATGAAACTGTCAATCATGGCATCTAATGCAAAGTCTTGCTGCACCCACTCATGTGTATCTTCATTATATATCGCTAGGTAAAATTTTTTAAGGACATTACAGGTAAAGCAGTAACTTAATAACAAGGCAAGTTCCATAGGATGTGCTGTATAGTCAGCATTGTGTATAGTCAGACTAATAGCTGTGGATAGATTTAAAGTCTGTCTCAGTTCTCTAGTATTTGTTATTTTGACAAATTTAAGAGAAGTGTATCCAAGATAAAATTCTGTTCTTGTCCAGACTGCCAAGTTGCTTCTTTTATTACCCTGTGACAAAATTGAAAATAATTAGAAAATCTTCAGTTTTAGGGATAGTCCTAACAATTCCTGTCTTCTAACTTGCTACATTTAAAAGTAAAACATAGTAACTAGTAAGGTTTAGATTTTACTATATTTCTGAGAAATACTTCAGACATAGAAATACATGACATAGAAATATGTCATATTACATATGACCATAAAAAGAAATTATTCCAGTAATTTTATTTTATATATTGTTTTATCAATAGAAAATATTAATCTCAATTTTCTTTAATTCCTCAAAGAGTATCAATCCTCTCTTTTCTTATGTATTTATTTACTCTGGCCAGGACCTTGCTTATTACTAAGGTCAGTCAATAAGGACATTAAATTATTTTTGGAATTCTAGTTTTTTTGGGTATCAGATAAAGGGAAGAAAGAACTTAAAACTTCAAACAAATCAATACTACCCTTTTATGGACAGAGTCTGTTAGAGAAAAAGGCCATTCAGAGACAATATCTAAAATTCAGTGGGCCTTATTTCATTTAGAGAGCCAAGGCACCCCCTTCTCTGGCTGTTTCTAATTCTTAGAGATTTTTATTTAAAATGTAACTTCTAAGTCCATGACCACCAAAAGGAGTCTTTTGGGCACATCTTGTCTCTTAGTCTATACTCAAATAGGATGTAGACAGATACCAAACTGGTAACCAAAGAAAGAGAGTATTTGGGGTAAAAAAATATTATCAAATGAAGATTCAACTTAAAGTTTAGAGTTCATGTTGCTGGAAAAGTGTGAAACAACCCTCAAGGAGGAAACAGGTTAGAAACAAGATGAGCCCTTCATAGAAAAGACTCACTCACAGCTATTTTCATTTTTGGCAGAGGGATGGGAAGAGGAATGTGCCATAAATATGATAGATGGAAATTCCAAGGAGCCCCAGCCCTGGAATGAATTTCCACTCACCCACAAACTCTCTCCCATAGATCTACACTTAGTGCTTGGGGCAAGGCAGGGGAGCTGGGAGATCCCTCTGAAGCATTCAGGGCCTCTTGCAAATGTAACACATAAGCTTCTGAAGATGGGGAGGGTCAGGCAGCAAAGCTGAGAGAAATCCACCTGCATTCTGGATTCTCAGGTACCACAGGCTGGGAGTGGGATAAGAGAGCAGAGAGAAACTTTCCCTCTGAGACGTGCTTGGCCTTTACTCAAATTGTAAAGCAGCCTCCCTGCCAAGACTGGGGACAGGGAAGCAGGAGAGAAAGACACATCTGCCAAGGCACAAAAACCCAGGGGCAGATGAGAGAGGAAAGAGAATTTCTTGGTGATTAAAAGAGAAGCTCACTGCTAGGCTATAAAGTAGAGACAGCGCTCTCATGGTTTGGAAAGCTGGTGGCTCAGTTGCAAAGTATGAAGAGAGATCTGGAATCTTGTCAGTGCTAAGATCCCAAGCATGGCTAAAGGAAAATAATGCTGATAAAAATGTTGAAGTTTCTAGTGGGAAAGAGGCCACATGATGGGCAATCAGCTGAGATATGTAAATGACAGGAAAGAAGAAAATGGAAATGCTAGAAATAAATATGATGCCAGGAATGAAGAATTATTAGATACATTTAAGAGTGAATTGGGAGAAGCAGAAGAAACAGTGAACTTTAAGACAGTTAATAGCATGTATATTAACTGAAGTACAAAGATAAAAGCATAGTGAAAAAAATGAACAGGTGGTCTGAGATCTATGGGACAACATTAAGTGGTTTCATACATGTGTTTTTGGAATCCTAGAAGGAGAGGAAAAGAGAATGGTGCAGAAGAAATATTTGAAGAGATAATATCCAAGAACATCCCCAAATTAATGAAAGACATAATCCCAGAAATCCAAGTTCAGTTGAACCTCAACAGAATAAATACAGGGTGGAGCAAAAGTAGGTTTATAGTTGTGAGTATGCAAAACACAGTTTTTATTCCTGTATTTTTATTCATTAATTATTGTATTATTTTCCATACGAACAACTGTAAACCTGCTTTTGCCCCACCCTGAGGGTTGACTAACTTTACCTCAGTAATTTAAGTATTTCACTATCTTCTGACTTTCATTGATCCTAAGTATTGTATTGTCTGTGTTTATAATTTGCATTTTTGGTTTGAATACTTTTAATATCTCTTATTAGTCTTTTATACCCTGAAATATCATTATTTTGTGTCTAAGTGGGTTTCCTATATTAATTGGAATTTATTAGTATTTCAGGATTGAGTATTGATATCTTTATTTAACCCTGAAAAATTCTCAGCTCTTTCCCATTCTCTCTGATTTTTATTTGGGATTCTGGTTATATTTTATATTGGGTTTTCTCTTTTCCATTAATCTCTCTTTCTCTTTTACCTTCTTTTTTTGTTTTCCACCCATTTTCCTCCCAGTTTTACATTTTGTTTAATTTCTTATCTAATTTACAATTTACTCAGTTATTTTGTTGTATCCAATCTTCTATTCAAGTTTTCCATTAAATTTTGTATTTCAGTTAGTATTAGTTTTACCTAAGTTTATTACATAAAATGTCATATTTCAACATTTATTTTTGCATATTAAATTTTTTAAAAATATAATTCACATACGGAAAATGGAGCAAGTGGAAATATATGTAGCTAAAAGATTTATCGCAAAGCAGAAGTCTGTGCCATGACTATACAGGTAAAGAAATAAAATCTTGCCAGAGCTCCCCAATGCCACTCATATTCTCTCCCAATCACTACATCTTTCCAGGATAACCACTAGCCTAAATTTTATGGGAATGAATTTCTTGTTTTTAGTTTTACTAACTGCCTTGCCATTTGATAGACTTTTTTATGTTTTCCATTTTTTTCAATTTATTTAAATCTAGTAAAATAATATTTTATATCTGTCAGTCCCAATATCTGATTCCTTGCAAGAACGATTCTGCTCTTTGCTGTTTCTGCTGATTCCTATGGCATCTTATTTTCTTCATATATCTTTCCTCTTGGAGTTTCCCTTACTTCCATAGAAGCCCAGCTATGTACTTAAAAGTTTTAAAGTTTTATGAAGCATTTTAGGTGTTTCATAATGCTGTAGCTTATTCACTATATTGTCAGAAATTAAAGAGTTAATTCATTTTTGAGAGCAGATGGAGTTTTTGTTTGGGGAAAATAACCTTTTGACCTTTTGCCCATGTCAAGGTAAAAAAAATCTCCCATAATATGACTAAATGACTGCATAATCATAGACAAGATTCACTTTATTCTCTGTTGTCGGAGGTGCATCTCTGTAAAGGGCTCTGAGAAGTTAGGTCAGGAAGATAGAGCTACTTACAGCCATAAGTAAAACAACTGCAAAAAACTGCATAGTATAGTCTCTAACATATCACTGAATTAAAAGGTATGGTAAGTATATATAAATGTGTAAGTGTAAATACATATATGTAATATTTTACTAACCTTCATTAAATATTGGGTCCAACACCATTTTCTTGTTCTAGTGCCAATAATTTCTCCTTCAGGAAGCTCTTCCTTGCTTCCCAGTCTTGCAAATTTGGTCCAAGTTTTTATATAAAGGTTACCATTTATCAAAAAAAATATTCCATCCTTAGTTATGCTCACATTAGACACATTGTGTCTTTCTTCCTTAGTGAGGATGCCTGGAGGCACTCTGACTCTGCTCCAAGTATGAAATGAATCGTTGGTTTGAAAGGTCTCCATATCGGCTACAATAACAACAGATGAAGGCGCGCAATCGTTCCAGTCCATCATTAATGGGCTACCATATGGTGAAGAGAGTGGTAAAAAGCCAGGCATCTCGGGTATTGTCAACCAAGGAAAACTCAGCAGGAAAAGCAAATCTGAAACGAAGCAATCTTGGAAAACCACCTGATTGCCCCTGATCCTTTTCAGCACATCATCTGCGGATATTGGCACCGAGATATGCCAGGTCCTAAGACGAGGAAAACAGAAAATGCAAGAATAAAATGGTATCTTTCTCTTCTCCCACCCATCTTGCACTGTGTTGGCATTTATCACCTTTAAAATGTTTATTTTATTTTTATCAACATAAACCTGGGTAAAATAAACCACAGAGTACTAAAATGCTGCCCATTTCTCATCCTCTTCACACTTGTTCCCAAAGGAAAACAGTCTTGACTCTTAATGCTCTTTCCTCTGCAACATGTCTTCATATTCTCAAATAAATATTCTTATACTGCTCTCTGAATATGTGATTTTTATACATTATCTGCTGGCTTCTTATATGACAGATGAAGATGTATCTCTCGCAGCATATACCTACAGATACATCTTCTTTTCTCTCAAATTAATGTCATGATGTTTAGCTAAATCTATAGTTTATATTATTAACAGGTATATATTGTTTACTCCTGAGCTAGTTATTATACTAGGAAGAGAAAATATATAATCATATCAATAAGTGCGTAAAAAGTATTTGACAAAATCCAACACTCATTCATAATAATAAAAAAAACAACACCTCAGCAAACTACCAACAGGAGGGCACTTCCTCAACTTGATAAAGAATCATCTTCAAAAGAAACACACAAAAACCATGATGATGGGAACCTATGTCCTTTCCTCGTAAGAACAGTCACAAGGCGAAATGTCTCCTCTTACCACCCCTAGTCAACACCACATTGGAAGCGCACATTAGATCTTTTAGTTATAAGTTTCTTGGGGCTCAAGAGGCTAAGAAAGGCTGTGTAAGCCTCATGATAACTTACTAACCTAACAGTACTAGATTGCACTTCTCAAGCGGAATTTGTGATGTGCAGTTATGTGTGTGCATGCATGAGCACGCACAGGCCTGCGCACTGCTGGTCGCAACACTTGTGACATCAGTCACACCACTGTGATAGTCATTTTACTGAATTTTGAAGATGATTTTTTTTTATTAGAAATGTAAAAGTTAAATACCCATTCCTCATATTTCTACTTGGAAAATAAATTTTTTTCCTCATAAACGAATGTATGGTTGGCTTCTGTCCCAAAGTGGCCAACTGCTTGCTAAGTACAATGGAATTCTGTAAAAAAAAAAAAAAAAAAATTCTTTTTACTCTTTTCACAGTCAATTTTATTTGGAAATTACATCATGTTATTTTGATTTTTTTATTTTAGTTAAGACATTGTTTGTATTGATAAATTTACCACATTTTCAAGATTCAGGTTTGCTTTTTTCCACCATTTGTCCCCCCATTAGAATTTATGAATTATAATTAAGTCATAATACAATTTGAATATACTATGCACAATCAGAATCCTGAATGAACTAAGACTATGAGGACCCTTAAGTGAATACCCTTAGTTTTACTATCAGTGAAATACATAATGGAGCCTCGAAAACCAATCTGTTAGAATTCTCTCTCTATATGAACCTGCCTTCAAAGCAACATATCCTTTCAAGGCAGGTTTCAAATAATATCTGGAGGCTTTAACAAAAATTTCCTTAGTAATAGACAGATATGACATGCTCCTTCCTTTTCTCATGAGATTTAAGGAGAGGTTGAATTGACCGGAATTATCCCTAATAAGGTGGTTTTAGAATAGAGGCGATGGTTTTATTATGGGGAATTCCTAGAATTAAAAAAAATCAGAGAATGAGGGTCAGTCTAGAATTCCATAGCTCCCTTCTGCCCTAATCCTCTAATAATACTTCTGGTTTAATTTCCTAGAAATATGTCAACCGCCTACAAAGGAGGCTTTGAGATTGCCATGATGAGTGTCAGTAAGGGTGTAGCCACTGGAAATATGGGATTATCCAATAGGATGATTTAACATTTTTTAAATTTTTTTTTTTTTTTAATTGATTGCAGAGAGAGGAAGGGAGAGGGAGAGAGATAGGAACATTGACAATGAGAGACTCATTGATCGGCTGCCTCCTGTACGCCCCCTACTGGGGATCAAGCCCGCACCCCTGGCCTGTGCCCTGACCCTGAATGGAAACATGACCTCCCGGTTCATTGGTCAATACTCAAGCGCTGAGCCACGCCGGCCAGGCTACCCTATTTTTGAGAGTAGGAATGGTGGTCAGGGAAGGCCTCCCTGAAGAATACACATTTAATGATTTTGATAGAGAAATACAGCTTCACCTGGTAAATAATGAATAATAATATTTTTATTTTGTTTCTGAAAGTCATATTCACTATTCAGAATGTTAAATACAACTATCTTTCATATTTCTGTATAGAAAAACAGTAAATGAAGCATTCTTAACATAGCTTGGATAAGATAGAAATAAAATATAATAGGCAACACATATGACAAGATGACAGAAAAAGGGACAGGTCAAGAAAAAGTTAAGACAATCATGTCAACAAACTTAAAAATATGTTTTTTCATTAAAAGGGTAATTCATGGTATTAAAGAGAATTTTATAAGCATAGAAAAATCACCACATAGAAATGATCAAAAATATAAAAAAATAGTGTATTTTCTTAGGATTTACCAAATGTAGGACATTGTTATATATTCATGTTATATAAACAGAAGTCTGTATAAATGATAGCATGATATTCTACTGAGTGAATTATTATCATTGAATTAATCCTCTATTGGACATTTAGGTAGTTTTATTTTTTTCACTATTGGTAATATTATTGCCATAAACACCATCAGACAGAGTCTTTTCCACAGTTAGGGCTATTTCTCTTTTGATTAGATTCTTGGAAATATGATTACTAGGTCAAAAGTTATGAATACTTAAAAAATTATTGATACATATGACCAAAATGATTTCTTAGAGAACTATGACAACTTACTTTATTACTAGCAACCTGTAGCAGAATAAATTTTCCTATGCTAGTGCCAACCTTTGCATTATTATTTTTAAAAGTATTTTTCTAGTTGTAACATTAATATGTGAATTTGTGTCTTTGCTTACGATGTTTCCTCTATAGCAACTGCTCATTCCCTTTCTTTTCTATTCACATTTTAGGTCTCAAGTCAGGTATCACTGCCTCCAAGATGCCTGCCATGATCAAATCAGGATGTTTTCACATGAGTGGTTTGAGGGAATTATTTTAGTGCTACAGTTTTGATAAATCACCCACAAAGTAGTTCTGTCAAAATGTAAATTGTCTCTTTGGGTTTTCATCAGTCAACGTGTAACGTGCCTAAGAGACACTCAAATCCTAACTCTGTCCCTGACCCTTCATCTTTCATTCTCTTACTTAACCATCTCTGACTGAACTCTAAATAATCCCTAATTTTTGACTCACTCCTGTATTTTATTTCACCTGTGAACCTCAACCCACCCCCTGGCTCAATAAGGGACTGGACAGATTTTTTTTGAGAGATGACTTCAAGATAGATGCTCAAGGAACACTCATAAAGCACTTTAAAGGTCAGCCCCTTCATGAGCAATGGGACGCACAGAAAATGTGAAAAATGCTCAGAAAAGAATTCTAAAGAAACATTTAAAATTGTAGAGATTGAGCACAAACTCAACTTAACGAGTAATTAAAATGTATTTAGTTAGTTCTGGGCCACTTAAAATAAATTACTCACAGCCCTTAAAAAAGAAACGTAGCCTATTATTTTATCTATGATAATAATGTTTCCACCTACTGGTGACGGTTCATTTGCACTCCACAGCAACTCTTTTGGATCTGCGTTTTCTGGATCGTATATCCATAAAACGATAATCTACAAAATAAATTGTTGGCATTTCTTTAAATTTTGGACACATTTCATTTTTAGTTGTGGCAAAACATAACCATAAAAATGTTTTTATTTATTTTTAAAATTATGATTGTCCCGTTTTTATGAAACAACTCAAAGACATACGAAGGAAGAGTTAATAAGATGCCTCTACATCTGAGGTAACTAATGTTAAAATTTCATAGGAATGCTTATATATCTTTCTCTGCGCTCACAGACAGACACAGCACCGCCCTCCCCACCCCCACCCCACACACTCGCACACATTTTACAAGAGTGAAGTCACACTACACAGGTTTTTTGTAACTTGCTTTTGCCATTTGATCCACCATGGCCATTTCATTACATGCAGATCTAATTCTTTGTTTTCTTGTTTCTAAGTTCTAGTGTCACGTGGGGACATTAGTTTCAGCTCCTGCGCTTTCTATCTGCAGACACACATTAGAACATCACCCCTGTCTACTAGGGATTACACTGTGTCTAATATCCTTAGGTCAGAATTCAATTTTACAACTTTGACTTTTAGTTCTTTTATTATGTCTGACAAAAAAGAAAACTCCTTAACTTGCTTTTAAATTCTATACACACGCATGTGCCTTTATTAATGTAAAAGTTGGTACTGGCTGTATACAAACACATTTTCTAAAGGCATTTCTATATGTTTTGTGTGAGATGGGGGTTATGTTGCATTATTCGGGTCTGTAATATGTTTTTAACTTCTGGAAGTTTCCGTCTTTTTCTCATATTAAAATTTCTTATCCACAAATAATACTTTCTTGCTTTTTTTGCATGATTACAGCTCTAACCTTAATAAACAATTGTATAATGTCAATTGGATTTGGAATAAGAGTACGTATCGATAGACACATGGGCTCCTTCAACCATCTTGATCCAATATAGGAAGTTTACTTATTTATTATTTTTTACTGTATCTTTTTCTAGTATATCACTGCTTTTAGAAAATTAAAATACCATAGAGCTTTAATTTCTACATATTATCACTTGATTTCAATTTTTAAAAATTTGAATATGTCTATCATATTTCTGATCACCCTCTAACCCATATATTAAACTTTTAATCTCAAGACCCATTTATTGTCTTAAAAAGTACTGAGAATTCCATAGAGCTTTTGTTTGATATGGGTCAGACCTATCAATATTTACCATATAATAAATTAAAATTGAGGACATTTAAAAATATTTATTAACTTATTTTAAAAACTACAATAAAGCCACTGACAGGTTAACATAACCAACATATTTTTATGAAAAAGTAACTATTTTCCAAACAACAACAACAAAAAATAGTAAGAATGGTTGTTTTACATTTTACATTACAAAATCTTTTTAATACGTGGCATAAAAGAACAGCTGGATTGTCCTCTGTGTTCCTGCTTTCAAGCTGTTGGTATATGTTGTCTTGGTGGAAGTATATAGGGAGAGTCTATCGTCACACAGGTATGAGGCTGGAAAAGGGTAGACCTCACAGACCTCCTTAAAAGGTCTGTGGAGCCCCAAATATATCTTAAACCATACCTTGAGTACCACTGATGTAAGCAAATTTTGTTGAAAAATTAGTTTGGAAAACTCTTCTGGAAATTGTGGAAGATAAGAGGGAAATAATACAGCAGTGCTATATGAAGGATATACAAAATTTTAAAAAATGTTTTACCTGCGTTAAATTGTGAAGGAAGTTCCTGTTGGGAAAAAGAGGAATCATATTTTAGTAGACAGTATGCTAAATATTAGTTTGAATATTCTACTTTCAATACACATGTCTCTAAATCTTGGAATATTCTCTTCATATTTCATTAGAGATGAATTATTACGTGCTAAATGTAAAAACAACTACATGTGGCCCTGGCTGAGTAGCTCAGTTGGTTAGAGCATCATCCTGATACACCAAGGTTGAGGGTTCGATCCCTGGTCAGGGCTCATACAAGAATCAACCCGTTAGATTGGTGCTTCCCAAATAATAACGTACATACAAATGACTCCAAGATCTTGTTAACGCGCAGGTTATGGTTCGGTAGGTCTGGAATGAGGCCTGAGATTCTGCGTTTCTAAGTTCCCGGGTGGTGCCTGTGATGCTGGTCCTCGGGCCACACTTTGAGTAGCAAGGCCCTATGCTGCCAATAAATGCATTGGCAGTGGAATGAGCAAAAAGACTCCTTCAGTGGCACACCTTGGCATCGAGCAGGCATGAGCTATGAATATTCTTGTTTGAACATGTGTGAGTCTCAAAGACATAATGTTCAGAGAAAGAAGCGAGTCGCAGATGAATACACGATTTGATTTAAATAACATCCCCAAACTGACAAAACTAAACAATTTCTTGCAATCAGGTATTGGTAAACTATAAAAAAGCAAGGAATCGTTTCATATACAATATTCAGGATAGTAGTGACTCTTGGGGGATGAGTAGGATGTGATCAGTATGGACATAAAGCTTAGTCTAAGGTCCTGGTAATGTTCTGTTTCTTGACTGCGTCATGGACTCATGGGTATTAGTTTAATTCTTATTTGGTGTGTTTACAGGTGATAGATTGTGGACATTTTATAACCTCTGTAACAGAAAATACTTAGATCCCCCTGAATTCTCTCTTTTGGGCAAGCCTGTTCCTTTCCCCCATCCCCCTGCGGGTGCTTCTACTGGTTTTGTTTTCATGAAGGACTATATCTGGATGAGGGCAGACTGGAGGCCGATCTCTTTCACTAGCTCTTGGGGCTCAGTGTGTGTGACTGAGGCTGGAAACCCACGAAAATGGCTATAAATGCTTTCTTGGTAGATTCTCCTCTCTGATGTTCCTATGGTCTCTCCTTGGGGGAAGTAGTAAGTAGCCCATTTGACCACAGAGGCAGGTTCTGCTCCCCAATTCAGCTGTACAAGGAATCCCCCCCCCCCAATTTTCCCTCATCTATTTCTCAATTGGTTCAAAACCCACAGGGGGAAAGCTGGTGGTTGCTTGGCATCCCTGAAACCCCCAACAAGGACAGAAGCCTGCTGGTTTCATGGTAGAGACTTGACCCTCGCTTTCTGGGAAGGTGGCAGTAATTCGGAGAATGGCTGAATGTATGCTCCTGGAGGGGCTTGTGAAATGCAGTTACCAGGACTTTCAATCCAAAAACTGTGCATAAACTGCTGAGCCATCTGACTTCAGGGACCATGTGGACCAGGACAACGAAACTATCAACAACCACCATGCTTTCTTGAAGACACCAGTATTCTGATCTGTTCTGCCTGGGTTATGTGCCAATCCTCAGCTAAGCACGTGGCCCACAAAATATGGAGTAATAGAGTTAGTGTCATCTAAAAATTACATGAAATTAACCATTTCCTCACAGATTAGAGGAGGGGTAGTTCCCCCCAAAGAAGGGATGTTAAGTAGATAAAAAGAAATAGGTACATTATAGTTATCTAGTGAGCTGAGGCTATAAAGACAGTTCTTTGTATCCTATACAATGCTTAGGATATTGTCTTGACTATGATACTAAAAGATATTCTGATTCATTGATTTTTTTTTTTACTTATCGAGTGATTTTATAATGCAGTTAATTATTTTTCTTGTACCAGTTTTCCCTTCTTAGTTATACTCATTCATTCTCATGTTACAGTGGGTTTGAAGAGCTACCCAAGACAGATAGTCCTTTTGGAATATAAAGTTTATAACAGAAATAAAAGAACCTTGTAGTCTGAAAAACTGGAGTCAAATCCCAATTCTATCTTTTAGTGGCTGTGTATTTGTGTCCAAATTATTTAATCTATTCAAGCTTCCATTTCTGCATTTATAAAATAAAGATAATAATCCTTACATTTGTGTGTTTATTATGACAAGTTGAGAGAGATAATTTACATAAAATAGAAGCAGTACATGTTCAAATAGTGGTTGCTATTGCTATTTTTATTATTCGTTCTTCAATGTAAGTTTGGCAGTATATTTGAGGCTATCTTGATTGGTGGATGAAAGCTATATGGAAACTATAATGTGGATAACCCATTTGTTAATTTTGTTGAAACTTAAAGCTAAATACTCTTAAAAAGCATTCATAACCTTTGTATTATGCAATATTATGCCACTTACTTAACTTTATAATACCACAGAAAGCACGTATTAGAACTTTCCACAGATAAATGACGTTCTTCTTCTACATCCTAAAAGAAAATGCAAAAGAAACTTCAACATACGAAGTTAACTTTAAACTAAATACAAATTTAGATACAGGCATCAACATCATTATTTCATAACTTATAATGTGCTAATTATCTAAGATTAGAGGAAGTATAATAAATAAATACATGGTTTATTCATAAAATACTAGTTCAATTCTTTAGTTACTCTCTGTAATTAGGATGTGAGACCCCCTCAGCTGGGAGTACTATTATTGCAACCATGGTAACTGGGGATTTAACATACCAATAAAAAGGCTAAGGTGAAAGTCATATATCATTTCATAACTTATAATTTGTGGAGAGAGATCTAAAAAGTAATGACATGTGACAGTAATTTGAAAATACCTCTTATTTATAGTTACAACTTATACTATTTAAAACAGGTTAAATTAGGTTGAAAACTCAAAAAAAAGGGGGGGGAAATAAAGCGTAACATGGATGATTATGCAAGTTTAATGAGTTATCATTAAAATCAACTTACTGAGTTTATAACAATTGGTTTTATAGTCTGAAAACCAGGAGAGGAACAACGCAGTTCTGTCGTGGGCGATCTAGCATTTAAAGAAAACACGAAAGGAGAAATAAGTGAAGATGCATATGAGATTAATAAAAATTTTCTTGCTAATCCTTGAGCCTAAAAACTTATGTATGCTAGTAAGAAAAAGAAAAAAGATAGCAATATTTGACTTCTACTTTGATTTCATTTTCCTTTTCACATCTATTTAATAGGAATAAATTTACATCAAGTCACAGCCTTGAGTCTGAATGCCCACACGATATGAATGCTTTGTCACATGTAAATACACATACACGTTGATATTCACGACAAAAATATTACCTTTTATTTTTCACAGAGCAAGCTGCTGGCACACTCCACTCAGAAAATGAATTTCCTTCATACTCTAACTTAATCTAAAAAATAAGATAAAATAGTTCAAACAAAAAATTTGCTCCAAAATTTTCATCTCATCGTTCAGATGTAGGGTTCAATTTTCTGGGTCCTTATTATTTAAAGAAATAATTAAATTTCATTTCTTTGAAATTATGTAAAGTAATACAACAAAGGAAAAGTAACAACTTTTCTGGGACACTCAGTAGTCTGCTCCAAAATTATAAGATTTTTATTTCAAAAATAATATATTAAGCCCAGCTGGGGTGGCTCAGTGGTTGACTATTGGCCCATAAACCAAGAGGTCACTGGTTCGATTCCCGGTCAGGGCACATGCCCGGGTTATGGGCTCCATCCCCAGTAGGGGGCGTGCAGGAGGCAGCCAATTGGTGTTTCTCTCTCATTGATGTTTCTCTCTACCCCTCTCCCTTCCCCTCTCTCTAAAATCAATGAAAACATATTTAAAAAAATAATATATTAAGTATCTAGGAGGTGACTGGTACTCTAGTAGGTTCTGAGGATAAAAAAAGAAGACAAATGAGACATGAGGTTTTTTTATTTTTAATTTTTGAAAAAATACTTTTAATTGATTTCAGAGGAGGAAGGGAGAGGGAGAGAGAGGGAAACATCAATGAGAGAGTCATTGATCGGCTGCCTCCTGCACGCCCCCTACTGGGGATTGAGCCCACAACTGGGCATGTGCCCTGATGGGGAATTGAACTGTGACCTCCTGGTTCATAGGTCGGTGCTCACCCACTGAGCCACGCCAGCCAGGCATGACATGAGTTTTTTAAAATTAAATCACAAAATACTCAAATCAACAGTACTTATTTTTGCTACTTACATATTTAAGGACTATTATTGGAGAGGGGGATCTATATTAGGAAGAAGTGAAATGAAGGATATGAAACAAAAATAAAAGAATGACACTGTGCTATACAACTGAGTATGATTAACTCTGCCCTCTGTCCTATGGTAAAATAAAAAAAATTAATACTTAATTATAGTTTAAAAAAATTAAACACTTACAGTACTTCTGGTATTAAAAATGCCGTAATGTGGGCTGTTAGTGTGATATCTGTGGAGGAAAAGGTCAAATATTAATATTAAAACGAATTTCTCCTCCAAAGAAGAGGTATTCTATGCATGGTCAGAGCATGCCTGGGCTGCCAAGAGCTTTACATTTCTGCCCAGGAATCTCCCTGGAGAGCATGGTCAGGGCAAAAACTGAGGATTATCCCTGAACTCTACCCACCACTCGAGGGGTGTTAGGGTTTGCTCAGTATTTGAAGACACTGGGATTAGAAGTACAGATGCTCCTCGACTTATGATGGGGTTATGTCTCAATAAACCCTTTATAAGTTGAAAATACTGTAATTTGAAAATGCATTTAACACACCTAACCTACCAAACGTCATAGCTCAGCCTAGTCTACCTTAAACGTGCTCAGCACACTGACATTAGCCTACAGTTGGGCAAAGTCATCTAAGATATAGCCTATTTTATAATAAAGTGTTAAACATCTCATGCAGTTTACTATGCATATTGTTTTCACAGCACCATGAAGTCAAAAAATTGTTAAGTGGAACCATCACATGTCTGCAAATACTTTTATATCTTGTTTTTGTTTTAAATGAAAACTGTTGAAGACTATTGGCTATATTTCCTTCACTTATGAACTGAGTTTGAAAAATGAATAAATATTAAAAACTTATGAAACGGTATTGCTTGTTTGAAACACTGAAGAGCAAATTTTTGTGAGTCCTTATTCATTATTATTTCTATTATTCAGGGTACTTTAATTTCTGTCCGTATGATCTATCTGAAGCAGCATTGTCCAGTATAAATGTAATGCAAGCCACTTATGTAAAATTAAACATTTTCTAGTGGCCACATTAAAAAAGCCAAAAACAAGTGGAATTGATTTTAATAATATATTTTATTCAACATGTAATCAATATAAAACAATTATTAGTGAGATCATTTACATTATTTTCTTGGTACTGTCTTTGAAATCAAGTGTGTATGTATTACACTTACAAAAGATCTTAATTTGGACTACCCATATTTTGAGTGCTCAAAAGTCCTATGTGGCCTGTGGCTCTCACAAAGCATTATCTTTATTTTAAATTTAAAATTTCAGTTTACCTTTAATATTACTTTGTATTGGTTTCAAGTGTATACCATAGTGATTAGACCACCACATACTTTACAAAGTGTTCCCCCTGGTATTTCCAGTACTCACTTGGCACCATACATAGTTACCGTAATATAACTGGCTATCTTCCCTAAGCTGTACTTTACATCCCCATAACTACCAATCTGTACTTCTCAATCCCTTCACCCCTTCCATCCAGTCCCCTAACCCCCCCTCCCCTCTGGTAACCACCAGTCTGCTCTCTGTATCTACGAGTCTTTTTCAATTTTGTTTATTTTGTTCTTTAGATTCCACATGGAAGTGAAATCATATGGTATTTGCCTTTCTCTGGCTGACTTATTTCACTTAGCATAATACCTCCGCGTTCCATCCATGCTGTTGCAAATGGTAAGATTCCATTTTTCAGGGCCAAGTAATATTCCACTGTATATATATGTACCACAGCTTTTTTTTATCCACCCCATAAGACAGGGTTTCTCACCTTTTTATAGAGAAGAAACTAAAGGCTTAAAATGGTCTCTTAGAATGCTGCATTTTTGCCTGCTCACGACTTCACTGACCTTTCCAGGGCCTCTCTTACTATTTGACCTCTCCTATGTGTCCAGTGCGGTGCCCTGGATCCCTTCCATCTGAAACCTCCATAATGGTTTGATTTATTGTTGATATTCTTACCTTTTAACGTTGCCGGGCAACAATTACTGTTATAGCAAAAACCTCCACTAAATGGGATATTCGAAGGGGATGGCTTTTCTGGTTAATCATCCGTATTTTAACCTGTGTTGAAAATCTAAAATACTTTGATGCACTTCATTCAACCACTACCTACCTAGTGATCCTAGTGAAGTGTCTCCCCACCCCCCCACTCTCCAATCTCTGGGGGCGATTTCGGGGTTCTCGGTGGCGCCTCTCCTCTCTGGCAAAGGCAGAGCGCAGCAGGAGGAGCCGGGTTCAAGGTCCGCAGGCGCGCAGCCTGGTCCTGCTCCTGCGCCCCCAGAGCAGCCAAGTCCTAGCGGCGTCCCCCCCACTTTCTGCCTTCATTCATTGAAAACTTTCGCAAGGGGGCAGCGGGGCGCTGGGGTTCAAGAGCCCGAGGAGCAGACGGCGGCCTGCGCGGGCGGGTGGGCGGTCCCGGGACACGGGTGCGCGGGGAGGGGCCCCACCGCCCCACTCCCGGGGCGACCCCACCCGGGGCCCCTGCCCGGCACTGGCGCCCCTACCTCCACACAGCCGAGCCGCAGCAGCTCAGCCACGACAGCAGCAGCGCCACCCCCGGGGCGGACATGGCGCCGGGACCCGGCACCCAACCGCCCCGGCCTCGCGCTCCCCCCGGGCGCCCACCGCGGGAGGCGCGGGGGCGGGGCGGGGGCGGGGCATCCGGCGAGTGCGCGTGCGCGTGCGCCTGCCCGTCAGTCCCGTCCCCCGTCCCCCCCCCCCCCCCCCCCCCGGGCGCCTGGACCTGGGATGCTGCAGACGAGATGTAACCAGACTTTAGGAACCGCACTTTTTTTTTTTTTTTTTTTGGAGCAAAACCACTTGGGACAATCCGAGTCGACTGAGTGAAGGTAAAACTTTTAAATTCGTGTCTCTTTCAGCCCACGTCTTCCTCGCGTTCTGTATGGAACCCCTGCAATGACAAACACGCATCCGGCAGTGCGCCCCGTCGGCGACGTCTAAGTGCCACGAACGAACGGTCGCAGGTGCTCATGGAGCACCTACTGTGTGCCCAACACTGTCTCCTGCTCTTGAGTACTAAGAAAAAAAGGACAGCATCCTGGTTGACAAAGGGGCTTGAAAGCTTGTGGTCAAGCCAAGATGCCCACCAAAGGTAATCACGGAGTATTAGAATTTATTTGTTTACTTGTCCGTAGGCCAAATCATCACAATCCGGAGGGGCTGCAATTGCATTTTTATTCCTCATGCCATCAGTGCCCTGCACAATCTTAGTTTGGTTTACTGACTTAATGAATCATTGAATAAAAATAATAAAATACGCTCTGGGGACCATTAGAGAACATCCTTGTGTGTATATATATGTGTATATATATGTATATATATATATAGATACATAGTTCTCTATATATCTATATATATATATAATGGTTCTCTCTCTATATATATAATTTGGGAGACATTTTATTAGATATATTTTATTATTTTCTCTTTTTTGTTATTTGGGAGACAGTACATTTAATGAGATCCTATGCCTACTTTTTTTTTTTTTCTTTCCCTGAAGCAATTTTATATCAGAATTCTAAGTCATAGTTAATTTGTGTTGTAGTTGGAAGCAGCAGGTATACTCTGGAATCTGGCGGCACCTAAAACCCTAACAAGCAGCGGGATATACAGAAAAGGGCTGGGCTCTGGACGCAGGCTGCCCGGAGAGCAATTAAGCCCTTACTAGAACAAGTTACCTTTCAAGCCCTGGAAACCAAGGATAAGGTAGTATTACCTGCCTCACGTGGTTGTGGGCAGTAAAAGCGCTAAGTGCATTACGGTGTTTGGCACATCCTATGTGACCTCGGTAACGCACGCCTCCTCCCTGAGCCTCTACATGTAAAATGAGAAGGGTTAGGACTCTACTTACCTCCGATTTTCTGGTCTAACATCCTCTCCTTTATTGCTTTACTTTTGAGCTGGCTCCTTTCTGGTCCCTGTCCCCATCTCTGTTCTTACTTCTAGGCCTTTACTTTCCAGTTTGAAACCTACACGTTCCGATTCCAGCCCACTTGTATTACGAAATTCCACCCTTTGTATTTTGTACACAATCTCCTCCCTTAATAAAAACCATTAAAAAAATATTTTTTTTCACCCTTCGCTGTACAACCCGCTTCAGTGCCTGCAGCCTACGGGCGGAGGCCAGGCAATGGTTCAAGGCCGCAGTTTGCTCTGGCACGAGGCACAGTGAGAGACCCCGGGGGACGGGTCTGCCATAAACCCAAGTCCGTACATTAAAAAATCATTTCAAAGCGAACGCTTTCAGAGACCGAAACCCCCACATAGCCAACCCCGTGGTACCCAGAATGCGTCCCTTCAGCCCAGAGCGTTGCATGCCGGGAGTTGTAGTCCGGCGCTGGAGCCCGCGCCTCCGGGCCTCTCGCGTTTGCGCAGCGGGCGGAAGCGAGGGGAGGCGGGGCGTTGAGGCCGCGGCACGCTCGAAGCCCCGCCCCCGTCCCTTCCGCTCTTCGAGTGCGACCGGCAGTGGGGCGCCAGGCCGCGGAAGGGGCGTGGCCTAGGTCCCGGGAGGCAGCGGTTGCGGCCGCCGGGGCCTCTTCCCGCGGGCGGTGCTGCCGAGGCCGGCCTGCGCGGGGCAGTCATGGTCGCGGCTTAGAGGGCTGTGGGGGGCGGGGCCTGGCGGGGGAGGGGTGGCGGCCGGGCGGGGCGGGGCGGGGCCGGCCCTGGCTCCCTCTTCCTCTGCATGTGGCTCTGGGCTGCAGAGCAGTTCCGTTCGCGCTCTCCCGGCTGCCGGCGCCCCCTCCGGGCTGTCCTCGCGTCACTGGAGCCATGGCGCTGGCCGAGACCAACCCGGCGGCATCCTCGCTGCCCAACGGCGACTGCGGCCGCCCCAGGGCGCTGCCCGGAGGGAACCGGGTGACGGTGGTGCTGGGCGCGCAGTGGGGCGACGAAGGCAAAGGGAAGGTGGTGGACCTGCTGGCGCAGGACGCCGACATCGTGTGCCGCTGCCAGGTGAGGCGGCCGCGCGCCGGCGGGAAGCCCGGCCGAGGGGTCGGGCCCGCAGCCCGGACCCTGTCTCCAAAACGCGGTGTCACCTTGAGCGCCTCGCCTCCGGCCGGGAGCGGCGGCGGCGGCGTTGTGGAGAAATGGCGGGAGGTCGGAGACCCCCGGCCTGGGCGCTCCGGGGGCCGGGCTTGGGGCGGCTCTGGAGGAAGATGCGGGCGGGCCGGGCGCCCCGGGGAGATGCGCGACGGCCGCGCAGTGCAGCTCCGGGCCGCGGGCCGGCGCCGGCGTGGGGAGGGATGCGGCCCGCCTCGGAGGAGGTGCCGCCCGAGGCCTGCGGCTGACCCCGGCCCAGCCGAGCCCGCGGCATCCTCCGCGTCGCCCGCCCACCCGGGGGAGTGGAGTGGGAGTGGATTGATTGCCCCGAAACCCAGGCTCGCCCCGTCCCCCCCGCAGGCCCGGAGCTGGCAGATCTCTGCCTCCTCGCGCCCACGTTGTTGACACGAGACCCCACCCCTGGGCTCCGCACGGGCGAGTGGCCCCGCTGTGTCGCTCCCGCCCCCCCCCCCTCGTATTAACATTAAGGGGAGATTATTTTTACTTGTTGGCCCCCGGAGGACGGGGATCCCAGTTCTCTTACGAATGGAGGCGAGTCAACACAAGGATGTCAAAACTGGCGTTTGGAAATTGTGACATTGTTGCGCCGACATGGAAAGTGAGCTTTGGGGAAATAGGACGGCGGTTACTTCCTACCGAGGGGCACGTGGGCCTCCGTGTAAGCTTTCTGCCTAGTTGTCGTTTCCTCTGAAGCAGCTCAGGGGCTGGGCCCTTTGTAAAGGCTCTTGGGTAACCATTGCCAATTCCAAAACTCAAAGACTTTTGAGCAGTAACCTGGTTCAAAACCAAGTGTGATGTCGTCTGGTTCGCAGTGTTTCTGCTTCGCGAGCATGCATGGCACAGCGTGATGATGCTGTGTCATAGATGTCCTGACAAGCCAGGAGGCCCGCTTGAGTCGAAGCTCTCTGCCTAAAATGGAATAAATGCCACTTGAGCGTGCAGAAACACGGTAGTAAAAAGCTAAATACAATTATTCTAACTTGTTTGTTTGTGTTTTTTTTTGGCACGCAGAACTCCACCCTGGCCATTCCTCAGCTAAGGTAGTTGCCCAATTGGCCGTTAGCAGTCTCCTAGCACGTCACCTCTCCCTGCACTCCAACATTCTGTTCCTCCAGCCCTCTAGCAACACACCCACCTTGCTTAATAACACTCCTCCAAGTGCTGTCCTTGACCTGTTGCTCCACCCTGCCTTGGAGCTGCTCCAGGAGCCCGGCCTTCACTTCCTTTCGTCTTCACTTCAGATCAGGTCCCGCTGTTGGGAAAGAGGTATGAGAAAACGCGACTCTTGCTGTGCAGAAAGAGAGAGCCTGAGGGCCTGTCTGTCTCCTTCACTCTGACTCCCGACCCACTTCCTCATTTGGGAACGGTAGTACTGGGGGCTGAGCTACGGTATGGAGCTCGTAGGAAGGTTTTGGGAAGGCTCTCATCACGACATTTATTAGAGAAGATTTTCAGTTTTAATATCCCTTTGAAAAACAGTGGAATTAGTTTGTAGGTTGGAGATACTGCTGTTACTGTGCAAGTAGTCTTGAAGGAGGTCATGGACCAGTGGGCCCTGATGCCCTTGGAAAGTCTGGAGAGAAGTGGTCATGAAGAGGCCAAGTTGGGCTTTCACGTGTTAGCTGAGGATAGAGGAGAAACAGACGAACAGGCTTGTTAGGCAGGCTTTCCTCACTTGGAAACTTGACTTCCTACCTTCCTTTTATAAGTCTAAATCTTTATATAGTCTTCCAGTGCCTTTTAAGAGTTCATATTTGAGCTTGAATTGCCTTGTTTGATGATTCAAGTTTTGAGTATTATTGAATGTATGTACTTTGTTAGAATTTACTGTTTTTTCTGATACTCATCCCATAAACTCAGTTTATACAGATTGTTTCTCCAGAGTGGTATGTATACATAATGTATCCATGTTTCAACAATCGAGTCATAAAATAAGGAATTTCTTCCAATATAAAACACAGTTTGTAAGGGGAAAACTGTATTTTTTTTCTTTTTGGAAAGAATAGATGCAAAGCCAGTGGCGTTTTTATTATCGTAACACTTAAGGCCTATATTTCAGATGCAGGATTTATAAGGAATTATTTATAACTTGGTAGATACTCTAGATATCTGCACCCCTATGTTCATTGCAGCATTATTCACAGTGGCCAAGACATGGAGACCACCAAAGTGTTCTGCGATAGAGGACTGGATAGAGAAGATGTGGGACATATATGCTGTGGAATGCCACTCAGCATAAGGAAAGATGAAATGCTGCCATTTGCAACAGAGGGAAGTGGGTGGGGGGTAGTAAAGGGTAGAGGAGGCCAAATTTATGGTGACGGAAGATGATTTGACTTTGGATGGTGGGGAAAAAAGAAAAGCTGAAAAGGGCAGGGATTGTGTCCACATGGAGCTTATAGTCTAGTGGACAACTGTCACGGAAACAAGTACTGCCAGGGTGGGGATGGAGAAGGCTGCAGGTACAGGTTTTTCAAACGGTTAAAGTAAGGGAATAGGGAAGGTCTCTTTCTGGCAGCACAAAAGTAGTTTTGTTAGGAAGCCTGTTACTGCTTTTCCACCTAAGTCCTCTCAAAGGAAATAATTATACTTGATTTCCTTCATTTTGTTGAGCAGAGACCACAGAGGTTTTAACTGTTGCAGTGTATACCGGGCTTTAAGCGAGGGCCTGTTTATTGTTCCTGTAGCCTTGGTTACAATGACAGACGTGAAGTTGCCTGTGATCAGAAATGGCTGGAACATATTCCCTTTCTCTGTGTGTCGTCCCACCCTCCCTGCCCCAAGGGCTTAAAAGTTAATATAAAGAGAAAATATTAACTAAAATTAATTATAAAGGGAAAGTAGATCCTGTCACTTGGTATATAAAAAAACTTGTCATAAAAGTACACTCAATGGAAAAAATGTTAATTTGTAGCTAGAGGCTAAGATCTGCTGGAGGCTCTGAAACCAGCTATTCATAGGTGGTAAAGAAGTATAAAAGACACACTTTCTCCGTGAAGTAATCAGAACAATTGAAAACAATTTATGTGTTACGCAATGCTTTGACCTTATACAGCTAAAATGACTCTTTCCCAAACCACTGCCCATTATTTTGGAGATGGTAGAGAATTAGCATTTAAGGAAAAAACCATTCTTCCAGGTTTATAATAATTGCTATTTCTGTGTCTCCTGACTATTAGGATTGCTTTTTATACACATAGTTTATAGTATTTCCCAAGTACATAAGTGTATACCAGTTTGTTTTTGTATACTTGGTTAAACTTGCTTCTTGGATCATGGTGCTTTCCTTATTAGTATGTCAAAAAAAAAAGTTTCTTGTTTGTTTTCTTGCATAGTACCTAGTACTGTGTGAGGCAGAGAGGAAGGAAATACTCAACATTTGTTGGGTGACTGGATCACCCCAAGACATCTCTTTGAAATCATTAGTTTAATTCTGTCCTGTAAATTATATTAACACCCCCTGGACAATTTCATTGACTGTTATAGAATGAGTTTAAGGTGGACTCCCCAGCATTTCTTGGATTAACTTAGTATTTCAACTAATATTTTTTACATGGCTCAAGGGCTTTAATAGTTTATATTAAAGTCTTATCTCTTGTATCTGTGAGCAAATAGGTAACTGATACTTCTTTTTGGTGTATTTCCTCAGCATATATCCTTTGAATGCCATGCAATTCTAGTCAATGGTTTTTCTCTGCTGAGGGCAGATCTTTTTTTTTTTTTTAATCTTTATTGTTGAAAGTATTACAGGTATCTCCCCCTTCTTCCCCCCATTGATCCCCTTCACCTGGCATCCGCTCCCCTCCAGGCCTTCTCCACACTATTGTCTGTGTCCATGGGCTATGCACATATGCATATAAGTTCTTCGGTTAATCTCTCTCCACCCTCTCCCCCACCTCCGCCTTCCCTCTGAGATCCCTCAGTTTGTTCCATGCTTCTGTGTCTCTGGATCTGTGTTGTTCCTCAGTCTGTTTTGTTTATTAGATTCCACATATGAGTGAGATCATGTAAAACTGAATCAGGAAACCTGAATAGGCCAATAACAACTGATGAAATAGAAGCAGCAATAAAAAACACTCCCAGCAGGGGAGCTTCCTAATTCTTTAAGTTGTAAAGTTAGGTAGTTTACTAAAAATTTTTCTTGCTTTTTGAGGTAGGCCTGCAGTGCTATGAACTTCCCTCTTAGGCCTGCTTTCACTGTGTCCCATAGATTGGGGTGGCTGTGTGTTGATTTCCATTTGTTTCAGGAAGTTAATGTGGATGTCCCAAGTTGTTTGCTATATAAGCCTATTTTAATATACCATCTCTACTTTTAAGGCATACATTTTTAAATTATATAGGATCGTCTCAGTGGTGATGTATTTGTTTTTTAAATTTTGGTGGGAATGTGTGGGTTACTTGGATAGTTTCAAGTATATCTAGGAAAAACTCTTGCTTAGAACAAATCTACAATGAGCTGGTAAACTGATAAATACTTAATAGCTTACTTACTGTAACTGGATACAAATGTTAACTGTATTACCCTTTGGGAACTGTGTCAGATTTTGACACCAAATATCAGTGTGGATGAGCTACATACTAATAAGTGAAGGTTGGTCATTGTTAGACTACTTTTATCAGTAGGAAAAGGGACATTGAGGAATTCAGTATTGCCTAGTGAAAACAATAGAAAAGAACAGTAAATAGAGGACAGTTCCCATGGCTGCACTGGCTCCAAGATGGATGGTACTTTACATTGTACCCACTTGTAATTATATTTAATTCAATGTAATAGAATTCTTCTTTCAAAAACAGAAGGTCCCATGGAGTTTTAAAGATGGGGTTTTTGTCTCAAATTTTTAAAAACATTTTTAAAGGAAGGATTTTATTTGTGAGAGAAAATGTTTATATTCATAACCGTAAAGATTAGGTGAGTTTTTATCAAGTATTTACAAAGAGTTGCATTGCCGTTAGTTTACGCAGGTTTTAGTCGCATGTCTGATCCTTCTATCCATGCCCCGGTCATTTCTGACCCTTGTTCAGTAAGTGTTTATAATAGAGGTTGGTACCTGGAGTCTCAAACTTCTTAATTAGGAACCTGAGATGCCTCTTTCCACTTTCATTGTGAGAAGCTGTTTTATAATGGTGATTTAAGGTATAAACTACAGGTACCTGGGATTTTTATCACTCGTGTGATGTTTATCTGTGTATGAAACTGTCGGGTGAAGGGGATATCTTAAGTCTTTAAAAGATAACCAGCAGTGCACTTGGATATCTTTGCTGAAAAGAAATTCAGATACCCTGTGTATGTTTTCCTGTCTCGTGTGTCTGGTTACTGTTGAATAGTTTAATTTGATAAACTTACTGGCAGTAACTTAACCTGCTCCACTTTGAAATCAAAAGCTAATTGCAATTATATGAATGTTGTCACAAAAGAGAAGTCATCCTTACAATTACTTTGCTGTGTGTGGATGACAAGTGTTTTAGTGTAAGCAACAGTGAAATGTTTCATCTGGAGAGACACGGGTCTTACAGTTTTTACCAAGAGAGCAGCATAGGCGATAAGCTTTGACTTGAAAGACTGTTAGGCTGTTAAGAAGCTTGAAGACTCTAGGCAAGAAATAGGAACTTTCCGGTTGCTGGAAGAGTTCAGAGGCATGGGGTCTGAGGCATTGCTGCTCTGCTCTGGTCCATGGTGGATTATAGGAAAAACTCTATTTTTAGATTGGGTTGTTTGTTTGTTTGGGTGTTAAGTAGCGTGAGTTCTTTAGAAATTTTGTTATTAACCCTTATCAGATGTATCATTGGCAATATTGTTCTTCCATTTAGTAGGTTGTCTTTTCATTTTGTCGATGGTTTCCTTTGCTGTGGAAAAGTTTTTAGTTTGATGTAATCCTTTTGTTTATTTTTTCTTTTGTTTCCCTTGCCTGAGGAGATAGAGCAGCAAAAATATTGCTGAGAGAAATGTCAGAGATTTTATTGCCTATGCTTGCTTCTATGAGTTTTATGGTTTCGAGTCTTACATTTAAGTCTTTAACCCATTTTGAGTTTTATTCTTGTATATGGTGTAAGCAGGTGGTCTAGCTTCATTTTCTTGCAAGTATCTGTCCAGTTTTCCCAGCACCATGTATTGAAAGGAGTGTCTTTACCCCATTGCATGTTATTGCCTCCTTTGTCAAATAGTAATTGACCGCATAGACATGGGTTTATTTCTGGGCGCTCTGTTGTGTTCCATTGATCTAAACATCTGTTTTTATGCCAGTGCCAGGCTAAAACGGACTTCTTGATTGGTGTCCACTTGGAGCTGTCTGATTACAGCACAGTGCTCATGTATTCAGAGCACAAAGGACAAGAGACACAGAGACCATTTTAGAGGCCTGAGAAATGCCTCCGGGCTGTGTGCATGACAGTGTCGGCCCTGGACGCTGGGGCCTCCACTGTTGCTGGAAAGAGACGCCATTGTTCCAGTTCACACCACTGTCACGGCAGGAACTCAGTTGGGGGAGTGATTTGGGGAAGAGAAAGACCTAATAGCAAACTAAGTTAAGGATTAGGAGTCACTTTTGCAGACTAAGGTTATTCCCTCCCAAACTTTAAAAAAAAGAATCTTTCCAGGACCTTTGGAGCTTCTTAGTTAGAAACTTACACATATCAACACTTCTGCATCCAAACTTTTATTCCACAGTTGGGCTTGACAACCTCTGGTTCTTTGAAGCCATGACAAAAAATTCAAAACACTTGTCTTCTGACTCCTGTAAGCTTAAAGTCAAATGGGGAAGCCAAAGCATACATGGAGAAACTGAGGGCAGTGCAGAGTAACCCAAACTGTCATATCATCCCTGTGTCCTGCAGCACCGGGTGTGGGTTTTGTTCCTGACAGCATAAATGTTAAAATTTAGACGTAAGTCATTGTTATGTACAGTTATCATTAGTGCAAGATGAGCTGTATACACTCTGTCTCCATGAGTTTGCTTTGTCCGTCATTTGCATTCTTTGTTTGCAAACAATGGAAAGGGCCGATCTCAAGCAAAATGGGGATTTGTCTGAAAGAAAAGCAGGATGGCCTACCCTCAAGTGGCCCCAGACAAAGGCAGCTCAGGGCTCTCAGCGGCCAGCACTGGCGGCCATTCTCTTTCAGATGTGCCCTTAGGTGACAGGCATCTCAACTCCTAAGTGCCCTCTTCTGTATTCAAAATCAGATGCCCCAGAGCGTGGAGCTCGAATGGCTCATGCCTGGATCAGGTTTCCCTGCTGGATCAACTGCCTGGGGCCAGAGGGGGTGATTACTATGATTTGCAGAGTAATGGGAAGGGTGCGGAAAAGAGGGTCTGAACCCAATTGCTGTTCTGTAGCCCTTTGTTGGTTAACAATTGATTTAACATACTCTGTTTCGTTGGGGTTTTGTTTTTTTTTTTAGTTAAATAATATAAAACATACAGCTTTAATAATAAAAAGTATTTGTTAAATGATACAAGAGTGGGATCATAGTGTTTTGGGAATTTAATTTAGCAAAGCAGCAAGAGGTGGTTACCTGTAACTATTAATATGAATATATGATTAATACTGTATCTGGGGGGATAGTTAACCAAGTTTGGCTTGGGGAAATTTTGGGATGAGGAAGGAATAGTGCAGTGCATTTCTTAAAAGTAGAACAAAAAAATATTTATCTCCCATCATTTATATAGTACTGTCTGGCCTCCCAGTGCTAACTAAGGAGAATCATTAAACATGATTAAATGAGTGTGCCCTTGCTCCATATGCTGGTGCACACTACATGGAGTCGCCCACGGTAGAAGCCGTTTCTGTCACAAACGTGGCCACCTACATACAGGTCAGAGTGCCTGCCCTTGTAATTCTTTGGTGGGTGTGGGCAGCCGCAGTGGTGCTCAGTGAAACGTCTTTATTTTGCTATCTGCTAACATATGTGGCTCTCCTTGGACCCGTATAATCTGTATCCAGGTAGATTTTGTATATCCCACATAATATATAAATATTTTAGGTTAGCATCCAAATAGGCACTTGAAATTTGAAGCTTTCTCCGTTGCATTTTGTGAAATATGACACTAAACTAAAACTTATTTCCTATATAGATTACCTTGTCCAGAAACTCCTTATGAGTAGCTCCTTCTCAGTTCAGCTGAACAATCTTCTGCACAGTGTGTTTTATGATTAGAAGCTTGTCATACCCCACCCTCCCGCAGGAAACTTGTGACAAATATACTGATAAGCCCTTAACATTTTCTCCCCTTGCTCCTTAGTAGGGTGATGTAGGGTTATTCTGGGAACAGCTAACCATATTTTCATACTCAGACAGAATTTAAATGAGATTTAAACTACGTAGTTGTCCTTAATAAGACAAGGGTTATTGAAAAACGTTGGTTAATGTTTGAGTGAGCAAGCTGTTCATTAAAATGTGATTTCAAGTCTTTTGCAGCTGAACTTTTCCAGCCTAAATCGCCACCTGTAAACTTGGAAGAACTTAAAGAATTAAAGCATTTTATCCCCTAAAGTCATCTGCACACCAGCCGCAATCTCCTGCCTCAAACACACACACGTCAGCCATCATCTCTCCATCTTGGTTATTGCCATCATTACTGCCTGTCTTTGTAAAATATTACCTAAGAGAGTACGCTTTTGTTAACAAGAACCCTGTTGTGCACCACCTGAGTTAATACCTGTTTCACCAAGTGATTATATTGGTATATCTATGAAAATGACTTTGTGTAAATTAGGAGGCTTACTTTTCAGGTCTACTCCCAAAATTATAGAGTAGTTTGTTTTGTATATTAAGCAAATGATGGATTTAAAATAAAAGCTAGTTTTGTTTAAATAATAATGCTTTATTGGTTGTTTTTCTCAAAGTTACTAATACTTTGAAACAATTTAGTAAGCATTTATTAAATTTAGTGATTTAGAATTAAATAATTGTGATAGCAAATGAGCACTTTCCTAGGATTTAAAGAGATTTTTCTTCTATCAGTATTGGTGATAAACTTAAGTGTCAAATAATAAAGTATGTACCAGGAAGTGTATCGTAACATCGTTCAAAATGACAAAAGGTTGGAAACAGTCTGAATGCCTCTGTTATGAGACCAATTTAATAAGTTGTGTGCCCATGTGAAAAGGAATACTGTGTAGTGCAGCTGTTTGCCCGGTTATGTAATAAGCTCTAAGATTGTTAAGTAAAAAAAGCAAGCTGCCCAGGTATATGTAGTTTGCTAACATTTGTATACAGGGAATAAAACAATATATAAGTATGTGTTTGTATATGCAAAATTATCTCTGGAAGGACACACAAACCTGGCAGTACCTGTTTGCCTTGTCCAGGGAACCGGGGCTGGGCCAGGGTGGACTATGAGAAAGACTTCACTTCTTACTGTGCACCTCTGTGCCTTCGTATCATATGCAGATGTTCCCTGTTAAAAATAAATAGTAAGAAATATTCACTTGTGCCCTTGATGGTATCATTTGAGGGAGGTATTGCTTAACACTCCTGCTTCTGTCTTCCTGTGTCTCGCCACCCACCTGTTATCTTGTAGACTATAGGTCAGCACTGTCGTTTGTTTGTTTTTTAAACATATGTGACATACAGTAGACTTCAAGCAGGGAATTCTTTGCTTTGTACAGTGCAAAACAGTGTAAATAGGCATTTGCTTTTTTGAAGGACTGATTTTTCTGGCCTTTTTGTGAATTCATGATTGGTAAAGATTTGATAAAACGTAAATAACAGTCATTTTGACAAAAATTCCCTTGCAATCAAGTTAAACTAGGCATTCTCCAGAAATACGGTTTTGATGGATATTTTTAAAAAATGTCCCACGAAGCCCGGCTGGGCGTGGCTCAGAGGTTGGGCGTCGACCTAGGATCCAGGCGATCAGGCTTTGATTCCCCGTCAGGGCACATGCCTGGGTTGTGGGCTCCATCAATGACTCTCTCATCGTTGATGTTTCTGTCTCTCTCTCTTCCTCTCTCTGAAATCAATAAAGATATATATAAAAAAAAAAAAATTAAAAAAAAAAAAAAGTCCCACGAAGATGTTAAACTTTTTGTCGTTGTTGTTAAACTTATTTTTGTAAATATAACCCTAGTATGTGGTTTACTTTAAAATTTTTGTTAACATTACATGGAAGTTTAAAGCTATAATTGGTTGATTTGTGTTTTCTCCTATTCTTTTTAAACTTAGAAAGATTATCTGGTCACTTAATATTGTCTGCTTTGTACCTAATTTTTATCATTTGACTTCAAATTTGGCTTTTATTGACTGTTTAGACATGAGCTTCACAGAGTGAAGGTTTCACCATGGGTCAGTGGTATGAGTCTCAGCTCTAGAGGTTCTTTGACCCGGTGTATTACTTTATCCAGAGATGAGTAGATTCAAGGGATCTGTTACTAACCAAACTCACAAGACTGATTTATACATTTAAAAATTTGAGTTTCAGGATAACCACTATTTGAGGGAGTTACTTGGAAGATATCCTTGTTGATAAGTCTATGTAAGAATACAAATTTCAGGTCATGAAGGTGCTTGACACACACTCTTAGGACAATGGGAATTACATGAATATTTACATCAAGTTAGGATAACTGGATAGATTACTCTTTTCTATTTTAGGGATTTTTTTTGGTTTAGAATATCAGGGATTATTAATTAGATTACTACATGTAGGCTGTGCCTGACAAGCCTATTGTAGTAATCTAATTAATAGATTAGATTACTAATCAAATCTTTGCCAAACATGAATTCACAAAAATGCCAGAAAAATTAATTAGATTACTACATGTCCTACACAGTGCCAGCAACAGAATAAAAAGCTAATTGTTCCCTGTGCTTTTCACTTTCTTTGTCTCTTTAGAGGGCATATGTCTTTCTATCTTCCAGAAACGTGAATTCTCCAGTTTTCAGGCCCTGTCAGGAATAATCACCCGGCTCTACTCTAGTGAGGAAAGGCGAAGGGATAGCAGAACTATTGTGACATCTCCAAATAATAAGTCTTCAGGGCAAATGCTTGGGTTTCCTTAAACCCAAATGCTTGGACGTTTCGGCAGGAATTCATTAATTCACTCTGGAAGGAGATATGTATATTACTTGTTGTATTTATTGTCAGGTTCAGTTTTCCCGTCTTATGTTTCAGGGAGGAAATAATGCCGGCCATACAGTTGTTGTAGATTCCGTGGAATATGATTTTCATCTCTTACCCAGTGGAATAATTAACCCAAACGTTACCGCATTCATTGGTGAGTAGAATGAACCACTTGGGAATTTCCCCCCTCATTGATAACAGTGTTCATTTTTTATCATCAAACTGCTCTCATCCCTCACTAATCAAATGATTAATCTTGACCTTGGTACCTTCTGGAATATACCTAACTTTGGCTATTTTACAACTCTTTTAGATCTTTCAGCACCAATACTTTTGGGAATGATTGCTTTGTGTTTATCTGTGGTCATTGGCAATCTTAATTCTATAAAAGAACTATTAGGTCATCAAATCAGTTTTTCAAACATGACTCAGTAAGAAAAACAAGTCTGTGCCTGATAAATTGATTCTGAACCCTCATATGATGCAATCTGATATGTTCTATTCTAGATTTTTATTTTTAAAAATGCTAATCACAGCCCACCAAATTGATTTTATTACCAGCAATAGGGTGTGATTCCCAATTTGAAAGACATTGACCTAGAGTCTACTGTGACCTGGTTTAATTTGCCCAAAGCTGCATAACTAGTTTCTTTCAAAATAACAGTTTCACTTTGTATCAAAGAAATTTTAAATTATATTGAGTGTAATTTTAGTGTTTTGATGTTGTGTGTATTACATGCTCTTGTGTATACTACTCTTTAGGACTTGGATCCTTCCTGTGGTAAGTCCTTGATGAATCAGAAAGTCCTGTAAATCAAAGGCCCTCAGTCTCCTGTTCTAGATAAAGGGTAGCTGTAGATGCTTGTATTTTAATATCAGTATGTGTGTCTCTATTCTAAGTACAGATGTTTAAGGTTGGGGTTAATTTGTTTTCCTTAGGAAATGGTGTGGTGATTCATCTACCTGGATTATTTGAGGAAGCAGAAAAAAATGTGAAAAAAGGAAAAGGTAAGAGAATGAGTCTGCATTGCCTGGTAACTGGTGATTTTTTCTGTAAAGTTCTATTCGGATTTCATGGCAGCCACTCAACATTTTAGTCTTATACTTTAAAAGTGCAGGTTAGTGTAGGACAAGTTTTTAATGTCAGTTTTGAAATTTTATTTATGCTAATCAGTATTTGAACAAAAGACAAACATAAGGTCATTGTGTACGTCTTGGCTATTTTACACATGGTCATCTGTAAACTTTAGGGAGCTAAAATTACTTACTGTATCTCGTTGGCAAAACTCTAGGAAATTTATGAGTTTCATCTTGTCATTTGTACTCAGGTTAGCAGATACCCTTCTTCCCAAACCAAAAGTTAGTTTAGGGCAGTCGGGAAGCCACAGAAGCCTGCTGTGCAGACTGTCAGTCTTGTTTCCTAGAGGACCTGGGGCTCCTTGGTTGCCATAACCCAGGGATAAAAGGGGGTTGTTAGCTCCTTCTGTGCTATGTATCCGTCCATTTCCTTAAAAAAAAATCTTGATTTCCTGCCTTTCCTAATTCCTTTTGGATTTTTGGAAGCCTGTTTACATTCAACTTGGCTAACTTGCTAGGGTTTGGGGAATCTGGCAATGCAAATAATACACAATTGAGGGAAATCATTAGTGTAGTTTCTCTTTAGCTTAGCTCAAGTTGGAAATACTCAATTCTGTTGACATGGCTCAAGTTTATTGTTCAGGTGTGAAAGTAGCAGTCTGTCCTCAGGTGTTTCTGACAGCTCAGTCTGACTGCTCAGAGCAGTCCTGGTGCCATCTCAGCTGCCCTCCCTGCATTTCTAACCTGTGTGTTGGTGCCAGCTTTTTACGTTTGTCAGCTTAAGGTTCCCACACTGCTCTCTGCTCTCCATCAGCCTCTAAAAACTTGGCCCTACTTTCGTTTTCCTTCTGGCTTATCTAACCCAGCTGAGTCCACTTTGCTGAGTTTCTTTGTAGTATTTTCTTTATAATCTTCCCTAAGCTCACTTCAGAGTACGTATTTACATGTCAAAACCCGCTATAGAGGGGGAGGCTTCCTATTCCAGTTTATCTTTTAGCATACGACCAAGGAGGTCCTCCTCTTTAATCTAGAAGGAATAATTTTAAAATAAATTTTTGGATATTATTAAAATTAACAATTAATTTTTAATATCTAAAATTAGTTTTGAAAATGTTTGGAGCTTGGTGGCTCATCCTTAGAATGCATATAGCCTACGAAGGTGTACTGTCTTTAAAATATATATTGATTTAGCTTTATTTGCCTATTCACTTAACAATTTTTTTGAACATTTCTTGGATGACTGGCCCATACTATGAAACCTCATGGCCCCTGCTCTTAGGCATTCACAGTTAAATGGAGATATAAATATATATATCTTGTGCTAAACTCAGTAACTGATAATACTTTGAAAGAATTAGTGAGAACATTTTATTATTTTGTTTAATCACACTTTTATAATTGTCTTTTGGGAAAGGGTGCCACTCCCAAAATTAGCAACTCCCTTTTGAAATTCTCCCCCTGCTGTACACCCAACTCCTCTTCCTCCAACTCCTACAAAAATGTCATTTTGTTACCATTTGCTGTTTGGGTTCCTAGAAGTATTTTATGTGGATAGAACTGGCTGTGTTTGAAGTTTTTTAGGGTAAAACATTTAGAAAGAGTGTGTGAATGAGTTTGTGTATATATAATGAATGACAGGTGAGAAAATTCTTGTTAAACTTGTTTCCTATGCAAAAGAAAAGATACGAAAGTGCTTACTTCAGTGAAAAACTGTGCTTCTAAAGAAATTAAGATGAAAGAATTATTATACAAAATGTTCAATTTGCATGTATTTTTTCCCTTTCTCTCTAGGTCTGGAAGGCTGGGAAAAAAGGCTTATCATCTCAGACAGAGCTCACATTGGTAAGGGGGACATAATACATTTATTTATAACTATCTTTTTCTAACCAGAAACTTACTGCACGAAAGCATTCTGTAACCAATTTTGTCTTTAATTTTAGTGAAAACTAAGTAGGAAGGATTGTAATAATTGGGTTCCAAATACATAAAGTCTTACTAATTTTTTTGTTTTTGTTTTTGATAAGGGCTAGGCTAAAATTTACTTATTTCTGAAGGAAGAATTAGCTAGTCAAATGAATAATATAAGCAATATTTCATGAGAATCTCTAGTTCTACGAAAAAATAAGCCATATCAAAATACAGAGAGCATTTATCTCCACATACTAATACTCATGTCGAAGTAGGTCTACCGGACAACCTGGACAAAATGAACAAATTCCTAGAAACATACAATCTTCCAAAACTCAATCAGGAAGAATCAGAAAACCTGAATAGGCTGATAACAACTAATGAAATTGAAGCAGTAATCAAACAACTCCCAGCAAACAAAGGCCAGGACCAGATTTACAAGCAAGTTTTACCAAACATTCAAAGAAGAATTAACACCTATTCTCCTCAGACTATTCCAGAAAATTCAAGAGGAGGGAAGACTCCCAAACTCTTTTTACGAGGCCAACCTTATCCTAATTCCAAAACCAGATAAAGATACTACAAAGAAAGAAAATTATAGGCCAATATCCCTGATAAACATAGATGCTAAAATCCTCAACAAAATATTAGCAAATCGGATACCGCAATACGTTAAAAAGATCATACACCCTGACCAAGTAGGATTTATTCTGGGGATGCAAGGCTGGTATAACATTCACAGTTGCTGTTCTTGTTTTAACATTGACCTTCATTTAAGAGGCAGCCCTGTCAAAGTTCTTAAAGTATCAGCCAAGCAAGCAAATTGAAACCCTTTGGAAGGAAGCAAGAAAGTTATAAATCTGTCATTTTCATTGGCTATTTTAAGCTTCTGATTTAAAAAAAAAACCCAAAAACATACTCTCAACCTGTTACCTATATAAAACATTTTTTTTGGTTATTAGTAATTTCATTTTAAACTTTCCTTTATCATCACTATAGTTCTATAATATAGAAAGCAGTACAGTGTTATTAGTTTTTTTCATACTGTCTCTTAGGTATATAATGAAAAATGTATTTTTGTTCATTTTATACTATTTTTATCTGCTTATACTTAATTATTAACCTTGTACGTATTCTGTTACCATGAATATTCTGTTACCATCATCTTTAACTTCTTTTCCCTTCATGGTTTTTGTACAGAGTGTCCCCCCAAAATGTATACACGCTTTAACAGCTGATAGTTCAATTTTGAAAATGAAACGTATTTTAATAAACACTGCCTTTATAATTATTCAGAGTGTGTGTATGCATTTTTGGGGGACACCCTATATATAGCCTTTTGGTATTCATTCTGTCTTGTGGCTATAGTAAGGTACTGTGTTAGGTGATGAAAGCCGCTGCTTATCTTTAGAACTTTCCCATGGTCCCCTGGCATCTGCTCTGTGAAATTCAGTATCTTAATCTGAGCACCACAGATTGTTTTTCTGATGTTGAGTTGTATGAGTTCTTTATATATTTTGTTTCTTTTATTTGTTTTTCAAAAATTTTTATTCTTTATATATTTTAGATATTAATCCTTTATCAGATATATCATTTTTTTCCAGCAATTGAAAGCCATTGAGTTTTTAAGGCAAAAGAATGGTGACACCATATTTGTGTCTTGGAAAGATGGCTTTGGCTACATTAAAAATTATGTATTAGAGGTGTCCAAGAGTGGAAATAGGCACACTCATTAGACGGCTACAGTTTTGGTGAAAGATGATGGAGGCTTGGGACTAGCAAGGGAGAGGGAGATGTCAAAATCACCCCTAGATTTCTGGCATCCAGAACTTAAAGAAGATATCTTAGTAAACTGAGCTTCATTGAATTGTTGGGTAGGGTGTTCCAAAATTACCCTCTTCATGACTCATTTTAAAAATAGTGTAGATTGCAATAAACAGGAATGAATGATCAGGCATATTTTTATATTAATATACCAGTTAGCATTATAACCTTTACTCCCACCATTATTGTCTTTTCTTAAAATGTGTCTAATTTGTCATAATGAGGTTAGACTGAAGGGATTTACAACTTTGGTAATTTAAAATACAGTATGGTTTGCTTTCCTATATTATCTTTGTTTCAACAAAAACTGACTTTGTTTCCCTGCAGTATTTGATTTTCATCAAGCAGCTGATGGTATCCAGGAACAGCAGAGGCAGGAACAAGCAGGAAAGAAGTATGGTCTTTTTTTCTTTGTTTGTTTTTTGGTTTTGGTGCAGTTGAAGCATATCCAGACTCTTATGCTTAAATTCTAGGCCAGAGGTTGAAGAAAAATAAGTATTAAAATATCTAGTTTAGAGCTCAGAGAAAAATCAGTGGATTGTGAAAATAAGCTTACAGGAAATGGCAAAACAGAAAATAATCTGACCACAAGAATTGCATCTTTCTTGTCTAACTTCAAGCTTGTTTTGATTTATTTTGAAGTTTGGGTACCACAAAAAAGGGCATCGGCCCAGTTTATTCCTCCAAAGCTGCTCGGAGTGGACTCAGGATGTGCGATCTTGTTTCTGATTTTGATGGCTTCTCTGAGAGGTAACTAACTTGTGTCTCCAAACAGACAGAGCAAATGGAATTCTAGAATTTTTAAAACTCAGGTTGTAGACTAGTAAAATCAGTATTCTACTTGAATAGTGGTGGTTGGCATTTTTGCTTTGTTTAGAATGTTAAAGTTATTTTTATTACATTTTAATTGGTCCTTAATTTCAGATTAACTTTCTGAAAAGTAGCATGATGCTATCATAGCAGCACCCCCAGAAAACAAAACCAAAATTATGTTTAAGGAAAGCAAATGGTGACTCAGTGATGGAGAGTTAGTTGGTTGCATTTAATAGCAGGTGACTCAAGGGTATCATGGATTTTGTGCATTTTCAATCAACGGTTTGCACTGTCAGTGCACCTACAATGGGAATACTATAGACTGATTGCTAATGTCTGCCTCTGTCTTTTTTAAAAGCATCATGTAGATCATCCCTTTTGTTTTGTACACAGTATAATATAATTAATTCAGATACAAGTCTTAATGGTTACAGATTTCAGTTATTTCCCCCTACACACAGAACCTTAATTGTATTGTTGATATTCCTAAACTGGAGTAAAACATATTTTGAGAGTGTCATTTATTCATATGACTACTCTCCTTTATTAGGTTTTATTTTTCAGGATGTAACTACATTTTGGGTTTAATTTGTTAGATCACTCAGCTACAGAAACCATTTGAATCAGTTGATATTATTTAGAATATTTTAAAGAGAGCTAATATCTTGATTTATCCATATTTCTCAGAGCAATGTCTTGATTTTTTTGAATTTGTCAGGTTCAAAGTTCTGGCAAACCAGTACAAGTCTATATACCCCACTTTGGAAATAGACATTGAAGGTGAATTACAAAAGCTCAAGGTAATGCTTTCTGACCTTTCTAATGTCCTTTTAAAAACTTGTTTGCCCACTTGGCATCTAGAACTTTCATTCTTTCAGGCTTTGTGTTAGGAACTGAAAATATAAGAATGAAGACTCTATGCTGACTTAGAAGTTATACACAAAATAGTTTATGGTATAATGAGTGCCAGACAGATACATGTTAAGTATTATAGAAAAGAACTGGTAAAGCAGAGTGTTTGCCCTTTTTAAATCTAAAAGCATATAGGCCTAAAAGGACATGGTCTATCTGAGTAGCTTCGCCTCTCACGGCTTAAACAGAATACTGAGTGGGGAGCGGAGAACAGGAGTGAAGTACCTGAAAACAAAGTTAGACAAGTAGGGACCAGATCATAGGTCTTATATTGGTCTTACATGCCTACAGCCAAGGACTTAAACAGGAGTTTAGCTTTTATCCTGGAGATAGTGAAAAAACTATTGAATAATTTTGAGCAGAATAAAGACTAGATTTGTATTATGTAAAAAATCACTCGTAGCAGTGCGGAGGTTAATCAGCAAAGGGATAAGCGAGAGAGACGAGCCAACCAGCTGGTTCAGGAGTGATACCCGGTCGGGCCAGTTTCTTAAGAGACAAGGTAACTGGCCAAAGATGAGGCCCAAGGTGGCAACTACTGTGTGTCAGCGGTGCCTGAATTAGTCAGTAGTCAAGTCTCCTATTGCTCCACCCTTCCATTGCTCTGCAATTTTTGGTGAATTTCAAGCTGCTTCCTGTGTATCTGATGGTTACTCCTCTTCTATAAATAAGTATGAATATCAATTCCAGAACGGAACAGGAGTTTACCATCCTCGTATGTCATTCTAAAAACGGTTGCAGACCTTAGGCCTCTCCACTTACTAAATTCCTAAAAAAAAAAAAAAAGACCTCCAAGGACCAATCTAAATTGGATTTCAGTGTATTGATTGTTGCTTAGGATAGATTGCCGTTTTCTTTTCATTCTGTCATGCAACAGTTATTTTTAATTTATTATTAGCAACTTGGAAATATTTATGTACTAAAGTATGGATATGGCCTTTCAGTTCCATTTTATACATGTTCTGTGTGAATGTAAAGTAGGTGAATTGGGTAAGAAGATTCTTAATAGGTGATATATGTTGAACCAGGTCTTTAAAGAACAAGGGATGTGGTGATGGGTTGGTCATTTTAGGCATGAAAAAGACTAAAACAGGAGTAAGCATGAGATTGGAGACTAGAGCCAAGACAGGACCATACTTTCATCACTGGGTAGAACACACCTTGGTGAATTCATGAGCGGAACTTGGAATTTCCATGCTAGTCTGGCTAAATATTTAAACATAGTTGAAACTAGGTTTTATTGCAGTTGTACTAGAGGTACTGGGGCAACTCCTGTTTATACTACATTTTTAATTGAATTCTAAAATTAAGCAGTATTATTAACTTAAATATGTTTTGAGAAAGTTTTATAATGCTCACTTGTAAAATAGTACTGGACATTGTCTACTAGTGTATATGGCTGTATAGAGTCTTTACTGTAATGGAATATAATGGAAGAATATTAGCAACTAATTATTGATATTTGCGTGCTTGGCCCTCACCACATTTTGAGAATCACATTTTAAGGTGCAAGTTTTAAAATTCATGGTTATATGGATTATAAATGCAGCTTTTAATACTTCACAAAATAGAAAATTGTAATGTAATGTACTCAGTTCTTTGAATTTTCCTGAAAGCTGGTTTATGAAGTATGAGTCCTTGGTCCTTTGAAAGCTGTCACCTTATTAGCTTTGAGGTTTATGTAGAACCTTTGAACTTCATTGTATCTCTGCCTTTCTTGAGCTAGTGTCTCGTTTCTGGTTCTGGAGAATCAGCATGAGAAGCCAAAGGCAGTCCCAGTGTGGCAGTCGGGTGGGCACCGCCACCTACCCCTCTCTCCTTGCCATTTGTCAGTTTCCACCGTCATTAAGCCAGGGAATTTTTACTCATACTGGTTATGTTGTAAATTTCTTAGTATGCATTAACATTGGTTTTCATCTTTGAATATAGGGTTATATGGAAAGGATTAAACCAATGGTGAAAGATGGAGTCTATTTCCTATATGAGGCCCTGCATGGACCACCAAAGAAAATCTTGGTAGAAGGTGCCAACGCAGCACTTCTAGATATTGATTTTGGTAAGTGAGCTATGACTTAGGGGGAGCTCAACTAGTACTTTAGTACCTAAGGGACTTAAGATATAAATAATTCATGTTAGCATTAAGGGGTTTTAAAACAAGGCTTTTAGCTTATATACATGTGCAGGAATGGTAGAAGTTGGTCATCTTGTACTAATCTTTTTTTTATTTTAAGGAATATTGTAGAAGACAATAATATATACATTAAGTTTCGTTGTTCATTAGAAAAGCCTATAAGCTGTGATTTTTATTGTTTGGTTTGTGGTTCAATTCCAGCCTTCATTTCTTTAGAACTATAAGATGATTAGATGAATGCTATGGAAGAATCTTTGTCTTTAATTCAGGCTTTAAAAAAAATACTGGGGACTAATATATATTGTTATTAGACATGTATGTATATTCTAAAACCTATGGAAGTCTGTTTAGTTAACTCCCCGGGCATGAACTTCTGAGTGGGTTTAGAGCATTTCCTCCATCTTCAAAAACTTAGCGCTTAACATCTTCAAACTATTGCCCCATTAGTTTATCATCTAAACATGATCGCTCAGGATAAGTCTGATTGCTCTCAGCTCTTATTGATATTCCATTGGCTTTTGACTCCAAGTAAACCAGTTAAAGAAAGTGTACTTCTATGTAGTAGATAAGTCTTTTTGATATAAGGTGCCTTATCCAGTCTGGAAAGAAAGCAGAGTATCTAATTAGGATAGTGAATACTTTTACATATGAAGAGGCTCTTGGGTGAGGGTATACCACTCTTAGCTTACTTTTGCCATTTCTGGGATTGTTCCCGGAGTAGACATCACAAGGTAGGAAAATGTTAGAATACCACCACATTTACAGCATGCCGTTGCCACTGCGGGTTGCTGCGGTACCCGATTTGTATCAAGGGAGTAAAATAAATTTGTTTTAAACAGGAGAGTGTTCAGATACATAGATGATAAGTCTGTATAGTAGAATAACACCAGGGTTATGGCATTAAATTATGTAGCGGTCCATTAGGTGAGTACCTGCCACACAGAGCTGAGGAACTGCTGCAGTCACGGAACCACTCCCGTGTCAGCACTGCAGGTGTAGTGCCAACCACCTGCGCTTTTATCGCCTTCTGTACGGAAAGAATCAACAAAACATTGAGGCTTTGGGAGGGTGGTTACAGTTAGATTTAAGTCTGTCAAAGACCTAGAATATACTCAAGTGCAGAATCTTCATAGTAATTCTGTTATAAAATATATCTGTGTGTATATATTTAACATGTGTTTCTATTTTCAGGAACGTATCCTTTCGTAACCTCCTCAAACTGTACAGTGGGAGGTGTTTGTACCGGATTGGGGATGCCCCCTCAAAATGTCGGAGAAGTGTATGGAGTTGTGAAAGCTTACACAACTAGAGTTGGCATTGGGGCCTTTCCTACGGAACAAGACAATGTAAGCCTTTCTCAGTGCCTCTAACTCAAAAGTTTTAAAATAAAAACCTTTAATGAATTCTCTTCTGTGCATTTCACCACTTAATTTGCAAGACTGATCAGAGCAACATTAAAAAATATATGCACACCTTTATTGTTATTGGCAGCAGGTTGACAAGAGGAGGGATTAGAGGTCACTTGAAGGTCATTGTCATTGCAAGGCTAAAGGAAGGTGGGTTTATGAAGAGGGTTGAGATGGTAGAGGCAAAAGTTGTTAAAAGTGACAACTACCTTTCACCAAGAGCTTATTAGGAGACGGGAGAGGAAAGTGATCTCCGGACATTGTCTGATCCTAGCCAACACTGGCATGGTGGTGACCTGGGCTGTACACCTAGAAGCTCTTTGGATCCTCACAATAGCTCAGGGAGCTGGGTAGTGTCACTTTCCCCACTGTACACATGAGGAAACTGAGACACAGAAAACCGAAGCAACTAGGAATCAAATATGACAGCAAACTTTTTAAAAATACATAATTGTAATAAGGTCATTGTGATATGAACTAGTACTTAGTAGATGCAAGTTTGCCTTACGGTTTTCAGGAAATCATCAAACGATAGTTCTTTAGACAATCGGCTTAAGTTGTCTGTTTTAGTAAATACTAACAACTTAGTTTTAATATGCGGTATTTATATTTTTATATATTAACCTAAATTTTAGGAAGTGATCTATAGACATCATAAGGTAAAAAAAGAAGCCCAGAGTGGATCTATTCCAAATAATGCCTCCTTCACATGAAACCCATCATCTCTAGGGAATCCTGTCTTCAGCTTAGTTTCTGAAAGATATTTTCTCACGGAGACTCTGACTTGTTATATGATCTTAAGTATAATTCTACTAGATTGACAGCATTAGTATTCTAATTCTAAAGTTCTATTTTCTTGTCCCCTAGGAAATTGGAGAATTATTACAGACAAGGGGTGGAGAGTTTGGCGTAACTACTGGAAGGAAAAGAAGATGTGGCTGGTTGGACCTCGTTTTGCTTAAATATGCTCATATGATTAATGGGTTCACTGCGTGAGTATTCTTAGAAACATATTTCAGGAAATAATAGGACAATTCATGACCACAGGTTAAATTTTGTGAAATGAAGACTTGAGGTAATAGCAAAATAGAAAAATTTCTCTCTTTAACCTCTGAAATTTTAGTTCAGGGTAGAAGTGGACCAAGATGTATGATAAAGGACACAAGGAGAGGGAGCCCAGGTTTTCTTAGACATCCACGGTTGGAAGGAAAGATACTCTTACATGGGCATGAGTACAGAGGGAAGTTAAGGTGGGTAGGTGAGTAGAGAGATAGGTAGATGGATAGATAGAGCAAGAGTAGAGTATATGTACAGAGGGGAGGCCATAAAACAGTGATTTAGTGCATGGGCTTGAGTGATGTCTGATTTCTGGATTTAAACCTCAGATCTATGCATTGTGCTATGTGACTTTGGGCAAGTTAAGCTTTCTGTGCTTTTTAAAATAATTTTTTTTTATCATCATCTAGATAATTGTATTGCCTACTTCATAGGGGTGTTTTGAAAATAGGTGAGAAATGTAGTAGAGCATAGAGCACACTGCCTGACTCTGAAAATGCCCAGTAAGTTATTAACAGGTACATAAGTATTTAAACGAATGTAGCCATGCCTGTACTCATCAGGCTTAACTTCTAGTGAGTAACAGAATAAAGTATAAAAAAATGTGGGGATAAGAATCTCAAACCTAGTGTTGTATCTAATTTCCACAGTAGTTCCCCTCACGCTCTGTTTTCTAGTGATTTTACTGGGAGATTTTGGTGTGTCATGAAGGGTCCTTGATGTGCTTTCCTCACTCTCCTTGACAGTTTCTGTCCAGAAGGGTGGAGGTGACTGTAACCAGAGTGAAGAAATGAGGGTTGATGGCATATGTGTGACTATGCATATTTCTTGTGGTCACCCCTGTGGAACAGTGAGTTCTGCTGTGTCCTGCATCCCCAGGATGTGTCCTTTACTCCAGGCAGCCGTCCCACAAATACATGTGGGATCATAAGATCATAAGAAAGTTAAGCAAGAGGGTGTGGATCAATCAGTGAAAATCTATTATTATTATAAAAGTAACTAGTAGATTAGTTAAGTCTTTTTTTATTCTGAGAAAAATTAATATATTGTCCTATTGTGTTTTATGTGTGGCACGTTTTAAAACAAAATCCTAACCAGTTTTCAGAATTGCTTTGGAACTTTGAGCTTTGTATGAATTTCCTTTACTCTCTCATCAAGTTAGATGATAGAGCTTTTTAGAGTTTGCTGCTTTAAAAACGTTGTCTTTTCTTCCACAACTAGGTTGGCACTTACCAAATTGGATATTTTGGACATGTTTACGGAAATCAAAGTTGGAGTTGCTTACAAGTTAGATGGTGAAATTATACCTCATTTCCCAGGTATTTTTTTAAGGCTGTGTATAAAGAATATTATTAGGTGAATGTATTACAGCAATTTCGTAAAGCTCTTCTGAGTAATTTATGATCTATAGCTACATGGTTATTAGTCCCTTGTGAATAGTGCAGGTACGTTCACTTACTCCTGGCATTCGTTTCATAGCTGCCACACATTTGAGCGCTGGGCTGCAGCAAGCGAACTCAAAATAGGAATGAGGAAACATGGTATCTCTGAGCCCAGCTCTGCTGCTCCTGAATCCCATCCTTAGTCTATGCAGGCATTCCTCCCTCCCTAGGGAAATGTGGGGCAGGCGAAAGGAGACCTGTTTGCAGGGTAAGCGGGTCCTTAATACATTAGCCCACCCTGTTCTTCAAGCCACATAAATGACCTGTGTCTAAAGTGGATGGGTGTAGGGAGACTTCCTGCTTGGGGAAGTGTTTTTTTTCAGATATATTTTTAATTAAATGATTTCAGTTATTCAGGAATTTCTGTAAATGTTTCCAACTTCCAGAAATAGGGGCTGTTAATTTGTTTAGCTGTCCTGTAAGACTGGGAATATGCCCAATGAAGGAATATTGACTAGCTTACTGAAGCTTGGTAGGCTGGTGGGTTTTGTGACTTGCTAATGGTGACCACTCAGTGGGAACTGAGGATAGCTTAAAGTTCTTAGAAACGTGTAAATCATTGTCGTTAGTCTGACCTCTGGGCCATCTTCAGTTTGGTTTCTCTTGGCTCTTCCTTTGCTTGAGTCTGAATCACTGTTTCAGTGTCCGATGAGTTTGTTTGAATATTGGACATTGCGGGTAATATGTTGTAGAGACCCAGATTCTGTTACCTTCCTCTGAAGAATATTGGTTCTTGTTTTAGGGGACAATTAAATTACTGGCTGATCATCTTGAATTTATATAGCCTGGTTTTATGCTTTGTTAGTGTAGTTATGTGAAGAGCCCAAGGTGTTTCCCAGACCTTTCTAACCTGGCATGAACCAATCTCCAAATTCTGTCTCTTCCGGGGATCTTGGCAGAACATAGTTTTAGGCTCTATTAAGGGTGTCTGTAGTAGGTATATTCTAGAGTGTGTTTTTTTACTGTCAATGAGCACTTTTCTGGTGTCTCAACTGGATGTCTGGAGAGTTAATAAGGTGTAAAGAGATCTCTCTGTTCTGGCAGTGCCGGGGCTCCAATGTACCCTGTCCCTTCCCTTCTGCCAGCACCTCTACAATCTTTGTCCCACTCAACTGTGTGACAATTGCTATCTCGTAATACTCTGATGGTTCTATTCTTTGCATGTACAGTTGAAATTTAGCCATGGGACTTTCCCACGGACTTCTGGAATGAGGGCAGGGGGTCCTTCACTATATAGCTCCCTCCACTCCAGCTCATGAATGGCATTTATCTAGAGCCATCTGATCCATTGTTCCCTTGTACTTGTTTCTGAATGCTTCAGATATTGCCAGCACTGTACTTTGCACCAGCAGGGTGTCCCAAGTCCCCTCCCACGGAAGTTTTAACAATTGCACTACCACAACATGCGAGAGACTATGTATGCTCCACCTACCACCACTGATGGTCCTCACTGCCAGCCAGCTGGCCGTGATCCAGCTCCAAGATCCCAGTTTAGAGACTTCTTCCTCACACCACTCCTGGCACCGTCTTATGTTTCGTTCCTTGGGAAACGGACTCTGATACAGATTTGCGTGCAGGTGGTTTGCTCGTAGGTGCTCTGAGCAACATCTGGGAGGGAGGGAGAGAAGCAGGATTAGGCAGAAGGAGAAGTTGAACTGCAAAGTAGTTACATAAAAAGCCCTCAGCTGGTCCTATGGGGAACTCTGGTGCTAGAGTGACCCTTCAGAGTTGTCCCAAATTAAGGTAAATGGCCTCATCCTTGACATCCTAATATAGACAAGCTGTTGGACATGGGCTGCTCCAGAGGCAGCTCCCTTCCGTGGAGGGCATTCCTGGTGATGTTCTGACCTGGGAGCTGTCAGCAGGCAATACTCCCACAGCTGAGGGAATGTGTGTTTCAGTCCTGAAGGGGGAAATCTGGATGTATGTAGTGCAACATTCATCACACTATCTCTAGTCAAAGGAACTGCTCTGATTTTAGTATATTTTCAGTTTCTGTTAGGGGACACAGGGAAAATGGTTAGGTGAGATTAATGTAGGGAAGTTCCATCTAAGCTTTTGTACACAGTCACAAAACAGTAGATTTCCCAGATGAGAACAGGTGTGCAGGCCTCCTTTCTGTGAGATTGCTGACATTATTTAGATCTGTGGTATAGAAATCTAAAAGGCTCTAAGAATCAAAAGTTTTTAGTTTGGCACCGAGACTCATTTGACAGCAAAACCTGACTTGAACTGATGTTGAAACTAGTAGTCTAGTTGCTTAGGGTGAATAATCCTGTGTTGCTGTAGAAATAGGTTTGATTATAAAATACGACCCCAGACGCACTGTGGTACTTTTCTAAACTCTGAAAACGTCTAATTCCAAAATGCATCTGGCTTCCAAGATTTTTGAGAGATTGTGAATCTGTGATATCAAAAAGTTGTTTGACAATAGGCAGTGTACACCATGAACTAACACACTCTTTAACTTTCAGCAAACCAAGAGGTCTTAAATAAAGTTGAAGTTCAATATAAGACTCTTCCAGGATGGAACACAGATATATCAAATGCAAGGACGTTTAAAGAGCTACCTGTGAATGCACAAAATTATGTTCGATTTATTGAAGATGAGCTCCAAATTCCAGGTAAAGATAAACACTTTGTTTATCTATAGATGAACAACTATCTTTTGACTTAACTACCTTTGAAATAGGATGAAAGATTATTATTTGGAGAGCACTTGTGATTTGCATAGGTGCCCAGGAAGATGTAATTTTATTCCTTAGAGTAAATATAATCACCTTTCTTTAATCCTTCATGTGCCGGCAGACAATAGATTACCTCTCACCATTTTTGATCCTGCCTTAATTCTCTGTTAGTCTGTTTTTTACCCTCTGACGCTGATTCTCGCGTCTTTCTCCTTCTCAATAACAAATCCTTTTGTATCTTCATTACCACCAAAAATAGTTTGTGGTTTTTTTCATTTGGGATTAAATCGCCCTTGAGAGTTGGGGGAGTTTCGTGAATAGACATTAGAAAATAATAGGTGCAGAAAATAGGAACTCTAGTTTGAAAAACATAAGAGAAGAAAGAACAAAACTTCTTTATTAAAAAACAAATGTGTGTGAATTCTTATGTGAAGTCTTTCTTTCAACACATTGCTTTTTCCCTTTTATTTGCACTGATGGAGATTTGAGAGACAGAAAGTGAAGTGGATGGGAGGCATCCTCCATATAATCTATCATTTTGATTTTGTACTGTGGTTCATCTCAAACGTGAATCTTGTTTTCCATATTGCTAGCTGGCCCTTCTAGCTTGATGTCAAATTCAGTAAACTCACTCCTCTTAGTTAACATTTTTGAAATATAAACAGTTAATTTAACAATGATGTCTGTAAAATATGGTAATATTTACCCATGAGGTGCAGATGGTTAGAGATGTCCTAGGCTGGTCGCTTCCAGGTATTTCTACTTTTTAAAAAAAATATATCTTTATTGATTTCAGAGAGATGAAGGGAGAGAGAGAGAGAAACATCAATGATGAGTCATTGATCGGCTGCCTCCTGCACACCCCCTACTGGGGATCCAGCCTACAGCCCAGGCATGTGCCCTTACCGGGAATCAAACCGGGATCTCCTGGATCATAGGTCGATGCTCTACCGCTGAGCCATGCTGGCCATGCCAGATATTTCTACTTTTATGAGATTTAAAAGTTACAGTGACACTTCAGTATCGTCTTAGCATCACCCAGTCATCAAAGGTGCTTATCTTTTCTAGGTATTAGGAACTTAATCAAAGGTTCTTTAGGTCTCTACTGGTTTGGGCCAATATTTTTTAATCCTAATTATTGGAATTGAGGAATTGTAAATATTGTGCAATTAAAACAGGAATTGGTAAGGCAAACTACCCTGTGCTGAATCTCAACTGCACATTCCAATGATTTAGAAATTGGCACAATCTAACGAAATTGAACAAAAGTAACAAAAAGCACATAGGACAAAGTTAAATGATGACAATGAGAAAAGTGGTGGGTCTGTTAATTCCAATGATACAACATTATAAATGAATTAACACAATTCTTATACTTCTTCTCTTTCCTTCCCAGTTAAATGGATTGGTGTAGGGAAATCCAGAGAGTCTATGATTCAGCTCTTCTAAGGGTTTCCAGTTATGCAAGAAACACTCCTTGAGAGGGGGGAAAAGGACTTTCTTAACTATGTCATTTATGATCTACAAATTTCAAGAATAAAGACATTGATATGAGTTGTAAGCCCTACAGTTGTTTCCAGTCTTTGAGATGGATGGCTGGTGTGGAGGTAAGCCTCGGCATATTCCAGTGTCGGCCTCCTTGGCTGGCATAATTGCCGAAATCATCTGTTGCTCCTGCTGCTCATGGTGCCACGTTTTCTTTAATGTTTAGTAATAGTATAATCCATGTTGTTTGAAATCTAAAATAGAATGACTTTCAATGTAGTTTTTCTTTATTATTGTCCTTGTGTGTTCATAGGTTTTACCTCTATTAAATGGTAAGAACAATTAATGCAGTTTTGCACAAATATTTTTACATTCTGATCATTCAGTTCTGTCATTATAATCTTTGCTGTTAGAAAAAATGATAAGAGAGGAGTTCTGTAAACTTTTGTAATGCTATGAATTTTGTTTGTGAACTGTTTATTTTCTGCTGAGACCATTGCAAATTTGAGCTTTGGCGGGGGGAGGGTGATATATTCATGGGTCCTTTAATTTGTACAGAACACAAAACTTATTTCTCTCTATAAATTATTTAATACACTGAACATTTAATTAAATGTTCAAAGAGAAAAGGTGTTCCCTAAAACAATACTCTTAATGTTAAAAAATAGTCATTAAAAGATCTATTGTGATATTTGGTGAATATTTTCCTTTAATTTCAGATATTAACTCTGAGGTGTATAGCTTTCCTATTTTATCTTACCATTATTTCTAAATCTAGTGGATTGATTTTTCAACATTGTGCCTGCCAGTATGCCTACAAAATCATCTGTAAGTGTCCAAACGAACCCAAATTGTTGGTCATGCCTTTGTTTCTTTTTTCTTTGGGGGGAAAAAAAGGTGTTATTTTAACAATTAGGCTTTAACATATTGTGTTATAGATTATCCTTCAGTGAAATATTTTGAATGTTTAAATTAGGTGCCACTTAAATTTATTTTATTATACCATCAATAGCTGATTAAAAAGAACCAGATATTTCTAGTATACTTTGTGTATTGTGTTTTTTTTCTGCTAAGAGAAGTAATGGTAATACTGGGGTATACAAGAAGGAGCTATATCCCTGCAGTATTGGGGATAAGGTGTGGAGAGATCAAAAAAGGAATCTTTGAAAACATCTAAATACCCTTTATCTTCACTGTATATTTTTATTTATACTTAAAAATGTCAAAACAAGAGCAACCTTGTTGGATTCAATAAATAAAAATAGTACAGATGATCTTACAAGCCCACTACTGATCAACAATCATCTTTACATAAAATAATTTATACTTAATATAGAATAAATAATTTTTTCTTATTCTGATGGAAGTTGAATTGGCTTTTATTCTTCCCCTTCCATCTTCCTACTTGGCCTTCAGATCAGATGAGCTGCACAGAGATGAGAGCCCTGTTAGACTAAGCCTGTTAAAGCCGACATTCTCGCCTGGCTTATTGAGTATTGCCTTATTGAAACGTTTTTAGCAGTGGTCCAGAAGCAGATACAAAGAACTCATTCTTTGAGTCAGAAGTGCTCTTATTTTTTACCAAAAAGTGTAATTCTCATATTGATGTTGATATTTCTTCCTTTTTGACCAGTTTGAATGACACTCCCATTTCTCTGTAAAAGTGAACTGTTTGCTGATTAAATTGGTTAAGAGAGAGGATCCATTTTTCAGATATCCTTCAGTCTTTAAAATAATAGATAACTATTAAAATATTAAATCTTTAGCCCAGCTGGGCGTGGCTCAGCAGTTGAACGTTGGCCTAGGATCCAGGCGATCAAAGTTCGATTCCCTGTCAGGGCACATGCCTGGTTGCGGGCTCCATCAATGACTCTCTCATCATTGATGTTTCTGTCTCTCACTCTCCCTCTCCTTTCCTCTCACTGAAATCAATAAAGAAATATTTAAAATAATAATAATAATAAAAATCTTTATCTACAGTAGTCCCTCCTTTATCCATAGGGGATGAATTGTAAGAGCCCTAGTGGGTGCCTGAAACCACGGCTACTACCAAACTATATATACTATGTTTTTTCCTACACATACATGTCTATGATAAAATTTAGTTTATATATTAGGCACAGTAAGAGATCAACAATAACTAGTAATGAAACAATTATAACAACACACTGTGTGTAATAAAAGTTATGAGAACGTGGTGTCTCTTACAAAATATCTTACTCTACTGTCCTCACCCTTCTTGTGATGATGTGAGACGATACAGTGCCTATGTGATGAGATGAAATGAGGTGGCTACACTGGACAAAGGGCTGATTTGTGGGATGGCGTGAGGTTTCGTCACGTTACTCAGAATGGTGTGCAATTTAGAACACGAATTGTTTATTTCTGGAATAAGCTTATGAATTGTTTATTTCTGGAATTTTTCATTTAATACTTTTAGACCACAGTTGACCATGGGTAACTGAAACTGCAGAAAGTGAAACTGTGGGTAAGGGGGGGTCTACTGTATGCTTGGTTCTGCAAGTGATGTTAGGTGCTACAGTGGGAAAATACAGCAGCTACGAAGGAGAACCTAATCTAAATTCGGGAAGGGTCAGAGAAGGCCTTCAGTAGGAATACATTTAAACAGACCAAGGGATGCGTAGTCAGAGGGACACTGTGCAAAGGCCAGAGGCTGGAAAAGGTTTGGGAAGTTGGAGCAACTGAACAAAATGAGTGAGGGGCTGGTGAGGCTGATGTGGGTCAAGAAATTGGAGGCAGAGTAAGCCAAACGTACAAAACATGTTTCGTATGAAAAAGGACTGTGCCAGAATGTGATACATGCTTAGGGAGGCATAATGAGAGCACAGAAAAATTGCTGAAACAAAAAACATGGGCTCCTAATTTTAAAATTCTACATGGCAGAACAAGACATTTCAGTGGGGGAGGGCCTATGTAGTATATATTTCGTATATGTTAACTGATTAATATAGTTACATAGGAGTGCCAGTCCTAAAAATTATACCTTAATAAATTCCAAATATACGAAGCAAACGTTGATAGATTTAAAGGTGAAAATAGTTCTACAATATCAGTTGGAGACATCAATGCCCCGCTTTAATAACTCATACAACATTAGAAGATTAATAAGGAAACAGACTTGAACAACACTATAAAGAAACTAGACCTAACAGATACTAATACAACACTCCACCAAAAAATAGCAGGATATAGGTTCTTCCCAAGTTCACATGGAACATTCTCCAGGAGAGACCACATATTAGGTCACAAAACAAGTCTCAGATTTAAAAATACTGAAACCCTACAAAGTATCTTCTTAGATCACAATGGCATGATGCTAGAAATCAGTAACAAAAGGGGAACTGGGAGGCTTCTGGTTCTGAAAATGGTTTCTTGATAATTTCCTTTAATTTTCTCTGTTGTGTCTCTAGAATGCTTATGAGTGAGATGATGGACCTCCTGAATTGCTCTACATTTCTTCCTTTAAAAAAATCTTTTTATTTGCCTTCCTCTTCTGTAAGAGTTTTTCAGAATTTTCTCCCAATCCTGTCAAATTATTTTAGGAATCAGATTTTTATTTTCAAAAGCTTTGTTTGAAAAGGTTGCTTTTTCATGTTTATGGATGTAGTTATTTTGAAACATCCCCTGTCCAGTGATAAAGTTATTTTTGTTGGCGTGTTTGGGGTTCTTTGGTGTTCCCTGAATTCTCTTTCCTCTGGGATCATTTCTTCTGTTTATCTTGGTCTTTGTCTTTCTTTCTTTGTCATGTATTTTTTTTTTTTCAACTCTGGTGATCCTTGGTTGGCTCTTTACAACTAAAAATGAAAATGTGTATGAAACTGTTCTTAGGGGAAGCTTGTGGACTGGTAGGCTTCGCTTTGGGGTGTTGAGTGGGAACCAACTAGTATGATGGAGTCCCAGGGGCCAGAATGTAGGATGCTTTACTTTGGGATCATTTCATTTCTTTAGGGAAGACCCTCTAGCTTTTGGCCTGGGGAGTTGACAGCTAGTTGTCAGGCTTTCTTCTCTCCAAGGTAGGGGTGGCAACTCATCTGTACACTGACTCTCAATAAATTCTTTTTTTACCAGTCTCACATCTCACTACAGTCCTATGCCATGTCTGGGTTTCTGCAGCCAGAGCACCTTCAGGGTCTTCTTCCTCCTTGGCCACATCCCCAGGTTTATTTTTTTCTCCAGTGATGCAGTTATCGAGTAGATGAAATGGTATTTTTACCTGGTCCCACGTATAACCATTGGACTAAATGTAGGATTGTTTACCAGCACCAGCAGCAAGACTTGTAGAGGGGCTGAGAACAGATAACAAGTCCTCGTAAGGCTGCGTCTGGATTCCTTGCCCTAGGCTGACCAACTTAATCTGAAAAGAATTCACAACATGTAAATATTTTAGGGTTGTAGCCATCTGGATACACACTTAAATTAAAAATAGTTCTGTTATCATTATTTTAGTCTAAAAGAGTCACCTAAGAATGCCAAACATTGTTCTGTTCAAACACCGTAGTTATTTAGTTTGAAAGCTTTTATTTCAACGCCACCTCTCTTCACGACAGTAGAACTCAGGCAGTGAGTTGATCGGTCTAGGATTCGATGAAACTGTGGCTAATTTCTTGTCCCAATCTGGAATTTAAAACAAGTTAATGATTTAAAACTAGTCCTACATTTTAACTCACTGTCGTTTCAACAGCAGTTGGGTACAATAACAAAAAATGTGTGGGATTTAAGACAAAGGAATATGTTTAAAAGCTATGTTAGAAAGGACTCAGACAAAGAGTTATGTGGTGAAATCACTGATTCATATTACTGAATTGTGCAAAAATGTAAATAAAATAAATCACATAATTTTGCATTGTGACATCCTAATTGTAGACCCCCCCACACTGAAACCCTTTAAGCCTCACATTATAAATGGGCCACTTCGTCTTCTGTTTGTATCAAACTGCAGTTATTACCATCCCTAAGTTCATACCCATTGGAGCTCCCTCGTATCTTATAGCCTCTTTTCTATAAATCACTAACAGCTCTGCTTATGTAAAAGTGAGGGTTCAAGGAGGGATGGGGGGGAAGAGAGCAGCCAGTGCATCTATGCTTAATGAACCATAGACCAGAGCGTTTTGCCCAGCCAGTGTGGCTCAGTGGTTGAGCATCAACCTAGGATCCAGGAGATCGGTTTTTGATTCCCGGTCAGGGCACATGCCCGGTTTTCGGGCTTGGTCCCCAGTCGGGGGCGTGCAGGAGGTGGCTGATCAATGACTCATCATTGATGTTTCTCTCTCCCTCTCCCTTCCCCTCTCTCAAATCAATAAAGACATTAAAAAACAAGAAGACCAGAGCATTTCAATTGCAGCCTTGTAACAAGACTTCATACGTACAGTGCTGTGCACTGCATTAGGTGTTTTGCTTACATTAACTCTAATATTCACAGTAACCCTCAACAAAAATAAAATGAACAGAGAAAATTTCACCTTCTCTCTGAAAAATCCCAAGTATTCCAAAGCCATTAATAATTTAGTATCAGTTAATATCACTTTGAACAATTTAAGAGATTTTCAAGGGTAACTTTGATTATACGTGATAATTATCTTATGCATTGGTTTTAGAACTTAATCCCAGTATAAAATGCAATTCTTTTGTTTTAGGTTCTTTAAAGAAATATTATGACGCATTTACTTTTGATCAAGAATAATAGCAAACATTTTTGAAGACTTAATAATGTAAGCTTCAATAATTCTAAATTATTTATATGGATATTTCAGTTCTACTGGGCAGATAACTATTTTTATTCTTTTTTGCAAATGAGAAAACTGAAGGTCAGGGAGTGTAAGGCCTCACACTGCCACAAAAGCATGTATTTATTTTGAAAGAATGAGTTGTTTGAACTACTTGGCGCCAGGTGAGTAATACAAGGGCAGCTTCCATTGGAGGGGCCGTCTCTTCCTTCCAGACTATAAATTCTCGGAGGACAGTTCGTACCTTCCACTGTGTCTCGCACATAGTCGGGGCTTAATAAATGTTTCCTGAATAAATAAATGAACCCCTAGGTGCTGAGAAAGATTTTTTCCTGAGCAAGAATTTCTTAAGCAATCACCTTGCTCTATTATGATCTATATTTAATCTGTTCTTCAACAATTCCCAAGTAAGAGCTGAACATGAAAAGCAGATCATTGCTAATCTAGACATGCTTTGCCCTTAAAGCCTGGTCACAAAGGCTGGTCAAAAGCCGGTCAAAGTAAAAAAACTTACACCTTAATAAACTTATTCTGTGAAGAGCCCTTCCCCCAAAGACTCTGTCGAGGAGTCAGCTTCTTGATTTAAGCAAATGCTTAATTCTGTGCCTGCCTTTTTCTCTGTCTTTGGACCCCTGCTACCACCCACTGGCTGCTAAACTTGGCTGCACGATGGGATTATCTGGGAAGTTCTAAAAATTACTGATGCCCGGGACCCCCCTTCCAGGAGATCCTGATTTAATTGGTATTGGGTGTGTCCCGGGCATGTGGATTTTTGAAAGTGACGTAGCTGAGGTTGAGAACCTTTAGCCTAACCCTGCCATTACCTCCTTTCTCTGCATTGGATCTTTGTCGCAGTCTGCTCCCCACTCTGCCCCCTTCTCGTCTCCTGTTAGAGTGACCTTTGCACAAAGCAGTTTTAATCATGTCACCTCTGCCCTCCTTAAAGCCTTTAAGGAGTTTCCCCTTAACCTCAGGCAAGAGGCCCAAACCTGGAAATGGCCTGTAAAGCCCTCGCCCTTTCTGAGCTTGCCAGCTCCAGCCGCACCCTGCTCCGCCCCTGCTGACTTTGTGCGGGAGGCACACTGTTATTTTTTCCGTTCCTCAAATGTCACGCTCCTGTCACGGGGCCTTTGTACATGCTGTGCTCTCTGGGAAGCTCCTCCCCCCACCCCTGGCCTAGGTTTCCTTAGGGAAGCCTCAGACCTATCATGTGCTCCTGTAGCAACACATAAACTGCTTCATGGCTTTTATGGCAGGTGGAATGTTATCTTCTTTCTATGCTGGTTACCCACTGAAGCTCCCTGGTTATAGAAATTTCGTGTCTATTTTTGTTTCACATGGTATTGCCAAAGCCTTGCACGCCGACTCGAAGATCAGTAGGCTTTCATTATTTACTGGAGGAATAGAAATGCACTTGACATCAGGTCTTATCATCAAATCCAATTGATGTCACCTCCAAAATATCTCTGGAATCCGTTTATTTCTGTCGCCTTCCCTGCGGGGCCAGACCACCATCACCTCTGGTCTAAATGATGAACTAGCTCCTTCCCTCCTGTTCCTTTCCAAACAGTGCTGAACAAGCAGTCAGTCATCTTTTTAAAGGACAAATTATATGTCACTTCTCTGTTCAAAGCCCTCCCCATTGACCGTAGAGTAGAATCCGAGCATCTTACCCCTCGCCCCCTCTCTGACCACCCACCAGACGAAGCTGACCTTTCTTTCTCCAACATGCCAAGCCCTCTCCACCTTTCAAGCTTTTGCACTTAACTGTTCCTTTTGCCTTTACCTGGTTCATTCTTATTTTCCAGGGCCTAGCTGAAATTGTACGGGGGTTCTGACTGCACTATGCTAAGGACTGAGTAGATGGTAAATATTTAACTGCTTTGCTAAACATTCACCTGGTTCTATAGGTTTCAAAAGAATTAGATTTTGTCTTCTATAATAAGCGAGGGAGAAAACCTTTTGTGTCTGTCTTTCTAAAAAGATTTCCTCATAGCAGAGGACTGTTAACAAAGGTCCTGTTTACCGTCACTTTGGAAACCAGAGGCCCGCCTAGATTCTTCCATTTAAAGGAAATGGTTCAAAGGACAAACTGCTGAGCCAGTTCTGTGGGGACAGGAGCTCTGTTGAGTCTTCCTGAGCACCTCTCCTTTCAACCCTCCGCGGCCCCCAGCAGCCTTTACTCTCCCAACCCTCACACATCCTTCAGCCACAACCTAGGCCCCCGCCACGCTGGCTTCCTAGAATGTGACCCTCCCAAGGCCTGCTATTGCTTCTCCCAGCACCTCTTTCCCTACATGACCTAATCACAGCCCCAGCCTCCTCTCCATTCCCCCAGCTCCCTCCCTTCTCAGGCTCTACCCCTCTCACCTTCCAGAACCCAGCTTTGCCCGGCCTGTAACCTCTCATCCTGAATCTCTGGTCCCAGCACAGCTTCCTCCATTGCCACGCCCACCCCTGGCTCGGTTCTGTTCACGCTTCCTCATTGCTGTTTGCTGTTCCTTTGGGACCTGAGTCCCAGCCCTGCGCTGCCATTCGCCAGGGCTAATTCACTTTAAAGAAAAGCACTGACTAAATAGTAGTGCAAGTGACATTCAGCTTTGACAGCAGCAGCATAGCTTCAAGGTCAAGTGCAGAACTTGGCCCAGGCCTGAATTCTGGGTCTGAAATGTCCTGGGTCTGCATTCTGCTACTCCTGCCTTCTGCAGTGGGATTTGGGCTAATCAACTTTCTCTGCAACGTGGTGTCCCCCCTGGAAAATGCGCAAAACAATAGCATGTACCTGCCTCAGTGTGAGATTCACAGAAACTGCAGGATTCATTCATTCACTTAAAAAGCCTTTCAAAGAACTAATTCATTCTACTCACTAAAATCCAAAGCATCAGTGACTATAGGAATACAGGCATGTTTAACTGGGTTTCTGGGTGACCCCCCCACTGGGCATTTCCATGGGGGAACCTGGCCCCTCAGCACTCTCGCACATTCTGCCACATAGAGAAATACTACATAAAGAATTTGGAAATCTTGAAAGATGCCGCCAAATGTCAAAGGCCACAAAGGGTTCAGTGAGGAGTGGTCAGACCTGAGCTGCTTCCCCTCAAGGACATTTATGCATCTTCATTCCTGAAGCCTATACAGGGAGCTAGGAAAGGAGGAAGCAGCCCTCGGGGAGCCCTCTATAGTCTTCCTGCGCCTGGACACACGCCTCCCCCCCAACAGCCTGACTGGTCCCAGACGCGCGGGGCCCGCAAGCCCCTGGGAGTTGCTTCTCTGCGGCCCAGGCAGGGTTGATCTCGGAGAACAAGAGCTGCCGACCTGACTTACCCATCGTGAAAAATGGCAGAGAATAGTCCCTCTGGTAGGTGGTTTCTTTATACCATGGTTCGGGAGGCTTGGAATGTCTTTGAAAACAAATGTAGCGAATCAGAGTTTGTTGGTCTAGCTGAGGCTGATGCTGACTTTCTCTCGTGGGTGGAATCGCCAAGTCTACGCGAGGTCTGAATGGAAGTAGAAACAGCTTGCTGAACACCCAAAGAAGAGCATTCCATCTGCTCATCAGCTGAAGTCCGACTCCTGGGAATGGCCAGGAGGCTACCAAGACAGTGCTGGCAAGACCCCCTAGATCCAAGGCCAGCCCTAACCAAGTTGTCAGTAGACGGCCATGAGCAGCTCTGGCAGTGGGGGTCTGTCGCCTGTTTTCTTGAGGACGTAACCCTAACGAGAGTTTGAGTGTGTATTTGAGTTGGAGCAAAGGGCTTTGAACTGGGACTCAGAAAATGTGGGTAGATTCCAGTCTCAGTTTTACGCCAACCAACTGGACCCCAGGCAAGACATGTCACTTCTCTGGGCGGCATCTGACTCGCCTAACGGGATCAGACTGACCTAAAACGACTTCCAGTGTGATCATCTAGTCAGTTTAGGCTCTATGCTGCTTAATAGATGCCACGGCTCCCTTGTCTTTGCCTGGAGGGTAATCAGGAGTTGACTGTATATCAAAGGCGATTAAGAGAAAAAGAAGAATTTGTAAAATGTACCAGATGAACTCAGACTAATGGCAATCACATTTCCAGTGCCTACCCTGCTCTGGAATTTGATGTCAATTATTTTGTTTAACAGATAAGAAAACTGAAACTCAGAGAAGGAATGAAAATTGCCCAAGATCAAACATTTCATAAGTTACTCAAATTGCTGCTTTTAACTACCATGGTTTCTAGTCTCTACAAACTTGAACACAACATCGGAGTATCTTTTTGTTGTTGGTGTTGAGGCAGAAACCATTTAGGCCAAATTTGTAATTTTAATGAGAAGAAAACTGAGACTCGGGAAGGTTAAATTATTTGGCTAAGTTAAAACTCTAAACCCATGGTGTTTACATCTCTTAGATAATTTATTAAAATTCCATTTTTATTGCTGATTATAAAAGTAATATATGTTCATTAGAGAAAAGCTGGAAAATAAAAAAATAAAATACAAATACCAATAATTTCACCATAAATAACTGTTTGGTGTATTTCTTTCCAAACTTTTTCTATCTGTTAAATAACTATTATTATTGTTCTCATTTTCATTATTACAAAATGTGACTCCCATTTTCAAAAATTTATTCTAACTTTAGTGTAACTAGTTAGGTGTCTCACCTGGGAGATCGCTTGACACTAGAATCAAAATGGACTCTGGCCAGCTGCCCAGTGTAATAGCCGTGGACGTCCTTTCCTTGATGGGCAATGAATATCCTAGTAGAGACAGTAAGGGGAGAGAAAAAAAGCAATGATTACAGTTAGTTCTGGACAGGAGACCAGCTGTCATATAATTAAAAAAAGGTATTTGGTCTTTGCTCCCACTTCTGGCACAGAAGTCCTTGGACTTTTTTTTTTCTTTTCACTTTTAATTAATTTTCACTTCGACTTTATTTTATTTATTTCAATTACAGTTGACAGTAAATATTATATTAGTTTCAGGTGTACGGCATAGCTATTAGACATTTATATAATTAACAAAGTGATCCTCCCGATAAGTCTGGTACCCACCTGGCACCGCACATAGTTTTTACAATAGCATTGACTCTATCTCCTGTGCTGTGCACCCTTGGACTTTCTTGACAGGAGTGCCTTTTTTACTCATTTTCAGGATTCAGTTTTCAGGAATCAAAAGGAAATATTTGATGTTGTCAGGTATTAGGTTCAAAATATCAGGGGAAAAAGATGATATTTAAAACCAGGGGGTGAGGGTGGAAATGTCGATCATTGTTGAAAAGTGGGAACTGGAAAATGGGGGTTTCTTATACTATTTTTTTCTACTTTTGATGTATTTACAAACTGTCATAATAAGTTAAAAAAACTGATAATTAAGTAGATAGGTGCTAAAAAAAGAAGCAGCACTGGGATGGTCTATTGTAAGCCTGGGAGGGCTGGGTCGGGAGGGAGGTTTGGAGCACAGACAGGACTGAACGAGGCAGAAAACGGCAGGAAGAGCTTCCAGGGCGTGAGGGTGAGACCCATGTATACAGCTGGGGGGGGGGGGGGTCCAGACCCTATATTTTGAAATCCATCTCATTTTATAATGAATCACTCTTCCTTTTAGATTACAGTTGAACATTCTATGGATATTTTAAAATTATGTGTAGCTGGATTCTGTTACTTACATATTTTATTTCTAAAAATAATAGGGACATTACAAGACATTTGTTATAAAAAAAAAAAAAAAAGGGAATGTGCATCTGAAAAATTGAGAACTACTGATGTAGGTGACAGAATCTTTCTGGGATTTTAAAAAATATATGTTTTAATTGATTTTAGAGACAGAGGAAGGGAGAGGGAGAGAGAGAGAGACATCAATGGGCTGCCTCCTGCACGCTCCCTACTGGGGATCAAGCCCACAACCCGGGCATGTGCCCTGACTGGGAATCGAACCAGCAACCTCCTGGTACATGGTGACCTCTTGGTGCATGGGATCATGCTCAACCAACTGAGCCACCCCAGCCGGGCTTTGTAGGATTTTTTTAAGATGACATAATACAATTTTTATTTTAAGGACATTTTTGCTGCTGGTGGCAGAAAACAAATTTGAGGACAGTTTGACTAGATCCCCCGCTAGGTCCTAGCTGACTCAGAAGCAGCGCTTGTTCTCACAATTCTCTTTATGTGCTGAAACAGTGATCTGTATGAAGGTCAGTGGGCCTAGGGTTTGGGCGGGTGTCTAGGGCTTGGGCAGGCAAGTAGGATGGGGACGAGACTCCAGGTGAGGGCAATTTCAGAACTCGACTTGGACAGAGTCGGGACCAGAGTGGAACGTGTGGGGAGCAGGGGACCCTCGTTGTCTAGCTAGTATGAAAGGAAGCGCTGTGAGCAGGGCGGGTCTGTCTGTCTCTGCAAACAGGACCTCAGGGAGCTTTGATTTGCAGAGAAACCACAGGCCGTCTGGGCCTGCCCAGCGGCTGGGATAAGATGACTGAGCCTGGATAGTAAATAACAGCGGGGGGGGGGGGGGGGGGGGGGTTAAGTCATAAGACGTGAGAGGAATTGGCACAATAATAGGGAACAAATGACACTTCTGAAGGCAGGGGAGTGGGAGACCTAGCTTTCTCAGGTGCCAGCCAGGCTCTGAAGCACTACCTTGGAAATGATTACGCCAGGGCCACGTTATAGGTTCTTAGACTCCAACTGGAGCTTCAAAGCGACACTGGCTTCTCACGGTTGCTCTGCTGCTTGCAGGAGGCTGCGCTTTGACCATGAACCCTTCCCTAGCGTGCACACGACCAATACCTGCTGAGCACAGGCGCTCAGCCCTCCTTAGACGCGGTCTGCACAAGCTGTTTGCAGGAGGAGGAGCCCGTCACCCGCACCAGCTAACACACCTGCTGTGGTCCCTCGGGAGTGTCCCTGGGCAGGTTTTGGCCCAGGAACGGAGGGCGGGGACCAGTGTAAGCAGGTAGGTGGGTGTCAGAGGGTGGGGGCTGGGTGGAAAAGCAGGTTTAGGGGATGAAGGTGGCGCACTTGGCCTCCAACCCCTTGGGTAGACTTTCCAACCTCTCCCGTGTGGCCTTCGCCTCAAACAGGAGAAAACCCCCAGCAAAGAGGCTAAAACATCAGTTTTTGGAAGTGAATTTTGACCACCTAAGGGGAAATGTCAGTACCCGGCCTCCCCCAAGGTGGGGTGGGTGTGGGGCAAGACGGACAGGCACGTGCCAGCTCTCCAGACCCGCCAAGGAGCGCTGCCCGGACTCGGCTCACACCCGCCCGGTTCTTGGACCAGCTGTGGGAAGGCCGTTGCTTCTCCTCGGGTGGGAGCGGGGGCCCACCCGCGTCTGACTGCACCGTGCATTATTTACCCGTCCAGGAGAGCTGGGCGATTTGAGGTGGCGCGCTCAGTTCAGACAAGAGCAAGCCTGTCCCCTGGGAGGGCGAATGTAACCCGAGCAGGGCCTGTGCTGGGCCGCAGACACAATTCGATATTCACGGGGGAGGTCAGGAGCGTTTGTCCCTCAGGAGCCTGGCCCCGCGGCCAGAGGCAGCTGTGTCTGTGGCTGTGTCTCTGGCTCTGCAATTCTCTGTATTGTCTGTGCCTCCAGCTTCAGCAAGTGTCTGCCCAGAGATGATCTCATCTAATTCTCATGGTCACCTTGCCAGGTAAATATTTACACCTGGTGACAGAAGAGGTGGCTGAGGCTCAGAGACGTTAAGTCGACTTTCTTTTTTAAAATTTATTATTATTATTATTTTAATTCTCACCAAAGGATATTTTTTTCCATTGTTTTTCAGAGAGAGTGGAAGGAGGTGAGAGAGCGAGAGAGAGAGAGAAGCACTGATGTGAGAGAGACACATCGATTGGTTGCCTCCTGCCCCTGCCCTGACCAGGGCCAGGAATCAAGCCTGCAATCGAGGTACCTGCCCTTGGCTGGAATCGAACCCGGGATCCTTCAGTCCTCCGGCTGACACTCTAACCACTGAGCAAAGCAGCTAGGGTGATGGGCTTTCTAATTATTACCCAGCTAGTAGATGCCAGAGCCATGAGTCTAACCCAGTTCTCCAATCCAAACACCACGTTGCATCCAGAATCATCCGTATGTTTTATGATTACTTTTTTCCAGAAGAGTTCAGCGCTCTTTTGGTGATTGCCTGACTTACGGGCTGGCAGGAAGCAGACATAGTGGACCAAAGGAATAGGAAAGGAAAGAAGGGCAGGGCAGTGTTAGCCGGGAGCTGCTTTCAACTCAGTAAGACAAACACATGCATCTGTTTAATTCGATAAAACACATACTCTGACGCATTTGCAGTGTGCTAGGGATATAATGATAATAAATATTGTCTTTCCACTCCGGAGTTTAAAATCTGTAAGGAAAGCTGTATTCAGGCCACTAACCAGTCAGGAAACTGAGACTCCAGGGGGTGGGAGGTAGGTAACTCAGCAAGGACACGAGCTGATAAGGACAGAAGATGAAGGCCACCATGCTGGGACTTGTCCCCTAGAGTCAGCTATCTCCACAGTATCTCCTCAAGGAAGCGGGGAGCTTCAGTTTCCTCATTCGTTAAGTAGGGGTGATACTATCATCTCCATTAGTGATTGATTACATGAGAGTCCATGAGACATCTGGGACTGTCCTTGTCGACTGAGATATCCCATCTGTGTTAGGTGTTGAGCTGACCCCAGAGCTGCCTCTTGATCTCTCAGAGACAGTTTCCAATCAGCATTTTTAAAATCCATTTGAGTCTGACACAAATTCTTCTCTTCCACACTATCCCGAGTACATTCCACCTGAAGTGGTCTTTTCGGGAGCATCCTGGGCTCTACAAACCAATACGATGCCCAGCCCTGCCCTTGAGTGACAGGCCTGTAGGTTGGGGTCGGCACAAGTTAACATTTGTGCCTGATATAATTCTTTTTATGAAAATTCTGTGTGGTCACTACTGCTTGAGAACCATAGATTATTTCATTTTATTAGGTGGCCCTACTGGGTTGTAATTCAGTTCCCCCTCATATAGGCCCCAGGGTTGGACTTTTAAGGATGGATTGGATAAATGCTTGTGCCAAAGGATCGGCAGAAGGGCGGGTCTTCTTCAGGTACTGTCAGTCACCAGGAAGCTGAACCACATACAAGTGACAGAATAATTTTTTCTCAATGAATAATTGATTCATTCATTCTCATTTTTTTTCAACAAATATGTGTAAGGCCCACCATGTATGGCAATCAGCTAAGCAGAGGTGATGATGGTGGGTTGTAGAGACAGGCAAACAAGCCCACCCTAGAGGAGCCAACCAGAAGGTGTAGTAAAGAGCGGGAGTCAGTAGCACAGCCTTGGAGCCAGTCCAGTGGGTTCGAATCCTACCTCTGCCATTCCTCTCTAGCTGTGGGACCTTGGGATGCCACACGACCACTCTGAGCCTCAGTTGTACCTCCTCATCTGTACCTCACGGTTGTGAAGATTAAGTTAACATGCGCTTAGAACAGTGCCTGCTGCCCTGGCCGGGTAGCTCAGTTGGTCAGAGAGTCATCCTGATCCGCCAAGGTTTCGGGTTTGATCCTTGGTCAGGGCACATACAACAATCAACCATCAGTAAGTGGAACAACAAATTGATGTTTCTCTCTCTCTCTCTCAAATCAATTTTAAAAAACACACAAAAAGAATAGTGCTTGGCACAGAACAAGAGCAGCATGAATATTAATTATTATTCTAGTGGGTGAGAACAGCAAGAAATAAAATGAGTTGTAATAAGGGCCATGGGGCCCTGTTTCTAAAAAGGGTGTGAGATGGAGAATAGCAGAGGTGGGGAGGTGGAGAGAAGACCTTCTCTAGCCAGGGTGGCCAAGGAGTAGCTTTCTGAGCAGCTGACAATGAGCTAAGCATGGACTAGTTAAGACAGGGCAGGCCGGGGTGGAGAGGAATCAATCCAGGGAGAAAGAACATGTGCAAAAGCCCTGAGGTCTGAAGGAGTGAGCCCACTGAAGGAATGGGAGAAGGGGCTTTGTAGATGGGCAAGGCCAGTTCATGTAAGTCTTAGTAGGCCCTGGCAACGAGTTTGGATTTTATGCAAAATGCAGTAATTGCAGGGTTTTATTGCAAGGGGGATGGCTTTGATCCAATTTGTACTTCATGAAGCTCGCTCCAGAGAATGGGTTGTAGGAAAACAAGAGTGTTGCTAGGTGTAGATAGGTAGGGGAGAGGCCATGGTGGTCTGGACCAAGTGCTGGCAGTGGAGATGGTGACAATCTTTTCCATGGGAGATCTATCCTGGAGGTAGGATTGAGCTTGCTGGTGGATTGGACCCACAATTGTTACCAAGGCAGGGAAGGCAGAAAATAGACAGAGCCCTGCTCTATAGTGAGTAGTAAAGGGTCGGGGGGGGGGGGGGGGCTAGAAAGGGGGACCCAGTGTAGCTCAGACAGCAAGCCTCCTAGTGGGGCTCTGATGGATGAACACAGAGAACCGAATCCGCGCTGCCTTGGGACTTCGGTGCCTGTCACACCATGTTCCAGCCAAATCCTCAGGCTCCCCATGAGCTGGCTCAGGCCAGGCCCCGTGACTGACTTGGGTCCACTGAGCCCCAGGCAGCAGCTACAAAGGGAAGTTTGTTTCCATTTTCCCCAGGAGCTGAGACCAGAGTTAAATACACCCACCCAACTGTGGACAAAACAGATGTCAAATACACATTGGAAGACCAAACACTTGTGGGGAGACAGACATCCAGAGAGACTGGACCACACTGCTCCCTCCTCTCCTGGGCTTCAGGGAGGGAAAGGTAGGCTCTGTGTTTTCTCTGAAAGAGGGCTCTCCCTTACCTGCCTCCCTCCTTTCTCTTCCAGTAATTTCTGGAAGCAGAAGAACATATCTTTGTTGACTAAATATTGTTAAAATTAACCAAATACTATAATAAACACGAGGCTTACTCAACACCATGAAGTCAATGGGGCTGCAGGAGGCTGGCCCCGAAGTCACTTGCTATGTGAGAGTTCCCGGCCCAACTTCATAGCTTGTAAATCTCTGTAGATCCCATGAAGAGGGGGAAGGGAGGGTGGGGCTAGGATTTACAGACTGTTGTACAACCTCTCAGCAAGATGGATTTAGCCCAATAAAACATGTCTAGGACTTGTTGTTATTCCTGGGCCATGGATGAACTTGGAGAGAGAGTGGATCTCATCCCTAGTTTCTGTCTGTGCAGTCACCTCCCACATGGCAGAAGCATAGGAGTGTTTTGTTTGGTTCCAAATAGAGTAAAGGGGTCCCTCATTCCGGCTAAAGCCCTTCTCAGGCAAAAACCAATGTCCTTCAGTCTTTTGGGACTTTGTAGTTGCTTATTTGCTTGGATTCTGCCACGAGTGTGGGAATTTCTTTCTTTCTTTTTTTTTTTTTTTACAACTAAGCCCAAAGAAACTTGACTAGCACCCTTGGCAGCAGCTGTCTGTCAGTCACAGAGCAGCAGGGTGAGCAGTTCCAATCCCCCAGGTGCCTGTCTGCCTCTGGAGGGACATTACCTGGGTGGGATCAATGGGCGGCGGTCAACAAACTCTCGTAGCCGGATGGCAGTCATGATGAGTGGGATTCTGAAAAAAAAATGAAAGAAGAGTCACATTTCCAGGTGAGAGCTAGACTATAGTCTAGCTTCTGCTAGACTATTTAGGGAAGGAAATAGTTTTCCTGGCCTAATTGAACATTCAGTGAAAGGTAGGATGAGGAGAGATGAAACTCATGCTTGCTGTAGAAGAAGTTTACTCGGGGCATATCGGAGAAAGAATCTCCTATTAAGGGAACTAAAAAATTATATATTTTAAAGGAGATGAAAGTTATGTGGCTTGTAGTGCGAAGAACAAAGGTTGTGCAGTGTTGGCTGTGAGTATGCAGAGGATGGCGAGTTTAACATGTGTTCCTAGTTCTCACATTCGAAATTGGTATTTGAATCTATGCTTTTATATTTTTAAATGCAATTTATTGGGGTGACATTGGTTAATAAAAGCTGGCTTTTAGCCCAGCTGGCGTGGTTCAGTGGTTGAGCATCAACATATGATCTAGGTGGTAACAGTTCGATTCCCGGTCAGGGCAGATGCCCGGGTTGTGGGCTCAAGGCAGTAGGGGGTGTGCAGGAGGCAGCCGATCAATGACTCTCTTATTATTGAATTTCTATCTCTCTCTCCCTCTCCCTTTCCCTCTCTGAAATCAATAAAAACATATTAAAAAAAAAAAAAAAGCTGGCTTTTGGTGTTGCTTATAAATCAATTTATCAGATCAACTGAAATAAAATGCCCTGACATATCTTGTTGCCAACTACATTTTCTTATGTGTTCAAGAGATGGTTACTAATCACAGAAGATGAGATTGGGCATCCCTTACATACTCTGTAGAGGAACCTTGTAAGTATGCACAATGACAGGTCTGTGATCACTCCCAGAGAGTCTTGTGATTCTTCTGGGAGCTTCGGCTTAGACTCAGAGTGGGCTGTTACGTGGCCAAAGCATGGCCACCCGGGACTGGATAATTCCCTGTGGTGCTGATTCAGAATTTCTAGGCACTGAGCAATCTCTCCATCATCAAAGGCACACTTGGGATTGTCCTTGTTAGGAGCACACATGTCCCGAATATCTTGCATTCTCTCCAGCATGTCCCAGCTAGTGGACTAAAGCCCAGTGGGCACAGAGCCCCATAGTGTCGACTCAGGTTCTCTCTTTCGTTCTTTTTCCATTTCTTTTTGTTTTATAATCACTCCACTGCCAAAAGCAAAAACACATTATATAATGAACAAGCTCTATTGGATTCCAGTCTATACTGTTATAATGGAATCTAGTTTGAAATCTTTCTAGTTGCTGTAAAAACCTACTTGGAGGTGAAATAAAGCAGCAAACTCTATCCATCAGTCAACTCAGTAACCTAGTCAACAGTTTTTAAGCTTTGTTCTTGCATCGTAGACAGCCAGATACCTTGATGTAGGGAGACCCCATTTCTAAGATAAAAAAATGTTGAGCTAAAACCATTCAAATAATTCAGAGTTGAGTGTGAATGAATATTCACTTCGTAAACAAATTCTTGGCTTTAGAAAATGTTTGCCCCAAATGTCTGTAAATCGTGGGCTCGTCTCTTTCTAGAACATTCAGAATGCAATCACTATTTGGTAACACTATTTACAAATGCAACGGCGAAGTGAGAGATAGGGGCAGTAGCCCCCATACTGGTGTTACCTGCTTGGGCTGCAGGGGGTGGAGAACTTCTTGCTTTAAAAAGTGGTCCTCTGAGGACTGGTTATTTGGCTGTCTCTTGGTGTTGGGTGCATAGCAAAGGCAGCCTGCAGAGTTGTGGGACTTATTTCCTTTACATCACTCAAAGTTGAGTGTGAATGAATATTCACTATTGTGATGCTATTGTGATGCACTCTGGGTTAGAAAGTTTTGCTAGGTGATGTCTTTCAGGTCTTGGGCTTAAGAAAAGTAGGGGTCCTTTGGTCTCTAGGAAAGCCCAGCTGCACAAGAAAGAAAGGGTGACAATTTGTGTGGGAAGGAGAACCATGTGGGCAAATAACCCAGATTATTATTATTATTATTTTTAAAAATATATATGTATTTTTAATATATCTTTATTGATTTCAGAGAGAGGAAGGGAGAGAGAGATAGAAACATCCATCATGAGAGAGTCATTGATCGGCTCTCTTCTGCCTGCTCCCCACTGGGTATGAAGCCCGCAACCTGGGAATTGAACCACGATCTCCTGGATCCAAGGTCGATGCTTAACCGGTGAGCCATGCCAGCCGGGCTAACCCAGATTATTTAATCACTAGTTCTTTCTTTTCTATAAAAATTATTGCAATAACCACATAAGGTCAATGATCTGGGTGGTGCTGTATTGGCAAGTTCTGCCCTTTGCAAGTTGGAATTGAGGAAGCAGGGCTGGCACGAGGGACAGAGGAGTCCAGCTCTGCCCGTCCAAGACTAGATTAGGCTGCCTCCTGCTTTTTTTTTTAGAGAGAGGAAGGGAGAGGGAGAGAGAGAAACACCGATGCGAGTGAAACATCGATTGGCAGCCTCCTGCACACAACCCCACTGGTGATAGACCCCAAAACCTGGGCATGTGCCCTGACCCAGAATCTAACCGGCCACCTTTCCGTGCACGTGACAATGCCCAGCCAACTGAGCCACACTAGCCAGGGCTCAAAGGAGGCTTTTAATTGTTTACAAATATAGTTTAAACCAATCCATGGAGCATCACTGGCACTACTATATAGAATAGCAAGTCATAACCTTTGAAGACCAGAATGGCCAGTATGTTCACGTAGACCACCCTTCATCAAAAACAAACAAGAAAACATCAGTAGTGTCCACAGCAGGCTTGCAAGAGTCATACTTGCTAAGTCACCTGTTGAGCTCTTCCCAGCAGCCTGCCATGTTGCTAAAGCACTTTGCACGATTGTTTAATTCTCACAATCTTATGAGGTGGGTACTGCAGAATCCATTTGTAATGGAAGCAAATGAGGCCCCCAAACATTCCGTAACTTGCCTATTGTTACATGAGCAAGAAGAGTAAAGGGAGGCTCTGAACCCAGGCCTGTGTGGCCCTGAAGGTCTTGCCTGAACCATCAGTTTTCTTGGGTCTCCATGGAGCACCCTTCGAGCACTGTGGGAAGCCCGAGGTCAGAGAGCGGGGCGGGCACTCAGTAAGTTGCTCCCTGACTTTGGGTGTGCTCACACTTGGGCTTCTGTTTCCTTGTCTGACAGCAGGATGTCCCCTGTGCCCACTGGCAGCAGAAATCTTTGCCCCCGGACCCAGGTCTCCTGCTTCTGTGGTTTCCCATTTTGTCATCTCATGGGATGACAGACTAATATGGAGAAAACTCCTGGGAGGAGTTTATCGGGCAACAGAGTAGGTGATGTTGGGGAGGTTCCTGCAGAAAGAGAGGGGACTGCAGGTAACTCACGGCTCCTCTCCCATCCTGTCTCCCTGGACGCAGCCCTTTGTCCCAGAATCGGGTGACTCAGCACTTGTGAGCGGAGCCCAGGCTGAAATTGCCAGAGGAAACCAAACAATTCTTATTTACCAAACTGTCAAAATCCTATCATTGCAATTAAGGAGACAGGCAATTAACTGTGTCTTAATTACAGCAGCTGCCACTTCATCTGAATGCTGTAATTTTCAGAGAGAATGGGAGGAGACTTTAAATTAATGTGTGTCTTTAAACAACGAAAAACAGTGAGGGAGCCTGAAGAAAACTGTCAGCAGTGGTCGCCGAGGCCCCTCCTGGAGAGACATTGTGACAAGATACGCTTGCAAATGCCATGATTCCCTCCGCTTTTGTTGCCTAGTGGCTGACATTATTATAGCCTATTTTGTATACAATGCAATTGAGTGATTTCAGTAGCAATATCATCTGTAAAGCCCTCTGCAAGGGCCATCTCGGTTTTTAAAAACACTCATCTTTACAACAAAGATATTGAAACCATTAGTCCAGACTCATGGACAAAGAAACAAGCTTCTAAATTCAGGATTTTAAAGGATTTTGCATCTGTACAACCACTGAGATGAGCTTTATGACCACACATTCCAGACGAAACCAAGGCTCAGAGAAGCAAATAAACTTGCTCAGGGTCACAGAGCAGGTGACTTCAGAGTGCTCCTTTTTCCCAAAGGCTGGTTGCCAACACGAGGTCAAGGCACCACAGTGAGGGACCCCACACGAGGGAGAGGACAGAACTGTGGCAAGTCCAAGGTGAGCAGCACTTAGAAGTCACTGGGTGTCAGGGAGCGTGGCTGGCAGGTCAGGGGCCGGACTCAGCTGAGATCAGAGCTGTGCATCAGTCCCTGGGAGGCCCAGGGTGGAGCGTTAAGAACACAGAGCTTTCAAGCCAGCTGACCACACTTCAAACCTCCGCCTCTGCACCTGCTAGCCAGGTGGCCTTGGGAAATGCCTGTACTGTCTTCAAGCTTCAGTAGCTTCAGTGTTGTTCGTCTGTATGTTGGGGACTAGGTCATCCTTGTACAACTGCTATGAGGATATAAAGGATGACACACATCAACATGGCTGGAAGAGGGGCTGGCACATTGAAGCCACTCAGGAAATGTTAGCTCCTCCTTCCTCACCCCCAGAAAGGGCCTGGGCAGGTCCTCAGATCCAGGAGGCATGGGGCTGGGGGATGCTTCTGGGGCTGGGGGATGCTTCTGGGTAGTTACCAGAAAAAGAAAAAAAATCCAGGATTTGGATCACAGCTGGGGGAGGGAGAATCGAATCTAGGAGCCAGGCAAGTATGCAGAAGTGAGTGGAAGCAGTCAGGAGGCTGTAATGAGGGTGTCCCGCAGGTTTGCGAGAGCATCTAAACCCTGCAAAGGGCCAGCTGCTACTGTAACAGTGGGGAACTGTAACCTACCCCACCATTCTTTTTATTGTTTCTGTAAATGCTGACTCTGACTAATACGTAGCTTGTAGATTAGCAGCATGTTTGTATAAGAATCCTAGGAACTAACTTTAGGAGATACAGACTTTGACCTTCGGTCATCCCAGTTCCAAGAGATTTGCTGACCTTCAACCATAGACCTAGGATGATGCAGAACCAGCATGACAGAGACACACCAGACCATCACTTGACCAGTTTCGAGATCCTTATCATCATGGACTGTACTGGGCTGAAGGTAGAGAACTTTTCAACTCCTTCTCCTTGATTTTTTTGGTTCTGATTTCTCTCTCCCTCCTTATAAAAACTTCTGCCTGCACTGAGGTGTGGAGATGGGCTTTGTGACAAGAGTCTCCCATCTCTCAGGTGACTAACACTTGAATAAACCTTTTTTCTTTTTCACCAACATCTGTTTCATGAGTTTAGTTTTAGTGGCGGCAGGCAGCCGAACTCGGGTTCTGGTTACACTACTCAGCTCTAACCTGTTGTTGCTGTCGTGGGGAAATGGGCTCAGTGTTGCCAGATTTTCCATTTTTCTCAAGAGAAAATTATTTTTAATGGGAACTTTCTTGACTTGCAGTGTACCGAGCAAGCTGAACAAAGCTTGCAGTTGAATTTATCCTATCAGCCACCATTTTCACCTCTGTGGATTTCAAAATTAAAAGATGACTTAGATGCCTCAAAGAAAAACAGATTGCTATTTTTTTCTTTAATCCCATTCTGCCTTTCCTGCAGAACTATTCTTCACTTTAAGAAAGGTCCCTGAGTTAATTATTCACAGGGATGTAATTGAAAATTTTAATGTAGTGGTAGAATTTCACTAGCAGAATCCATTTCAAGGGGTACATTAGGGAGGCTTTCAAGAACTGAAGATATGCCAAGGAAAGCCCATCTGGCTAAGACTCACAGTCACGTGAGTAGCATTGCCCTTTCCTGCTTTTTTCTACTGTGGTTACCACATTGTTTCTAGGGGAATGAGAAAGTATCCAAGAAAATTATACCTTTACATGGGAAAGGAAACTCTAGCTGATTCAAATCTCTCTTTCAGTTTCTGGAACTGACACTCCCAGCTAATCCCCAGTGCTCCCAGGCTAGGGTGTGGTGAAAGGTTCCTTCCTGCCCTGGGAGATGAATTAATCCTGATTGCCTATATCTGAGCAGGCAATTTGAAGTATAGATTGATTTTCCACTGGTAGTGATGGGGGAGGTTCTCCAGTTCAAGGTTCCACAGAGACACGGAGGTGAGAAAGTTCAAGCCATGTACCAGTGTTATGTGTTTGGTAGGGTTACTCTAACAAAGTGCCACAAACTGAGTGGCTTCACCAGCAGACATTTATTGTTTCACAGTTGTGGAGGCTAGAAGTCCAAGATCAAGGTGTGGCAGGGTAGGTTCTGAAGGCTGTGATTGAGAATCCGTCCCATGCCTCTCTTCTCTCTGCTAATGGGTTTGCAGGAAATCTCTGGTGTTCTTCAGCTTGTAGAAGCATCAGCCATCCCTGACTTCATCTTCACAAGATGTTCTCCCTGGGTCTCTCCGTTGTCTCCCCTCTGTGCCTGTGTCTCTGTGTCCAATTTTCCTTTTAATTTTTTATAGGAACACCAGTCATATGGACTAGAGGTTCACCCTGCTGACCTCATCTTAATTTAAGTAATGGCACCTGTAATGACCCCATTCCAAATAAGGTCATAATCTGAAATACTGGGGGTTTGGACTTCAACATACAATCGGTGTGTGTATGTATGTGTGTGTGCACAACTTAACCCATAGTAACCAGGATGCAGGGTCATACAGGGTGACATGTTGAGTGGAGGGCAGAGGGAAGTGAGACCAGAGAGAGACATTGGACAAGATCGTCCATAAAATATTAATAACTAATAATCATGGCAAACATTGGCTGAACAGTTGTTTAATTCCAGGCACTATTCTCAGTACTTCACGTAGGATATTTAATCCTTACCATTTTTATAGATCTGGACATGGAAACACAGGGAGCGTACTTTGCTCAGCTTTGAAACTTTCCCCAAATTCCTCCAAAATGGATTTATTTTAAAAAGAAAAGAGGAAATGCTAATACTGAATGGAAACTGTAATTGGGGGGAAAAACAACCAAAAGAAGAAATGATGAAGAAAAGTCACATTTTCTGCGGTGCAGGAACGCCGTTTTATCCAAGTTTCTGGGAGCTGGTTCACTGCGACGCCTCGGTAACCAGCCCGAGTTGGTTTTTCTCTCCTGGGAGTCAGCTGGCCAGGGAGCTCTGAGTCAGCACTGAGTCGTAGCTGTGGCACGGTTTCCAACCGGAAAACAAACTTTGTTTCTTAAGCTACCAAGGAGAGGTTTGAATGAAGGAGACCGCTTCTGTCGTCATGTGTCATCTCTGATTCACGGTTCTTTGAACGGCTCACAGCGGAGTTTGCACAGTGTCTTTGCACTTAGAGGTGTCCTCTACTGCTTTTCCCCCGTCTGTCCTGGCACTGCTCTTTAACGTCTTCTCAAAATCCAACTGAAACTTTATAATAATTTTGAAGCTGAGCCAACCAGTTCAACAGGCCTCAGTGCAAGAAGGAAAAAGAAGAGAATTGAGTGGGAGATTATGTTTCTCTGATTGTTGCATAAAAATCTGTGGCCTTGTGCAATTACTGCCTCTGGTCTTTCTGAATTACTCCTAAAAACCAAAAAGTCCAACCAGGTCTGGGGGACTGGGCAATCTGGAGAAAGAAGAGAGAGGATTCCAAGTCATTTCTCTCAAGGCTTTTGTTTCTGTTTTCCTGGACCCAGGAACATTACCCAGACATGTCCGTGATAGTGGCACTGATTTACATAAAGGTATTGAACAGCCTCGCCTGCTGTCGATTGACTGGGCTATCAGACAGTGCACTTCCAGTGATCACAAAATCACGGAATTGAACGTCAGACTCGACCCAGAGAGTCCTAGTGCCACCCTCTGTGTTAGGAGATACAGAAGCCAGGAAAACAGCAGCGACTTGCCAAGGTCACAGAGCTTGATCTTCTGAATCAGAGTCCAGACTCTTTAATGAATTGAATGTGCGCGATTAAATGTGACACTGGGGTGGAGACTTGCAGATAATAAAACTTGAGGTGTAAAAGATCTTTTTAAAAAAAATAATACTTTCATGCCCTAGCTGGTTTGGCTCAATGGTTAGAGGGTTGGCCCTCGGACTAAAGGGTCCTGGGTTCGATTTTGGCCAAGGGCATGTACCTCAGTTGTAAGCTTGATCCCGGCCTTGGTTGGGGCATGTGCAGGAGGCAACCAATCGATGTGTCTCTCTCACATTGACGTTTCTCTCTCTCTCTCTCTCTCTCCCTTCCACTCTCTCTGAAAAAGCAATGGAAAAAATATCCTGGGGTGAGGGTTAAAATAATAATTATTAATAATAATAATACTACTTACATATCTCATTTTCTCATTAGAAATGTGTCAGGTCATATGTAGAGCTGGGGAGTCCTTTGAGTAACAGGGACTCAGAAATAGGGAACCCTTGATACGCTTGAATACACGTTGGTTATAAACTCGCCTAGGAAGGCAAGTTTAAGTTTCCTGGTGTTTCTTTTATAGTCTCTTCTTCATCTATCCACCTCACTGAGCCAGTGTCCCACTCCTGAAGCATCACCCTAGAGGTGGCCCCTGATCTATTTAGAAAGAAAGGTGCGGGGACAGCGGGCCTTCTAGAAATCACTTCCAGGGCCCACACGGCAGTTTGGGGCTTGCTTTTTTGAGAATAGCTGCTCTGACTGTTTAGATGACCATGTGAAAAGACAGTTATGTTAACCCTCCTCAAGGGACAGGTTTATGGTTTTTCTCCAGATGGTGAGCTGATTGTCCCACAATCACTGCACACTTTCGGTTTTACTTTTTTTGTGAGATTCTATCACAGGAAGCCCGAGACTTTTAATATTATTTCTTTGATCTGATGATCCTCTAACTGCTGCTCACTGGTTTAATTATTGTAGCTTTATAGGACAAAGCCTCCTCATTACCTGGATGGGCAAGTAGAGACCTGACTTATTGCCCTGAGAAACCTGTGGGCACTTGCCCCTTGGCACCGATTGATGGTACACAGGGACTCACAAAAGGTCCTTGGGAAATTCTGTTACTCTGGTTGGACCATGGCCAATGGATCTTTCTACAACTTCCTCACAAGAGAGTAAGTTAATCACAATGAAGTCTTGCCCTACCTTCTAAAATTCTAAAACCACAGGTCAACATTAACGTTATCCCTTTCTTACTGGGGAAAAACATGGCAACCTCACGTCTCAATCTTCTTGGACTGCAAATCAAGATGTGCTCGTGGTTGCAGGTACTTTGTCTCAGTTGCCTGTGAGCCAAATCTACTAGTCTATCTTGGCACGTAAGCTCCACTGCAAATTTATTTCTGTGTAATTGGGGAGTCCGATTTTGTTTGACTGTCTGACTCAGTTTTGGTTTCCTCTTTATCGCTTCTCCTTGGGCTCATCCCCCTTATCCTTACTGTCATCAGTGGCCACATTGTTGGTTCCCCTCACCGTGCAAATCCCTTAGCATAATCCAGTTCTCACTCAAAAATACAATAAAGTTGCCAGGTAAGACACAGGAGATCATGCACTATTTGAGACATACTTTATAACATGCCATGTGATATTTGGGATATACTAAATGTTTTTCATTGTTTATCTGAAATGCAAATTTAACTGGGCATCTATAATTGAATTTGATTATCTTGTCACCCTAAAATACAACCGTCTCTTTGCCTGAGAGGTACAATAAAGCTGGATCCATGTCCAACTCATGACCTGGGTTTCCCTTTGTTTCTATCTTCTAAAATCAATGTCCTTTTACTGTTAAGAACATTGGGGTGGGGATGGGGGAGAAAGCAAGATAAACCCAAACATTTTATTATTACACTGTTGATATAATAAAATTTAATTGAAAAATTGACTTGTCTTTCTTTTGACTTAAAAGCAAGCACCCCTGGAACATGAACCTAACCACACACACTGGATTTCTGTGGACCACAAACCTGCCATGGCTGCCATATCCACATCCCATCATTTCAGTCTTAGAGTCAAAATAACCTCTGCTGCCCCCTCACCACCCCCAGCCCATGGCTTTAGGCTAAACTTGAGACAGTTCCTTTTTATGCACACCTGAGATGGCCTAGCTTCAGGGAAATCAAGCAACCTTGACACTCCGCTCAGTGGTCATGGCAACACAGATCAAATTCCTTTGTGGCAAAGACTTCCCATGAAAAATACCTTTAGGGCCTAGCCAATGATCCTCTTGTATTGAGCAACACTTTCTAATAAATTCTGCCTGTTCCAAGAAGGAAATGCCAGTTATTTTGTTTCCCCTGCCTCTGAATTCAAATTCACAAAAACACCATGGAGATTAAGGACTGTAAATGTAGTGTCTATGTTTCAATAGCTAACAGAACCCTGGTGGGTAGGGCTGTCCAATAACCTCAAGTACTTCAAAGCAAAATAACTAGCCTTGTGTATTTGAACTTCTAGATACCGTGTGGAAGATGTTCCATTTAAGATAGTATGTCTGTCTCCAAAAAATTACCCATGGGAAAATGATACTCCCATCCCATTCATTGCCTTTTGGATCCATCACAAATCCTGGTATTCAAGGTCCCAAAGTTAAATAATTCTATCCTGGAGCATGCCACAGAAATACAGGTTAAATAATTATAAAAGAGAGACCATATGCCCAAGCAGACAGAACACACCTTGACGGGGGAATGAGCACGTTAAGATAAATCATGTCCAGATTGCAAGGTGCAGGATGGTATGTTCTGCATCCAGATTCCCCCGCAGATCTGAAAGGCTCTGGGAGTGCTGCTGGCTGAGAGCCTTCAGACAACAGTCCTCTCCAGAAATTGCCCTTGGCTGCAGAAGGCCACCTTGCCCAAAGTCATGTCATTTTCATGGGGCAGCCTGTATCCAATAACTTCTTTGCAAGGGTATAAAGGCTCAGATTATGACGACAGCTATGCCATCCCAGTATCAGAGTTCACTTTAGGGGTCAGCTGTGACCTTTGCTGAGACCATAGCACAATCCAACTTTTCCCAATCATTTCTTTCCCTTTCTCCAAGGGTTTTAATCCCAAGAGCACCTCTAATAAGCTTCCTGTATGCTAATCTTCATCTCAGAGTTTGTTTCCCAGGGAATCAACCTGTACCTGTTGCTACCAGGAATAGTCCAAGACGGGGACAGTAAGACAGGATTCCGCAGCTGAACCACCTGCTGTCTGACTAGCAATGTCAACCTCATGCTGCTGGTAGTTGGGGCAGAGCTCAGCCCTGCTAAAAGGTAGCAGTGCAATTATTAAAATTTTTGCTAAGAGTGAAATTGGATGGTGGACCAGTGGAAGGAAACATACCAGTAGGAGGTAAAGTACATTAGGTATTTGAGCAAGATGGAAGGGATAGAAACTAGAAGGACAATGGAATTGGATTAACTGTTGTAGGAGGCAAGTCTGAGAAATGAAAGGCTGACAGTAATTGCACAAATTACAAGGTAATTACGGAAGTTGGAGGCTTTCTTGGCAGCACATAAAGGAATCCCCAGCTCCTATAGCCAGAGGACAGAAAAGGCTAAGGATCCTCCAAAAATTAAGTCATAAGAGTAGCAGAGTTTTAAGAGGATTGAACTCCCAACCTCAGCAGGTTTGCTCTGCCCAGGTCAGTGAAAAATGGGATCTGGAGATACGAGGTGGGCACATCTGGGTTAATGCACTTGAAAATCCCAATTACAGGAACCCTGAGCCTGCAGAATTGGCTCCCTCCTCCATATGAAGGGCTAACACTCACCTCGCTTGCTTGAAGACATGGCAGAAGCCTTTCTCCCACAAGACAGCAGGTGCCCTCATCAGGGTCTGTGCTCACCTGCCCTTGGCCATGAAGCCCATAACTAGCATGAGGTCATACGATAACCCAGCTGGGGAAGTGCTGGGCCTGCGGAAAAGGAACTGTACACTGAGGGAGCTACAGGAGCGAGCCAACATCTGCTAGAAGGAGCCGTAGAGGGCAGATAGGGCTGGGTGCTGAGTGCTGAATCCCAGAGTGGGGGATAGGGCAGGAGACTGCATTGATTATATTTTCTTATTTTTCTGTATTCTTGATGCTCTGGCCTTGGGGCCTTGATCCTGTAGAGCCTGCTACTCCCAGGGCTAGCTAATTCCTAGAGATAGCAAATGACTCCCCCGCAAGCATGCTTTTCTATGAAAACTAGCCAACCCCAAGCCCATATTCCCCAACTGTCTCTTTTATCAAACTCTCATCACCAATCCAATATTCCCCCAGGGCCAGATACTAGACAACCGCAGGCCACTCCTATAGTCCAGAGCTTGCTGAAATTATTCCAACTGTCCGATCACAAACTTACTCAGGGTGCCCATTCCGTCCCACAAAAACCCTCAGTAAAGACTCTGGGCCATGCCCTCCCTCTCCTAGTTCTGACTCCTGACCATCTCTGGTCCTTCCCCATGTTGCCCTCCATGGAGTCCTATGTGCCTTGTCCATTTTCTGGACCTGAGATAGTTGTCAGACCCAGAACCCTTTGATTGGAGGAGAGGCTGGGTCTCTATGAGAAAGAACTTGTACCATCACAATTGTATGTCATAATGACCTTCTCCAATGATCCTTACGGTTATTTCCTTGGACAATGACGCTGATCATCCTCAGAGCAATGAAGCTTGATTGTGGCACCTCTGTTAGAATGGAGGCATGTGGGGACCAGGCAGTAAGTTGGATTCTGGCCCAAGTCTGACTCAACAGTGAGTCCACTGGGCCCACTGACCCATCTGGTGGTCATTTCTCCAGAACCTGAATATGCAATCTCAATAGACATACTTGGTGTAGACTTTGACTCCCATACTGATTCCTTGGCCTTTGCAGTTAAGAAGTAAAGAGAGGAAGTCTTTGAAACTCCCCCTCCTTCCCCTCATTGGCCAAGATAGTAAAGCAAAACCAATACTGCATCCTGGGGGAAATTGCAAAGGTTAGTGATGCCTGTGGCTTTGGAGGCTCTGTAGGGCGATGGCAGAGGGAGAGTCAGGGGAAGGGAGGGAGGTTTAGAGGCAAGGAATGAAAGAAGGCTCATGATCTGAAGAGAAAGCAGACCTCCTAACCTTCTCTATCTATAGTCTTCTAAGTGCATCTGGGGTGTATAGAAAGGATCCTGAAAATAGAGGTTCACCCTGGAGAGAACCAATTGTTTAAAAAATCCATTCAGAATAGTCTGCTTACTGACCAGTTTTTCCTGGACTGTCCTGAGGAGGGAACGGAGCCACATGCCCAGCAACCTTCTATAGTTGGCCCAGAGGGGGGACGGCACAACCTGGAAATAGGCAGATTGGAAGCAGGAAAACAAGCCTTGCCTTGGGCCTGGCTTTTGCAGAGCACCTATCCAAGGTCAGGGCTAAATGGGTCAACCAAGTCCAGGCCAGCCTGCTGTGACCTCCTTGACCACAACCTCTGGCCTGTGACCCACGACATGTCACCAGCTAGATACTGAAGACAGCCGATTTTAATGCACAAAGGACTGGATTGTGTGAGATACAAACAACAAGACCTCTGAGAGAATTATAGATCTGGAACGGATGCAATTTTCGAGTGCCAGGCAAGGACTCTGGGAGGGCATCTTTCAACAGCTGGGAAGGCGACTGGGGAGCCAGGCTGCAGGTTTGGAGGCAGCTGGAGGGGAAAACCTCCAGTGTCATCCGCTCTGACTCCCCACACTCTGCGACCATCACTCTTGACAGACGTCGTCAAAGCCAGTCATTGTATACTGAGGAAGGGAGACGGGAAAAAAGGGAATTAGGGCAGGTTAATAAAGGGACAGCGGGAGCTTGAGAGACTAATGGCGAAAATTAAACATAAGAAAAATAAGACTAAAATGGAGTGACATTTTTAAAAGAAATCAAACAGAAGAGAAACAAGATGGCGGCGTAGGGAGCAGCTGCACCGCCGCCTCCCGCAACCACATCAGAGTTACAACTAAAACACAGAACCACCATCGCTCAGGGCCTCCTGAGATCTGGCTGAGCAGAAGCCCCGCAACCAGGGAGCTGAAGAAGCACTGAGAAGGTAGGAGGGGCGGAGACGCGGGCGGACGGGGCTGGATCAGGAGATGCGGCCGCGGCCCACACCCGGGGCCGCGGGAATCTGGGCGGCGGGGGCTTCCCGGAGGAGCGAGGGGTCCCAGCCCCCAGCAGGCCCCCAGCCCAGGGCTCCAGGCCGGGAAGAGACGTCCCCACAGCTTCAGGCTGTGAGACCAGCGGGGACTGTCCCTGAGGGTCGCGGAGGCTGCAGGAGCCCCAGCAGCTCCTCTAAAGGGCCCGGCTCAGACTCACTCGGACGCTCCCTCTGAGCCCAGCGCCGGGAGCAGCCGGAAAGGACCCGGGACACTCGGGGAGGAACTAACCTGCCTGAGATCCGGGCGAGAGGCGGAGGGCGGCTTCCTCCCGGGCAGAAGGGCTGGCGGAGGCCATGGCTCCTGTGGCGAGTCCTCCCCGCACACAGCCGGCGGGCAGGCGCCAAGTTTGAGTCGCCAGCGCCTGACTCCCACCTTTGGCCCCGCCCCGTGAATCCCGGAGGCCCCACCCTCCCCAGCTCATCCAGGCCATTTCCAGGGGCTTTTCTGTGCAAGTGGCCTCTTGAGCCCCATGCTTAGGACTTTCCTAAAATCTCTCAAACAAGCAGCAGTGGGCCCCATACGGCTTGATAAGTGGCCCAGGCCTGGCACTAGCAGCAGCTGCACTGGCTCATAGCTGGGCCTCTCCTGGGCACCTCCAAGCCCAGCACAAGGAGCAGCCACCTAAGGTTTGCTGTGCAGCTCATGCTGGGGGACCCTGGGCAAGGCACTGACACAGGCTGACTGTGCACCCCCCAGAGGCCCCAGAGACAGTGCACCTGGTGGGTAGACTCAACCACGCAGGATTACAACCCTACCACATCCACTAGTGACACTCAAGGGGCGCCCTTGGTGAACACCAACGCCCCACTGAAGTAAATCCTGCTCCACAGGGGTGTCTCCAGCACAGAGGCTCTTTGGCTGTAGTTGCAGCTGGTCCTCACAGCCGATTGGCCTGGGGGTCAGTTCCTCCCAGTGACGCCAACAGCAACCAAGGCTCAACTACAACAGGACAGTGCACACGGCCCACACGGGAGCACCTAGAAGGCCCAGCTCAGGGGGCTGGGGAGGCAGAGCCACTGGACCCTACAGGACACCTACTACACAAAGCCACTCTACAAATTCCAGGAGACATAGCCGCTCTACATAATACATAGAAACAAACACCTGGAAGCAGCCAGAATGTGGAGGCAAAGAAACATGTCACAGGAAAGAACAGAAGAAATCTCTAGAAGAGGAACTAAATGAAATAGGTCCAAGCAAGCTAACAGATACAGAGTTCAGAATTTTGTTTATAAGGATGTTTAAGCATACTATTAGGGAAATAACTGAGAAAATTGATGACATAATAAAGTACCAATTTGAACTGAAGGCTACACGAACTGAAATGAAGAATAATTTACAGGGAATCAACAGTAGAATAGAGGATGCTGAGAATCAAATCAGCAATTTGGAACATGAAACAAAAAACACCCAACCAGAAGAGCAAAAAGAAAAAAGAATCCATAAATATGAAGATAGTATAAGGAGCCTCTGGGACAACTTCAAGATGCCCAACATTTGTATTACTGGGATGCCAAAAGGGGAAGAAAGACAGCAAGAAATTGAAAACCTCTTTGAACAAATAATGACAGAAAACTTCCCTTACCTGGTGAAAGAAATAGACTTACAAGCCCAGGAAGCACAGAGAGTCCCAAACAAGAGGAACCCAAAGAGGCCCACAGCAAGATACATCATAATTAAAATGCCAAAGGTTAAAGACAAAGAGAGAATCTTAAAAGCAGCAAGAGAAAAGCACTTAGTTATCTACAAGGGAGCACCCATATGACTGTCAGCAGTTTCTCAACAGAAACTTTGCAGACTGGAAGGGAGTGGCAAGAAATATTCAAAGTGATGAAAAACATGGCACTACAATCAAGATTGCTCTACCCAGCAAAGCTATCATTTAGAATTGAAGGGCAGATAAAGAGCTTCACAGATAAGAAAAAGCTAAAGGAGTTCATCACCACCAGACCAGCACTACAGGGAAAGTTGAAGGGTCTTCTTTAAGAAGAAGCTAATGAACAAAAGAATCTGATGAACTAAATAGATCCAGAGAGATTGACGCATGCAACAGACGATCATATTGCAGAGGAAAGAGGGAAGGGGGGTGGAGGGTGGGAAGAGATTAACCAAAGAAGTTATATGCATATATGCATAACCCATGGACACAGTCAACAATGGGGTGAAGGCCTGGGGAGGGGGTGGGAGCAAAGTGGAGGGGGTCAATTGGGGGGAAAAAATGGGACACCTGTAATACGCTCAACAATAAAGATAAATTAAAAAACAACAACAACCCACTAAATCTGAAAGGTAATAAAAAAACCAATAAAAAATAAAAATGCCCTAGGTTTAAGTAGTACAATAAAAGGTGAAACCCTTTTATTAGCTAAGTCAAAAAAGTGAAAAACACAGGGGAGTGGATTTTAGATGAGAGTAGAAATATGTGGAATGAGATAAAGGGAATTGCATTTCTCTTTTCAGTGGAATAAAAAGAAAAGAAAATCAGGAAAGACCAAGTAGGGTTTGTAAGGCTAAATGTATCTAAAGTAAAATTTAAAAATAAACATTGAAACATGAAAACTAACATAAACCCTCCAAGTGAGGCAATCATATCGGCACACCACCGAGGACCTTGTTCAAATGTTGCCAGCTTAGCCAATCATGCCTCTCTTCCTTTCTGATCCAGGATATAATTAATCCAGGAACACGCATGACATCTGCTTGCCATGTCCCTTTGGTTTCCTTCAACGTGAAATAATTTCTCAGACGCTCTCTATTTTTAAAGAGTATGGGCCTTTTATTCTGTAGGATGGCCCTAGTCCCAGTTCCATTCGATCATTCATTTTGGTCAGACCTCGCCATGGGTTCTTGACAGTCATTCCACAGACGGGATGCTGGGCTCTTCACCTTACAGTGCGTGGCATCATCCTGTCTCACCCAGGGTGACGCTAATCTTGATCGCTTGGTCATGTTGGGATCATCCAGATTTCTCCCCATCAAATCATCACTTTCTCTGTTATGATAAGCATTTTGGGGGAGATTTTCTGAGATGATATCAACAAACCTGCACTCATCAGCCCTAGCATTCACTGATGACCTGTATCTGAATAAATCATTACCATGATGGTGTCATGTAGTTTTTCTACATTTATTACTTGGCAGTCCGCTGTAAGAAAGAACTTTCTCTCACATACACATTTACTTATTTATTCATTTATTTATCAATATGAATTTCTATTTCATTTGATAAGTCAAAACCTGATACTATTATATTAATTTTGATGTTTAAATCTAAACAGTTGGTTTCTAAGAAGGTTGAGCCAGCTTGACAATATCTTTTTCATTCTTTTAAAATAATCTCAGATTTAGCTTGTGGGATCTCCTTCAACTGGTCCCTGTGTCCTGTTAACATGTCCTCATCATTTTTTAAACATCTCCTTACTTTCTGGCATAAGAAGATATCTCAGGCTCACCTTGTTCCTATTCTATTCCTGGGATCAGCCATTTCTTGTTTCTTTTTAGTGGAGATGGTATTTAGAAACCAAGGTTAGATGTCCTGTGTGCTCATTGTTACTGGGATGCTATTGTTTCCAGGCCCTCGCAGCTGATAGAGCTAGAATTTGTTTGTATGTATCCATATGCAGTAAGCCCTCACTTAACATTGTCAACAGGTTCCTGGAACTGGGGCAAAATGACACATAATGAAACCAACTTTACAATAGGCTAAGAGTTGCGTGGCCCGTGTGGCTCAGTGGCTGAGCATTGACTTAGGATCCAGGAGGTCACGGCTCTATTCCAGGTCAGGGCACATACCCAGGTTTCGGGCTTGATTCCCAGCAGGGGGCATGTAGGAGGCAGCCGATCAATGACTCTCTCTTACCATTGATGTTTCTATTTCTCTCCCTCTCTCTGAAATCGATAAAAATATATTAAAAAAATAAAATAAACAGGAGTGAAACGCCTACACCATGTCATCAGCGTTATGAGGAAACGATGCTAAACAAAAGAACCCGGTTATCCGAGGACCTTTACACAGATATATAATGACATCTCTGTGTGTATATACTTATATTTATGTTTTTATTGTTGTATATTTAAGATGATGGCTTCATGCTGTACTTCCAGTTGCAATCCAATAACAAGTTTCTTTTCATTCTCCCCTTTCACTCCCTGACCCTTACTTGCTTGCTCAGTGTAACCAGTCTCCAAGCCCATCACTGCCTCCGAGGAGACAGCTCCCGCCACCAGCTCTGGGTGGCTCAGCCCCGGACACTGCCGCCCCCGACAGGGGAAGGGAAGGGAGGAGATGACTAAGAGGCAGTTGAAAAGGAAAACACGGAAAAGACAGCATTAGGTTGGCTCAGTTCTCTTGGAAGCCAATTGCAGAATGTGAACTTTGGTTTTATAGCACACACTTTGTTTGCTCTTGGGGAAGGAGGGAGTGAGTGACATTACGTGATTGTTTGGTCAGAAGAAGAGCGGCCTGCATTTCCCCCTGGCTCTACCATGACATCTATAGTTAAGTAAAGCCAAGTAGAAACACGAAGTGGGCTGGCGTGGGAAGAGGGGGGGAAAAGGGAAGGAAAGAGAAGGGTGGTAGGAGGTCAAGAGCCACAGTGGCGGAGACAAAGCTTTTCAGAAAGCCCTGGAGGCAACTTCCTTCCCAGGGCCCCCTCCTGCCCTCTGACACTGGGGCCAGTGCTTTGCCCACCCCAAATACGACCCTTACCCCTCCTGGGCTCTGCCTTTCCTTTTCCCCAGCACTTTCCCTCCTGCCCCTGCCCCAACATTGGGTGCACCCTCAACATAGGCCCTGCCCCCAGGCCCTGACACCCAACCCACTTTCCGTTTATCCTTGGGGCTCCCAGGGCCAGCTTTAAACCCTTGGAGTCTCCTCTTCCTAAATTCTTAAAAAAAATTTAAAAAAAAATTAAATTTATTGGGGTGACTTTGGTTAATAAAATTATAGGTTTCAAGTGTATGTTTCTATGATACGTGATCTGTATACTGCATTGTGTGCCCACCACCCAAAGTCAAGTCTCCCCCAGCCCCCTTCTTAAATGCTTATGCTTTAGAAAGCAACATGGATCCAGAATCAGGCAACCCTAGGATTTTAAATCCTACTTTTTCCACTTTTTAGAGGTGTGTGCCTGGGCCAAATACCCTCTGAGCACCTACTTCATCACCTTAAAAATGTGCCTAACAGTAGAAACCTCACAGGGCTGCCTGAGCTTTTAGGGACTAAACTAGCTTTTCCTTTCATCCTGTGCAGGTCAGGAGGCCTGACCGCGGGCTGCTGCTGGTAAGTTCCATCCACCCAGAAGCAAAAAAGGCCAGTGCGGTCTTGGCAAAGACTCGGAGAAATGACCTTGCTTGTCTACACTTGAGAAAACGCTCTTAAGAAAACATTAGATATTAGGAAGGTGATAGAGCTAATGGCAAAGAGAAATTAGCCATAATAAACTTCCCGTGACTGGGTGACCTGGAGAAAATTGATAAGATATTCTACTCGTGTTTTGAACAAAGGGAGAAACAAATTATACAGCGCGGCAGGCGTTATATCCCAGAGTGTGTACTCAAGTGGTTTCTGGCCCTCAGATTCAAAGACTTTGGTCTTGTGCTAATTCTCAAAAGTGCTTCATTTTTATTTCTAGTATTTCCGATGTGTTACTCACTTCCTTGGCTGTGTTGTAGCTCACAGGGCCATGGGGGGGGGGGGGGGAAGTTACTGGGAAAACTTGCCCAGATTAACAGAGGTGGCTCTGCCTGGCACCCCCCCCACCCCCCGACAGCCTCCCTCTGCTGACTCTGCCCAACGGACACTTTCTCTTTCCAGTGTGGGCCAGCACATCTGCAGGAAGTCAGACCAGTCACCCGCGCTGTGTCACTTGAAGCAAGACCTAGATCGCTTCCTTCCCGTGAGCGAGGACCACCCTTTATTTTGGCAAAGACGCTGATCTGTAAACCTTGTAGGTTTCCATCAGGAGTGGGGTGGGGTGGGGGGCGCCTCTCCAGCCCATCGTGGGAGTTTTTTAGCACGGAGGTTACCCAAGGATCTCTTTAAATCAGCCTCCCAGAGGGAAGGCGTGGAGACCCAGGCCGTTCCTGGCGTCTCTCGCATGGCCACCTCCCCGAAGCTTTGTTCTTTTGGGCCCAGTCCAAACAAACAGGCTGCTTCTGCAGTAGCACCCAAAGGGACTTCTTGTGGCTTTCCGATCTGCAGACTCGGTTTCAGAAGGGAAGCTGCTTCTATGATTGCCCCAGGCTGCCTCCAGGTGGGGACAGTGGGCTGTGTCCCCAACCGAATCGGCCCTGGGATAGAAGCAGCCAGGGCTTCTCTCTCCCATCCGTTCCTTTTAGGGAACTATTGCCAAGACCCATCTTCCTAATGACAAGGTTTCTTTTCTGCTCAAGCCCGTCAGAGGCTTCCTGTTGTCTGCTGGAAAAAGCCAGACGATCAGCTGTCTGGGCCTGAGATCCAGCTGAGATCCAGTCTAGTCTGAGGCAAGGAGGGTGACGTAGGTGGCTTGGGGCTTTGGGTTGGAGCAGAGGGAGGGGGTGGTTTGTGTCTGGGGAAAGAGCTGTGTTAAAGCACAGAACCAACTGAGCAAATCTGCAGATCTCATTGGCTTTACTAGGCGATTCATGAATGGAGTAGCATCCCACCTAGCAAGAAGGGCACTCGAGATGTATAAAATGGGAAGTTTTATAGGTAGAAAGAGAGTGGGACTAAGAAGTTAAAACTGGGTTATTTCAGGCGAGGACACCATCCCCTAGGGGAAGGCAGGCGGTCTTATCAGGCAGATTACCTCACTAGTGCTGGTCAGGAAATTCCGGGGCCACAGGCCATGAGAGCACCCTGTGAACATACAAAACAAAGCCCAAGGACCCCACAAACACTGGAGAGGATTTTGCAAAGTCACACAACCTCTAATTGTCTCTAAATTTGTTACTGTTTGAAAAATTTTAAAAATTGTTAAAATTTCAGATGGTTGACTCCCGTTTAAATGTTGGCTTAATTGGTATGGTCTTCAGGATTTAAACTCTCCTTAATGGGCAGCCAAGTTTGGAAACCAGTGGGGTGGGTTAGATCATTGCTGCAAGGTAATCAGTTAATTTTCTATGAGGAATTATTTCTCATTGGAAAAGCCTGCACTGGGCAGTGTTTTCGGACGGGGGGAGGGCATCACTGTCCCTCCCTGTAAGGTCAGAAAAAGGCCAGCCCGTGTGAGGTGAACCAGGTGAGCTTCCCTTTGGGGCATTTAGGTGCCAAGAGCTGGCCGGGGCTGCCTCATACAGACCAGCAACCCTCGAGGACTGCAGCTGACGCCCCACATCACGGAGAGGCCTGCAGACAGCAGCCAGCCACGTCACTTGTCAGGTAAGACCGGGCTTTAAGTCCTGGCGTTGCCGCCCACTGGCTGGGTTGTTCACTTCAGGTCTTGAGCCTCAGACACATCCTGTGCGTTGTCGTCGGGTGACTGAGGGTGGCATGAGGTCCTTAGTGGGTGAGCACACCTCCTGCAGTGCGCAGAACGGATCTGCATTCAATTCTTGCCGGCTGTGCTGTTACGAGAAGAGATACGGGAATGTCCTAAGAGTGTTAATGTCATCAAGAGTGTTTGAGAGTGTGTGTGCGTGTGCGTGAGTATATATAGGTGTGAGTGTGCATAGTATATATTAGAGTGTGCGTGAGTATATATAGTGTGTAAGTGTGCATAGTATATATTCGAGAGAGTGTGTGTATGTGTGTGTGAGAGCGTGGGTGTGTGAGAGAGTGTGTGTGAGTGTGTGTGTGTGTCTTGGGAGATGCAGCACCCGAGAGAGGGAATGTGCAGACAGCCAAGCCGGTTAAAGAGCTCGCACCCAGAGGTCGCCAATAGCCTTGCAGTCTGTCCTGCCCTCCCTGCCGCCGGCCTGGCAAACTCCGCAGAGGTGAGTGTGGGGCCCAACGTGAGGGCCTAACTGTGGCCCAACCCCTTCGGCCACAATTCCTGACCCAGCATTAGAAAAATCCCCGCTCTCAGGAGGCTCAGGTGTCCCCAGGGAGGCGGGCAGTGAGTGGAGGAGAGAGGCAGCTCCCCAAGGACAGGTCTAAGGGCCCCTCACCTGCGGACTGGAAGGGTGGGGACAGCTCACTTTGATATTGTGAGTGGAAAGCTGGGAGCAGTTGTTTGAAGGGGAAAAGAGGTTAATTGTCTTAACTTGAGCAGAGCAAACTTGGAAGGTGAGAAATCCTCCCTCTTCCAACAGTTCTCTGGTCCAAAACCACACCTGGCCTCGCATCCCTCTAATGATCGTCCCCACAGAGTTCCAGGTGTTCAGCCCAGTGACTGATGGCGCGCCCTGCGGGTTTGGAGGGACAGGATGCAGGCTCTGTATAAATCCCGCCACGTCTCAAAAGGCAGAGAGATGCATGACCGATTGCAAGGCCTCCGCTGCTGGGGGGGAGCTGAGGCTGAGATTGCTGCCCTGGCTGGGGCCTCGCCTTTGTTCCTTCTTGGAAGGCGAGGAGGTCCTGTGGCCGCAGTTCCCCATCTGTGAAATGGGGTGAGATTAGCAGCCCTGTGGGAAAGCGTCTGGGCCGGGTGCCTTCGAGGGCCCCAGGGGACAGCTGCTTCGTGCCAGTATTCCCAATGGCAAAGGCACTGGGGCCAGCAGACCCTGCGGTGGTGTCTGGGAGGCCCGTGCGGGGAGGGCTGGGGGGAGGAGGCACCTGCCAGTCGTCGCTGAGGGTTGCCAGGGGGGACGCAAAGTGGCAGCTGTGGAGACAGGTCAGCCGGCAGCCCTGGTGTCAGGCGCGGTGGTGCCTCTTGGAAGGTGGCGGTCTCCAGAAGGAGGCCGGCACTGGGAGATGCCAGGAGGAAGGAAGCTCGGAAAAGTCACGAAAGGTGAGCGCAGAGTCGCTCAACAAAATACAGTCTCTCGGGTTAGGACGCACCCTGTGCAAGCTGCCGGCCTGGGGAGACTCATGGACTCAGGGTGGAAGAGGGATGAGAGAGCATCTTCCCGAATCCCCCAGTTTTATAGACGTAGGGACTCAGGCTCCAAGAGTGTCGGTGGCTTGCCCAAATCTCACAGCTAGGTAGCAGCAGAAAATCTAGTAATTTCCTAGTGGCCTGCTATCTCCCTGAATGGTACATCATATGTCAAGCTTTTGGAATGTACTTTTTCCCCAAATAAAAGTAATTAAAGAGGCAATGTGGCGTGGAGCGTGGAAAAGGAAATGGGACTCTGGTCTTTGGGCCCTTGCCCATATTCTGCTCCCATCTCCACCGGAAGATGGCCTTAGACATGGTAGTTGGTGCAATAATGAGACGCTTGGCTTAGTCAGTCTTTCCTGACCCCGTGGGTGGGAGGAGGGAGGCGCACGTCTCCTGGGGAAGCAGAGAGCTAACCCTGAGTGGGAAGAGAAGAGACTCGGGGACACAGTCAGGCATGGTGGGGGCTGTGATGGACATGTCCCGTGATGTGGCTCTAGTGTGCTGCCCTTCAGCCCAGGCTCTGGAACACACATTTTACAAGCAAAACAAGGTGACCCACTGGGGAGCCCCTGGGCTGGAATCTTTTCCTCCAGCCTCAAGGCCCCGTTGGTAGCCATGGCAGTGCTGATGGCCACTGTCAGGAGCTGTGGGGACAAGCCTGGTGGAGAGAGCTCAGCAGTGCTGCCTCGGTGCCTAGAATGACCACAGTGACAAGGTTCTCACCACGCCCCCCACACCTGCGGGCCCCCTGAAGGGAAGGGGTCCCCGAACTGTGTTGAATTGTTGATCCTCAGCTTTGGAGACAGAGAGCCAGGTGCTGTTTCTCACCTGTAGCTCGTAATGGTTGGATGACCTTGAGCACGTCACTTCACCCCTGAGCTGCAGTTTCCACAACTGCAAAGTTACCCCATGTTCTTACCAGGTGTCAGAGAGGCACTAGGGTTGTTGTAAGAATGAAATGAGATAACACAGTGAAAATACCTAGAAGGGTCCCAGGGTCTCAGGAGTTGCTCAACAAATGATGTTTCTTTCCATTTCCCCCTTAGGGTTAAATATCATTGAAATTGTCACCTCTGCTCTTCGTTGTCTTCCATTTGAGCAAAAAGCATCACACAAACACACACACATAATTGTCATTAATTCTGCAATAGAAGATTCATCTCTCTTAAAGGCGCCTGGGTAATATCCCAGGCTTGAGTTCTTGTTACGCAGGTGAGGTGTGTGAGGCCCCAAGAGGTGCTGTCACTTGGTCAGGGTGGTGCGAGCACAAGTGACATAACTTGTGCTCAGTTCTAAGTCACTTCATCATGTCCAAAATCAGCTATGGGATGTTTTAGGAGTGTGAGCCCATCCTTTAGAGGTTAAGGTCAAGCTGTGTCTTCCTGATACCAGGGCTGGGGATGGGACATGAGGCTGATGCACGATCTGGCTGACCCAGAACGTCTGTTACAATTTCTTCCTCAAATATTTTTGAGATCATAATATGTCCAGCCCGGCCTCATGCAACCCAAGCTGGCAGCAGAGAGATTTGGAAACTATTACATCATAGTCTTCTGTGCAGAAATGCCTCAATGTTGTGGGAGTCTATGGGAGAGGAGGCCAGGAGTCAGTCAAGGTCTCATAGAGAATCTCTCCTTGCTCCTACAAGGCAGTAATTCATGGAGGACACAGAAAGGAGTTTTCTCAGCCTGCACACATGGACACATGCACACACATGCATACACATGCAAGTTCTCTCTAGCATGATTGCCAACACATCCGTAATCCAACGGTCACCTCTTTCACGTGGTAAAAGGGAAACAAAAACATGCAAAAGCGAAATAGAGAGAAATCACCTCCTGGCAGAGCCACTGCAGAAGGGAGCCTAGATATATTTTTTCTCTATTTCCTGTCTCTCCCCTCTTGTTATTTTCTTGCTCCCCTGCCCCCTGACAAGACTGGAGATCCCCTAAAAATGGTCATATTCCTTCTCATCTCTGCTAAGCAGATGTTGACTCTACCTAAACTGGTATAAATAAATCATGACCAGACCTCACTTAAGGGCAACATCCTCCTTGCTCATCTCTCCTGTATTTCTGCCAAGTAAACAACCAACACAAACACGCCTAAGCTGCAAAGGTGATGCTCTTTCCCCCTGACTTTAATATCACTTTGCTCATTATGGTGAAACGGAAAGTCATGTCTAAGTAAAACAAAGAAAAGACAATCACTTATAATCCCACTAACCCTGGAGTGATTTGTGTTGCAATTTTAGTCTTTTTGCTGTAAGAAAAGACCACTTTTTATTTATTTATTTATTTATTTATTTATTTATTTATTTATTTATTTATTTATTTTCAAAAAGAACTAGGACCAACAGTAACATTGGGAATCTTTTTCTTTTCTTGACATTACTGCAGGAGCGTCCCCTATGTTATTAAGGAGATTTCAAAAACATAACTTTTAATAGCTTCATATTATTTCCTTATTTCACTCTCTGTCAATTTATTTAACCAGGTTCCTACTGTTGTACATTTAGGCTCCCAATTTCTCAACTTTCTATGCAATTCTGTGGTTGACACCCTTGTATGCAAAGTCCTGTTCACATCTCTCATTAGCCCGGATATCAACTGAGATCGTCCAGGTGAACTAGTCTCAAAACCCCCAATTCCCAACCAGTGGGATCCCAAGACATCCTGAAGCTTTCTGCTCCTTCACAGGGCCTCGGTCCCCTGGCTTCCTCTGCCTGGGTCTGGCCTTCCCCAGGGCCATCTCAGTCCTGGACCATCTCAGTCCTGGACAATGTTCACCTTGACATGCAGCTCAGCTCCTTCTTTGACTTTCCCAGTAGAAAACCACTCGCACAAAGCAGTAATGTGTTTAGAAGATGTTGCTGGAGATTTTGGGGGTCCTGGGATGGTGCCACTGGGTGGTCCTCTCCCTCCCTCCCCTTTCTGCTCTTCTCCCCTTCGCTTCCTCAGAGCCTCGACCTTGTCCTCGGCAGGTGTGAGGCCACCTGACACCCAGGCCCTTAAGAGCAGCTCATCTTCTACCCCAGTGCTAATCAAGCCATCTTTTCTCAGCAGAGATGATTCCCATCCTCAGGAATTCTGGTGCCAGCCCTTAATTCTCACACTTAGAAGAGACTGTAGCTTGACAGGGGGCCTGGGTTGAACAATATGAACACTAGGCATTGAAAGGTGTTTATACCAAGAATTAGATGTGGAATGACAATATAAATAACAGCATGATTTGTTGACCTTGCCCCAGAGTAACCGTTTTAATATGAATGGTTGGCTCAGCTCCAGGAGCTAGGCCTGGGAATTCCATTTTCCTATGAACAACCTGAGAATTGTTCATTAGGAACGGGTTTATCCATGATCTAGAAAACTGAAAATCAGAGACGTGAGACAAACCAAGTAACCGGAGGCCACAGAGAGGACCAGCCTGTGAGTGGGAAGCTCTGAGCTCAGACTAGAGCCTTGGATGTTTTATCTGCAGACCCGGCACCGACTCGCCCGCCCACCCAGGCAGGACTGAAACTGAGCACGAGGCGAGAGCTGCAGCGTTTGGGTTTGTGCACCGAGTCCAGGGCTTGGCACCAGGCATTCTTGGCTCCCTCCAAACAGCTGCACAGAAGCAGTGGCCGAGCCGTCTTGTGTTGGATGAGTCATCTCGAGTCAGCGTTGGGCGACACAGACATCGTATTAGTGCTTCTTTAGCTGCTGTGTCTGGCTCGGGCTTTTTCCACGAGACAGGTAGCCAAACCCCCAAGCCCCAGCTCTAATGGCACTTTGCGATCCTAGGCAAGCAAAGTGTAACCTCCAAAGGCTCATCTGCGCTCCTGGACAGGCCCAAGAACCTGGCTGTACTTAAATGTGAAAACGAAGAGAATCTGAGGGTCTGTGCATTTAGGAAAGCAGATGACAGGGCGAAGTCCCTCTCTTTTCTTACCCTAAGGCCAGGGTTTGTACTACCGGAGGTTTAGGCAGCAAAATGGGTTTTCAGTCTGAAAACTTTTACCAAGTATAATCAAAGAAGCTACTTCTTTAGAGATTAAAAAAAAATCTTCATTGATTTCAGAGAGAGGAAGGGAGAGGAGAGAGATAGAAACTTCACTGATGAGAGAGTCATGGATCAGCTGCCTCCTGCACGCCCCTGACTGGGGATTGAACCCCAAACCCAGGCATGTGCCTGACCCGGAATCGAACCACGATCTCCTGGATCCTAGGTTGATGCTCAACTGCTGAGCCACGCCAGTGGGGCTCTTTAGAGACTTCTAATATATTTACATGTGTTGTATATGAACTTTGAGGACAATTTTCACATGCATTATGTTAGTTAAGCTTCACAAAACTCTAAGAATCAAACAATTATTATGGCCTCCATTTTACAGAGGAGACAAATTCATAAAAATGAGACGATTTGCTCAAACCTGACGCCTCACACAGTTGACTGGCGCTTAAATATAGAACCAGAACTCTGATTCCAAATGCAACCTGTGTTTCCCCCCAAGACAGTCCAATCTATCTGCTGAGATGTCTTAAACGAAAGGCTGTCTAAATATTTTGAAGAATCCTTCTAACAACCTGTGTTTTATGATGCTTAGGAGCTGGAGCTGTGAGCGAAATCTGCACACCCCTGACACGGTCACAAGATGGCAGGGTAACCTCGGCGATGGGGACACTGGCTCTGTTCTGCGCACCAGTAGAGGGCTGTCGTCCCTTGTTTCAAAAAGTGAGAAATGAAAACAAAACAAAAAAAACCCCCAAAACCAAAACAAAACAATAAAACTTCAGTGTCTACCCTGATGAAATAGGATGGAGGGAAGTTTGTTTTTCTTTTTTCTTTCTTTTTTAAATTAGGCCCCGAGAGTTCAAACCAGTCTCCCTTTTCGCCGCTGTGTTTGCTTTTGGAGGCAGGAGGTCAGGACTCGGGCCAGCTGCCTGGCCTGTATAATTCATCTGTCCAGCTCCAGCCCTGGAACAAACGCGAAGACATGAAGTAGCTGCAGTGGAGGGGAAACAGTGTTGTTATTGTTGCTGGTGACAGTTCTATTTGCCAACAAACATAAAAACATACTTTGGAACCCGGAATGGGCTTGTCAGAGGGGACTTTTGTTCCATGTTTGGGCTGGGACGCTTCCAGATAGAATCAGGCTGGCATTTGAACTTGGGGAGGCAGGGAGTGAGCTGAGCGCAGCAGCCACTGACCCGAAAGGCCGGGCCATCAGCTGTAGCTCTCATCTGGGTATTGCTGGACTGCCCTCCGTGAGGCTCTACATTGCCAACTGGGGTCACTGCCCTGACTGGGTGTCACCGGGGAGGAGAGCTGGGCACACAGTCCAGGATGACGGGCTCTCCATCAAAGGGGATAAACAGACTTTGGAAAGTGATCCTCACTCTGGGGCTTTGGGACAGCGACAGTGGCCCTGCTTTTGCAGCACTTATTTGCTGTCAGGTCCCAATTATTGCAGGATTGTTGGCAGCACCTTTGGGATCCTTGTGCCACGTGGATGAATTACTCTAGGGGTAAATCTGCCCTCGCTGTCTCTGCCGGTGAGAGTTTAGGGTAGTAAACTCCTGCTAATGCCAGTCTACAAGGCATAATTCAGAAGGCCAATCTGCATATTCCTGCTACTGTTAATAAGTCAAGTTCAAGGGCCGGCCCAAAGCTGTCTGAAGGCTGCCTCCTCCCTCTGCAGGTAGGAGAATCTCACTTGATGGTCCCTGGGCTTACGGTATCTATTGGGAAAGGAGAGATCATGATGAAGGACTACCATGGGGAATATCATTAGCACACAGTCCCACTGACTCCTCACATCGCCCTCTCCAAGGCCACAGCATCTCTGAACATTTAAATTGAGCTTTAAAACTGGAAAAGCATCTTGGAGATTAGCTGGTCCAAACTTTCCTAAGTCTGCCCGTTCCCCATAGGAGGAGTTCAAGAGATGTTCAACGAATGGATGAGCCCCTTATTTTACAAATAAAATAATAGCTCCTGGGAAGTGAAGCGATTGTCCCAGTAGGACATCTAATTGGTGGCCGACCAGAGACCAGAACACAGCCGTTGACTCAGGTGAGCGCTGCTTTAACTCAGTTTCGCTTTCTTGCATTTTAAAACACATTTATTTTAAAGCCTGATTTTAAGCTGCAGTTTGCTTCAGGAGTACACAGCAATAAGCCAGAGGCGACTGGGAGAGAGACCCCGTATTTCCAACCTTCAGATTAATTTGTGTCTCAACTCCACCTATTGGGCCTTGTAAGCCTCAACTGACTCTAAGGCTAAAGAGTTTAAGGCCCAGCATCTGGCCTCAGATTCAGGGATATTTATGACTGAGGAACAGACGGTATCCAGCAGAGCAGAGGTTGACAGGTTTTTTTCTGTGAAGGGCTAGGAAGTAACTGTTTTAGGCTTAGTGGGCCATATAGTCTCGGTCACATGACTCAGTTTTGTGGTTCTAGCATGAACGCAGCTATAGAAAATGTATAGATGAATGAGCATATATAACTTTACTCACGGAAACGGGCAGGAGGAGGAGCCGATCTGGCCCTTGGGCCAAAGTTTGCTGCCCTCTGCAATAGGAGACTTGGTCTCTGATTCCCCCTCCTCTAGCATGTTCTAGATCTAACCAAAGGACAGAGTATATTGGCATTCACTTGTCTCTGCGCACTGTAATAAGTAGAATTCTAAATTCCTTTCTTTTTAAAAAAAATGTTTTTTATTGATTTTAGGGAGAGAGGAAGGGAGAGGGAGAGAGAGATAGAAACATCAATGATGAGAGAGTCATTGATCGGCTGCCTCCTGCACGCCCCCTGCTGGGGATCGAGCCCGCAACCCGGGCCTGTGCCCTGACTGGGAATCGAACCACCATCTCCTGGATCCCAGGTCGATGCTCAACCACTGAGCCACGCCTGGCCGGGCTGTTCTTCCTTTTTTAAATTCGACATTATGTTTTTGGCAGTCCCCTGTGTGAATATATGTAGCTCCGGCTAATTCATTTTAACTACTATATAGCATTCTGTTGTAGCACAGTTTCTCCATTATTTCAATGATGGATTTGATTCTGCCTTTGCTTTAAAACAGTACATCTCTGGGTGTCAATAGGAGTGGGATCTCTGAATCAGAGATATGTGTCTCTAACACCCCAGTTGAGCTCTTCAAAGGGCCTGTCCCAATGTCACCCCCCTGCAGCATGGAGGAACCCATTTCTCACCACCTCAGCCTCAGCACTTCCCATCACTGGCCTTCTTCTGTTGGCCAATCTGTTGGGTGGGAAATAGCATGTCAGTGGTGATTAATTTTCAATTTCCTGATCACCAGCTTGGTTGAACATCTCTTCATATGTGCATCAGCTGCTGGGTGCCCTCTTGTGAGAGACTTCTAGTCTTTTGCCCACTTTTTTAGTTTGCCCCCCCCCCCCAACTGATTTGTGAGTTTTCCATACATTCTGGATTCTCATCCTTCATCAGTTGTACATATTACAAATATTTTCCCTTGGTCTGCTCGGTCTGTGATTTGTCTTTTAACTTGGCTTAAGCTGTCTTTTTTTGAATAAAATTTATTAATGACAACATAGTCAAATTTAATCACTCTTGTCCTTTATGATCTATTCTTTCTGACTCTAGTTTAAAATGCCTTCCCTACTCTGAAAATGTAAAAATACTCCCTTTTAGTGTCTTCTAAAAGTTTTGAATTTTGATCCCCCCCCCCACCCGGTTAGGTATTTAATTCATATTTTGTTTTGATGGATACTTTTAACTTTGTTTTTACAAATGAGATAAACTGTTGCCCCAGTATTGTTTATTAAATTTTTATTTCCCTCCTTACAGCTTCCAAATGCCACTAGAGTCATATCTCAAGTTTACAGATTTGCTGGGTCTTTTTCTCAGCCTCTCTCGGTCCCTTTCCTGGTTAGTTACTCTTGTTCCAATACCACAGTAGGCTAAAAACATTTTTAATATTTGGTAGGCATTGTTGCCTTTCTTTGTTCTTTGTCTTTAAAACGGATTTTAACTGTCTTTGGCCTTCTGTTCTTCCATATGCATTTTTTTTTTTTAAATCAGTGTATCGATGTTTATCTAAACCCAAGAGCTATAGAGAACTGTGGAGAAGTTGTGAAAAACTGACATATTTATGATATATTGTATGGTCTAATTCTCCATTTATTCAGGATTTCTTTTAATGCCTTTTGATAATATCCAGCAACTTTCTTCAAAGGGCCTGGAGCATTTTCAGGGGGAACCTTGTTCTTTGATCTTGGTTTCCATGGGGAAGCATTTCCCAGAGCGCAGGTTGCTCAAGTTTACTGACTCATCAGGCGTCAGCTTTGCAAAGACCAAGTCCGTTGAGTCCCATCGTTTTTGTTTTTTTCTTTTCTTTTGGGGAATAAGGAGCCTGAAATGAGCAGGCATTTTTCTCCTGTTTCCGTAGGGTAGGCTTGCCGTTTGCTGAAAGTCCTGCTGCATGTAAGTTGCGACAGTAGCTCCGTCCTCTCGCCGCCGACCTCAGTGACCAAGTGTCGTTTTTCCCGCCTCCTGTGGGGTCTTCGTAGATACACTTTGTCCGGGGAAACAGCGTCCTTTCTTTCCAGGTTGCCAAGACTTTTGATCATGCATGGATGTTACGTTTTTGTCAAATTATTTTCTGCATGTTCAAAAATCATCATCTGAGTTTTCCCTTTTATTCTACTTACGGGTGACGTATACTGATTTTTTTTTCTTGTAACTTTTAATTTTGATGTAGCTTAAAATGTATATAAAACTTCATTTGTTTTACCATTGTTTATATTTTGCCTCGTGTACTTTTTCTTGTTTCTACACCCACCTACACACGTGCGTGTCGCTTATTTCTCCGGATCCACTTTAGGCTAGATTGGGAATAGTGTGTCTTTTTGCCCCTAAACACTTCAGTGTGTGGTTACTAAGAACAAGGACGTTCTGTGACTTAACCGGAGTTCACTGGTTAGGTCAGGAAATCAAGCACCGATCTATTACCGTTCCTCTGTGTGGATGTTAAACCAACCTTGCATTCTTAGAGTAGACTCCACTGTGGCATGAGCCATTTCTAATCCTGAGCCATTTCTAATCTTGAGCTATTTCTAATCTTGAGCCATTTCTAATCCTGAGCCATTTCTAATCCTGAGCTATTTCTAATCCTGAGCCATTTCTAATCCTGAGCCATTTCTACCACCGCAGGGCTTTCCTCCTATAGTGATATTGGGGATATCATAGTCACGGTCACCAAATCTGAGTTAGGATTTCCCCTTGTCTTCCTGTCTCCCTAGCCAAAGCCCCAGACACAATCTTGTCAAGAGCTTAATTTTTCAGATTTTTTTTTTCTTGAAGAAGACCCTTTCCAGCTCTTTCTTTTATCAATGAAAATGAGTCTAGGCTCCCCCTCTCACAAGGAGCACTAGTAATCACCTTGCCCTGCAGGAGTGAAATTCAAGACCATTGATTTTCAAACGGTGAGCTGCAAGAATTTTTAAAACATGCGATACCTGACCATGTAGTCAGAGACGCTGACCTTTTTTCTCTTAGATTCTCAAATAAGACAATGACAACAGCCAACTCAACAATAGCCGTCTTGCATGAATGAATCAAAGTTATACTTATTTATTGTTTTTGGTCAGATCGGCAAAAAATAAATATGTTTTCTGGTGTGCTGCAGAATTTTAGTAATTATGTGTGCCATGAGATGGAAAAGGTTGAAAATTGCTGGTCTGGACTATCACTGCTTGTGGGCCTGTGGTTTCAGCTGCTGCTCACCACTTTTTGTTTCTATGACAGAGGCGATCATTTTGAGCCCACTTCTTTAGCTTTTGCTCTGTTTCTTACTTATTACCCTTATGTCTTTGCAGCACAGGGGTCTGAAATACAGCATGAGCTCACTGCACTGGCTTGATCAGGATTCTGTCCTGTTCTTAAAGACCCCATCCTTCCTCCTCCAGGGAATGTGCACCTTTGTGTTCCGGTGGCTCTAGATACAGCTTTGACCTTGGGCCTGGGTGAAACTCAATGACCCCTTCTACTCTTAGCTCCCAAAGGATACCCTGAGTTATAGCTCAAGGACCTTGGCCTAGAAAAGGAACAGAGTCGTATAAGGAGGTATCTTCTGCAAAGGCCGTAGTCTTTACTGTACTGGAGGAAAGGAAAGGATGGAGGGCTTATTCCCCACCCTGTTCTCTTCCGCTAAGCTTCCCAGAGAAAAACAAAACTTTTACGCATCAGAATCATAGATATAGAAATGTGAAGGAACAAGAAATTATCGCGTTTTTACATTTCTATGACACTAAAAACAACCTCAAAATTTTCCAATAAGATTGAAAATAAAAATGAAAGACACTTATGAATATTTCTGGTGTAATTGATTAGAACATGAAATAGAATTGGAATCTAAAATTTATGCTGTAGTTATTTTATATTGTTTCTAATGAATTTCCTTAAGGAATATTTTAAAACAACGACAACAAACTAGCATATTTTAGTGATCTAACTTGTATATTAATAAGTTCATGATATTTCTTACATTAAAAATTTCTAGTGAGCTTGGACTGTGTAGAAGTCTTGAATTGAAATAATCTAGATCAATTTTTTCCCCCCAGGACGGAGCTGAATGTAACAGCTAGTTCAGCATAATTGTCTCTTTATAGCCTGTTAACACAACATAGAGGCACATTCAAATTTTGTGTGCGTGCGTATGTGACCACAAGGGGTTAAAAATCCCAGGTTCTCTTAATTCTGAGAGCATGTGGTGGCCAGCCCAGAGCCAGATTGAGCCATGTTAATTTCCCAGAAGATTTCAAAGAATTATCTTTTGAAAAGGGGAAGTTTGGGTTAATAAAAACCAGGATAACCTCAGGCAGTCACATGTTGGAGAAGGGAACAAATTACTCCTGGCTTGTTCGACATGGTTGGGGGTGGGGTGGGGAGAAGAGAGGTGGCGGTGGCGGTTATCTGGCCCAACCAGACTGCTTTGTTTTTCTTTATTCCAAAGAGAGAAGTTATTTCAGTAATGTCCTGGGAAAGGTAAGAGCAGCGAAGTTGTGCCAAGTGCTCATCTGTGATCTCTTTCTTTGGTTCAGCTCTTTGGGAACAGTGTCAGGATTGTAAGGGCTTTGGAGCCACCGGGTCCTGGATTTGATTCCCGTTTTGTCACTGACATCCAGGGAGTCAGGGAAATTTATGTTTCCACTCTGAGCTTCAGTCTCTGCATCTCTTAAAGAAGATAGTTCATGTTTAGCTCGTGTCATGAGGGTGAAGATATGGATACGATAAGGGCCGTGATGCACTTGGACAGAGCAGGTATTGAAATATGCAAAGGAGGCCAGAACTTCCCTCGTGGGGTCAGCTCCTCTCTTCCTCTCTGATGGTTCCTGAAACCTCGCCTCTTTTGTAAGTAGTTTCTTGAAGGTTGAGGCCAGATGATTGTTATAGTTTTTGTGTAAAAATTAAGAATTTAAAAAATAAATGATCTGCCCAGCAGGAGTGGCTCAGCAGTTGAGCATCGACCTAGGATCTAGGAAATTGGGGTTCAAGTCCCGGTCAGGGCACAGGCCTGGGTTGCGGGCTCCATCCCCAGTAAGGGCCCTGCAGGAGGCAGCGGGTCAGTGACTCTCTCATCACTGATGTTTCTCTCTCTCTCTCTCCCTCTCCCTTCCTCTCTCTGAAATCAATAAAGACATATTTGAAAAAAATAAATAAATAAGAGCTTGAAGTTTAAAATAAAATAAAATATCATTTATAATAGGTTGTGTAAAAAATTATCCCCAAATGTAGCAGCTTAAAACAACCATTTTACTGTGTTCACAGATTCTGTCGGGCAGGAATTCAGAAAGAGTACAGGCCGCGATGCTGTGGCTTCGACCGGCAGGATCCAAAGGCTGGGGGTGACTGATCAGCTGAAGGGAGAAACCCTCTCGAGGTGTCTCACTCACATTCCCAGCTGTCAGTGGGGCCCTCGCATTAGGAACCAATACAGCAGCCTGTAACACAGCAGCTAAGGGTCTGAAGGCAAATTCCCAAAAAGAACCCAGCAAAAACTGTAACACCTTATAGGTCCTGACCTTGGGAGTCACACTGACATCACTCCTGCTGGGTCACAAGCCCCTCTGAGTTCCAGGGAGGAGATGTAGATCTCACCTCTTGATGGGAGGGATGCCCAAACCACAGTGTAAGGACACATGGAACAGGAGCTATTGCTGTGGGCTCTTTGGAAAAGACAATTTGCCACGGAGGTGGGTTAATAATAAGCCCTTGAAACTTGTGGCTGGATGTGGCCTGAGTGTGAAAGATGGATTTGAAGCGTAGAACTACAAAATCACCACCACGGTGATCTAGGTGGAAATGACGAAGGGCTGAGAAAGGCAGTGACAGAGAAGGGAACGGATGGGACAGTTGGCACTGGGGTGGGACCCAGCTCATGCGGGCAAAGAGGAAGGAGATGAAGGGGGAAGAAGGGTCGAGAGCCCCTGAGGTTTTGAGCCTCGATGCTCAGAAAGGTGGGGCTGTCATTTATCTGAAATAGGGAAGTGACAGGGAGAACAGGAACCCCTCCTTCCTCTTCTCTCGCCACAGGCTCGCCCGTCTTCTGATAACCCGCGTGGCTACCGTCTCGATCTGTTTCGCATGCGTGCCCTTTGCTGTTCACAGATCTGCGTGTGAGCTCAGATGCTGAGGCCTCAGTAAGTCCCTGAAGGGCTGGGATGACCACTCTTTGAGAGATGACATCAAGGCTATAAGTGGAATGAAACCACTTGTGAGTGTGACTTTGAGTCAAGATTCTGTGTTAACCACACTCACTAAATATAAAAAATCCAGGGAGAAACAGGGGCATGTGGAGCTCCTATGAAATGTGTCAATGCCATCATGAAAGGTGTGACCCAAACCTCGCCCGGTGAAGGCTCTCGAGTCCATTTTTTATGGCATGATCTGTCATTGGATGTCAGGCCCTTGGGGCCCCGTGTTTGATCACATTTTCATGAAGTGGTTTAAGTACCTGGCTTAACTTCCCTTCATTCTAGAGAATTTTGTGTTCACAAGAGATGTGCCGGTGAAGTTAGTTATAAGATCATTTAAAAACATTCCAAACAGGACCTGAGGGGCTTAAGTTAGCGGTTCTTTGAGAAAGATGACTTTCTTCCCCTCTGTGCTTTTAGGACAGGAGTATCTGGGTGCTTGGCTTGGATGAACTCTTCCTTTAATTGTTCCTGATCATTGTGGAGCATCGCAAGGCAGGGTGTGGTGCACCGGAGGGAGGTAAAGATGCGGGTTTCTGATAATCAACTTGCCCTCCACGACTACCTGTCAACCTGTCAGGGGCTCCTATCATCCATCTCTATCTATCTATCTATCTATCTATCTATCTATCTATCTATCTATCTATCTATCTATCTATCTATCTATCTATCTATCTATCTATGTATCTATGTATCTATCTATGTATCTATCTATCCATCCATCCATCCATCCATCCATCCATCCATCCATCCATCCATCTATCATCTATCTATCTATCTATCATCTATCTATCCATCCATCCATCTATCTATCATCTATCATCTATCTATCTATCTATCTATCTATCTATCTATCTATCTATCTGTCTGTCTGTCTGTCTGTCTGTCTGTCTGTCTGTCTGTCTATCTATCTATCTATCCATCCATCCATCTATCTATCTATATCTATCATCTATCTATCATCTCTCTCTCTCTCTCATCTATCTCTATCTATCATCTATCTATCTATCTATCTATCTATCTATCTATCTATCTATCTATCCATCCATCCATCTATCTATCTATCTATATCTATCATCTATCTATCATCTCTCTCTCCCTCTCATCTATCTCTATCTATCATCTATCTATCATCTATCTATCTATCTATCTATCTATCTATCTATCTATCTATCTATCTATCATCTATCTATCTATCTATCTATCTATCTATCTATCTATCTATCTATCTATCTATCATCTATCTATCTATCTATCTATCTCTGTCTATCTATCTATCTATCTATCATCTATCTATCTATCTATCTATCTATCTATCTATCTATCTATCTATCTATCTATCTATATCTATCATCTATCTATCTATGTATCTATCTATTATCATCTATCATCTATCTATCTATCTATCTATCTATCTATCTATCTATCTATCTATCTATCTATCTATGTATCTATCTATCTATCTATCTATCTATCTATCTATCTATCTATCTATCTATCATCTATCATCTATCTATCTATCTATCTATCTATCTATCTATCTATCTATCATCTATCATCTGTCTATTATCTATCATCTATCTATTAAAATTTACTTTTAATTATAGCTTTGACATACACTATTATATTAGTTTCAAATGTACAACATAGTGATTCGACATTTACATACCTTACAAAGTGATCACCGTAATGAGTTGAGTACCCATCTGGTCACCATACAGAGTTTTTATCATGTTATTGGCTTGATTCCATCCCATGTCTTATTGTAGAACTGGAAGTTTGTTCTTCTTAATCCTAGCGGTTTTTTGTGCATCTTCTTTGTGAACCGGTCCACGAGAATTTTTGAAGGGCTGGGAAGATCTGGGTTTGGGTTTATTTGCTTGTTTATTGGCAGTTTTTCCTGAGCAGACATTGACCTGTTTCTTTACCAACTTACCCAAGCTAGTCTCTCCCTCTAGAAGGCCCTGCTCCTCCCACTTCCCTGCCCTCATCTGTATATTAACATGACCTGTCCTGAAAGGTTTAGTTCAGGTGCTTCCCCAAGAAGCCTTTCCAGCCCAGCCTTGAAGACTGTCTTCTCTTGGAACTCACTGCAGTGTGCGTGGCCCGGGTGGCTCCAGGTTCAGGACCCTGGGCGCTCATGTGGGGACTACCTGGGTGCGTGTCCCGCCCCCTTTACAGACGGGAAGCCCCAAGAGGGCAGGGCCGTTCTGCATCCCGCTGCCTCACAGAGCCTCCGGCAATGTTTTCATTGGCTGCATGACCGTAGGCGAGTCACCGACCGTCTCTTCGTCTGTGACCAGGGGATCCTGTTACCCAGCCTCACAGAGTAATTCATCTAACAACCTGGCACAGTGCCCCACACTCTGCACTTGATAGGTTTTTGCTCTCCTTTCTAATTCTTCGTGCTTCGTAGATGTTCAATACACAGCTCCTGAATGAATGAGTTAATTAATAAATACAGAAATCAGGTTTTTTTTTATTCCAAAGTGCTCCCCGGCCTGTTGATATTTATCTTCCTTGACACTGATGACATGATTATGACATAAAGACCACTGGAACTGTCCCCCATTTTTCCTATGTCTCCCTCTTGGAGGTGTTCAGGGTGTGGGTAGGCCACAGGAGTCATTCAACCAATGTAAACACTGGCTGCTACTCTTTTAAACTTTTGCAAAGCTGATAGAACAAAAAGGCTATTTCACTGTTGTCTCCATGGGCGTTTCTCTGATTCTCAGTGATCTGAAGAACTTACGAACACGCAGCAGAAACGTGCTTCTCGGACCCCCTGAAGGCTGCTGAGCACGTCTGTGAGATACCGGCCCAGGGTGGAGAGGGGCCTGGCATGAAGGATCACGGAGCCGAATTCCCAGCACTTCCCAGGTGTGTGATCCCACAGACAGCATAGACCCACTGTGTGGCCACAGAGGACTGGTGCTTCGGCAAGGGCGGCTCCCTGGCGAGCCCGAGGAGCGCTTGCGTGGTCCTCTGACCTGCAGTGTTGTGCTTGGCCCCGTCAGTGGACACAGCCTTCCACAGAGACTCCCTCCTTAGAAACCTCTCTCCTGTTTTCCAGCCCATGGCCAAGAAATCCTGAGGCCATCTCATCTCAGCTCACTGGGAAGACCCTTGAGCATGTCTCTCCTGCCCAGAGCCTGACCTTCACTCCTCAAGTTCCAGGGAATGAGTGACCACCTGCCCTCCACCCAAGGCCTACCTCCCAGGCGCTCACTCCTATGTCGGGACAGATTCCTTCCTCAGATGGACGACCACGGAGGAAATACACCGTCCCACCAAGAGCTCTGCCTGTGACCTGTGGAACCTGGCCTCAGCTTTGGGCTTCCTGGACCAGCCTTCACACTGCAGTGACCAGGCTCTTCACTCTTGGACATTCCTGCCTGTGGGCCTTTTCCAGAAGGTCAAGATGGGCTTCAGCAACCCCTGTTCAGTTTTTTTGTGGGGGGAGTCTTGCCTGCCTGAAGTGATGATCGGCTGGCTTCCTACACCCTCCTGGTCTCTGCTCCTGATCTCCAGGGGGCCAGTACTGGAACATGAATTTAAAAACATACTAACCAAGAACGGAAATTAACTTTCAGAGACTGTATAATCAAAACCCATTTCAAGGAAAGTTAGAAGAAAATGTGCCCGCCGTGAACAACCTTTTATGTGATTGGTGCAGCGATTTTATATTCCTGCCTGGAGCTGGATCTTTGCTATCCCTTTGCTTAACCAAAGGCCCACTGAAGTGTGTTTTCCTAAATGAAGGAAATCTTTATGTCTAGATAACCCAATTCACTATCAAAGATGCTGGTTTTTCCCTGGGTTCTATCAAAATTGTATGCATGCTGATAGATGATAGAGAGATAGGTGTATATATGTACATGTACATGTATATATGTATATGTATATGTGTATGTGTATGTTGGATTTCAGCCAGGCTCCACGGGTATATGTATAAATGCGTATCAAGTTCTTCCTTGTCATTTCTAATAGAGATTTAGTCAGGCAGGAAGAAGCCAAGGTCAGCATTAGAACTGGGCCAGAACACCTGTGAGTAGGGTTACCCCCTGCGGAGGGCTCTGTTGGCCCATACTTGAATATTGGGGACGGAGGAGCCACAGGCTAAAGCTTTGGGGATTGCTGTCAGCCTCATGCTGTCCTTGGTCCTCTCTTCCAGGTGATGACCATATTGTAAATCAATCAATGACCATATCACAAGTCAATCAATAAACATTTATCAAGTACCAGGCACTGACTTGGCCTCAGAGAGAAATGCAAGAAAGAATGGTTGAAACTTTCTTTATTCATGTTGAAAGAGAACTGCTAGAAGTTAATCAACGTCATGTAAGATAGTAAAATGTACCCCTTAGAAGACCATAAAACACCTTTCTAAGAGAAGCACTGTGGCCTCAGATGGCTAGCAGAGGGAGGAGCTTTACCTTAATAAATAAGTAACTGCCTGGGTTGAAATTCTTGCCACACCATTGACTAGTTGGGCAACCTTGGCCACATGAACACGTCTGGGTCTCAGTTCCCACCTTGATAGAACAGGGACAATAGTAGCTGTGTTAGCCTCTGCCTAGGGCATCTTGTGGGGATTGAATGATGTAATTTATATGAAGTGCTTAGAATGGTGCCTGGCATATAGAGAAAGTGCCACAAATGTTAGTTACAATCGCCAGTGACCTCCTTCCTTACTGGGAATGTCTGGGTCCTTGGCGGCCCCGACTCGAGTGGAGAGGGTAGCAGTGGGCGGGGCTGTGGCCCGCAGAAGGCAAAGCTGCTCCGAGGCACATCAAGGAGCTTTCAGGCAGCATCCACCTTGGAATGTTTCTCCTTTTGTTCTGAAAATGTTCCAACACACAAAACAGCAGAGAGAAATGTGTGATGGACACTCACCAACCCAGTTCCTGCATACAGCAGTGTTTAACATTTTATCATATTTATTTTTATCTCTTCTTTTAAATTTCGCTGAAGTGTTTGAGAGTAAATTAGAAATATCGTTACATTTCATCCCTAAATGCTTCACTGTGCATCTCCAAAACATAAGGACACTTTCTTCCAGAACCACGCGATCACCATCCCACTTAACAAATCAACAATTCCCTAATCTAACACCCAGGCATCTTGGAGTATTTTGAGCGACCCTTTTGATTTCAACATAGATTGTGCCGGGGAGGAGACCTTTTGAAGACAAGATCCGAGTTGCTGTGTGTAGGAAAGAATGTTCCAGGTGTTAGGATAGAGAAGGGAATGTAATTTTGGCCAACGTCCCTCTCGTGGACCCTCCACACATCGTGAATAGACAGCCTGGTCTGAGAGCCTTTGTGTGAATGTGCTCATCACAATTTGCTTCTTTCTAAAGCAGGAAAACATGTTTTTGAAGGCTGCCTGACAGACAAGAAGGATATTAATAAATGACATGCACATTTCTTAATTTCACTTTGGCTGGATACGTGATTGCTACTTCTCAAATACAGGCTGGTGATGGGCTTCTTTCTGAAAAAAAGATTTCCTGGGCTCTGAGTAACTGTTGGGCTGTCCAGCTGAACTTGGCTGGTGCTTGGAGGCAGGATCATTCTGACCCAGGAGGGGGTAACATGAAGACACATTGGAATGAAAATTGGCCCTACAGGGCAAGTTGAGAGTTTAATTTGGAGACTGTTTCTTGGGGGGAGATTCTGCAAAGGGTTGACTGAAGAGCTGAAAAGTGCTTTTTATAGCTCTGCTGCTCACACATGAGAAGGCAATTTTATTGATCGGCCTTTCCACACTTAGCTCTTGGGCTGTTCGTTGCTTTCCCTCTGTTTCTCCTTCAATTTTCCACATGCTGTTGGGCATGAGCCATTCTCCACCACCCCAGCTTGGGTTCTGTGGGCCTCCCACTTCAGACAATGCTTCCCCTTCTCCCCAGAACACGCGTGAGGGCCCCTCCCCACCAGTCTATGCCACAGGCAGGGTCCCCTTTGGTGTCAGTGTTGGCCTTGGCGTTGCGGGGTGGGAACGCCACAGTGGATAGCACATAAGAACACAGGCTCTGGGTCAACACTACTTGGGCTCAACACTTGCTATCACCACTTCCCGCTGCTCCTCCCTTTTCTCAAGGGCAAGCAGGAGCCAGTCTTTCAAATACCTTGTTCTCTTATGTTTACACCTTTGTGAAGATATTTCCATTTGTTCTGGAAAAGATTATCCTTCCCCAAGAACGAGTGAGTCATGAAGACACACCACAACTGAACACTGAGGGTGAATGTTAAAGCGAGATGACCTTTTGCGTGTATCCTGCTAGGTGTTCCTAATTGCCTGGCTTATTTCGTTTTAGTAGCAGGAACTCAATTTGCATCGCCCTTCTGTTAATAGACATGTCTTCTCTTGCCTGTGGGTTTTGTGTACTTAGAATAAAACTCCACAGTATCCCAGTCTCAAGATAGAATAGGACTGGTTATGTAAAGGAGCATTTTACATGATCCGTAGGTCATAACCTAGCAGAAGTCAAATATAATTGGATTGTGGAAAGCTGTTATTTAAAAAGTAACCCAGGAGGATCAACAAGATAGCGGTGCAGGTAACAGCTGCACCCGCCGCCCCCCCCCCCCCCGCAACCTCATCAAAATCACAACTAAAACACAGAACCGCCATCCCTCAGAGCCTCCTGAGATCTGGCTGAACAGAAGCCCCACAGCCAGGGACCTGAAGAAGCACCGAGACGGTAGGAGGGGCGGGGACGCGGGCGGATGGGGCCGGATCAGGAGATGCAGCCGTGGCCCACACCCGGTGCCGCGGGAATCTAGGCGGCGGGGGTTTCCCGGAGGAGCGAGGGGTCCCAGCCCCAGCAGGCCCCCAGCCCAGGGCTCCAGGCCGGGAAGAGACGCCCCACAGCTTCAGGCTGTGAGACCAGCGGGGACTGTCCCTGAGGGTCGCGGAGGCTGCGGGAGCCCCAGCAGCTCCTCTAAAGGGCCCGGCACGGACTCACTCGGACGCTCCCTCTGAGCCCAGCGCCGGGAGCAGCCTGAAAGGACCCGGGACACTCGGGGGGAACTAACCTGCCTGAGATCCAGGCGAGAGGCGGAGGGCGGCTTCCTCCCGGGCAGAAGGGCTGGCGGAGGCCGTGGCTCCTGTGGCGAGTCCTCCCCGCACAGCCGGCGGGCAGGCGCCATGACTCGCACCTTTGGCCCCGCCCCGTGATTCCCGGAGGCCCCGCCCCTCCCCTCCCCACCTGCAGCTCATCCAGGCCATTTCCAGGGGCTTTTCTGTGCAAGTGGCCTCTCCAGCCTCATGCTTAGGACTTTCCTAAAATCTCTCAAGCAACAGTGGGCCCCATACAACTTGACAAGTGGCCCCAGCGGCAGCCTGCATTGGCTCATAGCTGGGCCTCTCCTGGACACCACCAAGCCCAGCACAAGGAGCAGCCAGCTACAGTTTGCTGTGCAGCTCATGCTGGGGGACCCTGGGCAAGGCAAGGGCACCTCCCGGGAGGCCCCAGAGACAGTGCACCTGGTGGTCAAACTCGACCACGCTGGATTACAACCCTACCACATCCACGAGTGACACTCAAGGGGCGCACTTGGTGAACACCAAAGCCCCACTGAAGTAAATCCTGCTCCATGGGGGTGTCTCCAGCACAGCAGCTCTCTGGCTGTAGCTGCAGCTGGTCCTCACAGCTGATTGGCCTGGGGGTCGGTTTTTACCAGGGATGCCAACAGCAACCAAGGTTCAACTACAACAGGACAGTGCACACAGCCCACACAGGGGAGCACCTAGAAGGCCCAGCTCAGGGGACTGGGGAGGGTGAGCCACTGCACCCTACAGGACACCTACTACACAAAGCCATTCTACAAATTCCAGGAGACACAGCACCTCTACCTAATACATAGAAACAAACACCAGGAAGCAGCCAAAATGTGGAGGCAAAGAAACATGTCACAAAGGAAAGAACAGAAGAAATCTCTAGAAGAGGAACTAAATGAAATAGATCCAAGCAAGCTAACAGATACAGAGTTCAGAATACTGGTTATAAGGATGTTTAAGCAGACTGTAGGGAAATAACCGAGAAAATCGATAACATAATAAAGTACCAATTTGAAATGAAGGCTACAGGAACTGAAATGAAGAATAATTTACATGGAATCAACAGCAGAGTAGAGGATGCTGAGAATCAAATCAGCAATTTGGAACATGAGGAAACAAAAAACACCCAACCAGAAGAGCAAAAAGAAAAAAGAATCCAGAAATATGAAGATAGTATAAGGAGCCTCTGGGACAATTTCAAGAGGCCCAACATTCATATTACTGGGGTGCCAGAAGGGGAAGAAAGAGACCAAGGAATTGAAGACCTATTTGAAAAAATAATTACAGAAAACTTCTCCTACCTGGGGAAAGAAATCAACTTACAAGTCCAGGAAGCACAGAGGGTCCCAAACAAGAAGAACCCAAAGAGGCCCACAGCAAGACACATCATAATTAAAATGCCAAAGGTTAAAGACAAAGAGAGAATCTTAAAAGCAGCAAGAGAAAAGCACTTAGTTACCTACAAGGGGGCACCCATACAACTGTCAGCTGATTTCTCAACAGAAACTTTGCAGGCCAGAAGGGAGTGGCAAGAAATATTCAAAGTGATGAAAAACATGGAACTACAACCAAGATTGCTCTACCCAGCAAAGCTATCATTTAGAATTGAAGGGCAGATAAAGAGCTTCTCAGACAAGGAAAAGCTAAAGGAGTTCATCACCACCAGACCAGCACTACAGGAAAAGTTGAAGGGTCTTCTTTAAGAAGAAGCTAATGAACAAAAGAATCTGATGAACTAAATAAATACAGAGACATTGACGCAGGCAACAGACAATCATATTTCAGAGGAAAGAGGGAAGGGGGGTGGAGGGTGGGAAGAGATTAACCAAAGAAGTTATATGCATAACCCATGGACACAGTTAATAATGGGGTGAAGGCCTGGGAAGGGGTGGGAGGGAAGTGGAGGGGATCATTTGGGGGGAAAAATGGGATACCTGTAATACTCTCAACAATAAAGATAAATTTAAAAAGTAAAAAAAAAAAAAAAAAAAGTAACCCAGCACTTACAAGTCCCACTACTTGGATTTATAAGTAATACTGTGCAGTCTTCCATACATTGAAAACAATACCACAAGCTATTAGCTAATCATGAGCTTAAATAATTTGTGAAATTGTGCCTGTAGATGCCGGTAATGACTTTGAAAGATGTGAGTATTGAAATTTAAACTTGCCTGTTGACATTGTTCAGAAGTCTACTGAGTCACTGGGTCCTGAGCAGGAAGCTCCTCAAACAGGATGACACAATGCTAGGGCACAATTCTAGATAGTTCTTCAAGCAGGTCCAGAGAGTACAGATCTTTTAAAAATTGAGGACTGGGAGAAAGCTCTGGGAGATATAGTTAATTGTCTAATCACTGGGAAAAGGGAATTTAAGTAGCTTTGTGTAACATTCAGCATGAGCAAGAAGAAAAGGAGAGAGAAAGGAGTCTGCTCCCCCACTTAGGCATAAAGGAAAGCTATGTGTTCAAACGTGAGCCATGTGAATGAACCACCTTAAAGGTAATGCATTCTAATGATCTCATTAAGCACCATCAGAGTGGAATTAGAGGGTACAGCTGTAATTTCATTCTTCCCCTCGCTCGAAGCCACAGGCATCCTAGACCGTGGGACTCCGTCGCCTTTGTTCAGATGCCATATCACCATAGCCATGGGTTGATTGGCTGTGAATCCAGTGGACAACCATTGAGATAGTTTGGTAGGATGGATCCTGACTTATATACAGGCACTGAAATTCTGTGCCAGGTCTCAGCCACTGTGGCAGATACTGCTAATTGTTCCCCTAGCACCCATGTCTTCCTCAGGCTTTCTTACTTAGAGAGCCTCAGTGTTACAGGGGACAGCAAGGTGGCTGACTAAGGGCTCTCCTCTTCTCAGTGTTCATCACAGTCTGGCCAATGAGATGGGGGAGAAAGTTCTTGGGGAGTGTGTGCCTTTTTTGTTTTTTAATGGTCAAACTTTACCAAAAAAAAGCTGCTAAGAGTGGAGTGAGGAATAAAAAGATGGAAAGGACCTGGGTCCCTGAGAGCATCACTGAGTGACGGCACCTGACCTGGCCTGTGACCTCCACACCTTGCCATGTGAGAGAAATAAAGCCTATTTGTTTAAGCTGCTAGAGCAATGTTTTCTGTTACTTGGAGTCAAATGCATTCATAATGATCCAAAGAAAAGTTCTTCCAGAAAACTGGAACCAAAGTCACCTAGCAACTTATTAGCTGCTGCTTCTAGAAAACAGCACATTTCAGCTCTAAAAATCCCTCTTAAAGGAAACTTTTTCTTTTCTTTTTTTTTTTTTTTCAGATCAGGTGATTCCAGATATCAATAATATTTCAAGAGTATGAGAAGCAGCAGTTCTGTGCTTTTGACACTGTTACTTAACTCTTTTATTGTCACCATCTTAATGAAAAAAAGCCAGTTGGCTGCAATATTTCGGCTTAGTTTGTTCTCTCCATCGCTGCCAAAGCCCCTCACCATCAGGCACCCAGAAAAGGGTTATATTACTTTAATTTATATGGCATGACCTTGGCCACGTGTCAGATGGAGGAAAAGCCTGAAGAACAGCTCAGATGTCTTCCTGTACCTTTCAACAGCCTTCACAGATGCTTTACCACTCACCAAGGAAGTTTCGTTGTCCTGAGATGCTCAACAACCTCTTAATCTACACTCTATTGAATGATTGTTGGTGCCAAAATCCATGATAACTTGCCCAACGTATTGCCAAACGCAAATGGGCCAAAGCCAGCCTTTTTCATCCTAAACAATGAAACTGGGTTGTCAGATACAAGATGGGAACTAGAAGGTAGGCCAGAAAGTTTTTATGGACACTCAATAGCTGTGTTCATCTTTACTGATGTGAGAATAACCCCAAAGTGGGATGAGTCACCTCAAAATAGAGTGTAGGTGACTTCTGCTGACTCCTTCTCGAAGTGCATAGCATGGTGCAGTGCACTGGCCATAGTTTGATGAAAGCTGAGGTCGACAGCCGCCCAGGCAGTGGCTTGGCCAGATATCTGTCAGTGGTGTCAGCTGTTCGACTCAGTGTGGCTCAGCTGAGTCATGCCGGCTTAAGGACCATGGTCACAGAACTGGTCAAACAGGTTTTGCAGGTCCCTAAAAAGCTAGAAAATAGAACAAACGCTAAGAAAAAGAATCCCTTGGTCCAAGGGGTCAAAGGCATGTTGAAGATGTCTATAGGATGTCATTGCAGATTGCAGCGGAATTATTAATGCTGCAGAATTTTCTAGAGCCTGCAAGTTGTTTCACAAGCAATCCTAGTGGAAGGACTCTGGTACTTATTAAACCAGTCCATGTGAAGCTGACTTGACCAGCACTGCCAGGTTTAAAGAGCCCTGCACGCCTGCCAGAGAACCTTCCGCAGGAGCAGGACAGGGAGACCAGTAGAGAATCTGAAGGTCTATAGATATGAATCTACTGTCTCCTACATGCTGCTCTGAGAGGCCCTGGTCCTAGAAATCCCAACAGTCTACACTGGACACACAGAGGCCCTAGGACAAGCCTGGAGTATTTTCCTGGATCATTAAGTTTGCTTGATGATAAATAACCAAGAACACTGTTATACTTGAATAGCATATTGTGAAATACAATGCAAAATTTGCATGAATTAAAAAAAAAATTTTTAAGTTGATTTTTAGAGAGAGAGGAAGGGAGAGGAAGAGAGAAACATAAACGTTGAGAGAGACTCATCAGTCAGCTGCCTCCTGCACGCCTCCTACTGGGGATCGAGCCCACAACACGGACATGTGCCCTGGCTGGAAATTGAACCAGTGACTTCTTGGTTCATGGATCAGGCTCAACCACTGAGCCACACCGGCCTGGCAAACTTCGCATCACTTTGAAGGAGAAACACAAACGTGCATTGTTGGTGGGTTATGTTAGGCACTCAGATCCACCCTTGCCTGCACCAGCAGGGATGCTACTACTTGAAGCAGTAAGTAGGCGAGAGCCCTTTGGGAGGCACCGAGCTCTGTACAGATGTTCGCTTTAGATTAGCATCCCCTTGAGGACAGGGCCGTGTCCTGTTTATCTTTCTCTCCCCAGTCTCTTCCTAAATAGAACAGAAGAGAACAAGTGAAAAAGGGCCTGAAATCGCTCAAGATCTCCTCTGAAGAAAGATGACGTTTTGGTGACATCTTCCAGGATACCCCTCGGTGCACACATACAACACAGACGCGCGGGGTCCTTCTTACACAGAGGGCGATCCTATCAGTCTGTGTGCTTCTGTGATGGGCAGGAGACCTTTGAAATGTTCCGATTAGCTCGACTAGGGTTGGCTCACCCAGGTTATCATTTCCAGATACCCGCTCACAGCGAACTCCGCCACACATCAGTGTGAACAGGGAAAGCCTCTCACATTCATTGAGATGTAACAAACACCATCACTTGCTTAAAAACAACAACCACAAATTGGGACTTGGAAGTGCTCAATAAGTGAGTGTCGGATGAAGGCTGGAAGTTAAGGTGCCTTCACCCTCCAGGTCAGGAGGAACGCGCACAGGTGGCAGGAACTTCAGATTTTTGGGTTGTGAGGCCTGGACTATGGGAGCATCACTTTTCATCGTCTTGCTTGGTTTCCCCTCTTGGGAGCCTCCGGTGGAGAGATGAGAGCCCTCCGGATGAACCAGAGAGCTGGGCCCATCTGCCCTCGCTGATGGTTCCCGACGTGACACGGGCCTGCTGGGGTGGACGCGTGCCAGGAGTGGCCACAGCAGGCGGCCCGAGCGAGCGAAGGAGGGCAGAGGGGCACAAGAGGCCCTCCTCGGAGGTCCTGGATCCAGCTGCGGCCCGCATGGCGTGGGCGGCTCTGCCAGGAAAACCAGCCTCGGCCACACCTGCCCGGCCTGGGGCCCAGGCTGCTTCCAGCAGCGGCTTTGTTCTAAGAGGGACGTTACGAGGTTGTTTTATAAACTGTGGCAGGACTGCAGATGGGGATGGCCGCCCAGAACCTTTCTCCTCTGCACGGTGCCCACTGCAAGAGGACTCAGGCTGAGGCTGTGCACTCTGCCCTGCCTTTAGTGCCTCCCAGAACGTTCTCCCTCCCCACCCCATCTCTCTTCCCCACCCTCTCTCTAAAAATCTCTCTTTCACTCTAAGTCTTTTCCCCTTATCTCTTCCCCCCTCTCTAAATCTCTCTCTCTCTCTCTCTGTCTCTCTCTCACACACAGGGATTATTCTACCCCGAGGTCCTTGAGTGAGAGTTTCAGGTGGGCCCTTTCCTCTGAGCTCATGTACATAAAGAATGGTCTCCTTAAGGCAAACACATAAAAGTGAGTCCTTGGAGGGTGGGAAAGGGAAACTCTAACTCCCAATCCCTGGCAGTTATGACGTTGGCCTCATGACTAGGACATTGGCTTTGAATCAACCATGATAGGGCCATAGTTGTTCCACCCACAAGCTGTAAGACCGTGGCCTTACTTTATGAGTCTGTGAAATGGGAAAGTACCTCCGAGGGCGGTGAGGATGGGCTGCACTCACGGGTCCCAAGCTCTTAGCTGAGTGCTGGGCCCTGGTCAGTGCTCAGGAGGTGACAGCTGGCTGGGAAAATCTACTCCAGGGCCGACTTCCCCAAGCCCCAGACCTCCTGGAGCTGGGAACTTGAGAAGGGCTGTAACTCTCGGCCCGTGCCCCGCTTCTTCCCCAAACCTTCCTCCTGCGGCCTGGCCCACCTGCATTCACGGCCCCTTGTTCTCTGAGTGGGTCTCAGCTCCCGCTAGCCTTCCAAATCTCAAGCAACTTGGGTTCACACTTGTATCTCCCTGCTTGAGTCCAGCGCTCACTGATTAGTGAGTGCATTCATTAGGGGCAGTGCTATATGGGGACAGTGGAGCTTCCTGGCCAAGAACACAGGGTTTCAATCCAGACAGAGATGGGTCTGAATTCAAGCACCGCCACCAGCCACCCATGTAACTATGCAAGGCTTTCTAAGCCTCCTTGGGCCAGATTCCTGGACAGCAAAGTGGGAGTAATAAAAGCATCCTTATAAGAATTAATAATATTTGTAAAAAACATGGTAGACACCTAATAAATATGAGCTGTTACTCATTTTATGAATACTTTTATTATTAACATATTTCAAATTAATTGAGTACTAAAAATAAAATATGCCGGGACTGATGGTTTTGACCTACATAAAAGGAATCTGCCACCTGCTGTCCTTCGCACATGCCCAGGTGTACTTAGGCCCGTTCTTGTCGTTAAGATGAGTAGCAGAGAAAGGAGAGAGAACTGCCCTCAACCCTGGCCAAGAAGGAGGGACAAGTCTCCTGCCACTCATAGGGACTTTGCTCAAAGCGCGCATTGCTGCCGTGGGTCAAGTTCGGCTTTGCAAGATGACTGGCTGGCTCCTGTTTACGGTACTTTGGGGGGAAAGACATTAGACCCATATGAGGTTAATTACAATTATGCAGTGCATGAAACCCACAACACTGTCTGTACTAATTTTGGGAGGTATATATACTCATTTCTCTTTCTCCTTTAAAATTATGACTTAGTTTTTATTGATGTGGTCTCTTCTCCATTCTGTTTCTTCAAAAATTAAAAAGGCAGCCTCCACCATGTTAGATCATGTGACTCTGCTCACACTCCCCCAAGGTTTTCCACCCCACTCTGATGTAATTCCAGGTCCTTACAGCAGTCCACACAGCCCTGGCCTCTCGCCCCTTGCTCGCCAAGAGGCCCCGTCCCAGCCGCAGTGACTTGCTTGTAGTTCCTGGAACATGCTGAGCAAACTCTGCCACAGGGCCTTTGCACATACCGTTCCCCTAGAATGTGCCCACTGGAACGCTCTTCCCTCAGTTGTCCTCATGGCCTTCTCCTTCACTTCTTTCAGGCTCAGGAGGCCATCTTACCAGAGAGGACTTCCCTGACAACCCCACCTGAAATGACACCAGCCACCCTGTTACTCTGTCCCCTTTACTTTGTTTTGTCCTTCTGCCTAGAACTTGCTACCTCCTAACGTGCACGTGTGTATGCGTGTGTGTGGTTGTCCTGCTTCTCCCATTAGGGCAGAGATTTCTATTTCGTTCACTGCTGTAGACCCAGCACCTAGCACCATCCTGACACACAGTAGGTGCTCAGTAAATGCTGAGTGTATGAACATTGATTGAATAACTATATGATGCCTGAGCGTGTGCATGTGAGCATGGAGACGGGTCCACCTTTGCAAACCTGCCTCCTTATGAGAGGTTTCAGGTGCCCTGTAGTCAGGGCCCACTGGCTCCATGGACGAGAAGACCCGGGATGGGTGGGCACCTTCTTCCAACATGGTCCCCATGACTATTTTGGGCAATGGACCCGAAACAGCAGAGGCAGAAGGTGAGGGGGTGGCTTTCTGACAAAGGTCTTACAGAGCCTACGTGCTCAACACGTTGCAAGGAGAAGTAAAGACAAAGGGGAGGAGGTTGCTCTGTAAAAATAGACCTCATGAGATATGTGTTCGTTTCCTTTGCGAGAGGGCTGGGAAAGGGGACTTGTTAGAGCGAAGAGAGATATTAAGAGACATGTCCCAGAAGATCAGGAATGTTCAGTGCCCTTCTCACTGCTTAATCACCAATTTTCACTAAGATAAAAAAGTGAAATTTTACTTTTTACAGAGATGGGTTTTTTTTTAATGTCTGGTTGGTGCTTTTGTTTTTTTAAAAAAAATATTTAAAAAATTGATTTCAGAGAGAGGAAGGGAGAGGGAGAGAGAGAGAGAAACATCAGCGATGAGAGAGTCATTGATCGGTTGCCTCCTGCACGCCCCCGACTGGTGACGGAGCCCGCAACCGGGGCATGTGCCCTGACCAGGAATCGAACCGTGACCTCCTGGATCCTAGGCTGACGCTCAACCACTGAGACACACTGGCTGGGCCAGGGATGGATTTTTTTATGGTGACTTTTTGTTTTGCTTTGTTTTAAAGTAAATACTCTTTGTAAGAAAAACAAAAGTCAAAAAATACAGAAGAGAGCAAACAAGAAAGAAAACAATCCCTAGGATCTCATCCCCGGTGCACACCACAGAGACCACTTTGACGATCACCGTTTAGGGTAATCTGGAGGCACGTATGTGATGCAGATTCCTGGATTCCCTTCTACATAAATTGGGATAATATACGCTTTATAGAGGCTGCTTCCTTGGCCCATGACTGTGTTTTAAGGACCTGCTTCTATGACAGGGCATGTAAATCTTCAACATCACTTTAATAGCCTTGAATAGAATAATGGCACGTATTCCATGGTATGTGGCCAGTTCCCGACTGATCGATACTTAGGTTGTTTCTGAATTTGCTGTTAGATGAGACCGTACATCCAGGCTGCTTCATGAGCACAGGCCAGGCAGCTCTTGCTCCAGCTGGGCCCTCAGTCACCTGTGGCACCATCACCTTAGAACCCACCCTCACCATTGGCCAACAGTCTCCTTCCCCATGCCCAGCTGAGAAAACACTGTGGTAAAGGCTCCCAACCCATTTTTATTTTTATTATTTTATTTTATTTTAAAAATATATCTTTATTGATTTCAGAGGGAGGAAAGGAGAGGGAGAGAGAGATAGAAACATCAATGATGAGAGAGTCATTGATCGAGCCCACAACCCGGGCATGTGCCCTGACCGGGAATCGAACCCAGATCGCCTGGATCCTAGGTCGACGCTCAACCACTGAGCCATGCCCGGCCGGGCCCAACCCATTTTTAAATATCAACCAAATAGGCTCTATTCAGTCCATCTACTGTGTGTGGAAGAAGACTTCCTACTTATTTCCGATGTCCTAGAAGAATTCAGAAATGCTTTTATATTGTGCTTGGGCGCCCACTGTTCCTAGCTCTCTAGAATCTGCTCCCTCACTTTGTGGCAACAGCAATTCGTGGAGGATTAGCCCTCTCCTGCTGGACACAGTGCTGATGGGCCTGCGGGTGGGAGCAGGGCAAACCGCGGCCTCCACTTCCATTCCTCACCCTGCCCTCCGGGCTCCCACAGCCTCCAGGTCACACAGGTCTGGATGCTACTGGGGATGACAGGAGAGCCCCAGAGAGAGGTGTGTGCTGTCTTGGTGGCCTTAACCATCTCCTTTCCTTTGCCTCAGGGCATGGAGAGGGACAGGGCCTTAAAACAATAGACCACAATGCTATGGGGTTGTTTTTGTCAAATTTCCTTTCATTGTGTCCCATCCTTAAGCTCGTTAGGGTGGCTCCTCTTTGCTAAGCTCTGCCGCACTGGGGCAAAGAGGGCGTCATTATAATTAACCTGCTGGACAGCTGAGGGTGCAGAAGCACCCAGAAGTGACACGACCCGCCCAGGATCATGTGGCAATGCCCCAGAGTCCTGAGACTCAAGCTTCTGAGGGCAGAGCTGCCAGCGGGGGAGGCGGCTCAAGTTGCACGACCGGGTCCCACGCTGGGGGGTGGGCTGCTCTTCCCGTCTCAGTTCAGCGTCCGCAGGGCCATGGAAGGGGGTGGCCAGGAATCCCAGTGGCCTTGTTTCAGAGGGTATCTAGTCGCAGTCTGGAGATGGCTGGTGGCCTCTTCCGGAGGTCTGTCACCAGCAGGGGTGGAATGAGGAGCTCCCGGGGTGGGTAACTCTATAGTTGGCAGAGGCCACTGACAACACTATGTACCCAAGGGTATCAGCTGTTCAGCCCAAGTAATCAAGTTATAGGCAGAGAGGAGGCGGGGTGGGCAGGAAGGAACGCAGCCACCGAACGTGTCCCCGGAGCCTGGCCTGTGCTCACACGCACTGTCTCGTTCACTCCCGGTGCCAACCCTGGGAACTCGATCAACAACCCCGACGCCCCCCTCCTCTGGGTTGAGGAAATAGATGCTCAGGGCTGCTCAGTGGAAAGTGGCCATTACACGCTGGAGGTGGGGTTTTAATTATTTGTGTCTCGGTTCCCCAGTTCAGCCCTGTCCCTGTCCCCACGGTGCCCATCGGCGCGCCCCAGGCCAGCCTCAGCTTTGCGGCAAATCTCTTGGGGAGTGAGCCGTCTGCCTGCGAAGGAAGAAAGTCTCCCACGGCCTCACTCGTTTCCTGTCCTCGCTGACGTGTCCTCCGACGAGGACAATGTCAAAGTTGGTGTTTTTCTCTCAAAACTCTTGGGGAGTGTCCCTCGGGACTGCAGCCGGCTCAGGGGCACCGTTTTGGCTGCAGTCCCACGGAGTTTCATTTTCACTTTTTTATTGAAAAATCGAAATCTGGTAAATGAGAGCCTTTCCATATTGATTTTTCAGGGGCAAGTGAAAATTGCATTCTGTGCGGGACCAAGGCAGTGCCACGCTGAGTGGTGACAGGGCTGACGCTGGAGTGACGTGCAGGACAGGGCTGGAGGGGGCACCCAGATGTGGCCTCTGTGTAATCTTTCAAAGTGACAAAGCCACAGCTAATTTTTGATTCACGTCAAAGGATTTCTGGAAGGAAATTTATTTTATTTGGTGGTTTTATTTTTTAGTATGTCAGGGATGGAGGGGCTGAGTCCACGCATGGCCCTCACCTCCCCCAAGCCTGGGACTTCAGGGCTGCGAGGAGAGCCAACCCAAGTTCAGGTTTACTCATCTCTCTGGGGCCCAGGTGGTTCTGGGCTCAGATCTTGCTCTGCTGCTCACCACCTGGATGCCCTTTTGCAGATTTCTTAACTTCCTGAACCTCTCTCTCTCTCTTTTTTTAAACCTGTGAATTGGAGATAATAATAGAAAGCACTGTGTAGGGTCCCAGTGAGGACTGACTAAGTAGCAAGTGGCCAACTGAATGAATGAAGCAGGTGACCCATGTGAAACCCTGGATTTGATATACAGGTGTCCCTGGGCGCCACGGCCACGTCCCATTCTCAGCTGGGCCAACCCCCCAGAGCAGTGAAGTTTGACCGAGCTCGTGGCACCTGGGGCAGGTGGGCCACGGGAGGTGTGCACTGTCACTGGGATTTTATTTCCTTTTTTTCTGTTGTTGTGGGTGAACGCTGTTCACCTCCAAAGCTGCCCTCTGAGGAAAGGCGTTTGGTGAGTTGATGTCCGGAAACAATCCCTTTTCTTCTCGCCTCCTCCCCTCTCCCACCCTCTGTGGCACCTGTACAGTGTCCCGCCTGTCCCTGGTCCACGTGCAGGCCAATTGTGAACATCAACCGAAGCCCCGGGAGTGATTCTGGCAGGAACCGTACAGGCCCCTGAGAAGCAGAAGAGCCTGGGACTTTGGAACAGACCCCTGCCAGCAGCAGGGGACCAGTGGCCCACACCGGGCAGGGGGCTGGGGGCAGAGCCAAACCGCAGGACGCCTCAGGTGTCCCCCAGGCACCCCGCTTTGAAGGTAACCCACCGACCCCGCATCCACAAACGTTTCAGCCAGATGTGCAACCCCTGGAGCGAGGAGCCGAGCAGCGGCTTTGAAGATGAGAGCCCGGGAGCAGGCTGGGCGGCTTGGCTGTCGCTGCCCCTGTGAGTGGCTGTGCGGAGGCGTCCCCCCCAGGACTGTCACTGCTCTGAGCTGGTGAAAGGGACACTCCCTCCGGAAGTGCCAAGTGCAAAGGAGAGGAGCACAGAAAATGCTGGGGGCGGGAGGAAGGGGCGGGGTGGGGGCCGGCTTTGAAATGCTGCCGCGGACAGTGCTCTGCAACCGACCCCCTCCCAGCCGCCCGAGCGCAACAACTGGACGTGGCATGTGACAGGCGCTGCAGACAGATCACGTTTCACACACGCAGCTGTAATATCTGGCGCACAGGTGTTTGGTTCTGCGTCTGCCAGCTGCTCGGCAGGGCCCTGCTCCTTGGGGTGCGGGAGGGGGGTGCAGGGGGGGAACCCTCACACTTGTTGCTGCCAAAGAGAGGAGGGGGCTGGAGATTCCTGCCGCCCGGCTGAGTGCTCAGCGTTGTCAGTGCTGAGTCCCCCGTGCCTGCCTCTGAGGGTCCCCGGCCTCTGCTCACGCGCTCTCCGGGGACAGGGGCTGTGACTTGATGGCAGAGGGACCAGGGGGATCAGGAGGCCTCCAGCAGGCTGGGCAGGGCCCAGGAAGCCCAGTCACGAGGCACCGAGCCTGGGGAGAGGAGGCCCCTGGAAGACCGGACTTCAGGTTTCAATTCCACCTCCAAGTAATTGTGAAACGTCCGCCAAGTTTCTGAAACTGTCTGGGCCTCAGTTTCCTAATCTGTGAAATGGAGCACTCACCCAGCTGGCATGGCTCAGTGGTTGAGCATCGACCCATGAACCAAGAGGTCACCGGTTCCATCCCCAGTCGGGGGTGTACAGGAGGCAGCTGATTAATTTCTCTCTCACCATTAATGTTTCTATCTCTCCTCCCTTCCTCTCTCTAAAAATCAATTAAAAAAAGCAAACATTGAAAAAAAGAGTATGTAGCACCGATCCACGGCCGGTGGTAAGGATTTACAGCAGGTAAAGCACTTAGGGAAGGGGCGCTCCCGGGAAGGTGGCACAGGGAGGGACTCCCAGGCTCCTGGGCCGAAGCCCTGGAGGAAAGGAGACGTGGGTATTTGGACATGACCCCGACCTCACCCTCTGGACCACCCCCTCTCCTGACCCTTCCCAGCACTTTCTAGTTGGAGGTGCTGCTCGGCTGCGACTGCTCTCTGGAGGTCTCCCTCCCACTGGGCTCTGGAGGCCGGGGCTGTGCCCACTTTGCCCACCACTCTGTCTCCAGCGCCCTCTCTGCACACGGGAAGGCTGGATAAACACTTGCTGCAGGAAAGCAGGCGTGAGTGGGTGGGTGGATGAGCAGGGGTGTTCTCACCGCCTCCGCCTCTCCCATCCTTATTTTAAGGACAGAAAATGAGCGTGTTCAAAGAATGGACAGCGGCCACACATCCAGCCCCGCGTCACTCCCCAGCCCTCAGCCCTGCCCCCTCCACCCCTCCCCACACTTCCCAGGGTCCTGCCTGCTTTGCCCCCCGGCTTCCAGCTCTGTGGCCTTGCCTTTCCTTCTCTTTCCACCTCCCCTCTCTGTCCACACCCCTGTCTCCCCTGCCCCGTCTCTCCTGAGACTGGGAGATGGGGCTGCCCAGGGGGGAAGGCTGTTCCAGAAGGAAGAGAATGGTGGGGATCCCAGAGGCAGGGGTGCGTCAAGCTCTGTGCTTTGGACAAGGGGGCTAAGGGCTGTCTTTCTGAGTTTGCTTCTGGGAGGCCACAAACTGTTCGTTGAATGAGCATCCTGTGTTCTATATCCCTCATGTGCATATTTAAAAAAAAAAAATCACCACAGTCCTATCTCTCAAGGAGTTTTTCCTCCTGGAGCGATGCTGGACAGGGGGAGTGTCATTGGCACAGTCCTTCCTGCCTCTGGGCCTCATGCTTGACCTGCCCGCTAAGCAGATGTCTCTCCCAGAAGGGCCCCCTTCTCTAGCTACGGTCCCCTCCACGGCCCCTCTGTGGCCCTTGCTGATGGCCAGTTAATTTTCCCTCCTGGCAAGGGGGGCGCAGTATGAGGAGAAGGGACTGAGGTTTATTCAGCATCTGTTGTGTGTCACACCCAGTGCTAAGCACTTTATAAGCAGGTGCAACCCCTTTCCTCACTTTACAGATGGGAAAACTGAGGAGCACAGATGTTGGAACTTTCCCAGCATCACACAGTTGGTAACTGGCAGAGCTGGGGTTTGACTCCTGGCCTGTCGGATGCCTCAGCCTGTTCTTTCCACGTCATTAAGTCAGCAGCCTGGCACACGAATTCGAACTCATAGCCACGGGCTGTCAGCTTGCAGCCTTCCTTTTTGGGTAACAGGGTCCTCTTTTTTTTCCTTTTTTAAAAAATGTTCTTATTGATTTTAGAGAGAGAGGGAGAGAGAGAAACATCGATCGGCTGCCTCCTGCATGCACTCCGACCTGGGATTGAACCCACAACCTGGGCATGTGCCAACCTGACAGGGAATTGAATCAGAGGCCTTTTGGTGCATGGGACCGATGCCCGATCAACTGAGCCACACCAGCCAGGGCAGGGTCCTCTTGAAGGATGATGCCATTCATTCAGTCAGTCATTCATATAACAAGTAGGTTTGAGCACCTGCTGTGGACCAGGCTCTGTTCTAGTAGCTGGAGATGAAGTTGGTTGGCAGAGTTTATAACGCTGGAGAGGCAAACACTAAACGGGTGAGCACATAACTCAATTAATTGGTGGATTGTAATTGTATCAAGTGCCATAAAGGGAAAGTGCTGGGAAAAGCTTGTCTGGGGGAATCAAGGGAGTCTTCCCGAAGGAAGAGACTCTAGTCCCATCTTTGTTGTCAACCAGGCAAGTGACTGGAAGGGCAGTACTTTGGGCTGAGGACAGGGTCCTGGTTGGTGGGGAGGAGCCCAGATTGTGCCATTTCAGACAGACGCAGGCCGCTCAGGCACAGCCTAGCACCTCGCATTTAGCTCTGAAGGGAGCAGCAGCATGCTTGAAAACACCCAGGGAAGGAAAGAGCCACAGGAGAACAGAATCGGCGTCTTGGCACCAGCCGGCCAGCGAAGCCTCATGGCTTCTGTTCGGGTCTGTATTTTTCCCAGCGCCTGAGGGATTGCCTCAGTGACCCTCACATGCCACTCCCCCAGGAATGGAAAATCACTTGTTGAAAATATAAACAGAAAATATAATAATTGGCAAGACACAGACAGCTAATCACCATCCCCTCTCCTCTTGCCCTTCCTCTGATCCTGTTTATGAGACACAATCTCCATGGTGTTGATCATATTTCTGCATCTGCTTCCACCCACCTCTTCAAACATGAAGACTTTGAATTTGGAAATTGACCCATCCTTTCCCTGAGACAATGGAAAGGACCACTCCATGGGTTCCGTGTCAGGGAAACCTGTTGAACACATGTATGCACTAACTTTTCTCAAGGTGGGCTGGTGTGTCTTGTGTCCTGCTCTGGTTTTTGCCACATTGTGCGTTTGATATCCCTGGAGAGTTCTGCTCCCTTTTTGCTTGGAAAATTTAAGAACAGCTGGTGTCTACTGAAATCCATGTGGAATTGATTTATAATCACCTCCCAGTAATAGGTAGATCTGAACTATTATTATTATTATGAACTCTGGGAGTTGACATAGATACTAGTTTTCTGCAGCTTAATCAAAATTGAGCCCAAGTTTGTTATATTGACTATTTGGTCCAGGTCTACTCTTCAGAGCTGCAGAAAATTAGGCCCCCTTCCTTCCTGCCATCATTGCCCTTAAGTATGGAGACAGTCATCATGTGTCTTGGAAACCCCTGTGCTCTTTCTCCAGGAAAGCTGTCCCCCACAGGTTCCAAAGCTCTTTGAAAGGGCTCCTTCCAGATTTCATCCTGACCAAGGACTCATCTGCTGGCTGGGCATGTGCCAGGCTCCAGGGTCTCTCTGCTGAGACTCCTGCCCTGCTGAGCAGATTTCCTGTGGTTCTCTCTTACCAACTCCAATGCCTCCTTTCCTCATTGCAAGTAATTGAGAATTGATTATAGCACCTTAACAACGGGCCTATTTGGAGGCCTGGGGTTCTCAGCTCCATCTCTGGGCTTCTGTGAAAAAGTTCAATTAGGGTAAAAGTATTCAGCAGAAATGCGAATGCAGGAAGACAGGCCTGGATGAAGACTCTCATGGATCATGATGCAATGCCTGCAAGGAAAAGAGGAAATTCTGGGGCCACCTTGGTCCACAGAGTTTGTAGATAGTCAAGGGAAGGGAGCCGAGTTCTTTTTTCCTTAACTAATTTTGCTGGGGGTTGTGACAAATGTTCTATTGACACAAAGCCTCACAAATTGAGGCCCTTGACCAAGGAGATTCTTGAGAAGAGAGCAGCTCTGCGTTAGCATGAGACCAGGGCTGGCCTATTGACTGCCTTCCAAAGCATCTAATCGACATCCTGATTCCTCTTTACACCATCATCATGGTTATTTAAATCTGCAGACCTTGCATAGAAACAGCTCTTATTTTTTACTTGGACAACCACAAGGGAGAAATTTGCATGTATGTAATGGTCAGATTTTACCCTGCTTTTGGGTCCTGTCGATTTTTTGGGTAATAGATAGTATTTTCTGAGTGTCCCTAATAAGAATGCCCTCGTAGGACACCGGTGCTGTATAATGAAACTCACCATTGGCAGGGGGCCTGTTCTCATTGGAGGTGAGAGCGGCTGTCCAGCCCCGTAGGGACGGGAGGAAGGGACAGAGTAGAGCTTCTCAGCTTCCACGTTGTCTCTTTCCCACTCTCATGACCCAAATGACACCGTCATGCTGAGACCACGACTATGCTCCTTCCAGAGCTACCTTTCTGTTCTCCCCAATCCACCCTCCCCACTGTCAAATTCATTTTCTTAAAGTGTCTCTTTGTGTATGTCACTCTTCTCCAATGACCATCAGTTACAGCGGCATTTCTTAAACTTTTTAAGGCTTAATGGACATTCCATTAAAAAAAACAAAAGGCTTTTGTAGACAAAACAAAATTAAAGAGTTTCTTTACAGCAGGACTTTTTGTAGCCTCAAGACGTTAATAAGCATTGCAAATTTTCCAGCATTTCCCCCAAATTTACTTGCCTGGGATCTTGGCAGGAAACAGATGGCTCATTCAAAGGAGTAATTGCGGGGACTATTAGCAAACGTGTGAACAGATTAAGGAAACCAACAAGGGGGTGATGGAGCACCCAGGGACTAGCAACAGAGGGAGTTGGAGAGAAGGGACCAGAAAGAGCCTGGGACAGGCACTGCCCCACAGAAGCTGAGGCCTCCCATAGAGGGGCCTGCCATTGCCAGAGGCTGCATGGAGGAAGGAGCTGGGGAGAAACTACCCTGGTTTCTTTCTCTGCCTGAGGTTCCATCACCTGTCAATCTGCACATCGATTGGACCCAACTCAAAGCTGCAGGGCATGGAGTCCAAACCACAGAGGTCAGCCTTCCAGGGACAGAGGGAGACAGAGAGGGAAGGTGAGGACTGGACATTCAGCACACCTTTGCTCCCTCCTTGGAACATCTGTTAACATCTGGTCAAACACTATGTTTTCCAGATCACCATCTGGCCAACGTTGGCCTGAACCACCAAGTCCACACCCTAGACCGGGCAATCGAGTTCTTCCATCATCTTTTCACTGCTCAGCTCCCAGCCTCTTCACCCCCAATCCTCCGCCTCCAGGAGGCCTGGAGAACACACTCCCTTCTCTCATCTCAGCCTTTTCACATTCTTTTAGTTGAGAAAGCCCTTCATTTCAACTCCTCACCCCAGGCTCACCCCACCTCCTTCCCGCTCTAGGGGACTTGCTCGGCCACCTTGGATAAAAGTTCATTCTTATTGCCCTTGGTGTCAGGGAGCACAGTTTCCAAATCATCCGAAAAAATAATTCTGTGTGGCTTAAAGCGACAGGCAATCTGAGAGATGTTTGGGTGCCCCTAAATACCACTGGAGCGTTTCAATGGCTTTGGGGACAGACTATTTGCAATCAGGCCATCCTGGGAAACTCAGAAGCTTGGGCCTCAGGGGACCTTCGCATGCTGTCTTCAAGCTACTGATTTCGCACTTACACCCGGTGCCTGGATTTCCACTTAATCTATACCGATGTTACATCTTTCCTCTCTATAAAAAGCTTTGTGATCCTTGAGTCCACAGACACGTGCCATTTCCCCCTTGCCCTGAGCTGTTGTAGTAGCAGGTGTCCCAGTGGTGCTGGGGGTGGGGAGCGCAGAAGGATCGGTGGGGCTGTGGCTTAGAAATAAGATGCCATTTCTGTGGGGGAAGTTCATTGTTTTGGAGGCTCGGGTGAGGCAGTGCATCTGATCTCCCTGGCCACAGGCAGGCGTGTGTGTGTGTGTGTGTGTGTGTGTGTGTGTGTGTAGCGGGGACACAGGTGCTGCTGGCCCTGGGAGCCTGCTGGGGATGCACATGGGGCCTGAGTCTCCAGCAGCTCAGCCTTGACTTTTGTCTGCCCCCCCTCCTCCTACTCAGCTCCCTCCACACCCCTCTGTTCTCTTGTCTGAGTTTCAGTTTCACTGGAGGGCAGGCGACGAAGCCTCTGGCCGCCGCTTCCCCATTCAGCAGGAGGCTCCTTGGGGCAGAGTGTGACATTCCGTGGGAACCGGGGATTCAGGATGCTAATCTCCCTTTCCCTAGACTTCTGTAAACACGCCCGCTTCACTATTCCAATGAGTCCCACGTTATCTGAGCTTTCCCAAGTCACCCGATTGGCGGCTGTGCGGGGCCAATTGTCATCTGTATAACAGCTGGGGACACCTCCCACGAAGGGATCAGGCCCCTCTCAGGTAAGGCTCGCCTGCAGGTTCTAGACTCCAAGGGAACAGAGAACTGCACCCCTGCAGGGTGAAGTCTGAGTGAGGCTGTGGCCCTCCTGGCTCTTTGTAAACCTCAGTCTTGACGAGTCCCAGGAAGACGCTGCCTCGAGACCAGTGACAGTGGGTGGGTGGGTGGGGGCAGCCTGGGTGTGTGAGCAGTGGCCACCTGTCCCTATGGGCAAGTTCTACAGGCACATCCAGCACCTGTGCATCTGAGTGTTCATTCTGCAATCCCCCCCTTCCCCCCCCAGGCTTGCTCCTGCTCATGGCCACCCTCCACCACGGGATGGGCACAAGGTCTGTGCCGGGAGCCCAGGGGAGTGGGTTCGGGACCTGAGACAGAGCCTCAGACCACCTTTGTCAAGGCTGGATCCTTCGGGAACATCTCACTGTGTATGCTGAGTGAAACAGAGTTCCTTCAGAATTTCTGTTTTCCTGGGAACCACCTGGCAACGCAGAAACTCTTTTGACAACAGGAGATGAACAAGTTAAGAAACAAGAGCTTCCTTTTGTTCCTTTTCGGCGGCACCTCCTCTCTCCCCCAACAAGCAGCGGGGTGCAGGTGAAATAGCGTTTCATTTTTTTTCTATAGCAATCCTGCGTCTCACATACTCCCTCTGGCCTCTCTTTAATTTGACAAAGACTCTCAAGGCAGCAAGTTAGCTGAGGTGGGGCAGGCTGGGAGACAGAGCTTCTTATAGTCCATTCCTCCTGCCGGCCCCCGAGGCCAGTGCTCTTCAGTGTCCTGGCTCCTCCCCGCCCCAGCCGCATTCGGCCTCCAGATGACAAAGGCCCACACTGTCGTCCCCTCGCAGATCAGCGTGGCCTGATAGGCGCCTCTCACAGTTAGCACTTTGTGCGTCCCCGGGAAAGGCGGTCACTTTCCCTGCAGACAATTGGCAGGTGGAATCACTAGCCGGAAAGTCTCCTGGGATGGGTGCCTTGGTTCATTCCAGCCACTCTGGAGCCTCCCCACCCGGCCCTGCCAAGAGTGTCTCCTTTGAGGGCGAGGTCAACGCCACCCCTGGGTGGAGATGGGCAGAGGAGGTTCTGATGCCAGAACTGACGAAAGGACTAGGAAGGGGTGGCAACTGACTTCTAATCCCCTCCACTGTCCCAGACTTTGTGATTAAAAAATAAAGAATGGGGAAAACTTCTATGGATGTGAAATGGAGCTTTGATTGATTGATTGAAATTGACATCTATCATTATATTAGTTTCAGGTGTACAACGTAATCATTTGATATCAGTATATATTATGAAATGGTCACCACAGTGAGTCTACTTAACATTCATCACCACACATAGTTCCTAATATTTTTTTTTTGGTGATAAGTGATTTATTTTATTTTGATTATTTGACTAAGAGCTACTGGCCTAATATTAACTAGGTGTGAAGGAGGGTCGGTAAGAAGATATCGATGTCTGAGTGTCTGGGTGCCATTATTTTGCATTTTTGTGGCACTGTGACATTCTTTGATGCTCCCCAAACTTGTCTGCCACCTGGACCAGCCCACGTGCTCCTAAACGTGCTGTGTGGGACGTACTTTTACATTATGTAAGAACGTGCTATTGTACATTCTTTCTACCAACATCTACCCCACATTCAAGCTTCGCAACTTTTTGGCATCATTCAAACTTAAAAACCAAAGTAAAACAAAGTTGATTTTGGAAACTCTTTGAGAATTTTGATCATTAGATTCCCCCTCCAGGAGGGCGGCGGGGGACCCCACCTTGCTGTTCCAGCATGCTTAGCCTGACGTTACAGGCCTGAGATGTGCAGTGTCCTAATCTGCTTGGGCTGACATAGCAACATATCACAAACTGGGTGACTGAAACTACTGAAACTTATTTTCTCATAGTTCCGGAGGCTAGAAGTCCAAGATCAAGGTGCCAACATGGTTGGATTCTGGTGAAAACTATCTTCCTGGGCTGCAGACAGATACCTTCTCTTTATGTCCTTACATGGCAGAGAGAGGGGGGGTAGAGAGAGAGAGAACACAAACTCTCCAGTGTCTCTTCTTCGGAGGGCACTAATCCCATAGTGAGTGCCCCACCCTCAAGACCTCATCTAACCCTAATCGCCTCCCAAAGGCCCAGCCTCCAAATACCACCACACTGGGGGCTTCAACATATGAATTTTGAGGAGACACAATTCATCCATAGCATGCAGGTTTTGTGGGTTTTAATGTTGCTCTTGTATTAGTGGCAAAAATAGGAGCCAACCTGTCAGAGTCCCTGAGGTGTGCAAATCCTGAAAGAGGTGTGTGTGTGCAATGATATATTGATTTCCACTCTCACCCCAACCACACGCATGATCTTATTGGGTCCTCACAGAGCTGATGTCAAGGGATTTACCGTCCCTTCTGAAGTTAAGAGGAGAGGTGTCACAAGAACTCCATCTCCTGTTTGCTCATCTAGTCCCTTTTCACCAGGCATTGTGCTTCTGGAACCTTCCTTCTAAACAGGAGACCAAGTCAGGAAAAGAAGAGAAGTGGAAAATAGAGGAGAAGCCACTAAGGATAGTTGCACAGAGAAACACGCCACGTACCAGGTGGCAGGATAAGATTGCTAGCCGCTCAGTTGGGACGGGTCACTTGCTAGAAAAAAGCCTCACCCCTCCTTCCTTCCACCGCTTGGACTTGAACTGCTTCCCTCCCGAGAGCCTGGGAACATACCTCCCAGGGTGAGGGGTAGGAGAGCCAGCGTCGGTCCTCACGTCCCTGGGTCCCTTGGAGCCTCCTCTCAGGTTCTCAGCCTTCCCTCTCCTCTCAGGTAATTTACTGAAGTGTTGTCACTTAGCTACTGGTTCCAGTGGAGTCTCCCCTTAAAGAATCTTGGCCACAGTCACAGCCTCAAGTTTCCGTTTTTAGAAGCAGCAAAACAACATGAAAGGACAGTGCCTCCTGATAAGGAGCCACCCGATAAACATCAGCTTCCTCCCATTGCAGCTGCGATTCGGGGGCTGTTTTCACCACCCAGGCCCAGGTCGGTGCAGGCTTGTGGGTTCGCACCCCTCCTCTGCCGACAGCAGCTGCCCTGCGCTGTGTCCCCTTCGCCAACCCTGCCTAGGGTCCCTGCCACCTCGTGGCCAAGTCAGAATATATGTTGTGTGTATGACTTATCTATTGGGGTATATATACCCCTCGTATAGATACATTATAAATGTATGTGTATATATCTGTATAGGCTGATACGTGCATTGTATACATATGCATGTATGGATATACACACACATGCATATGTACATGCCTGGGTATATCCATATATACCTATGTGCATGTTCATGTGCACATACTGCGTATACCTACCTTTACTAGTGTTTGCAGTGCACCCTGGCACAGAGCTAAATGCTGCTATTTTACTCTCACGCCCTCTGTGAAGCAGGGATGGGCCATTCTACAGATGAAGAAACTGAGGGTAGGAGGCGTTGGCCAGCTGCCCAGGGTTACACGGCTGTAAGGAGCAGAGCAGGGATGGAGCCCAGCGTGTCCTTGTCTGAAGGGCGGTTCTCGACTCTGTGCCGGCCCTTAGCCTTCCCCAGTCCAGTTGGCCATGGGATGGACCCCCGTCCTCCAGGCCACCGGGCAAGCCCCGGCCTGGATTCCCTTTGGGGTAAACCAATGTGCCTGAGCTCTTGCTCTTTCCAGACCTGAACTTTTCCCTTCCTCTAAGGTTATCCAAACAAACAGAAGGCATGGCTTGCGGCGCACGGAGCTGAACTCGATTTAATGTATAGACTGCCCATATTCCTCAGGAATCCATCAAGTTCAAGGGCATGCAGCCTGGAGACCTCATGCGAGGAAGGGCCGGAGCCACCGGGGGCCAGGGTTCATCCACAGTTCACGTGGCAGAAATGAGTGAGTCACTCATCAATGGCACAGCCAGGGCTGGATCACCCTGCGGCTTCCTTCCTTACATGGCCAGAGATTCCAACTGCTGCGTGAGTAACAAAGACCGTAATGTCCCCCTCGCCAGTGGGGAGCAGGCCAGCCAGCAAAGGAGCCGCGGCAGCTGCTTTTTTCCAGAGCGCTGCAGGCTGCAACCCTAGCCCCCCTCAGCTGTCACAGGCAGACCTTGTGGGGTCCGGCAGGGAGCGCAGATGGCCCAGGGCCATGGGTCCCACCCCTGGGAAACCGCAGGGGGAATTCGTGCCCCGCAGACAGGGCTCCCAGGGTGCGCGCAGAGGCCAGCTCCCTGCCCAGGGAAGTGTCGCTCTTTTATTTGGAGGGAAGCAGCTTCGATTGGCAAGGCCCTGGGCGCTGGAACGTCACAAAGAATGTGCTGGCTGAACCCCGTCTCCCTCAAACCTTATGCCTTATCAACTCCTTTCTCTTTCCTGCCTTCTTGCTCTGGGTTCTGGGTTCTGGGTTCTCCAGCGGTGCCTGTCACTTGGAGCACTGGCTAAGCGCTGGCTGATTAGTCGGTGTTAAATGTATTAAATAGTCACCGTGCAGCGCGATTCCGTGTTAACTAAGCTACAGCTGAGGGATACAGAAGATCGCTCCCTCCCAGCTTCTGTTCTTTCCCGCAGCAAGTGTCAGCCTTTGGGATACTAGGCTTTTGCATTCATTACAATCACCTATAAACGCTCACCACCCTCCTTACGGAAAAAATAAAGAATCAATGGGAGAGCAGAAAGAACACTATAAAGGGGGTTGGGATCAGAACGTGAGCTTTCTCCCCCGTGAAATGGGAACGATACTGAGCCTCCTGGGGCTATTGTAAGAATTAAACGAGGGCCTATGGAATGCTCTGGAGTCAGCAAGAGCAAAGGAGACGGACGGAGCTCCATTGCCTTCCTTTCACCCTCCTGGAGCAAACGTCACTTAGATAGGCTCTGGCAGATTCTTTAGGGCCAGCCGGCTGCCCAGAGGAATTTGCTGCTGTGCTAAGGCCTCTCCATGTTAATGGGGCTGATTGTGTGGAAGCGGATGGGGCCTTTGGTTCCTGGCCAGAGCGCGGAGGCAGGAGGACCTCTTTCATGCTGTGAGTGACCGGGTTTGGTAAGCTTCTTTGATGAGCTCCTTTGTCCGCAGTCAATGGGGTCAGTGTCCCTTCCCTGGAATGGGAATGGGGTCAGTGTTCCTTCCCTAGAAACACCGCACCCACATCTTAGCCTCTTAAAGAGGCTGCTTTGTTATGGCTGCCGTCGTTGCTTTACCTAAACTTTCTTTGTCATTGACCTCCTTTCTCCACAGTGTGTGTTAAAATTCCGGGCCGATCAAATGTTTCTGCCAGGAGCCCTAACGCCTTTGGTTAAATGCCAAATAAACAACCCTCCCACTGGGACAGGACCCACTTCTGACATCCCCAAAGCCCTGCAGAGCACGGGGCACGCTGACCACTGCGCTCTCCGCAGAGGGAAAGGATCCCAGGGCCTTTCCCCAGAGAAAAGAGCAAACACAGCGCAGGCCCTTCGGTGTCCCAGCTCCATCTCCCCGCTCTCTGCCTGTCTGGCCTGCAAGGCGCCCCTGTCCTCTGGCTCAGCTACTGGGCCAGGGTCAACAAACATGTTGACTTACAGTAAGTCCTCTTGGCTCCCCGGTTCCCAGCTCCTGCTCAGCGCTGAGAGCTATTACATGGGATTTAAATGCGGCCGAGTACCCAATGAAGCTATTGTGGTTTGAGCCTGGCGAGCATGGCCTGACACTACAGCAGCCTTGTTGGGTTTCAGTGGCTAAAACTGTCTAATGTGCTCATGGTTATTTCTTGCCACAGATTTCACCCTCTAACGTGGCCTCGCAAACAAGGATTGTGAGCGCTATGATCCCATTTTTGAGGATGAACTTGAGAAATAAGAGGGACCTGGAAGAACACAAACCAAAGTGGTGACAGAAGTTACATCTCCATTGAGGAATTATAGTTCATTTAATTTAATTTTTTCCTGCTTAGCTGTATTTTTTAACTTTTCCCTAAAGGTCGTGTTTCATTCTGGTAATAAAAAAGATAAAAAATCGTGTTTTAAAGTAAATATTATTAAGACAGTGGCACATAAAACACATCACTCTTTCCCCTAGGATGAGCCAAAGGCAGACAGTTTTCCTCTTTTTCAGGTATAAATCATTATTTGCTCTCTGTGGGTTGGTGAGTGCTATTTATAAGGCTATTTTAAACTAACAAGCTTATTTTGGAAGGTTATGATAGACTTAGAGGGAATTACAGGATTTGAGTTGGGCAATATCTTGGACACAGTGCCTGTTTTGATGGACAAGAGAAGAAATGCCCCGGTGCCTCTTTGGCTGAAAGGAAGCAGGATTGAGCCTTTTCAGGTTTATAGTGGATGCAAGTAATCACAGTTTTTATATGTCAATTAAAAATCCTGCACCCCCTAAAGAGGCTAAGCATGGATCCTATCTCAATCACTCTGCTTTCCCCAAGACTATTTGGTTAAGGAAAGAGTTTGGCTTGAGTATTACCTTTAGTGCTTGCAAGGGTGTGTGCCGAAGTGTTCCTTGGTGAGGGGCTGACCCACTTTTTAGGCAGAGTTTGTACCATCAAGGAGACATGAGACATGACTCTGTGTCCAAGCTGAAGCTCTGGGCTCAGGTGTTCAGGCCTCACCTTGTGGATGCTCAGAGGTGCTTTACGACCTGCACTGAAGCCCGGAGAAGAGAGAGGGCTCCGCGGCTGGAATTCCCAGTTGTTCCCCATGTCCACTGTCAGGATCGGGCCTACTCTTATAGCTCCAGTGCTTTCTCTCTGTCCATGAATAATGGGACTTGCTGATCCAATGTCTCATTGAGAGTTTTCTGTGTCCAGAGAGATGTGGATGCTGCAGCACTGAGCGGCTGGCCCTGCTGGCTGGCCCAGGAGTGGCAGCATTGGGTGGTGGGTGCCAGCTCTCAACAGAGCAGATAAGGCTTGGGCGACCCTGGCTCTGGGCAGGCGGTGAGCCCTCCATTCTGGAAAGGATTGGGAGAATTTGGCAAGGATCAGCCAGCTACAGAAAATCAATACCTCTCTACCTCTTGGATTTGGTGAAGACTCCATAGATTAGGAGGCTGGTGCCTGGATGATAGTAGTTAAATAGATTCCTAGAATGTTCTGGGGCTAACCTGCTCGAGAATTGCTCTCAGGATGGCTGGGAAGGGAGCCTTTGATGTTTTCATAGGAAATGATCTATTTTCTCTGTGTGAAAAGCACGCAGGCACTCATGTTTCTGCTACATGATATTAAGTGGTTTTGTATGCAAAGCCGATGGGGCCGCTTGGGATCTAGTGTGTTCAGAAGAATCGCAACCCTGGTACCTGTAGCTAAGGCAGTTTTTAAAAAGAGAACATTTAGTACCAGGCACTGTTCACCAGGGAAATAGGATCAAACGTAATGTTAGTTTCTCTATCTGGCCGGATATGGCACACGGGTGGAAGTTTGCTTTATGTAATGGGAGTTCCATCAAAATTGTTTATAAATTATTCTGCGGCGGTGGTGGGAACGTAAATCTTGTTTTCATGTTGATGTACATGGCAAGTTGATAGACTGCCAGAATTACGGAAATAAATCTTAATTTGGGCCATTATAAATTCAGAATTTGTGGTAACTCAAATGCGGTCTATGTAAGGTTATCTACTTAACTAGCTGTTTCTTCATAAAGAATCTAAATTAATAGAACAAAAGACTGACGAATGAGGTTTGAAATTATTGCAAGAAACTATTTCCAAGCACCCTCAAATATTTTAGAAGAGCTCATTACAGAAAAATTACCATTGTTCCAAATAAATAAACATGCATTGAGTACTTGGCTGGTGACTGTTGGGGGAGTTAAGGATATAAAGATAAATAAGACAGTCTGTGCTCTCAGCATCTAAAGCCAACCCCATGGACTCAGTAAGTTGGATACAACACGGAATGCTTTAAATACATCCTTTCCACTCCCAACCTTCTTAAAAGGGAATATCACATGGCTTGCTTCCTTCTTGTTTCTCATATGCAAACCTCAAACCAAGGAAGCCCAATTTTTAATCCTACTAATCAATGGAAATATTTAGCTTTCACAAATCGATAGGCAATCAATAGCCTACCTCCAGTTCTCTTCTTGTTTAAAATTTTAGCAGAATTAGTTATCGACGATTTTCAACTTCTTGTTACATTATTGTCTCTGTCTTCTTTCTTCTTGCTGGTTCCTACCCCACCTCTGTGACTATTAATTTTTAGTCTCTTACTAACTTTCCTGCATTTTGTGTCCAGGCCAGAGGTTAGGAGATGCTTGAACATCTTGACCTGTTGAGTCATTTACTCTCCCTCCAGGATGCCTCCTGCCACAGTCTCTTGAGTTCCCTGTTTCTGCACCTGAATCCTTCACCAGGCTGTGAGCTATTTGAGGGGAAGGACTGAGATTTTCACTTTCGTATCTTTAGCCCCTAATAAACGCTGTAGTATCAATTACTTGGACCAGTAAGGCAGCAGTGGGATTAGAAAGGAGGGCCTAGCAAAGACATTTTAGATGTTGATAGCACTTGTTGACCACTTGGGTGTGAAGCCAGAGGGGTGGGAGGAGTGGGTTGGCAGTGATGAGATCGGGCACACAGAAAGAAGGGGGCACTGGAACCAACGTGTTGGGTGTGGGATGCATAGAGACTGAGCAAAATTTGGATGTGGAAATATTTGGGAAGCAGATGGAAGCACAAAATTGTGCTGATCAACTGTGAGTTACTCCATGAAACGAAAAGCATGAAAACGAGGAATTTAAAAATGGATATTGCTGATTGAATAATGACATCTCTGGGTATGGAAAGGTCTTTAAAAATCATTGAGTCCAGTTGCCTATGGATTGCTTTAATCCTCTCTAGAACTTTCGTGCACTTGGGTCTCAGTTGGTGAGATTTCTCCCTTTTTACAGCATTTTTCCTTTGAGATTCATCGCCCAAGACTGTGGCCTCTTTTACTCCCAGTATTAAGTTTCTCTGGCTTTTTTATAATAAAAGATTTTTAAAAATCAGTCAACTGTTTACAGAAGACTTTGTTGAATATTTATTTACGCGGCCTGTGCGTCCATAATTTCACTGTTGGATAATCTGAAAATAGGGTTTTTCTAGACTCTGTAAGAGAAACTGGGTTAAATGGGAGACGAGAGGTAAGAATTGGCTCAGCTCATAGAAATTGCCTCTCTTTTCTCCAAGGTCTCTACTACTCTTGGGTTCTCTAACTTTTAGGGAAGCTGGAAGCTGGAGTGGGTCTTGGCCGGCCTACCTACCAGCTGAGAGGTGTTGGGCAGGTTACTTAACCACTCAGAGTGCTGGCTCCTTCCAGTGAATGGAGGTCCTGATGGTATCAATCTCATAGGGTCAGTGGGAAGAATGAATGTGAAATACCAGAGCCTCTGCCATGCAGTGAGTTTTAATAAATATTAGCTTTTATTCTGATCTCAGGCACATCCTCCCCACAAAGAACAATCTCCAGCAGGGGAAACAAAGGGAATGAAGAAAGATGGCAGCAGCAGTCCTCGCCTCATCTAATGACAAAGAGAGGAAATGACTAGAATCAGCGAGGTTTCAAGGCAACCGAGAGGAAGCTTGAGCACTGAGCCAAGAGCAGTCCGCTCACAGTTTTCCACGGGAGAGAATTACGGGAAGACGCAGCTTCCGGCGTTTAGAAGTGAAAATGTTTTCATCGGCATTGTGAGGCCTATTTTAAATAGTTTGGCTAATTAGGCGATGATTCAATTATACTGCTCCCATATGTTTGGGCTTTCTTCTATGCAGAGTACCTCTGCCTTAAGAGTTGGAGGTAAACTATGCTTGCGAAGGAATTCTTTGATACTTTGCATATAGTAAGCAAATTATTTTTATTTATTTATTTATTTATATTTATTTATTTATTTATTTTTAAGAAATATATCTTTATTGATTTTAGAGAGAGAGGAAGGGAGAGGGCGAGAGATAGAAACATCAATGATGAGTCATTGATCGGCTGCCTCCTGCATGCCCCTTACTGGGGATCGAGCCCACAACTGGGGCATGTGCCCTGACCGGGAATCGAACTGTGACCTCCTGGATCCTAGGTCGACGCTCAATCACTGAGTCACGCCTGGCCGGGCTGCCTCTAATTCTTATAACGATTCTGCAGGACTTCCATCTTGCAGGTGGAGAAGCAGAGGCCAGCCAAGGCTAAATCATAAACCCAACGGCACACAATGAGATCTAGGGCTAGGGTGTAGGTCTGCCTGATTTTTGAAATCTATAGCTTTCTCTTTTGCCCATTCCTTCAGAAATTCCCAGTTACCCTTTAAGACACAGCCCTAATATCATTTCCTCTGCGAAGCCTTAATAGAATTCCTCAGATGATTGCATATTCGTTTATAATCTTGTAATACCCTGTACACACCTACAAAAAAGGTATTTATTAAGGGTGAATTCTAATTCTATGTCCGCCTGGCTGTCTTGCTTTCCCAGTGTGGGTTTTATAAAGAGAGGAGGGGAATATATCTTTTTACATCTTTGTAATAACATCTGCCCTCTCCTCCATCTTCCAACTGAGCCTCCCATATCGCTTGTCATATAATATGCTCTTAATAAATTATTATTGAATTAATGAATAAATTAATTCATGCTAAGGGGCTCGTTTGTGAAGCTGTAAACTTCCTCCGCGTTGCCAGATTATTGAGCCTGCCTCTGAGCCTGCTCTCTGTGTGCCTCCCGCATTAGCGTGATGGGCACTAACCAGATGGCTAACCATGGAGGTGTCCATCCTCGAACCCAGAGCCCCAGCCCGAGTGCTGGAAACCAGGGGAGACCATACCAGGCCTCTGGCTACCTCCTTGGGGCCCCAGCAGCAGCTGCAACAGCTCCAAGTGCCAGCACTGTGGGAATCTCTGGATTAACCCTTCAGGATCTGACCTGAGAGTGGAAGTCCTTGGCTTTCGGGGTCCAAACCCATCTTCAAGCATTTGCTGAGTCACCTCCCATGGGCATCATTCAGCCCAGACCCGCTCTGAGTGTGGTGGCTGCTCTGGCTGACGCTCTCTCCAAATGCACGCTGTGGCCCAGCACCCGAGCCCTGCACCCATCTCCAGCTCATGGTTTAATACGGGCAGAATCCCTTAACCTCTCCGAGCCTTGCCCACGTTTCTCGTCAGTCATTCCCTGGCCTCGCTTTCTGTCCCTGACCTGCCTTCTTTTAGATTCCACTCACCTGTCCTCCTTCCAAACAGCATGTGGCCTGTTTCCAGAACAGTTGTCTAAAAGTGAGATGACTGGATAATGAACTGAGCCAGCCTCCAGCATCAAAAGGGTTAACACCCCTTCCCCAGTGACCGACCAAAGCTGAGCTGTGCCACCCCAGTGCAGACAGTGACCCATCCAACAAAAACAGCGCCCCCTGTGCCCTGAAGAGGCATTTCCGCCAGCGTGTTGGCCATAACGTGCAATGGCAATAAGTCATTTAACTTTGATTCTCAGAGTTGTCCTACATGGAACACAGACTCCTTCCTAGAGTGACCATCTGTCCCAGTTTATGCGGTTGTTCCAGTGTCATCCTGTCCAGGTCTGCATTTGTCGTAAGTGTCCAGGTTTGGAAGAGAGAAGTTTCCCTCCTCTTTGCCGCCCCCTCATCACACTAACAGGACCCAGGGCCCCGCGTCTGGCTGTGCACGAACCGCAGCCTGGGAGGGGCTGCACTGTGCATCTGGGCGTGGGAAGCAACCCAGCCAGCAAAGGGCAGGCGATCCAGCAGATGTGGGCAAACAAATGGGGATCTCGTCAAGTCAAGCCGACCCGGGCCCAGGCCCAGGCCCAGGCAGGGAGGCTGCTGTTGGGATTACAGAGGGAGATCCACCCAAAGGTGGCCCCTGTCACCAGGAAGGGCAGGTTCACCACTGTGTGAGCCCAGGAGCTCTTGAGAGACTGCATTTTATCTGGCTAAAGACATTATGTAAATACCTATGGAAGAGCCATTAAGTGATTAAGAGATGAGCATGAATTAGTTTGTATGATTCAGTGATTAATACCTATTGTGAACTAGCAGAGCCCGAAGACAATAGAGCCTGATGAAATGAGACTAAATATTTTTGCCTGTGCCGTTGTGAGGTTTTTTGGTAGACGTGAGGCATCTCATTTGGGTGTGATTTCTTCTATTATTTTGTCACGGGGAAAGAAAAAATGATGCAGAGTGGGAGAAACCAATCTTTAGTAAACCTAGATGCCTTGTACACACCACCCCATTAATCCTCCCAGTAGCCCTGCGAGGAAACGGCTGCTATCCCCACTTTATAGATGAGGCGAGTGGGCTTGGAGGGGCCAAGAAAACAGTCCAAGCCGGCAGACCAGGACTGACATCCAGCTTGGACCCAAATCCCATTACCTTTCCAAGGGGCCTGCCCTCCGCTGGTGACGAGAAATTTAAAGGAAATGTGTGGCTTGATCCTGAAAGAGTTGGAAGAATCGGTGATGACCTTGGAAATGATAAGAATGACACCCATTTGGATCAGGACCCAAAGGAGAAATCCCTGTTGTTTACCCCAGACCCTGAGCTTCTTGGAGGCAGGAACAGGTTTTGCCCCACGTAGAGCCAGCACCTCGCTCCTACAGGTGTTGGTTAATGTCACCAACACTGGAGGGTTGTTCAGAAGTCATCTGTCCCCAGCTATGGCTCAGCTCTATTATCCGAGTAACCCCAAGATCCATATGTACCTGCCTGCAGGATTTCCCTCTCATCCTTAATGTGCAGTCTCTGATTCTGCATGTATCCCCACCCATTTTCACATTTTATCACGCATATTCTGGAAACCCACGTGTGAAATAAGTCCGTGTGTGCAAATAAACCAATAAAGAAAGTGCTCAGCTTTGTAGGAGTATCACAGCTATCGGCTGGCCATATTTTAAGTCCCTTACAAAAAGCATGGCAATATTATCCCAGATAGTGGCTGCCCAGGTCCTCAGAATGATTTTGCTGGACTGCCTCTTGGTAACATTGCACTAGAATTAGAGACTCTATTCTAGAGGTACATGTGGTACACTTTCCCCTGGATCGAATTCCCTTCTATCCAGTCCTTATTTTCTACACTTAGTGCCTTTGGAAATCTCTACCGAAGTCCCCTGACAAATGCTAGTGCCACAAATGCATTTGAGTTTTGGACTTTTTTTACTATTTGCAAATAAGGTTGAAAGATTGCTTGCCCCAAGGGACAGGGCATCAATTCTGCGGAAAACTAGGGCACAACAGCATCAGGGGACCTGGTCCCCAGGTCCCTGGAGCAGGAGAGCAGGTAAATCAGAGCCCGGCCTGTGCCCGGTGTTGGCCACGCTGTCCCTGTCATTGGGGTTGGGAGGCAGCTGACGCCAGGTGGGCAAGGAGCAGAGCGGCTGTGCTCTCTCTAAGGTAGCCAGATGGCAGGGAGCTGCCTGCTGGGCCCGAGGATGGCCAGCCCGGGCATGGGCACTTTTTGCTGGAATTTGTTCTTCGTTATCAGGGCGCCAGGTGACATGGGTCATCTTCCGCTTCAAGCCAAGTTACAGGACCACGGGAGAAATCTACCACCTGGCCCAGACACGTCGGCAAACAGCCCTCACATGGGCTGAGCTGGGAGTCGGTGCTCAGAGAACAAAACTCTCTCTTGTCTGGTCCTAAAGGGCCCCTCCTGCTCGGTCCTATGCAGGAGCTTGGCCGCCTGCTGGCCTTTGAGGGCCCAAGTTCAAGTTCACATACCAGCTGCACCTCTGGATGACCCCGAGGAGCCTCACTGCTGTGCTGAGACCCTCACTTCATCCGGCCTCATGTCCAGCTCCATCCCTTGCCCTCACCATCTGTTTTGTTTTCTTGTGTGCTGCTTGTCGGAGGCCCGTGAGTCGCGATAGATTTAGCAGGAATTGAATGAAAGAACTTTACAAAGACGGTTTTATAGAAATATAATAGCCTAGAAAAGAGAAGGCAGAGTGCAGAGGTAGGAATGAGAGGTCCTGCCCCACAGAGGCTACAAGCTCTCTGGCCGGGAATCGGCTCAAACCCTGGATGCTTGAGCAGGTGCCTGGATGCTTGAGCAGAGATGCCACCAGAGCGGGCCCTGGGTGACTTCGAGCCTCAAAGGATTGTCACCATATGTGCACCTGGTGGTGTGTTTTGAAAGGAAGGGGGATGAGTGAGGGAAGGTGAACTCCAGGAGAGGGGTGCTCTCCCGTGTGGCTCCCAGCACTGACCCCAGGCCAGGACCAGCCTGGAGGGTTGATATCAACGATGCAAGCTTAAAACCTGATGCTTTCCCAGGGAGCAGAATGGGGGTGCAGTTCCTGAGAATCCAGACTGAACAGAAATTAGCCTTCAACAGCTGCTCCTGGAATTACATTTAAATTCAGTTACACTAATTCCTCACACTTGATAAAAGCAGTTGTCTTTCCAAATTACTCTCAGACACAATGTAAACACACGATTCCAAATGCAATACAGACACACTATGGCCAGGTTGGAGGGCCCTTTCTCTCTGGGTCTCTGTCACCCTGTGTTGCTTGTCCCTTTGCTGGGACACAGTATTCTGTTAAGAGCTCAGGAAGCTGAACTGCCCTATTAGCATAAGATTCTGTGACTCATTGACTCACGAATTGTAAATCAGGCCAATGTTGGATTTTAATTAATCACATTAATTTTAGGGGAGACAACACAACTGAAAAGTCTGCAGTGCTTCGTATACGGAGAAGCTCTGAAATGTCTTTTATTTTTAGCAAGAGCCATAAAAACATCTCCTACTGAACTAATGTAAAAATCAAGGAAGGGTTGTATTACTCAGCGTGATCGCACCCTTTAAAGGGCTTTGACATTTTCTTTGGTTTTGTAAGTTTTTTTAGAAAGAAAAAAATATATATATTATATTACATTCACATCCACATAGGCATATACTATGTCAGACCCTCTGTAACAATAGTCACCACTGCCTGTCATTCAGTATAAGGTGTTTCTGTCTTAATTCTTCTCACAGGGAAGATAAATTGCTGAATTATCGCAAAGAACTTGCAATTAGTCAGCTTTATTTATGAGACAACAAATGCTTGTTGTATACACATCGACAACTTATTTAGTATTTATTACTCATTTACATTTGTTCATTCATTTGCCCACTGCGTGTCTGGCACCCAGGAAGGTGCTGAGAACATAAAGGTGACCTTGAGAGGACAACAGTCTAGAAGTGGAGGTAAACAGGGTTCAACATGGTTAAGTGACATGATAGAATTAAGGACCCGGAGCAAAGAGGAGCATCGGGGAGCACCTGGAAGTAAAAGGAAAGACTGAGCATTGGAAACCCCAAGGAAAGTCAGTAGTAAAGATCTATAGGTTTTAGTCCAGGGAGTAACTGTTACCTGCCTTGTGTGTGCCAGGCACCGGCCAAGGCCTGGTGACCCAGCAGTGAATAAGCTAGACACAGTGACACTCTTTTAGAGTTTGCAATCTAGTTGGGAAACATTAATCAAACAATCACACGGGAATTAAGTTGCTATTTTGATAAGAGCTTTAAGGAAAATTACAGGTTCTTTAAGAGTACACTTTGTGGGGAGCTAAGGTATATAGTGAAAGTAAGGCTAGGCTTCCCTGACAAAGTGACATCTTAGCAGAGACCAGGCAGACAGTAGGAGAGGCCAGCCAGGAGGAAGGATGGCGGAAAAAGTATTCCAAGCAGAAGGGACAGATGTGCAAAGCACTAGTAGGTGAGGGACCTGAAGAGAGACTGAGATGAAGCAAGGTGGGTAAGGGGGTCTTAAGACCAGGGCCGGAGAGGTGATTAGGGACCAGATCATATAAGATTTGAGCTTTCAAACAGAAGCATAATAACACACTCCTAAGAGAAAAAGGAATTTGAATTTAAAAGTGCCTAACATGGGCCTGAGGCATAAGAAAATTAGTCATTCTTTCCCTTTCTGTACCCAACTTAGGTTAATCTATATAGTCTACACCTTCATCTTTGTCTCCAGGAGGGTATTTTGTCCTGTTGGTCCTGATTTTGATTCCTAACTTAGTTTTTCAGCTTATCTCTTGTCTCTGAGACAGCTTGTGACTTCTGCCCTATGATTAGTCATCTGAGTGATGGGGTAGCTTATTCATTCAATTATTCACTCAACAAATGCTTATGGAACACCCCTTTTGTGCAGAGATTCATTCCTCACTGAGCTTACAGTATTACAAAGGTATAGCATCCATGCACAAAAATTACAAAATTAAATGTTATACTGAAGGCCTTAGACAGTGCACTAAGGCCAGAAAAAGGAAAAAAAAAGGTATGAGTGTGTTTATAGAGAATGCAAAATAACCTACAGATGAATTCTTAGAATAAAAAAGGGACTTTACAAAGGTAGCTGGATATAAGGGCAATATACAAAACTCAATTGTATTCCTACAAATCAGCAGAAATTTCCTGTTCAAGACGAAAGCATGAGCAAAGTATTTATTTTTACTCCCTCCTGAGACTCCAAAAGAATATATAGGAATAAATCCACAACTATGAAGAGAATCATCAGCAGAAAAGATATTGCAACACATTTCTGAGTATGAAGAGGGTTTGGAAGCCCAGTGACAGACAAAACAGAGCGAGGATGCATCAGCCCCGACAACTCAGGAGGCTCCTGCAACAGAGAGGCCCACATGCCCGCAGAGCTGGAAAGGCTCCAAGCTCAGTTCATTGCTACAAGATCCTACTTACTAAATGATGGCGCCAATTGCTTCCCCAGCCTCCTCTCCCCTCTCCTGTCCATCGCCCCTCGCAAGGCAGCCCCGTTCTTTCCCCACAAGCAAAACAAAAGAATGAGGGCTGCTGGGTAGATGTCACTGCCCCTGGGTAAAGACCTCTCCATTCTTGGATTTGGAGGGCCTCCTAGTTGCCAATCTGGTACCCACCTTGCCAACTCCTCCTTTGCTTATTTTAAAGTGAAGCTTGCCAATTATCAAGCCCTGCTCACATCTAGAAATTTCCCAGTTATTCCATTTATGAAAGAGCAGGAAAACAGACATATACATACGACAGCAAAGAAACCCCACCTAGCAGCCTAGAAACAAATCAAGCCGCTCTCCCATCCTTAAATTATAGTCCAACAAGCACAGTTAACCAGACCTCAGAATCAAACAAGTAGCATGAGTGGCGGGCAGAACAGAATGAGACGCAATAATCTGACCCTGAAAAAGAGAGAAAATGAAAGGAATACAAGAGAATGTTGGAAATCAAAGAAATACCCAACACAAACATTTAATTAGCACCCTAAGTGAGATATAAAACATACGCGATCCGTGTAACAAGAACAGGATGCTCTGAGAAAGGAACAAAGCAAGCAGACAAGCGTCTGCTAGCGAAACAAGAAAGAGCTCTGATAGGTTAACCACCCGACAAAGTAAGATGCTAACACAGCCGTGGCTATTTTCTCTCTGTGGGATGCAGCTAAGGGACACTTTAAAGCTCAGAAGCTGGGCTGACTGTCTTCCCCCCATGGGAAAGCAGCAGCAGAGCAAGCTGACCTGCAGAGTAGAGTGAAAAGGCAGATGAGAAGGAAACACGGAGGAAAACAGAGCAAAGAACAGCTGGATCCCCAATTTCTTCCTGTTCCTATTTAGTGCTTCTTGAGAAGCCCCCCTGCCCTTGGGTTCTGTGAGACACCCCAGTAACTTCTTAATAAATTCCCCTCTTGGTTCAAACTAGGTCAAGTTGTGTTTTTTTGTTTTGTTAGAAGACAAAAGAGCCTTAACTAAAACAGCAGGGTTGGAAGCTGGAAGGTGATCCAGTCGGAAGTCCCTTAGGATTGACTGTAGCTAAACAGAGGTTCAAAGAAGACTCGAGTCCAGCGGGGATTCGTGCCCTTGTTCCTGAGGTTGACTTTCCCTCAGTATTACACCGACATTCAAATTGTGAAGTTGGACAGCAGATGCCCCACATGCAGTGTTTCCTGCATTGACATTTATTTTCTTAACATCTTGCAAGAAAGATGGGGCTCAGCCTGCCAAATCTCTAAGCACCTTCTAATAACCTATTCAGACATCATACGGAAGGATTGATTTAGCTATTCACACATTAATACAGTAGCAAACAAACTAAGCTACCTTCTCATATAGCCACAGCAGCTAAATATGGCTGCGGATTTTCCTGGAAATAATATATTTTTATGCTTGAAGACAGACTGGGGAAAAACAAAACAAAACAAAAACAACCTAAATAGAAGGAGCCTCAAATAAGGGATTTAAATGGGAGACCATTGCATCAGCTTCTAGTTTGCTTCCTTCCTCCTTAAGGATTCCCCCCCCCAAATGTCCTTCCTTTGCAGGGAGCCCTCTGGAAGGCTCTGGAAGTTGACAAGGGGGCCTTGGGGTGCTCTGATCTGGAAGAACACACATGGCCACGGTATGGCCAGCTACAGAGCTGTGGCGGGGGGAAAAAAGAAAAAAATGAGTTATCAAGAAAATGGAGATCTCACAAGGAAAGATGAAATGATTTTCATAAAATAAAAGATGTGGGCAATGGGGAGAAGTCCTTTCTGATGCTAATGCTGGCTTTGTCTTTTTCAGATGCGCAATGATTTTATTTGTCTTTATCGATGCTGGCCTTGTTTGTTTGTTTGTATTTGGAGCTTGAGACAAGTTGCCTTCTCAGTCCATGAATTTGTTGTTTAACCCAAATCCAATCGAGTGTTGTGGAAAAAAGAGGAAACATCTCGTACCCAAGTGGCCCGCACCAGAAACAAAGGGGAGTCTCGAGGTGCCAGCTCTTGGCTTTGGCTGGGCCCAGCGGGAAGGCCATGTTCCTGTGCCAGGGTGAGGGAGCCACCGAAGCAGATGCTGGGCTGCTGAGAGCTATTGATTGCAAAGGCTCACATTCCTCAGGGTGGCTGCCCTCCCCCTCTCACTGGGTGGCTGGAGGTGTCTGGGAGCTGCGGTGTCCACCACTGGCTGCCAACACAGCTCGAGTTGGGAGAGTTGTCACCAGCCTGTGGCTCCAGGCAGGAGGTTTGTTAGGAACCAGCATTGTCTATTTTGGAAGATTTATGGAGAAGCCGACGAACACTGGGCTTTGAAGCAGGACTCAGGTGAGCTCTGGGTCCTACATGGAGGATTCAGGAAGGCAGTTTGGATGAGCAAAGATGATGTCCTGTCCCCTCCGGTCCCCATTGGAATCTCAACCGTGGGCCTGGCCCGCGAGGAGGAGCAGAGGCAGGGCTTCTGCCTGGATCCATTCTTCAGAGAGAAAGAGAGAGACTGGCACTTTTTGTGGCATCTCACACGGAGGGGAAAGGCCAAGATAAATGGATAGTTTCAAGGTCATTAGCTTCCTGAGCTCACAGTTTGCTTTCCCTGCCAGAGGGCTGCGTGGGGAGATTATAAATGTTTTGTGGCTGGACCAAGGGAGCCCATTGTTGGATCTGGGGCCCTGAGAGCTGCTGCCAGTGGCAGGTTTGGACTCTAGGGCTGTGAGTGTGCCTTCTCTCGCTTCATATGTTTGCTTGGAAAGAGTTTGAGCTGCAGAATGTGGGGTCCGACCTTCTGGGTACCCTAGGGCCCCGTCATAGGTACCTGTCGTTTGGAGAAGGGACCCAGGAAAGGCCCAGGGAAGAGCTCAGAAATGCTCCATTGAGACTCAGTGTTTCTAACCTAAGAGAAAAGGGGACACGAATTAGAGGCAAACCTTTAAAAAGAGGAGGTACAGGCGGGTGGCGGGATTCAAGGGGATGGGGCAGGAACAGGGAACCGCATTCTTCCTGCACTGTGGCCTGGGTTTTAGGTTTGTTTCTCTTCATCGCTTTCTGGGGCCTCCAAGTTCTCTATCCCACACCCGCATTTCTGTTTCTAAATTCAGCATTTTCATTGTGCTCTTCAATATTTGACAGGAAAAAAAAAAAAGCAAAGTAAAAGTTTCAACTATACCCATGGTTCCAAATTTCTCCTCGAGTCTTGAAATTGTATCTGAACATCAGTGAGAGCACACGACGCAGTGTTCTGTGGCCCACATAATGGGATTTATATACAAATTTCCATATATTAGCATAGACTCCATTCTTATCTCTTCATGTGGACACAGAATAGGTCACTGTAATGATATCTTCGCATCGGTCATTCCACTGTTTCTGGATATTTGGGTCGAATATCTCTATCTCCATAATTTCATTCCAGGACGAAACACACACGCACTCACACTCGCATTTTATATATATGTTTTTAACAAATTTCTTCTTGTGATGGAATTAGTCTTTTTCTTTTTGTCTTTTGCATGACTTCTCTGGGTTATGTTCTTTGAGGTCCAGTTACTAGGCGAAAAGTATACATTTTCATAACCCTGATTAACTGCTACCATTTGGTTCTCCAAGAACTGGAACCTGAACCCTGCTATGCAGCGTTGGTGGCAGTGGGCAAACAAGGGGGTCTCCTCTCATCACAGGCAACATCAACTTTCATCATTTTTTATTTATTTTTGCAAAGGTTGCCCTCCTTCATTTCTTTGTACTCTAGTCGCCCATTTTCCCTACCACCCTCTTGTATATTCTGTTTTCTCTCTTTACAACCTGTCATTTAGTGAAGCATCCAGGACACTGTGCATTTGGCAAATGACAGGCCTCCACGCACGCCACCAATAGAATGGGCCAGAGAGGTGCTTGCTGCTGGCCCATTAAACAGCCACGCATGAGACTTGACCTCCAGACCAGAATTTTGGGCAAGAAGGTTGGTCTCCTCACTTCTACTATGTGCTGAGCCTGATGTTTTCCAAATTCACCTTCAGGGTGTGGTTAGTGGGTTGGTGGGATAGGAGGCGAGGCACTGACCATGGCCCTGGTCCCCTGGTCAGCTGTATGGATGTGGGGAGGCAGGGAGCAGGAATGATATGATTTCCAGAGGGATCTGGCTGCTCCATGGTCCACCGCGCAGAAAAGACCCCCGTGGCCAGATAACCCTCCACCTAAGATGCACACACACTGCTCCGCAGAGAAGGGTGAGGTCAGGCAGTGCCCACGCATTCTGCAGGACTGGAAAATACACCAGCATGTTTTTTTCTCTTAATGGGGGGTGGGTTAGGACCCTGGAGAAATACTCAAACTGGAGATCTCTTGCCATGTGCTGACTTCCCAGGATTTAGACCCACTGGGAACATCCCTCAATCCCTCACTCAGAGTTGATCAGCGTGGGATTAACCAACGAGCAGGCACTGATCAAGTGTAAAATAAAACAAAAGGCCCTAGAATGGCATCACCAGGGCCCTTGGCACCCGATGGTACCCATATATTGCTTGGATCCCTCTGTAATTGTGGGTTTATGATGCCCATAAATATGCTGTCTGAGCAATTGAACTTGTGGGTGTTTTAGGAAAAGGCGGCTGAGACCTCTCAGCGGAGCGAGTGAGTCAGGCCGGCCCCGCCGAGTCTGGGTGGTCACCTGCCTCCGTGAGCGTCTCATTGGCTCTGTGTCCCGCACTCCATACCCCGCCCCCCCCCCCCCCCCGGGCAGATGGTGGGAGAGGCTTCGGGAGACAGGCAGAGAACACATGGGTAAGAAAAGATGTGCCTATTGTCCTCGCCTTAGTGATGAGGAGACCTTGGTCAAGAAAAGGCTTGTACCGGGGGACATGAGGGTGTAACTAGACACCTGGGCCGGAATCTGGTCTTTTCTTCTCTGCCTGTCTTCTGCGGTGGTGATGACCAGTTCTCGCTCATGCCTTCAAGGACCAACCAAGGCGACCAAAGCAGCATAAAGACCAACATATTCCCCATCAGGTTAGCACAGCATCAAGGTCTGGAATCTCTCTCCCAGGAGAGCCTTCTAAAGAAAGAACAGACCAATCACCTGCTCTTGTCAGCCTCACCCAGTCACCCAGTCACCATGTCGCGTGGCGTAGCTTCGTGCTGTTCACGGAGCATTTGCATTTACATCACCTCATTGGGTTCTCACAGCAATTTTGCAGATACAGGCATCGCTGCATTTACTGAAGAGGGAATTGGGATGCAAAGCAGCTCCATTTCCCCCATGATCGTGTAACTACTAGGAGACAAAGCCAAGATCAGAATATCCAGTATTTCCCATAAACAGTCAACACCAAGGATTAGGGCCAGAGTGGGACATGGGGACCATTGTAATAACTAACGCTGCCAAGTGCTACTGTGCCAGATGTGGACTCATCTGATTCTCACAGCAGTCTTACGACATGGGCACTATCCTCATATTTATTTTCAGGTGAGAAAATGGAGTTACAGAGAAAATAACTTGGTCAAGGTCACCCAGCTGGTAAGCTGCCGAGGCAGGATTTGAACCCAGGCCTGACATTCGTTCTTGACCACTCACCACATGTCTCCAAGGAGAAATGGTGATATGTGTTATTGTGTGGCTTCTGGAGGGTCTGCTTGCTTCTTTGAGGACCGTGTTAGAATGTGTCTCTGTCACCCCCAAAAGGAGGGGATGCCTCCCCCGTGGAGGCAGGATAGGCTGATGCAGGAACTGGTCCCACCTTTTGGAAGCCTTTCTGACCTTAAGTTCTGAAATTCCAGATCAGGGAGGAGTGGATCACTTAAACCTGAACCCAAGTAAGTGAGCATGAGCTGTGGAGTGTGGCCTCGCTCAGTTCAGGGGTTCTCAAAGGGCCAGGAGCACCCCAGAAATGTGCACTGTGGTTTGGCTTTACTGGGTGTGCCTGACTGTAAGGGCAGGTCCTGGGGCAGGACATGGGGGTCTGTATAGTGTCCCCGTGAGACAAGAGGCAGCCCTAGAAAACACAGAAAAACAAACAGAAACGGTAAATAACTCAGATGCATCCACAGGCCGCTGGCAGCCTGGACATAGCTGGGGCCTCTTAGCCAGAAGAGAAGGAATGGCGTTTGCATTTTTCTTTGAAACTGCTCGCTGTGGGCTGGGAGCTGCCATCCCCAAATGTCAGAGAAGGACAGGGGTCTGGCGAGTTGCTGGATGAAGGACTTGGCCCTGGCTGCGGAAGGTAAGTTGGCAGGTCTCCTCCAGGCCTGGGCGGTGAGGTGACACGCTCGACTGCCCCTGGCAGCCGCATGGTTCTGACACCCAGGCCGGGAGGCCCGGCGGCTCGGAGACTGGGGATTGGTGCTGAGAGTCCCCAAACTGGACAGCTGGACGTTTGTAGTCAGGCCACTCTGGGCTGCGACTAGTGCTCGCTTTTGCTAGAGCCATGTTTCTTCTTCAGAAGCCTGTCCATTCAGGGTCCCTTATCTTTCCTTCATTTCCTCCCTCATTCTACACAAAGGAAGAGGCTGGATGTTCTAGGGTCCCCCTCCCCAATATCCAGCCAATTACCCCATTCATTTATGAGTCCACCCATCAATCAGCCATGCTTAATCGTCCCATCACTCCTGGCCCAGACTACATGCTGAGCCCTGGCTGGGTGCTGTATGTGCAGCACAAATATGAGCGCCCAAGGCACCCCCTTCAGGAGTTTCTAGACTGTTAGCCTGGGGGGTCAAAACAAATACCAGTTTCCGCAAGAAAATAATTAAGCAAGGCTCTGTCAGCCACCAGAACTATGAGAGTCACAGGGAGGGCTGACTGCGGTGACTTAATGGACCCCACAAAAATTGTCCCTGGCTACTGTCCCATGATGTGGCCATCTCATATTTCTGTGTGTCTTCAGAGAGGTGACAGGAATGGAAACTGGAGCAGATTGGAGCCCAGTTCCCTGGCTAACCTGGTGACTCTCGCAACTTCACCACTAAGGACCTCAGAGAGGAGCGCAGTGTCTGAGGTCTCCCACCGACGGGAGCAAGCATTTTTAAAAGAAATCTCATGATGGAGCATGAGTATCTGCTATATCCCGGGGACTTTATATCCATTGCCTATAATCTTGGGACAAGCCTGCAAGGTGGGCAATCTCTATCTTCCAGGTGTAGCAACTTGAGGCCCACAGAGGTTACATGATCCATACTGGATCTCATGGCTGGTTAGGGACCTAGCAGTGTTTGAACTTGAACAAAATGAGATCATTTGAGGAAAGAAAGAGTGAAGAGAGACAACCCTGCCAATTTTACTTTTCAGCTCAAAGAGAATTGCTAACGAGGGCCGATGCCCAATCACAAGGCAGGCATAAGGCAAGTCCATTTTTCAGTTGACCTCCAGCAAGCTTCCTGTTCATTGTAGAAGGGGCTGAGATTATAGCTGATTAAGGAACTCAAACAGGTAGATAATTGTTTCCCAGAACCATTTACATTAATCCCTCAAGGGAAAATGGGTTCCAGAAGAGTCTGTCAAAAGCTTGAAGGCGTCTGGCCATATTATATCTCAGCCCAAGGATCTGGGGAAGGAAGTGCACTCAGGGGGCAGCGATGGAGGGAGAAGTCATGTGAACCCAGGAGGCCCTTTACTAGACACAGTTGTATAATGAATAGAAGATCTCCTTTCTCCTTGGCTTTGCAATGATGGGTGTATATGAGTTTTCAAATTTGGAATCTTAGGCTACTTAATGGGATAAATCTCCAAAGTGGTAATTTTCTTTAAAGGCATCTTGAGAATGTATATCTTTCTAGTAGATCACATTCCTTCTATTTCATAAGAGGAATGACCTTAGAAACTTTTAAGGCTCAGGATTTCCTAAAGACTCCAAAAAGGCTTGTAGTCTTGCAGTGTTTGGCTTGCTTGGAAATATCTAGAAGGTAAACAATAACAGAGATAAATGTGATCAGCCACTCCCAACTTCCTGTTTTCCCACCATGGGGGTTACTAAGGATTCTCGGAGCCTGGAAGACACACAGCTTCCATCGAACCTTCCAGCCCTTGTCACTGCGTCCAGGAGCAGGGAGGTGAGCAACGACAACACTGGGTATTTTGGAATTGAGTGTAAGATTCCTTAGAGGCACCAATTACTGGGACACAAGCGTGACATACAAATGGGTTCAAAACAAATAATTTTGCATGACTCCTTCAAGAGCTTGGAGGAGAAGGGACTAATGATAACCGCGATTAGAAGCTCCTGAGGAGCATCATCCTGGCTATAAGTTTAAGTCTGTAAGTCACCTCTTCATGCCCAGAGACCGTGACCTCTCTTGCTTTAAGCCTGTGAGTCTACACTGCTCATGCCAGGGCCTCTGGCGCTGACTTTTTTGATTCCCTGTCATCTCCCTATTGAAACAATTTTGAAAGGCAGTTAAAAATTGTTGACCATCTCCATTAGGTGATCTCAACTTACTTCTGAGTTCTGGGAAGTGAATTTTGATCTCTTAGGAGCTGATTCCTTTTTATCCCAGTCGAAAGAATATGGAACCATTTCTGCCTTGCCCTTCACAGTTGACTGATACGTTCCACTTTGAAAGCTAATTATATCTGATGTAAAGGGGAAATGGAATTCAGAAATAGGGTGTTCTCATGAATTTTCACTCTGAAAATGTGGCTTGTCTGTTCCATTTTCTCGTCCCCCCCCTTATGCGTGGACCAGCTAAGGTGATACGTCTTGTGCTCTATGAAGGGTGAGTTATGGAACTGCCCGTCATAACCCAGGGGCTCACAGGCTCCCAGCCCAGGAAGAACCTCCAAGGTCATTCTGTCTGCCCCTCCCCGCCTTGCAGGGGTGCTCTCCACAGTGTCATGACATGTGGTGATCAGCCCCTGCCTAACTTCCAGGGACTGAAGCCCTCCACATTCAAGACAACCAATAGTTACAACCTTCTTTCTTATACAGTTGACCCTTGAACAATGCAGGGGTTAGGGGCACCCCGTGCAATGAAAAATCTGCATATAACTTTTGATTCCCCCCAAACTTAACTATGGTCGCCTGTCATGGGCATCTGCTGGGGATTGTTTCCAGGACCCCCGCGGATGCCAAAATCTGTGGATACTCAAGTCCCTTATATAAAATAGCATAGAGTAATTCATACGCTCCTCCTACAGATTCCCAACTACGGATTGAAAAACCATTTTTGAACCATAGTTGGTTGAAAATCTGTGAATGGGAAACCTGGGGATACAGAGGGTGGATTGTATATTTATTTAAAAAACCCACATATAAGTGGGCCTGTGCAGTTCAAACCCGTGTTATTCAAGGGTCAACTGTCCTCAAACACCTTCCTGTGATAACCACCTGTTGGTTTTAGTTCTGCCTCTGGAAGCAAAGCAAGACTGATGAATTTCAAGTCTTCAGTATGATTTCTCTTCTACAGGCACATTTGTAAGTTGTTTGATGCACATGGTAGGAGCATACTGAGGAAAAGAAAGTATCACTAAATTTGTCATACTAATTTTCCTGTTATTAGTGAACTCTCAATTAAACACGCAAAACTCATTCCAGCGAAGCGGGGAACCTATTGGGGATGTTTGTTGAATACATTAGGCTTCTGAGACACAGGTGACCCCAATTTCCATACCACACACCACTAAATCCTGCCTGGAGGACGGCTTCTATCTCACCTGCAGTGTTTACAAAGCTCATGAGATGGCTGAATCTTAAGTCTGACCAGAGAGTTAAAGAACCTGAGAGTCCCAGAAGAATTTCAGATGTGTTTAAGAAATGTTAGCACTTAGCATCAACATATTATAGCACCATCTAGGAGAAATTCTTGTTGAAGCCGCAACCTTAAGGGCCAGAGGAAGTATTGTTCAATTATTTAGTCAACAAATATTTGTTGAGAGTCTGTTATGCGCCATGCGATGTTCTACATGAATGTGCTATGTCAGAGGACAAACAGACAAGGATTCCTATCCTTAAAAGCTTATCTTCTTATGAGGGGCTCTATAAATGTGCAACAATACATCAAAATATAAGTAAATTACATTGTAAGTTAAAAGGTGGCAAGTGTTTTAAGGAATAAAAATCGAGGTTAGAGGCAGGAATGTTGGGAGGTGGCGGTGAAGGTTGCAGCTGTGACTAGGGTGTCAGGGTGGGCCTCCTTGAGTATGTGACTTACTAGGAATGACCAGGGAGGTAGGAGGAAGACCAAGGAAAAGTAAAATATAAAAACTTTGTCTTAAGTGCTTTAAAAGTCATGGTAGACATGTGATTTCACTTATATGTGGAGTCTAAAGAACAAAAGAATTGAACACAAACTTAAAATAGACTCATAGATTCAGAGAACAGACTGATGGTGGCCGGGGGTGGTGGTGGTTGGGGGGTTGGGTGAAAAAGGCGAAGGGATTGAAAAGTACAAACTGATAGCTACACAACAGTCGCAGGGATGTAAATAATATAGGAAATATAGACAATAATACTGTAATAACTATGTATGGTGCCAGATGAGTACTTAAATTATTGAGGGGATCACTTTGTAAAGTATATGATTATCTAACCAGTATGCTGTACACCTGAAACTAGTACAAAATAATATTGACTGTAAACTGTAATTAAAAAAAAAAAAGTCATGGCAGAAATCATTGAGGGTGGCCTTTAGAACGCTGAATGTGATTTGTCATCATGAGCCATAGCTCTGCGAAAGACCTTGTCTTGGGGGTGAGTGTCCCCGGTCTGTGCTGAGAAGGGACAAGGTGAGATTTCTGCTGGGCTGGGTGTGGCAGTGACCAGGAAGCGGAGTGATACAAGCCCAAAAGGTGTTTATGTGAAACTGGAGGTATGAGAGGTAAATGTGCACAGTTGTCACAGCCAAATGAACAGCCTAAGGCAGGAAGGATGGACCTGATCCAAGATGGTGCCTCAAGAGTACAGAAGGCGAGAATGGTGCCCCCCAGTGTCACCAAAGGCAAGTTAAGGCAGAAGGAGGACCCCCTAGCTTAGCCTATTGTAACTGAGGGTGTAGCTAAAATATACAGCTCAGGGGATATCTCTCCACACTGTTCGGAAAGCAGAATAGATCAGGCAGATACATCAGAGAGACACCAAAATTGAGAGGCAAAGGAGGGGTTTGCACAATCTCTTAGCTCCCACCAAGGTTAGAAATGTTGTAAACACTGTGCCTAAGTCCTAAACCCTCAGGAAACTCACTGTTGAGCCAAAAGACAGGATGTGTATTCAGGCACATGACTGGGGTCTAGAAAGACAAAAGGATGGAGGTGTCAAAAGAAACCATCAGCTCAAGAGTTGATGGTCAACTGAAAAGGAAATTAAAAAATTGGGAAATTACAAAAAAAGGGACTGTTGCTCTTTGCATGTTTGGAACCATAGTTGTGACAGATCTCTACAGGAGACTGTGCCCTGGTGTCCCTTCCACCACAGGATGGCTTCCTCGGGAACCTAGGCGAGTTCTGTGTGCTGTGTTTTGAGAGAACTACAGAGAAACCAGAGAGTTTGGGGAAGAGAGGTTAATGGGATGGTGGCTCAATGAATGGAACCACCCACATGATGTTTTTCCTTCTGAGGACTTGGGGCAGCCCGTCCCATCCATTAGGCACCATGTAAGGTATTCAGGGGCCCAAGAAAATATTGGAGAACTGAAAGTGCATTCGCCCAAAAGAAATCCATCAAACTGAAGTGAATAAATATTTAATTTGCAGAACATGGCATGATGGCCCCCTCTTTAATTGCTGAATTTAGTATTCATGAAAATTACACCGCACAAAAACAATGTGTGGATTTTCTCTTTGCAGGAATTCCTGCGTAGACACGAGAGCTGTCAGGAAGCCACTGCGATCACGATTTAAATTGCTCATAGCCAAATAATTCAGAAGCAAAATTACAATTTCAAAAATTAGTTTGATAGCTAAAAAAAAACAAACCCAACCCTCTCATGCTTGATGTGGGTACATGTTAATAGGCATGTGGTGTGGAGTGGGGTTGAGACCTTTCAAAGTAAGTCTGAGGAATAAGACGGTGTGAACAGAGCCCTGACCTGAGGCCGTATGTTGGATGTCAGGGGGACGAGCACCCACTTCATCTGTGCAGTTGGGAAGCCAAGGTGTCTAAGGACGAAATAGCGGTTACATTATAGGCTATAATTACAGCTCATGCGTCAGGGTTTTATGGCAGAAGAGCGTCTTTGCTGCAGTTCCCTGGGCACTGATCATGCCCAGTCCCCCACCTCCCTCCACCCCCCTTCCTTCCATAACACGGCTTCATTCATTTACTTCAGTGAGTCCTTTCTGGAACAGATCCTCGCATAGCAATCCTTTCCAGGATGCTACAGTGACAGAGTTCTCCGAGGCTGTGATTGATGGCATTTGAAACACTTTCTTTTTTGGAAATATTTATATTTGATCCCTTTTGGACAGACTGCACATAACTGGAGCTTATCGCGTTGCTGGAAACCAGGGGCAGGCTCTGAGAGCCGGCAACCCGAGTGGAGTGGCCGAGCCGGGAGTGGAGGTGGATAGCTACCCGGGCCCCGTAGGCCTCAGCCCCCGGTCACTGGAAATAATGCTTGGACGAGATCGGGGTGATCATGATCTATTACGAGGTGGCAGTGATTCTATTTGTTATGTCTTCAACAGTGATTTATTACCCTCTGCAGTGACACAAATCACGGTCCCTGCCTGACGCCCTGGACTGTACGTATGATCTGCTGACTGTAACAGTGACGAATCTGTGTTTCTAGCATAACATTTTTAACCTGAGCTCAACCTGACCTCGGGCTCCAATTTGGAAAGGTATCGAACATAAATTTTTGAAAATCTCTTTGGTTTCGCTGGTGTGGCAATAGGACTCTTTGGCACTTCTTGGGAGGGACAAAGGAGAAGCAGTGGGAAGGTCCATTTTGAGATAAAACCACTTTCTCAATTTTTCCTCACCTGTTACCCTTTTAGCGGAAATAATATATTAAGAGATTAGTTCAGATTTGCCTCATTCCAACAAGAGAGCCTTGGTGGTTTGCTCCTTCCAAATCGGAAAATCAAGAAGAGTCTATTAATCTCTCCCCGGGCCTTTATTTGAAGTATGTGTGGGCTTTTGTAGACACGTGTTTTTGTCTGTGTACATACACTCGTCCCGTGTGTGGGGCAAGCCAGGGAACCCAGGTCTTTTCAGGCTGCCCTTTATTGCAGTAGCTTTCTCTGAAACAGGATCTGGGGACTCGAGAAGGGCTACATGGAAACGCTATATGTCTTTGGAACACATTCATTCCTGTGAAGTGTGAGAGCAGTGTGCAATATTTTATAAAAAATGGAAAATCTCATCTTTCCTCTCTGGAATGATCTTTCTATTCTGTACACATCGATTGCCCTTTTCTCATTCATACGAGGGGCCCAAGGATCTGGGGTTAGGAAATAATGTTTGAGTTGCAATTAGTCACATTTACATGGATAAAATAGAAAAGAAACAGCTGTGTTTCAGACCCAAAACTTTTTTTTTTTAGGTATTTGTCCTAGATTCTCAATTTTGAGACAGAAAATGAAATAATGCTCCAACCTGGCAAAGCAGTGGGGAGAAGGGGCGTTTCCCCCAGGGCTCCGCCTTGATCGGACCTGGCCCCTGGGCCCCTCGGTCAGTCCCCGGCTCCAGGCTTGCTCTACCTGATGCCCTCGGTGTCCTTGCTCACCCACAGGTTGTCCCCGGTTTTCAAATGCCTGTCAACAAGCTAAGATGACAAATCTGCCTGTGAAAACGTGCTGAGGCGATATGCATTTTAGCAGAAGCCTCCTGGAGCCAGCTCTGCTCCTGCTACCTGCCGAGGCCCGAGGCCCGCGGCCCGAGGCCCGCAGTGACTCCGAGGGCTGCATTTCAGGTGCTTGCAAACCCAGGGAAAACGGAAGCGTGTTGGTATCGGTCACACCTGTCATCTCGCTTCTTTGTCGGCTGTACAATCTCTTTTCTGCCTTCCTCTTGTACTCTTTAGATGGAGAATTCTGATTTGCTCTCCAAACAATAGAAATTTCACAAGTGTTATCGAAAGTGACATTAATTTGCTCATTTAAAACCCAGAGGAAGAGGAATGACAATGAATTTTCACTACATACCAGTACAGTGGCATATATAGTGGGTTATTAATACCAGCCCGGAGCCTTGGCCAACACCATCTCTTTGCCACACTCTACTTCTCCATAAACATCTTATCTCATCCAGCCTAACATAACTTCTAATACTTTACATAACCATGAAATTCAACACCCCACCTTCGTTGGATAGATCTTCCTCTCCGAAGCCCAATCTTTCTCAAACTCACTTCGTATGACAACATTAATTGCTATTTCATGCGCATACACAGACAGACTTCCTCACAACTTTACTTCTCGGGAACTTACAAGTGCACGGGTTGACAGCATCCTCGATGAGCAGAGTCATTTCCATATCCTGGACATATACATTGATCAGAAAAGATGACAATTTATTTTTAGACAGACGCAGGCTGCATATTTTAAATACATTTCCCATTTGGCAAAAATGGTGTTGTAGCTAATGTATGCACAATATTTCCAAAAACATTGGTACTTTCCCATAAATATCTTCCGTATTTTTTTTCAGTGAGTAATAAAAGAGGTTGAGGTGGGATGTGTTTTATCCCACCACATTGTATCATTCCTATTTTTCCTCTTTGTTGGATGGCAACCAGGGGCCCTGGTGCCAAGCTTTGGAAGCAACAGCATCTGGCTCCTTGGCAGATCCTGCGGGCAGACTTGTTGCCAGCCTCTAAGCTGTGTCTGGGTCTGTTGCATGGTTTGGCTACAGATGGACTCTCTGGGTTGCCTCGTGCTTCTGGAAGCCAGTCCTGGCTTTCCTTTGATTCTGAGGACTTGCCTCATTTTTATTCATTTGTGAAGATGGGCCCATCCAAATGTCTCATGAAACCGACGCTAGAGAACATTAATGGGTCCGATTCTGCCTTTGAAAAGGCTGAGGTCAGTGCGTGTGCGGACAGGAGACGCGGCATCCTGTAGATGCGTCTCCACGTGTCCACGAGCCTTTCCATGGACTTCCATTCCCGGGAGGTTGCAAAGAGGCCGATCACATCTTAACTTCTCTCCCTTCCCCAGGATGAGGCTGGGTGGTTACCTGGAGAGACAGAAATATGGACGCGCTCAGGCTCCCTCAGATCAGTAAAAACTCCCAGAGCTTGTGTCTTTTCAATGAGTCAGACCCCGAGGAAATGAACACATGTGACAAAGGCCCTCTTGTCTTCCCTCCTGTTCCCTACTGTTTTCCTTATGAGTGTGGGATTATACTATGGCTAGAAAGAAGGGTGAACTTTAAGTCTGAGTTTAGCCTGAATTAAGCACAGCTACCAAAGCTAGATCTCTTGCTCAGGCCCAGGCCCAGGCAGAGGCTGAGGCCGAGGCCGAGGCCGAGGCCGAGGCTGAGGCTGAGGCTGAGGCTGAGGCTGAAGGCTGAGGCCCAGGCTCAGGCTCAGGCTCAGGCCCAGGCCCAGGCTCAGGCCCAGGCCCAGGCCCAGGCTCAGGCTCTGAGACTCAGAGTCTTCCTGAGACTCCGGCCTCCAGGGAAAGGCTATTGAATCTTCTCAGCGCTGTGAAACCTTGTCACGGCTGACTTTTTAAATCACTTGGGTCCACTAAGAAACTCTATATCCTGCACATGCATGCACACCCATATCTCAATTAACTATACTTTAAGGGTTCTTCTAAGAATTTCATGATATTTCTCAAGTGCATCTACTCCCTCATCGATCCCTTTGCTAGCAACTATTTATTGAACACCTATTATTTGCTAAACAGAAAAAACACAAAATACTGTACTGGGGGAAGATGGGAAATGAAACAATGATCAGATCAATTAACAGGATAACTTTAGTGATAGTGCCGTGAGGAAGGTAAAAGTCATTTGATGGAGAGTGTTGTGGGGTGAGAGGGCTACGTCAGATGGTTTGGGGAAGATTATTCAAGAAAGTGACATTAGATTTAAGACCTAAGTGACAATGAAAGGAGCCAGCTAACTTGAGAGAACAGTGTTCATAGAAGGGGAAACCTCAAAGGCAAAGGCCCTATAGTGGGAATAGTGTTGGTGCATATGAGGAACAGAAAGACATACGATATTATATCAGAGAGTCAGGAGAGGAGTGGTAAAAGGTAAGCAGGGGCTAGAACACATAGAAAGTGGGGCATCCCCAGGTCATGGTGAAATTATTGGAGTTTATTCTAAGAGCAATGGGGAGCCATTGGTGGTTTGAAGATGAGCTAACTTATATGTTCTTAAAAATTACTCTGGCTACTCTGTAGAGGAGTAAGGGTAGAAAAGGTGAACTAGTTAGAAGGTTGTTGCGACTGTGCAACAGGCTGTTTCAGATAATGATACTAATAACACCTACATTTATTAAGGGATCCTGTGTGTCAGAGACTGGACCTGCTTTATCTTAGGTGATCCTCATAAAAACACACACACCTGAATTAGGGATTACTGTCCTCATTTAATAAGCGAAAACAACAACAACAACAAAACCCCACAGGATTTCAACCTTTATATGCCTGATTCGGGCAGGCATGCAGCCTCCTCATGCTCTGAAACCAATCCAGAGTAGAAAACCACTAGTTTATTTTTTCTATATGCCCTCAAGTAAGAAAGATCTGAAGTTAAATAGGATACATGCAGATATCAAAGCCTTACATATTGATAAAATAAATAAATTTCTTTCCTAAACACTATTTGGGATTATAAAAAAATATGACAGATTGCTCTAAAAACACACACACAAAACTCAGATGGAGATCTTAGTTTATCTAGGGTTAGGATACCTTTTTGTGCAATTTAAGAATCATGAATGTAATTCTGCTTTCATACAGAAGAGCTGGGTTTTCCTAGAAGGCTTCACACAGCTCTTCCTTCACCCCTAAATTCCAGTGGCTCTTCGACTGCCTCTTGGTACACCCATGGGCCGAGGGAAAGAAGAACTTACTCCCCTGAAATTTTCAGATGATATATTTCACATGTGTTTTTGTCACCAAAGTTATCCATTTACTTGAGCTGAAAGCTTCTGAAGATATTGAGAAAATTAAGTTCCAACACACCCAGAAGTAGAAATGGGCTGTCAGCAAATATGGGTATTTATTGCTGCCTATTGTGCATGTAACAAAAACCACAAAAGTACTATAAGATGGCATCACTTCTACCGAGATAGGACCAAGTAATGGGAGGAAACGTGCAACGCAGCATTAGTGTCAGTCCAGTTCTCTCCCAGACTTTCACATCCAGGGTAACCTTGGAGAAAGAACACTGGCCTCTGCTCATCGCTACTTAGTTAAGGTCACCTAAGTAATACCTACATTTATTTCTCTCTTTTTTAAGCATTACAAATGTCAGGTGCCCATTACTCTTATATTAGTTCCCACTTCTGGTATCTTGCCACTGTCTATGAATAGCGGAAGTTTGTTCTCATAAACTTATATGAAACATCATCAAACTCCATCAGTAAGTCTAAATAAGTCTAATGAAATTAATGAAAATCAAAGTTTTATCCCTATGGAGCAAGGAGAATCTTCCAAGATGATGTGTTTATTTGGACTCAAGTGATCAAATCTTTTGAATCAAATAATCAGAGACTTTAAAAAAATCAAATATTTGACTGAATTGACTGGTCATTTGCCTGAATGTATAGATTAATTTAATTAAGAAAATAGAATGAATTCTGTATATATATTCAATCAGAGCATTGAAATCACTTTCATACGAAGCCTATTTTTGGTAACTAATACCTTTAGACAGAATATTTTCCTTTATACTAAAACTTTGTGTACTCTACCTAGGAGCAAATTCTTTCTCAAAATCCTGCCAAGGTTTACGTCAATTGGAAATGTTGTGCCAGCTTAAAAGATTACAAAGTCTCCACTACAACTTATTATGAAAATACAGCTAGTTTAAGGCCTTATCACAGACATTAGTATCTGAGCACACTTCCATGGCCATAACCTTGACCTTGTCGTTAACAACTGCACAAAAATCTGCACAAGCGTCCCCAAATCTCAAGTTTAGGCATCTTGCTCTTTGACCTCCATCTCTTATCTTTCCTGCTAATGTTCTGTTACCCCCTTTAATGGTTCTGTGTCACCAGCAGTCCATCAGCCCACTGCTTCTACTTTTTCACTGTTCCATCATGACTGCCACTACCACCATTTGCACACACGCTTTCACTTCCTCTCTTCGCCTACATTCCTGGTCCAACATCCTTTGCAAATGCCCTTAATGAAGGTGCCTCTTTCTCCCTCGGTCATGCACGCTTATTAAAATCCCAGCACTTGCTCAACCTACCGGCTCACTTGTTCTTTGCTGGGACTCCAGTGCTGAAACTTACTGAGCTGAAAGCAGGTTTCATAAACCTGTTCTTTCTGTTTCTGCTCTGAATCTCATCCCTCGTGCTCTTCTCAAGGACTTGGCACCTGCCATTATTACCTCTCTATCTTTCTTACTTTCTTACATTCATTTCCATCAGCAAACAAACAAGAATCAACAGCATCCCTGTTAAAAACAAAGTCCCTGGATACCTCTTCCCAGTCTAGGTTTAACTTTTCTGTGCTTCCCTCCATAGGAAAGTCTTTGAAATAATTGTTAGGGCTCACTGTTTTTATTTAACTCACCTCTCAGCCTCTCCTAAAACCAGTCCAATCAAAATCTTGTTCCCTCCATTGCATTGGAATGGCTTTGTTCAAGGTAACCAATGCCAAGGCCATGAATCAGTTCTCTGCCCCCTTCGTCCTAGACCTCTGAGAAGCGTTGGACATGGGTCATTACCCCTCCTTCTGAAATACTTTTTCCCTGGGCTTCTAGGACAGCATGTTAGCTTGGTGGTTCTCCTACCTCACTGGCTCTAGGCTAAATTCCCCTGATGATTCCTTCTCTCCACGTCTGTCCGGGTGCCCCAGGACTCTGTTTTTGGCGTTCTAATTTATCTACATTCCCCCAAGGCCACCTTACCAGTCTCATAGGTTTAAGACTTAACTTTAGATGCTGACCATTGTGTTTACTTATCCAGCTCTGACATTCCTTTGAGCTCCAGGTTCAAATGTTCATCTGCTTATTTAATATTCTCACTCAGATAGCAAACAGGGGCCTCACCATCAACAGTGCCAACACTAAACTCTATTTTCCCCCTCCCCTCAGGTCGCGTCTATTCCATCACAGCCAAGCTTCCCCCTTGCAGTTTATGGCATCACAACTGCTCAGACTAGAAACCTTGCAGTCATTACTGATTCTTCTGTTTTCTGCAAAATCTACATCCAACTCATGAGCAAGGCCCATTGGTGCTACTTCTACAACAGATTCCCAAACTGACCATATCACCACCATCTCAACTGCTACAACTGCTGACCGAGGTCCCATTATCTCTCATCTGAACTGTCTCCCTGCCTCTCTTCCTGCCCCCTGCTGGTCATCTTGCACAGGGCAGATGAAGTAATGTTTCTAAAGCATAAATCACATGATGTCACTCCCTTGCCTAAAGCTCTCTGATGTCTTTCAATTATGCTTAAATTCAGCGTGGCCACCACGGTCTGGATGCTGGCTCCCCCAGAAACCTCCCCTGGGCCCCTCTCCCTGCTGCTGTCTATAGCCCAGCCTCGCGGTCCTTTCAGCCACGCTAGCACCCTCCTCTTGAGACCATTGCACCTGCTGTCCTGAGAGTCCGGAGTACTTGTCCCTCAGATCCCTGTGTGCCAGCTTCCCTCTCTTTCAGGCCTCAGCCCCAGTGGCCCTCCTCCTCGGGACTCCCTCATGCCCTTGCCCGAGCCAGGCCTGCCTTCCAGCCCCAGTCCCCAGGTGCTCTCTCTTACAGTGCCCCTTTCACCTCAGGACACTCAGAAGTACCTGCAACGATCACATTTGTTTGTTCTTTAAAGTTTTTCCCTGCCTTTCTTAATTAGGGTATAAAATGTCTAAGAGACTAACAGCTTAGTTTATGTTTCTTCCCATCTATCACAGAGAAGTGCTGTATGGTTTAATAAAAGAAACATTTCTGTAGTGTGCCCATTCTCAACAGTAATTCTCACCCTAATGAAAACATCAGAAATACCCAGTGGGCCACCCTACAATGTTCAGGATGAAATATGACAGGATCATAGATGTATCATAGATATACCTATATATGTATAACTGATATCTTTTGTATTTCCTGATGATTAATTAGCAAGAACAGGAGTTTGGAGAGAAGTGGCTACCTTTTGGGAGATTTTAGTAAGTAAGGTCTGCAGCTGAGCTCAGCATTGGTCATGTGAGAATAGTTTAAGGCCGTGATTAGGCTGGGTATATTCCATGAACTTTTACCAACTTGGTGTGCTCACTTTCCAAAGTGGAGCTTTTGTTCAGACGGACACTAGATATTACTGGTGCCTCCTGAAGACTCGAACTCTGCATGTTTGGGCGATTGCTCCAGGTCTGCCTGCCTGGGAGGTGGGAGGGCAAGGGGAGCTTGAGCCCGAGATGGGGCTTCTCTGGTAGTGAGTCAGCGATGCCTATGGAGGTGCTGGGTGACTAACCCCCAGGGACCCCGAGGGGGTGAGGCCAGTGCAGGTAATTCCAGAAGCTGTGGAGGTAGAGTCACATGGCTGGAAACACCTTCGGCGAGGCCTAAGAATATTAAGAAATCCAAACGGAAGAAGCAGGGGTAATGACAAAGGCATTCAAAGAATCCCTTTGCACAGGGAGTCCTTGCAGGAGGAAATCCTATCTGGGAGGGGAAGTGAGTCAGAGCTTGCTTACCACCCTGGAGCAGGACAATCACACTGCAGAGAGACTTCGTAGTTTATATCCTTGGGCTTTAAACAAAACTCCCAGATTTCTCCATGTTCCACCGTTGAATCCAAGAAGGGTGCCCTGGGAAGGGTCTTGGGAGAGTCCGGCTCTGTGGGGAGGAACAGATCTGGGGCCACACTCTGAAGAATAGCCACTCTGGGCAGCACGAGGGGGGGCCCTTTAAGGCACTTCCCGTGTACCTGGGCCTTTCTGCGGAGTTGGCGGCTGTTCAAGAACTATGCTTAGCCCATCATATTAGAATATAATGTTGGGTATGTTGCGTTTAGGGAGTAGCCTGTCGTTCCCATTGTCCTTAACGTCCCTGAAGCCACCGTCAGTAAATGCTTGAAATGAATGGTGGGAAATCGCTCAAATAACTTGCAAACATCCATCTGATGCTTAAACAGAGGCCACCTGAAGACCAGGAAAAGGCCACCAGGAAGCCACATGCAGTTTACCTGGGGAGCCCGGGGCACAGAGTGGCAAGTCCATCTGGGCTGTGAGCAAACTCCACCTAAGCGATCCTCTTTTCATCCAATTTCACCTCAAACTCAGTCTCACAAAGTGAGGAGGAAACCCTGAATTTTCACAAAGTAACCAACTGAAATACCTCTGTGAACACTGGGAGTTCTAGTCAAAGGATAAACCTTGAACATACCATTTCCACCTGGCTAGGGAGGGTCTCACTGTGATTCATTCTGCCACTGGGATGAAATTCTCATGTGAACCATGGTGGCCGTGGAGGAGGGAAGGAGCCTGATGCCACGGCTCATCTCCTTAGGAGGAAATGGCCCTCTAAGGGTGAAAGCAAGCAAACCAACCAACCAACCAACCAACCAACCAACCAACCAACCAACCAGCACGTGCCTGGGCAAGCAGCGCCCTGCGGGCCACAGGTGAGAAGTGGCGACATGCCCTCTGCCTCATGGCACCAGGGTCCTCCCACGTGCATGTCTGTCAACCTCCTGTTTGGAATTTCACTTGTGCCTCATGCAATGTCGAGGGATGGTGAGAAGCTACTTATTACTCTGATGGGTTTCCACTCTTGATGCATCCCATCTCTTTAAAAGAGTATTTCAAGTGTGACTTAGCAGAATTTATTGGATATTTATTTATTCAACAATCACTTGTCCATTCTTGATGGGGCAGCCTTGTGGAATCCCTGGGGGTCCAGAGAAAGAAAAGACACAGTTCCTGCTGTCAGGGGGCTTGTGGTCGGTGAGAAGCACAGGCCAGCAAATCGACGATGACCATTTCCATGGCCATGCTGTCTGGGAAGTATGCAGAGCATGTTGGGGGGTGCAGGCCAAGGTGAAAGTAAAGATGCTTAGGCTGAGTTTTCGAGGAGAGATAGAAGTCAACCAAGAGAAGGGGAGGGGAAAATGAAATCACGGACCTGGAAGAGCAGATGCTGGGTTCGGATGTGTGTGGGGTCAAGGAGGCCCTTCCAGGGAGCTGGCTGGGGGAAGGGCGCCTGTGGGCACCTGGGAGGAGCCCAGGTAGGCAGGGACAAAGCAATGCAGAGATCCTTTGAGGCTCTACTAAGGATGCTGACTTTCACTCTGAAGGCTGTTGCTAAGGAAAATCCAGATGTCTTCATTTTCCAGGCTTATTCTGGGTTTCACTTTGACTTTGATGAGGAGGCAGCAAGCCTGAAGCACCCGAGAGGCGTCTGGGTTGCAGAGCTGAGTTACGACGGCTTGATGTTCTCAGGGTACATTACAATCCCCACTTCGATGGCTGTGACCTTGAGCGCACAAAGGGCGAGGACCTCAAGAATAGAGACGCTGCTGCCATGTGAGCGAGACGTATAAATATGAATGTCAAGCCACTCCAAGGCATGAAAGGCTTTAAAAATGCCTGAGAGCTCCAAAGTGCACAGGGCCCCACACAAGCGCAATGAAATGATAATGAAGACAACTAGTGGCAGGGACCACCCACCAGCGGTTTTATTGCTGTAACTGGGAATGAAGGGTCTCCCTGGAACTATTGACACTGGATGGCATTGTCATTTTTAGCACATGCTAACGCTGTGGTTATGAAAGGAATTGTCTCTGCTAAGCCGGAGCCAGACTATTTATGGACGCCCCGCTCTCACCACATTCCTGCGCCATGGCCATAGGTAAGAAAAAATGGCAAATGGCTGCTTGGTTGCCACACATTTTCCCATCAATTCCCTGTCCATGCTTAATGAACCGAGGAAGAAATATGCTTCAGAGGCCTCTTCCCGGAGGGCCTCAAACTTAAGTTCAGCACAGGCATCCAACCTTCCTATTTATTCCCTGGTTTTCTGGGAAAACTTGGGTCATGGTCCCTCCTCAGGCCACCCACAAAGCTTTAGGTCAAAGGATTGCCCTTAACCTTGATGAGAGTTTCTTTCTCTGCCTCTAAGAAGAGACAGAATCACTTGCTTTAGTATGTGGAAGGCAGAGATCAGATCATAATAACTTCCTTGTCCCTGCTTTTGAAACACACCTGTGCGTGTGAGCACACACACACATGCACAAAACGCTTCCGTCTCTGTGCTAGGAAGCGAGCTCGGGGAAAGAGTTTGGGGCTGGTCTTTTCATTACTCCACAGTTAAGAACACTCGGTGCTCGAAGAGTGTGACAAGACATCGGTGGTTTTCAAGCTTTTCAATCCAAAAGTCCAAGCTGATGGGCAGGAAGGGAGAGGAGAGGCCAGTTCTGGTTTCAGTCCAGTCTTGGGACCAGGACAAGGAAAAAAGACTTTGGGATCAAGTAAGTTCATGCATTTTCTTACCCTCTGAGAAGTGTGGTTTTGCTCATCTTGAATGTTCCATTCAGCTACACGTCTGGCATTTTTTTTTTTTAGGTGACTTCTAGAATGAGGGACTCATTCATTCAAGAAATACTGTGTGCCTGGCACCCGAGCAAGTGAGGGCCCACAGGGTTGACCCAGTGTGGATCCCCTTCCCAGCACCTACTGGGGGTGCCCCACTTAGCAAGAATTCTGTCAGGGCTCAAAGATACAGGGGAAGTCCCCGAGACCAAGAAAACTTGCAAAGACAGACACCAAATGTGTTGGATCAAACAAAAATTAAAAATCTCTGCTGAGTAGGTTAGTTATGTCATAAGGTCTCAGGGGATGGCAACGTGAGAGGCACAGACATCAGGGAAAGGCCCAGAGAAACCTAAAGCTAGCAGCCGAGGAATGCTTTGCGGTTCGGAAGACACCCACGGAGCCATTGCAAAGGCCCTTAAACTGTAACAAACCACGGAGACAGTGCCCCAACCACAGGGACAGTGCCCCAACCACAGTGAGGCACGTGGGTTGGAAGGGTCGGCCCTGGAGTGAGACTCATCTGGCTTGGATTTTACCTTTGTCTTTCATGAGCTGTGTAACCACAGGTATGCCAATCTCGTCAAGCCTCGGCTTCCTCATGGGGAAAACTGGGTATAAAAATATCACTTTCTTGTGGAATTAATATAAAGTGATGTGAAATAGTGCCTGGACCATCTTAGCTCAATAATGAATTAGCTAATGTATATGACTATACTACATGGGGTTAGAGCTAGGAGTATGGATAGGGGACAGTCCTGAGTTTAGGCACAGCGTAGGGGATGCATGACTTGGGACCCTGAATTCTGACCTGAATTGCGACTTCCAAGTTAGGTATAGCTTTGGAATTAGACACCCATTCTGGATATCGCTGGCCTTGTTCACCCCTCCCATTCACACTCACTGCCCTCCTGTTTCACTGGATGCGCCCTCTCCACGTGGGAGATGCTGCTGCGGAACTGTTCGAGACCACCAGCTTGGCCAGACAAAATTGGAATGATTTAGAAATAAAATTCTTCAGTCTGAGAACTATATCCTAAGCCACCATTGGCGGCCTTGGTGATGACGTCAGGGAAGAGCACACCGTGGAAGACCGAAGGAAGATGGCCTGATGGGCTTGGAGAGTAACAGGGAGTGGTCCAGCCAGTTCAGGGTCAGGGGACAGAGTTGTGAATGTTAATATAAATAACTTGTGGACAAGACGTAGGGTGGGAAGCCATTTAGAGAGAACCAATAAAGCTCAAAGTAAGATTTCGGTGGTAGGGTGCTTGTGTGCCTCGTTCCTACAAACTCCCACCATCCCCCATAAGATAGGAAGAGGGGAAGTAACGTGAATCTGACTATCCTGTCCCGTCCTCCCGGAGACTTTGACTTTGGGGAAAGAACCAAGGACGCAGCTGGGTGGAGTTACACGGTGGGAGAGCTCAAGGAGGGTACATAACCAGCTCCCCCATACGTAAGCTGACAGCTGCCACAGCTAGAGCCCCGTCCCAGGTTGTTAACAGTGAACCAGGGCCACGCGGACTCGGAAAGCATCGTGACGGAGTCGAGTAGGGGACCATACAGAGTGGCCTGTATCCCATTATGGACACAGTCTGATGGGTTTTAGAGACACCCTTTATCCTGCCATGAGAAAGAGCTCCCGTGTGGCCAGAAGCCCGCGTCCAAACGATTCCCATGGAAAGATAACTTTTGGCCGGTGGCTGCAGCTGCTGTTGACAGCTTTGGGCGACTCTGCCTGCTGGCCCGCTTCGCACCACGGGGAGTCATTCTGCCCCCCTCCGAGGCCTGGGTCAGCCGGTCTGTTTATTGCTGCTGCTGCTGCTGTTCTCAGCTGTCCACAGCGAGGCCACGCGTGTGAGGTTGGGCACAGGGCGCCTTTGAGGTGGCTCTTCGGCCCATTCATTGCAGCTGTCCCACCTGTGCTGGCACCGAGCAGCTGCTGGGCCCTGCTCACATCCTGCCCACAGAGCCCCGCACGGGCCCAGTGCCCTTGGGTTCTGGGCGGCGGCTTCAGCCACGCCCTGCCCTGCCTGCCGACTACTGCACGCTGATGAAGCCGCCCCAGAAAACAGTATGAACTTTGTGCAAAAAATTAAAAATACAACTACCAGATGATATAGTAATTCCACTTCTGGGTATATCCAAAGGAAATCAAATCATTATCTGTACGAGATATCTGCACCCCCACATTCATTACAGCATTGTTTACAGTGGCCAAGACATGAAAACAACCGAAAAAGTGACATAAATACACAATGGAATATTATTTGGCCATAAAAAAAGAAGAAAACCTTTTTGGTGGCAACATGGACAAACTTTAAGGGCTTTATGCTGAGTGAGACAAGTCAGACAGAGGAAGACAAGTACTGAATGATCTCACGCGTATGTGGAATCTAGAAAACACACACCAAAGGGAAGAAACAGAGAGCAGATTGGTGGTTGTTGCCAGGGGCTGATCGGGGTGGGGGTGAAGGGGGGTCAAAAAGTACAAACTTTCAGTTATGAGATGAGTAAGTTCTGGGGATCTAAGGTACAGCGTGGTGACTATAGTAACAATGCTGTATTGTACATTTGAAAGTTGCTCTGTTAAGAGAGTGGATCTTAAAAGTTCCTACTACACACGTTTGCACACGCACACACACACACCTGTGACAATGTGAGGCGATGGATATTTATGTTAATTAACCTATTGTGGTAATCATTTGACAACACATACACATATCAAAGCATTCCGCTGTACCCCTTCAACTTACACCATGCTCTATGTCAATTCCATCTCAATGAATCTGGAATAAAGAAAAAAATATTTCCCCAGAATTTCTGAGCCAACATTTTAAAACAAGCTTAGCTTCAAGACCACTGAAAAGCTACCTGAATAAAATAAGAAAACTGTTATCAACTTGCGATTCAATCCTGCTCTGTATAAATGCAGACTAAAGTAGGAGGTTATCTAGTTGATAGAAAGGTGAAACAGTTGATGAAAAAAGCCATATTAATCAAAAAATTATCATTTCAGAGGCCTGACCCTTATCTTCAAGGTACTCGACGGCAAAAGGAGAAAGTGAGTAGATCACGTAGAACTGCAATTCTCAATTTGAATTTTCCTGTCCTTGCAGGGGCTTCAGGGCTTTAAAAATTAATACTTGATTTATTAAAATTAAAAATTCACAAGGTCAAACACCTAATTTTAAGAATGAACCTTAAGCTCTTAGGTTCAACTTACAAATCTTTTAATTCTATTCCTACATCTACTACATTTTTACAACCATGTTTAAGAAAGTATTTAATTGAATTCCCATAAATATTTTAAACTGCACTTACGAAAATAATATACTCAATTTCATTTTAAATGCTCAGTTGTCTGATTAATACACAAAAATTTCCTAAGTGCCTACATTGTACTTTTAAATGTAATAAAAGGAAACTTATACATGTGATGACTATTAAGCCCTTTAAACTGTTTCTATATTGTTTATAACCTTGGTAATGTTCTACTATATTTTTCAACCTAGAATCATAAGTCAAATTAGCTGAATTTCATATTTTAAATTAAAGTGTGAAAGTAGAATGACATTCTGTTACATATTGAAATGTGCCTATTTCTCTTAAACATTCCAAATATTCAGTAGAGCACATATACACATATTATTTCCAAGTTTAACTAAAATCTTAATATACTTTTTTGATTTGTTTCAACATTTAAATACTTAACTCTACATCTTCTAAGGGTTGCAAACAACAACTTACCTACTAAAGAAACAACTGTCGCCCTGTCGGCATGGCTCAGTGGTTGAGTGTTGACCTATGAACCAGGAGGTCACAGTTCAATTCCCGGTCAGGGCACATGCCTGGGTTGTGGGCTCGATCCCCAGTAGGGGGCGCGCAGGAGGCAGTTGATCGATGATTCATCATTGATGTTTCTCTCTCTCTCTCTCTCTCCCTTCCTCTCTCTGAAATCAATAAAAAAAAAAAAAGTAACTATTCCCCTTCTATTTTTTTTAAAAAAGAAGGAAACAACTATCATCTCAACCTAAACAAGTATACTGGGTTTCTTAAAGACCCAGAGATACCCCTTGTCTAACAATGGGACCTGATTCTTGCTGTAATTGTGATGAGACACAATGAGATCACTTTGCTGTGACCACAAAAGATACTCCAAAATTTGTTAAAGGGATTGGTTTCTTGTCTATGTCCCAAAACTTAAATGCTATCATTACTTAATTTTTTTGTCCATTCCCTGAAATCTGAAATTCCACCATATATAACCTGGGTGATCCCAAACAATTCCCTTAACTGCCTCACACTTTGGTTTCTCACTTGAAAAATGGGACCAATTATGGTATAGTGTATGTATATTCAGTTTTATTCCAAATATTAGAGGATAGTATATGAAATAATTCTAAGCAAAGCAAATGTCTTAAAATCGGCCATTCAGTATTCGCCTTTACCTTACTTTGCTTTATACATAAGCATATAGAACGTTCTAGAATATAGGCAATGGTGTCAGTTTAAAAGCTATACATAGGAGGAAGGAGATTCAGACCTGGGATGCTAGGCAGCTCACAAACACAATGGGAAGAAAAAAGATTCCCTTTGTGAGTTATGTTAACAAAATGATTAAAAGTCATGCTAAGCCGGAAATGATTTAAGTGGTATTATAGTGTAAGGTCTGTGAGTAACTTAACCCCAATGTTTCATGTAAACATTTGTCACATACACTCAGCATAGTAATTAGAGTACTGCATTTAAAAAATACAAATTGTAGAAGAAAATTATTTTGATCACTGGGAAACTCTGACTCCAAGCTTTACACACCAAAGGTGAAATCTCAAGTCCATTGTCAGGTTTATGTGACTCTGATTTATAGTAACATTTAAGAAAATACAAATCGTAGACATGTTTGCTATCAGTAGGGCCTTCTGACTCCTGCCCTTCGACTGGATGTGGTCTCTTGAGTTTATTGCCTGATTTATGATTTTATGCAGCCCTGATTTATAGCAACTGGAACAGTTACTATACGGCATTCTGTTTTTTATCATAATCGTCTTTGAATGTTTATTTATGATCACATTAATATGGTGCGTTAGTAGTTTTGTGCTTCTAAAAATTTTACGGCCCACAGGAAAATCCCCGAGACCTCTGCTCTGCCAGTGGTCCCCGGCCTCCTAAAGCAACTGACCTCACCAGGATTTATTGACAGGGTACCAAACCTCACATAAGGCAATGATGAGGGGCTGTGCGTGTGTGTGTTTTAAATTAAGTAGATAAAAGCGAATGACTAACTCCATAAAAATATTCAGACATTATTACAAATATTAAGGGCAAGTCAGAATATGAAACTGATGGCCACACGTGGATATCCACAGATCGTGTTTTGAGACCCCCTGGTATTTTAGAGTCTCCTTTTAGTAGCAGGAAGTGGGGGCCAGGGTGCCCAGTGTCACCTTCAGTGTGGTGCTAGTCCCATTCTAACGAGGTCTGTCATGCGGACTCAGTTTCTGGGCCTCACCAGGGACAGAGCCTCCCGAAGATGAATGTTCTGGCTCGCGTGTCCTCGACACGGAGGGCTGATTGATTGGGGCCAAGATGGGAACTCAAACCGTGGAATCCCCACTTGCTTTGTGGAAAAGCAGACAGATCTCAGGACCGGTGGTGTTCCCTCCCTCGCTGGATTCGAAGGGGAGAAAGGAGGCCTCTGCCGCTTTCAGGGAAATGTGGGTTTTCCAAAGATAAGGGGCCCTGTCCCCTGCCATGAGTGTCTCTTTGCTGAGTCACACTGAAGAGGAGTGGGGTGTGGAAATGCCAGAACAGTGGCCTCCACAGAGTGGGCGTGGTTCCTGTTTGCACAGCACAGAAGTCAGGGAGAAGGGTGGCCTGTGAGATGCGGGTGTCAGCTGGAGTCCCCACACCTGCAGTCACTGCCCCCCCTCAACAAATCAGTGTGTCTGCAGATATCTTGATAAGTAACAAAGCTCAGAAAACCCATGCAGCCTGCGTGTCTACAAGGGAGGGGTGACCTTGGGCTTCTGGAGGGTCTCCTTGGCCGAGCTCTCCCATGTGCCCTGGAGGTAAACGCACCATCTGAGCTGTCTCCACTGCTGGTTCTTGGAGTGGTGACACTCCATCAGGTGAGACTCCAAGAGATCCATTCCTGCTGGCCTGGGTGGTTGATTGACAGGCTCAGCCGTAAGCTGGAGATTCAAAGTCTGCGGGTTCGAATCCCTGCTGTGCTGTGCACGACCCCAGGTCAGGCCTGGACTATATTCCCGCCGCTCCGGTGTCTGCATCTGTGGAGGGGGTGCGGGGCATGCAGCACAGCTGGTAGATATTAGCAACGTGTTGCTGTTGATCTGATGGATGGGAGGCCCTCAGAGCTCTGTCACCCTCTCCGCAGAGGATGCGGAAGCCTTCCAGGACATGAACCCTTGAAGTGTGTGCTTAGATCCTCACATAAATATGCCTCGTCCCATTTCTGGGTGAAACTTCATCTCGCTCCTTCATTCGTGGGCATCTGTGGCTGCAGTTACCTTGGATTCCAACAACAGGCTGACAGCAGGTGGAGGAAAGGGGAGGGTTGGAAACAGAGAGGCACAAAATAGGGCTGTGCCCAAGCTAGAGGGGCTCAGGGTCTTAGGGACACCATGGGTCTTAGAGTGACACAGACCTGGGTCCAGAGCCCACACACATCTGTAACTTAACTGCCCGACACCTGGTTTTCTCCATCAATCATCTCTCCCGGTGCATGTTCCTTGTTTCCCACCCCACCCCTTCTGCATGTCTTGTGGCCTAACCTGGGAATGGAGACCCCGCTGGGAGAGGGAGATGGGAATTTATTGTACGTTCTCTATGCCCCTTGGGAATTCACCTACACTTGCAGCATTTCCCAGCTCACACTGAAGCATCATCTCCAGCTCTTCTCTGGGAGCTGATTTCCTCCCAATATGAGGCACCGAATGTAGCCCAAGTGGCCTCGAGAAGCAGGTGGGCAAGTTCAGAGGAGCTAGGGAGGGAGGGCATGTGCCCAGGAGAGCCTCCCAGGGAGGCAGCCCATTGCAGGGCACTAGGGTGGCGTGTCTGGTTCTGTCTCTGAGCTGTCAGCTTCTTAGGGACAGGGATCCTACTTCTCAGAGGATTCAAAGAGGCGTGTGTATAGGACTTAGCACAGTGCCCAGCGCATAGTTCTCATGAAATGGTACCTGTTCAGATGCGCCTGCCGATTACGATGTTTATGATGTTTCTGTTCCTAGGGTTTGGCTTTTAGGAGGTGCTCAATAAACATTTAGTGGTGATCATTTATGGGGTCTATTTCTGTACCGCTTACATGGTGTGACATTCTTGAGCTTACACAGTAAAGAAGGGTGGAAAGTCTTCTATTTTGTCTGAAACTCCAGGAAGCGTTGTGGCTAAATCAAGGGGGATGATTTCCCATCATTCAGACTTGAAAGGCAAACACAGGAAAGCTCTCACCACTTCCCTAAGGCACCCGGTGTCTCAAACATTTATTCTCAGCAGAGTGGATGTTTAAAAGTTATTTTAGTTTTCAATGAACATTGTTCTTTCATATCCATTGATACTATGTTGAACTATTTTTTTAAAATATGTTTTTATTGATTTATTTTTTTAGAGAGAGAGAGGAAGGGAGAGGGGGAGAGAGCACAACATCAATGTGAGAGAGAAACATCGATCAGCTCCCTCCTGCACGCCCCTTACTGGGGTTCGAGCCTAAAACCCAGGCATGTGCCCTGACCGGGAATTGAACCCGTGACCTCTTGGTTCATGGGATGACATTCAACCAACTGAGTCACACTGGCCAAGGCTATGCTGAACCATTTTAACCTTCCATTTTTTGATAGGTCAAAGATGGTTTAATTATTGGCAGCATAATAACCGAGTTGACTTTCACCAACAGGTATGGCACTGAAATCAAAGAAGAAATCGATTGTCTAATCCAGGTGGGCTTCCGTGTCCATTTTGCCAGATGAGAAACTTGCAAGAGGTCAACAGTTTCCATTCTACGTTCACAGAGTTTTGACTAAAATGATCTGCATTTTCCCTTTCTTGACAACAGCCTGTATACATGTTAAAAAAGATTTTAGTCTGAGTTCTTATGATTCATTCTTTCTAAGTCTTACTGTGAAAATTACATTACCACTGAACAAATTAAAAAAAAAAAAATTTGACAGAGACCCAGACAGAACTTACTGAGTGCCAGGCTCTGTTCAAAGCACATTATACATATGAGCTCATCTATCTTCTCAACAGTTCTATGAGATAGGTACTGTTATTATCCGTGATTTGCAAAAGAGGAAACTGAGGCACAGGCCGGTTAAAGAAACGTGCGCAAGATCATGCAACTATTAAATAATAGAAGCAAGCTACACTTGTCACTGTTCTACTTTCTGTCCCTTCACGTGACCAAAGATGGTCACTAAAATAATAACGAATGAAACACACAGGTGGACTAATACTGAATTCTTCATGTCTACCCAAAATTGTCAATTCTACGTTTTTACCTGTTCTAAATGGTCAAATAAATTGGAATAACTATCCACCTTCTTCGATCTACTCCATATAACAACTTAATAAGGTACCTAGCTGAAGAAAGATCCAAGTATTTGAAAATCATTTTGTCGGCACGTGATACATGTATTTTTACAAAAAAGATTCCAAAGAAATCTCAGGAAACTTGGTACCAGAGAAAAGTATAGTTGAATTGCAGCTCTACTACTTATGAGCTACAAGGTCTTGGAGAATGTACTTGACCTTCCTGAGCTTCTTTTTCTTTCTTTTGCGCAGTGGGTGTAACAGCACTTAGCCTCGAGGGTTGTAATGATGACGGGAAGTGACACGTGCTGTGCCTGTTACAGTGCCTGGCTCACTCCATCCCCTCCCACTTCCAGAGCTCTCACGACTGGCAAACAGCAGAGCCCGTCATGCCCAAGCAAGCTCATCTTAAATAAAAGTCTAGCACATGTTCTTTCTCTGAATAGCTTTTCAACAACGGCTAAGTATTTAGTTCTAACACATTAGCATTGTGAGTTGGCGGGTCAAGGAATTATTAGACAATTTTTAAAAATGAAGCTTTGGCATTTAAAACAAAGACTCGAGAAGTTTTGCAACAAAATTTTAGGAAAGAGAGGCAGCTGAGGGAAAGGAAACCACGTTTGTAGAACTAGATTTCTTTGTTGAAAATGAGAGAACTGAGCTGTGTCTCTGAGGCTGTGAGATGACCCTATAGGCAGGTGGGTTGTAGGGAGAGGCATAAAGACTTTTCTAATTCAACAATCCTAATTTCTATAAATATTGCAATCAAAATGAAACAATTAAAAAATTTTTGTATTTGAATGGAGAATCAGATAGAGAATTATTATTATTTGCAACGAAGAGATATGAAAACCGTCTGATTTAAGTGTTGGAAAGGGAAATCTAAGCAAACAATGCATTATAGATAAAAAATAACCTTATGATATTTATTAGTACTAGTTTGGGCAATGCAAGGCATCATTAATGTTTATCATTAATTGCTGTGCTATTTTATTTTAGGGAATATAAAAGTATGTACGAAACTTTCATAAATTCAATCTGTGACCTTTGTCCCGATAATCCTATTTTTCCAACAAGATCTTAAATTCCTCAGCTGTCTATTTTTTCCCCTTCAAAGTAGGCAACTGTCACCATCTGAGGAACCACTAAACATTACATCATATTTTGTGTGTATTCCAGCTGCCTTGGAAAGATGCTTTGTGATACTTGACTGATAGGCCTGATGGAGGCCTTGAAATGCTAAGACAACGAGGAAGGACACTCTGAATGACTTGTCCACCACTGTTTTTGAGTGCTCAGTAAAAATTGGGTGAAAATGTAGTTACTGGTTCTTTCCTTTGGTCACCTGAAATATCCCAACATCATTACATGACCAAGAATGCCTGGCCTGCTGAGAAACTCAGAGCCAACCTCTCTGCTCAGGGGGAATAGCTTTTCTCAACGGGATTTCTTGACCTGACCTTCCCCCTCCTCTTGGCTATTGTTGTGATTTTCTTTACTCTTTTATTAACGCTTTGGGACATTGTTGTACCTATGCTTTCATTAAAATTTGCTGAAATCACCCCTTTTAAAAAAAGGTGCCCATGGTATATTAGTAATGAAATAGTTATTTCAGTTCCTAACATGGATGAGCCTAGGAGACATTGTTTAGCTCTGGTGTTTGTATTTACTCATTCCCTTTTCCCTTTTTTGAAAGAGTTGGTTTTTCAGGACATTTATGCAAGACCCATGTTTCACGATGCATTTATTTAGCTGACTGGACACATTTACATTCAATGGGTTTCGCCCGCATTTGTAGCTCGGGTTTTGCAGGAGTGCTATGGACGATTTAAATGCACTCTTTGTGAATACATTTAGGTATGCTTATATTTGCATTTACTAGAGATGCAAGTCATTGTTCAGAAGATTGCATTCTAGCCTGTGGTGAGTTATAGACTCATAACAAGCAGCAGTAATAGCACGAAGGAAAAAAAATCTCCAAATTTACGAACAGGTAGCAAATGCTGAAATCATAAATTAAAAGACAAGAAGCAACTGGAGTAGTCATCAAAGCTCTGCTTGCCTTCCACCCAAATCCTAACCTATGTCAGAATAAAGAGCCTGTCTAACCGAGTCTCGAAGCTTTCTGGAGAGACAGCCCCTGCATCTAACAACACACCAGTTTCTAAACAGCTTAATTGAATTAACGAGAAGATTATTCACTTGGCAGGAAGTTGTGTGTATGTGATGGGGGTGGAAGTTGTTGATCACAGAGCAGCCAGATTCAGGCTCAATTGGCTACCGCTGTCAATTTAATTAGTGGTATAGATTCTGTGTCAAATAGTTCTTTATTCCAGTATTGGGTGCTAAAAGAAATATCAATCATCCTTGGTCTGTTTGGTTGAGTGCATAAGTTGTCTCTCTGCATTTTGAAGATACTGTGTCTTTTTCTTTCCCATTCATTCACTCAACAAGGAGCGAATGACAGCTGGGAACTGGAGACACAGGATGACTCAGAACCTTAAAGGCCTTGCTGATGGACCCCAAGGAGACCCCCTTACTTTGCATCCAAAGAGATTTCCTTTATGGCTTCACGGATACTTTTGGGTTTTATTTGGAAAATGTGTATAGAACAACTTATTAAAATGCTAATGTCAGCATCCTAGGATTTAAAAATCACATTGTTTTCTCCTCTGGTTTGTGGCATTTAGAGTTATATGTCCTCAGGCTCACAGATCCAGAGAACAGACTGATGGTTGCCGGAGGGGAGGGGGTTGGCGGGCTGGGTGAAGTTGAAGGGATTCAGAAGTACAGGTTGGTAATTAGAAAATAGTCACGGGGATGGAAAGTACAGCACAGGAAATATAGCCAATGGTGCCAGGTGGGCGCTGAAGTATCGGGGGGCGGGGGGAACACTTCATAAAGCATGTGATTGTCTAACCACTACGCTGTATGCCTAAACTAATACGAAATAACATTGAATGTAAATTGTAATTGAAAAAAATTTTAATTAAAAAATAAAATAAAATTACATTTCCTGACATACTTTGAGTTTTCTTTTCCTAGGTCATCTTTGAACATAATAGAAGTAGAATTGGGACTTCTCCTAGCACACTGAAGTGGCAATAGCCAGTCTGGCCTGATATGAAGCTCCCTAGTCTCCAAATCCCCAGCTCTCACCTGTCTTTTCACGACTGTCATATGACAACTGAGGGTCTCAGAGGCTGAGGTAGCATCAAGAATTTCCTTTTAAATAAGAAATCCATAGGACAAGACTGGGACAGGGGCCCTGGAGGGTGGGGGGAAGGTAGCTGGAAAGTGGGGAGACAGAGGAGCTGGAAAGAGGACCAGAGTGCTCTGCAGCATCCACCCCTGGTCTACTTATGTCTCCTCCAGGGATGTTCAGAGAGGAGGGCAGAGGAAAGGGTATGGTTCCCCCTTTCAGTAAGAGAGGCTGCCCTTCCTGACTCTGGTGGGGTGTTGGGTGGCTGCTAGCGCCTCCTGAGTGGAAACCCTCTGAAACCTGCTATTTCACAAGCATCACACGCACGTGAGCATCGGCTCAAGGAATGAAGCTTCTTGGGCCATCTTGTCTCCAGGGCCGGGCTCTGTGTGGGTAGCGGACTAGCTAATGGTAGAGAGAGAGCCGTGAATGGGTCTCAAAACCACAGAAACAGCTCTTTGTAACGGTGAATAAATATTTGATTAGGTTTGGAGTTTAGCCTCACTGATCTCCCACAAGCCCAAGTAAAAACCTTTAGCCCTGTACTGCTCTCCCAAGGATGCTACAATAGCCTCTTATGTATCTGGAAAAAGAATTTTATCAATGCTTTATAGGTAGGAGCCTAAGAGAAGCTTTTGCTCCATAATTTTAGTGCCTTCAAGCAAACGCATTCCCATATGCAATGAATGGTCCTTACCTAAAAGGAGCATCACTAAAATGAACATCTTCGTTTGTACATAGTAACTGATGAGAGTGATTTGCTTCAAAATAGAAGTTAAACCACTCTAGAAATATCAAATTATGTTTTTAAAATAATGTCTTATATGGGAGAATATCTTATATGCGAGGATGCATAATGCTAGCCATGTACATAGAATTTTTTCCAATGTTTAAATCGATAGGCAGTAGCATCTAAAAGTAATTTATGCGATAAGGTCAATTCTTTAAACAGAGGATATTCTGGTTATCTACTCCTGCGTAACAAACCACCCACTAGTGAGATAAGACATAATAATAATAATAACAACTTATTGCTGTTGTTGTTATTGTCTCATACGGGGCTGGGAGGCTGACCAGCTCAGGTAGGCAGTTCTCACTCGGGGTGTCTCACTCTACTATGAGCAGACTCTGGAGCCATCGCAAAGGCCTCCTCGGGCACCTGTCCGGTAGTGGATGCTGGCCATCAGCAGGTGCATGAAGCACGCCTTTCCATTCTGACACTTGGACATCTGATGTCATGCTGACTCTGGAGGGGCTGTCCCCCCGCCCCCAGGGCTAGCCAATTCCTAGGGCCAGTAAATACCCCTTCTATGCAAGCCAACCCATCCAGGGCCCACACCTGACCACCTCCTTCATGGGCTCTCACACTCTGGGCCACTTTCCACCTGCCCTAATCACCCAAGGTCAGGGACAAGTCCTGCATCCAGGACCCTTTGAAATTACACGAACTAGCCAATCCCAGGCTGCTTACCATGCCTCACTTGTTCCTGCCCAGGAAAACCACACTAAAGGCTCTTGCCCATGTTTCCCCCTCACTCCCTCTGCCTCCTGATAGGCTCTGGTGCTCCCCTGTGTGGTCCTGTGTGGCGAGCCATGCCTCCTATTTATGGGATCTGTGACTATAAAACCTCTTTCTTCGTGACTCATGTCCATGGTTGCGTGTCTTATCACACTTGACGAAAACCAATCCTGAGTACATTTCATTTTTTATTTTATTTTTTATTGATTGATTTTTATTTATTGATGGATTCAGAGAGAAGAAAGAGAGAGAGAAACATTTTTGCATTCATTGGTTGATTCTTATATGTGCCCTGACTGGGGATCGAACCCACAACCTTGGCGTATCAGAACTATGCTCTAACCAACTAAGCTACCCTGGCCAGGGCCATCCTGGGCACATTTTAAAACAGCCGGGACCTCAGCTATTGGCATCTCGTTGTGGCTTGCGCTTCCTCACAGTATGGCAGCTGTGTTGTGAGGGTGGGCAGCCCAGCAGAGAGACGGATGGAAGCAGGATCTCCTAATTGAGCCTCAGAGGCCTTGCTTGGTAACAGTCTCTTTGGTTACTTTCTCTTTGTTAGAAGCTGTCAGTAAGGCCAACTCATCTTCAAGGGAAGGGAATTAGACTCCACCTCTCAGCGGGAAGGGCGCCAGGGAATTTGCAGCCATGTTTGAAAGCCACCACAGGTGGATTTTATTCATGATCTAGTCACAGGCCCTTAAATAACTAATAAGCTCAGTTTGAGAAGGACAGTCATGCTCAGCTCAGCAGTCCCCACGTGTTAAAGTCAGGTTCCGTTCTCCAAGGGCTGCTTTGTCACCCACCCTTCGCTATGTCACTGTGGCAACGTACAGAGTCAAAAACTTGTACTTCTTTTAAGATTTTATAATTCCTTATGTTGTGCCCTTAAATGCCGTAAATAGTGTTAAATTATTTAAAATAATTCAAAATTATTTCAAGTGCAAACTTGAAATTTTGTTTTCATCTTCCTGTCAAGACACTTTCTTAACACACTTTGGAGAAAAGTATTTGCTTAGAGAACTGTTTGTGGGCCCAAATTAAAAACAAAAATAAACAAGCATTTAAAAATCAGTCAATTAAAATATTCTTAAAATTAGGTTCTGTGGAATGTGGGAAATAGAGAGTAGGATTTTAGCTGTAGTGTTACTTAGGAGAATTTATGTTTCCCTGATCTAGTTGTTGCTTTTCTTTTCATTTATCTCAAGAGGGAAAGGATTTGAAGAACATGGTAGAAAGGGTGTTCGGCCTCCTAACTGATGCTTAAGTGATTAATTTAAAATTCTTAACGGCCCATGCTCTGCTCATGTCCATCTAACTGCCTACCACATTACTTATTACTGTGTCTTTTATAGTGTTCAAGAGCCTTGCAACAGTACATAATGTTGAATCTATGTGTATACCAAGTATTTATCATGCCATAGTCTGATCACTACTGAATACTTTTCTATCCCTTTAACTAGACTGTTTCTTATGGCTTCAAATACCCAGTAACTGGCACTTAGAATGCATGCAAAAAAATGTTTTTGAATGAGATATTGGTTGAATAAACTCTTGTTGGATGGGTGGATGGATGGAACATCAACTTGTAATACTAACCAAAATCAGAATAAATTTCAATTTACTCAGGTTTACCCTTCGGGTCTTCCTTTCAGGCAGCCTTTAATCTAATTCAGTGGTTATTCATTTAATTACCTGTTAATTAATTAACCCATTTTAATTAACTAATCCAGTTGATTAACCTTTCAAAGGTATGAATGTTTTCAGACGAGTTTTTGTTTACAGCGATAAAGGAGGGCAGGGGCCGAGGCCATGGAGGCCTTGGCTGTGGATGGATCGCTTCAGCCATGCAGAGCTCTGCGTGCTTGCCCTGCGTGTTTGCCCTACTCATGCAAATCAAACAGTGCTCGTCTGTGAGCACCAAGATATCCGCAGAAACGCACTGCTCCTGTGTTGTTTGTTTTCCAAATAGCAGCAACAGAATGCTTTGGGAAGAGGTCGTGAGCCACGTGGAGGAGGAAATGGGTCTGAAATGCCTGAGGAGGTGGGAAAAAAAGCGAGAGAGCCGAGCGATCTGGGAAGGAGAGGACTGGAGATGCCAGGAATGAGACCCGAGTCCCCTGCAGCCACCTCCGCCACAGTGACATTTTGCTGAGCCTCGGTTTCTTCATTAGGAAAATTTGGAGGTTGAACTGCTTAATTGTTGAAGCCCCTTCCAGCTCTACATTATCTTGGTGCTGCGGGAAACCCAAGTAAACAGAAAACGGTGCCTCCTTAGGCATGTGTTCCTCTAAAAACCCAGTGGGGGAGCATGAAGGCTGTTTCCAGCCCACTGTTTAAGAGCTACCAATGCACGAGCCGTCCTGTAAGCTCGGGGACATGGTTGGGACACCCCAGGAAAGCGAGTCTCAGCTGTGTGTGAGCCAGGGCGTGTGCGTGTGTGGCAGAGAGAACCAGAAAGCTCCCGGGCAGGCCCTGCGTCTTTGACCAGTTATCCTTGACCCCAAGAGAGCACCACTCCTGACACCGCCCCATTCAGGACCCGGCTGCCTCTTCATTATTTTAAATAAAAAATTTCCAAAACACTGCCTCTCCTAATTTCTTTTTTCAAAGAATGAAGAATTATCTACACCCATGGAATGTGCTCCATCCCACTGGATTCTTTGCCTCCCTGGCCCTTAATCCTCTGGTGTCAGAGACATGAGCACATTTTGCTGTTGTCTTTGTTTTAAAACTATCTATCATCTATCTATCTATCTATCTATCTATCTATCTATCTATCTATCTATCTATCTATCATCTATCTATCTATCTATCTATCTATCTATCTATCTATCTATCTATCTATCTATCTATCTATCCATCCATCATATCTATCTATCTATCTATCTATCTATCTATCTATCTATCTATCTATCTATCTATCTATCTATCTATCTATCTATCTATCTATCTATCTATCTATCTATCTATCTATCTATCTATCTATCTATCCATCCATCATATCTATCTATCTATCTATCTATCTATCTATCTATCTATCTATCTATCTATCTATCTATCTATCTATCTATCTATCTATCTATCTATCTATCATCTATCTATCATCATCTATCTATCTATCATCTATCTATCTATCTATCTATCTATCTATCTATCTATCTATCTATCTATCTATCTATCTATCTATCTATCTATCTATCTATCATCTATCATCATCTATCTATCTATCATCTATCTATCTATCTATCTATCTATCTATCTATCTATCTATCTATCTATCATCATCTATCTATCTATCTATCTATCTATCTATCTATCTATCTATCTATCATCTATCTATCTATCTATCTATCTATCTATCTATCTATCTATCTATCTATCTATCTATCATTATCTACCTACCTACCTACCTACCTATCTATCATCTATCTATTATCTATCTATCTATCTATCTATCTATCTATCTATCTATCTATCTATCTATCTATCTATCTATCATCTATCTATCTATCTATCATCAATCATCTATCTATCTATCATATGTTTTTGTTGACTTCAGAGAGAGGAAGGGAGAGGGAGAGAGAGAGAGAAACATCACTGACGAGAGTCATTGATCGGCTGCCTCCTGCACGCCCCCTGCTGGGGATGGAGCCCACAACCCTGGCATGTGCCCTGACCCGGAATCGAACCACGATCTCCTGGATCATAGGTCAGTGTTCAACCGCTGAGCCCAACGATCTTAAAGTGCTAGGAAGGGAAAAGTGATCAACAGATTCAAGGAAAGAAAGAGACCTGGTTAACACTGAGGCCACTTTTGGGGAAAGCACCTACAATTCCAAAATGAGAATCTTAAGTGCCATTTGCCTGGGAAAGATAGTAGCAGGGAGACAGATGTTTCTCTCATTATTTTCATTTGGTGGCACCATCGATGCTCTGATGTCGCTATCCGAGAGGGCCAGTGAGGAGCAGGACAGCTGTGAGTGACCTCTTCTCGTGACTTCCAGCAGGGCCCGGGGAAGGAAACTGTAGCTTTCATTTTTTCCTCTTAATTTAGGGACCATGGCTTTTAGAGTAAAGATATTAAACAATTATTTTTTTCTACATGAAATACCCCTGCCTTCCCTCTTTTCCCAGCTAGTATCTTATCCCATGTCTCTTGCTGGGTAGAAACTTTGTAAGAAGCCGAAAACTAAGCCAGGAAAATGGACAATGTCAGGGTCAAATGTATACTCAGCCTCCTCTTAGTCTATTTTGAAACAAACATGCCATTTTTCTTTCATATATACTAAAGGCCTAGCTAATTTATGCTGGGGTTTCACGGCATGTTAGCACCTTCAGACCTAAGTAATGACTTTTAGGTTTCCTTACCCAGTGAGAATGTGAGCATCATTTCCCAGGGTCACTCCAGCCCACCCTTGAGCGTTAGGCCCGAGCACCCATGGTCCGGGAAGTGCTGCATTCTTGTGTGCATTGGGCAGGATTTCCTGCAAAGGGTCAAGAAAACATACATATTTCCCCATTGTCTTTGTTTAAACTGTAGAAAGCCCTTGTGTCCAACTGGAGACCCTGTTAGTCACTGCCATGGCAACTAAGGAAGGTGGGCAGGTCACTCTTTGGCACTGGCTTTTGTTGTGTCATCTTCACAACAAAAGCAAATGAGAATACAAGGTGTTTGTGAATCAGCCCCTTGGCTCCCCATGTTCCACTCCCCTTCCATCACCTAGCCTGTAAAATGGGAAAACTGCAGCTGGAACCAAATGGAAGCAACAAACTATCAGCCAGGGCGCTGGAGGTACAGTTGGGGTTATTAGCGCTCATAGCATTTTTCACGCTACATCTCCTTGTGGATAATACAAAGAGTATTAGTATGTAGGGAAAGGGGGAGAGGGTCAGAAATAACTTTGTGAATCTTGAAGTGATAGCCTCAAGGTCTTGCCTAGAAGAAATAAAGTTCGAAAGGGGTAAGTACTGATGTAACATTGGGAGCCAGAAGATGGCTCTGTGATCTAGAATGTTTGGTACAGTGTCTAACACTGAGTTTGCAACAATAAAAACAATAGAAGCAGTGAGCAGAAAATCTTGGAGATGAATTTCAAGGTCAATAGATCTGAAGCTCTGTCCCCCACAACCTGGAGCTGGCTTCCTGTACTGCAGACATCTGCCAGCTGGATTTCTCTTATTGTCTAACCACTGTCTTCCTACCCCCACAGGGGCCTTTAAGCAGCTTGCACTTCTGGGACTTTGCTGGATTTGTTTGTGGCTATTTGGAGATGGACATCCATAGTGAACACATTGGGGCCATTTGCTAGGTCAGTGTTTCCCAGAATGGCTCCATTAGAAAGCTACGTTTCAAGGGCTTCTATCTCTATCTCTCAGAATAACTCATTTGCTATGGTTCTTCGTGTGCAGTAGAGGTCAATGCCTACTAGACTACTGAACATTGAGAAGACTTATAACAAGGCTGAAAATGAAAGTAAGTGTAAGAAAAATATTCTCAGTAGGGTTGCATGTTGGTTTTTGACAAAGGACCTGCCTGGCTTTTAGCAAGAGTTAATGCTGATAATCTAGCAAACAAATAAATGACAACAACCAAAGGGAAAGGAGAACTGGCCATAGGTGTAGGATCTTTCAATAGCGCCATGGCAGCTGGGTGTTTCCTAGGTGGGGGAGGAAGAGGAATCATCTGCCATACCATCACTACTGGGACACTGGGACACTCTGCTCTTTTCAATGAATAAAATCACCAGAAGGAAACTATGAGAAACACGAAGAAATAGCATTTCAGTAAAACCCAGAAGGTCAACGGTAAGTTGACTCTAGTCTGGAGAGCTGTCCGTTAGTTCTACTAGGATGGAAAAAAATGAATATTTTATTCTCATGCACATTTTCAGAAATGCTGCTTGAATCAGGCAGTGGTAAATTGACCCAGAATAATTTTACACACACACACACACACACACACACACACACACACACACACACACACAGAGTGGTGTCCTGGAATGACGACTAGAATAAAAAACTAGATTCCCATTCTCGACAAGCTCAAGGTAAGGTCTCAAGTCTACATCTCCACAAGCTTAGGCAAGTTAAACAGGCTGGGAAGAACCCAGTTAATGTATTCTGCCTAAGACACTGTTCCAGATTCTGTTTTTTTTTTCCTACCAGGAAGTTACATAAAGAAACTTAAATTCTCATTATTTAAAAACACACCAAAAATTTATATAATACAGCAGTCCAGGCAGTGTAACTGCCTAAAGATAAAAACTGTATGATTCTATTTATATAAAGTACAAAACAGTCAAAACTAACCTATGCTGTTAGAAGTCAGGATAGGACTTACCCCTGTTTAGAGGGTGGGAGTTAGTGATTCTAAGGGGCTTCTGGGGTGCTGGTAGCATTTAAGTTGCTGTTTTTGTCTGGGTGAGTACCTACAGTTGTAATAAACTTATGCATGCTTTTTTGTAGATATATTAAACTTCAATAAAGTTTTCTTTAATTACCCAAAGGTGACATAGACTTTAGTACAGAAATTCAGAGGAATCTCACACCAGGGTCTGGTCTACATTATGGAGAGAGTGAGACTGAAACAGGGATTCGATTGGTGGGGAGGATTTGAATCAGTGGAGCCCACGCAGTCTTGGAAGCCAGGGTTATTCCCAGACACAGTAGGCTCTCAATAAATAATTGGTGAATAAGTGAATGAAAGAATGAAATATGCACATTTTCCAAGCAAAAGATTCAGCTGCATGGTTTTATAGATCAGACAATTGGGTGGAGTTTCCAATTGTCAGGTTCTAAGCCTACTTCTCAGCAACTATGTTAGAGTAAATCAATCTATTGCTGTGATGCAGTTTTTATAAAGTTCAGGACCTCCCATTATGCTCCAGGGTACATGCATGTATATGTAAAGAAATACAGGTACACACTCTCCCACTTTGAGCCAATTTTTGTTGGGTAGGTTCATGCAGTTTCACGTCCATGTTCATTGATGGTGATCCTTATTAGTCTCCATTTTTAAGTGTACTATTTTGTAAAATTATTCTCTTAGGAGGTGTGTCTTTTCTGAGTCCTATAGTTCCCAATGCATAGGCACCTGGAATTCACTAGAAGGAGATCAGAGTAACCAATAAAGGGGTTTGGGGCAAACAAGAGGGGGCTTCAGCTGTCTGGTGACACAGCATCACGGGAATTTCCTCTGTCTGCTTTGACATCACCCAATGTGCCTGCTCTCTGTTTGGGACAAAAATCTGCTTAAAGAGAGTCACCGAAATTAGGGTCAGGATTTTATAAAAGTCTACTTTGTGTGTGTGTAAAACATCAGCCAATTTTGTCTGGGTATGAGGAAAAGAATTGTTAATCTTCCTCCCAGACTGCAAGGTATTTAGATATATCGAGCTTTGCAGTTTACTTTTATTAATTAGCAGGGACATCTGCATTAACAGGGGATCATTAATTTATGATCAGTGAGTCTCTCCCACCTCCAGCTTCCCTGATGAAAGAGAGTGAAACAAAAAGGAACTGTTTGATCGAGACTTCTCCCACAGGTTTAAAAGATGGCTCTTGAATAACATTAAAGGTATTGGTTTTGCTGTTATCTATCTAGTTTGTTGTGAGATAAACATATTAACCAAAAATGGAGGCACTAAATTCAGATTGGTAAATGGCTAATGTTGCCGTTCTCTAGAAATTCTAAATAAAGCTAAATGTCAGTAATGCCAACCCAAGGTGTACCATTTCTTAAAACTAAAATCATAGCTTCCTCTGAGGGACTGCCAGAAAATACAATCGAAATGATAAATAGTCGTTAGACTTACTCAGTTAGAGCAAGTCTCATCCTTCCATATCCATTTTCTTCTCTGTGTGAGTTTGAACCTTGGTGAGTTTTTCTGATACAATGTCCAGGAGGCAGACAGAATCCTCAGAAACAAAAAGATGCCTGGACCACAAATGTATTAGTGCCCTATTGCTGCTGTAACAAGTTACCACAAACTTGGTGCTTTAAAACAACGATCGTCTTGATGTTCTGGAGGACTGAAGTCTGACCCGGATCTCACTGAGCTAAAATAGTGGTATCCACAGGGTTTCACTCCTTTCTGGAGGCCTTAGTGGACAGTCCATTTCCTTGCCTTTTACCATTTCTAGAGGCCATCACATTCCTTAACTTATGACCCCCTTTGTCCATTTGCAAAGCCAGCAATGTCGAGTTAAATCCTCATATTGTGTTACTCTGACCCTCTGCAGTCCCATCTCCCCCGGGCTCTTCTCTGCCTCCCTCTTCCAGGTATAGGGGCTCTTGTGACTACATTGCTGCCACCTGGATAATCCAGGGTAATCCCCCCATCTCGAAACTCTTAACTTAATTACATTTGCAAAGCCTCTTTTGCCAGGCAAGGTAACATATTCAGAGTTTCAGGGATTAGGGCCTGGGCATCTTTAGGGGCCATTATTCTGGCTTCCATAACCATTTCTAGAATGTCTAAAAATAACATTCCAACATCACTTAGGATGTGGTGTATTCTTCCTCCTGAAAAATTCTGTTTTCAAGGTATACGTAGCAAACAAAGCCTCCAGATCTGTACCCACTAAACTATCCTATAGACAGACCCGGGCAGCCAACAGCAGGGTGTCTGCTTCCTTTGCAGTGAACTTGCCTCTGATCTGACCATGAAAAGGAGAGCAGGGGATGCACAGCGCAGGAAACAGCACTGTCTGGGGAGGGACCAGGCATTTCACAATGTGCTATTGTTGCTGTTTGTAAGACTCCACCGCAGTGTCAAGCATGGTCCTGTGGTACTGTTATATTTAGAAAATTTTATTTTTAAGAATTTTTGATCCATAGGGAAGACATATATGTCTTAAATTTGTTACACATGAAAGAAATAAGGGAGGGCAGCCAGGATGTCTTTCCATTGGCTTTATTCTGGTCTCTCTCCCCAAGAGGCAGACACATCTTGGACCCACATTTTTCTTCCCAAAAGTCATTATTTATGGACTTGAGTAAGAAATGCATTTCTGCCATGGCCAGGTAGCTCAGCTGGTTCGAGTGCTGTCCCGATATGTCAAGGTTGCGGGTTTGATCCCTGGTCAGGGCACATATAAGAATCAACGAAGGAATCCATAAAAAGGTGGAAAAACAAATCTCTCTCTCTCTCTCTCTCTCTCTTTCTCTCTCAAGTCAATCAATAAAAAAACAGTCCTTTCTTAAAAAAACCCAACTTTTTTTAAAAAAGCAATGCATTTCTTAACCATGCACTTTTTCTACTAATAGTCATAACGTGCTTTCATAAGCAAGCTTTTAAGTATTATTTGAATATGCTATATAATTGGTATTTTATATTGGAATGGTTGCATACATCTGACAGCCTGGCATGTGCTCAATACTTTAATATCTATGAAACTCATTCAATTTTGATTGGATTAGGAAAAATAAATGAAATAGCTACAATTGCAAAGGACACATGTTTAACCAGTCAGAAGTCTCTGTCAAGCACGCATTCCAGATGTGAATTTAGTATACCTGCAAATGCCACCTGGAATTCCTAACGTGAAATAAGATGAAACAGGGTCCATGTGGGCTTCTCAGAGAGAATCAGGGCAAAAGTGAGTAAAGGAAGATTTATTTCTCTGCCGGGCACATGGCACAGATTTCCTTTTGATGGTCAACTGTTTCCAACACAGTTAGACGGAGCCCTGGCGTTGCCAACTCCACCCTTCATCATAAACGTACTTAAAGTTGCAATAGGGATAAATGGGAGACATGTGCAGCCCACATTTTCATTCCCATCAAAGTGTCCTGGACAAATGAGAAGGAAAGACAGAGTGGTTTTATTTTTTTTCATATCCTACAGGTGGTTTCAGTTACTCAATCTGTTTGTCTAATTGCTCAAATGTTACCTACACAATATTGAGAGCAGATATTCTTTTTGTGAAGTCCCTTAATCAGCTTCTGAATGTGGCCTCTCTAGCATAACCCCCCTTTCCCTGTATCCAAGGGCTGAAATATGCCTGGTTCCTGTCTTACCTTTGCCATTCAGTCAGAAGAAGCTGGATTTGACAAGCATAGAGTTAAAAAAAAAATGACCAGGGGGCTGCCACCAGCTGTTGCTAAGAAAACAGCTGTAGCTCCCTGCGCAGGTAGCTTCCTCCTCTCACTTCATACCCCTGTGGTGTTGGCAGTAATTGGGAGGGGGTTACAGGGGGCATTTCTTTCTCAGGGGAGACAATGAGAATATTAATATTAATGCTATGGCTGCTCCTTCAGATGGAAATGGATAAGATGAAATGATTTAAAGAAGGCTTGATCAATCATTCCATTTCTTGGCAAGAAAATGATGCTTTGCATTTAAGAAAGCACATCTGGGTAGAATCACAGTGGTTAAAAGAATTGGGTGGTTGGCAACCAAAAATTCACCTCCTTGATAGAGTTGGATATCCCCCCCCCCTCCTCTGGGACTTCTAGCCCTGCTGGGGGCAAAAGCAAAACTTTGAAATGCTTTACTTGAAAAGATGTGCTCACATGTCAGCACTCTGTGTGTGACCTCGCGCTTACTGATTTATTAGCAGGGTCTACGAAGGCATCTGGAGTAGCTGGCTGACTTGTCTGATGCTGGAGAAAGGGTGGCCACCCCGGGAGGCTTTCTGACTCGGTGACCGCACATCTGGCCTGTGGAGCTCTTTCTGCTCCCACGACGGCTTGAGAAGTGTCTGCGACCAGGAACGCCTGGGAGCAGTGTGGACAGTCAGCTAAACCTTTCAAAGTCTGCGAGAGTCAAGAGGTGGCTGCTGGCTGTGACCAGGGCACCAGCAAGGCCGCAGCACAAAGGAACCGGCACATGGCAGATAGACACGGGTTTCTTAGGACATTAACTAGTTCAAGGTTTGGCTCCTGAATGCACAAGTGATGCCTTGTGTAGGAAACAAAAACTCATGGCCTCGGGGAGGGGGGAAGGGGTGGAGAGACGCTGCTCCTTTGACTGTTCTCTCTCTGAATAGTGATGACCCTGCATGGAGACATTTGTGACCTGCATCCCCCCTGCCAGATGCCAGACGGCCATTAGCTAACCAGAGAAGCAACCTTTCCTGTGACATTCCCACCACCCATCCACTCTCCCCGCTTTGTCAGAGCTGGGGGCAGAGAGCAAGGTGGGGCTCATCAGGGCAAAGTCAGCACAAGAAATAAATTTGAGGATTACGGGAAGGCAAAGGCATCTGACTCCAAGTCAGAATGAAGAGGAGGTAGGTCTTCAGAGGGCATCTCCCAACCTAACAGGAGTTGTAGGGATTATGGTCACATCCTAACAGGCATACCCCATCTTCCCAAAGAATATTTGCTCACTCAGTCCATATATTTATTCATAATACCTTAATTGTACACTCTCCAAATGCTACATTTATTTATTTATCTTTTAAAGATTTTTTTTTTGTGTGTGTATATTGATTTGTGGAGAGAGAGGAAGTGAGAGGGAGAGGGAGAGAGAAACATTGATGTGAGAGCAGCACCTCGATCGGCTGCCTCCTGCACGCCCCCTATTGGGGATCAAGTCCGCAACCCAGGCATGTGCCCTGACCGGGAATCGAACCAGCCACCTTTCGGGGCACAGGAAGGACGACGCCTAACTAACTGAGCCACACAGGCCAGGGCTCCAATTGCTACTTTTAATACAATGAAGCTCATCCTAAAATCCCTGGTAGAACAACCCAGTAATGTCTGTATCGGTTACAATTACCCATCTCCCTCTCTCCCTCTCCCTTATTCCTTACCTTATGTGATTCTTTGATGTTCTAGTCTTGCAAATTATTTAAAATGTCACCAACCTCATCAGGGAACAGTTTTATGTGCCTATTTGTACATGATGTGACAATCTTTGCTTTTTTAGGGAGAATTTTCTTGTTTTTCCCATTAGAATATAAGCTCCCAGTGCCTAGGCCCATATCTGGCGTTCAAGGGCTTGATGAATATTTGTTGAGTTAGTGAATGAATGAATATAAACCTATTCTTCACCCTCTAAGACACTGAGCATAACAAAGTACTATACGTATGACCAAAAGCAGAAGGCGGTAAAATACTGGCCAAGCTCCATCCGTAAGATGATGATGGGCTCCATTAGCCATGGTTCCGTTTTTGGACCACAAGCAGGTGAGACGCTACAAAGGCCTTCATGGAAACACGCATCTATACACGTGGTTTCTAAAGAAACCCTCTCCTGCTCTTTAGTACATTATGTTATTGCTATGGAAACAGCGATATTTTAAAGAAGAACACTGGAACTTTCCAAACACAGTATTTATTCTTCTTGTACTAGCAAAAGATGTGTTTTGCCTAAGAACTTGTTAGGTGGCCTGCAGCTAAATATAAAGAAACAGATTCTCATCATGTGTAAGTCTAGGGGAAACTTTGGAGCCCCGGCTCTTCAAGATACATTTTAAAATAAACTCGGTGCCAAACTGTAGACATATTGAGGCCTTCGATGGAACACTTAATATGTTAGGTTTGGTTTCTTAGTTAGAAAAACCATTTATGATTGAACCCCAGGAACACCCTTTGCAGGATTACAAGTTGGAACTGTCTTGGGAGAGCTAGAGGACCAACATCACGTGTTAATTTGCCTGTTACTTCATCGAGGTGGTCCTAGCCTTCCTGGGCTGGCATCACATCTTAGCCAAAAGGTTTGAGCAACAGCATGAACCAATGCCTAGGCTCCACCAGCACCAGAGAAGAGGAACCAGGTAGGATCAGATGAGTGTTATCGAAGGGCCCCTGAACGCTACGCACAGACATTCAGGATCAATGCATGGTATCAGAGGTACAATTTTGCCTTCCTTATTGATCTGTTCTTAAAGCAAATCTGGATAGATGCATTTTTAAAAACCTCTCTTCTTGCTGATAAAAACAATTAGGAGCAACTTGTTAAGCATCCTGTGGTTATAATTCTCACCTTGTATTATGTGCAGAATGGAGTTTAGCGTTCCAGCAATAAACACTTATTTGACAAAATGTATTGCTCCCATTATCGTTTGTAATTAGGTGTCTTCGTCTATGCAAGAGCTCAAAGAGCTTTACAAATAAAACATATTTGCAATCTCTAAGGATATAGGTAAATATATTTCATCGCTGGATAGATGAACAACAGGTTAAGTGATTTGTACAAGATTTTATACCACTTTTGGGACACACCTGAGAAAACACAAAACTCCTGTATTCGATCTACGCTTTGTGAATGGCAAGCATGCGACATATATGTCCCACTCTCCTCCTCTGTGACTTCATCAACCATCACAAGCTGACCACACACTGTTTCACACTGACCCTCACTCTCAGCACAACAGTCCAAGCGGCCTCCGTCTAGCAGGTGGAGTTGGCTATTGGCTAAATCTCTGTGCCTTCCTTGAGTTAGGCTGTTTCCCAAGTGTTTTCTACATTAGGAATGAAGTCACATAAAGGAGCACAGAGTTCGTTTGCATCCTTTCTTTCTATTATTTGCCGACGTTCACTAAAAGATGTTCTTGAAAATGTACTTACTGGTTCGTTCGTTTTCATTGGGCCTGGCACAATGACATTCTTAATACATTAACCCTGAGAGAGCAAATTTGCTAAAAATCCCCCTTCCCCCTATCCAGAGACAATAATATCCATCTAGTTCTCTAAGACTTCCCCAAAAGCCAGCACTGAGCCCTGCCTTTTTACTTACTGGTTTCCCATTGACAAGGGCACTTGTCCTTCCCCTTGGCCCCATGCCCCTCCCACTGATCCAGGACACTGCCCTTGTCTTCTCCTTCTGCCTTCTCCATGGCCTGCCTCCATGGTGTTGCCTCTGTCTGTCTTCTATTTTTGTGTCTCCTTTTACTAGATCTTCCCCTCCTCAGATTTTTAGAAGAAATCACCATCCTGTCTGGCTCCATGGCTCAGCCATCCTTCTACATAACCATTGTTGGCTCCTTTCCCCATCCATTTTATCAGAGATTCCAAATCTTCATTGGTCTTCTCAGTCTCCACCCTCTGGATCCCTTGACTCAAAAGATGCCAGACCTGTCATGGGGAACACACATGCCACTAAGCATGGCCTCTCCAGCTCCTCTGAGCTCTGCCTGAACTTCTGCATCTATTTGTTCTTGACTTGGCCCCACCTTCTTTCTCCACGACGCCTATCCTTCCCCTTGGCCCCATGCCCCTCCCCTGACCCAGGACACTCTGCCCTTGTTTTTCCAGCCCTCCCTCAACGTACCTTCAAAATCTTTTCTTGGACAAATTCCCCTGAGCCTAGAAATGACATCATGAGTATTTCACACTGCAAATAAGCAAACAGGGACACAACAAAACAAATGCTTCCTTTGGACTTGAGCCTAACGCCGGTGCCGCATCCCACCTCTGCTTTCTCTCCTGCTTCCTCTGCCAGGGGTAAGATCCTGCCTACTCCTGAAGACCCAAATCAAATGTACCTTCCTTCCCCTAATGCAAATAGTCACAGCTTTCTTCAACTTGGGTAGCATCCTGTGCCTCTCTTACCAATACCTTGTATTTTTTCTTGTGTCATAATTATGTCTTCTCTCGTAACTCCTGGAAGTTAAATAAGGTCAGAATCTGTACTTCCCAAAGTGCCCAACATGTGCCTGTATACAGTAGGTATGTACTTAGTCACCAGCATCGAGAGAGATTAGGAATCTGAAGCTGGAGGGTCTTAGACACCTGGCATAAATCACAAAGCTCGTAAATGGCAAAGTTGCCACAAACTTTAGTGCTTTTTCAACTCCTTGTACAAGTCTCGTAGTCTCAAAAGTTTTACTGCAACTGAGTCACAAGTGCATCATTTTGTGATTCAAGTTTCTTTAAATGTCTGTTTTTCAAAAGCTTTTCAAATGCTTTTGTTTCATGTTGCACATAGTAGGAGCCAAATAAATGCTCAGTGAGTGAAAAGGTAAATACGTTTTGGATGATAATGCCCACAAAGCTTAAATTTGTTAAGGGTGGGAATCAGAAATGTTTCTGTGGGCGAGAGCCCCACGGGAGGGGTCCATCTGCATGCCCCCTGAGGCCAAGTGTGTGCTTTGCTGGGGACGATGGGCCTTCTAATAAACAGAAGAGGTGCCCCTCGGCCCAACCATTCTCCTTGCTTTGCTGCATTTCCCTATTTAGGATTTTGACAAGTTAACATGTTTTTAAAATCACAAAGTGTCATTTGTTCTTCAAATCTGGTCGTCAAATTCTGATCCTCAAGGTCTGAGATGAAAATATTACCAGTCATAAGAAGAATAGTAGATGATTTAGTTCTGCTTCCAAATTTCATACCGAGGAAGCAATTTCAAATGTCGAACCAGGAGAGCAATTCCAGATAATTAAAGACACCGGTCAAGGCTATTTTATTATCCACTTTCTATAAGGCCAGGCGGAATATAAATTTCAATATGGGTCCAGTTGGGGACATCACTGCTGAAGAGAATTTGGGCACCTCCGTTGCTTTTCAGGTTATTTACAGTAATTGATGCTCACCTGGATCTGAGCTTCACTGTACTTGACAATGATAGGATTATGTAAAGATCTCCTGGCACCGCAGGTATTTTCGGGAGATCAAAGTACAACCCCTGGGTAATAAGCAGTTTGCAAGTGCTGAGGAATGTACACTGTGATCATTCTGAACAGGGATGGTGAAACCATTCACCTGAGCTCAGAAGACGAGCCTATGATCCAAAGAGTACAAGGACTCTACTGCACTTTAAAAAAAAGAAAAAAAAAGGTTCAGGCCCAGCTGGCGTGGCTCAGCGGTTGAGCATTGACCCATGAACCAGGAGGTCACAGTTCGACTCCCGGTCAGGGCACATGCCTGGGCTGTGGGCTCTGTCCCCAGTAGGGGGCATGCAGGAGGCAGCCGATCAATGACTCTCATCATTGATGTTTCTCTCTCTCTCTCCCTCTCCCTTCCTCTCTCTGAAATCAATAAGAACATATTTAAAAATAAATAAATAAATACATACATAAAATGGTTCAGGAGAGTGTTCGCTGTCAGAAGAACTGCCTCATTGAAGAGGCTCTCAATAGAGTAGTCACGTAAAGGTAAACTCAATGGTATGAATGAATGATTGAGCATAGGCGGGACAGCCAGAGGCTGGTTGTGCTTGTCTTTCATTCCTCACTGAAAGGCAGGAGCTGCATTTCATATCTGCAGCGAGGAGCTATAGGATTGAAAATGGAGATTAAAATATATCGTCATTGCTTTTGTCAAACGAACAGATTTTCTATATAAAAGGGACCTGTAAGCATAATTTAGGGAAGGTTTTGGCAAGAAGAACCACTTACAACCCCAGCTCCCAGCTACCTTACACAATTTGTCTCCCCAAGATGGATATTTTAATCTCTAATTTATTAAAAGAAGAAATGTTGGAATGTTGGTTAGATTGAAATCATTTGTCAGATCACGAAGTCCTCATAACATTTCTCAGCCTCAATAACACATCTGCTCTTAGAATGTGGTCTCTTGATAATAGCTGTCTGAAAGTGTCTGAATTTAGGGATTATTTGAGACAACAGATTTCCTTCTATTTGGAGTTGAATGAGGCATCTGCTCCCCCACCGTTAGCCTTGTGTGCTGGTCTCAAGGCATTCATAAAAGGGCAGATGATTTTGAACATGATGAGAAGCGAAAAAGACCTCTGTTGACAATATGAGATTTGGAAAGAGGAATTAAGAACCTTTAAAGGTAGTATTTTCTGTTTAGAAATATTATCCCCCAGACCCTTCTCCAACCTGGGGAGACCCGGTGGCTAGAAGGGAAGGAGCAGGAAAGCACTCCAAAACCAGCAATTGAGAGAAGACCTTGATAGAATGCTAAGTAGAGATTCACAAAATTGTAATCTGATTTGATTCAGTACAACCAACAGAACTCAGTGGAAACGGGCGACCGAGATCATTCCTAAGACCATATGCCAAGGGTAGTGTCCAACTGCAGGAGCAGACTAAACAGAATAAAAAATAATAAGTAAAAATTACCTTCTCTGCTTGACTTCCAAGAGGGAATGTTCCAAAAGATGAAACCATAGCAAAAACGTTTCTGTAACTTCAAGGATAAACTGGAGACACAAAGGAATGCAGGCCAAGAGCTCGAACCTCTTTGCGGGTGTTTGACTTTATAAGGAAGAGGCCACTATCAGCTTCCTGTCTCCATTTAATTATAAAAATTACCACGTATAGTTGGGCAAGTTGCCCTTTTGTTCCCACACCCACCCACGAAATATTCTTTGCATTTAGAAAGAAGGAAAAATTTTAGCTGAGCTTCCTGATATTTGCATATTGCCATCCTACGAATAGCTGCACAGATCGCATTAATGGACACATAGCAACAAGGAGATAACACTTTGGGTGATAAAAACTAAACTCTTCCTCTGAATCATCCATATTACATGTACATATACATCTACACAAATAATACGTGTATTAGATAGGCGGCGTTTTAAACGGAGCTAGATTCTGAGATTGTGTAAGAGTAACGAAGCACAGACAATGGGGCCTCCTGAAAAAATCCAGCTGTCCAATCACTCACCATGTAAGACAACACCTTTCTGTCCAGGAATAAATACCAGTGTTACGAGAAACACCTCCCCAACTGTCTTTTGTTTTTCAAGGTGTCCTTACTTGTTGATCACTCTGTTAAAGTGTGACACCACCCATTACCCTCCCTCTGGGAGCCTTTTTGTCTCCGGATTTTCTCTTGGTATCTCTTGGACAGCTCTTCCCCAAATCCAGATTTTCTGCTTCCTCAGAGAGGTCCCCGGCGGTCCCGGGTTGGAGGGTCAGGAACCACATCCTGGGGGGACTTTGCCTATGTGTGGGGTCCCAGAGATTGTGACAGGATACTGGCATTTACTGGGAGGAAGGTAGAGGGAGGGGGTAGACAGAACAGTTCCAAAGGACAAGGGCTCATTATGCCAAAACGCAAACAGCACAACGCTGCAGAGAAACACTGGATGGGAAAACCAATTTCTTGACTTTACGTTCATTATTTCTGAACGCCTACCCGTGAGCACTGTGCTTCAACTGGGGGCAAATCTCCTGTGTACACCCAAGCCCCCAAGTCTGTCTCTCCCGCCTTGTCACTCCAGGCCCTTCGTGCCAGTTGTGGCCCAGACGTCCCCATGGGCGGTTCAGGCTAAGATCTGCCCAGAAGCCTGGCAGATGGCTCATCTTTCCTGCTTCTTTCTCCTTTCTCATCACATCCAAGTGATTGAGTTCTGCCAGTTCTCTTTAACTACAACATCTTCTGGAAATGGCTCTTTTTGATTGCCGCAGCTACCGCTTAGCAGACACCCGTGTACCCCATTTCTCTCCTAGCTGGCCCCCCAAATCAGTTCCTGCCCTTTATTATCCATCCTGTACACTACTGACACAACAGTTATCGTATGGAATCAGTTCTGATCATCTGCTCTGATGAATCTCACCGTTGGTTCTCACTATGACTTCATCCCACCCTCCAGTGGCTCTCATATCTGTCCCATTTCACCTTCATCTTTTACTGTCCCCTGGTTTAGACCTTCTGCCCATCCCAGCTTATCTCCTTGACAGCATAGTGTGACGTTTCCACACTTTTCTCAGTACCTTTGTGCCCATCACTAATGCTGGCCCCCCCACCCCTGCCACACACAGGCTCAGCGACAGTCCCGAGTGAAGCCATATCAAAGCTTGAGAAAAAAGGAAAGATCAGTAATACCCGTCCTGTCTTTCTTTAAAACTTTGCCATTGTTTTTGTTATTAAATTTTGGTATTGAGATTTTTAAACATACTGCATCAAAATAGTCTTTATCTTGATGCTTGAGCTTTGGGCACCCCTTCAACTTTGCACCAGAGGCAAATGCCTCACTCACTTTGCCCTAATCCTGGCCCTGCTCTGTGCCTTCCCCTTCTCCCACTCTGCTCCCCAGCGAGGGGTCCCTGATGAAGATCTTCAGAGCTGAGAGCCCCTTGATCTAATTCTGTCATCAGGATGACTCATGGGGCTGTATGTTCTTGTCATCTGCAGGTTTGGGGTATTTGGTCCTCTCCTAGGACCAAGGTTCCTATGCTGTGCTCTTCTCGGGGTCAGTGCCCTGCCCTCTGCTCAGTGGATACTCAATAAAGGCCCATGAGCAGCACAGAAGAGCTGGACAGTGATGGGACCTTCAGAGGAGACATCAGAATGCAATGATAGGAATGTTGGCCTTCGGGAACGTAAGAGAAACAGGCAAACAAAATATCCTCATATTATTCCACTATCTGTGACTAAGCGAGGGTCAGTTTGTCAGGAATCCTGGAAGAATTCATTCCCATAAATAGAAGAGCAAACCGGGCAGTGGCACCTTCACCGTGGTATGGTCGCTTGGAGGTAAGTCTGAGCACCCCCTGGGTTGTGCTGGGCCCCCTCCCATTAGTCACTTTCAAATCTGCCACTACCAACTGTCACGGACTCCTTCCATTCAAACAATCCATCGCTTTCGCAATGAAAAAGGGTTGGGACAGCTCCCCCTACCTCGGTGTGAAAACACATGGCTCTGGAACAGCAAGGTTAAGTATTCCTGAGGCATGTGGCAGAATAAATTAGTTTCATCTCGCTAAAGAAGGAAGGCATACCGTGTTTGAAGATAAGCACCCCTGAATCCGAAAGTGGGACGTTGGGTACTGAACAGGCCTTGGTGTCCCTGCTTTGAAAAATGAATAAAATCAGAAATTTGGGCTCTTTAACTCCACGCTCCTAACAGTTCTCCTCTCTGCCCCCTCCCCTCTGATGGCATTTAATTGGATTCTGATATTCAAAGAATGGGCAGCTGGGAATCTAGGTCAAACCCCCTTCCACTTTCCTCTGTGCCCCCTTCTCCACCTCTACCTACCTCCACGCCACCTGCTGCCCTTTCCAGCTGCTTTCCTGCCCTTTCCCACCCAGCCCCCCTGTCGCATATCCAGATATGGCTAATAGCCCTAATGGTACAACAGCAAAACTGAGTAAACTTGATGGCGATAAATTATTTCTCTCTATATACACCTTTCTAAGTAGTTTCAATGTGTGATACTTTTTCTGCAGCGCAAACACGTAAATTATAGATGGGCTGTTCCAGGCACTTCTAAAACGCAATAACTTCTCTAAGATTTGATTATTTTGAACATTAGACAGGTGGAGGTAACAAATATCTGGAATAGGAATATAAGCAAACCTGAATTCTCTCTTGCTGTTACACTGGGACTCACCCACCTCCCCAGTTTTAATAGGTTACTCAAGAGGCATGACATTGTCTGTCCCTCTTAAAACGCAGCAGTTCCCTCGGGGCCACCAGGATGTTGGAGGAAAGTAGCTGAGCTCGCTCTGGGTCTATGTTTGACCCATCGCCCCTCCCAGCAGCCTCCCCCCTACCAAGTATTAGCTCAACGGGTCTCTTGGCATCAATAGAACTTCTTGTGCAAAGTTGTGCATTTACTGAACAAAAGTTCTCCTATTTTAAAAATAACTGGTAAGCAGTTTTGTATCATGAACAACTGAAAAACCAAGAAGAAAGCCGTTGGAAAACCATTATATATCTGTCCAAACAATGTTTCCTATTTTCTGACCTCCAAACAATGACATTGACAGAAACCAGGGTGAGGCAAGGATAGTGGTTTGGTGAGCTCAGGTCTTAAAAGAAAATACACGGAGAGAAACAAGATGGCGGCGCAGGTAACCGCTGCACCCGCCGCCTCCCGCAACCACATCAAAACGACAACTAAACACAGAACCACCATCGCTCAGAGCCTCCTGAGACCTGGCTGAACAGAAGCCCCACAATCAGGGAGCAGAAGAAGCACCGTGACCGGGAGGAGGGGCGGAGACGCGGGCGGATCGGGGCTGGATCAGGAGACGCGGCCGCGGCCCACACCCGGTGCCGCGGGTAAACCCGGAGGGACATCTTGGCGGTGGGGGTTTCCCGGGGGAGTGAGGGGTCCCAGCCCGACAGCAGGCCCCCAGCCCAGGGCTCCAGGGCCCAGCCCAGGGCTCCAGGGCCGGGAAGAAGTGTCCCCACAACTCTGGGCTGTGAAACAAGCAGGGACTGAGGGTCCCAGAGGCTGCGGGAGCCCCAGCAGCTCCTCTAAAGGGCCCGGCACGGACTCACTCGGACGCTCCCTCTGAGCCCAGCGCCGGGAGCAGCCGGAAAGGACCCGGGACACTCGGGGAGGAACTGACCTGCCTGAGATCCGGGCGAGAGGCGGAGGGTGGCTTCCTCCGGGGCAGAAGAGAAGGCAGAGGCCATGGCTCCTGTGGCGAGTCCTCCCCGCACAGCCGGCAGGCAGGCGCCATGTTTGAGTCGCCAGCGCCTGATTCCCACCGTTGGCCCCGCCCCGTGATCCCCGGAGGCCCCGCCCCTCCCCACCTGCAGGCTCATCCGGGCCATTTCCAGGGGCTTTTCTGTGCAAGTGGCCTCTCGAGCCTCATGCTTAGGACTTTCCTAAAATCTCTCAAACAAGCAGCAGCTGCCCCATATGGCTTGATAAGCAGCCCCAGGCCTGGCACTAGCAGCAGCCTGCATTGGCTCATAGCTGGGCCTCTCCTGGGCACCTCCAAGCCCAGCACAAGTAGCAGCCAGCTACAGTTTGCTGTGCAGCTCATGCTGGGGGGCCCTGGGCAAGGCACTGGCACAGGCTGACTCTGCACCTCCCGGGAGGCCCCAGAGACAGTGCACCTGGTGATCAGACTCGACCACGCAGGATTACAACCCTACCACATCCACGAATGACACTCAAGGGGCGCACTTGGTGAACACCAAAGCCCCACTGAAGTAAATCCTGCTCCATGGGGGTGTCTCCAGCACAGCAGCTCTCTGGCTGTAGTTGCAGCTGGTCCTCACAGCTGATTGGCCTGGGGGTCAGTTCCTCCCAGTGACGCCAACAGCAACCAAGGCTCAACTACAACAAGACAGTGCACACGGCCCACACGGGAGCACCTAGAAGGCCCAGCTCAGGGGGCTGGGGAGGCAGAGCCACTGGACCCTACAGGACACCTACTACACAAAGCCACTCTACAAATTCCAGGAGACATAGCAGCTCTACCTAATACATAGAAACAAACACCAGGAAGCAGCCAGAATGTGGAGGCAAAGAAACATGTCACAAAGGAAAGAACAGAAGAAATCTCTAGAAGAGGAACTAAATGAAATAGGTCCAAGCAAGCTAACAGATAGAGAGTTCAGAATGCTGGTTATAAGGATGTTTAAGCATACTATTAGGGAAATAACTGAGAAAATCAATAACATGATAAAGTACCAACTTGAAATGAAGGCTACACGAACTGAAATGAAGAATAATTTACAGGGAATCAACAGTAGAGTAGAGGACACTGAGAATCAAATCAACAATTTGGAACATGAGGAAACAAAAAACACCCAACCAGAAGAACAAAAAGAAAAAAGAATCCATAAATATGAAGATAGTATAAGGAGCCTCTGGGACAACTTCAAGAGGCCTGACGTTTGTATTATTGGGATGCCAGAAGAGGCAGAAAGAGACCAGGAGTTGAAAACCTATTTGAAAAAATAATTACAGAAAACTTCCTTTACCTGGAGAAAGAAATCGACTTACAAGTCCAGGAAGCACAGAGGGTCCCAAACAAGAGGACCCCAAAGAGGCCCACAGCAGCCACATCATAATTAAAATGCCAAAGATTAAAGACAAAGAGAGAATCTTAAAAGCAGCAAGAGAAAAGCAGTTAGTTACCTACAAAGAGGCACCCATATGACTGTCAGCTGATTTCTCAAAAGAAACTTTGCAAGCCAGAAGGGAGTGGCAAGAAATATTCAAAGTGATGAAAGACATGGAACTACAACCAAGATTGCTTTACCCAGCAAAGCTATCATTTAGAATTGAAGGTCAGATAAAGAGCTTCACAGATAAGAAAAAGCTAAAGGACTTCATCACCACCAGACCAGCACTACAGGAAAAGTTGAAGGGTCTTCTTTAAGAAGAAGCTAATGAACAAAAAAATCTGACGAACTAAATAGATCCAGAGACATTAATGCATGCAACAGACGATCATATTTCAGAGGAAAGAGGGAAGGGGGGTGGAGGGTGGGAAGAGATTAACCAAAGAAGTTATATGCATATATGCATAACCCATGGACACAGTCAATAACAGGGTGAAGGCCTGGGAAGGGGGGTGGGAGCAAAGTGGAGGGGATCAATTGGGGGGAAAAAAGGGATACCTGTAATTCCCTCAACAATAAAGATAAATTTTTTTAAAAAAGAAAATACACGGAATGTGTTTTATTGAAGCATAAATAATATGCACCTAGGAAAAAAAGGAAGGAAAAACACACAAGGAGATCCAAAAGAGTTTCAGGGGCATATCAAAATATGAGGTGGTATAAGTTCCTTTGGCTGCTATAACAAATTACCACCAACCTGATGGCTTCAAACAATAGATGTTGATTCTCTCATAGTTCTGGAGGCCAGAAGTCCAAAAATCAGCATCACTGGGCTGAAACTGAGGTGTCAGCTGCTGCTGGGCTCTCTCCCGAGGCTCTAGGGGACAATCCATCCCTTGCCTCTTCCAGTTTCTGGTGACTGCTGCCATTCATGGTCTCATGGCCACATCACTCCAATCTCTGCTGGTCACAGTGCCTCTTCCTCTCCCATCTGCGTCAAATCTCCCTAAGCCTCTCCCTTGAAAGGACACATGTGATTATGTTTAGGGCCAGCCAGCATAATCTCAAGATCCTTAATCAGATCTGGAAAGCCCCTTTTCCCATATAAAGTAACACTTACCAATTCCAGGGATTAAGACTTGACATTTTTTAGGGTAGTTATTTAGCCTACTACAGAAGGCTGATGACAGAAATGGCTTATTGGGCCATGTTTAGAGAGAGATGATGAACACAGAAAGAAGGGATAGGCTTATTTCTAAGCAATGGGAAAAAAATGGAATGAATCATTTCTATTTGGCTTCTAGTTTTTCCAAATGGGAGAATGAATGGTCTTCACATTGGAAACGACTGAACACATCAGCAGACAAAGACCAACTTGAGTGAGGAGCCACTAAGAGTTGGTGTTCAGCTATTTTTCTGTGTGAATTTAAACTTGCATCTCAGGTTCTAGAAGAAATGGCAAGTGTGGTCTCAGGATCCCACTGCCAGGAAACTTCACCCCTCCTGTGGTTTCTCATCCTTCAGGTCATGACTTCAATGTCACTTCTTCCGAGAGTGTTCCCTGACGACCCTAAGGATTTATCTTTCCTTACGCTGGCCTTCACCAGCCTGTCCCCACCTGGCACAGCCCTTGATACACAGGAAATGCTTTATCACTACTTGCTGAATGGATAATCATAGCTAACCCGTTTGAGCATTTTGTATGTGACAAACACACTTCTGGGTGCTTTAAGGAGTTACCATGAACTTGCTTAGGAAGGAAGGGACGGAAAACAGAGCAAGAAAAAGAGAGACGGAAGGAAGGAGAAGATAGGTTGACAAATGTCTCCATTTTCAGAAGAAGAAATAAGAAATCAGAAAACTAAATATTGGTAATCTTGATATTTATCCCCAGGAAAAATCTAGAATGAATTATTAGGATGGATGGATCCATGAAAGAGCATGAACTTAGGTCCCTCTAAACCTGTTCCACGAGTACAGGGCGAGTAGAAACAGACGTGGGACAAAATAAGGAAAACCCAAAGCCCTCAGCCTCCTGTATGCTTGACATGAGTTACATTCTGCTCAGCCAGAGACCAGAAAAAAAAAATTGTTGTCACCATCTAATGCTCCAGTCCCAGAAGTGGGGTGTCCCAGTTATGGGAATACTAGAATTAAGGGCAAATGGCAAAGTGGAAGAAACATGAGTCAAGGCGACCTAGGTGACCGTGAGCACATTGCTTTAAATGGTTAAGGATTTCTTTGTTGCCTGGCCGGGCGTGGCTCAGCGGTTGAGTGTCGACCCAGGATCCAGGCGACTGGGGTTCGATTCCCGGTCGGGGCACAGGCCCGGGGTGCGGGCTTGATCCCCAGTTGGAGGCATGCAGGACGCAGCCGATCAGTGACTCTCATCATTGATGTTTCTCTCTCTCTCTCTCCCTCTCCTTTCCTCTCTATGAAATCAATAAAGATATATTAAAAAAAAAGAAAAAAAAAAGGATTTCTTTGTTTACCTGAATAATACATGCCCAAAGGAGTTATTACAGAGATTAAAATAAATAAAGGGCCTGGCTCAAGGTAAGTTTTAATAACGTGAAGTCGCTTCTTCCTCCCACCTCCTTTCAACCTCTGGGGTACTTTGTTCAAGGCCCATCACGGGTGGCACAGTGAATTCAATGCTGGCCACTACACTTTAAGGAACAAAATGACAAACTATAAGTATGGCCACAGGACAGATACAGATAGGTGAAGGAGCTGAAAACGGCCTCTCATTAGGATAATAATATCTTATGTTTCCATAACACCTTATAATCTTCAGAAGGTTTGATCCCCAGGCAAGCAGACAAATGCTAACATGATGTTCCATACATGAATCTATAAATTCCCAGAGAGATTAAGTGGCCCCCTCCAAATGTCCCATCGCTCCTAAATAGCCAAGGTGTGAGAGAAATGTAAGTTTTCTGAACACTCTCCTAGCAATTTCCTCTTTATTACCCACCTTCCCTTATGAACAATGGTAGAAGGAACCGAGAAATATTCTGGAGCTATCTAAGGGAAGACATGATAACTGCCTTCAAGTATTAGCAGGATTGTCCTGTAGTAAAGGGGACAGACAACTTGCCCAAGTAGGGACCAGGATTAACAGGCGGAGGCTGTAGCTGGCTCGACATTGGGGGACCTTGGGAACTACTGGAGATGATCAATATTAGACTAAGGCAATGAGATATTCCGGATGCAAAGCAGAGATGTCTGCATTGGAGTAACAGCTGAACCACATTCACTCATTTATTCCATTGTCAAACACACAACTATTGAGCAAAACCCTCGTGCTGGGCATTGAGGGAGATAAGAGATCTGTAAGATCTTGTCCCCGACTATGTATGTCACCTCAAATGCCCCCAGCAACTTTAGAAACCATGAGCGTTTGACATTTCTATTTAAACAGATTTTTAAGACATGTGGGAAAACACAATTGGCAACAGTGGAGACTTCAGCAGCTGACAGCGCTGCTTCCAGCCACCGAAATGCTGCCTTATTTTCCAGTATCGAATGGACACACGAGCAGGCGTGCGTGGCCGTGTGAGCTGCGTTCATCCTTCCAAGCTGGAAACAGGCAGCGAGACCGGGTGATGGCTTTTGTCGTCCCCTGTCCGTCCCCAGGGGGGACTCCGGCTGCTTTCCTTCTTGGACAGTCGAGAGCTCGAGCTGCGGTGTGTGCGGTCAGCTTGGTTCCCTGAATTTTTTAAATGGAACCATGGGCTGTTCGATAGCACTTCAACCTTTGCATTTCTAATCCCTCTAAATTACAAGCATTTATTTTCTGAAACATGCAAAGATCACTGTTTGCCTCGAATTACAGAGGGATCTGAATTATGCCGGCATCACACCAGAACACAGAATTGTGGAGCATATGAGACAGAAACCTGACGCTCAGTTCTCTGCGATGTGTTAAACGGGGGGGAAATTGTACTGCTGTGTAAAAAGCTGGATCATCACTCTCAGGCCTCAGAGTACAAGATTAAATTAATAAAGGAAACAATTGAAAAGGTGCCCACATATAGAAACCTCCAAAGAGAGTCCAGGGGAGGTAATGAAGAGCTGAGAAATGAAATAAAAACAAACTCTATTAAACCGTTATGGAATTTATAATCTGGATTAAATATGGATTTTGCTCAAATCCATAACTCATGTATATTTTTCTAAATGAGTGCGTTGACGTGTGTTTGGGACGTTAGGAAATTGTTGCTTCTTAAAAAACAGACTATTGCACTCAGGGAATGCTGTTTTCTATGATCGAAAGAAAAAAGACAATAATTATCTTTTCTAGTAAATTAGTTTAAAAGGCTAGACCTGATGGTTCACAGGCAATTTGCAGCCCACTAGATTTTTCCCAGGCCTTCTCATATTTGTTAGTGTCAAAATAATAATGCAGCTGGTAAGCTGTCAGAGTCTTAAGAAATCTCCAGAAAACAGTTCTATGGATCAGAGTTCCAAATTTTATTAAAATTCTGACTTTCCACAGACTGGTTTCTTTTTGACTTGATCTCAAACTCCATCTCCCTCCAAAGTACACAAACTTACGATGTTAACAAAGCAGATTGCTTAACACAGTTGGGCTAATACCTTCCACAGGTGTTAGTTGAATAGATCTTGAATTCCTGATTCATCTGCTGCATAAACCAGGATTTTTTCCTTTGATTAATTATTAACTACTTCAAAAAGTAAAAATTTTAAAATTCATTGTTTCCAAAAGCTGTTGTTTTATTTCTTAAGCTTTCAGAATGAGCTACAGATTTAAGCGCTGGCCAATGATTAAAAAATTTCCCTTCCCTATGGGATCAATGAAAAGGGGGGATTTTTTTTTTTCCCCTCTTTTTATAGGTTTATAGAATTGAATCTTTTACCTTCAGCATAGGAAAGAGACTGGTCGAATTGTATTTAATTAACAAATATTAAATCAGGGTACTTGATTCGTGTCCTTCCTTCTGCACTGGCTCGTTTCTTGTCTGAACTGTCATTTCAAGGTTCAGAGTAATGGAATCTATCCAGTTCTGACTCTTGGGCATCTCTGACTGGGGTCTGCATACTGGGGGCTACATGGTGCATCTCAAGCGACTTGTCACTAAGAGCATGTAATGCCAGGATATTATTTAGAATCATATGATGACTACAGAATCCTGTGCAAAAGAGGCCTGGACTCTGCCTTTGGCTCTTTACTTCTGCTCAAAGGAAAATCTATCCCATGGTTTAAAGGGCTCCAGTGAAACAGACTCCATCATTTTCAAGATGCACTTTGCATCTTGCAGTTCTCTACTACGGGGAAATCTTTTATACATTGAGCAGAAATCTTTCATATTCCAGCAAATCTCCATTTAGCCCCCTTCAGTTTATGAAGAGCATTTAGCATCCTCTGGGGGAGACTGTCGTGCCCAGGAAGACCAGAATCAAATACCTCTGTAACCTGCCGTGGGATCTTCCCCCAAGGCTCCACTCAAAGGCTCTCATTATGAATGATTCGCTTCAAAGTCCAGAGTTCATGGTTAACCCCTTCAAGAAATGTAAAGGACATATTTTCATGTGCAGTAGAAAGATTAAAAGTGCTGTTTTAGGTGTCAGGCCTTGGCCCCTGTTCTGCCTGTGATTTTATTAGTTGTGTGATCTTGGCCAAATTGCTTACTAGGGTGGGAGGAACACCTTCCACAGAAGCTTGTTGAAAAAATAACTAGTGCACCTTGAAAATGATGGAGCCTGTTTCACTGGAGCCCTTTAAAAATGGGGTAGATTTTCCTATCCCAGGTGCAGTGAGAGAATGCACAGAAAATGCTTAGCACGCTGCCTAGTACACAATAAGGCCTCGATAAATAGTAGTTAGTATCACTTCAATAATGCATAAGCTTGGCTGTCAAATCTATAGATGTAGAGGTTGAATTGTTATAACCTTAGGGAATCACCGTGAGCTGAAAAGTTAGCTTCTTGATGTAATTTTAAAACCTGTATGGTATCCAGGTTGAGATTTAAAATTGGTCCGCATCAAATGATTCTAACAACGGCATAAGCACCCCCATACCTTGGGAATTTTTGAGTGGACAGAGGTTTAAATGATCTAAGAGATGGCCCATCCATGCTGAATTTTTTTTGCAGGTGATTTGGGCTCTCTGGGACAGTCCAGTGTTTTGCAAATTTCTTTTTAACTTACTGAAAAATGTCAACATTTTATTTAACCCATGTAGATGGGTAGGACGAGAGAATGTTCCGGTCAAATCAAATGTCAAAGGAGGGGAAGGAAGGCCTTAGGAGGCGATTTCTAGGATATCGTCTGAAATGTGAAATGTGAAGGGAGGGTTGATTGAGTAGGGAGTGTGGTTACGACGAGAAGATGTCCAGGGAGCAGATGAAATGGTTGCTGCTGGTGGCCTGACTTTGGGTTGGGCCCTGCTTTGGCAGGGCCATCGGAAATGTGGGGCAGAAGAAGGGAGAGCCTCAGGAACACAGTCACAGGCACCTTCGGGTTGGGAAAAGCTTGGTTTGTACCCACATCTTAGAGAGGATTTCACGATGTGTTAATTTGTGCTGAGCTGGAGATGGGGAAAACACTGTCCTCAACTACACTTCTACTTTCCAAAGCATCAACCATCAAATGATATTTTTTAAAGACTCTTTAGGCCACTTCATATAATTAGGGCACAATTGTTCTTGCAGTATCTAAGGTTGGGGATGGTAATGGAGTTGCTCCCCAACATGGGGACCATGGATCTTGCTCGTATCTGCACAAATGCAGCTAAGAGCAATGCCTGTCTGCTTTCCCTTGCTTCCTGCCTCCCTCTTTTTCTCTCCTCTCTCCTTTCCTCATGCAAATACGGAGCAGTTGTGCTCACTCTTGAGTTCTGGATCCTCTACAGTTTTTCAAGCATACCTGAAGTGCATTGCAATGATGAATCTCTTCATAACACTAAGTACTTAATATAGAGCATTTATTTAGACAAAAGGAAGGTTTTCTAATTTTATTTTTAAAATTCTATAATATGCATATAGGTAGATAGGTAGATGATAGAATTATGGGTTGATCTAACTGCAGCTTTAAAATAAAAAAGACAACTTTTATTTTTAAAAGTGATTTCTCAGAATAAGCCTTCACAGTAGAATAAGCCTTCTACTGTGTAGTACTTACCAATAAAGTAGATGCAACTATAAGATAGATCACTCAAAAAAAATCTACTGCATCTCACTCTACAGGCATTGCCCCTCAAAAGGAAGACTGTTGGTTTCAAACTTTCCAAAATATCCATTTTTGAAGGTCAATGTACTTTAAATAATTATTAGCAATGGGGGCAAAATTTCTGTGATTTAAAGATAAAATACCAGGAGGGTAGAAGCCTGAAGTCACACTTACTCATGAAGGCATCAAATCCTAGTTTTGGAGAAAGCCTCCTTTGGGTGTTTGGGAATCCCATTTCCCACACGCGGGGAGTGTTCGAGCTGGAAGGACCTCGGATGTTCCCTGGTCCCATTTTCTGGTTTTACACCAGGACCTGAGACCCTCAGAGTAGGTGACTTGTACAGATCTGCAAGTTAGAAATTAGTAGAACAAAGACTGGAAGGGAGCTGCCTTGAGCCCCAGTTCAATGATTTTTTTTTTTTTTCCCATGACAACAGGCATCTTCTCCTAACAGAAATGGAACCTGCATCAAAAGTCTCCTGAGAGATGCCATGTGGGTTGTTTTTTTTTATAAGCATGATGCATTTTTTATTTCACTTTGAGAAAATGCTGCCAAACTGTTCTCTAGGGAGTGATGTCTCTGTAAGGAGAAGAGGGCTTTCATGCTTGGAGATCACAATGAATAATCATTCGCTTAACACCTAGACTACATCCCAAAGGCCACAACCGCCTTGGGGAAGGTGATCAGATGGAAAGCTCTGAACTGGGTTTGGGAGAAAGAGACTCAGAGGGAAGTTGAGGAATGAAGCAGCCAGGAGGTGGGATAGAATTTAACAGTGAGCAAGACTCGAGGATGGAAGAGCCATAGGTAACAGAACAGGAGCTCAGATCATCTCCTTCTCATAGAAATATTATCTTTATACATCTATAAGGTACATTTTCTTTATGTCTATTGAGAGCCCAGTAAAGAACTAGAAACCTTTTGGCTGTCCTAGGGGTTGGGAATCCAGCATCTTACCATGTGTGTGTGTGTTTGTGTGTGTGTGTGTGTGTGTGTGTGTGTTTTGTCCATCAAACCCTTGGGGAGTAGGGACAGCGTGTGAGAATTCAGGAGTCCGGATGGGGTCAGACAAAAGGCAAAACATCAAGAGATGAGTAGAACTGAAACATAACAGCCGGACAGGCCAAGCACGGAGTGTTTTGCGGCCCATTCAGTGGCCAGCCAGTGATCAGTTGCCTTCGTTTTAGAATGATAATATTTGACTACATTTTTACCCAAGTGCTTTAAATTAATCTAAGCTTACAGAAGGAGGCCAGGTATTCTACTTGGTCCACAGCAAAATCCTGGATAAGATTTTAAAAAATGTTTAATATTTAAAATTTAGACTATTTTCCAGAGAGTATTAGACATTATAACGTCCTGTTTCTTCACCTGTAGTAGGTGCTGAATAGGTAGATATTGGGTTGGTAGCCGTCAGTGGTTCATTGGTGACTTAAGACAGTATCCCACGCGAAAACCAAGCTACTGGCATATGTACATGCAGGGAGCATCCTTCATGGTTTTCTTCTCTAAACACAGTCTCAGGGTTTGGAAAATCTTTTGAGATTTTACATGTAACTGATTTGGTTTTTCTTTCTTTCTTCACTGATGTTGAGAGAAGTCTTTTCAGCTATTTCTAGGGATAATGGGTTTTGACACAATTCTTTTTCTGTACCACTCGACCACAATCAGTGTAATAATGGTAGGAAAGAGCACATTCTCTTTGGACCAAGTTCACATTCATTCAGAGAACAAGACTCCGGGGACCTGCATGTTACCCTAGCGATGAATTCAAAGCCAGTGTCCGATGACATAAAGGACAAGTCTCACTGAAGTGTCCTCCTAAGGGTCTCAGGTCCTGGTCTCTGAATGCAGACTGTCCTGGTCCCTCTCAGACGACTGCCTGCTGCCAGGAGGAGAGCTCCACAAACAAGCTCCCGCACGGTCCCCAGGTTTCCAGAGTGTTCCGGAAAGGGCCTCGATTTTGCATTGAAAGAGCAACATTTCTGACCAGATTTTCAGTTCTGATTTCCTCAAAAGAGAGCATCTGAAAAAACAAGACCATTTCTGCTCACATGAAAATTTCTACAAAAAAATTAAATCTCTACCCAGATAATAAATTTCCATTACATTCTCACCAACTCATCAACACCACAGGTGGCTCGCTGGGCCCCTGAGTCATTTATGGCTCATCCAACAGGCCCCCAGGCTGAGACAAGCAAACTCCAGAGATTTACAAAGTGACGAAACCCTCTCCCAGTCACGGATCTCTAAAAAGATGCAAGGGTGGTGTTATATTTCACCCAAAAGGCAAATGATTCTAGGCAAAAATTTTCCTTTGGGATTTGAAATTGACTTTCGATAAATTTTAATTTTTTTCTAATAAGTAGCTATGCATAGAAAGCTCACAATTTTCTAATTCAGCCTTTTAAGCAATCCTAACAGTTCTGGTCACACTACCATCATCATCACCATCATCATCATCATCGCTATGATTTCCAAATTCAGGAACTTTGCCTCCACGTCACTTGGATCACCCTTAAATACACTGCTGTATTTTGTGATCCATTTGAATTAAAGTGCCGAGGCTTCAGTATCAACAAGCAGCCAATGACCTTTTTAAATACACCTAATTTACTGACTCCATTCGGTGTGTGACAATAAATAAAACCTCTGCCATGCTTCATGGTAACAATAATTCCTTTCAAACGATTCTGCATTTAATGGCCAATCTCGGAGCATTAGATGTTGTTAACAATCAATTTCCCGGATATTATTGCAGGTCGGTTTATAAATATCAAATTATATAGGTCACGGCGTTACCTTTGCAGGCCAGTTGCAGGATCATACTGATATTCCATAAAATAATCGCCTGACTTTGCATTATGAGCTTTCTTTCTTTTTCTAAATCTGATTCTCGGCAGGTTCCTAGGCTTTTGCACTGACACTTTTCTCTAACTCTCCCCCCCCCCTCGGGATCAGGTAATTAAAAGGGTATTGATGCAAAGGGAAGCGAGCACCACATGGCTTGGCAAAGTGTTTCCATAAACTCCTGTCCTGTAGCTGTGGATACAAACTCAAGCTGGTCGTGTGCAGAACCCCAGCACGTCGGGCGCACTACCCCTCGGCACTGCCAAATGTTTCAGCAGCTGCCCTTTTGTCCCGTTTCTTAAATAAACAAAGAACAGATACAAATTAATGACCTAGATTTATGGCAAAACACACTGCCTTCCCAGAGCAAATAGCCTTAAAAGAACAGATGCTAAAATCGCATTTCTTACTCATAGACCCCCCCCCCCACCCCGAGAAGATACTCCTGTGAGCACGTTAGATTATAGTTTAGAGAAATTAATAATTGGGAGAAATGTAACCGTGTTGTGCAATGTCACCAGCTTCCAGGGCGTGGGCACAGCACACGTGCAGTTTGCCCCATTTTCTCCGGGATCTTGATAGCTTTGTTTCACTTTTGCTTTTTTTATTTGACTTTTTTTTTTTTTTGCTAAGAAAGATCAAAAGATCATTTTCTTAGGATTTTCGAGACGACTTCACGACTTGGATTTGGTTTCCATCATCACTACTACGGTTTCTAATGAGCGTCAGGAAATCTCCTTTGTTTTACACCCAGGTGCTGGAGGGAATTGTATAAAAATGTATTTTTTTTCCCCTGTTAAACTCAGTTCAAAATGTGCTCTCTGCTGTTTTCCCCTCTTCATTTGTGTTTTAGCTAATGCCAAGCACACATAACAAAACCTGATAAAAATAACCAAAACCGCGCTGGCGATTTTGCATCCAGGGACCTAGCAGAATCCTCGTAATTTATGGCAAATGGGAACGAAGCGGGGTCACCTCCAGGCAGGCATCAGAGTGAAAAGGTACAGGGTGTCATTGGCCACACGTTGCGCGTTCTCTCCACCCCACCCCGTACAATATTTCCAGTCTTATTCAATAATTTAATATACATTTTCTTGTCAAGCTTCTTGGCAGCAGGCTATGCAGCTTGCAAGATGGACTGAGAATGCCACAGGTGGGCTGATTAGCGGGTGGCATTTCTGAATTCTAACAAGCTGTTAGCATTATGTCTGTTTGCTTTAGGTACAGATGTGAAATGATTTGACAGTAGATTTCAAAAGTGTCTGAGTACATTTTTGTATGTCAAACTATGGAAATACGTTTTTTTAAAAATTTCACACGTCGATGGTATGTATTGTATTTATTAATTTCAGGGAGTGTATGGGGCTGACATGGCATGAAAATTAAGAAGCAGTATCCATAAGGTATGAAACGAACAGATTGACTGAACATCCCACCCCCAGTTAATCAGAAAGTCTTATCTCGCGCTTCAGAAAAAGTCAGAGGTTGGAATAGCTCAGCCAGGAATTCAGAGTCTTTGAAAAGTTTGTTTTAATTGGTTTTCTAGTGTGAGGGTGATTTTTTTAAAAGGAGGAGGGAAGGGAAAAAAAAAAAAAAATAGAAGCAGAAGGAAAAACAAGAACCACACGCAACAAATGGCGCGTGGAACACTTGCCAGTCCCATTAAGTGACATCTGCCCTTGTCTAAAATTTCAAAGGTGATTTCAGGATTTGGAAAGGGAAGTCTGCTTGACACGCAAAAGGGAAACTTAAAATAAGTCTTAGAAATGTAAGTCTTAATGATACCGACTTGGAACCAGAGACACCCAAAAGTTACCGAGCAAGCTGGGTGCTGGCTGCAGGTAACTCCAGGCAAAGCTGAGCGCAGGGTGGGTGATGGCACAGGAGCAATTCAAGGGTGGAGGGGGGATATTTGCGCTCGGGCTTGTGGGGACAGCCCTGCCTCCAGGCTGTGGTGGGGGAATAGGATGCCTCCACCACTCTGCAAGGTGAACTCTTCCCCAGGCCTTGGAGAGCCCATCCCCACCAACAGTAGCCACACTCTACTTCTAAGAGCTTTACAGCTGATGTGGATAGAAGGAGGCCTCAGTCTTTCTCTGGTAGGACCTGCGAGGTCCTTGGGACACATTCCAGCAGGGTCAGAAGGAAGGCCTCAATATCTGATCCCAGTAGATACTCAATGAAATGGAGAAAGGAGGAAGCCCCCAGGGAAACACGGTCAGAATCCTGTTGCCTTCGGGCGTGGGCGGTGGCTTCAGGATGCAAGTGCTTCAGGCAGGAGAAGTCATGGCCCCGAGCCCCAGGCAACGTGACACAGAGGCTACAATCTGGTCTCCAACATCATCACCGCCCTGAAGAGCTCTAAGTGATCTCAAAGAATGCATAACATGACACCGATTTGAAAGATGAAAAAAACCACGGCTTAGAGAGGCAATGTGTCAGGTCGTTTCCCAGGCAGAGCTTCTTTGGTTCATCCCAGCAGTGCTGCGAGGTGAGCTGGAAAAACACGCTGCCCAGGTGAGAACCCAGACCTGGGGTGAGCTGCTCACGGTCACAGCAGCTGGGCCCCTAGACTGTGAGTCTGCTGCCGCCAAGCAGCCATTAAATATCTTTATAATCACGATATTCATTCAACCAATGCTCACTGGGCACTGACTTTGCGCCAACCACTTCTCTAGGTGCTGAGACTGAGCAGTGAGTAAAACTGATGAGAATCCCTGCCCAGGGGGCCTCCCTTCTAGTGGGAGAGGCTACAATAAACAGAATACAGAGTGACTCGAGTGGTATTTAAGAAGGTAAAAGGGCCCTGGAGAAATCTGAATCCAGCCAGGGTGATTCAGAGCCTGGGGGGTGGGATGCCTGTGGGCAGGGACGCCTCCCTGGAGGAAGACAGGCAGCCAGCCACACAGAGATGGGGACCCACGTCCCAGGCAGAGGGAACCAGCAGGGAGCCCCGAGGTGGGAGCTGGTCCCCAAAGATCAGGGAACACCAATGACTCAGTAAGGAGCTGGAAGGGTGCTGGGTCCTGAGGCCATGGTCGAAAAGGAAAGCTTTTTGTTTTTTTTTAATCTCCACTTGAGGATATTTTTTCCATTGCTTTTCAGAGAGAGTGGAAGAGAGAGAGAGAGAGAGAGAGAGAGAGAAATATTAATCAGTTGCCTCCCATACATGCCCTAATCAGGGACCAGGGGTGGAACCAGCAACCTTTTGGGGTATAGGCTGATAACCCAACCAACTGAACCACCCGGCCAGGGTAGGTCCCTATATTCTTATGGGAGAAAGCACCCCGAATTCCACACGACAGACTTCCAAGTGAGCATCTGGAGCCCAACTCCTTTAAAAACTGGACCCTGCCCCGGAATAGGAAATGGGCTGGAGACAGCACTCTTCTGTCTTGGGTTTGAGCACTTTGCATAAAAAGCTAGAACATTCTTCTGTACAAAATGTCTTTTTTTTTTTTTTAAACTTTTGCCATGGTTTCCCCCAGTGGATCGGGTCTCTTCCTCTTACCACATAGGGGTCTGTTCCCTAGTCATTTCCATCTATTTCAACATCAACAACTTAAAAAATAATAATAATCCCAGCTCCTAAACCTTAGAGACTAGTTTTCCTTGTCGTATTTTAAATTAGTTTTTTTTTCTCATCAAAGGCTTTATATAGCCTATCATCTCAAATATATCCAAACCTTGAAGTAATAAGAAAAAGGGCATAATCTGCAGCCCATATGGAGCCCCCTGAGAGCCCAACCCAGGTGAGGTTCTGTGTTCTTCGCTCTTACGCTCAATGCCCGGATATTGTAGGCGCTTCATAAAAATCTGTTGAATGTTAAAAAGGCATTTTCATCGGGAAAAGAAAGCGGATAGCAAGGGAAAATTATTTTTAATTTCGCCTTCTCGATACAATGGTAACGTGGGTTATTTCCTCCTGCGCCATCCACGCTGCTGCAGAAATAGCGCGAGGGGGGGATGCGATGCCACCTAGAGAGGCAGGAGCCCACAGGACACCGGGCCCTCCTGGGTCAGCACCTTGGGAGGGCGGCTGTGCACAGACCAGCCACTGGGTGTTATTCCTGGGTGACGGGCTTTGATGTCTCCTGCCAGCCAGGGACGCTCAGGGAGGAGTCAGCGTCCACAAACACTGCCTGACCCCGTGCATTTGTCCAGCTGCTGCGGTCGTTCCGGCCACACCGCTGGAGCCCAGCTGCGCACCCCTGTGCCCAGTGTCCAAGGCCCTGCAACTTGTCCTGAGCGCTGGAACCCTGCTCCTCCCACCCAACATTGCTAGACACGATACCTTTAAAAAAACCCCAAGGCGTGTCTTTTCAGCACAAGAAAGAAAGAAAGAAATCTTCCCTAAAAAACAACACTGATATTGCTAAAGAGCATTTGTTTATTGCAACGGGCCCGACGTTGTGCAGGAAAAAAAAAAAGATGCCTCTGGCTGGTCTCGTGGAAGACCGACACCTGAGCGATGCATTTGGAGAGATGATGGATTTGCACTGATCCGTTCCCACTCCCGGCCTGCCTGGTCCTCCCTGTGACCAATGGCAGGCATTTGCGAGACAGCTGGCGGGGTGAGGGGTGCGGGCTGAGGCTCAGTGGCCTCTGCACGGATCAAAGGCTCATTAGCATCCCGCTCTCACCAAATCAACTTATTGGCTCAGACAATCTGTATTGCTTTAGACCTTTAGACAGCTACAACGTTTATTTGTCAACGAGGCAGGGATAGGGTTTGGTTTTTGACAGGTCCCATCCAAAGACACGAGGTGTGCAATCCCAAAGCCGTACATACTGCATGTGTTGTAATTCTGGGTTTTTAAAGAAATACAAATTAACAATTATTTCCCAAAGTACCAAAATAATAACTTTGGATTATAAAATATGACAAATTGGGTATTAAAAATGCAGAAGATATCTCACCTAGCGGAACTGGGGTCAAACTACTCAAACTAGGACTTTACGGCCTAGGATATTTCAAGAATTTCCTGAAAGATTTATAAGATTGTAGAATTTACAGTGTGGTAATGCATGGTTTCTAGTCTATTGACTATTATTTTGTGTGCGTGTGGCTCAATGGACAAAGTGAAAGTAAAAAACTCGAAAAGACATTGAGGTCTAATTTCGATTTTACCACTGACTTACTGTGCCTGATAGAAGTTATTTTATTCCACCGTCTCCTAATTTTGCCAGAAATAAGATGGGAATTAGAAGAGTCAGCTGTTTGCCCTTTGGTAAGCTGTGCAAAGAATAATTTTAAAAACTGAAAAAACCTCTTTATGAAATATAAAGGTCTGACTACAAGATGCTGGGACACTTTTCTAAGGGACACTTCACTGTGGATGTGGAAAATGTTACATCCTGGCTACGTAAAGTCACCCATCCGGACCATGCTCGCTGTGGGCTGTCCAGTCTGCTGGAAACAGCGAAGGCACCAACCTTTCTGCGATTTGTTTTCCTTTTAAGAATCCATCAGTTCGCATTATGCTATTGCCTGGGAGGAAAGGGAAGTGGCTGCCTGTTTTCCATTCAGAGCCTGATGCGGGCCTCAGGTACTCAGAGCATGGGGACCATGTGGCCTTGTGACTGCCACCCTGCAGTGGACCTCCAGCGACGAAGTCCACCATGAAGCTGGCACCACGGGAAACGTTGATAGGACTCTGGCTGCCTGTGACTCGGATCCACCTGCCCAATTCTTGGAAATGTTAAGCCTACGATGGCCAGATGCTTGGTTTTGCGGTGTCAGAAATAGTAATTGGGGAGGAGGGAAGAACAGTTATTTAATTAGATCTCCTTCAAAAAATCATGGAAGCTATATAGACATCTTTAATAATAATAATAATAAAAGATTTTAGAAAGCCTCAATTGCTCAGAGGGCAAGCAGGAAACAGCTGCTGAGTGGAGGGGATAATGGATGGCGGATCTGGGGAGCAGCGCAGAGGAGATGGCTCTGTGGTCCTGGGCAGCGGCGAGGCTGCTCCTGCCAGGGAGAAGGGCATGTGTCAGGGCAATAAATCAAGTCGGGCACTCCAACCACTGGCTTGACAGTGAGGATTTGCTTCTCGGTGGGTTGCTTTTTCCCACTCATAATTCTCATCAGTGGAAAAGAGAGAGAAACTTAGGACCAGTGAGCCAACTGGAGGGGACACGTCAAATTAAACGCTGCCCATTTTAAAGCCAGCCTTTAACGGAGGAACTCCTGGCTTTTCTCTTTGCCGAAGCATGTAATTAGGTACTTGAATTCTTAACCAGACTATCCACGGCAGATAATGGGCATAGAGTTGTTAGCATGACTTGAAATTGACTTTAAAATTGGAGATGCTCTCTCTATGAGTCCTCAGATGTCCTCTGAGCCTAGGAGCTTCCAATTCCACATCCTGGCTTCTTCATACAGAAACTCCCTGTATGCTGTTTTATGCAAATTAAATAGCCCTTCCACAGTCATATTAGCATTTTTAATAAGTTTTAAATCTTTTGTTTGAGTACACATAAATTAATTTTTCAGATGCCTTGCCATGTATTTGCACTTATTTATACAAGATTAAAGTTCTATTAGACTAATAAGCCAGTTCATTTCTTAAATGATAATAAAATATGTATAAGGGTTTTCACATCCAGGTCGGTTATGTTGTTAGTGTTGGGTTGTTGATTTTTTAATCCTATACATTTTACTAAAAATAGCTTGCCAAAAAGCAAAGCCTGCTTTAATTTCATTGTGCTTTAAAAAAAAAAAAAAAATCCATCACCGGCTAGGAATCAGTTACAGAAACATTAAAATTCGAAACTATCCTCAGCAAAAGAGAAATCTCAAATTAAAGAACATTTCCCCAGGAGGATGCAGAAGGGCATTTGTTCGTCGGTCTCTTCACCTTCATGTCCTGTGCCGGCGATTTCACAGTTAACGGCGAGAGGAAGGGATTTGGAGGCAGCCTGGTGCGCTGTGCGGTGCGCAGGGTTCTGTGCTGGGCGCCACGGGGTGACACCATCCTCTTGACGCTGATACAAGAAGAAGGGTCATAACCATGCCAGGACAGTAACAGCAGGGGCAGCTGCCACCCCCGCTGGCACATGCTGCTTGACTCGGTGCCTAAAGATAACAAAACCGAGCCGCAGGAAAACAGGAGAATTCCATTAGCCGGTGCACCCATCCTCCAGGAGAGGTGAGCGGCCTGCGACCTGCCAAAGCTCCGTGAGTGATGATCGCGGCTCCAGAAAATCCACGGATTCCACGGCATCCAAACACCCTCTAAGGGTTTTCTACGCTGATCAGCAATTTTCAGTGGATGCCTCTCCGTGACCCCCTGCACTGCCCTGCTCTCTTGGCAGCCTGGGGAAAAAGTGAACCCCCTCTCTCCTGGAGGGGCTGCTTTCCCCAGGGTACCGGGTTTAACATTTAGTATAGAAAAGGAAGGGAAGGGAAAAAGGGGTAAAGTAGGTAAAGGAAGTGGGGAAGCAAAGGAAAGTTTAAAACACGTTCGTCTAGTGCAGAGCAAAGGAATAGATGGTAGGTAACAGGAATGGTACCTGCCTTCTCCAAAAGAGCTTCTTGGCTTAGGCAGGAGAAAAATAAGGAAAAGGAAGACTGAGATGTACAAAGGAAAGAAATCTACCGAGCAAAGCAAAAGAGCAACCTGGCACTACACAGGAGTGGGAAGATTGAAAGTACATCAGGGAGCTCCATGGGAAGGTAATCTAGGTGCCTAAATATATAAAATGCAAAAGTCAATCAAAAAGAGTTTCAGTCTTGATTAGTCTAAATTATTTGGCAATGCCACCTGCTAACCTGAACTCCTGGAGAATTCAAGGTCAACCCAGAAACCCTAACGGGCCTGGTGAGCATGAGGAGTGAACGCAGCTTAAGCATTTTCTTCAAGACTGAGGAGTCCTTGCTGACTTCAAGCCATCATGGACTTCCATTCTTATTTTTTGCTAGAAGGCCATTTTCTCTAGTTGAGTGCAGTGTTTAAGAGCATGGGCTCTGGAGTCCCACAAGCCTGACTTCAGATACTAGCTCTCCTCCTTGCTAGTTGTAGGACTAGTTATATAACTAGTTATAGGCAAGTTGCTTAAAACTCATCTGTATAATAGGGATAACGGTAGTAACTTAGTCATAGGCTTGCCATGAGGACGAAATGAGATGAGGGATGTAAAGCACTGAGTACAATGTCTGGCTCACAATAGTCACTTAATAAATCTTAGTTGTTTTATTATTATTACAATTTCTACTACATACGAGGAGATATAAAAGACCTATGCATTAGTCCAAATATATTTGTCATGTCATTTATTGCTCTAATACACTTGTTTTCTTGGAAGACTCAATTGTCTCTGCCTTCAAAATAGAATATATTGAGAGAGGGGGTAGAGAGGCTGATGGGGGAGAGGGGAGAATTTGATCAACTGAGGCTTATAGAGAGGTAGGCTGCAGTTAATTTTCATTGATATTTCCAATATAATTATACAGGGTGGAGCCAAAGTAGGTTTATAGCTATTCATAGGGAAAACAATACATTAATAATAAATAATAATACAAGAATAACTGTGTTTTGCATACTCACGACTGTAAACCTACTTTTACCCCACCCTGCATTTAGGCACAAAGTCATATTTATAAATTATCTGCCATTTTCTTAATCAGAAAAGAAAAATTCCCTACCACTTTGTTTTATGCCTCCCAATACCGATGTTCTAGTTTTTAAAATACCTCCACGTGTAGCCAATTACCTCAAGCAGAGCGTGACATTCTCAAATTATTCTTAGAACATTGTTTAGCCTAAAGTACTTTCTAGAAATAGGGGGAAAACCAAGTAAACAAACAAACAACTAAAGCACACAGCCTAATTTTTGTGGACCACCAACTTAGGGGCCACTCAAGCAGATCAAGGACCCAAAACTCCCATCTGCCCACGTGAGAGAGGAGTTTAGCGTGTGGGTCCCCCCCAAGGTTGGACAAACCCAGAGTTTGGGGGCAGACAGTGAAGAGAGAGCTTTCTGATCAGAGACTACTGTAAACTCTGTAGATACCTGTGGGATAGGAAACCGACTTCCCTGCTAAAACAGGATCTTGGGAAAATCTGCTGGGTGAGCCTTAAGAAATATAGATGTTTGCAGTCTCCATTTTATGTTGCTTCTAGAAAATGAGTTTTAACAGCCCAGAGGCTTCTCACATGACCCGGGGAGCATGCACCCTCTGAGCCCTTCAGGCACATCTCCCTTCCCCAGGACCAACCCTACTTAGCCTTGAGGAGTTGACAGAAGTCACAGCCCAAGATGGTGCAACAGCAGCTTGCTTCCTAACAATTATCACAACAGATGGAAAACTGTAGACAAAACTTTCCAGAGAGAGTGGGCCGCAGAATTCCTTCAGGAGATAGAAGGATGGTCAGCTACCCCAGAATTATTCGTACTTAAGAGAATAGAATTGCTGAATTTCTACCCACCCCTTTTGATCGCTTTTGCAAATCTGCAGGGGCTTACATTTGAGACTCAGACCCTCATGGACATGTGAGTGCACTGTTTACATCATGAGCATGGGATACTTCTCAGGGCAGCAGAGTGCACCTTCCCCTTGAGATGTCCGCGTGTGCATGTCCCTGAGAAAAGGGGACGATCTGGGGTTCTCTGCCCAGGTGCACCCACCTGGACCTCCGCTGAGAGAAAGTGAGTTTGACACCCACCACCAGAATGTTTTTTGATCATTTGGGTTGTTTTGTTTCATCCCTGCTTTTTGTTGTTTAGTTTCGTTTACAGTGCAAATAGCCTCAGCAGACGCTAGCCATTAATTCTGGAAAACAGAGCCAGCATCTCCTGCTTTCCTCTCCCTCCCCACCCGGCTCAGCTCAGCATGGAGTAGAAAGGACTTCATTTTCTTCCTCTGGCCACTGCGGGGAAGGAGAAAGAGCCCTGAGACCACCCCCATGCGCTGTAGGACAGGGTTTCCAGGAGGCCAGGGACAGTGGCTGCGAGACAGAAGGATGTGACAGGAGCCAAGGCAGCGAGAAGCAAGGAAGGGCTCCTCTTTCAGATCCAAAGAACCTCCAGAGCTGGGTAAAGATGCCAGCCAGTGCCTGAGTCTTCAAACGCTGCTCTGCTCTCCCCTCCCCATACCGGCAGGAGCCCCCTCCAGCAACTTTGCTTAATTACCCTGTTCTGAGGAGCTAGAAACCCCCCTCGGCTGAGTAGTCCACAAATTGAGCCTGATCTGCCAGTAGAATCCTATTTGGGGTATCCATTAAGCTACTGAATACTCCGTGTTCCTGCCTGACTATTAAAAAACTGGAATAAAAAGGAGAAAGCATTTGCTCAGCCAACCTGAACCCACAAACCCTGTCAGTGGGAGGTGAGAGGTGGGGGAAGGTGGAACCTGTCCCACTGAGTTCCTGTGCCATTGAGTTTTAAACTACCGGCCACCGAATGGTGCTGGGTGAAGACAGAGGGGCTGAGCTGGAAGAACGCTGAGCTGGGGGTCCACCTCCATGCTCTTGACCCCCTGTTGCAGGCTCTGGCCCCTCCCTTCTGTGGAGGTATGTCCATAGCTGGAGAGGCTGCTTCAAAAGTGGCCTTCTTTGAACGTTATCAGCGCAGCCCTGGCCAGTTTGGCTCAGTGGTTAGAGCATTGACCCGAGGACAGAAGGATTCTGGGTTCGATTCTGGCCAAGGGCACATATCTCGGTTGCAGGCCCCATCCCCGGCCCTGGTCTGGGTGCGTGCAGGGGGCCACCAGTCGATGTGTCTCTCTCACATCAATGTTTCTCTCTCTTTCTCTCTCTCTCCCCCTTCCACTCTCTCTGAAAAGCAATGGAAAAAATATCCTTCAGTGAAGATGAAAAAAATAAATAAAATAAAAAAAGTTATCAGCACAGGTCACTAAGTAAACAAGTGAGGCTGAGACGGGCCTGTCCCAAGAAAGATGACGCTCAGATTTGATGGACAACCCATTGGCGAAGTGAGCAGAAAAGCATAGAAGGGAATGAAGAAACCAGTGATGTGACCTGACAGCTGATGAGTGTAAGGTGCTAGACAATGTGTCCTTTGAGGAGGAAAATGAACAGACCCTCACCACCCTCGATGGCATGTCTCTTTGGGTCTGGCTGGTAAAGAACAGCAGGTTATTTGAATCGAAAGGCAGATGAGGCCTGGCCGGTTTGGCTCAGATGTTAGAGTGTTGGCCCGCAGACTGTTCGATTTGGGCCAAGGGCACGTGCCTTGGTTGCAGGCTCCATCCCCGGCCCTGGGGCGAGTGCCAGAGGCAAGTAGTCGATGTGTCTCTCTCACATCGATGTTTCTCTCTCTCTCTCTCTCTCTCTCTCTCTCTCTTTCTCTCTCTCCCCCACTCTCTCTGAAAAGCAATGGAAAAATATCCTCGGGTAAGGATTGAAAGAAAAGAAAGAAGAGATTCCAGCTGAGGAAAGAATAGTCCAGAAGGCCTGGAAGGAAGGTGCTTGGGTTAGAGCGTAGAGCATGAAGCTGAATGCGAGCGGGGAACAGGGAATTAAAAACCCTCAATTATTCAACTGAGGCTTGTGATAAAAGCCCATGAAAGAGGAGAGCGCGCTCCAGCAGGCAATGGGGATCCACCAGCTGTCTCCCAGGGGGGGAACGATACCCTCGGAACTGCAGTTAGAAGCTGAACCACGGTGCCTAGACGACTGGAGAGAGACAGGGACAGGGAGAGGGGCCAGTGAGGAGGCTTTGGCGACAGAGGCCACAGCCGAGAAAGAGGCGTGCAGTTCTGGTGGGGATGACACAGAGGAGACCGGCCTTGGAAACCCAGTAGGTGGGAGGGGGCGGAGGGGTGCACAGGGAGAAGGGGGCTTCAGTGCTGGGGATCTTGAGCCCCAGGGACTGGGAAGCAGGGGTGTTTGGTGAGTGAGGTGGATAGAAGGTTTTGGCATGTGGTGTTCAAGATGCTGGAAGCAATTGAAAATTGGCAGAATCTAGATATGACTTCATCTGAATTACATTTCAGATATTAACGCACCAACTGTTCCAACTTTGTGTCTTTGTTACCTACCAATATTTCTCCACAAAAGTATGTCCAGGCTTGATTTTCTCAGCGCTCGGGTAATCTAGGCAGAGTGTGGCCTGGCTCTGAGGTACTGGTGTGTCAGAGATGACGTTTCCCCCAGAAGACTGAGCGGAGATTGTTATTTATGGACTTAGTAAAAGCTCTGTCTTATTCTTTTTACCCCTCTCCCTGTCCCCAGTCTCATCCTTCCAATCACACACACACACACACACACACACACACACACACTACTGAGTTTCTATTATTCCAAGCCCAATGTCAGCATCTATGAAGGATAGACACAGAGGTAAGTAAGACACTGTGCTGTCTTCAAAAGAGGTCACAACCTGGTAAGGACTCCAATGGTTGGCTACATTTATGGTCATTGAGCACCAATTATGTACTGAACACTGATGTAGGAGGCACTAAGAGGCAATATTGCCTAATGGTTAGGCATGGATTATCATGGTTAATATGTAAGCCCTGGAGCCAGTTAGATGGACTCAAAGTCTTTCTCTAAAGCTTATTTATAGTGAGAACTTCAATTAAATTATTAAAGGACAGGGGCCTCAGTTTTCCTATCTGTAAAATGGGAGTAATAATAATTACTCCATAGGGTTTTGTGATGATTAAATAAGTTAGTAGATATAATCTATCATATTATGTGTTACGAATTCATACACGTTCCTAACACACAATAAGCATTCAAAAAACCTTCGCTATTATTATCAGAAAGTGCCTTCATGAGTATGATCTCATTTAATCCTTGTATTACTTGGGCAAAATTAGTATTATTTCCCCACTCATGAATGACGACCTTGAGACTCAGAGACAAGAGCTGACTTGCCCCAGGTTGCCATTAAATGAAGGAGCCGTGGGGTAAATCTGGGAAAGTCCAGCAGTCATTCAACAATATTTCAGTACATCTGATTATAGGGTAGAGTGAATGAAAGAAAGATGCTCTAAATCTCAATCTGATCTAAAATCTCAACACTGGCGACAATTTTTAAATGGCTGAAAATTAAATAATCAATAGTGATTACAGCTGCTAATATAATTATCCCTAATTTAAGTTTATTCCACAAGTAAGCTTTTAACATTATTTGATTGTGCTAATAAATTAGATTGACCAGGTATTTTCCTCTTTGATTTTGTGAACTATCTCTGGAGACATGGCTTATTGAAAAATTAGCTCTTAATTTCCTATGACTGAAACCAGTTTGCAAAAATGAATAAATAAACTGATGGATTTTTAAGTGTAAAATTATAGTCAAACATCTAAAGGCTCTGTGTAAATGTTAACAAGAAATATATACTCACAGAAACACACAAGGTCAGTTATAAGGTTGCAAGGATGAGCTCTGCGTTGTCCAAAATGAACCACATCATAGGGTTGATCCCTGGCCACCAGGCATGACGCGAGGAAGTCTAAACCAGGCAGACTTTCCCTTGGGTTCGCCACAGAACTTTGACATTCCTCCTTTAAGGTTCCATCCAAGCGCTACCTTCAATCTGCCATCTGGTCAACCTTTAAGGACTAAGCTTGGATCAAGCTCTCGCTCAGGCTGGGTCAGCTAAGATGTTTGCCTGGAGAGATCCCCAAATCACTTGATCCAAAGGGAGAACATCAAGCCTGGCCCGAAATGAAAAGCCAGCGGTCAGTACAAAAAGTGTCGGGTCAAGTACCAAGACAGAGAGACAAAGGGGAGACTACAAATTGAAAAAAGGCGGGGGTGCCGGTAGGGATAAATCTGCAGTGTAAAAAAAAAATCAAGAAGGTTCAAGAGTGAGAATGCTGGGTCTAAGGAGAAATCATTCCTTACCTGCAAGAGAATCCCAGGCCTGTCCTTGCTGGGTACTAACCTGGATGGATGAAAAGGTAGGTATTTATAAATGTGTCTTCTCTACACTAAACTGTAGGCCTTTTGAGAGCATGTGTACCTTGTCATTTTTGTATCTCCCATAGAGTGTGACACATGGCAGAAGCTCTGTCCTCTGCAACAGACTGGTGAGCAAATGCATTCAGGGTCTGTGCCCTCTTAGAGTTTCATAGTAAATTGTCTAAGTAGCCACAGGCTCTTCCCTTCCCTGTATCCCTGCCCCCACGGTGCCCTTCCCACTTTGACTCACGTGATTTGCTTTGACCAATGGGATGTTAGCCAACACCATACAAGCAGAGGCTTGAGAAATGCTTGAGTTTTGCCCTTAGAACTCCTGCTGCCACTGCCATGTGAAGAATCCCAAGCTGGCCCCCTGGATGGTGAGAGACATAAGGCCCAATTGCTGGGTCCCCCTGGCCAAAAGCTTCCAGCTTCTAAAATGTGAGTAAGCCCATCCTAGGGTCTTTGCCTCCAGTTGACCCACCAGCTGACCATGGACACATTAGAGAGCCCAGCAGAAATCAGCTGATCAGGCCTAGACCAGAAAGGCTACCCAGCCAACTCATAGAATTATGAGCTAAATATATGGTGGTTGGTTTAAGCAGTTAAGTTTTGGGGTGGTTTCTTACACAGCCGCAGCTAACTAATACAGGCTTACAGACTAGCACAGAGGTCCATAAACCTCTTCTACAGAGGGCCCAATGGTAAATATTTTGGTTTTGCAAGCTATAAGGTCTTTGTTGAAATGACTCAGCTCTGCTGTCGAAGACCAGGAGGAGCCACAGACAATATGGAAATGAATAGTCATGCCTGATTTGGCCTGAGGGCTGTAGTTTGCTGACCTCCTGGTCTAGCACAGGAAACAGACATTACTCAAATAATCACAAAAATAAATGTGTGCGTATAAACTGTCATAGCTGCCTTGCAGCCAAGGCTCATCACGCTGTCAGAAAGAATAACTGGAGAACCTGTCCCAGGCTGGTAGTTCAGATACGGTGTCTTGGTCAGATTTCCCTGGAAGCAAACCCTGAGATGAGAATTTGAGTGCACGCAGTCTCTTTGGGAAGCGACCTCAGGAAGCATGATAGGAGAGTGGAAGCATGAAACAGATGAAGCCAATCTGGAGCAAGTTCATGAGCAGGTTACCCTGTGGGTGAGTGAGGCTTTGTCGTGGAGGACCTCCAGGAGATGCTCCAGGCCACCAGGGGGTGAGGAAGCTGGACTGTATATTCTTCAGCTCCCATCCATCATTGGTGGAGGGTGGCTCCTGGAGGAGATCCTTCTGCAATGTTCCAGCCTTCCCCTACCCCCCACACTGCCGCAGCTAGAAAAAGCACTTGGGCAGAGAGCAGCAGCTTGATGTAAGAAGCTGGACTGGCAGGGAAGAGTGCCAGGGGACGTGGGTGGGCACTGACGGCATCTGCTGCAGAAGGCTTCCCCGTGGGAGGCAGGTCTGCGTTGAGCTCTGAAAGATGGGCAGGATTTATAGGGGGAGAAGCCACAGCTGAAGCGTAGAGATGGAGGAGGTCACTTAGGGAGGAGGAGATGTTGAGACATGAAGTCTAGAACCAAGTGTTTAGGGAAACCTACATCTAATGTAGGATGAACCTAAAGGAGACTGTCTTAGGTTCCTCTGTTGCCGTACGAAGTACCACAATCCCAGTGCCTGAAACAACTAAAATTTTTTCTCTCACAGTCCTGGAGGCCAGAAGTCCAAAGCCAAGGTGTGAGCAGGGGCATCCTTTCTCTGGAGGCTCTGGGGGAGGGTCCTTTCTTGCTTCATCCTAGTTCCTGATGGCTCCCAGAGACCCTTGCTATCCTGCTTCTGTGGATGTAACCCTCCCATCCCTGCCTCCATCACCACCTCCCCTCTGTTCATGTCTGAGTCCAAGTTTCCCTCTCCTTATAAGGACACCAGTTATTGCATCAGGACCCGCCCTAATGACGTCATCTTAACTTGGCTATGTGTGCAAAGACCTCATTTCCAAATAAGGTCACATTCCCAGGTACTGGGAGTTAGGGCTTGAACATATCTTTGGGGGGTAGGGTGTCTTATTTATGACCATTATAAATAAGATGAAGACTGGAGAGCACTCGCTGGATTGAGAAACATGGACATCATGGTTCTTACCAAGAGCTGCTTCTCTAGAGAAATGGAATAATAGCCACGGATAAGAGGTGAAATGGAGGGAGTAAGTAACTCTGTCAAGGTGCTGGACAGTGAAAGGGAAGAAAGAGGTAGCGGTGAGGGTTTATGGGATTGAGGGAGAATATTTTTTAAGATGGCAGAGACTGAGCGTATCAGTGGAAGGACCCACCTTTGAGGGATATGTGGACTATGAAGGTGACTAGCATAGTGCAGGGTCCTGAGCAGATGGGAGAGGTTGAGCTCCTGGGCTCTTCCTTTGTAAGAGCTGGGGGGAAGAGTGGTGCTCCAGGATTTTCTCCTCTGTGCTTTAGGCCCTCAGTCTTCCCACCAAATGGTCACATTTGCCCATCTAAGGATAATCTACTTGGTAACAACTACCACTGAACTGCCCCCAGAGAGAGCTGTGGCTCCACATTTCCCTAGCATTTCCCTTCCACTTGTGACCTTTTGCTGATGTTTATCAATAAATGTCTCTTGTGTCTACCAAGTCCTGTCTAAAAGGGTAGACCTGGGAGGAGAGAGCATTGGGTGTAGGGCTTTGGTAGACGCACCCATTATTCCATTGACCTTGAGAACAGCCCCCACAGGAAGGCACAGCAGGATTATTAGCTTCACTTTACTCAAGAGGAAGCTGAGACTCCAAGAAGGGTTTCAGACAAGATCATGTGGAGTTAAACCCACTTTCTCGAATATCGTGTTGGGGCTTTTTCTACTGCAAAGAGCTGCCTCCCTCAACGTGATATTAAGGGTGGTTTAGAAATTACATCAGAGTGGAAATATTATGGTTTCCAGAAAGAAACAGGTCACTTTTTCAAGATTTGTAGAGTAACAAGAAATATTTATGGCCCTGCTTTCCTGGGGATAATGAACGGAGCTGGTGTCTTGGGAACTAAATTTGTCTTCCTTAAGAAGGTCATAAAGTCAAATGACCCAGATAAAATTGATATGTAAGAACTATTTTCCCATCATCTTAGAGCTTTATCTAGCCAGCAAACATTTACTGAGCTCCTGCTATGTGCCAGGAGTTATTCTAGGAATGAGTAATAAAAATGAGTTGGGTGTCATCTCTGTTCTCAAGAACTTCAGGGGGCAGGCTACCCTGGCCATGTGGAGCAATGAACCCTAGAAACACACTCATGTCTTTGGGGAACGATGATACTTGAAGGAAATTCTGCAAGAAGAGAGGAGAGGGGGAAGAGGGGACCCCAAGAGGGGAGGAAGAGAGATCAGGCCAGAGAGGAAATAATAGTAGCGAGAATAAAATATATTTGTGTGGCATTTACAGTTTACCAAACACTTCCATATAATTTTTCTTTCATTTAATCTTCACAACAGCCCTTTGAAAAGTAAATAATAAGTCACTTTCTCCCCACATGGGTAGCTCTGGGAAATGAGCTTCCCCAAAGCAGCAATGTTTTCAAAAGGAACAAAGTAAGAAATCTACCCACCTTACACTACATATTCATTAGACTCGTCTTTCCGAATTGCTTTTGCCTCGTTTGGGAGGACTTGAATTTTTCACGTTCAGCCCGAGCAGCTCTCCACGCCGTCTTGTCTCAAAGGTTCCCGATTCTGCCCACGAAACTCTGAAAGCTGGTTGAAGTCTCAAGCCCGGCCTTCCCACGTGCTGCTTCCTCAGGCGAATGGGCCGTATCTGCCGTGACACAGCTGTAGTCCTTTTGTTAACTGATCACCAATATGGGCACCAAGAACTGACAGCTTCAACTGGAAAACTCACTGGGTAGAGTTCTAAGCAAGTCTCCTAACGATGGACTTCCTTCCTAACGAAGCGATTCATACACCACAGTTCATCCATCCATCCATCCATCCATCCATCCATCCATCCATCCATCCATCCATCCTTCGATCCATCCATGGATGGATGGATGGATCAAACGCCCACAAAATGCAAGACGCACAGGTAGGCCTTGCAAGGACTCAAGGTAACAAGACATGCGCAAGGTATGTGGAAAGGAGCTAAGGAAAGGATAAGATGAGCAGCCAGAGAGCTAACATGCAGGTTAAATGGTAAGTGAGAAAAGGGAGCTAGGTGCATGCATTATTTTATTTCATCAGCAGTCATTTATTAAGCACAAATGGGAAAGGAACTATGCCAGGTTCTCTCCCATATGTTCCTTATTTAATTCCCACAACAAAGAGGTGGATGCTTTTGGCTCCATTTTACAGATAAGAAAACCGAGGCTCTCTTTACTTCCTTCCATTTGGAGGGGCTTTTGAAGAAGATTACTGTTTGTTGGGGGGGGGGGGTGTGTTTGTTTTGTTTTATGTATTGTTGTAGCTGTTGTTTGCATAGGATTTTAACATTTGAATAGAGGAGGCCTTTACTCCTAAACTGAAGAAGCTTGATGCTCCTCCTCGAGGGATCCTAGGTTACAGGGGTTCCTTTCAAGGTCCTAGGGGAAGCCATAGAAATGTGTTTGCATTTTCATAAGTTTTTGTGAACCTGGCCAAAGAAATATGATGTAGCATTTTTTTTTTTTTCTTAACCAGGCCGTCCCGAGCTGAGTATGCTTCAGGTCCCAGGAAATCTGGGGACACCTCTGCATTTAAAGATAGAATGAAAGGCAGGAGGAAAAAGGATCCGTTGAGCAAATGCAGCGAAGTGGGAAGGGGGGTGGCCTCGCTGGGCAGGGGCGGTTCGAGACAAGGCTGGAAGTGATCAGATGACGACTTCCCCAGTCCTGGCCTAATCTGCATTGGCCTCCTCCTGCCCTGTTGGCCACAGTGAAAGAGGGACCTCGCCTCCCCAGGGCCACTCTCCCTCCCCAGACTCAGTGGGTCCTCCCAAGAGCTTTCTCTATGGACCATTCCCTCTGCCTCCGGGGCCTTCACCTGTTCCTGCTCCGTTGGCTCCATCCCAGTCTCACCTGTTCATGATTCCCCCACTTGAGGGGGAAGATGGGAGGGAGGGGGCAGGAAGAGAAAGACAGGGAAGAAAGAAAACCTCTTTGGAAGATTTCTCCCCCCAGACTCAGACCTCTTTCACCCCCGTTCTTGGCTGCAGGTTCCTGACAGATCATCTTCACGACTGTTTCCATTGTCTCACCTCGAATGACTTCTCAACTCTGCAATCTGGCTGCTCCCCCACCAGCACCAAACTCCTCGGAAACTTCTCCTGCCAAATTCATCAGCCTCCTTACCCAAGCCATGAGCAGCGCCCTCCCGTCCTTATTTCCCTTGGTGTCCCAACTTAGGACCCACTCCCCCAGGGTGTCCCCTGCCTCTGTGCCTCGCCCCTCTGTGTCCCTGTTGCAGGCGCTCCTTCCCAAGACACCCCCCCCTTAAACACGGGTGCTCCTCAGCTTCTGTCTTGGGCTCCCTGCTTTTTCTCAATCACAGTGAATATTTCTCATGTGTGTGTCGCAGGCACTGACTCTCATTATGTCCTAAGCTGAGCTCACCGTCTCCCCCTCTGCCCCTACCTCATTTGCTGATTCCAAAGTCAATAGAAGAAGACCTACAAAAGGATTTCAGAGCCAAAAAGGTGTTTAGATTCTCTCAGACAAGTCTCTCATTGGGGATGGAAATTGAGGCCCAGAGAGGTTAAGCTACTGGCCTGAGGTCACACAGCAGGTTTGTGGTGGGTTCACACTGGGCAAAACCAAGTTCTCCACAGGCCTCACCTCTCTCAGCCACACCTCTTTGGGATCTGAGGATGGAGCAGCAAAGAGGGAAAACAAGGCTTTTATGTTCAATTCAGAAAGACTCTAGAAGGTAATAGGCCAGTTGCCCTCAGGTATTGGAAGCTACTGTAGGAAACTCAAACTCCTAGGCTAAAGCTGCCTCAGCTCAGACTATGCCAGACTTCAATTAAATGTAAACCGATCCCTTAATGCACAGCGGAGCTGTACCGGCCAAGGCTGCTCACTAGGTTTCACCCACGTGGCACCGTGGAAGTCTGACCCCTGGCAAAGGGTATGTATAGATTGGCCGTGGGTGTCCCAGAGCATGTAAACTCTTGGAAATAATTGCACTACGGTTCCCTCCGTGAATCGGAGGTGACTGTGATCACTCCTAGCACTTCTGTGGGCCACAGGTGACTGGGGAGTAGCCCTGATGACGTAGGGACACCGGGCAAAATCAAGTCTTATCTCCCCACCACGAACCTGCTGTGTGACCTCAGGCCAGTAGCTTAACCTCTCTGGGTCTCAATTTCCATACCCAATAGTGAGAGATTCATCTGAGAGAATCTAAATAGCTTTCTGGCTCTAAAATCCCTTTTTGGGTCTCCTCACGTTGCTTTTGGAATCAGCGATTGAGCCCAAAAGAAGCTGTGGCTACAGACCCTTCCAGGTGAAACGACAAACCCCTCAGCCAGCAAATGTTCCTGAAATCGTGGAGGTAGCTCAGGTGAGTGAAAACTGTACCATGGAAGTCCTAGAATCCCCCCAAACTTAAAGGTGGGCACCACAGTGACAGTTGGCACTGTGTCCCCAGTCCTAGCACAGTGCCTGGCCTGCTGAGAGTGGCGGTTGAGAGAGTGGATACCCAAAGGCAGGAAGAGATGAGTGAATGAATGAGTTTCGGCGGGGACTAAATTTAACAAGAACTCGGGGCCCTCCTCAAGGGCTAATCCCACCCATCTCACAGCGTGTTGCTTTCACAGCTCATGCTGCTTGTGAGTCACAAGCGAGAGAATCTTGTTGAAGATTCCGGGGCAGTGCAGAGGGTAATTTGCGGGCAGGCCCCAGGGGAGAAAGGCTGCAGGTGGGGGGAGCCAGCTGCCCAGGAAGCAGATGGGAGAGAAGTCGGAGGTGGGCGCAGCTGAACCACGGGGGGGAAATCCCGACAGGAAAGGGGGTTGATCAAGCAAGAGCAGGAGGGGGGAACTAGCACATTTGGGGACCCCACATGGTGCTGGGCCCTGGGCCAGGCACCCTGCCTATGTTGCCATTTCATTCTTCCAAGAGCCCTATGAAGGCAGGCTTGCTGTCTCCATTTTCTTGACGGGAAAGCTGAGGCTTGCAGAACAGAAACGTCACTAAGGTCAAGAAACTGGAAAGTGGAAGCGTTGGGATTGAGCCCAGGTGTAGCCGATTCCAAAGGCAACATTCCTTCCCTCTTCCAGGCTCGCCTCCTAGGAAACATTCACAATCCATTACGGAGGATACAGAGCATAAAGGTGCATGATGGGTGCTGACCCCTCTGCGCCCATCCTAGGACCTGCCACCCCACAGCCAATCAGCCGAGTCCTGCTGACCTGCCTTTCCAGGGAGCTCTGGATCCACTTCTCTCCACCCCTCGCTCAGCCCCTGCCTTACCCCACCCCACTCACTCTCACCGAACCACAGCAACAGTCTTCTGACGGACCACAGCCCTGCTCCCATCTCATGCTCCTTACAGTCCCTGTCCACAGAACCACCGGTGTTCCTTCTGGAATGCAAATTGAAGTCTCACTGGCCTGATGATCTGGGATGAGGTCCAGATTCCCTAGGACCTGGCCTTGCCAGAGGTACTCTGGGCTCCTCTCCCCTCTGTTACAGATTGGATGGTGGCCCCCCCAAAGGATATGTCTGCATCCCAACACCTGGATCCTGCAAATGTTACCTCATTTGGAAAAAAGGTTCTTTGCAGATATAATTAAGGATCTTGAGAAGAGGGGGTGACGCTGGGTTAGCTGGTGGGCCCTACATCCAATGACAAATGTCCTTATCAGAGCAAATGAGAAGACACAGATATAGGGTAGAAGGCCACGAAAAGACAGAGGCAGGGACTGGAGTGTGCAGCTGTAAATACAGAAGTTGACCCAAGACAGTGGGGTGGGGATGGGAGAGAGAATCAGAGAACTTGACATCATCATCTGAGTCCTGGTGCCCAGTCATCCCTGAGGCCACTGCCACCCCAGACTTCCGCCCCCGCCTTCACACGTGGCTTAATAAAGTCCCTTCTTGTTTCAAGCTGGTCTGAGTCCACTGTCTGTCACCTGCAATGCAGTGCTCCCTTGAGCAGTGTCATCTGGCCGGTCCTCCTGCCCTTCCAAGGGGGAGTTTTGGAATCTGTTTTAGGGACGAAACTCCTGCCCACGGTCAGAGCCATGAAGGGGCGAGGCCGGGATCTGAACCCCGTTGAGACCACTAACTCGTCTCCTACCCTGGCTTCTCCTCAGGTAGGACGAGGGGAGGCTCGACATGGACCAGGCAAGTCCTTTGTCAGCTGCCAAAGGTCCCCGAATGCAGATCACCACCATTTGAGCAGAAACAGCAACAACAAATCCACGGGGCCTAAAATCCTCCTACCGGTGACACCTGGAGCCCCTGCCTCTCCACCGGGGCCTTGAGGACCTAACTGCCCAGGAGCCTCCTTCAAACTCGTGATTTTGCATCTTTAGCAGTAGGACAGTGAGCCATGAGGCAGCCACACGCCCAAACAGCCTGTGTCTGCCATTTAAAGCAAACAATCTGTGTTTCTCTTCCCTCGGCCCAGGGGAGGCTGGTGTATTTCTGGCTGTGACACTGGGAGCACCTGAGATGGTTAACGCAGGTTGCTTAGGAGCCCACATTAACCCACATCACCCTCCAGGACCCTCCACGTCCTGGACTCACGGATTCCCTCATCCCCAGGTAGACAACACATTATTTGACGGTGGTGACTGCAGAGCTCTTTGTCACATACAGGTTCCTTTCTACCTCTGTTCATTGCCCTCCGTGTGTAATCACCCCCTGCCTCGCTCACCCACAGGGCACCGGGTCACTACGACGAAAGGGCTGAGAGGTAAAACCAGAATTCAGTCCCTCGGCTCTACCAGCATGAGCCAGGCAAGGATGTCATGCACATCAGTGTGATCCTGGATTACAAGACAAGGGGGTATCTGGGGCGAGATTAGATGAGCTAAATTAAATGAAAATTAATATTTTACACTACTTTAAAAAAAGATAAATATTTCCCTTAACTATTGAGCCATGGGTTAGAAATTATTAACTGCTGTGAGACCGCCAAGGAAGATATTTTATTCTCACTTTCACTGTTTCCCTTTCACGCCAGTAGAGAAATGTAATGGGCTCCTATTGCTTTGTCATCTCAGCCCCAGCCTCATTTCAGGGAGCAGGTCCCAGTGCCCTGGGGATCGCGCCCTGTCCCTCCCACACACGTGCCCTATGGCCACCGCTGGGACTGCAGGTTGGTACCAAGGGCCTGCCCTTGGCACAGTCCCATTGGTTGAGCCATAGGCGCCCGACCCAACAGGCCAATCAGAACTCTCCCCCAGGATTTGGGAAGTGCAACCGACAAAAGAAGTCAGCCTGTCCCTGGGTGTCTGAAAATGAAGACATGCGAATGCAGAAGCAGTTGGCAGCCCTGTCCCACCATGTGGACTGAGGAATAGAAAATGCCAATCAGCAGAAAGGGAGTCGGAGGCAAGGAAAGGAGGAAGGCTCCTGACAGCCGCCCAGCCCCTCCTCCGGCTGCGCCCAGGCCCATCCGTATTTCCCTTCTGGATTCCACTGTGTCCAAGTAGCCTTATCATAAAATTCTTTTTTGGCTTAAGCCAGCTTAAGTTGGATTTCTGTTCCTTGCAACCGAAAGAGTTTTAATGAATACAAGAATGTAGTCTTATTTCAGTCTCGCTTACATGCTCGTCTTGAATTCCTCTACCCTTTCAATTTGTGACTTCAGAATGAAAAACATAAAAGTGAAAATATTTGAGTCTGGCTGGTGTGGCTCGGTGGTTGAGCATCGACCTATGAACCAGGAGGTCACGGTTTGATTCCTGGTCGGGGCACATGCTCGGGTTTTGGGCTCGATCCCCAGTAGGGATGCGCAGGAAGCAGTGGGTCAATGACTCTCTCATCATTGATGTTTCTATCTCTCCCTCTTCCTCTCCCTTCCTCTCTCTGAAATCAATAAAAACATATTGTTTAAAAAGTGAAAATATTTGAGTTGACTCTTGTACAAATTCGGTGCAATCATCCTCTTGTCCTGTTTTTTCTTCCCACACAACGCTCAGGTAGAGTTTTCCTCCCTACTGGGATGGTCTACGTACATGCTAGAAACACAGGGGATGGCTAGGTCAATGGTCTGGCTGACGACGGTGGAACAGGGGATTTTTATGACAGTCACTAAGCATTTGGTCTCCTGTAATGTTCGAGTTCATTTGTGAATGTGGAGTGTTCTCCTTTGATGATCTACCAAACTCAAATGATCTTTGACCTATAACCTATCACCAATCCCCTCGGACACCCCAAATTCCGTGAACCATGCTCAAAGCAATGGCCTTTGGTGAGCCCCTTCCTAGGGAAGCTGCCTGTCTACCAGAATTAGCCTTTCCACATGCAAGGCCCTGCCCTGTCCTAGAAGGCAGCAGGGAGCTGTCCAACCGAGACTCCGCCGAGGAGCTGAAAAGCAGAAAACCCCTCTGTAGTTCTAACAGGGATGCCTCCGAGCCAGGAGCCCTCTCCACTTGTTCACTGCCAGTTAAAATAACAAACAACAAAGGTGATATTGTTTCCACCCAGGGTCCCAAAAGTAGGTGTGCGGTGTGGAAAAACACAGAACTAGGTAAACTCTTGGCTGATATATTTATGTAGGATCCCTCAGTTTTCTCTGCTTAAAAAATAGAAATGAGCCCCAAACCCACTGGGCTTGACCGAAGACCAGGAAGCATATGTCTGGCACATGTCTGGCCTGTGCACATGTAAATATAGTTGGATATTAAAAATCCAGAGGCCGCTGGAAACCCTCCCCCGATCAGCCGGGCCCTCCCTCGTCTGAGCGAATGTCCCTTTGATCCCAATCAGCCTCAGAAGCCTGAGCGGCAAATTAGTCACCATTTCTACTCTAATTGGAAAAATATTTTCATGTTATCGGCCCAAGTTCAATCAGCATTTCAGTTAAATAGGTCAAAAATACCCAAGAAATGAGAGCTGGAAAGATCCTCAGAGTCACTTGGCCCAAGGGGTTTATTTTAAAGATGAAGCAAAAGGAGTCATCAGAGGGGTGAAGTCACTTGTCCGAGATGGCACAGCCGGTTAGGAGAGGAGAATGCATGTCACCCTGTTCCCAGCTCCGGGCTTAGAGACCAGCCCTGGGCAGAAAATCTCCTGGGCCTTCTGAATGGCCCTGCTGCTGGGCAGCCCTGCATGGGAGGGGACTGTAGGTGTCCAAGAAATCAAGGGCACTGCCTCTTCTGAATTCCCCAGGGAGAAAGCTCCAAGGCGCAGGGGGCCTGTGCGGCAAGATTTTCAAAGGCCTGCAGTGGGAGCCCTGCTCACAGGGACATGGTCCAGATGTCCTCAGGTCCCCTCTGCAGACACAAAACTCAGGCTGCTGCAGTGCACCCCCACACCGCAGCACAGCTGCACCAGGCTCCCCCGAGCCCCGGGCACCCGTTCAAAACACACCTAGGAACGGGGCCACCATCCCTGCCCGCAGGGAAGGCTGCCCGCTGCAGGGGCGTGAGATGGCTGCAGAGGTCTGTCCTCTCCTCCTCTGGCCGTTTGCTGTGACAGTGAAACTGCAGGGTAAACACGAGTCACACTGACGCCTAACCACGCTCGGAGGAGAGGGCCCGATTGCTAAGCAGCTTGAGCGGGGCTGGGAGGAAACCGTGGCGTGTTCACAGAGCAGGTGGAGTTCCGCGCAAATCCAGGGTGGCTTGCTAATCGCTAGAGATGTCACCTCCATTCCGTTTCAAAAAGTGCGGTTTCAGGGGCATCTCCCCCCCCTGGAAAATGAGCCTGTACAGACAATATAAATTTGTTGGAGCTCAAGATGTGAAATAAACTGATGTCATGCCTTCTCAGCTTTCTGAGTTAGGGACGCCGGCAGAACGCAGCATCCCCTAAATCTAAGGCTCACCTGCGTAGAATTATGAAGTGTCATGAATCCCTACTGACACCTCCAGAGATGAGTCTGAGTCTTCTAGACTCACAGAGATGTAAAGATGCAGTGACCCCCTCCTTGCGCCTGATCTTCTATTGAACCACGGAGGTGCCCAGACTGCAGGCTCGGAAGCCTCTCCGGGAGGAGGGCCTCTCAGTGCAGAGATGTCCCAGCCTCTGTGACTTCACTCCGGGTAAGGTTGACCCGTCAGCTGCTACCTGGACAGGGGTGGCAGCTCCAGCCAGCCTGGCTAGGAGGGGAAAACTGTTCTCACTCGGGTTCTATAAATTACTCACTTTCTCACTTTAATATCAAGTATGATATGTATTAGAGAGCAGGGTTTGGGCTAGGATCAATCTGGAAGGCTGTCAAAAACAAAGCTAAACAGGCGAGTCAATCCAAAGTAAAATTCCTGACATGATTTTACTCCCGTTACATCCCCCTTTGCAAATGCATATGTTTTACAATATCTTTAATAATAATTATTAAACAGAGTAAAATACTTCCAAACTTGGCTCGTCGCATCATTGTACTTCGAGTGAAAAAAAATTTTTTTTTTTATCTGAAGCCTTGTCAATATGCCACTCCCCCCCCCCCCCCCCAGCTTTTAACAGAAGCAGCCTCCAGCGGAATAATCCAGGCTGTGTTCGAGAAGTTGGCAAGTAGGGCCAATTAAATGTGGTTTTACTGTATTCTGGCGCTTGCATATCTAGTTTGCCAAGAAGTAATCTTTCACAAAAAAAAAAAAAAGAAAGGAAAAAAAAATCTGTACTGGCCCAGACACAGCCTGGATGGTGCAATGCATCGCATACGTTTACCCCATGACTAAGATAATCTTTTTTTTTTTCTTAAATTGCTGCGGAAAACGTATCCTCTAGCCATCAGATTACTATAGGAATCACAGAATGCCATCCTTCACGGGGCCTCTTACATTTACACGACAAACTGAAATTCATCTTAATAGCTCGGTTCACTTTGATTATTAAACGCAGAGGGGTTAGCTTTTAGCCACCTGAGCTGGATGTATTTATTCAGGTGCCCTCCGGTCGGGATTACCTGAACGAGGCTGGAAATGATCCTATTGACTATTAAATGCAGACTGGTCCAAGCCCCAGTCATGCACATTCACAGACCAAGGTACCTGAAACTCAGGAGGGAAACGCTTCTCTGAGCTTTGCAATGAAATTCCAGGTTTTTTTAAAATTAATTTAAATTTATTTTTTATTTTTTGCTGATGTTTTGTACACTCCTGACTCTCATAGCCCCTTCCAGCTAAGACAACGCTCTATGTGAACCGTCGGCCCTGTCCAAAGTCCAGATGGAAAGCTGTCAACAGAGAGCGTCCTTCCGCTCTGACACCGCATGATTCATCCCTGGCACCAGGACAGGCCCGGAGGTGGCCCCACCGCCTTGACTCCCATAGGTGAGCCAGGACAGCAGCACAGGTGCCCATTCCCCGGGTCAGCAGGGAGCGACCGGGCCCGAAAATGCTGCGAAACCCACAACCTGGCCCTTCCTGCGAACCGCCGTGAGCTCATTAAAAAACACACGCAGAAACGGTTAAACAGAATCCTCTAAACCTTTTACAGAATCGCCGGTCTATTAGGAGGCCTGAGCTCAGAGCAAACCCTCCCTTTCCAATGTGTGCAACGGAGCAGCTAATGTCCTTTGGACTCTTGTCTATGGCACCAAGCAGAGGGAGGTGGGGAGGGGGGGAGGCTTGTTTGTTTTTGGTTCTTGTCATTGTTTTTTAACTTTTTAAAAAAAAAACCCAAACTCTTAAATGTATCAGCCAGAACGGCTGTTTCACCAGACACGCACTGTTAAAGTCATCGCCTTTAAAGAAAAGTTTATGAAAATGATAAAATAAAAAAAGGCAGATCTGCGTCATTCTGTCCGGGAGTGGGGAGAAAGAAGGGAATGGAAAATGGGTGACCATGGCACGGATGGTCTGTGAAGTGGCATCGCATCAAAGAGCAAAGTGGACATGCTGGCTGGGGACCCTGCGGCCTGTGACATGGAGAAGTTGGACCCGGGCGATGTCTGCTCAAAGTTCCCACTGCATCGCGCTGTGGACCCACCCGGGGGCACAGTCCTCCAACTGGATTTATTAGCTATGATCCAACGTGACCGTAGGCACCACAAAGTGGCTCTAGAGTCACGGGAACCAGCACATCAGGGACGGGAGTCTGAGGCTGAGATGCTCTGAGCTCTCACCTGACACGTGCCACCTCCTCCCGGTGCGATCCGAGCAGCCCACTGAAATCTCTGGGGAGATCATTTTAATCCGTGTGCTTCCCTGGGGAGTTGTGCCTGTTCTTTATCATTCTATTTATTGATCATACTGTTTTTTATATTATGATGTGAGAATATCATAAACTGAAGCTCTCGGTCTTGGTCTCTTCTGCCTTAAGAGGAAACGTATCTGTGTCCTGCTTCGGTTTGGGGATTAGATGAAGTAGGGGCTTTGAGAGGCCTGTCAAAAGGAACCCCGAGTATGACATCCGTTCTAGAGATTTGCACATGGGGACACGGGCACACCCGCAAACCCACCCAGGAACGTGGAGTCCTCCTCATAACTGTGGTGCTTTAACTCTCACATTTCATGTAGAGATTGTTTCCTCGGGGCCTGCTTAAAACTGAAATAAAGTTGAGACTATTAACGCTCAATGAGTTTCAATCATAAAAATGCACATTGGAGAAAAAAAAAACCCACGATAGTGAGAAGGCTTGGTGAGAAGGAGAAGCTTCATCTCGGTGTAAAAAAATAATAATTATTATAATAGTGATGTCACCTTAAATGGACATAGCAGCTTTTCCCCTAAAAACTGAAGAGTTCTGCCTATCAGTTTTCACGTTATTCTAAGAAAGAAGGTGACACCGACGTTATGATTCTGGCCTGACAAAGGGACACACAATGGTATCAGGGTGGGGTTCCTCCCGTCGCATGGGGGGGGGACCGTCCCCAACTTCCTCCCGAGTCTCCTTTCCAGCAGATGATGCTGAGAGAAGGTGAGAAAGAGCCCAAGAAACCAAGGCCGATTTTCAGAGGACGTGGGAAAATATTCGGCTCGCTCATTCCAGCAGCAAACACGTTTTGAGGTTTCTCTCTGGCTGCCACCCTCTGCCGCGTTCGCGTTGCTCCTCTCTCCCTCGCACGTCCAGCGACAGCTCTGCCAGCCCCGCAGTGACGAGCCTGCAAGGAGCAGTGCCTCGCTGTGGTTGAACAAATAACATGTTTTGGAAACCCAAGCAACCCTTTCCTGGCTGGGAGCGGAGACGGGGGGGAGCGACAGTCAGGAGCATCCTGCCAGGGCTTCAGCTCTTGGGGAGCCTGAGGTTGGGAAGCCAACACCTGCCCTCTGACACCAGGAGGGAGTGCTCTGCTATCATATTTTTAATAACGATAATAGCATCCAAGTTCAGGAAAAGAAATAGCATCATTGCAACCTTGTGTTTAGTCTGTAAATATATATAGCAGACAAGGCTAAGTGCAGTGATGGGAAGGAGAGGTTTACATAATGCAAATTTTATCACCTGGGCACAACCAGGATGCTGATTTCAGATTCTCGTTTGATCAAAGATGTGCCCGGAGCAAGCAATTCCACCTTCCTGTGCCCCTAAAGAGAGGAAAAGATAAAATGGTACATAACTGTGGTTTGGGGGATGTATGAACTGGCTACAAAATCTTCCCTTCCCCGGGAAATGCTCTTGCCCCTGGCCTTCTAGCCCCACGCCGTTGTGGCCCGAGATCAGGCCCTGCGGAAGGACATGTGACACAGCGATCTGTGTGAGGGGACTGTATCAGACACACAGCACAGGTCTTCAAATAATGGGGAGTAATTGGGCCATTAGATTATCATCAAATTCTGGCCATTGGATTTTTGCGATTTGAATTACAAAATTAACCCATTATTTCAAAGGCAACCGGTCCAGCATGCAAATTTCAAAATTCAGCATACAGATGTCAGCTTGGAATTGGTTTTGCTTATAACGCTTAAGAGTTTTGTTATTTTAGGATCGACAAAAAAAAATGATATATGGATGATTAAATAGGAGTAATAATATGAGGATGGGTGGCCTCGAGGGTGTTATTAGACAGACTTTCCAACAGCAACACTTCAATCGTTTAAAATCCTTCCATGCTGGTCGAGCCTCCGAGAAGCCTGTATTTTGACGGAAGCATTATTTTTGCTGCAAGATAAACACCTTTGCAAAGCAAATTGAGGAACCGAGGACGAACCCTCCCTCCCTCCCGGTTTTACACACAGGATTCTAGTACTGCTCTCAGGCACCCCTCAAGTAAAATAACATATAAATAGAATGTGAGAAATCACCACATTTTCTAGACTTCACACTTAGCATGACAAACAAAACTCCTTTGTGCCCCGACATATCCTCTGTTTTTTTTCCCCCTTAACCTAAGGATTTCATCCACGTTTTGTTTATTATAATGAGCCCCCCGAAAGGCCTCAGCTCCTTGGTCCACATGCTCTGGCCTCCCTCACTGGTTCAGGCCGCTAAACGGGGCCAACCTCAAACGCAGGTTTCATTTCCAGTGTGATTGGATTTTTTCAAAATGGTAGAAATTCAGACGCAAACACCAGCACGGTTGGAAAATTCGGTTGTGTCAACAGTGTCGACATCACTCAATGCACCGAGGGTAACCTCCTAGAATGAAAGACAGACATTGAGGAAAACAGGGGGTAGACAATCAAGTGGGAATTTTAGTTTGATTCTCAGCAAAATTAAGAACCGAAAGGGATCTTCCATCTGCCAGCCTTCAGTTTCTTTCGGCTCGTTCAGTTGCAGGATCTCGGGGATTTTGAAGAGATCTTAAACAAATTTTGCACAAAGGGCTTGGAATATAAACCTGTACCATGTGTCCCCTCCTCCTGTCACATCCTTAAGAGGCCCCTTTTCTCAAAGGCAGTTAGTTACAGAAATAACTTCATAAATTAGGTTGTCTTGGAATATTGTTTTATGCTCAGATTTCTTCCACTCGAGGATTTTAAGTGACACAGAGAAACACTTACAAATGAGAAGAAATAGATTTTTATTTTATTTTATTTTATTTTTTTACACTAAATCCAAATAGATGGCACTGACTTCTACGGCTGTGGCTCACAAGCCAATGAACACTTTTCTTAAATTTTTAAATGACCTGTTATTGCACAATCGTGCTTTTCTAAAACTTGTCCAAGGAGACATCCTTAGAAAGCACCATTGTCTGTCTAGTGTACATGCAGTGGGCATCTCAATATTACCACACGGCTCGTTTACGTGATTCAGTCCAAAGAAACGGCCCACCGGAAAGGCATATGCCTATTTTCAGCCTGCTGCTAAAAACAAATTTAAGAGAGTCACACGAAAAGCCTAAATGCTCTTACTTTGATCAAAGCTCATTTCAGGGCACGAGACAAACATAAATGCTAGTGTCTCTACTAATTGTCTCAGAGGTGGAGCACATGCTGCATTAAGCATGATTTTTAATGAAGCGAGTATGTCTTTATTCATAATTTTAAGGAATATATATTTTAAAATCAGACCCGCTAAGATACATTCTGTTAAGCTGTGTCATATATCAAAAGTTACCTCTGGTTTGGCAGAGCTCACATAAATAAGGTTAAATTCATTCATTATATATCCAACAGATTTAATCAATCCTATCAATGGTGCCAACATTCAAATGCATTTTTTCCATATACCACTTCATATCGACTACAAATATACCTATTACAAACTTCAATATTTAGGCCAATATGACTTTAAAAAAATCCCTGGATAGTCATTTTAAGCATGTGTATTGACATTTAATAAAAACAACTTGATTTAATGATTAACTACAGAGATTATAACAAACTGTAAATAAGTCATTTCCACGAATGGACTCTCTATGGGTGTCATGCTACCTCTCAGAGCCACTCTTAATATCCTCACTGAAACTGTTACTGACTAATGTGCTATATTTTAAAGCCAAATTGGGTTTTCACTCTTCTCCTGCCAAACTAACAGGGGAGAATGCCTCCTATAGCAAAATTCAAGCTCGACTACAAACCCACCCCTCGAGAAGATTGGCAACGGGGGAGAAGTACCTGCAAATTCAAGAAAAAAACCTGAGTGTTGAATTTCCTGCAGGAGATTCTCAGCCTAGGAAAGTGCCACGCTCGCATAAACCTAGGATTGCAATGAACAGTATATCGGTCAATGTAAGAATTAAACCAGGAAAGTTAACTGGATAAAGCATCCCTCTCAAAAAGAAAAATCTGATTTCTTTCAAGTACTTGAATTTTTTAGGAAAAAAAATTAAAAATCTATGAGCCTGAATTAACTGGGTAATTAATTCAACAATTACGTGTAAGCAGATACTTATAAGGTATTTGGGCTTAAACACATCTTTTCAAGCTACTGTTCCATTTCTATGACCTCACCCTTTCCTGTTAAAAACTTTTCAATTTAAAGAGCTCAGCTTCTTTCCCAAGACCTTACAAAAATTAGCCAAGGTTTTTAGGGAGTCGGTTTGCAAAAATACTAAGGGTTCCATTTTTTCAATGTCTCTGAAAATGAATTAATATTTCTAAAAACCTCCAGCGATATCCGTAAGTTCTGACTCCTTTATAAATATAATATTAAGAAAATCTAAGAAGGGGTGGGGAGGGTTAGGAACATAAACTGTTTCTTTTTATGTAACTAAGTTCACTTGAAGTCAAAAGATAAGTGTTCTGCATGTTAGACCACAGGATCGCATCATTTTAGACCACAGGATCGCAGGCAAAGACGTCTTGCCATGTTTCTGAAGGCAAAGGTAGAAGAATTTTAATCTTAGGGGACAAAACCCCACTTGTGTAATAAACTTGGACTGGAGCCAAAATGAAACTCCTGAAAGCTATTCGCTTTTAAGAAATAAATCTATTGCTTTATGTTTTAAAATGTCATCATCTCTAGCATTTTAATGGCAAACGACTCTAATGAAAAGGTTTGAGCTCTTCTGTCCTGGATTTCAAAATTCGCCCTTACTCGATTCACTGTTCCTTACCAGCATTTCAAACCACTGCAATAATTACAACAATTTAGATGAATATCTATGAATTCAGCCTAAAATTATCTGAGTTTCCTAGCCAGAGGTATGTAAAAGTATCCCTTATTATATTAGAAATCAAAAAATGTTTTAAGCTCAATAGGTATAAAATGTAGTTACACAATACAAGAAAATCTGAGATCTTTAAGACTTTTTAAAAAATTCTTGTCTCATGCAATGGGGTTTTTAAAGTCTAGTTTTAGATACTTTGTATTTTATTGATAAAACTTGGGAAAATTAGATTTTTTTTAGTGTGACTTCTTGGGTAAAAACAACTCTTCTTGGATGATAGTTAAAAGATTTACTCGGAAAATGAGTGTTTCAGCCATTCTAATGTGAGCTATTGTGTCATTTTAATATAACGTTCACCTCCTTCTAACTTTCCAATAACCTGTGTGTAGATAATGATGAGAAATCTGTTGAGAAAAAGTCTACTTGACTCGCCATTAATCTGATAGCATAATTGACTAGAGAGGAAATCCAAAACCAGTATCTTTAACATTTTATACTTCTCGGATATTCCCTAGGGTACACGAGCACACAATGCTGGGCCCACAGCGATCTGGGGCGTAATTGATTATCTAAAAGAAACAGATGTTGTCAAAAGTAAATGAAACTACCTATTAAAAAAAAACACACTATGTATCAGCCAGATGTCAAAGGGGGGACCAATTTGGTTTCCAACACGATTATATGACAAATGAATTTCCCTTTTTTTAAATGTAGCGAGTAAACATCTGATTCTTTCTCTCATCAACTGTGCTGATTTGTGGAATGAGTATTGTTCTAGTTTTGCAAAGACATTTTTAAGTTATTTCTTCCAAATCATGTGTCAAAATGTTGTTTTTATAAGTATATCCAGTTAAGATAATGCTCTTCTTTTTAAATTAGATGCTACATTAGAACCTCCAGCATCTCCAGAAAGCTTTGCGGTACTGCGTCCAGTTACACCTTTTTTGAATAATCTTGTAAATGCTCAAGAAATTACTTTGTGAAGCTCAAATCTACCTTCCCCTTTCATGTGAAACGATGCTTAGTTGGTTAAAAACCAAACATGAGTTGCATGTCATAGAAATCCTGTCTCCACCAAAAAGAGAAAAGTAGAATCCTAAATTGTCAATTACTGTGCTTTATGATAAAAATCTTGGATTTCCACCCAAAGCCATGAGGGAGCTCACAGATGGTACACTTTCAAGCTCCGGACCTTATATACCACTTTTTTCTATAGAAAACTATTAACCTTCTACAGGCCATTTAACATGTATTTTCATTTTGACAGTCATAATGTAAACCTGTATTTTCATCTGTATGTTTAAGGCTGGAACGTATGGCAATTATGGATTTCAGGATTTGCAAAAATTCTCTCAGGTCCGTGCTGGCCCTGCTCACACTCAGGACCACGAGACAACTCCTTGTACAGTAGCATCCTGCATGTGTGTGTTCCATTAATTCCTTAGGTCAACCAGCAATGTTTCTGCCCTGACATGTCCAATGACACAGTCAGGAAGCTGGGATGACCACAAAAATTAGGGCACAGCGTTCTTTTAATGGTTGCACGTACTTAACTAAATTTTAAAATTTAAACTTGAGAATTAAAACCTGGGGGCTTTTGAGTTTGCGCAGCCACAGAAAGGATGTATGTAAGTTAATCTTGAACCATCCAATGCCTGCTAATTCAATTGCCTAGAATTCCAGTCATTAGCCAAGCAGTCTTCCAAATTAAGACATCCGGTCTCCTTCAATTTTCCACTTAAAACAGAACACAGAAGAATAGATCTGACCCATCAACTTAGGATAAAATTACCCATGAAAATGACTTATGGTGCACAGATTAGTAGCTGGGCAGTGTATTATGGAAAACCCTATGCTGCCACTTAAGTTTCATGGATTCACAAATTTCTAGGGAATAATCGTCACATTCTTGATCTAGGTAGTAGAAAATGGGTCACACTTTAAAAATGTGCATTTAGCCCAGCCGGATGTGGCCTAGGATCCAGGCGATCGGGGTTCAATTCCCGGTCGGGGCACATGCCCGGGTTGCAGGCTCGATCCCCAGTCGGGGGCGCACAGGAGGCAGCCGATCAGACTCTCATCATTGATGTTTCTCTCTTTCCCTCTCCCTTCCTCTCTCTGAAATCAACAAAGATATATTTAAAAAGTAAAATAAAATAAAAATAAAAAAAATAAAAATGTGCATTTAGTATCTTCTTAAATGACTAGAAGCAAAAATGTTTACACATGTCCTTTGGCGTGATTGAAGGCATTCTAATAATTTCACAAGCTGTGAATAGAACTGAGATTCAAAACGACGCCGTGGGTGATACACACTTGGGGTCAGGTAGTACGTAACCACAATTAAGATCACACACGAGAAACTGAGTTCATATAATTTATTGCAGTTAGCACACAGTTTAAAAATTCACCAACACACCAACAGTACAAAACTAAACAGCATTATAAGTTATTCCCCCCTCAGGAAAATAAAACATACTATGATTGTCAGAGCTAGATGTCAGCCTAAGTTTTAGAACAAAGAATGTGAAACTAATAAAAGGAAAAAGTAATCACTCACAATGACCACAAAAAGAAAATTCAAAAAGAAAGTCCGTTTTCTCACAGACATTGATTGTCTTCTCTAAATTAATAAAAATTATCTTAACATAAACTGTATTTAAAAATAACTAGAAACTCTTCAAGTAACTAAAGATAATGCTCCAAGGCCATTTTCACAGCTTTTTTTGTTTGTTTGTTTGCTTTAAATGCCATTACAGCCAAATTAACACACATTTGACCAAATATTTCCAAAACAGTCCAGCAACACACAATGGAGTTTTCCATTCAGTATCTTAAGCACAAAAATAGGCTATGTTTACAGTAGTTAAGGCGATCAAATTTTAAACAAAAGCAATTTAAAAAAAAAAAAAGGGAAAAACAGCAACCGTTTTCCATGCTACTCCCATAGACCTTATTTGTAAGTGCAAGACAGGAAAACAAACACTGTGCAAAATGCTCTTGCCCCGCGTGCTGGTCATTGAACCACACGCTGGGCTGCAGCCTCTGCTGCCGATCCACATAGTCTACTAACCCCCTTCCCCATGTCAATCAAGGCAGTCCAGTCCTTTCAGCCTGGGGCTTTTTCAGTCCATAGGATCTTTTCATGAGTTGGGGGGAGGGGGGAGGGATGGTGGGTAAGGAAAAGGGGAGAAGAAGAGAGGGGAGCAAAAAAAAAAAAAAAAAAGAAGGAAAGAAAGAATGACCTCTTGTCAATTTGTGCAGTAGTTATTCTAAAAACGCTCAACTGGGTAAAAGTGTACACCTAAACTCTGAGCTGGCACGGGTTCTGTGCAATTAGGAGTTCGTTATAAATGCACGCTGCACATGCAAATCTTTAAGCCGTTTGTAAACATATTTTCCTTGTTACGTAGCGAAGTTATCAATTTGCAGCTTAAGTTTTTATTCAGCTTAACAGTTTCAACTTAAAGACAGTGGGAAAGTCAATTTAAATTATATAAAATAAAAACAAAAACAGTGCATTTAGGTTCTTCATAACACCAGTTTTTTTCTCCAAATGGTGCTATTTTTCTAAGGAAATTAAATAATCTTAAACTCACTCATTAAAGTTATACAATGCAAACAAAGACAAAAATATACTGAAACTCATGCATTTCTGTAGCGTTAATATTTACTTTTCAAGACTCAACTAAGAGCATCAACACAACCTGTCAAGTTCTTTGACACCCCCCCAGCCCATGTAATCAATTACAGTATACAATGACAGTAATTCACATTTTCAACACAGTTCAACACTGCTGAAGCTGCAATATCCTTTCCATCCCAAGCAAACCTTCACAAAGACAGCGTCCCAGTGATCCCAGTGTACGTTCATAATTTCTCTCATTGGGAACCGTCAGAAAACCAGAAGTTGCCACAGAAAGTTTTAAGTCAACTGCTTGTTTAAAAATAGATAATCCAGCATTTCAGAAATTTTCCATTTGGGTCTAAAAGCATTCAGGTTTCCAACAGCCAGAAAAGAGTCATGCAATTTGAGACATTTATATAAAGAGGCTAATAAAACTGGAGGGAATTTCTACTAAAAAAAAAAACACCAAAAAAACCAAAACCCCAAAAAAAACAAGTGGGGGAAAAAAGACCTCAAAAGACAATGCAGTGTTGACAAAGTGAAGCCCCATGAAAGCATTTTGCGATAGGACGACTTGTTTCGAAGGTTCTTATTGGCTTACTTCCCCTACCCCCCAAAAGAAAAACACCTCTCTATTCTCAGACTTGTCCTAAAGTTTCTTTTATCAGTATGCTAAATTAGTGAGAGTCTCATGCTATTCTAAAGTGCAAAAACAAGTTAATATCCCAACTTTTTAGTTCCGGGAAACAAGACTGCTTTTAGACCGTACCACAACTATATAGAGATCTATGTATATAGAGGCGTATATATATATATATATATATTATTTATATATATATATAAAATTATTTCCAGAGTTCTTGCGAGCTATCTTCTAAGGTCCATTCTCTGACAGCGGGCAAGCTGAGCGCTTCGCTTTTGACAGACAAGGAGTTCACCAACTCACAGTGGAACTTGCGGATGTGCCTGTACAGGTCCCCCGACTGCGTGAACCTGCGCTCGCACCACTTGCACGCGTGCGGCTTCTCGCGCGTGTGCACCACGGCGTGGCGGCTCAGGTTGTGCGAGTACTGGAAGCTCTTGCCGCACTGGGTGCAGGTGTAGGGCTTCTCGCCCGAGTGGGTCCTCTCGTGGCGCTTGAGCGTGTACATGCAGGAGAAGGTCTTGCCGCAGAGCGAGCAGGTGGGCACGTTGACGTCGGCGGCCGGCTTGCCGCGCAGCCCGTCCTGCTCGCGGAAGTGCGTGCTCAGGTGGATCTGCAGGATGTGCGGGCTGGGGAAGACCTTGTTGCACAGCGGGCACATGAAGATCTGGCCGGCCGGGCCCAGCAGGTTGGACACGTAGGGCAGCAGGCCGCCCTCCAGGGCGCCCTCGGCGGGCGCGCGCTCGCCCTCGGCCGGCAGCAGCTCGTCGTCGCTGGCCCGCTCCTCGCGCTCCAGCTCGCGCAGCGCCGCGTCCTCGCGCAGCGGCGCCAGCGCGCCCGGCTCGTACTGCGCGCGCGGGTGCGCGCCCGCGCTGTCCCGCACAGCGCCGGGCTCCATGTCATAGTCACTAGTGCCAACCTCGCTCTCATCGCAGGAGGGCTCTTTCTCCACCTTCACCTGCACCAGGTTGCTTCTCAGCACGTCCTGTGAAGAGAAATAAGAGCTGTTCAGATTTTCAACTCCCGACAGGCTGGACTTGACAGACAGGTCCAGCACGCAGTCAACATCTGCCGAATCCCTCACGGAGGCGACAGACCTCTGGGACAGAGACTCTGCGGAGCTGCAGGGGCTGGCGGCCGTCTTGGGCGCCGCCTGGGGCTCGGCCTCGCCGCCCGCCGGGCCGCCCGCGGGGTCCGAGGGCAGCCGCATCCACACGGGCACGGGCGCGGGCTCGCCCGCCGCGTCCCTCTTGCCGGGCAGCGCGCTCAGCTTCTCGTCTTCGCCCTCGTCTTCGTCGCTGGGCAGGTCGCCAGCCATGCGGCTGCTGCCGTCCGAGAGGCTCTCGACTTTGTCCGAGCAGCTGGAGGAGTCCTCCTCCTTCTTGGTGCTGTCCGCCTCGGCCGTGGCCTTCTCCTTCAGCTTCTTCTTGCAGACTTTGACGATGTCGTACATGTGCAGATAGCTGGCAGCTGCCAGCACGTCCTCAATGGGCAAGTCTTTGAACTGGAGTTTCCCTTCATACATGAATTCAAGCAGGAGAGCGAAAGCCGGGGCTGTAACAATGTCGCTGTTCAGATGAACAATGTCCCTTTTGTCCAGCTGGTCCTTGTAAAAGAGGTGGAAGTACATGCTGCACGACGCCAGCACAGCTCGGTGCGCTCGGAACTGGGCATCTCCCACCAGCACGGTGCAGTCACAAAGGAAGCCCTGGTGTCTCTGCTCGCTCAGACACTGCAGCAGATGTCGACTGTGGTCTGGGAACTCCATGCTGTCTTCATAACCTGGGGAGAGAGACATTCCTCGTGAGAGCCCGTCAGGAGCAACTTCGCAACTTTTCAACGCCAGTCCCCACACGCAAAAATAATAATTCGGCTTGGCGGCCGGGGTACATGTCCCTGAATTTTAATCAGGCGTGTGACCCGAAGACTACCAAATCACATGCACACAGCCTAAATGCGAGAGGAGAGAGGCACCCTCTAAACTGCCCTGCCCCTGCCAGAGGTCCCCAATGCATCCCACCTTCCTCGGACTTCCAGGCAAGTTTTAAAAGCCTCAATCTCAGGATAGTCTCTTCACTGAGAAGAAGAATTTAGATGCCTCTCAGAAGAATTTAATTAACTCTACCCATCAAATTATGTCCTACGAAACCTACAAAATAGCTTTAATTTCAAAGGGAACAACTCATAATGAACAAAGAGAAGTCCCAAACACACTGGAAGACTCAGAAAACTTGTCTGACCATTCTTTTTATTACTTTTGATACCTGGTTGCACTTAGAAAGCACGATTTAAACGCAGACATTTGGTTGAATTAAAAACAACCACCACCCATAATGAAATCGCATAATTAGTCCAGAAATCAGCAAACAACTTTCTTTTAAAGTCAGAGTGTTACAACAACAAAAGGCCTGCGTATAAAAACAGATGTGAACGCCTGAAGACTGCAGGTACGGCACACATGTATGAGATCAGAAGAAGCTACACCAGCAGATGGGAAAGATCATCTTTACTACGAGTAAATCCAAATATTTTTTTAATGAATTGAGAGAAAACGGTTATAATTCTTTGGAAATTCTGTAAATCTAGAGAACTGGGAGCCAGAAGGGCTTTATGTAACTCTGAAAAATCTTATCTAAACTTTGATCCTTTGTAAAAGCAATATGAGTTCCATATTAAAATTAATTCAAACTTTTAAATAAGACAAAAAAGCTTTACAGGTTCAACATCAAAAAAAAAAAAAAAAAAAAAAAGCCTTTTTCTGCTAGAAAAAGAGAAACTATTTTTTTTCCCTGACTCTGCCTTACCTCTGTCAACAGAAAATACTTTGTTTCAACATAACTTGATATATTTTGTTTTCCCACCAGCTTCTATTCTTTCAAATTCGCATTGTTGCCCTGATTTTCTGGTGGAGGGGGGGTGAAACGGAGGAGGGAGAGGCAAGGCGAAGCTGTACAATGGGTCAAAATTCAACTCCTTAAAACTACAGAAAACCCAACTTCCCCTTTCCTGTGCCCAGAAGCAAGGTTCCACACCACCCACCTCAGAAAGTACATTCTGAGAATGGGTACATGTGCCTTTAATATTCAGAAATCCCTTCCCTGCCTCGTCTACACTTTGCCCAAGATGGACTAAAACTTTCGTCATGGCCCCAAATACATTCTGCAAGATGCCACCGCTCGAATAAACCAAGATTTACAATACAATCACTTTAAGTGCCCCACAGCTAACATCAATCCTAATCCTTGAGAGGGCTAAAAATAAAGATTGGAGGGCAGCTCACAAGGTAGCCGTGATCAAATTAGGAGGCTGAGAGGACAGAGAGGGACGAAGAAGGAAGCTTATAAACATCTGATCCAGCTGACTGTGGCCATATGGCAGCTGCTGCCCAGATAAAGAGATTAAGAATAGAGGAGTGCGATTACAGCTGTCTGGCCAATTCAGGCAGCTCAAATCTACAAGTTCTAAATTAGTCGCTAACACAAAAACTCCTGCAAATAATTATTGTTATGCTGAAACAGAAGATCTCTTAAATATATATTTGAAAGAGAAATGAGGAAACCAAACTATTCTCCTGAGGACAAAAGTTTTTTTGTGTTTTTTTTTTTTTCCTTTTTCTTTTCAAAAAAACCTTCGGTTTCAAAAGCACTATACAGCTGTATGTTTCAGCAGTGCTGCTGAATGTTTTGAAGACTAAAGTTTCACAGTGGAATTAATTACACAACAATCCAGCTTCTCAACTAGAATAATCTTCTCGTGTAAGTTTGAATGCTGGATTCCAGAGTTTACTGTTTCTCCCCCGACCCCAAAAGCAAAAGGAATCTAAACAGCAGTGAAAAACAACAATATAAAGCATTTTAATCCAACGTGATCTCGAAAAGCAATATTTCAAAGCCTTTCTTAACATTTCAAAACTTGAAATATTTCTGTGTATTAAAGTCATTTACTTGCTCAAGTAAAAGGGATAAAAATTAAAACTAAACAAGCCCCAAGACTTTCAACTCCAATAAGATGTTCACTTAATACTCAATTTCATACATTACTCCTAAACTGGGTTAGAAAAGTAATGTGATTTTTTTTTAAATTAAATAAACGAAACACCAAAACACAAATATGTTCCATCTAATCTCTTGCTACTCCTACCTTTAGGACACATAAACCTGATTAAGTCCTTTCCTCTGAGTCTTGCTGGCTCCAGGTCTGTTACATCGGTGGAAAAAAAGCAGACTGAGAGAGACAGATGCAAAGTGGAGATGATGTTGGAGAGGAACGAGGCACCTTCTCCACCACAGATCCGCACACACTAGCTCCCTGTCTGTGTGTTAGAATAAAAGGCTGAGGGATGGCAGGCTGTCAGCTGCTCTGACATCATGTTCAGATGGAAATGCTACCTCCAGCTGTGCTCCTTTTAATGCCATATGCTACTCCTCTACACTCCTGCCACCAGCTTCTTCTTAGGAGAACTTTTCTCTTCTGTTAGTATAAACAAAATACTTCAAAGTCTCCCTTTTTTTCCCCCCCAAACTTTCTAACAGAAGAAAATGAGAAGAACTCAGCATATGGAGTCCCACTGTATTTATGGACCAGCACCGCTCCTGTCTGCACTGGTGGACGGCTCGCATGCTCACAGCAGCTCGGCCACCGTGCTATTCAGGAAGCCCGGGCTCACTTCTCTTCAACTCCAGCCTTAAGGCTCAGAGGCAGCGTAAGGATATTTTTAAACCAATCCATTTGACATCTCCTGTCCCTTTTCAACAGTACCACGGCGCTTTCTTTTTGGTTTTTTTTTTTTTTTCCTTCTGCTGAGATAATGGTACACACATCTCAGGCTGGTGGAAGGCTATTCACAACTATTACTGCAGCCTGGCCCGCTGTATTATTTCACTCTTATTTAACTACTTATATACAACCACCTTCTCAGGAAAATCTCTCACACTGGCAGTTGATGCAAATTTCAATTTTCAGTATCAACAAACTGAAAGTGCACTTTCTGAAATCCTGGAAAGTACTTCAGTTCAAGGAGACAAATTAATAGTCAGACAACCTGCTCCAGTCGCTTAACATGAATGCTGCACCTGCGTCTCTGAGCTTTCTGCTCAGGAAAAAAAAAAGCAGAACTTCGCCTTCTCCTTAATCTGTGTCCCATAACAATCTTTTTTTTTTTTTGGGTCACTCTGTAATGTTTGTGATCACAAGAGAACCTTTCAGGGAGAAAGGGCGGGGGCAGGTTTAGTAAGTTTGGGAACTTTGGAGCTAGACTTTGTGGGCCTTTTCAAATGGCTGATGAAATCGGAACGTAATGGGGCTGGGCCGACCGGTGTCCTGCAAGGTGCTGCGACATCTGTGAATGTCAAATACATCTCCACGGGCTCCAGGCGGGGTGAGCCACAGACCAGGAGCTGGGCCCGAGGCGCGAGCGCCGCAGCCCTGGGGACAGTCACCACCGCCAAGAGCTAAAGAGTAACAAAAGCCACCGTCTCGGGGCTGCCCTTCTCGCCTTCCCAAAGTCACCAACCTAACTTTCTCCAACTTCGCGATGAATGACATAATGACGAAAGCCTATTTCAGGAAGCGCTCTTCGGAGAGAAATTCCTTCTGAGCCACACAACCGACTCGCCGCACATGCCCTCGCCCCCATTCCAACATATCGGGCATTAATCACCCCATTTACCCGGTGGGGTGGGGGCTGAGTGACAGCTTAACGAGTCCCCGGCACCGCGACGGGCCGGCCGGCGGCTCCCGCGCCACAAATCAAGCCCTCGCGCCCCGCAGCCGCGGGTCCGGGGAGCGGGGCGAGGTCGGGTTTTGTTTTTCGAGGGGGCGGGGGCGGGGGGAGCAGCGGGGAGGGGGGCAGAAATGCAAATCTTCCCGTCGCCGGCTGTGCATAAAAACACACGGGGAAAGAGGAAGGTTAAACCACAGGGAAGGAGGTGGAGGGCGTAGAGCCGGTGCAGCAGGAAAACACCTTCAACAACAGTCGAGAAAACAGAGCCGGGTCAAGGCAACAACAAAAGAAAAGTCGCAAGAAGCAGCCAGGGGGAGGCGGGCGGCTGCCGCCGCTTCCCCGCCGCCCCGGCGAGCGAGCGCCCGGGCCTCCCGGCAACTGCACCAGCCCGGGGGGAGGGGGGCTCCCCCGCAGCCCCCGCCCCCCGGGCGCCACTGCAGCTGCACCGGTCCCCGGAGCCGCGGCCGTCCCGGGCGCCACTGCAGCTGCGGCGGCTCCCCGGCCCCCTCCCCCCGCCCGCCGCCCTCCGCACCCGGGAGGCGCCGCCGCAGCTGCACCGGCCGGGAGCCCGCCCCGCGCCGCAGCTGCACCGGCCCGCGGGGGGGGGGGGCGCGGCGCGGAGCCGGGCCGCCCGCACCCCGCCCGACCCCGCAGCTGCAGCGGCCCCGGCCCCGCGCCCGGGCCTCCCGCAGCTGCGCCGCCCCCCGCCACCCCAACCGCTCCGACCACACAAACTAACTCCACTCGCGGGGCCGCCCCCGGCCCGGCCCGCCCTCTGCCCGCACCGCCCCGCCGCGCCGGCCGCCGCCGCACAGCTGGCGCCCCCCGCCCGCCGGGGGTCGGGACGCCGAGGGGGCGCCGGGTCAGAGGCCGGGGGCCGGCGCCGGGACTCACACGGAGCGGCCCTAAGTCGCCGCGTCCCCGCCGCCGCGTCCTCCGCCTCCGCCTCCCGGCCGTCGCCGCCGCCGGACTTGGTGGGCTTCCTCCTCCTCGTGCCCCCCTCCCTCCCGGCCCCCCACCCCCCAATCCCGGCTCCTTCGCCCGCTCCCCCTGCCCCTCCCTCCCTCCCGCCCACCCCCGCTGGCAGCCGGAGGAGCGCGGCGGAGCGAAGAGGGCCCCACTCTCAACGGCTCCCCATGGCAGCAGCCCAGCGGCGGCCGCAGCCTGCCAGACACAGCGAGGGAGCGAGCGAGGGAGCGAGCGCGGAGCCGCCGGGCCGGGGGGGGCGGGGTGGGGGGGCGGACGGGGGCGGGGGCGGGAGGACGCACCACGCACGCACGCGGCGGCGCCGGCCAGATGTTTCCCCCCCACCTCGGCCCGCCCCTCTCCGCCTCATGCCTCCCCCCGCCCCCCGGCGTTGCGCTTCTGCGATTGACCGAAAGGGCCCGGACCGGCGCTCGAGGCCCGCCCCCGGGCTGCGGTCTCCTCCAATAGGAGGGCGACTTTTCAGGAGGGCGGAGGCAGTGGCGGGCAGTCGTCAGACTGGCAAGCGGGCCCGGCCAATGGGAGAAGCGAGCCGGAGCTGCCGCTCGCTAGCCCCAATGGCAGGCTGCGAGTGTCGGGGTGGGCGGGGCCCGGGCGGGCGGGGGCCGGTGGCGAAGCGGCGCGGGGCGGAGTCCTCGGGCGCAGCGGCGGTGGCGGCAGCGGCGCCCCTCTGGGTGACTTGGCCGTGAGAAAGTGAAAGGAGCCCGCAGGCGGCGGCGACAGCTGCGCTGGGAGGGGCTTGTTTCCAGGCTCCGAGGCCTCGCGCGCTCCGGGGTTGCGGGGCGAGCTCCTCGGCGTGCACCGTGACAACCATAAATACACTTTTAGACGCCGTGGGGCTTGGCCGCTCCGAGTTCCGCGGGTATCCTCGGGCGGCAGGGCACTCGGGGACCCGGAGGGCCCGAGCCCGGCCTTCGGTGTCTCGGCTCAGTCCCCTCCGCCGTGGGTGACGCCATCCAGGTCCTCGCCTGCGGGCGCGCAGGGAAGTGGGGCTAAGGGGCCGCCCCGCCGGGCCCTGCGGTGTCCCGTTTCCAGGTGCCCCCGGGGACGCTGCGGACGCCGCCGGCTCGGAGAGGCGGTTTCGGGGCGTCATCCTCACGCCGCCTCGTTGCGGGCAGAGCCGAGCCGCGCCGAGAGCGCCCCTCTTTCTCCAAGAACCCTCGCGCCACACGCGTACTCGCACGGTTACAAGTACAGACATTGCCCGAGTGACCACATGTTAGGGAAATCACAGTGACACTGACGCCTGCGGAAGCCTTCGCCAGATTCCTTAATTGGCACGTATCGAGCCGCAGCTTTAAACTCCCGAGGGCGGGCGTACGGGCTCGTCGCCTCCGTGTCCCTTCCTCCGGATAAACTTTTATTCGATCCCTCGTCTTTGCAACTCGCCTGGGGGTCGCTGACGACCACGAAGACGTGCAGGCATCTCGAGACCTCGGCAAGGGGGCCGGAGTTGCGAGGGAGAAGCGGAATGGCCAGCGAAGGGCCCGGCTGGGGGGCACGGGAGCGAGCTGGGGGTGCAGAAGCCGTCGACTAGCGGCCGTCGGGGGAAGCGCGCGCCGCGTGCCCACTGCGCCGGCGCCGCCAGCCTGTTGCGCCCCGCTCGCCGGGAGGCCTTGCACCCGGGCGCAAAGTGCTTTCCCTGCGCCCCGGGCCGGGGGGCAAACCAGGCTGAGAGCGTTGTGCGGGCGAATCAGACATGCTGAATTACTCAAGAAGCAACCCCCCAAAAACAGGAGCTCGCAGAGTCCCAGAGCCCAAATAGGATGGGAATATCCCGTTGGAAGCAGGGGTGGTGGCCTCTCCTTTCACCCCCAAACCCTTCACAGGCCCTCCTCACTGATCACCGAGGTCAAAGTCAGCTCTGGAACGAGAGTCCTTTATTCCAGGAAATGCAGGGTGGGGCAAAAGGAGGTTTACAGTGGTTCGTCCGGGAAAAATAATACAATAATTCGTAAACAATCGTAATACAAGAATACGCATTTTATTCACAGCTGTAAACCTGCGCGTAACTGTAGACCTTCTTTTTGCCCCACCCTGTATGTGTTTTTTTTGTTTGTTTGTTTGTTTCCCTTGCTCCTGGGTGAATTCGAGATCCTTTCGTCTGTTGTTGTTGGTAGGAGGCCCAATTTCAGTCTGACCCCTTTTCAAGTTAGGGAAGTTTATAAGTGTTCTTAGAAGAAAAAAAAAGATGTGAAGATGAATACATGCTTTGCTAAGACGTTCAGGGGGAAAACAAGGACAAATGCATTGGCAGAACTGTTTCTCACCTACTAAAAGCTAAAAAGTAAGAGATCTCTGGATGAATAGAGTGAATTGATGGTGTCAGGACTTTAAGTAACAAATTCATGAGAAAAGCAGAACATTCTGATTGTCCACAAAAAGCTTAGAAACTCAGCTGTATGGTGTCTGCAGTAACATCACAGCTCTAACAAAAGGTTTTATAGACCATTCCTACCCTCAGAGTAACAGCCCCAAGATCTGATGATGGGGAGACACTGGCCCATCAAAAGTTGTGAGCATTGTTTTTTAGGTCCAGCAGTCATTACTAGAATCCATTTCGAGGGCTGAGTAGTGTAGCCAGGAAATAAATATAGATTAGATGGATATTTAAAGAAACCAGTATGTCATCCCTCAATTATGTAAAAGATTTTATGAATTTATGAAAATGCATGGAATATTTGTACATCATTAGAATCAATAAAAACACTTCTGGAGTATTTGTTGTGTTCCAAGAAGGTACTCTGATGGGATACGGGAGAAAACAAAAAAGAATGAGACAGGTTTTCTCCTTCCTGAGGTTCAAGTTTAGTTGGGAAAGAAATAGCATGAATGTATAAAAATCTAAAACAACAGAAAAGCTAAATAACGATATAATAACGTGAATGTCAAAGCTAAATTTATTGTACAATTGCTACAACCATCGGTCCCTGGGGTGGTTGTATTTTCTCTGCTCTTTTTTTACATTAAAAGTTTTTTTTTTTACTCTCTGATTTCATTTTAAAGTGTCTTATAAACTTACTACAAAATGATGCTTTTAATCACCTTTGGAAAGTCATCAGCATACAAATTGTAAATAAAAAAAGACTGATAACAGAGGTGTCATAATACAGAACGTTACTATTTGGGGAGGCACCCATTGGAGCCATGGAAGGTATTAAGTCAGACTCTAAATACCCTCTTCAAGTAAGTGCCTCAAAGTGGTCTTTTTACCTCTGCACAACAGGTTTAGCAAATTACCAAGGTACAAAGCTACTTGACAGAGCTGGAGAGCCAATAATAGTCTTTCTTTTTTTTCTCTCCCATAGGGAAAGGGGGAAAAAGTACCAAAAATACAGTCTCTAAACTATCCGAGAAGTACACCATTGCTTCCCTCTGGAGGAATCCTGGTCCTGAATAGTTCCAATTAATCCATGCTTTTCTGGGAGTCCCTATATTGTAAGTAATACAAGTCAATCTAACATGGTTAGATTTCTTGCCAGAGAACAATTTTATGTTTTAATAACACATGCATTTGACCAGTAGCAATTTAACACTATAAAATGTTGAGGGACCAAATAAAATCTAATTTGATGAGCAACTCCATAAAATTAACGTGAACCACAGGTCAAATCTCTGAAATAATTCAGTGTTTTTATTACACTTGGTACAATAGGTCACGCTGAAAAATTATGGAGTTAATTTTTGAATACTGACTTTTTATAAACTTTATGTATAATTGGAATTTTTTCTTTATAAAAGGGAGGCAAGCATTAATAATAAAAGATCAGATATCCCAAAGTGTAATATTTTAAATATAGTAATTATAAAATGTGATAAAGTGAGTAGAGGTGGAGCTAGTTTTGAACCTAGAGAGAAAAACACTAATACTCAATGTCATAGCACATAGAAAATTCTGTTAACTTATTTATTCCCTCCCTCTCTGTCTCCCTCTTTCTCTCTCTCTCTCTCTCCCTCTCTCATTCTCTTTGGGCTTTTGGAAACGAACAGGTTGAAATGGCCTAAAGGGAAGGAAAATATAGAAACACGGCTGAGACAATAGTAAAAGAAGTAAATCAATAAGCTGGATCACACACCACAATAATGAAATGAACAGAGAGCATATTCCTAAAGCACAGTTAAAAAAAAAAATCTATATCTATATCTATATCTATATCTATATCTATATCTATATCTATATCTATATCTATATCTATATCTATATCTATATCTATATCTATATCTATATCTATATAATTTCACAGAGCATTTGATATACTAAATCATTCCCTGGATTATAAATTCTGCAATATTTGGATCTTTTCATTAAATTCCTGAACTATGATGAGCCATAAATAGGAGGTAATTTATTCTGATTCTCAGCCCCTAAGAAAGAAATGACATTACCCCAAACTTTTAGGAAAGGTCCTTAGCAGATTTGCACGGGGCACTGGGGCTACACTCTCTGTCCCGAGAGCAGATGGGCCTGCACCAGTGATCCAAACCAGTTTGCGGGTTAAGGGCAGAGAGAAGCAAAGACGGTCTTCCCAGAACTGTTTTTCCTGTGTAGCCAGTTTTCAGTTGCTTACTGTAAATCAGTCTTTTATGTGACCATCATAAATCCAGAGGCAGCGTAATGGCTGGAGGAGGCTTGGTAGTTCAAGGCTTGGTTCACAACAAGGCTGGCCACTTTGGAGAATTAATTTAGAAAGAAAGCCAAGAGCCACCCAACCCATACCTTTTCCCTCTTTCTCAGTCTCTCTTGTCTGTTCTCTCTCTGTCTCTGTCTCTGTCTCTGTCTCTGTCTCTGTCTCTGTCTCTATCTCTGCCTCTGTCTGTCTCTCTCTGCCCCCCATAAGTGCATTATGCCTTATGGCATATGGAAGGAAAAAACATACAATGATGCTTTTTACAGTTAACTTTGCGCTACGATACATTCATTATTCATATCGGGTGTGATCCCAGGCGACTCTCAAGCCCCAGGTTGGCTCTCTTCCTTGCTACACAGAATGCCTTCCTGCCAAACATTTGTAGGAGTTCAATCAGTTAAAAATTATTTAAATTCTGTCCGAAACAAAATGAATTTGTGTAGACAAGCCTACTGCCCTTGAAAATCACACCGTCCCTCCAAAATTCAGATGTGGCGACTGCTCTGTTGTTTTGGAGGCTGTGTGAATTTGGGTAATGAAGAGATGCACTGATCCCATCTGTGGGGTGTTTAGATTTGATTCTTTAAAATAACCCGATGAGACATGACTTTTCCAGGTAAATGGATTCTGTTAAAGAAAGATTTAACACGAAACCTGTACTATTCATGGCTCCTTTTTTAAGTAACATAAATCTTCGAGTGTTGTTTTATCTAAAATTCAGTACAGGTATAGTAAATAGAGGTAGATTGTTTTGTTCAAAATGAAAAAAAAAACACCTTCTAAATATTTAAATGCTAATATTCTTAGTTATAGTCATTTGCTTAAATTGGGACTTGTAGAAAACCAGGTGCAAATAAACTTAGATAGAAAAGGTGGAGTAAAGAGAACAAGAGAGGTTACCAGTAGGTATTAATGCTGCACACCTACTATGTGTCAAATGCTGTGCTTCTGAACAGAAGATAGAAACATAACATCTATCTGTCTGCCTTCCAATATAGGGAGCAGGTTTTCCTTCCTTTTATGCTTGGTCCACCCTTGAATTCAGCACCCTCTTGGACTTTATACCAGCAGAAAGGAAAATAATACATCCAAAAATTATTCACTGAGAACTTAACGTTAAAGAAATAAGGAGTGCATTGTCATAGTTCTTGCTATAAAATTTTCACCATGTGCTAGGTGCCAATGATACACCAATAATATCATTCCCCTTATATTTAGGACTTCGTTATATAGGAATGCCATTGTGAACCCATGGGACAAAGATAACATTTCATTTTTCTTTCAGTGGCTAATAAATGCATACCAACCCTAACGATGGAAATAAAGTAAAATTGTCTTAATGAAAATCTTTTCTTATAAAAAAAATTCGATAAATTTAATGCAAAAGTCTTGATACATACCAAAGTCAACCTATTCCTGGTAATAAGAGCAGACAGAAGGTTAAATCTCTCTCCAGAAATTTACTGCACCCTTGGTGATAACAGGCAACTCAGGAAGTTACTTCCCTTACAAAGAACTAGCGTTTATGCTCGAGACTAAAATGATTATTTTTAAAGTACCCATTTTACAATGCAAATGTGTATCTAAATTAAACTCAGTGAAAACAAGCATTTTTGACTCGAAGCTGCAGTAATGACTTTTTGGGAGACAATAGGAAAAGCGGTTCTTGAATACGAACTCGGAACAGGTTTTTCAAATTCCTTCTAGGTGCCTTGAGACTTTCTTTGGCCCTTCAAGTATTGGCACGTGTTTAACTGAGAACCCATTGCTGTGAAGTTGTGTTACAAAACTGAGGCTGTTCAGCAATAAAAAATTTAAAAATTTAAAAAACCCCAAAAAGTTGAATTAAAATACAAAAACACAAAATTGACAGCTGGTCTGCAATGCCAAGCCATGCCTTAGCACTCGGGGTATGGGGCAGATGCAAGAACCCGGGCTCGCTAGGACAGGATAGCAAGAGTCTGTGTAACAAAGACACATGCACCATAGAGCATCTCAGGCAGAGACAAATGACAGACAGAGGAGAGCAATAAGGGACAATAGCTTTGCAGGGGAGAGGGAGGGCTATAAAGAAAGGTGAGAAGCTGGTGACAGCGCAGAGGAGTGACTGAAGAGAGCTGGAGAGGGGAGATCCCAGAGGGAGGTGGTCTGTGGTAGAGACCTTGGTGATGGAGGTGGTGGCTGCAGAAGGGAAATAAAACAGAAGTGTCAGCATTGCTTCCTGGGCTCTGCTGATCCTATGCCCCCCCCTCGTTTTTTTGGTGTTTTTTTTTTTGCCAAACTGTGTCCTTAAATAATGCTTTAGGAAAGAACCAGGCCAAAACGAAAGAAGATTAGAAAATACTTGGTAATAAACTCTCCCCAGGCATTAAGTTGCCACAGTAGGGCACAGGTGGGCACACCTCGGTCATTAGTTTGGCTGATTTTCCTGATGAGACCTGCTTATATAAACTAGATTTTCTTAATATAAAGCCAGAGCTTCATAGCACACTCATGATGCAGTTTTAAGTTGACCTTATAGAGAAATTGTGGGTATATATTGATATTTCATTGAGGAATATGAACTCTTTATTAACCTAACTAATCACATTTCAGAGATTCATTCAATCAGCAGGCACTAAACATGTAACATGCATAGGGCCCATCAGCCTCCATGTAGAACATCTGGCCCGGATCAGAACCAGATGCCTGAATTAGCATGGGAAAGAAAGAGGGTTGAATTACTTCAGCAAAGTGAACCAGGAAAATTCTTATGATCTAAGAGAGTGACTATTTTTGTTTACTATTTTCATTGATAGAATATAAGCTCTCTCAGGATGGGAAGTTTTTCTATGACATTAGCACTTGTATCATATAATCGTCATTGGCACATAATGAACATTCGAGAGAGATTCATAGGCAGGGAGGGAGGGAGAGAGGGAGGAAGGAAAGGAGAGATGGAAAGAAAGAACTTCTACATTTGCATTTTTCCAGAGGCTGGAGGGAATAGCAGTGCCTCACATGCTTAATTACTCCTTTTAAACTCAGGAAAAAGTGAGAATACAGCTGATTCTGTAGGCTCCCAGAAAAGTGCTTTCTTGGGGGTGCTCTGCCCCACCATTGAAATAATTCCGATGGACGCAGTAGAGACTTAGTTCTGGTAAATTCATAGCAATTCTCTAGCACATGTAGAGAGTATTTCATCTTCGAGGTGTTTTAGAAATGAGTTATTCCTCAAAACATCTCTCCCAGGCATACAATGCGTTGTTATTTTCATTACTTGGGAGAGACTGTTGATACTAGGAGTGGTTGAGGGGCTTATCCAAGGCCCCAAATCCCGGACTAGTGAATCACAGGACTAGTTAGTCATCAATTTGTTGTCATTGTTCTTGAGAAATTTAGGCCACTCTGAAACTAAACAAATCAGAATCTGCTGTGCTTTGAAAAAATACAATCTATAGGTCTTTATTTTTAAGGGAAAAGTCTCTGATCGCTATTGAACCACACAGACAAGCTGAAAATATAATGAAAGAAATTATGTCTGACTTTTCAAGTGTAGCTTCAACTAAAGACATATGCCATTGGCCGATATAAATCAAGATGCCTCCTAGCAAGAGATGCTTGTTCCTTCCCGAGATCCTATTAAGACAGTAGGGTCCCAATAGCAGTAAATCTGGTGGAGAGGAATCTATAAAACTATATATATGGGTGCATCCTGTGACTGTGAGAGATAAAAGATTATATTTTCATTTGCATGGTTTGCTGGGTTTTATTTGGCAGATACAATAACACAGGCTATGCAGAGCCCATAAAACAAAGTGAGAACAGCAGCTCATTTGGTGGCAGAATGTAATGGTTATGGCTAAAGGGCTTACATAATTCATCTCCAACCCTTATGCCTATATTTATTGTTGTTTAAATGAAAATCAAACTCTCACGGCCATAAGGAGGAATCTGGTCTGAAATTTGGTTGAGATCTTTCTTCTTACACAGCTACTGAGGTTATCAATCCACAACATTTAGAAATAGCTACAGAAATATTCGAGAGAAAACAAGCCTTACCTAAGTACATTAGTGCTCCGTCTTTCCAACCCTCCCCTAAACAACCCTAAAACTCCCACAGAACCGGGGTGAGGGGAGAGAGGCCCTGTTCATTACTCTCCTAGCTAGACTCGGGGAAGACTCAGAGCAATTAACTGTAAGCCCTGGTCAAGAGATCATGTTTAGCATTCAGATGTTTAATACAACATAAAAGGGGGGGCGAGATCTGGGGAGGGGTTAGCACAAAAGGTTGGTTGAGGTTTGTGATATTGGCCCGAACGACTCACACGAGTATAGTGTCTTTTAATATTATTACAAGTATTTCTAACATATCATATTTCTAAAAGAAGATTTTAAAATTCATGATGTGCAATCACTTTATTCCTGTTATGTTGCAAGTGAGAAAACTTTGGCTCTCAGTTATGACGGTTCAAGACTGTAGATTTTGCTGTTTTGGGAAAAGATTTTTTTTTTTTTTTTTTAAATAACCAGATCTGAAAATAGTTTGTTAAAGAGAAATCTGTACCATATTATCAAATGTACATCTGGATAAAATTTAAAAATATCAGTGATTATCACACCAACTTAGTGAAAATGGAACTATATGGCTTTAAAAAGGAGTGTAAAGTAACATTATATTTTTATTTGGAGGTAACATATAATATTAATATCTTAACATAAGTTTTATAAGGTTAATTAAAATTGTATGCCATTCAATGAGAGAGAAACGTTTAATAGTATACTATTTGTAGTTAAATTGGTCTTGAAAATAAAAGAATAAATTATCTCAATCATTTTTTTTTAAATGACCAGCATACTCTCTTTATACAAGTGACATAGGTAAAAAATAAATAAAAATATGAGCAAGTTGCTATTTTTGGAAACTGGGTTAGCCCTCTCGATTTTAGCAATACTTTGTTATTTTAAGATAAATCAATTTGGAGAGTAAAGTGATCAGCCCTAACTTCCCAAATTCGAAATTTTTTGTACCATTTAGATTGTTATAATACACACACACAAAGCAACTTGAGGGAGGAAGGCAAGTACAAAAAAAAGTTATTTTAAACCACCGCTAAGTGCAAGTAAATAATTCATTTCTTAAGCAGTGAGATAACTGACAGGCTTCATCTTGCTTTGGTAGTAAGCCCAAGGGGGGGGAATGTTTGGGGGGGGGGGGGAAGAAGCACAGGCTTATTGCATATTCCTCAAGTTTAATAGAAATCATCAAGCAAGAATACATAAACGAACATCCCCCCCAAAGAGGATATTGTGCACTTATAATTCGAAATAAAAATGTGATTGTCATCAATGCATCGTAACCTTGCCTATTGACTCTGCCAGGAAGGTGCTTCGTGGCTAATTCACCTTTCGGGCAGCTGATTTCGATGGCCTCGCGGTGGCTGCAGGCAAAATCTGACAAGTAAAACAAGGGAAAAAAGAAATGTAGGCTAACACCAGTGATGAGGGGAGTTTGAGCAAGAAAGAGAAGGGAAGCTCGAAAGGTGGGTCAAAAGAAGAAAGGAGAGAGCCAAATAAAATCAGGCAAAATTTTAGGAATAAAAAATGACACACGTTTTCAGTTGACTCAATTTTCCCCAGTCTATCATTTTTAATCGGAAGTCAGAGGCCGTGATATTTTAATTTAAAAGAAAATCTCCCTTCACTAAACTAAGAAAGGAAGGCATTAGTGCCTTGTAAACGTGAATATTCACATTCTAAAATCTTGATAGCTGAAGGGGCTGCGCTGCTCCTTGGACTGCCTCACCAAGGGGCCTATGGGCTTCTGAAAACAGAGGAAAAAAAAATTTTTTTCTTTCAAACACATTCCAGCATGAAGAAGCATCACTTTTTGAACTGCCTGTTACCAAGGCACGAAGATGTTAGTTTGGTCAGAGTGAAAATTCAGATTTTTAAATGAATGAATGGAGTGATTCCTGGTATCCCCCACCTCCATGCTATATGACTTCAAAGCTCCCCCCCAGCACAAATATTTTTCTTTAAGTATTTTTCCTGCCTTTTGAGTTCTTAAAGCATGTTATTATTATTATTTTTAGTGTCCTAATCTCCGACAGTCCTTATTTTCACTCAAAATTACAATACAGGGGACTATGGCCAATGCTATGCAGATGGTCAAGTAGATAATAAAGACTCAGTTCATGAATAATATCCACTGAGAAAGAAGACAAAAGCGGCAGGAAAAAAGAGCACAAATGGGACAAAATGTGCGTGCTATATTTAAAAAAACACACGCCATCATTGTCAGGGATCATTAAGGGTGCCCTGTAGTTTTAATGATATGCCAGTGGCACCAATTTGATGTGACTGTTTGCTCTTAGAGTCAATAAAAAGAGTCATAACTGCCATCAAATTTAAATTTAATTTATTTTCTACACAGCCCTTTCTGTTTTCCTTGGGTTTTTTTTTCTTTTATAACATTAACACTTCTTTTGCTAAAAAATGTGTGAAAGATTAATTTGTAGAATGAGGGGAGCTGTGGGTGCACAGCGCAGGACAGATGGCGTGGGTGGGACATGACAGTTTTCGTCTGTGGCATCATTTTGTTGTTTCTGTTGCAAGTGAGCAAAATAAAGAACTACTGCTACCATGGTCCTTTCTTTGGGGGGCCCCCAGATAAGGTGTGTCGCTTTTCCTCCTGCCAGGCCCTGCTGCTGGGGACAGAGCCGCCCGCTATATGCCCTGTACCCAGCCTGCTCATGAGCTTTGTTCATCTGAGAGCATTTGAGTTTGAAAGTCGCACTTATATAGAATTCCACCTGACTTTTGTGTATAAAACCGGATGAAATCCACTCTTTTTTGGTAAGCTGACTGTGTGGAAATGAATTAATGGCCTGTCCTCTCTGAGATCCTGCGTTGTAAACCCAAACGCATGAAACTATAGATGCAGAAAAGAATAATCTTTTCAAGGCGGCTAATTTTGTTTTTGTTGTTTTGCACCAGTTAAAAACTCAACTCCCATTCAAGGGGAGAGGGAAACGGGGCAGGTTTATATATAAAGGTTTGGCTTTTGCCTGCAACAGCCCTGGTTTACACATAAGTATTGTAGGAGTTCACTGCTGTAAAGGTTCTTATTGAGGGGTGAAGCAATTACCGCTGAAAATCGCTGTCATATGGCACACGCAGACATTTGGAGGAAAGGCAGAACTTGGAGAAGGGGGAAAGGGGAATTCAGGACAGCACGTGGGAGGGGACATGCGGGTTCTTTTTATGCACAAAGAGATCCATTAACAATATCTTATTGGTCCTCTTCTTGCTCGTTCACGCAACCACCTTGCAGGGCCCAGGATATGTGACCGTGATTGCAAATAGGTTGGGGCTGACAGGTTAAATAAGTGCCTATCAAAACGGTTGGTGCTTAATTCGTGGCACAGCAAGATTTTCCCGAAGGAAAATCTGCACAAAGCCTTTGTCTCAAACTCCTGGGAGCCTGTCCTTTTGCAATCCCGAGGCTGCCCCAGCCTTGAGATCTCCGTGTTTGGATGGATGGGGTACTTGGCAGTGAAGTCATTTTAGATTATTATGTTATTTTCCTAACGGGACCGTAGGCTTTCCCCAAGAGGCCTCAAGCCTCACCCTGCCATCCTGTGCAATGGGTTTTGTTGACATACCAGCACCACGGGGTCATGGGTATGTGAAGGGCCTCATACGGGCAGCTTGAACCATGAGGGAGGGGGCACAAGCAAGGGCGTGGGAGGCAGACCCTTGGCACCGGGCGCCAGGCTGCCCCCAGCTGCGTGACTGTGACTGAGCTGGTTGACCATGTGGGACCCTCAGTTTCCACCTCTGTAACCACAGGATGACAGTCATAGCAAGCACCTTCATTGTAGGGTTAGTGGGGAGCTGGGGAGACAGCCCTTTGTAAAGCCTTGAGACAGGGCCGGGTAGGCAGTTAGTTAGTCCTAGTTTTCTAAGGGTCCCCTTTTGGACACTCCCAACACCTGAAGCCCAAGGACACTCAAAACCCTCAATCGTTGATATGAAACATTTGTCCCCTGTTTCCTTGGGGCCAGTGCGGGAAAATACAGCGTTGGCATAGATACGGGCGGGTAGAGAAGGAAGGAGAAGAGAGCTGCACTTTTAAAAGCAAATATTCAGTATTCCCGGGGGGGGGGGTACTGAGGTCCTAGGAAGCAGGGGAGGCCTGGGGTATGCGTTGTGTGCTTGTCAAGCAGAGTGCGCAGAAAGGAAACATGGTAAAGAAAGGTGTGGGCCGCGTAACTAACTTCAAGACAGTTCCCTGTTTTCTGTTTCCTTGGGGCACCAGAATTCCCCCGTGATTCAATCATGGAATGGGGTAGAGCAAGTTCTTGACATCCACGGACACGCACGCACAGACACAAACACGCAGAACAGAGAACGTCCCTCCGTGAGTCAACACCACGACCGCAGAACTAGCCCTGCGTAGACTGAAGCAATGGCAGAGCCTTTCTTTCCACCCCGACGTGGATGTAATTCCTTGTTTCTCTGCATCCTGATACACAAAATGCAAAGTCCCCTGATTCTTTCTCTGTTGTCTGGTGCTCCAAATGCTGGAGAGTAGTTAACTCACTGGTTCCAGAGGAATTCTGATGGGTGGAGAAAATAAGCTGTATGTATTATATATGTTTTAAGTAGAAACAAAAACATGTGTATCTGTACACAGAGGCATGTCTAAGCCTGCATTGTGTATAAGTCAATTTCCCCTTCACAGTAAGACGTTTGTATTTATTAAATGCAGCAAATGCTTCTGAAACTCGATCCCTACAGCTGTTTTCCCTTTAATCTTCAGTAATAAAAGTCTGCATTTTTTATTAAGTACGTGGCTTCCCAAAATAAAACTACATTTCCCATCTTCCTTTGCATCTGAGTATATTCTTATGATGAGTTATGGACAATGGGATACAAGTTAAGTGTTTTGTGGCAGTTTATAGAAGCCCCCTTAAAAATTAGTTAATTTGACCCCTTTCTTCTGTGTCCCTTTGTACTATTTGAAATATGGATGTGATGGCTGGAGCTTGGGCTGACATAATGGACCACGAGGATGTCAGCCATGCTATAGGGAGGCTGGAGGGGTGACCTGGAAGAAATTTCTGAATTTCATGGCCTCCTAAAGTAGCTATACCAGCCCAGGACTGCCTATTTCTCGACTTTGTTTCTATAAGAGAGAAATCATATCTGTCTCTCTTAAGGTCTGGTTATTTAGAATTTCTTCACATGCAGCTGAACCAGATTCTAACCTGATGATTTATATATGCCTTTATTCTAAAGCATTATGGAAAGTAGGGATGCAGCACACATCAGAGATACTGCAGATTCAGTTCCAGAACACTGCAGTGAAGCGAATGTTGATGTGTGTCACATGAATTTTTTGGTTTCCCAGTGCATATAAAAGTTATGCTTACACTATACTGTCTATTATGTGTGCAATAGCATTATATCTAAAAACACAATAATATACTAAAATATTAACTAAAATATACTATTGCTTAAAAAAATGCCAAATATCATCTGAGCCTTTAGCAAGTTGTAATCTTTGGCTGGTGGGTCTTGCCTCCATGTTGATGGTTGCTGATTGATCAGGGTGGTTGGTGGTTGCTGAAGGTTGGCGTGACTGTGGCAATTTCTTAAAATAAGACGACAAGGAATTTTTCTGCCTCAATTGACTCTTCCTTTCACATACTATTTCTCTGTAGCATGTGATGCTGTTTGATAGCATTTTACCCACAGAACTTCTTTTAAAATTGGAGGCAGTCCTCTCAAACCCTGCTGCTGCTTTATTAACCAAGTTTATGTAATATTTGAAATCCTTGGTTGTCATTTCAACAATCTGCACTGCATCTTCACAAGGAGTGGATTTTATCTCAAGAAACCACTCTCTTTGCTCATCCATAAGAAGCAACTCCTCATCTGTTCAAGTTTTATCACGAGGTTGCAGCAATTCAGTCACATCTTCAGGCTCCGCGTCTAATTCTAGTTCTCTTGCTATTTCCACTACATCTGCAATTACTTCCTCCACTGATGTTTTGAATCCCACAATGTCATCTATGAGGGCTGCTATAAACTTAATGTTGATATTTTGACCTTTTCTTATTAACCACAAACGTTCTTAATGGCATCTAGAATGGTGAATCCTTTCCAGAAGTTTCTCAATTTACTTTACCCAGCTCTATCAGAGGAATCACCATTGATGGCAGCTATAGCCTTGTAAAATGTATTTCTTAAATATGCCTTGAGAGTCAAAATTACTCCTTGATCCATAGGGTACAGAATATATTGTGCTTGAGGGAATGAAAACAACCATAATCTCATTGTACATCTTATTAGAGCTCTTGGGTGTCCAGGTACATTGTCAATGAGCAGTAATACTTTGAAAGAAATCTTTTTTTCTGAGCAATAGGTTTCAACGTGGGCGTAAATATTCAGTAAACCATGTTGTAAACAGGTGTGCTGTTATCCATGCTTTGCTGTTTCATTTACAGGGCACAGGCAGGGTAGACTTAGCATAACTCTTAAGGGCCCTAAGATTTTCAGAATGGTAAATGAGCTTCAACTTAAAGTCACCGCTGCATTAGCCCCTAACAAGAGAGTCAGCCTGTTCTTTGATGCCAGGCATTGGCTTTGCTTTAGCTATTAAAGTCCTAGATGGCATCTTCTTATTTAAAAAAAAAAAAAAAAAAGGCTATTTCATCTACATTGAACGTCTGTTGTGTCTTAGGTCTTCTAGATCATCTGCTGCAGCTTTTATGTTGGCTCTTGCTGTTTGTACTTACACTTTAATGTCGCGGCAATGACTTCTTTCCTTAAACTCCCTGAACCAACCTCTGCTGGCTTCATACTTTTCTTCCATTGTAGGGTTATTAATTGTTCTAGTTTAAATATTGTTTGTCTCAGGGACTAGGGAGGCCCAAAGAGAGGGAGAGAGATGGGGAAACAGCCAGTGAATGGAGCAGTCAGAACACACACAGCATTTATCAATTCAGTTCACAGTCTTATATGGGTGTGTTCATGGCACCTCACAATAATAACAACAGAAACACCAAAGATGACTGGTTATAGATCACCATAATAAATATTATAATAATAATAGTGTTTGAAATATTGTGAGAATTACCAAATTGTGACACAGACAGGAAGTGAGCAAATACTGTTAAAAAAAAAAAAGGCACCAACAGACTAGCTTAATGCAGGGTTGCCACAAACCTTTAATCTGTAAAAAACATGACATGTAGCATGCACAATAAAGCAAAATGCAATAAAACAAGGGGTGCCTGTATATTACCATCAAGGTTTGTACATTTAAATGGAATATAATATCATGGAACTACAGCAACGTAACAAGGGCTATATTTAAATATTAGATTCTAATGTACTTACACAAAGACATATTCAATACATGTAAAAATATTTGTTAGAAAAAAATAATGCTAGCTGTTGGACACCCCCAGCCTCAGTGGCTTAATATACAATGTTCTTTTTTAATGATGTGATAGTCTAATGTAGACTGGTTGGGATGAAGGAAGAATGTGGGAGCCTCTGGTCCATGCAGTTATTCAGAGACCAAGGCTTTTTCTGTCTTAACCATCAGAGACCTGGGTCATTTTCCATATATGGCCTCCCAAGTCTCAACAGACTAGATAGAGAGTGTAGAATCAGACGTGGGGTATTTGTAATGGTACAAGCCTAGAATGGCATTTTGATACTTGAGCCCATGAGCACTAGCTCTATTACCTAATAAATAAACAGAAAGTATAGCTTTCAATATCTCTGTTTCTAACTTCTTTCCTAAAGGCCAAATTAACCAAAGACTACATACTCAAAGATACAAATCATCATGTGGCAAAATATTCTCCTTAGGTCATTTTGATATTAAAACACCTAAGATTCAAAACATTTCTGACCATTCAAGATGCGCTCCCTGAACAGTGTCTCTTCAAGCTCTGGCTAACTATTGTTTTTTGTGTACTTTTTTTCAAAAAAGTGCATTGTGTATATATATCAAGATATTAAACACCTTTAAATTATTCTATATAGGGTTGTAGATTGGTTATGTATAGAAATATCAAGTCCAATTCTTCCATTTTATTTTATTTTTAAAAATACTATGTGAAGGGGATATAAAGTAGGGCATAGGAAATATAGTCAATTATATTATAATAACTATGTATGGTGTTGGATGGGATAGACTCATTGGAGTGATCAATTTGTAACTTATACAAATGTCTAACCACTATGTTGTTGTACACCTGAAACTAATATAATATTGTTATTTCAATAACAATAACTGTTATTGAAAATTGAAAAACAACACCATGTAAAAACTTTCCTTCAAATATACTTAGTTCAATATGCTTTATATTTTTGACAATGCTTTTTAATGAAACTCCAAAATAATTTTATAGCTAGATTATTTTATAGGTTAAAAACAGAATATTTTTCCAATATGAAGAACTTTAAAAAAGTTTTATCCAGCTTTATTAAGGAATACTTGACAAATAAAAATTGTATATAAAGTATACAGTATGATGTTTCTGTTTTTTCTTTTTACCTCTTGACTGTCTTCACCCATTTCTCCCACCCACCCCCAAGCCCTGCCTCTGGCAACCACCAATCTCTTTGTATCTATGAGCTTGTTTTTTATTTGCTTGTTTGCTTTTTTACTAATTTGAGTTGTTTGTTTTTAAATCCCACATATAAAAGACATCACAGAATTTTATTTTATTTTTGTCTGACTTATTTCACTATGATAATGTCTTCAAAGTCCATCCATGTTGTGACAATGGCAAGATTTCATTCTTTGGCCAACTGGTGTTCTTTTGATTCCTACTACTGTATTGTTCTTTCTCTTTGTTCACATGCTTTTCCCATGATGAAGGGTCACTCTTTAACATCTACGGAGGACATTAAAAAGGTTTCCATAAGGCTTTATGTTGCTAAGCAAAACAGTTGAAAATGTGCTTAAGTGTTGGTCTGGAAATATATTGCTGGAGTTAACAATGGATCAGTAAGGCAGGTAGAGCTTTTCCATTTCCTCTTAAACTACTGTTGTATATTTTATAGACTTTGTGATTATATGTTACCTGATGTTTGTGCGAAATAAGATCACTTAGGGTGCTTTTAATAGGGTTAGGTCTTCCAGAAACAGACTGAGCGGGAGAGAGAAAAAAGGTGGGGATAAATATAGATAGATGGCTGGGCGGATGGATGGGTAGATAGGTAATACTCTATTTTCTCCAAAAACCAACCATGATGCTTTTATTGAATTAACATTTCCCTGGAATTCTGGGCAATTATTAAAAACAACCTATTGGATGAAACATGATTGAGACAAAGCATACGAGATTCAGTTTGCTGCCAGTTATCATAGGACGAGTAATTATTGCCCATCACCTTTTATCTTGAGAATCCTTCCTTCATTTTTATAAAAAGTCTACAACCTCCATTTCCAGGACTGTTGGGGAAGATGTTGTTACTGTTAACAATCATTTCCTTGCATGGTTCAATTTTGAAGTTCAGCTCTCTTCCAGAAGCTTGGGGCATACGACAGGCAGAAGGTAAATTTTAGGGTATTTGTTTATTTCCCAAGTGAACTATAAAACAAGTGTTAATGTTTTGGATTGTTCACTGGAATTATGAGTGAATTTAAAATTGTTTTATATTAATGAAAAAAATCTTAAGTATTGATGTTTGTAGGTAAAAAGTGTATAAAAGTGCTTTTATAAAACCGGGAAGAATTTTAAGTTAAAAATGAGAAGATTTTCAATTGATTTCTTTATGTCTCAAGGAAGGCCCAATTTAGGGTTACTGGATTTGTAATTACTGGGGCCACACGTTAGGATTATTGGTTACATGCCTAACATGTCTAGCACATGGTGGGCATTCAAATAGTCTTGAATGGGTGGATGTGAGTGACCAGGAGCCCAGAGCACTGGGGGAAGAGTTGGGGTGGTCTTTAACTTCAGTGAGAAATAAGGGGCTTCCCAAGGGTGCCGAGGCCAGCCACCCAGCAGGAAGCACACCCGGACAGCGGGACTCCACCATCTCTAGGGACATAACAGGTAAGGTTCCCAGTCTGAATGAAGTGACTGCTCCACTCTTATGTGCCGAGAGGAAATCACAAGGCATCTGCCAGTGTTTTGTGGCTTAGGAAAGGAGAGATCTTTCTGCTGTCTGACCATGGCTCTGAGGTTTAGGAAACCATCGGGAATTCTTCAGCCTTCCAGGGCTCTTTGGTGTGGAGCCAGAGCTGGGCCAATCCTCTGTTCCCTCCAGTCTTTCTCCCCACATTCAGGCTTGGAGGACTGGCCATGGGCTTAGGTCGCTAATTCACAGCCTTTAGCGCTCATTGGAATCACTTGCAGGCTTTCCCCAACACACTGTTGCCATGGTCCCCCCCCTCAGATTGACTGAATCCAGGTCTCCAAGGGGGGGTCTGGGCAGGGGGCCCTGGGATGTGCGCCTTCAAAGCCTCCCTGTTGAAGCTGCTACTTGTCAAAGATTGAAAAACCCTGGCCCGCCTCAGCTCTGCAGTTGAATGAAACTCAGCATTAATTGGGGCTTTGAATGCAGTTGTCGCAGCTTTTGGTCACTCATTAGCAACTGAGTGACCACGGGTAGGATGTTAACCTTGCTGCAGTCTCTGTGCCCACCTCTAAGAGGCAGGGTATAGTCTGGGCATCTTTATAGTGTGCCACTGTGTCACACACTTACACTTATCTAACACCTAACCATCTGGACTGAGTTTTTGTGAACGTATGAGCGCTAGAAAAAAAGAAAGGTTGAATAAGTGCAGGTGGACTATTAATAATTAGAAACTATAACTAACAGAATGAATACTCATTTAATACCATCAGAAGAATTAGTGCGTTTCTTAGTAAATAAGAGGCTAGAGTGTGATGAAATGCGATTAATTTTTTTAATTTAGAAAACTCAGCAAGTAGATTATATCCAGTTAAGAACAATCTGGTCTATAATCAAAGACACTTTCAAAAAGGGGCCAGAGTCAAAACATTAGATTGCAGTTATGAAACTATCAAATGACTAAAAAATGGGATCATTCCCATGACCATTTTTCAGGTCCCTTTTATTGCCATCGCTTTAATCAATGGCAGAGAGAAAGAAAAAAAACTACTTGGGATTAATATTGTATGGCATTTTTTATTTAGCCTGCTGGCTTTTTGAAATACCCGTTTCCAGCTATTCCAAGCCTTCCGATACAGATCAGTTAAACTTGAACGAACAGAGTCTTCTCATTTAGTTTGCCTTATCCAAATAACAAGAATGGAGTGTGCTTTTCCCCCCTTGAAGAGTTTATAAATAGTCCGTATAAAACTGCCCATTACCTTTTCATACGTACTAGGCTAGTTATTGAAAAATGACACCCCCTCAACCCTCCAGGCCTTTCGGCATCTAAATGAAACTCTTTGAACTTAAATGTATATGGCAAGAAAAAACCAGCAAATACTAATGTTCAGACCCCAAGGGGGCAGCCTGCACACAGATGAAAATATGAGCATGCACAAACACAGATTTTGTTTTCTGGGGGAGAAAACCAAAGCCTGCGTCAAACATTGTGCTCAGGGAAGCAAAGGGACCCGGGACCCAGGTGTAGCCAAACTCACGCACAAACTCAAAAAACTCAGACTCCTGCGTTGGCTCACACCACAGCCTCAGAGGAACAACAAATGTGCGTAGACCACGGCACATTTTTGTTAAACTCACATTTACTTAATAACACATTTCACCAACTTTGCAGTCAGGCGTTGGGGCAGCAGGCAAAACAAGCTATTTTTAGGAGTCCAGCCAAGGACCATTTGCTCCTTCGTGAGTGGGTTCAAAGAAGGCCAAAGCCAAAATATCAAGTCAGGCCATTATCTGGTCAGTGGCTGCAGGGCCAAACCGCCCCACAAAGGAGTGCCATTGACTGCCCAGGAAAGGAGATGAGAGACCACGTGTGGTTAATACGGGCCCATTACTATTATGAGAAAAACAACCACGAGCATCAAGGCTGACGGTGGTCAGAGCATTTTCTGTTCAGAGAGTGGCTTGTGGATTGGTTTGGCTGGAGACTTGACCGAGGGGCCTACCAGGCAAAATTCACCTAAAGGCTCATTTGCTGCTTAGCAAAGAGATCTAGGTGAGGGGCAGACAATAGCAGCAATTACATTAAGACTGAAATGCAATTTATTTGGTTCCTATTGTTTCCGAACAGCTACCAGAGCTGCAAAACCGTAGCTTCCAGTTCCCATCGAGATGAATTAGGGCAAGTTGGAAGTGGTTTCAGGCTCATAGAAAGCCTTTGTGATGTGACAGAACCGGGGCCTGCTGGGGAAGAACAGCAATAAGAAAGGCCTCCTGAACTTCAGGACGCAGGATGCCTCATGCATTCACTTATTTGTTCAAGAAGGCTTCGGTGAGCTCTTCCCACAAAGCATGAGAGATGCCAACACACTCACAACACTGTCCTTGCCTCCTAGGCCCCTTCATTCATATTCATTCTTCATCATTGTCATCATCATGGAAACAAATACTCCACACGACAAATGCAGTTCCTTGCATTTCCCCTAAGAAAAAGGGCTGAAACATCGATCCATACTTGTCGCTGCTATTTATTTTTGGATAATGATCCTTGTCTCAGTGACTGTAGAAACGGAATTGCTGGCCACACGTTGCCTAGATGGAGCCTTGCAACTAATTCTGCCCCATGGGCTGTGGGCCTGTGAATCTTACAGGTCGAACGCTCAAAAGAGGTAACACTCGACCCTTCAGCCGCCTCTTCTCAGGCCAGGACAGTCAAGGAGGCCTGGTGATGACATGGCAGAGCTGCAGGGTCACCTTGATTGTCAAGTTACAGCACGGTGGACAGACGCCTGGGAGGGTCACCCAGCCCATAATGGACTTCACAGACCTTGGTGGCATTACATCACTGACACTTGGGGGCTGTTTATTACTGCAGCGCAACATAACTCATCCTGCCTAATACTATTAATAAATGTTGGTTTTGCTTAGGATTTTAGAGGAGACAAGAAGTCACAGACTCTGTAGAAATGGAAGGAACTTTACAGATTAATAGTAGACTCACCTGGTGCATATTTATCTCCCAATGGAAAAAATCAACCTCTCCCCCTGTGTCTTTTCCTCTCAAGCAACCCTGCCACTAAGACTCTTCCAGGATGCCAGACTATGACAGCTGCCGCCTCCCTCAGGCCTGGCTCTGGGGCACCCAGATGCCTCCAGGTCTTCTGGCCTCAGTGTGTCTGTATCTCTTTTCTCTTTAGTGGAGGCGATCCTGGGATTTGCCAAGCAACACCTTATTACTAAGAAATGAAGTTAAAATAAATACAAATGTACAGAAACAGATGGGTTTGCTGAGTATAGATTTCTAATCAAAGTGTATTCGACCGCCTTCTTCCAAAGCGTTGGCAGGATGTCTTGTGATTTTTGTGTCCTGCAGCCATTTAGCGAAGGCGAACCTGAGACAGGAAGGGGAGCTCGAAACACCTCGTGACTTGGCCAAGTGCTGGCTTTGTTTATCCCACAAATTATGACAACATATGAAAAACACTCCTTTCTATGAAACAATCATGTTGCTTATGAACAATATAACTCTTCAAGAGCAGAAGTCTCATCAATAATTAATTTGTGATTTTAGAGCACTTTGTATGTTCAAAGTCGCAACGAGAGTACTGTGAACAATAATAGTCATCACCATATTTTAAGCCTATTCATGCGCAGAAGAGAGTAAGGAAGTTCTTTATAATGTAAATTATTCCTAAGCTCTAGAAATTCAGTTTATCCTTATAAACATTACTTAATTTCAAATTCTTCTATTAAAATATATCATTGTTGGGGCAACAAGCTCCCTATTTAACTGCCAGTTCTTTCCAAATGGAACAATATTGAATCTTACTTTGGGGAGAGGAAAGTGACCACACGTGGATAGTTAACGCTTTCAGGGGGTGGTTTAGCTCCCTGGGAAGAGTAAATCACATGTGTTTATAGTTTAAAAAATTAAGCACCTTTCTTTTTGGGCATACTATGTGTGTGTTTTTAATCTTCACCTGAGGATATGTTTTTATTGATTTGAGAGAGAAGTGAGAAGGTGGGGGGAGAGAGAGAGGCTTTGACAAAATATAAGAATTGTTCTAGGAAGTCTTTTCTCCCTGGCAATTGCTGCCAGGGATTCTGCTGTAAAGATTTTGAAGGAGTGGCTGGATGGGGATGGGAACCAGGATGCAGAGGCAGGGATGACCAAACCCCAGTGTGAATGACAGCTTGGTGATGCCACAGGATGGCTAGGAGAGGGGCCATTGGGGCAGGGAGGAGAGGTGGAGCAGAAGAAGGTTGGCTACCCCACCCCCCTCAACCTTGAGGGGCCTGGAATCCAGAGAACAGAAACAGGCTTTTACCAAAAGTGCCCTTTCTACACATGCCTAGGACTGTCCTTCTCTTCAGGGCTCTTCTGTGGGCACCTTCTCTTCTCTCAAGGGCACTCATCAGCTCCAACCGTACAGCTATGGAAACTAAAGCTCCATGAGCTTCAGTGACCTGCTGTCTTAGTCCATTCGGGCTGCTGTAACAAAAATGCCATAGCCTAGGTGCTTAAGCAAAAACATTTATTTCTCACAGTTCTGGAGGCTGAGAAGTCCAAGATCATGGCGCTGTCAGGTTTGGTGCTGGTGAGAACTTACTATCTGGTGCGTAGAGAACATCTTCTCTGTGTCCTCAGGTGGTGGGAGGGGTGAGGGAGCTCCCTGGGGCCTCATTTATACGGCGCAAATCCCATTCATGAGGGTTCCACCCTCCTGACCTAATCATCTCCCCAAGGCCCCACCTCCAAATACCATCACATTGGGAGTTAGGTTTCAACATATAAATTTGGGGGACACCAACATTCAATTTATAACATACATTCAAGTCCCAGAACCTGAGCTGAGATCTGTCCCTCCTGGCTCCTGGTTCTAATGTCATTAGCACATACATGCCACTCTCCATAGAATCAAACACAAACTTTAATTGAAAAGCAGAGGGGTCCTATCTAGCAAATGGAACAAATCCATATGCATATTTTATGTGGGTATCTTGAGATAAGACCTGAAAAATACTTGACATGACTTCACTGCTTTCATTGCTTGAATGTGACTATTGTTTCTCTCGGCGGATTTCATTTTAATGACACAGCACTGTCCCCAGCAGGAGGCTGTCTGATGAATGCAAGGAGGGCCAACAGTATTTAAATCACATCAGACATCATAGGCACTCCAAGATGGAAGAATTCGCTAATTAAAGTTTTGTTCGGTGACTGTCCTCGCCATTGCTAATCTCTATCAAAGCAGGGCTTCTCCATCAAGATTCGGGGCCACCCCCTTCACAGATAAGACTCTGCTTTTGAGGAAAGTGGGGGCGCAGCACAGTAAGAGATGGTTCACAGATGCTTAGTGAAATGAGAAGCTGAAATGAAAATAAGAAAAGCAGTTAACCCATTCACATGTATGTTTGTTTCCAACCAATTGTAATTAGGAGACGAAACAGAAGATTAATAAATCAGCCCCATTGTGAGTTGTCATTTGAGTCATCAAGCCATATGCCCATTGCGCTTCCTCGATAGTAGCTGAACGTAAGAATTGTGGGGAGCATGAGGAATGGTCAGGGTACTGGGGCAACGGCTTTCCTCCCCCACAGAGAAACCGTCGTCACTTATCTGAGCGATCAGAACAATTACCTTATATGTAGGGTTGTTGGATTTAGCGCATTTTAGCAAATAGAGTAAGTATAGGACACTCAGTTAGATTTACATTACAGATTTTAAAAAATCAATAACTTCTTAGTATAAGCACATCCCCAATATTGCATGGCACATAATGCAATATTTAGGACATACTTATGCTGAAAATTATTATTTATAAATGTTTTTATATTAAATTCTAGTTTGACCCAGTGTGCTGTATGTATTTCATCTGGCAGTCCTGGTTGTATGGTCATTGTGCATGTATGCCTAATATGTTCTTTTTGAATTAGCATTAATAGAAAAATAATAGCAAACATGTAGCACAGTCTTCTTCAGCCAGCATGTCACAGCTCGACAAAGAGGTTTTTCCTAACCTTATAAAATTTTCGTCCAAGAATGGGGGATGGAGGCTCCCTCCCAGGGTCTCTTGGTTAAAATGCAGTGGAGCTGGGATCCAGACCTAGGGCTACAGAGTCCAAAGCCTTCTCTTCACCATGACCTTGTATCACCCTTCAGACATCAAGTCAATAATGCAGGAAACCACAGCTTTTTAAAAAAATTCTGGTAAAACAGACATAACATAAAATTTACCTTCTTAATTACCTTTAAATGTACAGTTCAATAGTGTTGAGCACATGCATTGCTGCTCACCCAATCTTCAGAATTTTTTTTTCTTGCCAAACTGAAACTCTGTACCCATTAAACAAGTCCCCATCACTCCCTCCCGCAACTTTGATGACCAGCATTCCACTTTCTGTCTCTCTGAATTTTACTACTCTGGGTCCCCCATATAAATGAAATCATGCAGTTTTTGTCTTTTTATTGCTGGTTTATTTCACTCAGCAGAATGTCCTCTAAGTTTACTCATGTTGGATCATGTGCCCCTTTATAGCCTCAAATCATAGCTCATGCTGAGCACATAGTAGGTGCTTAAAATGTCAAACCAGCCCAACACTGACATGTAGAGAAAAGAGAGCCCAACCCAGTACTGAGCTTCCTCTTAAAATGTGTTTTAAGGGAGGAACTGGAATTAATGAGCAGGGTAGAGTCCAGGTAAACTTACATAGTGTCTCTTAGGCACAATTCCACCCTTTAAGCTTTCTCTAGTACTATGTGAGGCCACCAGTCCTCAGATACCTGGCATTGTCCTAGCTCCCCATGGGATTCTGGCTCCCTCTCCAGCACAATATTTCCTCCCTTCTGTTGCAAAGCAATGGATAGAAGTGGTTTAATTAAATAAATTAATTAGTTTCAGATTAAACAAAAGTTTATTTAACACTTTATAGCCTAAAATTTAGCCCATGCTCCCTTTTCTACAGTGTCAGCCTTTCCGACACAGGAGTTCACGTGTGAAATTCTCTTCTCACATACGGAGCAGGGAGCTATGCTGCCTGGGATACGCAGATGACACTATTACAGGCAGAAAATTAGCTTTTTGCCCAGTGCAGAAGCAAGATCTAGACTACAGCAAATTTCTATGAGAAGCACTTCAGAGTCTTGATGATGTCAAGTTAATATGGTTAATATAAAAGGAAACTGGTTAAAGAGATAAGCTCCTTAAAGACAATTCATTTCAGAGGAAATTGTAATGCTGGCGATAAAAATTGCCTGCCATGTGGAAAGACAAGCCTGTGGGGAGAGATTCTGGGAGCCAGTGGAACTTTTCAGCACCCTCAATTATACCTAATTTGTACTTCTGGATGGGCATTAGTGGGTCAGTCTATCTATGTAATATTATTTAAATTATATTGGATAATATATTCTGACTAATTCAGGAGTTCAGCCCCACAGATAGTTAAGGTAGTCGTAATGATGACAACCATATGACACCCAACCTCTGGGTTTTTCAATATGCAGCCGAAGATCATCAGGAATAACAAGTGTGTATCGTGTTGGATAACGACAGGTAACTCTTCCCACGACACTGAATGAGCCTTGGGCCCATTCATTTCTGAATCTATAATGTCTAATGTGGTGCTTCTTCGCCCAGAGAAAGACGTGGAACATCTTGCTGAGTGGGAGAAAGATGAAGGCCAGGAAAGAAGGAGAGAAATAAAATGGAACCAAGAATTGTCTCAGGCCCCACAGGGCCATCCATGGCCACTATCCAGGGACATAGAAAGATACGAACAGTACGTGATATCGTCCCAGCCAACCAACAATAAATGGGATTCCCTTTGGCCAAAAGGTATAACGATTGAATTAAATCAGTTTTATCAAGGGCTCTATTTTTTTTTTTCATTTAATTATCTCTTTAGAAATTGGCCTTTCCAATTGTTCATAATTTTCTAAAATTTCCAAGTTTTGGCTAGTTTTCTCCTTCTGCTCTCCATCCAAAGGCAACTTTAGAAAGCTTGAGACATAACTCTCCCACTTTTAGTTTGGTAAAAATGAAATCTTCACAATTTCACCCCTTACAGTAAAAACACAAAATAGAAACAAAGTACGGAACCAAATATCTTCCCAGGGCAAATGAATAAAAATTGGGGGTTGAAGTTAGGAAATGCTAATGATTCTCTCCGAATCTTCAAAAATAATGTTTTTGTTCCAAATTTTATTTTGCCATTTACACAAGCATGATGCCATTTGGCCTTTCAACAGCCCAAAGCCCCCGTGCTAGGCTATATTTTTCTTCAAGGGGGATATAATTTCATATTCAACCAGCACAGCATTTCCAGGCTTACCAATTAGGTCCTTGGGAGGAATTACCACCCTTCTAGATTTATCCGCCTTACCCAGCAGAAGCTGCAGAGAGAAGGGGGAAGGCCCAGGTGAAGGTTAGGAAAGCAATTCGGTCAGTTGAAGGAGCCTGGAAGCTGAGTTTTGAGGGCACCACTTACACTGGCTGTGCTTTGCATTAATAGTTAGCATCCGGCCTGGAGAGCGGATTTCTCCAAACTTGGACTTCTGCATCGATTCCATTTGGAGTTCAGTTTCATCGCTTAATCTTGTTGGCCCTGGCACTGAGCTTGCTCTTTGACGGCTGGCTCCGTCGAACAATAAAAGTAACCATGTGCAAAGTCAAACAACAGGAGTGGCTTTTAGGACACCAGCAGCCAAACATTCACCGCCTTGGCTCCCTGCCCAGGGCTGAAGATAATGCTAGGTGGCTGTCATGGGTCATCCTGGGCACGAGCAGGATGGTTATGCTCAGGATGCCCAACTCCTGCCCGGCTGGTCAGACGAGTTAAGGAAAGTCTAGGTGGGGAGCCACAGTGAAGGTGGCTGGGCTGGAGCAGGCCCTGAATTAAGCCTCTACATTTGAAGTTGCCACAGAAACCCTGTCTGGCTGTTTCCTCTCACTCCTGCAGAGGTGATTTTGATGTTTCAGTGTTAACAGGCCTTCCTACACTTGGTGATGCATGAAATAGAAAATAGATGAATATGGAAAAAAGAAAACATACCCCGATGGCTGAAATTCGTAAGAACCGAATACTTTTCCAATACTAAGTCGTGCATTTGAACCGATGACCAGAGGTAGCGTGGGTAGCCAGGGCTGGGAGCTGTCGGGGAGTTTTTATGCTTTTACGTCAAATGCCGCCCTCTGGAAGGCACTGCGGTAATTCAGCGAGCCCAGCTTGTACTGGAAGCCAAATGAAATGCAAAGTTGCCTTTTCAATAGCAAACCTCCCTGAGAAAGTGCCAGTGAGAGGCTGCGAGAAGTTTCAGCCGCTGTATTTCCACATATTCCATTTTACCACTCAGCGTCCACGAGAAAACATTTAGAGGCTCTTGAAAGCCGGTTGCATTATCAATCAATCTATAGCGTGTTTTAAATAAATATTTCTATTCAACGCAACAAAAAGCGGCAGTTGTATTGCTTGCACCTAAATTATCATCATCATTGCAAAGCAGATGCGGAGCGCCGGACGAGGCAGACAATCAGCGCTGTAATTTGCCCAGTAACATTGTTTTAGATCTAATTAGTGCTTATGCAGATCCTTTACAAAAATGTGAAAACTGCACCAGGATGTAATTGTTTAATGAATTTAGTGCAAAGCACATCGGCATCAATTCCATTTTAGCTGCAAAAACCAAGTTCAACCGCTATTTGCTCCAGAGCCAAAACATTGTGAATTGTGCGCACTGTGCTCTAGCCCTGCTCTGCTGGCTTGGATATTTCAAATAAATACTACAAAGTTAAAGCCTCCAGCTGCAGACCAGCCCATCTGTAGATGTTTGTTATATTTGGCAGTATTGTAGAATGATTGTGCCTTCCTGCCGGAAAAAAAAAGAGGAGAGAAACAAGGTTCTGTCAGCAAAAAAAAGTAAAAGTTGGAAATATGCATCACCCAACAAAAGGAAAGTCTCCGAGCTGGGTCCAGTTTACCTAGCGGTGAATTTTAAACACCTGTCGCATTGAGCCTACCGTGGAAACCGACGGATGTCCTTTGTTTTCCCCAACAGTTGATTCCTGTTGGAATCTCAGAAAATGGAATTGGAAGCAAGTGTGTTGCAAATGGGATGTGAGTCATTCCTTTAATTTTTCAGGGATTTTACTAGTTACTTTTTGTGATCAGTGGGTTTTTAAAAATTTTTTTATTATTTTATTTTTTTAAATGTGTTTTTATTGATTTCGGAGAGAGGAAGGGAGAGGGAGAGAGAGAGAGAAACATCGATGATGAGAGTCATTGATCGAGCCCGCAACCCGGGCCTGTGCCCTGACTGGGAATCGAACCCTGATCGCCTGGATCCTAGGGCGATGCTCAACCGCTGAGCCACACCGGCTGAGCCAGTGGGTTTTTAAAAAATGTTTTTTATTTTATTTCTTTTTTTATCGTGGTGAAAAGCACATAACGAACTTCATCATCTTGACCGTTTTTAAGTGTACAGTTCGGCGGCGTCAGCTCTGGCCACATTGTTGGGCAACAGGCCTTTAGAATGATTTCGTGGGGGGAACGGAAGTTGCTGTCTGACGGATATAGAATCTCAGTCTGCGATCGGGTGTTTACGCTTAAAAATCCGTAACTTCTACAAAAAGGGACGAGTTCCTTGAAGATGTTTACCTGATGGGCTGGAAAGATAACCCCGTTTTTCCTTTCTCTGTTTTGGCTCCTGCTTTTCTGACAGCGCAAATGCACTGCCGACCTGAAGCTTGGGGCTTGGGCAGTTCTGTGGGCCCCACGCCTGTGAGGGAGGGAGGGAGGGAGGGACAGGTCTGGGTAAAAGAAGGTGACTTTGGGTGCAGTGACAATGGAGGCCTCAGCCAGCCACACAAGGGGCTCTGAAACTGGGGGTGAGCCCTCTGAGCTGGAAGGAACCGAGGGGAGGGTGCTGGGCTTCAGGTGGGGGCTGCCCCTGGGTGGGGCATGAGCTTGGGTGAGGCAGCTCCCGTTGGCTGGGGGTCGCCATGAGCTGACTGAAGGCTGGGAAAATGAGGGCCTGGGTCCCAGGGGGCATCTTGATAGTGAGTCACCAAAGGCGCTCCAGTCCAGTCCTTACATACTTGGGTCTACTATGTATAATGACTTCACCCCATCTGGGAACTGGGCCTCCAGGATTCTCATGGATCCCTTTTCCCACAGAAACTTCAAGAGGAAGATCAGTGCTGTGAATATAACCCCGTGGCTGTTGCCGGTTTGGGGACAGCAACCACCGATCTCTGCCTGCCGGTCCCCCACCCCCAATTCCAAATTCCCCTCACTCTCAGCTAGCACCTCTGCTAATACAGATGGCTCACCTGGAGGGGTGAACCTGAGCCACATCCCTTTGCACCGGTCACCCTGCACTTCTCAAGGCTTTGCGTGCTGTGCTTGTCTGTTTATCATCAAATTTTGCCAGGGGACCCCCCCTCGCCCCCAATAGACATGACACAGATCAGCTGGGTGGCAAGCAAGCTCTCGCTGCCCTTTGTACGACAGCAACCCCGCCTCCCCCCGATGATCAGGCTCAATTCCTCCCACCGGGATGACAACTCCTTTCCCTGTCCGGTAGCCTCTGGGCAGGAGGATCCTGGGAAACACAGCTGCAGGTACAGTTCAAGTTCAGCGAGACTCTGGCTCTGCCCCCTAGTGGAAGCATTCCCTTTCTTGGAACCAAAACCTTTAACCCCGGGGGAAACCAGCAGGGGAGGGATGGGAACTGTCCCCCCCGCACGAGTCACTGGGAGTGACAGTAAGTGGAGCCATTCCTCCTTTCACTCTTTGGTTCCCAGACCTGTGTATTCTACCTCCTGGGAACACAGTACCATATTACGGTCATTGACTCAGGGTCCTCGAGGGTGGTGTCCCATGCTTACAAGGAATCATCTTCAAGCCAGCGACTGAACTATTCCTTTTCAAGCCTGTTACATGGCTCTCTCAGGACAGCAGCTTCTACGTGGTACAATATCTATGATAGGACTAGTTAAGCCCATGGTCAAGTGCTTCCTGCTGTGTCCCCTTTGCTGCAATAGATTGCTCGGTCCAATGCAGTATTACATGGACTCCCATGTGAGTGGAATAAACACTCAGGAAGCCTTCAGAGGAAAGTAGCTTAGGCCCTCTAGCAGGAAAACTAAACCCACACTTGGAATATGTGTTCATTCTAATCAAGATAAACCACTTCCCCCTCTGGGGTAGAAAGGGTGCAATGTCATTCAGTTCCCACTAAGTGGCTGTTTGACGTCTCCGAGGGATGGTGTTGCAACTGGGGCTCGGCATGTGTGTCTGTGGTGTGCAGGGTGGACAGTCAGTGGTGGTGGTGACTAACTCAGCCGGCCTTGACGAGTGGCGAGCCCATACATAGCCTCAGTCCCTGCGGTAGCAACTACTATGTTCATGCACCAATTATACCAGCCCTTGAGTAGCCAAGGATAGAGGCTGATTGACACCAACTGGTGAATCGTTTTGTGTTTCGGTTGTTTAGTGTCTCTTCTGTAGTAGTTGTTCTCTGGTGGGCATGAAAAGGTGACACAAAAGACTTCACTCTGTGCCTGCAACCATATGCCTCTTCCTCAGAGCCTTGGCCATGATGTTTCCAGTCTTGCTCCTTCTGGGCCCCTGGCTTAAGCTTTACCATGAATCTCTACATGAGCCACTTCTTTTTTTTTTCAAAAGTAAATGATCAAGCCCGGCTGGTGTTGCTCAGTGGTTGAGCGTTGACCCATGAACCTGGAGGTCACCGTTCAATTCCAAGTCAGGGCACATGCCCGGGTTGTGGGCTCGATCCCCAGTAAGGGTTGTGCAGGAGGCAGCAAATCACTGAGTCTCTCTCCCTCTCCCTTTCTCTGAAATCAATAAAAACATTTATATAAAAAAATAAATGATCAAGTGCATAGTCCAAATCTCCTCCTATGGAGGAGGCTTTCCCCTCACCTGTCTGAGCATATATTCCAAGCAGCAGAGCTGTTTGCTCCACAACCTAGGCCTGACACAAACTCTTTCCTGCCATGCTCCCTCCCCCCCCAACCCAAAGCCTTCTGGAGCACACGTGTCTAATTACTTGCCACGTCTTGCTCGTGTGGATCTATCAATTTTATGTCATCAGATTAGCGGATCAATGTGATGTTCTTCAAATGTCCAGACAATCCAAGTTCCCTTTGGACTAAATCACCGCAGAGAGCAGAAGAGTTAACAGGTCTGAGGAAAGATGGTAAATGTGCACTGCTGTCCCCTCCATGTGAACGTAAACTGCGTCTGGTGCTCTCTTCTGATAGAAAGAGCAAAGAGCACATTTGCAAGATCAAGGTCACATCCCATGTACCTGGACCGGGGAATTAAATGAGGGCTATGATTGGAACCGCATCCCCAGATACTTTAGGTCTTTACGGGTGACACTAATCTCTTGGGTGCGGAGAGGGGCCCACTTTCAGAGGCTTCTTGTATAGCTTTCTCTACTATAATAATTATTACTCCACAAACTCACAAACTAAGGATTCAATGTGAGGTTCTGCTAATGCCCAAGTATGTCCATTCCAATTATACATCGGAGACTAAGGAAATGATCACTTGGTGGACCCAGTGGACCCTGTGAATCAGTCCAGGTCAGGGTCCTCATTTATTACCTGGCCCCCACATGCCCTCTTCTAACAGAAGGAGCATGCTTCGGATCTTCAGGTATCGATTTGAACTTAGACCCGGTGGCCAATAATCCTGGAAATGTCTGGAAAATTCCCTTTTCCCTACCAAGCAGAGGGCTATAGGTCCTTTTGGGGAAAGACTGGGCAAATCATTTTCATACACAATCACCATTACTAAGGCTGGCTGGACTGGGGTTGCTGACTTTCTCCATGGACCTTAATCACAGGACATAATACTAAGAGACATCTAAGGATCTCCTGTAGTCCCACTTACTCTTGCTTACTTCTATTGTGGAGCAGTTGCTGAGCTTCCCCTTGGTAGTAACCACCCCAGCCAGGACCATAACTCTCTCCGTTGCTTGTTGATTCTGAGGCCTGAGGAGCCCGAAGTGGCTGGGTGGCGGTCTTCACATCCAGTTCAATGGAATCATTGTTATGTCTCCTGGTGGAAGCATTCCTCCCTCTGAAAGTAAGACCTCCAGGCCAGCAGAGCAGAAAGTCATGGGAACAGGACGCAAAAAATTTGCAAGTGGGTCACTGGGAGTAATAGGGTATTGACGTCGTTAAGTACATACCACTCCTTTAGTCCTTTGGCAGCATCGGAAATATCAGGCACACCACATTTTTGATAAAATCGAGTCAATGAACATTAAGAGCAGGGTAGGAGAAGAAAACAAGTCAGGAAATGGCAGGAGAATGTGTGTGTGGCTGTGTGTGTCTGTGTGCGAATGTGTGTGTGACAGGGATGAACCTATATCCAGCCTTGCTTGGTGTTGGTGGTGGCAATGAGGTGTTGGACTAATAGAGGGTGAGAGGGGACAGTGACAAGCGATAAGAAGGGAGAAGTGGACAGATGGAGACTAGAATTCAGCTGCTCTTTTCTTTCCAGCCTCCATGGGCAGAGCTACCTCTGTCCCCACCAACTATATCTCAAGTCTCGAGGCTCATGGCAAAGTGCAGGGCCGAGGGGAGCCCATTATCTCCCAGCAAGAGCTTGAGATGACCACGAGGGAGGAGAAGGGCTCCCCCTCCCTAGACATTTGCCAAATTGCTGCAAAACTCTGTGCCAAGCACTCAGGGGGTGGGGGAGGGGCATAATCTGATTTAATGGAAGGAAATTTGGTTCAGGAGTGGATAAAAGAATTTCTAGTGGCCTATGGGACACTTCCAGGCTTTGGGGAGGGGCGATCTTAAAATTTTTTAAATAAGTGACCTTTTCTAAAATTGGAATATTTCACACCACAATCTAGATTCCTGGCTTCTCTTGAAAGTGTGAGATCTGGCAAATCTCCTGCTGAGTTAACTCTCATGGGGACTCTTAGCTGGAGCTGAATGATAGCAACTGTCTCCTTAGTCAGGGGGCCTCGGGTTCCCCTGCCATTGCTACCAACCTACTCACCCTTTTAAGACACCTGTGTGAGCTCGGGTGGCATTTCCAGCTTACAGGCCCTGTTCCGTGGAGGAAGGGAAAGCACCGGTGATGACAGGTAAGAGGGAGGGGTGAGGAGAGGTGACTGCGGGAAAGGAGCTGAAAAGCTAAAGGAAGGGAAACAGAACCCTCAAAACGGTAACATTTTTTAGAGAAATAACCCAAATTAGATATTGAGAAATACTCCTGATTAAAGAGTTTTGAGAAAAAATGTGGGGAAATCCAACAGCTATCTTTCTTCGGTGCTTACACACAGCCGAGAGAGAGAATGAAATGGTTGGCTTTATAACGCAGGATTTCGTTTACAAAGTCTAATTGGGGCTCAGGATTCTAAGAAACTCCAAAACCACAAGCCCCCTTAGTTTGGGATATTATGATTGAAAAATAGTTTCCTATGCTCAGTTCAGCAGTGGATTCAAACCAACCAGGTATATTTCAATTTCGGGAAAAAAGAATCTACTTGGTGTGTTTCTGCCCATTAAAAAAGTGATTAAATTCAAGTCCTGGGTATTAGAATTGTAAAACAAAGATTGTAAAAAGAGAGAAATGAGCTTATCTGAAGGTATCTAAGTAGAATAGCCCAATTTGATTTAAAATATTCCACACATGCCCCCCAAAGCTCTTAATATTTAGAAATAAAATTATTGCAAATGAACTGGAGCCACATGTGGCCAGAGAGGCTGACAGAGAAACCAGCAAGAAACTGCTTATTCAGCCCTCTTCAAACAAAAATGAATTGTTTTGATGAATGAGAATTCTTTAATGAATTACCATATGACATGCCAGTAATTTTTTCAATGTCAAACAGAGAAAGTTTTCATTTGTCTTTTGTTGGGCTACAGCTACTTAAAAATAATGGAAGGTCATGGCCACGAGACAACACTTCTCATTATGGCCCTCCGGAGGCAGGCCGTGCCCACATGAACCCGGGGAGCGGAGGGCAGGGTGGGGCTCGAACCTCCAAGCCCCTGCCTGCTCCTGTTTTCTCTGTGTGAAGATGTGTGGCCGCATTCAGTGAAGCCGGTGGATGACATGTGGCTGCCATCAGAGCCAGGTCCAGATTTCATGCATTCTACTCTGTCAGCAAAAGTGTTGGGGGGGCCACATTTGGAACTCTAGGCACATAGGTTGGGGACAATATAGGAGAAACTTAAGGGATGTTGAGGGAGTGGAGGGGTGGCCTCTGGATCCAGAGTTGGACAAAAGGACAAGGCGTCTCCAGAGAGCCCTGGCAAGGGAGCCAGTGGAAGGGCATCACCACCAAAGGTCTGGAGCCCAGAGGGCAACATGCAGCTGGGATGCCCAGCCCGGAGCCAGGAGCCAGGAGCCAGGAGCCAGGAGCCAGGAGCCAGGAGCCAGGAGAGCTCTTGCTCACTCCCTTGAATTTCTCCGGAGTACTTCTTGGAGGTGCCCTAGGAAGGTCCCCTAGGGCGTCCCCCACAGTCACTGGTTTCCTTAGAACCTTCTGGAGGCCTCTTGACAACCTGGATTGCTGGTTTCATATGCACTCGTTCCGGGCAGAGCCTGAAAATGTGAATGTCTAACCAGTGCCGGGTGGTGAGAGGCTGCTGGTCCAGGGACCACCCTCAGGACCACTGCTCCCGGTGACTGGCGCCTTGGGGAGCTAGATGGTCGCCGTGGGAGCTTCCCAGGCAGCTCGTGGAGTTGAGGCTGAGTATGTCTGTTCAAGTAAAAAAACGAAAACAAAATAAGAGCCAGGGGATGGGAAGGGAACCAAGGAGAACAGATAACACAATGTCACAGACTATGATCCAACAGAACTCTTTGGGGCCTGGTTCTGTCCTACACTGGCTGTGTGACCGATGTCGTTGAGTCCTCTTGCCCTTTTCTGTCATGTCAAGGAAGCTCCTGCAGCCCCAAGTCAGGTGAACAGTAGGTAGGCTGGAAATGGTAGTGCAAGCCCCTGCCTCAGTTTCCCCACACTGCTCCCCTTACAGTTTTATGACATTACCGAGAAAATCCTGCGGCGTATACCCCATATTTCCAAGTCTCAAAGTGAAGGAAAGTGCTTAGCTCCTTAATCTACACTGTGATGTCCTCTAAACATTTTCCACTGGAATAGTTTTATGTAACCATCTCACCCACTGGATAGAGAGAATTAATTTCATTCTCTCTAAAATTACATACAAAGGGTATGTTTTCCAGGAAGATTTGCTTATAACTTTTGATTTATCTCAGCAGCTCACATGCCCAGTTGGGAGCTTTAGTCCTTTCTGGTGTAAAAGTGGCCAAGGTCTGTGAAATCCCAGCCTCCATACCCCCCAAGAGCTCCACGCGGCCTGTGAGCACCTCCTTCCAAAACAGTCCACCTCTGCTGAGCTCCCAGACTCTGTCTGGGGAACCTCCTGACAACCCACTGCACCGCCCTTCGTTTTTAAGAGTTGACTGTACAGTTTATGAACCACTAGATGCTTTGCTTCTACACTTTTCTTTTCTCGGGAGCCATTTCTTTTTTATCTCTTCAAAAACCCTGTAGAGTGTTTTGTTCAAGTGGGCTCAATAAATATCGCTGTCTGGCTGAATAATGGCTCCTGCCTGCCTTTTCTACATTTTTCTGTTCATAAGCCCCAGAGGAGTCGGGAAAAGCTAAAGGACACTCGAAAGAAGCGGTGCTTATTAGCCAACTCTGATAAGTGTGTCGGGGAAGAGCTTACACAAGACAGAGAGGTGATGCTGGTGGCTTAGGAACCGCATCGAAGAATTTCCAAGACTAGACCATGCAGGTTCTTTCCTTCCCACCACTGCTGGGGTGGGACTTGGGGATTTCTTTCCTGTCCCCTCCCAGTTCTTCTCACACTGGTTATCAACCAGTTTAGAAAAAAAAATTGCTCTAGAGCAGGGCCTTGAGCAATGAGTCAATGCTTTGTGGAGCAACCAAGGTGGCCGGCCCACTAGGGGCTCATGCAGGTGACCAAAGTGGTTTATTAGGGGCCACAGCAGAACACAAGTAGCCAGAGGACATGGCTTGACTGTAAGCATCCCAGCCTAACTTATTCCAGTTTCTTCTCTCATTAAACAGCACCATCGTCCATGACCAAGCCAGAAATTCAGGAGTGATTCCCGGCCCCTCCGTCTCCCTCAAACCCTCCTCAAATCCCATCTAGCACTGTGTCCTACCAATGCAATTTTGTTGCTTAACTATCTCTCACAAATGTCCATTTTCTGCACCACCCCAGTTCCAACTATTGCCTCTCCTCTGGAAACCGCGATAGTCTCTCATCTGGCTTACCCACAGTCACGCCTGTCCCCTTCCAATGTCTCCTTGGCACTGTGGCAGAGTGGTCATTCAACAAGTGACCTGATTGTGTTACATCTCTTCTTAGAATGACCCGTTGACCTTCATTTGCTTTTAGGACAGGACAAAACTTCACCTGGCCCTAGACGGTCTGGTCTCTGCCCATCTCTCCAATCTCACCACCCACCCAATGCCTGATACATAGGAGACCCTCAATGTTTGTTGAGTAATGAATGTGCCACATCTAGCCGCTGATTAAATGAATAGATTAATAAATGAATAGATAAATGAGTCTGTCACCTTCCCCTTAGGACTTTGCTAAATAATCTCTCCATCTACCAATGGGGTCTTCAAGGGATCTTCATGCCATGAAAACGGACACAGGCTCTAACTGAAAGTTAAGTTCTACTGTGGCCCTGTGCTCTGGCTCTTAATTTGCTCTACTCGTTCCACACCTCGCTCCTGGCTTCCTTTTCACAGTCCATCCTGACAATGATTCGATCATCTCCTGCATTTATCTTGAGACATAATCTTATTGCTCAGGATTTAGTAACAGCTCCTTTGCCCACCCCATGTTGACTATCCCTTGGGGCCCCTCTTTTTACTGCGTCCCACATGGGTGGCTCCTATCTGGTCCTCCCTAGGATCACAGGAGAGACCTACACAGAGCCAAAGCCCTGAATTTTGTTTGCAAAATTTTAAATCTGAAAGGAATCTGAAGGGTCATTTAACCGAATCCTAACATTTTCATGAGAGGAATCTGGGACGCCAGAAGGTTGAGCCGATGGGCCAGTTAACGTGCACTCAGGCCTGGGACCAGCTCTCTCAAAGGCCATTTCAGTGTTCTTTCTAGCACATTATATTATAGCCACACTTTTTTCTCTTACACGCAAAATAAGCCCCAAGTCATCCTAAGTGTTAATTCATCCAGCTACATCCTAGTCTATATTGACTCCAAATTAAAACTCAAACCCCTTTTCTTTTCGAGCTTTCTCATCAGTATCAACGGTCTACATTGCTCAGTACCTGTTTCATTTTACTTTGTCGAAACCATAATCTCACTGGGTGAGGGCCACATCTCCTCCAATATCACATCTTACAGAAAATATATTCAACATGTTTAATACCGATATTCATGGTATTTGACCAGCGCAATGAGGTTTTGTAGGTGTAAGGTATGACTTTTGCCATCGAAACCATGATTTTTAGAAATGGGGAGAGCGGTGTGGGAAACTATTCTCACCACTGGTGAAAAATCACATTTTCGCAGGGTTTGCAAACAGGGAAATATTTGTGGTTTTGTCTCATATGTTTTGCTTTTTTTGGCAAAAGCAAAAGGCAGTTTTCTTTGCAATAAAAACGGCCTTTCGTTTTCGCCAATGCTTCACATCCATTTTTGCCAAGCAAAAAGCTGTTTTCCCAGGAGGAAACAGCTCAAGCTGAAATAAAAGTGAAGCACAATTTGTAAAATTTCTCTCTTTGAAAACAAAAATCACACCACTCAATGCAAGTGCCACCTAAGGGGCCTTGCACAGAGAAAGGTAACGGGCAAGCCACGGTTAAAGCAGACACAGAAACACGCTTTCTAGCAGATGCAAAAATAAATCCCAAGTCTTACGGGTGGAGATTTTTAAATCGCGCCCAGAATTAACACAAAGAATCTGGTCTTCACCTTTGTCATCCAAATGTGCCTCGAGAATAATTCTTAAAACACTACTTGTCGCATTCACCTGTGCCATTTAATCTGGATGGCTTCTGTATTAGTAACATCTCATCTTATTGTTACACCATGATCCATTTTGATACCTAACAAATTGTGCACCTTAGGAAAACAGGCATCGTCTCCATTTTATATAATGTCACCAGACATTTCATGGAGAGGAAGGGGTATTGCCCTGACGGTGGCTTAAGTAAGGACACTGCAGCTCAGCAGTGTTTCCTTGCCAAGGTGATTAACTGCCAGAACTTGGACTGCAACCCAGATCTTTTGACCCCTCTTTCTTTGTGCTTTACTCTGGCACCCCCCCTTTTTTTTTTTTTAAAATATATATGTTTTTATTGATTTTAGAGATAGGGGAAAGAAGAGGGAGAGAGAGATAGAAACATCGATGAGAGAGAAACATTGATCGGCTGCCTCCTGCATGGCCCCTACTGGGGATTGAGCCCGCAACCCGGGCATGTGCCCTGACCTGGAATTCAACTGGCGACCCCTTGGTGCATGGGGACAGTGCTCAACCAACTGAACCACACCAGCCGGGCAATCCTGGCCCTCTTTATAATAAACTCTGATCAGAAGTTCCCAATGTGGTCCTGAAACTTGTTTTTATTTCTGTTCTAATTTGTTTTGCTTTGCATTTTCCTCAGTACGACGAGAGCTCTTGTATCCTTCGGCGTGTCATAGCATATTCTTCAGCAGGTCATCTGTGCTGTTAGAAAAACAACCCCTAGAGAAAAAAATTTAGTTTTGAAAAAAATCAGAAGTTCCCAATAGCCATGCCAATTGCAAACAGATGACATAGCAACTGTCACCTTTATAGAAGAGGGCCATTTATTACATAGAAAAATAGAAAGATTGAAACCATTTTTGATTAATAGCAATATTTAATGTGCGATTCTCTGAGACATAGCTTCTAGGGAAATTTTTTTATTGAATGTATTTAAACAAAAACTTTAACCAGATTGCAAAATGACCTCCAAGTTCTTAATGTGTTTAAAATAAGATTTTTTTACTCTAAAATTCTGTACTTATCAGCATTATTATTTATAATTTATCATTTCAAGCAGCCACAAAAGATAAGACTAAATACTTTGCATAAATCCCAACCTAGATAAGCCTGTGTCTCAGACATATCTTCACCTTCCCCCTACTTTCTGTCCCAGTCCTAAACCATCTTCTCTGGACAAGATCCCAAGTCACAGCTCCTCTGAGGGCATCTGACCTCTCTGATCTGCCACTTTCCCATTTCCTCCATCCATCCTAGTCCGCCCTCCAGCGTGTACTGTTATGCCACAGAACTGCACCCTTAAAATGGTATCTTTTTATGGTGACTTTTATGTGTCTATTTGGCACAGCAAAAAATTACTGGGAAAATATGAGTTTATTTTAACCAAAGGCATGTTTAAATCTAAAGAGCTTAAAAATAAAGCATTCATGTCATTGTCCTCTTAAAAATTACCACGTAATTGTACATTGTCAGGACTGCTTTACTTGCATACATTATTGATTTTATCTCCCTAACTAGATTGATTGTAAGCTTCCTGAAAGGTCGAAACAAGTCTAAGCCTTCCTAAGTCCCTCTCAAGACTTAAATAGTGCTGTGACACAGCAGATAAGAGATCAATAATTATTGACTGATTAAGGATTGCGTTGGACACACCTCAATCCGATGCTTCCCCTAAAGTTTTAAGTAAGTATTGAAAAGACGGTCACAGGCATCTTATCTTATTGCATTTTATCTCAAAATTCTCAATTAATGTTATGTAACTACTTTATTGCTTACCCATAATTACACTTTATATTTCAAGGGGGGGATTTCACAGAAGCAGACGTGGAGCCCACCCCCTGGCCGTAGACCGCGATGTCCCGTGGCTAACTGCGGGGCGCGGTACCTTGGACAGCGCCCGGGCCTGCCGTGGGATTCAACACGCATCCCGTGAACTGCGTGGGGTGTTTGACCAAGGCAGCCCGCAGGAAGCAAGCGACTCAGAAAAGAGGAATGCCCACGGACGGGAGCCGCGGGACAGACAGCCGGACGGTGCTCTCAGTTAGCGCATTAGCGCCTGTCCGGAGCCCCCTTGCCTTCCTGTCTCCTTGGAAATCGTGGCAGGCTGGGGAACCCCCAGAGCCTGCATCAGTCAGACGACGGCAGGACACCTGGAGCACGCCTGCCAACGCCGAGTCACCTGCACTGACAAGGGGACAGGAGGACAGGAGGCTGGGCCAGCTCAAGCCACGGGGCTCTACATTGTGCACTGTTTGTCCTCCAGCAGTGGGGAAGGGCCACCAGCTCAGCGAGGGCGGGGTGCTGCCTGTGACCCTTCCCTCTCCGCAGCGAGTGCTAAGAGGCTGACATTTATCGAAAGGAGCAAACTCCTGCTGCCAGTGAAGCGTGCCCGGAATAAGGGGACATCGAAGAGCACCTAGAAAGTTGGGGACAAGAACCAGAGGCCTGGAGACAGAGCCCCCAAACACAAGCTTTCACTCACACTGGGCCTGACCTTTTATCGCGCATGACCAGCTGTCCCCCTGCGAGAAGAAAGCCCAGCCCGGCCGGGCGTGGCTCAGCGGATGAGCATCGACCTGGGATCCAGGCGATCGGGGTTCGATTCCCGGTCAGGGCACATGCCCGGGTTGCGGGCTCGATCAATGACTCTCTCATCACTGATGTTTCTGTCTCTCTCTCTCCCTCTCCTTTCCTCTCTCTGAAATCAATAAAGATATATTTAAAAAAAAAAAAGAAAAAGAAAGTCCAGTGTCCATGATCTTACTTTGAGGGACAGAGGGAACAGTACAGAGGTGTCTCCTGGAGACATACCCCGGAGCCTCAGCCTTTCCTTTCTTATTTCTCCAATCCAACGGTTCATTTATATTCCGCTGGGCTCCCGCACATAAAATTCATCTCTGTGTGGGCGGAAGTAGCCCCAAAGTCCTCTGTGCTGTTCACAGAGTTATTTTCATTATCGGTACACGATGTGCTATGTCTGTAACTCACTGCACTGGAGAAGAAACAAGCGTTGGACTCCGGAGGGGTAAGATGCAGTTTAATTGCCTCAACTCTCTTGCTGCCATCGGAGTAAACATTGCTGTCCATCAACTCTCATCAAATGCCTGCATCCCCAAGCCTGGGACTATAGTCTCAGTGATAAAACTGGGGTGGATTTCAGCGACTTATATTTTAAATTGTGCTCAGTGCCCTCTATTTCTGTCACACGGACACCGATCGGTCAACATGCCCCCTGCTGAGAAAGCTACTCTGACACCAGGCAAGATCTTTAACATAATTTCAACCAGCTACGGGTAAGGATTGGGTCTGGTCTCAGGAGACAACGCTGACACTTACTGAGTGCCTTCCAAGTGCTAGGTGTTTTTCCAGGTCTTATTTCCTTAATCACACGCACAGTAGGTCTGCAAAGTGAGTGCTCCACACCTGATCTCGTGGGTGAGAAGGCTGAGGCATGAAGTTTAGGTTCAATAAATTGCTGATGGTCATGCAGCTACTAAGTGGCAGAGGCAGGATTGAGATCCAGGGGTGCCTCTTTCCACGGTCCGCGTCCTGTCTGCTCTGCTGTGAGTGCGGGACCTGCAGGCCCAGGGCTGCCACCAGGCATCATTTGGAGCCCAGGAAAGAGAAAGCCACGTGTGTGGCCCCTGTTTGGGAAGTCACCAGTGCTTCCCACTCTGCCCTCTGCATGATGCCAAGGTGCCCGCAGAAGGAAGCAGCCCTGCTTGCCACCAGACCCCTAGGGAGGTGGCTGAGTTCAGTTGGGCCATTACCCATTCTTTCGGTCACGCTTTTCAGGCCCTGTTAGCCTTAAATTACTCCCTAATATCTCGCTCTGGTTTTCCTGCTTCCAGAGAGAAGACAATAGACCTGAGAGGGCTGCAAAAAACGTCCTTTCTCGAGCAGGCCAAGCTCTCAGTCTTCACGGGTCTGGAGCCAGCCTGTCCAGGTGCAAAGAGGCTCTGCCACTTACTAGCTCATTGATCTCGGGCAAATTGCTTCCCCTTTCCTGGTCTTGGTCTCCTCATCTGTAAAAATGAAAATAATAAGTGTATATTTCACAGGGATGTGGTGGGGCTTGATGAGTTCATGTACGTACAGCACTTACACGGTACCTGACCCTCTGAAAGGGCTTTTGGCTCCTGCTTCCTTGTGGGCAGATTTTCCCTTTACACTTGTGGCAATGACCCTGGGAGAGGTTTCCTGGCTCCCCCTGGAACCACGGCCCAGCTGGCCCGAGCCCTAATGAAGACCCTGACTCCCAAGGGCTTGGGAAATGCAGCCTTTGTTTCCCGTTTGATATGCCTTTGAAGCAGGCCTGGGGTCTTTCCTTTGCATCTGTGGATTTGTCCCTCATTTCAGGGTTTCTGTTATTTGGAAAATTTAGGAGGCAATGCTGGATGCCACGTGTTGGTATCCAATTGAGAATGGAACCTACTCGGCATCCTTCCCAGAGGCCCTTCCCTGGCATTTATCCTGATAATATTCCATTTAATTTCAGCCCATTCCCATAGGCTCTGAATGTATTCTATGTCCTACAGTGTTTCGGGGAATTCAAAACAGTGATTGAAATAAAGGTTCTTGACCTCAAGGACCTTCCAGCCTGTATCCTTTTATCGTCTTCTGATTTTCTCTGCATCTACCTATTGATCCACCAGCACCTGCATAAAAAATCCATCCTATTGATTTGTTGCCTTTCTGATGGTGGTACGTGGCACTGTGTGTACATTCAGATGAGTTTGCTGAAGACGGCAACTTTTATTATATCCTGATAGCTTGATACAGCTGTCGTTAAGAAACACACGTGAGTGTCTTCCAAGAAAATTATTCATAAAATCTCTTTCCCCCTCCATTTCTACGAGCAGACATGTTTGAAAATGAATAACATGTTTTTATAAAATCTTGCCCAACATTTAATACTGGCCCACCTTTACGGGCCAAGTATTTTTCTTAGGACTGGGAAAAGGCAAAGAACAAAGCATGCAAGTCCTTCACTTCTGTGGGCCATGCATTTGGGGGGGGAAACAGCCAATAAACAGGGAACCAGGAAAGCAGGATTATTTGACAAGTTCCATGGAGAGAGGAGGGAGGAGGGGCACAGGGAAAACAGGGTGAAAAAATAGAGGGGAAGTTACAGAAGAGGTGGAAGCACCAGGGAGGTTTGAGAGCCTGAGTATACGGGCAAGTCTGTCGTGAAGCAGTGACATTTAAGTTGAGACCTAAGGGAGGAGAGAGCCGGCCCCTTAAACGGTTAGGGGAAAAGCATTCTGGGCAGAAGGAACAGCAAGTGCAAAGTCCCAGAGGCAGAAGGGAGCACACTGTTCAAGCCAGAGGTAGCACACCAGTGTGGCTGACACCAGGAGAGGGGTACAGCACATGGGAAGGGGTTTGCGTGCCGTGGTGGAAACGTGTCTAGCATGTTGGCGATTTGTAGCACACACGAGGCTCCACACAGCTTGCTTCCCTCGGGTCTGGCAGAGTCTGCTTCAACTTTAACCACCACTTGCCACACCGGATTTCCCAACAGTGCAGAAGGAAAAATGAAAATGCCTAGGAAGGAAATAGCTTCAGAGAAACCTGGATGGAAAGGGAAGAAAATAAGTCTTCAGCTGAGCGCTCATATGTTCAAAGTCGCAGCAGCCTTCGTCTGGCCTGTTACAAAGAAAAGACTGGTCCGTGAACTGCAATCAGTCCCTTTGAGTAACAGTTTTAATTGTTTTAAAGTGAATTATTGGCATCAGAAAGGGCAAAGTTTATCTGTTACAGATGCATTCAAAAACCCAGACATAATCCATCAACTCATTCATATAAGTAACATAACTTTTCCAGGTTCCTGGATCGGAACTTAAAATGAGATAAGGCTGGGGCCACTCATTTCTCTGTTATGTGCCCCAAAAAACCAGTCCAGTGTTCATAAGCAAAACCTACAGTAAAAAAAAAAAAAAAAAAAAAAAAGTAGCATAAATCCCTTAGATAAACAGGATCTTAAATGATACTTTGGATAGTTGTTCTTTGTAATTTGTTGGTTTACATATTAAAAGCTATTGCCCCATTGAGAGAGTATCTATTTCTTCTGGAATGTGATCCAAACTGTTCATTTAAATAGCTAGACAAATAGTATTTAGAAAATGAATGCCATTTCTTTTTAAAGTCTTTCACTTTATTGTTTGCTTTAATTTATCTAAAGGCTCTGTTCTTTGTAACATTCAAAATTAAAACAATAAGAAAGCCTTTAATGGCAACACGACTGAGAATTGACCCCTTTCTCCACCACAATGAACAGCAGAAGAGAAACCCCTTGATTTAGGAGTAACTCCCTCTCAGGCTGATTTAATTAAATATCTAAATGTTAATAAAGCATTTGTCAGCGGAGTCTTTAATTGCTTTGAAAGCAACACACACACTCCCGTTCGTTTTCCAGATGAGAAAGTTGAGAATCACCACGATTTAGGAAATCATCTGCAGGACAGTGAGCTTTATAATCCAGAGGTGAAGAAACCATCTGAACCTTCTTCAGTTCCTTGTAAAATGAAAGCTAACCATTGTCCTTCCATGTATCTGCAGCCAGAAAATAAAGATCCCCCCGAATTTAGAGACCAAAATCACCTTTCTAACAGTTCCTTTTAGAATGGGCGCCAAGTTGCAAAATAAAAACCAGCATCCATCTCTTCCCTGTATTTGTATCTCCTGTATTTACATCAGACATGAATTTGAAATTAGGAGGCGCAGCAACTTGAATTTTAAGAGCAAATTGGCCTCATTAGCTAGTACAAAAAGCTGCTCCTCCAGCTATGATTTTGGTATTTTTTAAAAATTCGATTCAGCTTTCCTTTGCCTGAGAAGCCAGCCCTCAGGTTAAATGACAGCTTCCAGTCACACGTAGAGATAATATGGCAGCTCGATTGACGCTTTGGGTCAGTGCCTTTGCAAAAACCAGGAGCACCCCAAAAGGTGGCAAAGATAAGCCATCTGCCACGAGCACCTACATGGGGGGTGTACTCAGACCAAGTTTAAAAGTGGCCTCTCCGGGTGGAAGGAGCATCCAGAGGGTTCTCATATTTTTCAGCCAAGGCCTCCTTTCACTTCCCTAAAAGACACTTGAATAATCTCATCGCTTATGTTCACTAGAAGTTTCCCTTCTTGCAAACGTCAGTCCTGCATTTCAAGCTGCAAGACGTACTTTCATGCTAATTATAGTTGAACAATTCTTGACTCGCAGGTAGGAGACCGGGGCAACATCCTTATATTTAAATGCTCCGTTCTTGTTACTGTTTTAAGCCAAATCACACCGCCTGTTTTTCTCATGAATCAGCCCATCTCCTGTTAATCACTTTTGTTGCTTAATGCTGATTTCCCTCAGTATCTGTCCGCTCCCAAGATGCACAGACCCGACCACAGTATTTCAGGTGTGTGTCTGCCAAGTGCACTAAATTACTGCGCCTTCCCCTTGTGATGTGACGTCTCCGCTCAGACAGCCCCAAATCACATTAGCTGCCTCGACATGTTGCAAACAAGTCTAATTTGTTGTCCACTCTCCCCTGGTCTCCCTGGTATTACTGTCTTCTCGATTTTTCCCCCCCTTTGCTGGTGCTTCTATAGCTTGCATTTTCCCTGCGAAGCATTAGGGTTACACCTGTCGGCCTGAATTCTCATTTCGTTTGACCCTTTCCATATTTTTAACCTCAGGAACCCCGCGTAGCCTTTCTCTTTACTCACCGGTGTGTTTCCAATGCTTCTTGATTTAATTTCATCTGTAAATCTAATTAACATGCTGTTGGCTACATTTTTTTTTCTTCTAGGTTACAAATGGACATGCTCAGAAAAAACAGCACTAACAGGGATTCCCGGGGCCCTTCTCGGCACCCCTCCTACGGGGTCAGGCCGGGCAAGTGCAGGTAACTGCCTCCAGGCCAGGGGGTGGCCGCCGCATCCACTCCACGCCCTTTTGATGGACAGCTGGGGCTCTCCCCTAGTCAGCCCATTTGAGACACGACCATGACAAAGGACAGAAGTCACTAAATGCAGCCTCTCCTTGCAGAGATACAGGTTGAGAGAAAGCAGAAGAAAAACGAATGGCCCAAGTTCAGAGTCGGATGATAAAGTAGATCTCAGCCTTATTGGGAGGGGATCTTAGGAATATTTTACAAAAGTCCTGAAGCTTGTTTCTCTCCAACTTCTTTTCTGTTCTTATAAAAGACAAAACAGGGAGGGGAGACCGTATACAAATCCAGCTCACCGGTGAGCATTTAAAGAAAGGGTTTTAGATGGGAGGGGCCCGAGAGAGAGAATTGCTAAGGCCATCGAGTGTCTTCTGTTGGGTTACTGGGATATAGACTGTGGAAGCTTCGACACCAAAGCTACTGGTGGAGCTCCATCTAGAAGCTTCCACAACACTTTGGACAGGCCTGGGCTTTGGGAAAAATGAGGCTCCTTAGCTGAAAGCAAGTTGAATGTTTTCTCCCTGGAACAGAGCTCAGCAAGTCCAGATTGGGTTTAGCAGCGACCCCGATGGCTGGCTTTGTCCTGTGCTGGTCCTGTGCCCTCGCTTAGGACACCTGATCTCCCCCTGCCTCAGCTTTCTCGTCTGTTCAAATACCCTCTCCCATAGGACCGTGGGAATGAGCAAGTGAAAGAACGGAAGTGAAACCTCACACTTCATCCAAAATAAGACATTCTTCATGATTAAGGTTCCACAAAACTGTGGATGTTTTCTTGTTACCGAGAGTGTCTATAGTCACCATGAATTACCACTATACGACATTCCACTTTACAGTCATTAATCCTAGACCAGTGAGAGTAACACTTTCATTTTTAAACAGACCAGGAAACATAAAAATTAAACATCTTAAAGCATTTGAAATATCTATTTTTAAAAAATATATCTTTATTCATTTCAAAGAGAGGAACTTCAGAGGGAGAGAAAGAGAGAAACATCAATGAGAGAGAGTCATTGATCAGCTGCCTCCTGCACACCCCCGACTGGGGATCGAGCCCACAACCCGGGCATGTGCCCTGACCGGGAATCGAACCCTGATCTCCTGGATCCTAGGCCAACGCTCAACCACTGAGCCACACTGGCCAGGCTTGAAATGTCTATATATAATTGCATATACTTCTAATTGTATTTATAACAATCTATTTAAAACAATCAAATTTAGTATACAGTTTTCCATAAGTTTTTAAACTGTTTATAGTGTGAATTATTCTATCAATTATTTCTAAATATTTTGCTATCTTTCCATTCATTCTGCTTCTTTGTCAATGATGTGAAGTAAAAAGCAAGTCAGGTAATATCTACCACATTGAAATGATCAAATATTTGACTATCCCCAGGGTGAATTTCCAAACAATAAATAATACAGTAGGATACCTAGATTCATTTAGCTATTAGCGTTCCTGGAACTGCTGGGCCTATCGCTGCAGATTGGTTCCATAGTGATAACCGAGTGACTCAATTTGGTTGCAAATGTGGCTGAAATTAAACAGACTACAAATATTTACTCTGATCACTGCAACTGCTAACTGATCAGAGATCTAATCTATTATTCATTGGTCAACCTGCAAATGGCCTGTGCATTTGGACACACAGAGCATGTTATAATTTAATTTGGCCCCCAACAATGCAGAGGCAAGGAAAACACATGTTAAGTACGCTGGGGAAAAACTCCAGATGCATGTGTGTATGAACTTGATGGTTGCCCATTGGTAGTTCTCTAATAAAATGACTATCAGAGAATTTTTTTTAACAAAGGACTCCTGGTGGTTATATAAAGATATTGTGTTATCCTCATGTGAAAAGAAGTTTGAGGCTAGATGAATATAGTCTAAAGGATCAAGGGTATTGCCCGGCTGGGCATGGCTCAGCGGTTGAGCATCAGCCTAGGGCCCAGGAGATCGGGGTTCGATTCCCGGTCAGGGCACAGGCCCGGGTTGTGGGCTCGATCCCCAGTCAGGGGCATGCAGGAGGCAGCCAATCAATCTCACCTAATTCTTCCCCATCTTTCCTTCCAACAGATTAACAGGAGTGAGTGGTTTTGTAGTTGTGTCACCACACTGATTATCAGCACACAGCCTTCTGTCGTGGGTCTAGGGAGGGAAACACAGACAAGCCTGGGGCTGTAGCCAAGGCGCGAGTTGACATTCATGACCCCAAAGAGGCACTGGGACTGGGGTCTAGTCTGGGGCCTGAAGCTGATGCTCCATGAGGATACAGGGAAGGTGGAAGGGGAGGATGCCTGGATATAAAATGTTAACTCTTAACATTAACATAAATTTCCCTTGGATTTTTGTTTCATAGTTGTAAATGGTTTTATTTTAAACGGCTACGCTTTATTTTTGTTCTTGCTTCTCCAACTTAATAGATATATTTTTTAAGCCTGGGAAAAAATGTAGCCCAGGTTGCAGAGGTGAGAAGCTGCCCCAGGGATAGCCAAGAGACACAAAGTGTGGCCACTGTTTGAAGGGTAAATGAAGGTGCGTCCTGGTGTCTCGGAGCTCAGAGAAGGGACAGGGGATTTACATGCCATGAGGCGCCAATGAATCGGAGACTTCGATGTGCTTGGAGCTAGATGGTGGTTGGGACGATGACTGAGGAGTCACTTTGCTGTAGCAGATTGCATTTTCCATGTTTCATTTTCATTTAATTCCTGGGGAAGGCAGAGGCTCAAAGGAATGAATCACCCTCATCTCATTCTTTAGAAAAACTTGTCGGCTCCTCAAATGCCAGAGCCTGGAAATACCCCTATTTGTTACTCCCCTGAACTGATCACTTTTCAGACGTCCTTTATTGATTGGAGGCGATGTTCATCTGAGTTCCAGCCACCAAGTGGGGTTTCAGTCCAGCTGAGAAAGGTGCAAAGTGGACATTTCCAGCCCATCCATCTAAAGCCATTCATCTGTCATCGTCTTTGTGCCCGGAGAGAGCAGGAAGCCCTCCCCTTACCTCCCCCCCTTCGTTTCTCTGTGTCACAAAAGTACAGTTAACAAATTCAGGCATTTTATCTGTTCTAAGCAGAAAGATCTTTGTCATCTCAAGTCAAGGAATGAACTTAAGTGGTAGAATTAAACTTCTGAATAATAAGAATAGTTTAGTTGGGTTCACCATGAGGTTATGACACAGTAGAAATAATGGAGAAATTGAAATCAAATATGTTTAAATGACTTTAGACAGTTTTTTTAAAAATTAAATATAGGTAACAATAGGCAGGGCCATCTGGAGACAAAGACAGCATGGTTTTAATGGCCAAGAACTTGACATCCATGAGAAATAATTAACCCTTATTGTTCAAAGTCTTGGAACACATATTAACCATGCCGCTGGGTTGCATTGATTCTGAATAGAAGCTGATTTATAATGCTGATTTTAGTTCAAGATAAACTAGAAAACCTAAAGAATTTGGGGGTTACTTGGGGACAGCCAACTCATCTTGTTTATCTATGATTTCCTTTGGGGGAAGGAAATTGGCTAAAATGTATTGTCAAGTTTGAGGATTTAAGAACTAAGAACCAATTCCCTTTATTTCTTCCTAATAGAACATTAGCCATTAATACAGAGGGTGATTATTGATTTTTTAAAAATTCTGAATTTTGATATTCCTTAGATTGTACAGTCATTTATTCAACAAGAATTTATGGAGCACCTACTATGTTCAAGAGAATGTATGAATAGATTTTAAACCATTATTTAATCCTTTAGTTTTTTAAAAATTATTTTATAATTAGGCAACAGTTTTTGGCTTTCCTATAATATGAACACACTTTTGTTACCATAAAAATATTAGAAGGAAAACAGTGATTTCTAGCCATTAACAAACAAGTTGTGTTGTTCTCTCAACTTTTCATCTTGTATCAAATGTCGTTGCCCAAAAGATTATACTATACTGTATTTTTAATTCAAATCCAAATTATAGCATTTTAGATGAAATTAGAGCCAAATCCCGTTGGTATCAGAAAGTGGCAATATCATGATTTCCCCATATTATGTATTCCAGCATTTTTTTTCTCTTTTCCCAACCTGTTCTGTAGACAGGTTTCCAGTTCTGTACCATGTCTTCAAGTGTGATTCTACAGGAAATTTCATATAATTGGGAATTATTCACTATATTTCAGAAACAAATAGCCCTCTAACTTGATAACAAATTTTGGGTTAAATGCAAAATGTACTTTCATTTCCAGAAATCTGGCCTTTATTTTCCACAAAACTCCTATGAAGAAATCCCATTCATGAATTTTATCTATATCAGAACAAAAAATATCTAATTGCCTCTTCTATGAAATCGGTATTTATCAATGATGGCTTTCTCCGGGAAATTCTAATTTGCAAAAATGCTCCATATTCCAAGCTTTAACAGTTGGAGGTGGATGTCCTTAAGGATGGAGGGGAAAAAGTTCTTTTTTAAATGGCACATTTACTAATTATAAAATGCTCTTATCTCTCTGCAGCCAAAGCCAAAATGAACATGTGCCTTGTACTAAGAAATCCCAGGATTGTCACAACTTGTGCCAGCTGTTGCGGTTATGACACCTGTGCCAGCATCGCCAGCTCTGCCCACTGTCATCTGTTCCAACTGTTCCATCTGCACTGTTTGTACCAATTCTCCCATTTCTGCATCTGTACCTTCTGCAGAAATGTTTCCAACAATGCCAGCTGTGTCATTGGTGCCAAATATGCCAGATGTTCTATCTGTCCACCCTGGGCCAAATCAATGCAGTTTTGTGCTCATTAGTTTTAGCTGGTAGATTCTACTTTACAATTTTTTGAGATGTATTTAGATTGAATCCAGGCACACACACACACAAAAAATCCCCCTTACAATGATTTTACATCTATCTACCATCTTTTTTTGCCACCTTGACTTTATCTAACGACGTAAAGTAGGTCAATGCCGTCTTGACCAAGAAAACCAGGTCAATGTTAATCGTGGTAGGGCATTTCCCACAATGTAAAACTCTATAAAAGCAAATATCGAAAAAAGCCATGGAACACAATAATAAATTTGCAAAGTAATTAAAAAAGAATAAACTTTGTCCTGATAAACAAATCGAGAACGCTCAAAAACCAATATGTTGAGCCCATTAATCTATGGCATAATGTTCTATTAAGCTGCCTGTTTATTGGCCTTTTCATTGACAGAGCTACACATGAGAATTAATGTGTATGTCTTACAGTCCATTTCCTGGGTTCTGCTCTGCAGAGTATTAACCAAGGGTGCACGCGGGTGGCACAGCCAGGCCTATCGCGCCTGCCACTCCCTGGTTGAACTAAGCAAGTTCAGGAGCTGGTCCTCTGGCCAGAAGCTCGATTCCCTCTCCTCTCTCACATGTCAATTCTACCAGCACCGACAGAGCCAGTCTATGAATAAGAACACTCTTTCAGCTTTAAAGTTAAAAAGAAATTCACACTCACCACCTCAGTATTTTATATCACCACAACCCAAAAAAAGTAGTGTTTTTCTCTTCTCTTACCCTCATTCAGGAAAACCTTTTTTTAAAGGAACACTGACCCTTAATCTCTGAATTTTAACCCAGATTCTTTTCTCTCCAGTCATTTCCTGGTGTGGAGGATGACCGTAGAGTTTGTCACTTGAAAACTGATGTTTCACTGGGAATGTGAGGTCCAGAGGGCACGAGGCTATCTCCTGTTCATTGGGCCTGGATGATTTAACTTGCCCTTCCCATGATGAAAGCTTCGTCTATTCACCAATGCTTGAACGTGTTAATGGTGAAGGTCTTGACAACAGATAAAGTGACAGCTCACAACTGCGTCCCAAGATCTGTACTGGCTGTACCTGTGGCAAGGCCTAGAGAGGAGATGTCTCAACAGCTTTATCAGGTTTTCAAAATCCATGCAGACAACACTAAGCTTCCACAGTGAATCACTTAATTACCCTAAAATGAGTGAATTTATCTAGGTCTTAGGCTAAAAATCCTGGTGACATCATTGCTTCCCAGAGACCCACAGGGTCAATGGTCTCAGCACATTGCAGCCTTTCTGTGTGAGTAGAACACCCTCCATTCAATCACATCCCCTCATAAGGCCAGTGGTTATTTCTCAATATCTCACATCCTTCATTCTTCTACCCAAATTTTATCTGTTTCTGACCTTTCTCACTCTATACTTTTTCCTAATCTCTGCACATGGATAGGAGACCTAATAAATATTGATGAACTAAAATAGTAGCTTTCTATCAAAATGTACCCACCTTATAGCTTGAGGGATCCAATCTGGCTCTGACGGCCTTACTTCTAGAAATGCCATGAACTTTTTAATTCTAACTCCCTGTGTTACTAGGTGCCAGGAGGGAACATCCTTAATTGGAATTAAAATAATTTTATGACTCTTTGGGAGGGCAGCCTGTACCTCCTGAGAACATTTTAATTAATATAACTTCTGCTCCCTGCTGACAAAAACATTTCCGATGTTTTGGCCCAACGTATTTACCGCCTTCATGGATGTGAGTCATGTGAATAGTTGGAGGAACCCGTAAACTTCATGGTTTTATGTAAAATACAGAAGTGAGTGTTAGAAGTGCCAGGTAGACACGCACAGCTGGGAATCATTTTCATCGCCTATCTGGCCTCCTTTACATCAGTTCTGAACATGGTAATGATGGGAACACTTAGATTTGCAGGTAAAGAATAGATAACCACACATTTCAAGGTTCCAGTGGCAAAGCAAAGGACCCAAACGATTTTGGAATTTACCATCGTTACATTCAGTGTCCCCTTTAGAGAGTTTCACTGGAATGACTAAGTCACCATCAAGAAGAATACCATCCATCGGCTCTCTAGCCATTTGGAGTAAGCAGACCTCGGTCCCCTTAAGCTGCTGGAACGTTTTTCTTTCCCAATATCACTGTCCACACTCTCAAGTTTGGAAGGAGAATGGAAAATTTTAACTTTGTAGCAGCATCATAATTAGACGCATTAGTATACTACGAGTATCGTTCTTTAAATCAAAGGTTACTAGCAGTTGCCTGATCAGAGCTTAGGAAAATATTATACAAGTTAACAATGACTCACACCAGGGAGCCACGGTTCTACTGCTGTCGTTTTCATCGTTTTCTCACTCATTTCTACACTGTGTTATTCTCAGGCCAAGGACATTGACTCACTAACGTTCCAAGCTGTCGTTTTCTGCTCCTAAATGGTCGTCCCTAGACTCCGGCGCTGACATATGTACACAAGTCAAGCTACATCTAGAAGCGAAGAAAGCCTGTCAACTGCAGAAGAGTTTGAGAGAACCGGGAAAGAGGTTCGTAGGAAACAAAGTAAGGCAAGAATAGTAAAGAAAAAATAATCACAGCACCAAGTCAATAAGATATAGGGGCAGAAGTGGGTGGTCTTGGTTAAATGAAATGAGCAGAATAGAGATCATGTAGAACGAATAACTCACAAAGTTGCTGCGCCACCGAGGAGAAAGGAGCCTTAGAGACCCACTGATCCGATCAGAAGACACGTCCTCAGAGGTTAAGTGACATATCCATGCTCACACAGCTAATTAATGGTGACATCGAGTCTGGAACCAATTCACCCTCGGGGTCCTCATCTGTTCAAGGAGGGCGATAATTATAGTATCTAACCAAGAGAGTCGTTGTGAAGATTCAATGACTTCACGGGTATAAAACATTTAGAACAAGGTCTACCAGATAGTAGACGCTACGTGTCAGCTGTCATCATCATCATCATCATCAGGACACTTGAACCTGTGTGATTTTTACTTCTCCAGAATCATCCCAGCTGAATCTTGCAAATCTCAGCATCAATTTAAAGTCACACTTTTACCCTCGGCTATCCGGTGTTTTTGACCATCAAATTTGTCCTCTGACAAAGAATTTGGAATATGAGTCTGGAGCTAAGCAACAGCCCAACCACTCGATGTTCTGCGTCCTACCTGGCAGGCGAAGCAGACAGCCAGTCCATGCCGAGAATGCTGAGGTGCCCACGTTCATGGAAGGAGGCGAAGGCATAATTAATCTGGGCTAAGAAAGGACACGAAAGCAGCAGTCTTTGGCTCTGGAAAGCAAGCATCTCTCGATCGGTAGCACGCTCACAAGCACTCACGCAGCTGCTTTCCAGTTAGCTCTTCCGTGCCAGCTACAGGTACGCGGGGCCTTGCGGGGCAGTGGAAAGTGAAGGCCGCGGGGACTCTAGAAGAAAGCACTGCGCTCCAAGTGGACCGAGTCCAGCACGCTGGGAAATTAGGAGAAGACAGAACAGAAATTAGAGTGGTCACACAATAAAACCAGTGCCTCCTGTCTAGAAAGCACTTCACACTTCTCAGTGTTTTACTATTATTTTCAGATTCTAGGCTTCAGTATTTGGTAGCATATTAGAATCACCTGAGGGGGAGGAGTTTGAAAAATCACGTGCTAAAAGGATCTCTCAGGGAGAAAAACCTGGGGTCTGTGTTTTTAAGGGGCTCAGCAGGCCCTGGCCAGCGTGGCTCAGTTGGTTGGGCTTTGTCCCATGCACCAAAAGCTTGCCGGTACGATTCCCACTGGGGGCGTGCAGGAGGCAGCCGCTCCGTGTTTCACTCTCACATCGATGTTTCTCTCTTTCTCCTCCTTCTTCTCTCTCTCTCTCTAAAAAGCAATTTAAAAATCTTTAAAGTCTCATCAGGCTCTTGAGAGGTACCAGAAGGCTCAGAAACAGTTCTGTATGCCCAGCTGGTGCCTTTTCCTCTTCATTAAAGCAGCCTCCTAACAGAGAAATTAAATACACTTAAATTAATTATTAGAACTTCAGCATTTTGAGCTTTAAAGATGAAATGTTACTGCATGAAAAAGGTGCGGGTTGAGCCGGGTTGACTTTTCCCTCTCTCGGCTTCTGTTTTCTCTTTATTTCTTGCCTCACCTCGATGCGCTCAAGTTGGACTGAATCACAGGAGCCAGAGAGAGAACATGAGCTCCTGAGTTTGCTCCCTACGCTCCTGCAGGAGTTCGCCTCACTGTTAACCCTGTTACAACTCAAGATCCATCATAACAAGTGTGATGAGCGATGATACAGACGGAAACGTGCGACAGGGATAGGCCACCGCGCTGGTACTCGGTGTTGCTGCAAACACACCAAACCTCACTCATAGCAGCATAAGTATGAATCCACAATGTGGATCAGACAGTTTTTTTCAAGCAAATCGTATTTATAACAGTGCACAGCACTTGCATGCATGGAAGCAGAGTTTCCCGGCCTGTGGACAATGGCACACTGGTGGGGCCCAGATGGCTCGTGGGTGTTCCAAGACAGTGACCCCTTCGTCCTGGGGGCAGCCAGAGCTTCTGGGCTGGTCGCCTTCAGAAATTAGCAGCCTCACCCCATTGGCCATGCAAGTATGAACCATGTTCTGTATGTGCCATGACATGAAAACTGTTGGAGGACACGGATCAGCACAAGCCAAGCACTGGGGGCAGAGCTCCCTAGGCGGGCTTTTATTTTGTTCGGATCCCAAGTTTTTATTTTGGATATTACAAAGCAACTATCACCTGTGACTGTCGTGTCATAAAAGGAAGGGTGCTACTGAGCTGATTGTTTCTAAAATGCTTTTATTTTAAAGTACTTGACGTCACGCAAGAGAGTCAGTCCAAACACAGAATACCAATAATATATTTTATGGAGAAGAATCAAATCTTTTCTTCCTGATTTTTATTTGGAAAATTGTCAGCCCCACTGAAAAGCTAAAATAACACCGCGACAAATATCCATGTTCCCTTTACCTAGATCCACAAATTGTTTACACTTGGCCACATTTGCTTTGTTTCTAACTTTCTTTCTGTGGAACCATGTGACAGTCGCAGACATCAAGCCGCTTCACCCCTAAGTACTTGGCCATGCTCCCCGGGGGGAAAGAACATTCCCCCAAAACACCCCAATACTGTTGTCCCCCCTAAGAAGCTTCCCATGCGTTCAACGTCATCTAATAAATAGTTCGTGCTCAGGCTTCTTCTGTTGTGCCCAAAACCTCCTTCGTAGATTTTTTCCCACCCAAAATTCAACCAGTTCCACACATTGGATTTGGTCGTTACATCTCTCCAGCACCTTTTGTCTAGAACAACCCCCGACGTGTTTTTGAAATATTGGTTTTTCATGCCGTTGACTCGTGGGAAGAATCCAGGAGTCGTCTTGCTCCTGCTTAGGTCCAGGTAGAGGGGGAATTTTCAACCTCCTGACTGCGAGGGAAAGAATATTCTAGATGGAATGAATACATTGAACCTGCTGGGGAAACCTCGCCATAGTCTCTATTTTACTCTCTAAGGAGTGTCCATAATGCAGAATGGCACTTGCCAGGGACCAGCATTGGGTAACCACCATCCTACAGATTTAATATGATTCCATCACAGGCCATCGACCCACAAATGGCATCACCTGAGCAAGTTGCCAGTTCTTGCTAAGATTTATAGGCCTTGGGGCAGTCGCTCACATGAGCCGATAAATGCATCAGGCTGAAATGCCCTTGTCTTACCCTGGATACCGTCTATGATCAAAGTAAAATGCGCTTGGCCCCTGGTCTATTAGACAGCAAGGAGAGGCTAGAACAGACAAAATGGAAGCAGACTCCCAGACACAGAGAGCAGACGGACAGCTGTCAGAGGGGCCTGGGTGACAAAGGTGAGGGAGTGAGCAGTAAATTGGTGGTTGCAAAATAGCCACAGAGACGCAGATCACAGCATAGGGAACAGGGTCAATAATATCGAGATAAATAGGTATGGTTGCCTGTCTCAGAAACAAGCACAGATGTTCCTAAACCCTTCAAAAGACAAGCGCTGTGTCAGGGCCCCAACGTCTGACACACAAATTTAGGAGAAGGGAAAGTGTGTTAGTTTCCCAAAGCTGCCGCAATAAAGTACCCCAAACGGGGTGGCTTAAAGCAACAGAAAGTTATTTTCTTATAGTTCTGGAAGCTTGAAGTCCCAATTCAAGGTGTTTGTAGCCACAGAAGACTCTAGGGGAGGGTCCTTTCCTGCCTTTCCAGCTCTGGGGCTTGCCAGCAATCCCTGGCATCCGTTGGCTTGTGGCATTGTACCACCAGTCGCTGTCTCGGTCATCACGTGGCGTTCTTGGGTGTCTGTGTCTATGTTCAAAATCCCTCCTTTTTCTAAGGGCAGCAGTCACTGGATTAGGGTCTACCCTGATCTAGTACGACCCCATTTGAACTTGATTATATTTGCAAAGGCCCATTTTCTAATAAGGTCTGCCCTAGTTCCCTCTCCATCCTTTCTCTGCACCTGAAGCCGTATTTAGTTTTGCTCTGGTGGCCTCTCTAGAGGGCAATTCACTTCAACCTGTCTGGTTCTTTCTCCCACTCTCCCTCAGTGTGGGACCCAGGTTGGGTGCCTTTTTCCTACCTTGAGTCAAGTTAGGTCATAACTTGTCTGAGGAGCCCTGCAGGAGGGGCCTTGCGCACAGGCAGAGGCACTGGGAGCTGAATAAAGTTAAGATTCAGGGCCCTGCACTTGCTCAGGATTCTTCTGAGTCCTGGGAGGGTCCTCAGCAATTTTGCATTTGTCCTTGTGAAACGTTCCTGACAAGTGTGAATATATACACATATATACAGAGACCATCAACTTTGGCCCCCACGCCAGGATCCGTCCCGGGTCTTGCATAACAGTCCCGCACAGTCACAGCCCTTCTCAGACTAACTGTGCTGTCAGGCAGCCTGACCTGGCCTAGAAAATTTCATTCCCCAAATCCAATCCCTCAGGCTCTTTCCAGGCCCCTCCACTGACAACAGCCCTCTAGTCTCCCATCTGTTTATCACAGATTACGACTTGTCTCTGATCTCGCTGAGCTTTTCTTGACCAGGATCTGGGGTTGTGCAGATAAGAGCTTTGTCTCTGCCTTGGCTTGCGTCTTTGTTTTTTCTAAGACTTCATCTTTCTAGTCATTTCCCCCCCACTGAGAGTACAGTCCTCTCCTGCTTTTAAAGGCGCATATCACGGTGCAAAATAGAATTCTGTTCGGTAGCAAAAAAAATCACAGCGCTACTGAAAGTCTTCATGTAAAATCAGGCAGCAGAATTCAAGGTCAGTCTAAGACAGATTCCTGAGTATTTTTGCTTCCCTTTGAAATGGTAACTTGAATTAAATTCTGAATTACGAGTCAACCTCAGCTATTCAGTTAGTTCCTCTTTGCTTGGGCCTTTCTCCCTGCCCTTGGGTGATGTTAGGAAAGCAGCTCTTAGGACCTCATCTCATAGAAGCCCTCTTTAAATGCAGCAAAGGAGCAAGCTCTTCCCTGCCCCAGGACATTTGAACCCACCTTTTCCTCTCTTATCCCACACTCATGAGTAGGCTGATTCCTTCCCATCCTTCATGACCCAATAACTTAATCACCTCTTCAAAGAGATCTTCCCTTCAGGGCGCAGGCAGGAGGCAACCAATGGATGTGTCTCTCACACATCAATATTCCCCCCTCTCTCTCTCTCTCCCCCTCCCACTCTCTTTGAAAAGCCATGGAAAAAATAACCTCAGGTGAGGATTTAAAAAAAGAAAGAAAGAAAGAACTTTGTCCCAGTCTCCTGGGACAGCTCTCCCTAAATGGGCAAAAACAGGGGACCATGGTTCTGATCACCATCACTTTCAGAGCTCAGGAGTTTCCATTGAGGTGTCACTGGCAATCATGTAGCATCTCCAGGAACTCTGTTTCCTCTCCTTCCACGACTTCCCCAACAGGCTAGCTCTGTCCAGGCACGACAGCCCTCATACACTGACCATCAGTCTCAGATAGAACGCCACAGGGCCTAGTCCTTCAGGCACGCCAGATAAGCTTGTGCAATGGGTGACCAATCCATGAGGCAGCCATGCCCTCGGGAACCAGAAACCAGGTGGATGTTGGGACTGGTGACCAAGTGGGAGGCGCAGGGGGGAGATCAGCTCCAGGGAGGGAGGCTAGCTAGAGCCAAGCGTCTGTGAAAAAACCCATCCGGCAGGCTAGGACCCAGGGCAGGCCTCGGCTCAGCGGAGGTATCGGGTAGGAGCGTTCGAGCAGGCGGGCAGCTGATGGATGGAGCATCGCGGTGCGTGGCAGGGTGCAACACGCCAGGGGCATCCAAGAGGCTGGGGCTTATCCTTGGGGTTGGTTGGGAGCAAAGGACATTGGCAGGCGCGGAAAGCGAGCAGCTGTGGCACAGCTGTGGCATCCTGAGTCTGCAGGGCATCTGACTTAGTTCCCAGAGTTCGTGGATGGTGGGGAGGGCTGAGATTGCAGACATCTTTCTAATCGCCAGGATTGATCCAGGACCTGGGGCCGGGAGGCGGGGGGGGGGGGGGTAGCCAGTGCGGGGAGTCAGAACATTCAGCTAGAGAGGGGCTGAAGGCAGCGACTTCAGGGGCAGGGAGATGCTACCAAGAAGCCTTGGAGCATCACAGAACCCCCTGGCCTCGTAAAACAGCATCACCCAGACTCACAACACAGCAGCAGACACTCCCTAGGATGCTGGGAGCTCGAGTAAGTTAGAGAGAGAGAGAGAGAGAGAGAGAGAGAGAGAGAATTTCTGAGTCTCCCTTCTTTTTTCATTCTACGGGCGTGATTGCATTCAGTGGGGGAAACATGAAGACTAGGGGCCTCTCTTCCAAAAAAAGAAAACAAGAGTGAAACAGCTTTAGGGGCAGAATCTTTGTGGGCTCTCGATTCAAATCCTTATTGTAATTCAGGAGCCAGAAGCTCTTGCACGCCGCCCCCGCAGCTCAGACCCGAGCCGCCTCTCCAGGCTGCTGCGAGCAGCGGCTCCTGGAAACAGCCCCCTCCCCAGCCCTCCAGAGCCGCTCCGCATCCTTTGTCTGTGCATCAGAAACAGGATGATTAATGTCGACGGTGGTGACGCTTTCAAAAGGATCCCTGAGACCCAGGGATGTTATCCAACTGCAAGTGTCTCAAAACTGCCTTCCACAACCTCAAAGCCCGCTCCATCAAACACACCCAGCGGCGCAGCCTCCGAGGCCAGGACAATGAACAGAGATGAGTAGGGTTCAGAATAGTAAAAAGTCCTCAGAATGGCTTGAAGTCAAAACTGCGGCGTGGTGGGCAGGGAATTGTGCCCTGAGACCAGCATTCATGGAGGGTAACAAATAAAAACTTCAGAGGGAAGGAAACGGCCCAAGCCAGGAACAGGGCAAGAAGGTGGCTGGTGGGGGGCCTCGCTGTGACTCTGATCGGTGACGCCCACGGCCAACCGCACCTGAAAAGGATTTTTTTTGGGCAAGAAAGGATTGTAGTTCATTCAAGAGGAACTTTCCAGATGAAGCCCCTACGCCTTTCTGTTCTTTTCTAGCTCAAATCCTTCTGAAGCTGTTAAGGATCCCAACTCAGACTGAAGTTCCCACATGGCCCATGCATTAAGGAGGTGCCTTAGGGTAGGACCCGGGCCTAGGAACCCCTTCTAGAAATCAGATGGGGGGCTGCCTCAAAGCATGACAGAAAGGTTTTCTTTCCTTCTGGCCACTCTCATCATAGGACAGAATTCCCCCAGGCAGGAGGAGGCATGGCAGGTCCCCTTCCCCCTTCATCACCCCCTCCCACATAGGTAAAGTTCAGAAGGTTCAGTTTATCTCCCAAGTTGCCGGCCTTTAATAAACAGTAACAAGGACAGCACCAGGTGCTGGTCACTTGCTGTCTACCCAGTGTGGGCTCGATGCCTCGTGCTGTGCACATGAAGGCGAACGCCGCAGGGTTTCTGGTGTGGGACATACCTCTGGCTGCCCATCCAGTCCCTCCGCCCCTGCCTCCTTTCTTTCTAGGGGAACCCTGATCAACCTCTCCTCAGTAAAGGTCAAGTGACACATAAGAAATTGACCCCGTCCCCATCTCCAGAGCTAGGTGCTGACGGGTCTAAGTGGAACATGGGGAGCCCATTCTCTTTGACAGAGCCTGGCTCAGGAACACAGATGACTTAGGGCCTTCCTCTAGCAACTGTCACTAGTTTAGGGGTGACCTAAGCTGGCCCAATCAGCCTGAAGGGAAGGGCTGATCCCTTCTCTCTCCCCGCCACTCCCAATTCCTTCCTTCCTTCCTTCCTTCCTTCCTTCCTTCCTTCCTTCCTTCCTTCCTTCCTTCCTTCCTTCCTTCCTTCCTTCCTTCCTTCCTTCCTTCCTTCCTTCTTTCCTTCCTCCCTCCCTCCCTCCCTCCCTCCCTCCCTCCCTCCCTCCCTCCCTCCCTCCCTTCCTTCCTTCCTTCCTTCCTTCCTTCCTTCCTTCCTTCCTTCCTTCCTTCCTTCCTTCCTTCCTTCCTTCCTTCCAGGAGGAAGTCTAACTCTCTTGTTTTTCTAGCTGTGTGACCTCAGGCAAACCCATCAACCTCCCTGATCTTCAGTGTCCTTGTATTTAATGAAGGCTATGGAGTAGAATGATGGGTGAGATCCCTTCAGATTCTAACACTGATGATACAAAAATGAAATAGTATAATACTTCTACTAAAAAGACAAGTGTTGTATGAAGTAGGTAAACCACTGAGATTAGTCCAAACTAGTTCAAGCTGAAGATGGAGAGCCCCAAGGCAATAAAGAAAGAAGGCTCGAGAAGACATGAAGCAACCCCCCATCCACAGCAGGCTTCAAGCCAGTGAACACAGAAAACCAATGAAGAGAATGAAGCGAGAACCACGTACCCCCGAGAATGGATGAGATGAAAAGAAATTGACCACAAAATCCTATGTTCCCTTTTACACGCAGCCAAACATACGTTATATTCCCAGCCACTCGGTCGTGCCTCCTGGCTCTGACTCCTCAAAAAAGATAAAGAGAGCCCAGCCGGGCGTGGCTCAGCGGTTGAGTATCGACCTAGGATCCAGGTGATTGGGGTTCGATTCCCGGTCAGGGCACATGCCCAGGTTGCGGGCTCGATCCCCAGCAGGGAGGTGTGCAGGAGGCAGCCGATCAATGACTCTCTCATCATTGATGTTTCCATCTCTCCCTCTCCTTTCCTCTCTCTGAAATCAAGAAAGATATATTAAAAAAAAAAAAGAGAGAGAGAGAAAGAGAAAGGGACCCGAGGCCTTATTCATGAGCCAAGGACAGCAGAAAGCACCAGAACGATTGGAGAAAGAAGGGATGTTATGTGGACCAAGAGGCCCTGAGAGTCGATCTTAGCAGCACTTTGTTCCCTTCTCCATTGATGTTCATGAACATTTTGTTCATGTTGAGTCTCCAGCAAGGACCAAAGACTATATCAGTTGAGAATAGTTTTGCCCCAGTGAAGGATGGTTTGGAGAGGCTCCCTGCCAGTTCCCATCTCCTGTCTCCAACAAGGCAGGGTGCAGTGAAGGAATCACAAGCACAAGAGACTGTGGGGTGGACAATTTGGGGGCAGAGCAGGAAAGTACCATGCTTAAGTGCCCAGGGACAAGCGAGGCATCCTATGTCCCAAGTATGGATGCAGTGAGAGCTTGGGAGAGGTGCCTTTGAGACCCAAGTCAGGAAGGGAAGAGGTCGTGTAATTATAGTCGGATTCCCTACAGAGGGACACTCCAGCGGTTAGCATGGCCCTGCCATACAAAGAGGTGCTACCAATAGTTGTGTTGATGACTAGAGTGGGTAAAAAACACATGGACGTCAATGAGGGTACTTTATGGCAATGAGGTTTAGGGGAAGCTGAGCAAGGCGGTAGGTGGGGATTGTGCCTGGCAAGAATAATGGACAGGGGTCCAGAGCAGTAGAAAAATATTTATCATAGTGGTTCTCAACCCTGGTTGCCCGTAGAATCGACTGAAGGGTTAAAAAACTAACAGTCATGATGCTTGAGCCCCACCCCAAGCAATTTTGACTTGGCTGATGTGGGTCTGGCTCCAAGTTTGAAACCACCGGGGGTGGGGTGGAGTGAAAAAATAATTCGAATCAGCTCTTACTGCTGGCTCTTCCGGTTGATAGGGTCTTACCAAGCAGGTGGTTGGGTGTTTTTCATAGTTTGAGTGTGCCTGGGCTTTGGTCTCTGCAAAGCATCATTAGAACTCTCTCCCTGAAGCCCTCCCCTCCAAGACCTTACTGGCTCCCCACTACTTGCAGGTTAAAAAATTCTGGAACCAATTAATGTTTTGTTTTTTTATGCCTTTCATTCTTGTGATTAGTCAACAGCACGGTCATTCTTTACACTCAGATATGTCCCAGGGAGATTTCTGAATTCCAAAAATAAAGATTAAAAAAAACCACAAACAACTCTTTTCAGAAAGTTAAGGTATGAGCAATTGCTTTAAAGGAAGAATCCAGAAGGAAACCAATAGGAAGGTTTGTCTCTTGGTGGACACATTTGTAGAAGAAAAGGGGGGGCTAGAAAAGAAATTGGTTAAAGATCATTAGATACTTGACTGACAGTCCACTGAGTGGGTGGGAAGCTAATCTCCCAGAGCCAGGCCCTCTTTAAGCTCATTAAAGTTTATTTAAAAATTACTTAAGCATTTTATCAGGAATATTAATTTCTTCCCAGGAGGAAATTGAGAAATACATCATGCAAAATGCTCTATCCAAACTAGGTTTGTGACAATTTTTTCCTTTCCAGTGAAAATCTTTCAACTCTCTGAGACACTAAAACAACTCTCTTTGCTTTAATTTCTTTTAAAGCAAAGAAAATCATTCCAGTACCATCACATATTTAACCCCAAACCAAAAGACAATGAGCAGACTTTCTAAGAAAAAGACAATGTTTTCAGACTTTCTAGAAAAAAAAGCTTGTGTAATCCAAGATTTTTATTCCTGACAATAAATTATTCCTATGTAAGGGAAAACAAGAAGATATTTTAATTATATGAGGATTCTAAATGTATCCCATTCTACTCTTCCTGAAAAACTCACTCAAGGAAGTGCTCTAACAAAACAAAACTGAAATTGCCACAAAAATTTCTAGGAAGAAGGAAGCACATTGTCTAAAAATTATGGTAATTGATTGTGTAAAATTTAGAGTTAAATAGGTGATGATAATGTTATTGTAAAATGTAAAATATGTGCTAACAAAGACTTCTTTAAAAAGTAGATGCATGTAACGAAAAGCAGCGCTACTCTCTCCTCCTTCTGTGACATCCATTCTCTCTCTGTTGTTTTGTAATATGACACTAGGGAACATATAGGTCAGTGGCCCAAGAGTCTTCTGCCTAATGGACTGAATTTTATTTTTACATACTGATCTTAGTTTGTAGCCAAATGCCTCTTTCTTCCTGCAGCAGCAAAGACTGAGGTGTTCTCCACTCATTCCTAAACATGGCAGTCTTTAGGAATAACCCTAAAAAGACAGTCAATAAATCAAGAGGTGGTGGTAAGGACATAAATATGAAAATGACTAGCTTGTTGGCGTTTTGCCCCCCTAATCTCCAAGCACGGAGCAAAGTTCAACTTCTCCAAAATGCCTTCCTGTAAAGGGCTAAAGGAGGAATTGCCTGGCACATTGTAGGCAATCCATACATTAAAAAATAAAAATAAAAAAATTAAATAGAAACAACCAACTTAGCTGACATACATTTCTGCTGCAATAATTTGTTACGAATACATTTGCTAAGTATGACCACAGTAAACAATAGTAAAGCACCTCATTCACCTGATTTGCTGGAAGTCAAATCAGTTAGAACCCCCTCCTTTGGTAGATGTTCTGCCCCTTACCCTTAAGCTTAGAACAGGGATGTCTGGGTGAGGTAGGCCAGGTGGGAGGGGGCTGCTGAGCATCCCAGGGCAAGGAGAGAAGGTCACATGCTCTGCCACAGACTTCAGAGTCTCAGCCCCTCCCAGCCACACTTTTGGGCCCTCCTAGGCTCCTGACCCACCCTCTTTCTCTCTAGCTAAAGAAAATTGGGAATTCAGAGGAATGCAGCCAGGCTGGAAGCTACCAATTTATCTCCCTTCATATCACTCACAGATGTTGAAAACGTTACCCTAAGAACCCCATTTCTCTCCTTTTCCCATTCCAACAATCTGAATAACCAAAGGCTACGCTGACAGAGGTGACAGTGACCTGACTCATTCACCTGGCTCCCAGGAACCAACCTGCTAACTCAGTGTTTAGAAGGTGTAATAGACTAGAGAGCCCGAGACCCCTTCCAGTCCCCCTCCTGCTTGTCCCCATTTTCTCACCCTGGGCCCGCTTATCTGTCAAAGATAAGGTACAGACTGTACCGAGCACCAAATGTTGCTCTCCTGCAAGGATGCGTCCTGGAAAGGCGCCCATCAGACCTAAACCTGTATTTCCAGAAAATTCAAACATATGCCTGGAATTTTCTCTTTCTCATGTTTTCACCCATCTTTTGCGGATACAGCCTCTCTTTAAAGATCCAGCAGTTTGGCCCAGATGCCGTGTAGCTGGCCCGAGCAGTAAGAATTAGAGAAAACAAGAGTCCGGCTGGTGTGGCTCAGTGGTTGAAGCAGTGACCTAGGATCCAGTTCGCAGTTTGATTCCCTGTCAGGGCACATGCCTGGGTTGCAGGCTCGATCCTCAGTTGGGGGCATGCAGGAGGCAACAGATCAATGACTTATCATTGATATTTCCTCTCTGTCTCCCTCTCCCTTCCTCTCTCTGAAATCAATAAAGACATATTTGAAAGAGAAAGAAAAAAAGAAAGAAAGAAAGAAAGAAAGAAAGAAAGAAAGAAAGAAAGAAAGAAAGAAAGAGAAGGAAGGAAGGAAGGAAGGAAGGAAGGAAGGAAGGAAGGAAGGAAGGAAGGAAGGAAGGAAGGAAGGAAGGAAGGAAGGAAGAAAGAAGAAAGAAAGAAAGAAAGAAAGAAAGAAAGAAAGAAAGAAAGAAAGAAAGAAAGAAAGAAAGAAAGAAAGAAAGAAAGAAAGAAAGAAAGAAAGAAAGAAAGGAGTTAAAGAAAGACAAGAAATGAACCCAGTGCTTCCGTCCACTGGGAATCCTGTTTAGGGCAACCAAGAAGGAAGCAGGAATGGGGAGGGCAGCCCTGGAGGCCAGCATGGAGTTGGTGCCCTGTGGCTCCAGTGGGTTTAGCAAGGAGGGCCTGTGGGGCTGCTTCTCGTGGGCCCCGTCCCAGACAGGAGTTGTTTTCCTGCACTGCTCGCACCAAGGAAATCTTGGGAGGAATGACAGGAATGAGCCGAGGTGACAGCAGCGCTTTCTTAGCCGCCTGGCCCCCTTTCACCACCATAACCCCCTCATTGTGCACGGAGGCATTGCTAATTCCTCCCCCTCTTCCAAGTTCAAAGCCTCGCTGGCTGGCAGGCTGGCTCCTTAAGTCCCTCTCTGAAGTGCCCCGGGGAGCTCGGAGCCCGCCAGAGATTCCAGAGAGTTCCGGGCCCGCCGAGCCAGCCGAGCTGGCAGCCTGTCCCTCACTTCAGACCCAGGGTGGCCGTGCTTTCTGATGAGAACAGGACAAGTGGCCCAGACAGATCCCAGGCAGGCCCCTGCGATGGACACTGACGTCGGTCATTGGAACCCTGAAACGAAAATACTTTCAGGGCCCTTGAAAATGAAATTGGCTCAGCTTTAAAATAAAAGAAAATAATAAAATAAAATAAACCCGAATCCATGCTAGAGGTCCCAGGGGACAGGATTAGAATGAACTTTTTCAGATCTGCTTATTTATTGCTCAGGATGCCAAGAATTGGTCCACGATTCCCGGGATGGAAGTAGAAGAGGCTAGGTTGGACTTTCCACCCTGAGATGACTATTGGTGTGTGATGTTGTGTAGGACGTGTGGGGGTTACATTTAAAATAAGAAAGGCCTGCAGGAGAGAAAGGAAACAGAGAGTGGCTCAGAGGAGGAGGGTGCAGGAAAGCAGTCAGTCAGTAAAAATGATAAACCGTCACTGAATTCTACGTGCGGGCCAGCTGATGTTCTAGACGGATCCAATGCAATCTGCCATTTGATCTCTCAGCAATTGTGCGCGTTATTCCGTTTTGCAGACTCCAAAGTACAGGGGTGGTCAACAGACAGGACTGAGCAGAGCTTTGAGCCCAAAGTCGAGCTCCAGAGCTGTGAGCCCCGCCCCGCAGTTCTCTCCTTTAATACTTTGCAAAACCAGGCTAGCGGGCAGGCCCTGGGGAATTTACCTGGTTTTAGGTGAATCTAGCTCCACCGCTAGACAAGTCACTTCACCCGAGTCCCAGTTTCTTTATCAGGAATGAGGGCGAGAATTGTTGACTTTTCAGGAAAGTTACAAAGATCAGATGAGATCATGGATTTGCATTTAATTTGCAAAGGGGAAGGTGCTCACCAAATATAATGTTCTATTGCCCTGGAGCAGCCCGGAGGGGAGGCCTTAAAACTATCTCCTGAGAAGGGCACCCAAGGACACTCCTTAGCTCCCAGAGAAACTTCCACCTTCACCATTTGTTACACACACATTGGAAAAGGCCCTACTCCGAGCAAGCCTCCTCCCCTTTAACAGAAATTTTGTTCAGTATCTTGAACATACTACTGAATTTAGGTTGCTTCCCACTGGTATTTCCTTGTAACTTAGAAACAAATTACTAGACTTCGTGTAGGTTCTACAGTTAATATCCAGGTCCATGCCCTGGCCAGCGTGGCTCAGTTAGCTGAGCGTCATCCCAGGCACCGAGAGGTCACCAGTTCAATTCCCAGACAGGGCACATGCCCGGGTTGTGGGTTCGATCCCCAGTAGGGGACATGGAGGCGGCAGCTGACCGACTGTCACTGACATTTCTCTCTCTCTCTCCCTCCTTTCCTTTCTCTGAAATCAATAAAAAGATATTTAAAAAAATAAAATAAAAAGATAATTAAAATAAATAAATAAAAACTGGCATGCTTTTTCCCCATGAAAATGTGAATTCTGAAATTGTGAATAGTTTACATTTTACCATTCTTTCCCTCCTGGCTCTGGGCACTGGGCAGCTTAGATCCAAATTTGTCGTTCTAGATAGCAGTATAAGAGCTGATGACCAGTGTATCTCCATGCTGCCTCGGATTATGGTCTTCCAGTCCTATCCATCTTTTCTCTAGCCCTGATTCTATATTTATATATATTTTTCTATTAGGACACAATATATATTCTAGATGCTGCATCCAATTCATTGTGGAGCAGGTAAGGAGTATAAATGAATAAAGTTTCCACAACCCTCTAACTGGGACCAACAATAAAATATCACCCAAGGAAGAGTTCCCTGTGCTATGCTCCTGGTCTTTTCATTTACCTGTGAAGACACTGACTTACAGGAATTCAATGAGAATTAACAATAGAGCTGCTCCTGAGAACTCTCAGCTCCTTCAGATGCACAGAATTTACCAATAAAGCCACAACAACCAAGGAAGTTAATATTCTTTTGAGACCAAGTTACAATCCAGCTTGTGATTCCTCCCCCCAGCTCAACTCCATTGTCCCGGTTGCTTTATTTTCACAAGATTTTGGGGGGATCCCCCACCATAAAAACTTACAAAATTGTCCCTTGGGATCCAAACTCCAGAATACGTAGTTGGCAAAGCAAAATCCAAATGATCGGAGGCAATATTGTTTATTGTTATCATGATTAGATGCGCTAAGGAGTCTGCGTTTGTCTCATACGGAGTACAGGAAAGTAATGTACGCTGTCCAAATATTTCCCATTGAGGTGGCAGGAGATCACACACCATGAGGGCCGGTGCCACCTGAAGCTACATCACCATCACTCGGTACACACAGTGAGCAGCTGATGTCCAGAAGTCAGCACCAAGCTCCTCGCTAACATGATGAGCAATGGCCATCTGTCCCCACAAAGCCAGGCTGCGTGACCTTCCGTTTCAGGCGTCACCAGCACCGCCGTTCCCCAGAATAAAGGGCGAAAGAGCTGCCCTAATAATTTTCTGCTATTAGCAACATCAAACCAAAGCGCCTGTCCCTACTTTTATTACATATTTTCTCCTTAAAAAAAACACACACCAAAAAAACCCCCCATGAAGAATCAATGGGAACCTGGACAGCAAGTTAAAGCTCAGCGATGTATGATCCTGTTTTCTTAGAAGAAAGATGTAGGCGTTTAATTAAGATGCGATCAAAGAGCAAAACAGAGTGTGTGCATTATGCCAGAAATTCCTTCAAGTTTTCTCCGTCTAAACTACATGAAAATATCTAGCTAGAACAAAAGCCACATGTGTCAAAACCTCAGGCCACCGAATCTCTGTTGACAAACAGAGAGTCACTCAACTCCGGCGCTACAGCTGTTGGCACGGAGACAGTAAACAACAACAGAGGTCGGAGAGCACAAATCATATAACCACAAAGATCTAACCTTGCCAGCGAGGGGTCTGGAATCTAGATGGACTCATTAAACCCTCGTGAAGGGAGCTCCTTCCCCGCCTGTCTCCCGCATTCTTTTCGGGAACTGTCACACTAGGGATCGTTACCACCATCCGAACAAAACGCGCAGAAAACAGGAGGCCGCTGCGGCTCAGTGGGACCCCATCTTTTGCAAGAGAGCTAGATACCCCAGTCCAAGATCAACAGAACCAGAGGTTATAAAATGTTTCTTTAAGCACGAGAGGTTCTCACAATATCAAGCAAATATGTAGGCTGCGTGTTATTTTTGTAAAGAATTCCATTTTTCCATAACCTTTTACATAGCTCTCAGGATTAAAAAAAAAAACACCAAACCAAAACAGTTGTGTGTGTGTGTTTTTTTTTTTTCAAATGTAAGTCATGTCCTAAGAATTTGGTTTAATAGGTCACTTAAAGAAATCATAAAGGGTAAGAGTTGTTGGTGTTACCCCTGAGCGGGAGTGAGAGCTAAGGGAGAAAACCAATTAGCCACGGCTGCAGCCGCAAGGATTGGTTATTGCTGACCTCGGAGCCTGGAGGGTTGGGGCTTCGGGGGGCTTCTGCAGCACAGATTGACCCTCGAAGGCCCAAACTCTTCCCATCCCTCTGTGCCATCACCCCCTGCAAGGGGGTGACATTTGTCAGCAGGGTGCAAAGCTGGCTAGCAAAGGCCAGGCCCTCACTGCGGGAGGGGAGCTCTCTGCAGATTTCCCCTGCACCTGCCCGGCAGAGCTTTCTCTTTTCCCTCTGAAGACCAATCACTAGTGGAAATGAAAACAGGTTCAGGCCAATCGTGATTCACCCTCTGAATGAATCTTTGCCCAAACCTCCCGGGGTGGGGGAAGACATGGGCAAATGGCTACTGGGAAGGTCAGGAACACGGTCCATCCCAAAGGACCTCCTCCCTGTTCTCCAAAATCTGTCCTTGTGCGGGCTTTGCTTGGGCCTGACCAAGAATGGCCTGTGTGAGACAGCCACACCCCAGACAGGATATTATATTCAAACCCTGTTTCCTTTCCGCCTCTCTAGGCATGTTCTTAAACTCTTTTTTTCATTTTTCTACTCTGCTAGCGACATGATTTTTCTTCTGGAAGCATCTGTCTGCTGCTCTTGGCTTTGTCTCTCAGCCCTGTCTCCTGTCGCCTCCCGTGTCTGGATAACCTTGTCCTGGTGCATCTCCAGATCCACTTCTATCTTACTAAAAATAAAAACACTCAGGTGAGTCTGCTTGTGGTTCCAGATTCAGGTTTCTCGTGTTGAAGCTGTGACTTCAGCCTGTGGGATCGGAGCTGAAAACAGCAAGACAAGTTCCCCTCGATGGCAACGGGACGGACGGAGGCAGATGGACAGAGGTGGGGACTCAAGGGGGCTCTTGTTCCTGGGCTGGACCCTGTAACCCACTCAGCCATGAATGTGCTTCATTATTCTTCCACGAGCATCTAGTAGATGCATTTAGTAGGGGAAACAACCACAACAAAAACAACCTTATTTGACAGAAGGGGTCCTGTCTCTGCCCTGTCACCAAAGCTGCTTTCTGCCCCTTCCCCCATGGCAAGCCCCAGCTCCACACCAGGTCTCTAGGGCAAGGGACAAGCCTGACTGGAGGCAGGACACACTCAGGCAGCTCCACTCCCACACTCTGTGGCTCTTATTGCTCGTCCAACCCTAATAGAACATTCTGAGAAAACCGGTGGCTTCCTAAAGTTTCTGACAAATGTCACCACCGCACGTGTCACCTCTGGTTACTTTCCCTCGCCAATCCTTACTCATTGCTCAGCACTCTAAATAAGCCATTCCTTCAGTCTGCATTAACATTTAACACCCCCCCCCCACCCCACCACCCCAGGCAAAGATTTCCTTAAGTTTAACCTTCCAGTGGAAATTTTTCTAATTAAATTAAGGAGATTTGTATTCCCTCTTCTGCTCTTAGGTTACATAGCCCTTCCTCAGGATTTTCATTTTATCCTCAGCATTGGGGACAAAATTCATGGTACTCTCAGTGTCTTGGCCTGGGGATATTTTGAGGCTTAGCAACCACAATTCTGTGTCTACTTATCTCCCACTGTCCTTGTACTCAGGGGAGAGGGCCCACCTCACTCCTGGGGTGAATCTTGATTGGGCCAAGCCATTTCCAGTGGTCTCGTTCCCCAAGGCCACTGACTGAGCATGTGATGAAATTCCAATTAGATGCGAAAGGAGCATTGCTCAGGGGTGATCTTCTGTGAAAAGGTCTTTTTGCTTTTCAAAAGAAAACATTTTCCTACCTCTTTATGTATGGGATTGTGTAAGGATAAGATGCTTGGAGCTACTGCAGCCACCTTGAGACCCTGAGGCAGTAAGCCTGAGGACACAAGGCACAACACTGGGAATGGGAGAGTGGAAAGAAAGATTCCTGATTACAAAGATCTGGTTACTGATTAACCCTAGAACTGTCCCCACCTATAGTCTTGTTATGTGAGATAATAAATGCTCTAGGCTTTAAGGTATGTTTAGTTTGGTTTTCTGTTCTGGTTTCCCCCTAAATTCCATAGGACCCAGGTCAAGCTGGTGGGATGTGTTTCTTGAAGTCCCTGCTTACTCAGGCTTTAAGCAAGTGGGAAGTAGTCCCTCCCTCTCCCAGGAAGCACAGAGATTGCCAAAGACTTTCATACACAGTCCTCTTTGTACTCCCTTCGCTGCCTTTATAAGCCTCCAGGTAGGTGACCGGCTGATGGTGGAACCAGGGCCACAGCCTCCTGTAAAGGTGGGGTTTCTCAACCCCTGCGCTGTTGGCCAGATAAGTCTTTGCTGGGAGGCCTGTCCTGTTTAGATGGGAAAAAAGGGAGAATGATTATATGGAAAGTAACCTCTCAGAGTGATCTGATCAAAAATTCCCAACTGGGCAGGTCCTGGTAGGTCATAGTGCCCCAGGCTTATAGCTTCTTTAGTGAAAGATTTTAAGCCAGCTCTGTCCATTGTTCTTGTGCATCTAGGTTAACACACCTTTAAAATACCAGAAGTAACACCCCCTGAAGGGGGTATTAACCCTCGAGAGAGCACATAATCTTGTTAACTATCCTGTAACCCAATCCTCAGCTTGCTTTCTCCAATCTTCCTTATGGCCCCTCCTTAATTTCAAATGCACAAAACAAGCAGCAAAACTTATTCTCTGGAGCAGCTGAGATCTTGCTCCCCGATATGTCATCAGTTTGGCTCCAAGAAACGCTTATAAAAATTCTCTACTGGTTTGCACGTTTCTTACGTGGACACTGTGCATTGTAGGGTGTTTAGCAGCACCCTGGCCTATTTATTAGATCCATATCAGCAGCACCACCCCAGTTGTAACCACCAAAAATGTCTCCAAAAATTGCCAAGTGTCCCCTGGGGGGTAAGATCACCCTGAGTTGAGAAGCGCCAGTGTTTGGACCCCCAGAGCCCTGTGTTATTTTGTTCCCGGTGGCTTCTGATACAGGCAGGTGAGCCCAGAGTACATTTGTGGTAAGCTAAATCATCTGGTATCACCGCTGTGTATTTCCTTTTTCTTGCCTCTTCAGGAAAGTCTTATGTGTGGCACCCTGGCCTCCGCTGTAGCCCAGGACACCAAGAGGAAATTGGAGGTGTGGACACTGGGGCCTTGGGGACAGAGGGCAGCCGCCTCCCGCCACCTCCCCAGCTTTTGCAACAGAAAAAGCTGAATATCTCCTTAGTTGAGAAAATGAATACATCTTTTCATGGGCATTATCTGATGCAAAGTGTTAGATAAAAGGTGAATTATTATTTTCAAAAAACTAGACCAGTATGTGAATATTTACTTTATAAGTAAATTAATTATTTTGCAGCTACATTATAAAAATATGCAGCGATATAGACTTGCCATAGAACCCTGGCTGGTGGGGCTCAGTCAGTTGGAGCACTGTCCTGTGCGTGGGAAGGTCTCAGGTTCTGTTCCTAGTCAGGGCACATGCCTTAGGTTGCAGTTTCAACGCCCAGTTGGGGCGTGTGCGGGGGGCAAGTGATGCATCACTCTCACATCAATGTTCCTCTCTCTCCCCCTTCCTCTCTCTCTAAAAATAAAATAAAATAAAATAAAATAAATAAAATAAAATATAAAATAAATAAAATAAAACATAAAATAAAATAAAAAAATAAAATAAAAGAATAAAGGCTTGTCATGGAATCAGCAATGACAGAAGCAGCCATCCAGATGTGTGTGAGGAAAAGTCACTGTACAGAACTGAATTGTAAGCATCTGGGCCTTTCTATTGTAAGCCCTGTAACTAGCCATCGATATTGTGTGTTGAACTACACGAATCTCAGCTTCTTCCACCCTCTCCCAACTATCACATATACATATTCCTGTAACTTGTCTTAGCACCTGTTTCCCCCTCTCTGTTCCCCTTAGAGACCCCTCAAAGTGGGATCTCCATCATGGGGCTCCTCCTGTGCCCGGTACAAGGCTCAGGACATTGTAACCCCTTGTACATGCTTGTGGGATGAATCGCTAAATAAACGAATCAGGAAAAGCCATCCACTATTTTGGAAGATGGAAGATTAAGATGCGATGTGGTCCTCGGTGCTCAGGGGTGTCTGCCGAGAGCCCCTGGGTTCCTCCTCCCAGGTGGGCTCCCATCTCCAGCTTCGGGTCCCTTCCCGGAGCCCCCACAGGGAGGGGGGCCCTTCTTCAAGGAGCCCTGACTTTAGGCTCAGCTCCCAGGATGGTTTTTCTTTCCTTCTGGGCAGGAGTGAAGTTGTGATATTAAACTTCAACGGTAAATGTCTAATTGTGTAAAACAAAACTCCAGACTTGAGAGATTCGGGCACTGAAACATATCACATTTGAATGAAAGCCAAATACATGTAATTTGGGGGAGAATTCGGGGTACATTTCATTTTGAGAGGGTTTGACGGCTAAAGGTATCCCCTGGCTTCCACCAACGCCACCCTACAGTTGTCATGTCCCGGGAGTTACCTGTTAAATGAGATGCGTGTGGGCAATTCTCTACAATCAGTCTTCTGAAACCCGCACAACAACGGACGGCACCGTGGCTGCAGGAAAAGAGAGGAGACAAAACAGAAATAAATGTGTCAACAAGGGCATTATACTCTCCAAGCGCTAGGTCGTGTTTTGGTGGCCAGAAAGGCCGCCTTGGGCCCGGCTGCTGTCTGTGACAGGCCTGAATAAATGGGAAGGAACAGCGCCCTTTCCAAAAAAAACGAAAAAAAGAAAGCAATTGTAAAAAGCAACCGGACGGAGCTGTTCAGGGATGCCTGCCTGGCGATGCCCATGGACCAGGCCGAGCTCAGGCCCGGCCACAATCCACACAGGAAGGATTAGCGCGCGACCCCACGTCCCCAGAGGCTGGCGGCCCGGGAACGGCTCTGGTTACCTCGCACCCTGAGCAGCCTGCCCCTTGATGACAAATGTCCCCGACTCGGCCGCGCTTTTGTAGGGCCTGGGAAAGCCCGGCTAATCCGCGCAGCCCGCGCGCTCAAAGCGTTGGCTGCGCGCCCGGGACGCGCGCCCCGATGGTGCGCGCAGAGGGGGTGGGGGCCCCGAGAGTCAGCGGGGGGGGGGGGGCCGGGAGGGATGGGGGGGCAGGGCATTTCCACCTCTCTAGGGCTGAGGTTTTGGAGACAAGAGAAAAACAAGCCTGATCGGGGTGGCCTTTTGCCCCAGAGCATTCTTGTTCTGTTCCACCTGGATGCGCCCCATTTTTAAAACCCTCCACCCTCTGCTCCCCAATCTTTTCCTGTTCTCTGGGTTCATTTAGCACTTTTAAAGGCGGGCTCTGTTCTAAGGCCTTCCAGGGGACTGTCTGATCTCCTGAGCATAACGACCCTGAGATGTTAAGTACATTTTACAAATGAGGAGACTGAGGCACCAACCAGCCCTGGGGCGCTGGGCATGGAACCAGCTTCCAGAACTCACAGCCTTTGCCCCCCCCCCACCCCAAGCTACCCATGGCCGCGGGCTGTCATGAGTGTGGAGTTTTTCTGTAACCTCTGGGGGAAGTCGGCCTGATGTCATCACATCTGTGATCCACGTTTCCATCTCCACGGGCGCGTTTGGAGAGCGCTAGGCCTTCACACGCCACTCAGATGCGCAGGGTGGGATGGAAGAGGCAGGAGAGGCGAGTCTCAGTTTACCCAGGCAGGGGCAGGCCCGGGTGGACCGATGGAAGCCCCAGGCTGGTGCAAGCCCAGGTTCAAGGACAGGCCCCTCCTCCACCAGCTCCAGTTCCCCCACTAAAGGGGCTGAGCCAGCGTCTCTACCTCCTAGGAGCGGGTTTGAAAACCAAGCTGGAAAAGCGTGAAAGGCTTGTCCCAGCCGCTTTCAGTTGGATGGATTGGGGGGTGGGGTCCTTAATTGGTGACAAGTGATCCTGAAAAATGCCCGAAATAGCATGCTAGGTCCCTGGGATAACTTGGTAAGTCAGAAAACATCAAGGTAGTGAACAAAATCCAGAAAGTCCAGGAAGATTTTGTTTTTAAGGTTTGGGGACCTATCCAGAGGACCGTGCTGTATGTGGGTGTTTGGGAATGGGAGAGGGGTGTGTCATCTTTATTAGTAATTAAAGACATGAAATTAAACAGCAAAAAGATACTGAATTTTGACCTGGCCAATAGTAATGATAACAGCAATAATAACAGTTAATGAGGCAGAGTGTGGCATGTCATGTACTGCTGGTGGGGCTGCAAATTGGAGCAAATTTATAAGAGATGATTTGGAAATACTTATCAAAAGCCTTACAATGCATATATTTTTCACGTAGCAGTTCTACTTAGGGAGTTTTATCCTAAAGTGATAATTTAAAATACATGAAATAATTGAGCTAGAGGACTCAGTATGAACCTTCATAATACTAAAAGAATAGAAACAGCTAGCTGTCCATCGATCAAGGACTGCCTAATAAGTCATACTAATCTATACAAAGGAAAACTGCCTATGATGTATTGATAACAGAAGAAAAGCAGATTTTAAAAGAATATGCCTTTTTTTAAAAAAAAAAAAAGAAGTGTCTCTAAAAATGTCTTGGGCGTACAAAATGTTAATGCACAATGATTGTATTTCATTTTCTCTGTATTTTTTATTTATCTTCAACTAATATGTATTATAGGAGAAATAAAGAAAAACAAAACATTTATTTATAAGGGAGAAACAAATTTCTCTGTCCCCCCCCCCATGGTAAAATGAGGGCGGCCTCTGAGTCCCCGGTGGGGCGGACAGTCCTCCAGCTGGGCCAGCAGTCTTCAGGCTTTGGGACTTTCATCGTGAAATGTGAATCTTGCCACATGGGTGTCCGGTGCCCGAGCATGACAGTGTCCTTCAGTCAACAACACAGAGCGGGCCTTCGGCTCTCTCCAGGGAATTTAACTGGAAACTGTCGTTATCCAACTTGGCCATTGCCCATCCAAGAGACGTGAGAGTTTCCAGAAGAATCCGAAGGGTCCCCAGCAAGCTCAGCACGAGGCCCACACCGGTCAGAGCGACAGCCCTGCACAGACGCCACCAGATGAGTGTCCCACGGAAGCACCTCTGCTGGGTTATGCTTTCATGTTACCCCTTTGCTGGGTTTAAAAATAAAATAATCATTTGTGGAATCCCTTTTTTAGAAATCCTTTGCTACAGGATGTTTCCATGTTGTGTTGCAGCTCTGAGTAGGGACTCTCCTGATAAAATCCCCTCACAGTGGTTTTAAACTGGGCTCCCAGGAGCCACCCAGGGGGTAATGGACCAAGTCCCTCTCCCCTTTGCCTGGTTCTGCCACAGATACCAAATATAGGACCTTTTCACCCATTTACCCCCTCCAAAACTAACCCTCAGAAAAGAGGAATTCCTCTAACATTTCGCATATCTTTTTTTTTTTTAGCACAAAATATTATTTTGGAAGGACATAGACTGATGCCATCTCAGTCAAAGCTAGTCTTGAGTGCTTGAAAATAAGGTAAAGAACTTGAACACAGATTTACATTTAAGTAGCGTATTTCTGGAAATATGACCTAACATTTGGAAGTTTCTGAATGCCTTTTAAAGATCATTTTCTTAAAAAGCAATAAAATAAATGATTGTGTTGTAAAGGTCGCAAATGTATTCTGTATTTGTTTCCTAGGATTGTCATAACAAAATCTCACTGACTGGGTGACTTAAAGCAACAGGAATTTAATGCCTCCATGATTCTGGAGGCTAGAAATCTGAAATCAAGGTGTTAGCAGGACCACACTCCCCCTGAAACCTGTAGGGGCGAATCTTTCCCTGCCTCCTCTAGCTTCTGCTGCTCTTGACGATCCATGGTGTTCCTCGTCTTATGGATACATTACCCCATCCCCGCCTGTCACCACATGGCTGTCCTTTCCCTGGGTGTCTCTTGGCTCTTCTTGTTGGTTATTAGCTTAAGGGCCACTCTGTTCCAGTATGACCTCATCTTAACTACATCTACAAGGACCTATTTCCAAATAAGGTCACATTCTGAAGCACTGGGGGTTAGGACTTTAGCGTATCTTTTTGAAGGGCACAGTTCAACTCATAACATATCTCTACAGAATGCATTTTTTTTTGAAACCAGCTGTCTGGTCTTGTGTAAATGATATTTGTGTCTTGAGATAAAATTCCAATGACTGCATCATACAAAGATTCCAAAACTGCTATATCCCATATAAATGCGATGTAGAGATAGTATTCTCTACATCAATATGGTAGATGAGTTAAAAAGCAGCTCCAGCCCTGGCCAGTGTGGCTCAGCGGTTAGAGCACTGGCCCATGCACTGAAGGTTCGAGGGTTCGATTCCAGGTCAAGGGCTGGGTTGCAGGTTCAATCCCTGACCTGGTTGGGGTGCCTGCAGGAGGCAACCAGCCGATGTGTCTTCACATAGATGTTTCTCTCTCTCTTCCTCCTTCCTCCCCTCCTTCCACTCTCTCTAAAAATCATTGGAAAACACATCCTCGGTGGGTATTAACAAAGCAAACAAAACAAAAGCAGCACCGTTTGATGATGACACTGCGGGGGGGGGGACTGTTAATTTTACGTGTTAACATGACTGGCCATGGGGTGCCCAGATTAAATATTATTTTTGGGTGTGTCTGGGTGAGATTAGCGTTTGGATTGGTGGACCCAGTAAAGTAGACTGCCCTCCCCAAGGTGAGTGGCCATCATCCAGTCCACTGAGGGCCAAAACAGAATAAATGCAGAGGGAGGAGGAATCCAGCCCTTTTTTGTGCCTCACTTTTGGGCTGGAACATCCATTTCTCCTACCCTCAGACTGGGATTTCCACCATTGGTTCCCCTGCTTTTCAGGCCTCCAGACCTGGACTGAATGATGCCACCAGTGTCATTGATTTACATTCTACCAATGTAATTTTTATTTACAGAGTTACACCAAGGGATTCAATTTTACACCCATGTAAATCTACACCAATGAAAAGAATGGCTTTTCTGAGTCTCTAGCTTGCGGACAGCAGACTGTGGGACTTCTCAGCCTCCGTGTTTGCAAGCCAGCTCCTCAGAATGAGTCTCCTTTTGTATAAACACATACAATTTAAATATGTAAATATCTCTAAATGTCCTATTGATTCCATTTAGTGGAGAATCCTGACTCATATTAATGATTCATTGAAACAGTTTGAATAAAATTATTTCTTAATATTTGAGAGATGAAAAAGCACATATTCTAAATTAATATTTTATTTTACATACTTAGGATCCCTTAATATAGACATTGAATTTCCAGGTGATGTTTCACTTGAAAAAGGATCACTTATTTTTATCTTTATTTATTTTAATATATCTTTATTGATTTCAGAGAGAGGAAGGGAGAGGGAGAGACAGAGATAGGAACATCAGTGACGAGAGAGTCATGGATCGGCTGCCTCTTGCACGCCCCCGACTGAGGATCGAGCCCACAACCCGGGCATGTGCCCTGACCGGGAATCGAACCCTGATCTCCTGGATCATATAGGTTGATGCTCAACTGCTGAGCCACACCAGCCAGGCCCAAGTCCGCTTCTCAGTGCACCCAGCATGCTGATGTCCCCATCGCTCAGCCTCACAGGCCTCCCTCTGTCCCCGACAGTCCAGGCTCGCTCTGCTCTCAGGGCCTTGACACTCGCAGCTGCCTCTGTTTGCATCTCCCGATTCTCACCTGCTTCTAATTCCTTACCCTTCAAGCCTCAGCTGCAATGTCATGACAGGGACTCATGCTCCCGCGTATCTTGTTTGTTTTCTGCCTGTCCCCCTTCTAGAACATGAGCTCTGCAAGGGCAAGGACACTGTCTGTCCTGTGCACCTCTGTGTCCTCAGAGCCTGGGCGTGGGCCTCATAATACACCCACAGATCTGTGTTAAATGAATACATGCTTGGCCTACGGATGAGTAGGTGGCTACTTTGAAGATTAATTAAAATAGTTCAAGTTCATCCCTCAGCACGGTCCCACCCCATGGGGAGTGTTCAATCACTTTTCCTTGTGGAGCTTTCATTTTCTCACGGCGACACAGCATGGGGATGACCAAGGTGGGTCTGACAAATGCGCTCTCCTCATGACACAAACATAACGCTGGAACTTAATTGAAATCACAGAAGAGGACACCGCATGCACAGATTAAAAAATGCCTTTGGGCGAAATTAAAATAAATGTAAGCTAGAAAGTGGAAGGACTTTGGAGGGGGGTGGTCCTGGGTCCAAGTCCCCAAACCTTTCCCAGGTTCCCATGTTGGCAACTTTTTCAAGTTGTCTGAGCCTCGGTGTCCTTGGCTGTATAGGGTAGCGAACGGTATCTATGTTACAGATGGTGAGACCCGAGGGGTAGGACAGGCTAAGGGGATTCAACACACAGCAGACCCTCTCTGCAGTGTCACTTTCGTTTGCCACAATGTCAAGTCCCCTTTAAAAAAAGCAAGCACTTAGATGGGCCAATGTGGCTCAGTGGTTGAGCATTGACCTAGGATCCAGGAGATCGCGGTTCGATTCCCGGTCAGGGCACAGGCCCGGGTTTTGGGCTCGATCCCCAGCAGGGGGCCTGCAGGAGGCAGCCGATCAATGACTCTCATCATTGATGTTTCTCTCTCTCTCCCTCTCCCTTCCTCTCTCTGAAATCAATAAAGACGAATAAATAAATAAAAATAATAAAAAAGCCAGCACTTAAAAAGTTGCACAGGCCCTGGCAGAATTCCCATTTTGTCTCGCTTTTGATATTTAATGTCATACATAATGAAGTCGTCTTTTGTTAAATCCACACACTTCACAAAGTAGGCTGTAGCTAACAAGGAGAATTTACCAAGCACTTCTTGATGTCATAATTGTTTTCTTCCAGGCCAGCATTGCATTTGAATGAGCCCCATCCCCAGCAATCACGCTGACATGGATTCATATCTGTATGCAGCTTAGGCTCCCGCTGTTCCTTAGGGGTAATTTTCAAATCTTTCTACACAAGTCGACACACAGTTCCCGTTGATAAATAACAGCCTCGCTGCTTTTGCCTCCTGCGTACTATTTTGACAGATCACCACCCTGAAGAAGTTTCTTGTGTTTAAGGAAAGTAATTTGTCTAAAAGGAGAAGGTATTTTCAAACCATACTTCTACAATATGTCAAATAACAGGAATAAAGGTGGAGGGGGGCGGGGGAGATGAGCTTTGGAGTAAAAGAGAGAGCACCTGAATAAAAGAAATCTCAAAATAAAAGGAATGGGAAAAAAATCAAGAGATAACACAGAAAGGAAAGTAGGAATGGAAACTTTTATTAGAAGTCGAAAATGAAAGGGTTACCTCTTCTTACCCAGAGGCGAGAGTTTTAAGTGACGTGACCATGTTAATAAAACACGAAAAGTGATATTTCAAACCAGTGGCTTCACCCTTTGAAAAATGGTCTCTTTTTTTGACAACTTCAGGATAATGAGAACCAGTCGCTGGAGTTAATACACAGACACAATCCCTACATTTAGGTGATTTTTCCATTAGTAATTTTAATAAAAATTAGAACTTCAAATAGAGCTAAGAAATTAAGTGACAGTCTAACTCTTAACTATACCAAAATGCAAAGACTTCCAGTTCACTGAAGTACCAAGTGGTTTGTTGGGGCTCAAAGGGAAAACCCGAAAGCCAACTGCAATGATTCCTACGCAGTGTTAATCTGCAGCCTGTGTTTTGTTTATTTGTTTGTTTTCATGATAATAGGCTTTAAAAAGTCTTTAATGTTGCCTGCTTTTTAGGCTCACCAGATCCCAAGCAGGAGTCTGGGGCAGGTGAGTGTAGGTCCTGTGTCTGGGCCCCACTGCAAGGGGCACTGAGAAATGAATAGCCCAGCCTTTTAGCTTCACCGGTGGGAGGTGGGCTCTAACTTATGCCAAGATTCCTATGGTGAGAACTTTCCCCAAAAGAGGAAAAGAGTCGTTTTATTTTTATATTTTATACGTTTTTATTGATTTCAGAGAGAGGAAGGAAGAGGGAGAGAGAGAGAGATAGAAACATCATTGGTGAAAGAGAGTCATTGATCACTGGGGGATGGAGGCCCAAACCCGGGCATGCATCCTGCCCGGGAATCGAACCAGGACCTCCTGGATCACATAGGTCAACGCTCAACCACTGAGCCAGCCGGCCAGGCAAGGGTCGTTCTGTTTTGTTCACCACCATATCTCGAGCACTTGGCACAATACTGACACTGAGTAGATATTCAGTAAATATATACAAAAGGAGCAAATGAATGTATGGGCCAGTTGTCTCTGGGAGGGGCACAAGGAAAAGCAAGAAAACACCTGCTTTTAGCTGTTTTAGTGCTAACACCTGTCAATAGCTGAGAACACCGTGGAAATGGGCAAAACAGGGAAACCAAGCTCAATGGAAAGTTCTGGGTGGCGGATGAGTTAAACCAGAGCCCCTGCCCCAGGGCATGAGGCTGAGACGGATGAGGTTGGGCCTGGGCACCTGCCTTACCTCCTGGGTACCCGTGTCCGGGAAGGGGTGCCCCTGGGGAGCCTCCGTCGTGGTCCTTACAGCTGTTGTCACCTAGGTCAGAAACAACTCATTCGAAAGGATGGGGGGAGCAGCGAGCGCTTGCTGTGTGCCGAGGGTTTTTGTGTATTATCTCAAGCAATCCTCAGAACAACCCTGCGAAGTAGCTGCTATTTGTAGCTCCATTTTACAGAAGAGAAGAGCACGGCTTAGGGAGGTCACCTAAGGTCACGTACTAGGAATTGGCAGAACCTGGCTTTGAACCCAAGTCTCGTTGACTCCAATTCCATCCTCTTAAGAACTATGCCTCGCTGTACGACAGAAATTTAAACTGTGAACGTAGGTTATCGTGCAAGGCATTTGTTACAAAATTCACTAGTTTCGCTGTCAACTTATCCCCTTATTTCTTCTTTCATATTTTTTACAGGATAAATCAGCTTCCTCTGGAGCTGGCTCCAGTGAGGGAAATGGAGGGCTGAACTCGATGCTCTCCAAGGTTCTGAAAACCAACGTCTGAAATGTTAGATGGGACTGCCAGAGTCAAGGTAGCATCATTTTATATTGGCTCTTCAATTTTTACACCCAGGGCAAAGCCATCTGTGAGCAGATGACAAATGAAATAATTATGAAATTCAGGCAGTTCTTAAGAAACGAAGTTTTCCACCCACCCACATCCATTCACTAAAATTAAGGGAGATGAACTCTGAAAACAGACTTCTTTTATACATGTTGGCTTCCCTCCACGGCGAGGAAAGTCGATCCATGCCAGCGATGTCTGAAATCACGATGGGAACTTTCGGAGAGCCGCAGTAAACATCTCCTCCCGGTTATGCATCATCAGTCCGGGCACGCGGCTGAGGCCAGGGTAAGCATCTGGAACCAGGGTACCTGGTGGCGCAGGCAAGTCGCAGCCAGGGGGTGAGCATCCCACTCAGAATTGGCAGCGAGAGAGTCTGGAAGAAGAAAGGAAATCAGAAGGAAAGGAGGGCAGTCAAGATATAAAATAAAGAGAGAGAAAAAAAATGAAAAGCTTGAAAGGAGGGGGGGGGGACAGGGAGAAGAGAGATGAAGTTGTGGCCAGTGGCAAGTCGTGGCTTTCAGTTCACGGGGAGAAAGGTATCATCTGGTCTCTCTTCACTCCTAATACCAACCGCAGCGATGCCGTTTCTTTCCAAGTCTTTCTCCGGAGCTCCGCAGGGGTTGACATTGGGCTGGGCTGACATCTGCTGCTACTGCTTGCTGCATTCTGTGCTATTTGGAGATATTCTATTGATACCATCACCCTCTCTGACCTTGCTTCCCTCTGCCCCCTCCCAGCTCTCCTTCCGCTGTCCTATTTGTAGCAACTGCTTCAGTCCACTAACAAGGGCTCTTTTATCCGTTGGTCCTGCTCCTGCTTTTGTTTCTCTCGTCTGCTTGGAGTTGGCTTCTTGATACAAAGCCAGCAGGGATCCTCCGCTGTCCTTGAGACGCTGGTGAACACAGTCGACTCGCTGGAACCGGCAGGTAAAAGGACCATCTCATGCGACAGCTCGCGGGAGTCTGCTCGGCGGCCTTCAGCGTCTGATACGCAAATCACCATTTTCCTCCGCAGACACTGTCATCCTGCCCTTAGGCTCGCCATCCCGAGCCACGAGGTACAGAGGCCACATGTGTTTAGAATAAATAAATAAAGCCAACCCAGTTCCTGTCCTATGGATTCTGACTTGGGCTCTTTGGACCCTGCCGTCGCAGCTGAGGATGGCTTTCTGCTTACAGAATACGAATTGCTATGACTCTTCTGAACGGATCCGTCTCGTGGAAGAAAAATAGGAGAGGAAAAGCTTACTTTGGGGTTGGGTCACTCAAAATCATAAGCTGAGCTGGGAGAAATTCTGTATACCAAATATGCAGGGGTTGGTAAAAGTAGATTTACAGCTGTTTGTATGGAAAAAGACAAATATTTCCAATAAATAATACAATAATAAATAAATAAATAATACAAGAATAAATTGTAAACCTACTTTTGCCTGCTCTTGTGTGTCTGTCTGAATATATATATATATATATATATATACACACACACACACACACACACACACACACACACACATATATATAAAATCTCCAGAATTTTTACTGAAGTGCCTTTGGATTTGTACCAAGTCAGATGTATCATGATTTTTAGTTGTCATTTAAGTTCGGGTGCTAACTTGGTCACAGAGTCTGTCAACGATATTTACCGAGAGCCCGTTGGTACACAAAACAGTACTGTTTGTTTGACTCGGTTTAGAAGGAACACGTTGATCTCAAAGTCTGTTTATCAGATTCACCATTGATTGTGCCTTTGATGTGCCTTCTCTTTAGTGGATTTAACATCAGATGTTAGCAAACTTGAAGATGAAAGTATTAATCCTCGTACCCACATGGAAGTTTTTCTGGTTTGGTGGGAAGGCTGCGGTCATAGAGTCAGGGGGCCTAGGATTAAACCCTGGCCCTGTTACTTACAAGTTGCTTGAGCTTAAGCAAGTAACTTAATATTTTTGAGCTCTAGTTTAGCAGCTCTAATATAAAGGTAAAAACCCTGCCCTGACTATATCACAGGATTATCGTAGGATTAAGTGAGACCATGTTGGGACCAGCTTTGTAAACTGTTAAATACCCTGCAATGTAAGGGATTGGAAACTCTGATAATAATTTAGCACAGTGACTATGAAATGCACAAGCTGTCAGGATAAGGGTCACAGTTCAGAGGAGGGCCCCCTTAAATTGTCAAGCTATTTTCCCTGAGTACAGGTTAATATTATTATAATACATTCACAATATGCCTCCATTTTTTTCCTCCTGGGGTTTCATTCCATTGGATGAACTAACACTGGAAAAATCCTTAGTAGGGGCTGGAAGTAACTCGCCTCGACAAAGCTGTTTTGGTTTTAACAATATTCTTTATGATGCACATACAGCAAAGAGGGTCGTTAAAATAATGTAAACTATATCTGAGAACATTGCACCAAAAAGTGAAGCAATTTTACACATTTCTGATTAGTTACCTCCTCCTGGGCACCTCATGTAGAGCAGGGCCATTAGTGAGGCTTCTAGAGCGATTCATCCTCAGTGGAGAGAGTTCTAAGAGGCATCAGAGAACATTCTAAGAACATTCTCTCCGGATGCATGTTCTCGGGGAAGCGGCAAATTCCCTGTTCCTGGCAGTGGTCAGGCAAAGACTCGGTGAAATTGTCCCAGAGGAACTGAGCAGGGGATTCAAATGCTAGACAGGGATTTGGACTAGGTCCGTAGCTCCCAGTTTAGGGTCATCAACCTTTCCTCCCAAATTAAAACAAAATCAACTAGCACAGAAATGTGTTTTTAAAAAAGGTTACCTTCACCTGAAAGAAAAAAAGTGCAATAGCTGCAAAATCACGTCATCAACAATAGTCTGCAAATATAATCATTTAGCTTCTTGGGGGAAAAAAAAATCACTCCATTGTCCTTAGATTTTCCTTTTATTGCAAAGCAGAAAGACTTTCTCTAAATATGGCCTAGTTGTTGGGCCAGTATTTGGTAGTAGTTCAAGAGTCCTTTCAACCTTGAGTAACCAGGATCACGAAAATGTATGAAAGCAAAATGATTTCCTAGACTTTGGGGACAAAATAATACTTTTTGGTCGGAGTGTGGGAGCGGCTATTTGCAAGGCTAGGGATAATCTTAGATTTTGAGAGCCTCTGCGATGGCTTGGAGTTTTGATGAAAAATGGTCTGGTACTTGAGGATTCTATTCGCTCACCGTCTTACAGTGGATCCACTTACGGAGCACAGAGAGAAACTGGAAGAGAGAGGTAAACTAGAGAACCTCACAGATGTCCTCTCTTGATAAAATCGCACAGGCTGTTCAGATGTCATAAAAAAGGACATCTGACATTTTCCCCAGGTCGAGGGAGGTGGAGGGCTCCGTTTCCCAGGCGGCCTCGCCAGCGATTTCAGTTGCTGCTCTTTGCCAGGAGCGTGGGATTCGCCTGCTCTCTTCTGTTTCTATTAGCGGAGAGATTCCCCGCAGCCGAGATCCTTCTGAGAAATTGCTCAGCTTGGCTCATTCCAGAGGGAACAGCTCCCGCTGGGCAGGTGTCCCCAGGTAAAGTCTCCTGACTTAGGTTCTTAAAAACTACAAAGCTCCGCTATTTTGTTCATCATGAAAGAGAAAAATAATATGTGAAAATATGTTTTTGTTTTCCTAGCCATAGTCAGATATTCACTAGGCTGGACCGTTTTATTTGGATTTGAGAGAGAGCAAGAGAGGAACATCAATATGCTGTTCCACTTCTTTATGCGTTCATTGGTTGATTTAAAAAATATATATATCTTTATTGATTTCAGAGAGAAGAAGGGAAAGGGGGAGAGAGAGAGAAACATCAATGATGAGAGAGTCATTGATTGGCTGCCTCCTGCACAACTCCAACTGGGGATGGAGCCCGCAACCCGGGCATGTGCCCTGACCGGGAACCGAACCATGATCTCCTGGATCTTAGGCCGATGCTCAACCACTGAGCCACACCGGCCGGGCCATTGGTTGATTTTTGTATGTGCCCTGACTGGGGATCAAACCTGCAACCTTGGCATATCGGGACAGCGCTCTAACCAAACGAGATACCTGGCCAGGGCTAGGCCGGATCATTTTACATGGAAGCTCAAGAATCAGGGTAAATTGTTTCTTAACAGAACAAATGTGAATTCACTCATTTGCTTAATGTCCAGTCTGTGCAAAGCTCTTGTGCTAAATCCTGGGATTACCAAGATGAAAAGAGTTCATAGTGAGGTGGGATCTGAGTTAGCACCTCTCAACTGTCAGGATAGTATTTCTCAAAATCAAAACTTTTTCTTTGACTACAATCCACAGACCCACTCATCAGCTGCCTTTTGGGCCAATCAATCTTGGGCTCCTATAGATGCCTACAAAGCAAACATATCCAAAGTCCCTCTCTGCACCCCCACGATAAATCATTTGCTTCTGTTCCTGTGCTTCCTAACACACTAAATGTTACTACATAGAACCAACCTGTTCCTGCCTAAGAGTCGTGTCTTCTCGTGTCCCCAACCCAATCAATCACCAAGAGACACCAAGTTCTACCAATTTTACCTCCTCAATGTGCATTTGAATACACCCCTTCTTCATGCACATGGTCTCTGTCTTTGTTGTTCTCACCACCTCTGACTGGTGCAAAAGTCTCCCAGCTGATCTCTTACCCCCTTTGGTGCACAGGCCCCTGGGAGGGTCCCTTCAGCTTCACTCTCTACTCCGAGAAGCCATAGAGTGCCTGTCACACTCACAACCCCCTTCCTAGGGGTTTCTGAAGCCAAATAGTTTATGATTTTTACCATAAGCCCCACAATGGCCACAGCTGATGAAAGACTCTGACCCCAGGCAGCCAGTCACAGGCCTAGAAGGAGGTCCAGCCTCAGAGACCTGCCCAGTGGGGTACGGGTGGGGTGCTTCACATTGGATTCAAACTATCTGTCAATCAAATCCTCCCTCTTGGGGAGCTGAGACACACAGAGAAGCTGAGAGAGCAGCTGTGTCTGTGCAGGGAGGCACCAGGGATGGCCTAAAGCCAATGGGCAATAGGATAGCACAGGGCCGGTGCTGTGCAGACCAGGAGCCATGTTCTGATTTTCATGAGGTCTGCTGTGCAGTGGTTGACATGGTTACAGGTCTTCCCTATTTTCCCCATGAAGCCTTCGATAGATCCCCATGAAGAAAGCAAGTCTTTATCCCTTAAAACTTGAAAGAGCCTGACCCTGCTCACTTTTTCTAACCCATCTCCTACATGGCTGCAGGTGATTTTGCAAAATACTAACGTGGAGGGGCGTTCCTGCCCCGCAGTTCTCTAAGGCTCCCCTTCCCGGCAGGAGGAAAAGCTCACGTCCTGAGTGTGTCATGCCCTCCGGTCCTGCCTCTTCTCCCTGGGCCTCAGCTTCTGCCCAACAGCCCAGGTGAACTCTATGCTGAGATCTCTCACTTGCATGACTCTAAGGCTCTCTTCCCTCAGCCCCAATTCCGCCCTCTTGTCCCCCTGATAGACTTACTCACTTGTCAAGTCTCAGCTGACACACTTTTCCTTCAGTAACACCTTTCCTGTCTCCCAGACAGTGCCAGATGCTATAAAATTCCATGAAAGCAACCATCATGTGCACAGATCTGTCTAGTCTGTCTCCAGCTAGGGTGGGAAGGGAGGGTTTGCTCTGTAATTTCTAGCAGTCTCTAATTCTCTCCCTTATCAAGCAAATACTTATTGAGCACTTACTCTGCACCAGCCTCTGCAAATATGACAATAACTCAGATAGTCTCTGCCATATTTAAAAAGAAAAATTGTGTCCTGAATTATTTTAGATCTCAGGTCTTTGGATTATGGTGCTTCTTTTCCAAATGACAACGACAGTCTAGCAACGTGTCCAAATCACTGCACCCTTCCAAATGCGCTTGTTATTCTAAGGCAATAACATACACTTGAAGAGCCTGTCTTATTACAAAAATGCTCTTGAGATTTCATTTACTGACCCAAATAAATAGTTGCATGAGTTGCATTGGCACATTCTCTCTTTCAATACCAGAATTCCAATATCAAAAGAGGTCGCCCCCAAACTCCTTTAATAAATTCAAAGAATTTTATACAATAAAAATCTGAAGCCTTTGTTTTCTTTTTTATCGTCTCTTATAGAGTGAAAATACTGTATGATCTCAGTCTCCTTCGTAATAGACACTTAGTGCATTCTCGCTGCTCTGCATGAGCTAGGTCAGTATTCAGTTCTCATATTTTCCAGGGAGGAAGAAATATTCAGAAGTTAGGTGACATGTGGCAATATAGCAAACAGCTGTGTCAAAACGAGAATTTACAATTTTTAATTCTCAAAACCCAGGGTATTCAAGTCCTAGTCCTACACAATTCACTGTTTCAGTAATAAATGTCAACTATGTTATATATCTGACTTGCAAAATGAAATCTGCTATAAAATTCCATTTACCATTTTAACTAGAACATTGGAAAACACAATCCGGGAGAGCACGAATATTAAAACTGTAGCCAATCTTTTTACAAATGGAAAAAAAAAGCTTAATTAAACCAACAGGGCAGGTAAGGCGACGCCGTTTGTTAATGACAACCTTCAGCTGTTGGAAATCACCACCTAAATAATCAATACCGTGCTGAGACTTTTCACCTAGCATTTATTTTAAAGGATGTCTTGTTTTTGAACAATCATTTTAAATCCTAGTAAACAGAAGAATTAATTAGCAAGCACAGAGGCTCAGCAAACTAATGCTTTAGTCTGTCCAACCATCTGCTCAGGAGCACCCCTCTCAGATCTTGGCACTATGAGGATGGGGAGCACAGTTCTTTCCATGCTTGTGCTGGTAGCCGAGTTATTCCTCAGTATTCAACCATCCGCCTTACAAACGCTCGTGAGGAAACTCAGTCTCAGGAACACGCTCACCAATGTTCTGCCTCCTTTTGCACTTACCGTCAGACCGCAGTGAGGCCAGGCCTTCTCTAAAGGCAAGGGTCTGCTGAGAAAATGACTCATCTGCCCCAACGAGTATTATCCATTTCAAGGTAGGTCCCTTGGGAGTTAGTCTTCATCTAATAATTATTTTCCTTAGATCGCTTTTTAAATTCCAGTTTTGGAATTTTGCTTTGCCTTGGTTTGCCTCGTCTGTCTCGACTGGTGGGAAAGGATCCTAATCTACTTCATAGGGTTAGACGTGTTGTGTAAAAATGCTATGTAATTATAAACTGATGAGGCGAATTTTATTTTATAGTCTGTAAGCTGACTCAATGAAAAAATGAGATAAAACAAATACAAAAACATGTCGAGTAAAAGGCAACATGGTTTGAATAAGCATATAGGTTCCTAAGGGGGCCCCTCCTGTTTGGGGTGTAAAGGGCTTGTTTAAAAGTCTCCTGTCCTTAAGGAAACCCAACATAAAGGAACTTGCTTCCCTCTGGGATTACCAAGTGAAAAACAGGAATTATAACTGCTAGGAGCCATCACACGGAGAGACCTTCCTGATGAGGAAGCCAACAGAGCCAGTTAGAGCCGAAACATCGAGAAAGGGAATCCTGATGACATCATCTGAGTGGCTAGATCCGGCTCCCGCCTGAAGCCAGGCCCCTGGACTTTTCAGTGATTATGGGAGCCGATAAATTCATTTTGTGGATTCACCCCCACTTAAGCATGTTTCCCTATATGATGGGTTCAGTCAAGGAATTAAAAACAGGAAATGTCGCAACTTACACACAAGCGAATATAATGTGGCTTATGTCGTGGCCACTTCTCTTGCCATTAAGTTTAGCTTGACATCTTGTATTTCATTTTTCAATTTTATAGCTACACCAAATATTTTTAATTTTGGGTCTATTTTCCAGTGTTGGAGTTTTCGTGGTAGGGACGGTTAATCTCTAAGACTATTTTCATCGGTGGCTCCTTAAGTCTGGAATATAATAATTTTGAATGAGATACATTTGAAGTCAGCAGTGTTACCTTAAGGGGCCAGGAGAATTGAACCCAGAGATCACCCCTGGCATCTTTCATGCTCCCTACGTGTTGCAGCCGCTCAGGTTAGCAGCCCTTGGAGCCTTTCTGGCAGCACACTTCCTGGGCTATCAGAAAACCCACCCCTGCTCTATCCTATCTCAGCACAGTAAATCCACTGAGGGCTGCTTTTCTCGAACAATCTGATCAATACATCTGTTTCCCCAGGGTAGAGAAAGAACAAACAGCCAGTCCTGATAAGCCTGCTCTGGCATTGCTCATTTCCTCCCATGCTATAGATGGCACACACTTCTCACTTTAGCCCTCTGCTATTAATAAGCCTTCTTGAGGAAACTCAAGCCCTCCTTCCATCCAGATGCGAGCAGCATGCAACACCCAGCGCCTTGTCCCTGGTGCTCCAGCGGCACTAAGAGGCGCCGTGACTCATGCATTCTCGAGCATTCCTCTAAACCCGGAGCAGGTTGCTTTGGGCAATTGACTGTTCAGCTCCTGTAACTGATACCAGGGCTCTGCAATATGTGTGCTTTCACTCCTTGCAGAGGAAGGCAAGTTAGCATGAGCCACCTCAGGACGTCGCTTCCATGTGTCAAAGTCCCTCGGAGGAAAATTGCAACGCAGCTCACTGCAAACTCAGAGCATCATCAAAAGGGATTTGCAAACAAGTCCTGTGCTGCAGATTCCAAAATACTATCGCATCCCATGTGCAGAGTCAAAAAAGTATTATTCTGTGAGGCCCGAAGGAGAGGAATGAGCTTGCAGGCATCGGGCAGTCACTTATATGTTGGACCAAATCCTCAGACGCGATGCAGTGATGAACCTATGATTCCCATCTGTTCTTTTTTTCTGCAGGAAACTCAATCCCCCGGTCCCCAGCTCAGTGAAACTTGCCCTTCCATCATTTCTCCCAGGTTGCCTCCCGCAGTGACACGTATTCTGGGTAGTCTGTGCTTCTGAAAAGCAAGAGCGTTGGATAACTGGTGAATTTTTCAAGAAGAGCATTCTGGAAACTTTGTGATAGAAAGTTTAGGAAAACCTATTTCAACCATTAACATTTCTTATACAAAGAACTTCCCACTCCAAGTAAGGCTACATTAAAGAGGAATACCTGTTCAGAAGAAAAAGGAGGATATGGGAGCCTGGCTGGGGTGGCTCAGTGGTTGAGCATCGGCCTATGATCCAGGAGATCGGGGTTCAATTCCATGCCCTGGTTGCGGATTCGATCCCCACCCAGTCTGGGGTGTGCAGGAGGCAGCCGATCAATGACTCTCTCATTATTGATGTTTCTCTCTCTCTCTCTCCCTGTCCCTTCCTCTCCCTGAAATCAATAAAGACATATTAGAAAAAAGAAATATATGGGAAACTTCTTGCCTCTGTTTTAGAATAATCACTGGCTGTTTCAATAAGATTACAGCTGACAGGGGAAGATAGAACCTCTGGGAATTTTGAAAGGGCAGGGCTTTCCTGAAACACCCTCTGCCCCATTAAGTATATTTTGGGGAGGGCAAGGGAGAAATGAGGAATGGTAAAAGTTTTACTGAAAGAGTGGATGTTTCTAGAAAACACTGTTAAGGGAAACGCTGCTTAGTCAAAAGGCTGCTGCTTCGTAAATTTGTTTCGGATTAAACTCTCTGTTTAAGATCTTTGAAAGTAAACTTATACACATAACACTAACAGTTTGCTTGAGTTTCCTTTGGTCATTATATAATTGCCAACTTTGAGGGAAATACTAACATTTATAGATAGTATTCATAAACTATGCAAATCAAAAATACAACAGGCCCTTTCGTTGTGATGTTCACAACACCACATTGGGTGATTAATTTTTCAAATTAGTAGCCCAAGTCAGAACCATGAGTCAGTGAGTGGCTTACCCTAATGAATGAAAATGATTTATGCTTCTCCCAGATGGGCCGTATTTTATTTTTGAAGTATCTATTAAGGCTTATTAGTTTTGTACCTAAATTTTGTTAATAGTTTTGTCCTGTATATATGCATCTCAGCTCTTCAGCATATTATAGTGTTTATCCACGCACCATCCAATATTGAGTCAGACAAGAAGTGGGCATTGATGGATACCACGGATACACAAATGGGACAGTGCATTCTAATTTACTCAGAAGTACAGGCAGGTCGCCACATTCTGTGCCACCCTTAACAACCATCACGCTATTTAACCAGAACTTTTAGGCAGCAAAATGGTTCTGCTCTGCTCATTTAAATATCACCTACCGAGCTATAAAAACAGCAATGAAATCAGTATTTTTTTAGACCTTGTATAATGTTACATGTAATTAGATTTGTGTTGCAGGTCCTGTTCTATGTAAAAATAAAATCTTATTTTAGACTGCAACGAATGTAAGAATATATACTTAAGCGTTGTTTGTTTATTCAGCAAACATTCTTGAGCACCTACTATGTGTCTGGCACTGGTCTAGGTACAGTGGTGACCAAAGAAAAAGGCACAGTCTCTGTGTTCGAGGAGGTGCATCTAGGAAAGAGGTGGCCATGTAAACAGATGTGATACATACACCCAGGAGCCCCATGCTTCCAAAAGTAGACAGAAACAGCCACTGCACGAATAGTGTGCAAATTAGAAATGATAAGGCTCTAGCACCAAAGAGCAAAGAGTTAAGATTAAGGAGCAGTTGGGTCCCTGATGAACGTCTCTTAAATTTACAAAAATATAGCACCAAGATTCTTGTGAGCAATATATGGAAATGAACAATGTGGCCAAAATCTTTTCTTAAAGGCCCTGGGGGGGTAGCTCGGTTGGTTAGAGCATCGTCCCAATATGCCAAGGTTGCAGGTTCGATCCCCTGTCGGGGCACATGCAAGAATCAACCAATGATGCACAAAGAAGTGGAGGAACATATCGATGTTTCTCTCTCTCTCCCTCTCTCCCTCTCAAATCAGTAAATTAAAAAAATGTTTTTAAATCTTTTTTTAAGGAGAAAAGTTGACATCCAAAGGGAAAGAGGCTACAAAAGCCTCAGGGGCTCACTTCAGTAGCAAAGTGAAGTGGAAACTGAGAGCATCTAACAAGTGCTGTGAAGATCTACAGGGATGTTGGCACCAAAGGCCCGGAGCTGTGGTGAAGCCCAGGTCCAGTCAACACCAACCTAAGTAGATGAGCGCAGTGGAGTCAGAGACAGTAATAAAGCCACCTTTTAATTAGGGCAGCTGAGTGTCGCAGCCCAGAAACCTTTAAATGCCAACCTGACTTAGAGTCACAGAACCTCGGAGGAGTGGTCTCGCTCCGAGACAGGTTCGGGTTTGCTTTGAGATCCTTCCTTCAGTCGGTTCTTGGGGAATTCTAAAGGAAAACCGAGCTGGGATAATTAATGATTGCAAACAGATTAATTACAAAGGTGCTACGGTTGCCTCGGTGTTTACATTCCTTTAAATTTTACTCTAGGGCAGTCCAATGACTGTCTTGTTCTCTAATGTGTGCCAAGTCATTGCAATGAAGAAATATATTTGTCTAAAGCTATATGTGATCGAAACTAATAATCTTTTCAGCTCAGTTAATTATGGTTATGGGATGCTTGGATCTTTGGGGGCCATAGGGCCATAAATCAGCACCCCCTTCACACACCCGTCTAGCAAGGCAACTTATCTTAAATGCAGGCAACATATGCTGGGCTTTGCTATATACCAGGCACTGTATTAATTATTTTGCATGCTGTATTTTAATTAATTCTGTCAATTACCTTAAAAATCTAGGAATCATGATGATCACCATCTATATATGAGGAAATGGAGAGGAAATTTGGACAAGTTTGCACAGGTAACAAATGGAGAAACCAGAATTCCAGGCCAGAGGAGATCCAACTCCAGAACCCACACTGGGCAAACTCGATTGCTTTTTTGAGCACAAGGTGCAGGTGGGTAGTGACTGGCTTCTGAACAGAGAAGACAGAAAACTGACAGAGGGTAGGAGCATGAAAGTGGAACAGAAATGAAAGTTGCGAAAAGAACAGAGAGACCAAGAGCAGAGAGATCCAAAATAGGACACAGCAGAAATGTGGTCACTGAAAATAATTGTAGTGAGGACTTCGCGACCACCTCAGTCCCTTCTCACCTTAGTCCCCGCCACCACACTCCCTTCCTTTCCTTCCAGCACTCATCAGGATCTGTATTTTTCCTTTATTTTTAATCTCGATTGCCTCCCACACCAGAACGTCTGTTTTTCCCCCAATGTACAGATAGCACAGAGCACTGCCTGGCACGTAATCAACGAGCAAGAAGCATTTATTGAATTAATAATTAAATCAATCCGTTAAATAATATAAGTTTCAGAACCAGAGGCTACGTTCCCAATACCACTGTTTTAACCAGTCAGCTAAGAGTTGTGTCTGCTAATCAACAACAGGAGAGACACTACCTGGAACCTATTCTCAGGGGCTTGGTCTCTGCCCCTTGGGATGGAAATTCATATTTGCTCAGCAGTCGAGACTCAGGGGCATGTGGAACGGAGGGGATCATGCTCATGGGGAAGGATGGGCCACCTTGAGATTAAAGATGGAATTCTTTTGATTAGTAGATTCTGTGCTACTCAAGTTTGTCATTAAAATAGTTGCAGAATTGCCTCCCCAGAAGAGGTGAGCCTTGTCGGAGGAGTACGTAGGAGAAAGGTGACGTCAGATGGAGGGACCATGTAGGGCCATGTGGAGGGACATAAGGAGGTGGAAATTATAAGGGGCGGGCGGGAGTGGTAAGCAGTGTTATTGAGGAGAGTGGAGGTAGCTAATGTGGGAATAAGAAATGACAGGACTCCGAGCAGTGGGTTTAACAATCTGGCAGTAAACTGGGAGCTAACAAGGCCCACCTGGAGTGGCGAGCGACAAAGGAAACATTTGCGGCTCACCGAGATTCACTTGAGGGGAAAATAATACGATGTTTGGCCAGCATGAGACTCATGCTGTATCTTGGACCGAACTTCTTTTTGGAATTTTGAAATGGGCAAGAAATGACTGGCATGTTTGTGCTCCTGGACCCAAACCTTGTCTCTTCAGTGAGATTTCAGCACCCATGCCAACATCGTCGTTATTTGTTCCATAGTGATTTTGCCCTGCCTTTCATGGCTCTTAACATAAGACATTTTGTAACCACTATCTTCCACATTAAAATTGTTTTATTTTATTCTTTAACTTCTTGGCACTGATGTACTTTTTCGATGCTAATCATAGATTTGTTCCTTTTGACTTTTTATTTTCAATCTTTTTCATGATAGTTCAGCTTTGCTTGGCTACTCCTCCTGCTGTACACACATAAAACCTGTCTTCCATTTTTGGTCATAAAGGATTCATTCACCTTAAAGATTCCAACACTTTCTTTTCAAAAGCCTACAGTCCATCTGTTACCATCTCCTCTGATATTAAATTTTATTACCCTTTGTCATTTCCTCCAACTTTTGGCAGAAGAGACTCTTTTCCAGTAAGCCCACTTACTTCTTATGACAAAAAAATGTATTGAGTTTTGATCAGCTTTTGCTGCAGATACATCATTAAGCATGTCCCCAACTGTCTACACTTGCCACTTATTTATGTCACTGATGCATTCACGGAGCAGGAGAATCTCACTCCATTCCAACAAGGCAGTCTTACATAACCTGCGGTGACAAGCAGGGTTGGGGAGAGGAGATCACAGATACAAAGAAAAGACTCAGAAATTGGAGTGCTGTATGAGTTAGTTATCTATTGCAACAAATCACCACAAATTTAGCAGTTTAAAACAACATACATTCATTATCTCACACTTTCTGCAGGTTCCGATGGAGTCTGGGCCTCCTCTGGGTCTCACAAGGCTGCGATCAAGGTCTCGGCCAGGGTGCTTCCCTTCTGGAGCTCAGGGTGCACCTCCAGGCTCGTGTGGTTGTTGGCAGATTCCATTATTTGCAGCTATAGGACTGAGGACCCCGGTCTCTTGCTGGCTGTCAGCAGGGCTGCTCTCGATGACATCTGGAGGCCATGTATATGTCTTTGCCACGTGACCCCTCATGGGTCCACTCACATGACACCTTAGCAGGAAAATCTGACTCCATTCTAATTTAGGTAATCCATAAGAAAAACTGAGATAATCATAAGGAAAACTCCCCACTTGACCTTTGTGATACTCCTGGATCAATGGAGACCACCCACCTTCAGTGGTAATGAACTGCTCCCCCCTCTCCGCTCTGGTGGTGTGTCTGAGGAGGCCTATGAGAGATATAGGACTTCCATGACCATCCATCATACTGTGGACTGAACTGTGTTCCTCCGAATTCTCAAGTTGAGCCCTAACCTCCAAATTCGACTGTATTTGGAAATAGGGCCTAAAAGGAGATAATTAAAGTTAAATGAGGTCATAAGGGTGGGGCCCTGCTATGATATAATTAGTGTCCTTATAAGAAGGGACCCAGAGAAGGCTCTTTACCTCTCTCTATCTCTGTCTCTTTCTCTCTCCCCTCTCCACCCTCCCTCTGCCATGTGAGGACACAGCAAGAAGGCGGTCGTCTGCAAAACAGGAAGAGAGCTCTCGCCAGGAACCAAACCCTGGCAAATCTTGAACTTGGATTTCTAGCCTCCAGAACAGCGAGCTGATTAATTCCTGTTGTGTAAGCCACTCCATCTATGGTATTTTATGATGGCAGCCCAACCCGACTGAGACACATCAGTAACAAGGCCACACAACGGGGTGGTATAGAATGACAGCTGACACACACAGTACGGGTGACTCAAATACGGTATGGTGGGCCAGATACAAAAGAGTATACCCATCGTATGGTTCCATTTATATGAAAGTCTCTCCCTCATCCAAGATTCTGTCCTTAGGAATTTCATAGTGATTTCCCTCATTGTGTGCTCACAGGATTGCAGCCTTCTACCCTTTCATATCACACACTGGTAACAAGTGTAACATGGCAGCCAAAGTTCTAATCTCCATGATCTAAACAGTAAAGAAGCATAAAATGTTACACAATTAATTAATATTTTATCTCCAGAAAAACCACTGCTTCTTCATACTGTACCAATGAAGGTGAGTCACTGGAAAAAAAAAACTTACTTATCCAAGGGAAAATAATGGAAAATAATATTCCTTAATAAGACAAATATAACAATTTATCTGTAAATTGTTATGCTCATGAATATGCATACACATATGTGCTGCAGTTACTATACTCGAAACGGATTTGGAACTTAATAAAGTTTACATTGGAGTTATGAATAAATTTCTAAGTAAGAATTATTAATCAACCCTAGTAAAAGAGAAAGATTCTCCTGCTGCAAAATGTAAATGTAATAGCAGAAGTTCCAGTTGCCTGTAAAGGTGGGTTTGCGTATGAGAATGGGCTTTGGCTGTGAAGTTGAGCAAACATATACGACCCAACATTTTCATTCCCGGGTATTTACCCAAATGAAATACATACTGTGTGAAAGGATGTGCTTCTGCAGAAGGACCATTCAAGACGCACGTAGGGACAGAGAGAGAGGAGAGTGGTAAATGCTTGCATAAATAAAACAATCACCTTTCTGTATACTTATATGCTTTGTGTGGACTTTTAAAAATAAAATCTGACAATTTTGTCTTTTAACCTGAGCATCTAGTTCATTTATATTTCACCTAACAATCAGCAATATTGGGTTTTGGTTTGTTCTGCCCACTTTCTGTAGCTTATAGCCACTTAGCAGATCCTAGCTCAATGGACGGAACTAACGCAGCTGAGATCCAGTGGCTCCCCTTTTAATAAGGCCATTCTCTTGACCAGGAAATTCCCACTGTTACAGAGCCACGTCGGTGTCCCCTGCCTCCTTCCATAAACATGTAGAATAGCATAGCACAAGGGTCCTTCTGCTGGAGCTCTGCCCCTCGAGCTTGCCTCTCCAGGGAACAGAGAAACGAAGGCCTGGGTGGTATTTCAGCTGCTCTGTGCCTCCCACTTGCACATCTATGTTCTGTCTTGCTAGTGGGACATGCGTGTGGGCCTCTCTGCCCAGCATCTTTCTTACCTTGTTTTGGACTGATTACTTCTTACTTCTTTTTGGCTCTCTATTGATTTGGCAAGCACTCTCTATTATTTTAATGATTACTTTATTATTATTTTTTTTAATCATCACCGAGGGTATTTTTTTCCCATTGCTTTTCAGGAAAAGTTGAAGGGAGAGAGAGAGAGAGAGAAACATTGATATGAGGGAGACACATCGATTGGTTGCCTCCCGCACACACCTGAACCCCAACAGGGGCCAGGGATCGAGCCTGCAACCAAAGTACATGCCCTTGGCCAGACCAGATTTGAACTTCGGATCCTTCAGTCTGCAGGACGATGCTCTAACCACTGAGCAAACTGGCCAGGGCTTGGTAATTACTTTAGAAATTACGACATGTGGAATTAACATATCAATATCTAAAGTTAATCGATACCTTTACTCTCTTGAGTGAAGACAAAAACAGACAGACAAGCAAAACAATGCTTGAACCCAATTCCTTCCACAGCTACCAAATTAATATATTTTTTGTAGTGTGCATCTTAATTAAATATCTTCTTAAAAAATCCCTACACAGCATTATTATTGTTTATGCAATCAGTGATTGTTTTACTTATGCAAGTATTTACCATTCTCTTCTCTCTCTGTTTTTTATGTTTGACTTTTCCATTTCCACTGTGCTGTTGGCTCCACCAATTGCCCACTGTATTGACAGCTTGGGGCTTGTTTTGATATGTATTAGTCAGATATTAAGCATCATCTGAATTCTGGTTAATGATGGAGAAACTGAGAGAAAAAAATCTAAGTGGATCTAAAAAGACGTTTTGGATTTAATTATGCTGTTTTGTTGAGATCTGTTGAAATCTGAATTAAAGCCTATATTGAAGGATGGAGCTCTGTTGTTTTTTTTTCCAAAGTCAGGACATTAATCATATAATTGGTAAGTGGACTTTAAAAAATACTCTGGGGTTGGGGTTTTAAAAAGCCTTCTGATGAACATAGAAACAAAGAAAAGTAAAGTGAGGAAAGAGGGTCAGGTCCCAAGGTGAGACCTGACATTTTGGGGGAGAGGTGAGATTGTTGTTAACCCTCTAAGCAGGCATTGGGTGGCCAGGAGGGGTCTCTGAAGGCAAGTCTTGACAATTTTGAAAGTAATCCTGGAATTTGCAATAGAATAAGGTTCATAATGGGAAGCCAACTTCCCTCCTGCTCTGTTTCTCACACCTGAGGGATATTCATTTAAACATAAATGGCAATAGGATAATTATTATTTAATTTTTAATGATTTTCTTACAGTGATTTGGGCTGATAAATAGCTTGTATATTTTAAAAAATTATCTCTCCCTCCTTCTAAAGTTATGCTATTATGATTAGAAAATACACAAGTTGAATCAGGGGCAGGACTCAATATGCAACCAGATTCAACCACTGAATAGATGGGTTGACAAATGAGGACACTGTTACCAGTTTAATCCCCATATGGGCCAATTAGTTTCACATAGAGAAGAACTCTGTTCCAAAGCCACAGCTTGCACCATTAACCCCAGTCAGCCGTCTTCAAATCGTGTGTCATTGATCACAAGAGGCCCAGGTATGAGCGTCGATGGCTCAGAGCAAACCCATCGTCACCTCTGAGAGCAGAGCCATTTTGTCATCTCATACATTCATCACTTCACAGATGACAAGGAATGTTACAGTGGGGTGGAGGCGTTGAAGGAAGGCCTCTGTGTTCCCCCATTTCCTGCCCCCTGTAATTTTATTATAAAAGGTGAAAAATTGCCTGGCCAGAGTGGCTCAGTTGGTTGAGTGTCATCCTGTGCACTGAAAGGTTGCTGGTTTGATTCTGGTCCGTGCACACCCAGGTTGTGGGTTCAATCCCCGGTTGGGGCACCAACGGAAGGCAGCCGATTGATGTTTCTCTCTCACATCTCTCTCGCTCGCTCTCTCCTTTCCTCTCTCTAAGCATGTTAGGATTAAAAAAAAAACATTAAAAAAAAAAACAAGATGAAAAATTACAATTGCATGGCTTCTATGTTTTTTTTTCCAAGAAATCTGGATGTTTTAGAGAAAACTGATAAAAAGTATTATTGATAAGCAAAATGACTGGCAAGCAACAAAGAAATTATGGATTTACTTCATTAATACTTAATAGTACCTTAGAAACCTGAACATTGACCCAAACATATGCGAAAAAGCCAAAATACATGCTTTCCAGCTCTTGAAACCTTATTACTTCTGGTTAGTTTGTGAAATAGTAAAAACAAACATCAGAAGTGGAATTATATTAAATGTGAAATCTGCAAAATATGACACCTCAAACATTCAATGGGTCTAACCTAATTTGTCTTAATCTTGTTATTATCAAAACAAGAGAAATCTTACCTAGTTTCTTGCTGTGGAAAAGTTTCAGAGCCATCCCTAACTTGGGACTAAGCCTGAAAATTCTCTCAAGGGGTAATTTGGGGTAAAATGAAGTAAAATTGAAGTAATTTAAAAATAAGCATTAATAAAAACAGTGTCATCCTTCCCATCACTTCTGGAACCCTATAATAGCTGTTTTGATACGTGGATCCATTTAGCATACTTATCAGTTGGTAATAAAATGTAATTAAGTTAATGGTAAAACTGATTTTAGCAAAGAGCTGATGTAGTTCTTTGTAACAGAGCCAACACTCTTGGTTCTTTACAAATCTTTTGAATTAAGGCCACGATTTGAAGGAGAGGGAACAATGATTTAAATCGAATGCCTGGGAACTTGGGTAAATTCCCTCCGTGACTCACTTCTTCTCTGGGGCAGGAACTTTGCATATGAGACTAGAGCTCATGAAGATTTGCTAAATGTTGGAGCCATTATGGTTTTCTTTTCTTTTTTAATATATCTTTATGGATTTCAGAGAGAGGAAAGGAGAGGAAGAGAGAGAGAGATAGAAACATCAATGATGAGAGCAGGCCTCTTTGGCATTCAGGGAGCAGACTTGTCCCCTAAACAGAGGGATCCCAGAATGGGCTAAGTGCCCAGTTACCTCCCCCCAAAGCCCCCAGTCAGATGCATCCCTGGGGGGGAGGGAGTACAGGGTGGGAACGGTCAGGGGTGTAATTTTAATCCACATGGAAACAAGAGAGCAGGAAAAAAGGAGATTGTTGCCCACCACAGAGCTGTTCATTCATGAAACGCCGATTTTCCCAGGCACGCTGGCAGTTGTTTTTTTCTCAGATGGGGTTCCCAGTGACACTGACCCTGGGATGGATTTTGTCTTGCAGGAAGTTTTGCAGGGAGAACTCTCAGGATAAATGCTCTGTGATCTTTTCTGAGGCGACGATCTCCTGATTCTCTAAATGGCAGGGGAGAGCTAGGGGACTCAGAAACCAGAAAACAATGGTCCATGCTTCAAAGTAGCGGCCTGCGACCCGTAAGTAAAGTGCCAGCACAGAGCTTAGCTCATGGTAGTTTGCAACAAATACCAGTTTCTACTCCCATCACTCATTCCGCCTGCTCCTCAACTGGCTATTTTCTCCTTAACTCAGTTCACCGAGGCTTTCAAGCCCATTACACCATGAGATGACTTCCACAGAAGTAACCAATGACTCCCCAGTTGTAAAACTGAGTAGGGACTTACCAGGTTTTCTCCTTTGTTGGCCTTCCTCTGTGGTATGTCCATTGATGACTATATCCCCCTTTGGCAAAATTCACTCTTATCTTGGTTTTATAACTTCTGGTTTCTCTTCTTACTCATCTGGCTATTTTTCCATCTCCTTCTGCCCTCAAGTGTGAGTGTTTTCCAAGGTTCTTTCACCAGCCCTCTGCCCACCATCTGATGACTCAGTCCTGATGACTCTACATGGCAAGTTACTCTGAGAGTTCTCCCTTCTCCACTGCTTTTGCATAATTGTAGACTCTGTCTCTTCTCATAATTACTCTTCAAGCCCAGCCCAGATGTCTTCACGTCGCTGAAACCTTCCCTGCACCCGTGTTCTTTACTTGGTGGCCCCGATGCTACTCTCGCTTGCCTCACCTTGTGTTCCTTTCACTTCCCCGGATGTTTGCTACCTGCTCAACTTCTGCCCTCGTTTAAAAGCTCAACTAAAATGTCCTTAACCTCTCTTTAGGTTGACCCAACTTAGCCCTTTCTATGCCACTGTTAATTGTTGTCATGGTGTGTTCTCTTCTGGGTTCCTTTATACACATTTCTACTACTACACCTGTTTCTATTATAGTCACTTATCCGTGTTGGTCTCCCAACAGAACATCTTGAAAGTAGACACTGGGTTGGACTCATATCTGTCTCTAGATCTTTGTCTGTCTAGAGAGTCAGCAAGTGTTTATGGAATTAAGTTGACGTGATTGTTAAAATGTGAACTGCATGACCTGAGGTATAAAACAATTTATCAGAGCTGATGATAGAATTAGGCAAATATGCAAGAAATTTTATGAAACCGTCACTAGAGATTTCGGAAAAAGAGGTTGTGATAACCCACCATTAAGGAGAAAGTACATGGATAGTAACAAGTTGGGGACTTTGTGCCATTTCCCTCACTCCTTATGTTGTCCCTTATGAATCATCTAAAGAAGCTTCTGCTCATCAATAAGATTTATAGATGTCATGTACCTCGAGGACTTTCTCAGATATTTGGAAGAAGTCATGTATAAGGAAGTAACTTTTCGGAAAAGGAGGGACATGTGTTTAGTAAATTGCTCTTTTCTGACTTGTATACTCAAGGCTCACAACAGCACACCGAATGGAGCAAGATAAAGCTAAGGAGTTTAAACTAGACACCAAACTCCATTCATTTTCTGAAATGTTTTATACTTTGATATAGAACAAAGGAAGGAACCCCTCTTTGGTAATCACAGACGTGAAAGGAAAATCAAGGCAGTCTTCCATCAAAAAAAGAAATTCCTTCTGATTTGAGGTTCAGCCCTGCACCCAGGGATTTTCGTGGCTCATGGTAACCTTTGTCCAAGCGACTAGCTTAGTCCAAATTGTACTTCCATATTTTAATTTTTGACTTGTGGCACATTTATATACCATATGGCCTTTTGAGATAAAATTACATAGTGTTTGATTTTACATGTTTTAAGGAGAAATTTTGAAAAATGAACCAAGGGCGAGAGTCTAAATATTTAATACCATTAATGTAGGTAACAATGTATGAAAAAGGCAATTTGTTGTCACATAGTTGTCAAGCAGAAATGCAAACAAATGTAGAGAATATACTCTTTTAATTAATTTTGTGTCTTCAACACCTGTTAACTTTAATATATTTTTTCACTAATCGCTGACCATTTATTTCATACATGTGAGGACACATCCACATAACAAATAGTACTTGTACCGCAGAGAGAATATGCTTCTTAGTAGGAATTCAACACTGAAGTTTCAACTGAGACCCCCCCAATACAAAGACTATGAAAGTTCACGTTAGGTTATTTGAAGGTATTACGAAGGAGATCGTTCAAAGCCTATTATTCTCTGACTCAAATGCTCTCATTCGCCTCAAGAATATAAGATAGAGGAGATCTGTGAAGGGATTATACCGAGGGAAGTTGGGCTCATCACCTCCCATGGGAGGAAGGGAAAGGATGCATCTTCAGCTCATGCCAGAGGGCTTCCATGGGCCCATGTGGGAGCTTGGGATGTGTTCCCTATAATGAGGGGATTCTTTGGAAACTGGGGAACAGGCTGCCCGATGGCTTCTATGGCAGAACCAATAGGGAGAGAGTGGCTTGGAGGGCAAAGAATGTGTGAGTGTTGTCCATGGCCAGATAAAGTCCCATGGGGGGGAGAGAGCGGGACTGGAGCCGTCTGAGTCCTGCCTGGGAGACCTTCTGCCAGAGGGTGAGAGGACTCCCAATAGGGTTGGGGGGTGATCAGGAGCAGGGAGCTGAAGGAAAAGGTGCATTACCCATGTCACAGGGTGTTGACATTTCACAAAGAGCCAGATATTCCTCCAGCAGAATGAGTTCCTTTGGGAACAACAAAGAATTGGAATTCAGGGCATGTGGTCTAAGGATGGGCCACGTGCAAGTGGAGACAGAGAGGAGACAAATGCTCTTTTATGGACTTGGGTGGGGCTCCTGTGACCAGGAGTCTATTGGGGGAAACTGAAAGTTCAAAGTAGAATGACTTTTCATTGGCTTAGTAGGGCAGCATCTCACTGGCAGACCTGCTACTGGGAAAGGTGGAATCTTTTCTTCCTCCTGCTGAGGTTGCAATGTAGCGTCCCTTCCTATTGGAGATGCAGGGGACACCTCTGGAGACGCCTCAGAGTTCTCTCTTCTGGCTCTCACTCCACCTTAAATGAGATTTCTGTTTATTAATTTCCACGAGGGGCTGCAGTTAGAGGAGCCCAGAAGCAGGTCTGCGAAGGGGCCCTGGAGCACCAGCCTCAAGCACATCACAGCAGCTTTGGGGGGGAGGGGACCCATGTGCACCTATGCACGCCCCTGCACAGGCCATCTTTTTTTTTTTTTTTAAATATATCTTTATTGACTTCAGAGAGAGGAAAGGAGAGGAAAAGAGAGAGACAGAAACATCAATGATGAGAGTCATTGATCGGCTGCCTCCTGCAGGCCCCCCACTGGGGATCAAGCCCGAAACCCGGGCACGTGCCCTGCCCCTAATCAAATCGGTGACCTCTTGGTTCCTGGGTCGACACTCAACAGCTGGGCTATCGTGGGGTTTTTAAAAAGTCAGGTGTAGATGTGAAACTTTCCAGTTGATTCTGAAAGTACCTTCATTAGCAGAAGCGATTGTGTTTCAAAATGGATGGGGACACTTTCCGTAACACAACTGGATTTACATGAGCTAACTGGAAAAAAAAAAGCTGAGGTAATGGCCTAGAGGAGGGTTGGAAATTGACTGTCATTATGTCACTGCGAGCTGTTGCGTTGAATAGTTCAGGCCCCGCAGAGCAGATTCGGAAAGAGCCAGGAATGCACACCACCCAGGGAGTTAAACTTAGAGCCTAGCCTGAGGCTTTGGGATCCCGATAGGTACGTACAGTTTTGTCACATACCTTGATTGTCTCACACAGCCAGGAGTGAAGATTATGTCTGCTGTTGCTTTGGAATTAGAACATGAGTGTTAGCCCTGGCCGGTGTGGTTCAGTGGTTAGAGAGTCAGCCTGTGGACTGGAGGGTCTCGGGTTCGATTCCAGCCAAGGGCAGGTACCTCGGTTGCAGGCTTGATCCCTGGCCCAGGTTGGGGCTTGTGCGGGTGGCAACCAACTGATGTGTCTCTCTTACATCAATGTTTCTCTCTCTCTCTCTCTCCCCCACTCTCTGAAAAACAATGGAAAAAATATCCTTGGGTGATTAAAACACACACCCCACACATGGATTCTAGCTCGATGCCCCACAAGCAGTTATTGTGGTCACTTTCTGTGACCCAAGAGTCCTAAAATACTAAATGTAATGCCCAGAGATTGCTTAATTGCTAACAGACTGAGCGGTGTGTGTGAGAGAGAGAGAGAGGAGGGGGGAGAGAGACAATATGAATGAAAATATTTTCATTCATACTCTAGTAACGTAGTGGGGAGGGGTTCTGACAATGCAATGAAAGGGAAGTTTCCAGAGGGCTTCAGGTGTCCCGTTTTAGATCAGTGGCAGACCTGTTCCCCAGGCTTTCTCGTGCGTTACTGATACAGACATTTGACCTGCACCTTAAGAAAGCAACTGTGAAAAAGAGGAAAAGACAATTAGTACACAAAGCTATTGCAACGGACTCCTCTGCTGCTTCTGATTTAAACTATGCTCTTTTGGAAATTGCTCTATTAATCATGTAGGATATTCACTAATTACAGCTGTAGGCTTAACATGGTTATTTCAGAAATCAACTGGCAGAGACTGGCTGGCTGTACATCAAACCTATTTCTTTTTCTTCCTGGGCAAGAGTCCATCCACTTCATGGGCCTGCCTTGTAGTTAGGTGACTTGGGAGAGTTCTAGCAGGTGGACCATCAATGGAAGCGAGGTACATAAAGCCTTCCTTGAATGATTCTCCGTGCCTTCCCCCTTTCTGCCAGCTTGATGTGCTTTTGGGTTGAACACATCAGAGCTCTAATGGGAAAGAAACTTGGGCCCCATACAAATAAATGCTCCCGGGAGACTTGTGTGCCATTCAGAGCTTTGCGGGGATGAGAAATATACTCCTGTAATTATGTGCCAGGAGAGGTTTTGCATTTATTTGTTGTAGCAGCTAGTGTTATGTTAATGAATATATTCACATTTATGGTACAGGAATTTTAGCTTGCTGACCCCTCAGTATGTTTTAGATACTATTGAATGTTGCATCAAATTTAATTCTCTCAATGGGCTGTTGAAGTAGTTGTAACTGTCATTTCACAAACGAGGGAAGTAAGGCTCAGAAAAGTTAAGCAACTTGCCTGAGACAAATTCTGTTGAGACAGGATTTGAACTCAGGTCTGCAAGTCTCTGAAGTATGCTCCTGACCTTCCCAATGAGCCACCAGAGGGGAAAGTACTATACAAACTGCACAGAGAGCTCAGCTAGAGATACCTGCCCATTTGTTCGTTCGTTCACTCATTCATTAGCTTATTCAACAAACACTTATTCTGTGCCAAGTCCTAGACACGGGAGATAGGACTCCCTTTTTAATGACACAGAAGCAGTAACTTAATTTTTGTTCTCTGATGACCTGAAATTCTAAATGTACCTTCTAGTTTAGGTTACTCCCGACAAATGGTGGAAATACTCAGAAATGAGCTCTCAACTTCTAATTTATTCATTTCTAGTCAAAAAGAGTGAATACTTTGCTTAAGATGCATAAATTATTACTACCGAGAGATGTTAGCCTTATGAATATCTGGCTTAATAAAGAAGCAGGGCTTTTTCTCTGAAATTGAGGAGGGACGTTCTCATGGCTGAACACGCTCCTGTTCCCCATATTATTAGGGTGTGAGGACAGTGAAGAGGGGAGAGGGCCAGCATACATTCTGTATGGGGTGCCATCATATCACAACTGGCAGATTCGGCCAAACTCATGATGGCACAGCCTGGGAGAAAGAACGATGTTATTTAAATAAATAATAGTTCTGCCCTGGCCAGTGTGGCTCAGTTGGTCAGAGCATCCTTGTACACCAAGGGGTTGGGGTTCGATTACTGGTTAGGGCACATACCCAGGTTGTGGGTACGATCCCTGGTCAGGGCATGTGTGGGAGGCAACTGACCGATGTTTCTTTCTCTCTCCCTCCCCTTAAGATCAATAAAAAAATAAAACATAGTTCTATAATAAATAATAACTCTATTATAAGAGCTAACATGCTTTTATTATAGAAATTTATGAAACTACTACAGTATAAGAGCAAAGTAGAGCAGAAATAAAAGTTTACCATTTTTCAAATACTCTGCATGGAGCCTGGAGTACACAATTCATTGTAGTTTACGTAATATTTCATTTTAGGGTTTAATCCAGTGAAGATTTAATACAACCTTATTAGACTAGGAGAAGTATTTTCAGGCTGTATGGCTCATAAGACAACTTCGGTTTTAACAAATACATTGAGGTTAAAACTGTAAACAAATGAAAATTGCAATTGATACGAGATCTAGTAATTCAGAGTACTACAACTCTCAAAGTTAAAAAGATTTTAAAGAACTTTACAGAGCCCCACCCCATTCTTTTTTTTTTTTTTTTTTTTTTTAGCTAGCGCTGGTGTCATAAAGAACCATCTTCTTTAAAATAATAAGTGGGTTGGGTTACTGTAGAATAAAAATCTGACCCCTTTTTTTTTTTTTTTTATGATTTACAGCAAGAAATCTGTAAGGGAATCATTTTGCCAATAGGGACTTTTAGAGGCCTGATAATTATGGGAATAAATTATGTATATTTCATACACAGATAAACTGAATAAATTAGGACACAGTCTTTTACTTTTCAGTTTACTTATCAGTTTCTGATGTGCTGGGACAGATGGGAAAGGGAAGAAAGCAGCAACTGAGGACTCTTCTCTTGGGTAAACTGTGTATCTTAAAAAGGCAAATTTTGTTCTAGGATGGCCGGGAGAAAACTGATTTCCAAAACCCCCGTTTCTTTCTTGCCAGGCCTCATTCTCCTGCCCACACTCGCAATAGGTGTGCATTTCCTAAAAGATGTGGACACTGACGTATAAACACAACTCGCTATGTCACTGCCAGAGGAGGGCCCGCGGGTCAGGAGGAGAAACCCTCCTGCAGACAGAAGCCAAAAGCGCCCACAGGCCCCGGCCTGGGGGACACCAGCCCTGCGGCGGGATAACCCGGGTTTCCCCCAAAGTGTGTTCCAGGACCCACAATCCACGCTGTGGGGAAAACTTCTGCAACTTTGCGGAGTGCGATGCGCGGCAAACCGTGGCCGTGTTGCAAAGGCAGGGTCTCCACGGCCAGCGCAGTCCCGGGAGCCAGGAGCTGCAGAGCGCGCGGCGCCCCCGCGGACGCGGCGCAGCGCGGCTGCCCGGCGCGGGGGAAACCAGCGTCCCCGCGCGCGGCGTAAGGCTGCGGGGCGAGGGTCCCGCTGCCACCTGTGCCCCGCGCGCCGCTCTGACCGCCGGCGGGAAGCGCTGCGGCGGCTCCGGGGACGCGTTTGGGCTGCGCGGGCGGGCGGGGCTCCGAGGAGCGGTGCCAGTTTCGGGGCTGCCCCGCTCGGTGCACAGGGGTGGGGTCCCTGCCCGCCGGCTCGGGGCTCCGGGTGTCAGCCTCGCACGCGCCCCTCCCCCCCGCCCCGATCTCCCCGGGAGGCGTGGGGCGCGCGTGGAGGTGCCGGGCGGCCGTGCGCGCGGGAGGCGGCGGGGCCTCTCCGGGAAGCGGGGCTCCGCGCCCAGCCCCGGGCCACGCGGGCGCGGGGGAAGCCGGCCCTTCCCGCCCGGGAACCGCAGCCCCGCTCGGGCCCCGCGGGCTGGGGGGGATGTTCTCGCGAGAGGAGCGGGGGCGCGGGGCGCCGCGGGCTCGGGGGCGCGGGGAAGCCCGAGGACGAGGGCCCTGCAGGGAGGGGAGCGGAGGCGGCGGGCAGGCCGGGGACGCGGGGAAGCCGCTCCCGCCGGGCGCCGGGAGCCAGCCCCTGACGTCAGGAGTTTTCCTCAAAGTCAACAACAAGCCCCGCGGCGGCGGCGGGGAGCGACCGGCGGCCCCGCGAGGGAGGAAGGGGGGCGGGGCGGCGGCGGCGGCGGGGTCCCTCCGGCGGGGCGCGGCCCGGGGACGAGGCCGCAGCCCCCCGACCCGCGCCGGGCGCGCCCGGGGCCCGCCGCCGCCGCCTCCGCCCCGCGAGCCCGGCCCCCGCCCGAGCGGGCTTTCTGGTGATGAATTGAATTTGTAGCCGGGCTCCGATTCCCATGTAGTCTCCGCCTCCTCCGCCCCCGCCCGCGCCCGCGCCGCCGCCGCCTCCCGCGCCAGCTCGCGGCCCGGCCCGGCCGGCTCCCTCCCTCCCGCCCTGCAGCCCTTCGCCTGCCCTCGGCCGGCCGCTCCGGGCTCCAGGGGGGCCAGAGGCTCTGCGGGGTGGGGGGAGGACAGGAGGGGAGGAGGAGGGAGGGGGGACCCCCGAGTCGCCCCCTCTCCTCCCCCCGCCCCCCCGGCTCCATCCTCCGCCGCCGCCCGAGCAGCTGCGGGGCCGCCGCCGCCGCCTTTGCAGGTAACAGCCGCCGCCCCCGCCCGCGCCCCCTCCCCGCCTCGCCGCCGCGCCCCCCGGGCCCGGCCCGCGCCTCCCTCCCGGCCTCCCCGGGGCGGGGGGCGGCGGCGGGGCGGGGGGCGGGGGCGCCTGGGCTGTCACCGCGCCGGGGGCGTGGGCGGGGGCTGGGTCAGCGGAGGCTCTGGGTGTGGGCGCGGGCGCGGAGGCCGGGGATGCCCGGCGCGGGGGACACGGGCACCCCCTCGCTTTCCGGGGGAAGCCGGGGGGCGGCGGCGCGCGGGGGGCCGGGGCCGGGTGTCCCCGGCCTAGCGGGACCGTGCGCGTCTGGGCAGCCGGGGCCCTGGCGCCGCCGGGCGCGCGGCGCGGGGAGGGGGCGCGGGCTCGGACCCGGCGGCGGCTCGGTTATGTAACGCGCGGGCGCCCGCCGCGGTGTTCGGGTGTTTGGGTGGGTGGGTGGGGGGCGGGGGCCCGCCGGCTCCCGCGCCGGGGCCGCCGCGCGCGTGGGTGGGGTGAGGGCGAGGATGCGCCGGCGTCCCCGGGGTCCCCTTCCTCCTCCCCCGGCCGGCGGCGGGCGCGCGGGGAAGGCGGCGCGGGGGGCGGGGGAGGGTACCGCGCCCGGCTGCGTTTCTAATCGTAGTGGGTTTTGATCCGCCGGGGAGCCGCGTGCTAAGAATAGAAACGCGCGGAAGATGCCGGGCTGGCGGCCCCGGTGCTGCCGTCGCTGCGGGCGGCGGCCCGGCTGCAAGTAAACAAACCGGCCCTTCCCCGGCCCCTGCGCAGCGGCGCATCGGCCATGATGCCCGCCCGGCCCTTCGGGGCCCCCGGGGGAGCCTAGCCGGCGGCTGTGCTCGCCCCGACTCCCAGGCGGGGTCACCCCTTGTTTGGGATTTCCCAGGAATCTACCCGTCGGCCAGATGGGCTCTGTCTAGGGCCGGGTTTCCAAGACCCATGTTCACTGTTGATCTGAAAGCGGAGGCAGCGCTTAGCCATAGGTCAAGGGTAGGATGCTCACGTGTCTCCCATCAAAATAAGGCTGCGAAAAATCACAGCAGCTCGTTCCCCCCGCGTGGCGATGAGCTGGAAGCCCAGGAGTTTGTCATTCAGAACGTCTCCAAAGAGAAACTGAGCGGTGGGCCCTGGGTGGCTGCTGGTTCATGGCTGGTGTTCATACCGTGGTCACGCTTCCCACGGTCACCCTGAAGCCAGAGGGTATGACATTCTGCAGTTAGGACATTGCCACCTGCCTCAGGTCATCAGTCCAGATGTGTGCGCTCCATATTTTGGAAAAGCCTGGTCATACACCTTTCAGTACACTATGTAAATCATTAGACAACCACTGGGTTGTTTTTTATTTTTTGGTGGAAACTCATTAAAGTAGATTATACATTGTTAGGAAATAGGTGAAAAACGCCAAAGGTGGAAGAGTCCAATAAAGATGGTTTAGGAAACTCTGTCTGCAGAACTTGAGTGTCATTGCAAAATATGTCTAAAGGCATATGAATGTTCCAGGAGGTGGTTGTCTAATACACACACACAGAACACACACTCTCACATATATTTAGGACGTGGTTGTCTAAAACATGAAAATACTTATTAAAAGACTTATTCATAAATTCCTAGTTTTCTAAGGTATATGATTAAATGCACAATTATTTGCATATATAGTTACTCATATAGAAAATAACAGTAATACATACTAATACAGCACAGGAATTAGCTGTTTCATGCATTACAACTGGAAATCTACTTTTGCCCCACCCTGTACATAATCAGGACTGTAGGGTTTCTTTCTTTTGACAATATGTAATCTTGACTCTGAAAGTTTACCAAGGAGATTGTATTGAAGATCTGCTTTTGGTTTTTCTCACTAGGGTTGACCCCGGTATCTTTGATTGGCTTGAGCTTCTTTGTAAAGTGAGGGAAATGCATATATCACATGAATGAGACAACATCGGAACTGAGATGAATGTAGGTTTTCATTTCAGCTGTGTATTTTACTGTGTATTTGCGGTAGCATGTTTGCTTACAGTGTAAAAAAAAAATCTAAATTCTGCAAAATAACTTACGAAACTATTAATTGTTGTCATTTTGTCCCATACACTGAGTCTTTTCATGATTTAGTGACTTAGTTTTCAAATTAAAGTTGATATTGACTTAGTTTAAGTTCTGTATGTCAGAGTACTTTAGGGTTCTGCTTTGGACTTTTACAATGTTCATGTAAGTTTATGACTAAAATATTTTAAATAAGATTTCATTCAACAAACATGATAGCAGCTGGTTTGATTAAAAACTTTTCTCATTTATATTTTATTCAGGAGATCACTACTGTTAGAAAGAGAATTTGTTTCCAGGTCACTGCAAATCCAAACATATTTTGGTTATCTTGGGACTTTGCATAGAGTCATGCAAAGTAGGGATCTAAGATTTTCAACTTTAGCTTTTGATTTAAACATGTGAGAGGTTTTCTTACAGAAATTCAATGGAAATTTCCAACTCTTTGGGTTTCTTTAAAAAGAGGAACCTATTTTACAAATTGATTTTGTGGAAGTTTAGAGTTTACTTAAACTTTGCATATCTGCCAAAGCGTAGCTACACTCTTTCTGTTGTTATACCTTTTGGTTCAAGAGTTCACCCTTGGGAAGATAAAGCAATCATTGTTAACAAGGTGTTAATTGGATTTTTAGTGTGATTTGATAGGATCTTGTCTTTAGAGTGAGATTAAGTGTCAAGTATTAGAAAATATTTCATTTGAAACCATTTAAATTTGAATAACAACATGAGAGACAGAAAAAGAAGCCATTTCATTTTGTTTGGACAAAAAAAAGTCCAAAGCAGAACCCTAAAGTACTCTGACATACAACTTAAACTAAGTCAATATCAACTTTAAGTTGAAAAGTAATTCACTAAATCATGGAAAGGCTAAGTCTATGGGACTAAATCTTGTAATTTGACTTGCATTTTTAACTTTCTTAAATTAATAGAAAAATTAATGCACATGGTTAATTTTTATAGATTTGTGTTAGAATATTTAAATTATTTAAAGTTATTTAAAATTATTTAGAATTGTTCTGTCCAGGTGTCAGAGTTGGCAGCAGTATTGAAATTCTGCTTCCTACAGCATGTGCTGTTCTGTAGCCTACAAAGATAGCCCTGAATCACTTGATGTTAACTTAGTTATTTTATCATGGTCTTTCACGTGTGATGGAGCTAGATTCAGTGCAGAGTTAATGCTGGCCAGTGCCTGCTGAGCACTTGCCATGTGCCAGGCACTGCTACATGTCACCAACATGTATGTATACATTCATTTAATCTTCATGACAGCCCCTGCTACATTTTCGAAAGTGATTTTCACATGAGAAAACACTTATTCTGGCATTACAAAAATCCATTTCATTTTAACTTTCCTCATTCTGAAACTCTTTTAGTGTTTTTACTTAATTCTTTCTACCTTTTAGAGTTCACAGCAACAGTGCTGAATTTCGATAACTTAGTATAAATAGTTTTCCCAGAAATCAAGCTGATGTAGTAAAAACAAAAGTAAAATATATTGACTGACCCATAACACCCTTTTTCATTTCAGTTATTTCAGACGCTGAATTAAATGCCTCAAATGTTTACATATTTCCTTGTAGCATCAGCCTTTCAGTGTATTAGATGTAAATATATTTCCTTCAAATAGTAGTTGATGGAGAAATTAATATGTGCTTATGACCTGTGGATTTGCTTGTCAGTTTTTTTTGTTTTCAGTACTCTTCATATTTCTTGCCAACTGCAGATATTTTACACATCTAAATAGGTATATTTTCCTAATATTCAGGGGGAAAGTCAAAAGATTTACTAGAAGAGATCACTAGAAAACTTCCAGATAAGAATTTCTGTCCCCTGAATTAAGATATCCTCTGACTATATTCATGGGGCTGAAGATGGGAGGGGAGGAAGATGGTCTTTTTCAGTATTGGAGTTGAGTTCAAGTTTTGTCTTAGTGGAGCTGATGTTTGAATGTTTTATCTTCCCAAGTATCTTAGACTTTTGTGGACAGGAACCATGTGCGATCACAATATTGTTAGCTCAGATGTTGTTTATAAATGGAGCAAGAGAGTAGATTTGAACTTGAGAAATCATAAATATTAGCTCTGGAAGAGCTGTAGAGCTATTTGGAATTAGGCTAATGCTCTCTCTCTATTTTTACGGCTAAGGAAATAGAGGCAAAGAGAATTCGGGGACCTTAGCACCCCTCGGGGTGGGACAGAGTTGGAAATGTGGGGACCCAAGTGTTTTGGCCTGTCCAGTGCTCTCCCTACTGTACCATACCTACATGCTGACTCATTTAAATTGGTGGGGAAATCTGCCAGTCTGATTCTTGACATTTAATAGACCATGTACCAATTTGCTGTTGTGTGTACGTGTGAATTTTCTTTTTCCATTTTATGATCAGGGAGGTCCCCAGGGCAGAGTTTAGAAGGATTTTACATGTGTGTTGGAAATCTATGGCCAACTGTGCAACCAGAATTCTCTTAGCAGCAACCCTCTACCTGCCTCTGTTGTTCTAGGTGCCTGCACATAGGGACAAGCCACAGTTTGCAAGAGAAATATAGGGGGAAATTGGTCAGTAGCTTGTCCCGTGTTCGAGGAGTCGGAGGGATCCAGTAGGCATGTTTCTCGTTGCACATTAGAATAGTAAGTATTCACTCAGCACAAGTTGGTTTTTATTTATTCTCACCTGAGGGTATGTTTACTGAATTGAGAGAGAGAGAGAGAGGGAGAAACATCAATGTGAGAGAGAATCATCGATCAGTTGCCTCCCACCCGTGCTCCAACCGGGGATCAAACCCGAAACCTAGGTATGTGCCCTGGTCGGGAATCGAACCCGCAACCCTTTTTGGTGTATGGGACGGTGCTCCAGCCAACTGAGCCACCCAGCTGGGGCACAGGTTCCTTTTTTATTTGACTAATGATGAACTGTGTTGGTTGAAGTGGTACTTAAATGCCCTAAGCAGGTGTAGGGAAGAGGGAGGAAGTGCCTTATGTTTTTGTGTGTACGTTTCAAAGTTTGTAAAGTGGGTTGTTAAGAACTGGCAGCATTGAAGAAGTGGCGTTTTGTGTGAAAGTCAGAAACTTGCCCAAGCTTATTCAAGTATTTGCCCATAGTGTAAAACTCAGCGAAGATATTTACAGCTAAAGACTCTTAAGAAAATCCACAAAGTGTATTACTGTACTCTAAAGAGAGGAAAGGTATTCGAAAGATATAATTTGTGTGGCTCACTTCCCTGTATGTTATGTTTTTAACAGGATTATAATTCTTGAAAGGGGCAGACTGGCTTGTAGAGTTATTTGAAGTGTAGAGCAAGTTGCCTTGAATTTCCCTTCCACTTCAGTATTTTTCCTTTCCCTCAAATCCTTTGAAAAGTTTTATACAGCCTTTTGCACTTATGGCATATATTAGTTCCACCTGTTCCTTGTACCTAGGTGAATACTGTAAAATTATATTATGGTTACCCTTGACCATCAGGTGTATTTCAAAGTAGCAACCTTCTGTTGTGTTTGAACATGAATTGTCCTCATTAATTCAGTGTGACCAGCCTATCTAAAGTATATAAAACATTGTGGCACAGAGCAAGTATACTCTACATAATATTAATCAGAGCCAAGTTTATAGTTTAGAAAAAGTTGTGTTGTAGAATTGTCCCATGGTTTTTAACTTAGAAAGTAACATAGGAAATTATTAATTTATGAATTTTGCTCTTATTTATAAGAAAGAATTGCTGAGGTGCCTTTTAACTTTGTCACCCTACTTTTAGTCTTCTGTTAAAATTTTATTTGTGATGCCACAGTTAAACAGGGGTTGGCGAAAGTAGGTTTACAGCTGTGAGCATGCGAAAGTTTATCTTTGTATTGTTATTTATTAATTATTGTCTTTTCCATACAAACAACTGTAAATCTACTTTTGCCAACCCATGCATTTACTTTCTAATTTATTTGAGAACATTGGGCTTTATTGGACTTATGAAGGATAGTTTGATACAGAAAAAAAATGTTGAGAACTATTCTCCAGTGTTGTAGGTATTTTTGAGAGTTCCTCTCATGCTGCTGGGGAGAAAGCACACCCACCTGATAGGAGCCTTGAGTTGCATGTGGTCACTCTTGTTTCCTGCCACTAACTTGTACCGGTAGCTGTGAGAAAGAAAATGATGTCATTATTGGTTGGTCACAGTTTGCCTCGGTTCAGAATTGTAGATGCAGTCAGTAGCTACCACATAGACTTGGTCTTAGAGGCAAATGAGGTAATATATGTGAAAGCACGTTGATAGCAAATTATTCAAGGCTTGGAAAAGTTTTTGAAATGCTTTATTTTGCTTGCCTCCCCGTATACTTAATACAGGCCTTGTCTCAGAGTAGACAATACATATTTATTAACTGAATAAACATATGTATATTAATTACATGTTTTCTTGAGTGAATGCTATTTTTACAAGATGTTTGACGAAGTTTAATTTTTGCTTAAAATTGGGTGGTCGTTATAAGTAAACAAGTATCTTAAATATAGCCTTGTAAGTATCATTAATGGAATATGCCATCCTTTCTCTCTTTTTCTTCCCATTATGGATAATTTTGGGTAGTGTTGATGCTTGATTTGTTTGGGAATTGAAACTCGAGCATCGCATCTCAACCAAAAAATGTCAAAAATGCTGAGAATGAAAGGGTAATTTTAATCTGTGATAGTTCTTACAATTAATGGGGGTCTGTAGGAAATGTACTTCAGTGAATAGGAATGAACACGTATTATAGTTTTAATTCTATGTAGGTGCTTCCATAAAGTCCAGGTTCAGGTTTGGTTTTAAGGAGGCTTAATACCATTCTCTTAGTTGACCTAGAATATTAGTTTGTGTAGTCTGTTCTTTATTAAGGCTGAATCTTCATTCCTTGTTTTATGCACTGATTTATTCCATATTTGTTGAGCATCTATTATGTGTCAGGCACTGTCAACTTGTTTTACTACTAATAATGCTACTGAATGAGGTAAAAGATGTGAAAATGTTTTTTAAATTATGAAATGACAATTTCAGTACAATTATCATCATCAAATTCTCAGATAGTCTGAACAAAAGTACCTTTATTGTAACCGCTTTGTGTAAATTCTAAATTGAATCTGCCAAGGATTTTGTGTGAAATTTTTTCTAAGAATGGGAAAAATTAGATTACTCAGCAATGAAATGTTTAATGAAGTAGGTTTAAAAGAAAAATAAACCCAATTTTGTCTGCTAAAGCTCATTGGATCGGATGAACTTCTAGAGAAGTTAGGACTGTTAGGGGGAGGTGAAGTTCACTGTACCTTCGGAAACAGGTTACATCCTTAAAATCTAGCAAACTCATCAACTTGCAGATCAGTGTTAGTAACGTGGGAGACTGAGCCGAAGAGTGCAGGTGACAGGGTCAGGAACGTTGCCACGGCAGGAAAATTAAACCAAAGAGTATAGTTTACTGCTTATGAGCTCATAGCATTGTTTTTAAACACAAAAGAGCATTTGTTCCAAATGTATTGATCATAATTCTGGAGTAGTATATACCTTTGAATGTCTTTTAAGTTATGTTTAAAGAATGTGTCATTTTGGTCAGTAGAGACTCAGGCGCAATTTTTAAAGCTGAAAACTATGATTATGGGTAGAATCTGTTAGCAGTTTAAGATGCGAATGCATAAAGCCATCTCTAAAATGTGTGGGGTTCACTGGCCATCATGAAGATGATAAATTTGTCTTGTTGATTTAACGTACATTTTGACAGTTTAATATAGATATATAAGCACCAGTGAACATTTTTTATCTAAAATACTAGTTTTTGAAAGCCTTTTTATAAAATAAAATTCATTGACTTTGGGCTGATCTGCTTATTGCAGTATCTTGTCTTATACTGAAGAGGCGGTGCTGGGGGAAGAGCCTGCGCCTGGCTCTCTGTCTTGGGTCTCTCATAAAGTAGCCGTGTGACCTTGGGCAAGTCACTTCATCTGTCTTGAATCTTTCAGCTGTAAACTGAAGGTCTCTTTCAGCTTTAAGATTCTTAAAATGAAATGTCCACTTAAAACAATAAAATTAATTTTGACAATACTTTTGTTTCTCTAGTGTTTTTTATTAGGGTAATATAAATTATTTAAATAGGAAAGTACACATTTTAAATGTTCATTGGGTATGTATTAGTTTTTGGTCATTACTAAGTGTTGATCCCCGATCTCTTCCATTTCTAATCCCAGGATAATTAAGATGTGAATTTTCTTTTACCCAGGTTATATAATTTTATAGCGAGGAACCGAGAATTGCTTTAATGGATATGAGGCCCCTTGCTTCAGTACTACCAAAGAGAAGGTCTGCAGGGCAGCTCCTCTTTAGCCATAATTTTGTGCTAGTGTGCCCAGTGTTTAACTTCCTTATAATTATTTATGTAGAGCTAACCCTTTCATTGTCTAGCTCCATATGGATTATGTAGCCAGTTCACCATGTTGAGGTCTTTAGGGAGTTTCATAAATGAAATTAAAATGATCTTTGGATTCTTTACTGAAGGGTTTTGTGGTTGGTTTGTTGCCTGTCTTTAATAGTGAAATGGGTCTTGTCTTGAACTCTGTGGCCGCATCCTGTGGCATTTCCCAAAGTGTGTTCCTCTGGATATCAATACATGTTACTAAAAAAAAAGGGGGGGGAGGGGGAGCCCTGTGTGTCCAAATAAGTTTAGGATATGCTGAGATATTTAATACGTTAACTAATGTTTCAAGAGGAAGACATGGTTTATAGAATTTCCCCAGAATTTCTTTTAATCTGTCAAACGTTTTTTGGGAAAATACACCCAGGTTCTAACATCCCTTTCGGCTCTGCACAGTAGGAGAGCCTGGTGGTGTTGAGGACAGGCCTGGCCCTCCCTGTAGGCTCTGCCTGCAGCCCCAGGGTGCACAACGGGGGTCATTTTCTATTGAGCCTCAGGTAGTTAGTCTCCATTCCTGACTGCTCAGTGATTAGGCTGTGAGCTTAATTTGCATTGGGGAAAAGAACTGTAATTCAGTTTAGTACTAGCCAAGGAGTCTAACCTTTACTTACTGCTAGGCCCTATTTATCAGAACCCAGTTTGAGAAAACAGTATATTATCTAGTCCATGTATCAATTTTTTTTGGTTATCTGAAATTTACACCTGTGTTCCTGGCCCACGTTTTGGTCCCTTTCTGTGGTAATGCTTTCACTTAATTTTATCTTGGTAGTTCCCTTTTTAGGTTGAGAGCGACAATAAGAAATTGCCTTGTAAAACCCATTGCTACTTACGTGGGAGGATATTTTTGAGGACTTTGTTTTTTGCACTAGAAGGTGTCTTGTAAAGACCCATGGGAAAAATTGCAGATTTTTGTCACAGGAAGAATTATATTCCTTCTGAGCAACTTCTTTTTTTTTTTCTTTCTAAAACTACTTATGGGTACTGTAAATATTGAAACCTATAGTGTTTCCTTATTTACATTGCTTCCTGAAAGCTTGTGCTAAATTTGTGGCCCATCTTTCACAAATACATAGACTTTTACTTTGGCTTCTTTTTATCTTTCTTTAAGGCAGCGATTTTCAACCTTTTTCATCTCGTGGCACATATAAACTAATTACTGAAATTCTGTGGCACACCCAAAAATATATTTTTGGCTGATCTGACAACAAAAGTAGGTATAATTTTGATTCAGTCACACTGGATGGCTATTGTGATTTTTTTATTTGATAGTCTAAGGGGAAAGAGGTCAGTGCCCCGACTAAATAGTCAGGTATTGCATATTTTATTTACATATTTTATTTATTGGAGTGACATTGATTAATAAAATTATATAGATTTGTGCCGCGGCACACCAGGTTGAAAATTGCTGATTTAAGGTAACAGTTTTGGAGCAAAGAATGCAGGCCGTGGGGTCAGCCCGGGCTCCGATCTTGGCTCCATCGTTTTGTGTTCAAATCGGTCAAGTTGCATAATCTCTGTGAACCTCAGTTTCCCCATCTGTGAAATGGAGTTAATAGTAAGGTTGCTGTGAAGATTACCTGAGAATAATAGATTTAAGTGCCTGTATGAGTTCTTGACACATTTTGAATATTCCACACTTTTTTACGTTTTCATATTCCATTTCACTTTGTCTACTTTAAAAAAATAATTGATTTTATATTGCTTATAATGTTTTACTTATTGTAATCAACCTAAAATATTTCCTGGAAAAAGGCAGAGGGATCATACCTAAAGGTTGGTTTCTTAGCACATGGGATTTTACATAAAATACACCAATTAAAAACATTCGCAATCGCTTTCCCATAACTATTTTTAAATTTACAGAGATTTTGAAACTAGACATAGATGAAGATTTACTTATAGTCCACTCAACTTTCACTCTCTTCCCTTTCACCTCAAACACACATCACCAAACAGATTTTCTGTACTATTTGTGTAGGTATGACAGTGGTTTTCTTAAGACATTTTTTATTGCAACCTCTTAGGTTAAAAAGTTTCACTATCGTTTGAAATCTGTCACAAGACCAGGGATGTGCATTCATGATACAACTATTTCATAAATAAGTCCCCCAGTTTGAAGAGCTAGCCTTTTAAGCGAGGTCAGGCCAGTTGAAGACATTTACAAAGAATTAGTTGTTTGTTATTGCTGTGTGAGTTGCAAGAATGGAAAAAAAAAAGAAATTCTTTCTTCAATACTTCCTTCCAGGCTGAGTCATCACTAGAGAGTGGGAAGGGCACCAGCGGCAGAGAATCCAAACCCCAAAGCTGATACCACAGAGTCCCATTTCTCCAAGCTGGGGGCTGGAGGGGAGCCATCATGAGCGATGTTACCATTGTGAAAGAAGGTTGGGTTCAGAAGAGGGGTAAGTGTTCCACAAAACCAAAATCATCAGGTTGGTAAGTGTGCTAACCCTTGGCGGTGTCCTGGAAGTTGGCACTTTCTCTGATGCTGTTAACAAAGTAAACTGACATACTATGTCCAGTAAGAGAGAGATGATATTTAACATGCGTTAGGAATATGCTTGTTATTCAGGAATTCTTTGTAATTCTTGATTTTGATCACTTATAATCAAGTTTGGCTTTCTGGTGTGTCGTGTGCATGCATGTTACAGAAAATTCGTGTTGTGTTTTTCTGTGTTGTCTACAGACTCTGCAATCCAGAGAGAAATCTTTAGAATGATTTCGTATCTGAAAAAGTGTCTCACTTGTATGCATTTCAAGACATGTAAACATAAGTAAAATTACTCAATTATATTAAGCCAGTTTGGGTGGAGGTAGGGGAAGGGCTTAAAATAGGAAAGGGGGAGGAGGGTTCACCCACAAACTCATGGATTCAACAGTCTCATGAGTAGGTAAGTAAAGTCCTGAAGTAAAAGACCAAATGAGGAAAGGGTTTGTGTTTATGTTTAATTTTATGTTTTTATTTTTCATGATCTACTTTTAGCACTTCTTGTTTACTCCCACTTCAGCTAAATAATTCAATGCAGTATTATACTTGTGTAATATTAAAGGGAAGAACTAACTCTTCAATGTAAAATGTATTTTATCTTCTACAAGATCACCTGCTAAGGTGATCAATGTGTTTATTAGAAATCTAGAGTTTGGACTAGTTGCCAGGCAACTACTGTTTATCCACGTGGCCAAGTTGAGTAGGATGAGGGCTGTTTCATTCTCAGGACTTTCAAGTTACTATATATCTATTTTCTGGTTAAAAGTTGCCTCTTAAATAGTGATTTTAATATTCTTTTAAGGTCTGTGGTTCATACCTATGCTGAAAAGCTGTTGCCAGCAGTTAAATGTGATTATGTATTATTCCGCCTTTAGAAGTCAGCCTTACTGAGTTAGTTACAGTTTTAAGTGTACACTTTGCTAAATTTTGCTAAATTTGTACAACAGTGGAGCAAACACTATAATCCTGACATAGAACATTCCAATCACCCGAAAACGTTCCTGCATCCCCCTGGTAACCACTAATCTGCCGTTATTATAATTTTGCTTTTCTAGAATTTCATATAAGTAGAATCATACAATATGTAGTCCTTTGAGTCTGACTAAATTTCCGATTGCATGATACTTTTTAAGATTCATCTATGTTATGTATATCATTAGTTTGTTCCTTTTCATTGTTAAGTAATATTCCGAGGAAATTCTGGACATGTGACAGTTTATTTGTTTACCAGTTGCTGCACATTTGGATTCTTTCTAGTTTCTGTCTATTACTAATAAGGCTGCTGTGAACATTTGCATGCATATGTCTGTGTAATGTGTCTTCGTTTTTCTTGGGCAATAACCTAGGCATGAGATTGCTGGGTCATATGGTAAGTGTATGCTTAACTTTATCAAAACTGCCCACTGTTGTCAAAGTGGTGGACTGTTGTGTTCAGTTTAATTTTCTTTTATGCTATTCTCATATTGGAAATTTGGAAAGCATTTTCAGATTTCAGTGCTGAATGAAGGAAGGTATTTTTAAATAAGATCATGGATGTGGGTGTGTTTTGGCAATTTTAACTAAATGTAAGCTGTTGCTATCACCACATTTTATCAGGGGTTTTGCGTGGTTGAGTCTGTTTAATTAATTGTATCTCCTCTGAAATACCATTATAGGAGGTTGGTATATAGTACATGAGATATAAAAAAGCGGAAAAAATAAAAAGAATTTATCGGTGTTTTTCCTGCATTGGTTAGGGAAAGAAAATTCTAGTGATTGTGTGTGTGTGTGCGCGAGCACATGCATATGCACATGTGCGCATTAATTTTGGGAAGTAATAGTCTTATAAACATAAGAATTTGGATAATACACAAGGCTATAAAATGAAAAGTAAAAATCTTTCTACCCTCTACCTTTTCCAACTAGTTTCTCTCCTTAGAGGTAACCATTTTAGACCTTTTGTATTGCTAATTCTTCGCTGATTACCCCAATTTTATATATAATATGCTAAACTTTATTTTCACTCATCTTAAATAATCTAGTATATCTCCACTGTGAAAAATGAACAGCTTCACTTTTAATACTTATTGTCTTCATTTTTTCTCTTTTTGGAATTTATGGTTAAACTTCTAGCTCTTGCATAATTGATTCTATAAATTATTTAGACATAATCTTGCCACTTTATGAGTTAAGAAAAATTAGTACCCCTCACAATCTTTCCCTTGAGTCCCTTACATTTCTTCTCCAACCTGTGTCAGCTATAACATTTGATACTTTCAAGGTTTAATAGTTATACTTGTTGATTTTGAAAAGCGGTAATCAATATTATGCTATGTAAATAATACTAACTACAGAACAAAGTAGTGTGATGACTGTGATGGGATCCATAGAGAACAAAAGGATTTCTTACATGCTATTGGCACTCAAGATAACATACTTTGGTTTGGCTTCTAGTTGGGCTATAACTGTTTTTCCTGGATTTTCTAATTGCCACATTTCCCCCTTTTTGGTAGAAGAGTGTATGCCTTTGTAATATCATTTGGTCTTCCAGCTTGGAAATCAAAGTATGCATTTGTTGAAGTTCTAATATGAATTACTTTTTTATGTGGGTATGATGCTCAGCTAAAATCATGCTATTTAATTGCATTCTTGGATAAGTTCTGTGCTGTCAGATGTCTTTTCTCTTTTTGTTTTGGATTTATTTTGCAGTTTTCTAGAGTACGTCCTGAAGTAATCTTTTCAGAAAGAGTATGCGTATGGGTGCCTGTCAACACGGTGTTTTGCACATGCCCTTTTCACTTTCACAGCTGGTACATACCTTGGCTGGGTATAGAATTCAGACTTAAAATCATTTTCCTTCAGAATTTTGAAGATTGCATTCCATTACTTCTTAGTAACCAGTTTTATTGATAAGAGGTTTGACGCTAATGTGAAGAATTTTTTTTGCAGGCAGCCTGTTTTGTTCTCTGGGAGCTTGTTGTGTTGGTGCCTCTTTATGATTATGAAATTTAAGGAGGATGAGTTGTAGTCCTTGGTAATTCATTCTGTAAAGCATTTGGCGGATCATTTGAAAATGCAGACTTATGTCTTTCTTTAGTTCTGGAAAATCTTCTGTATTTCTTTTATTATTTCAACCCTTCTAAGTTCTCTGTATTCTTTTATGTTTTTGTTTTTGTTTTTTTAATTTCCCATATCAATGCACTGTTTTAAAATTTTCCTTTCATTTTTCCATGTCTTTGTTTTTTCTCTTCGTTCTGGGAGATTTCCTTGAGTTTTTATTCTAGCCCTTCATTGAATTTTTTATTTCAGCTATTACTCTATATTCCTGGGACTTCCTTATAGGTTATGGCCACCTGCTCTTATTTTACTTACTTAACGATCTTCTTCTTAGGACGCCGAATGGATTTTATTTTTAAGTTTATTCTCCTCTTTGAATAATTCCGTCAATTTATTTTGTGTTATTTTTGGTGGCGGTAATTTTCTTTAGATGTCTGGTGATCCCTGTTTGGGTATATTTGTGAATGAAAGACTGGGGTTGCTGGTAACGTCCTCTGTCTGCTTTTACAATTTATGTATTTTTCCTATACTTGGAGCAGGTTAGGTTCCCCAAGAGAGGACTTGTGATGACAGAGTTTAACTGCACTCTTGAAAGCATTAGTTGAAACATTAGGGGAAACCAAATTCGGCATTTTTTCTTCCACCGGTCTTAACTTACTCCTTTAGAGGTTTCAGTATTATTTTGATAATAATTTTGTGTAAATGTCACTGTATTATCTGTTGGTGTTTGGCTGTATTTTGATGTAAAGGGTTTCTTTGAAAAGAACATTATTATTGTAAACACGCTGGGCAGATTGTTATCATCACCTGAGCTTCGGTATACTCATCTAGGAATATATATGATAATATCTGCCTTCTTACCTCACCATGTGGTTTTAAGTATTACAAGATTATGTGTGTAGAGGAGTGCTTTGCAACCACTAAACTATTAATGAAGGGTATTTGTTTTCAAAAGTTATAGCCTGTACTTTTAAAGTCAGCCCTTTTCTGAAGCTGGTATTGCTGAATCAGTTCTTAGTTTCTATTCAGATACAATCTCATTTGATTTATACTTTTTTTAAAGTTGTTCTTCAGAAAATATCTTCCAGGAAAGGGGAAAAAAGACTTAAAGATAATTATTGATATTGTGTAGCATCAATGCTTCTGTAACTTTGTTATTAGCAGAATATAGTAGGGAAACCTTTTTATTTTTAAAAAATATATCTTTATTGAATTTCAGAGAGAGGAAGGGAGGGGGGGAGAGAGAGAGAAACATCAATGATGAGAGAGTCATTGATCGGCTGCCTCCTGCACACCCCCGACTGGGGATCGAGCCCGGAACCCAGGCATGTGCCCTGACCGGGAATCAAACCCCGATCGCCTGGATCCTAGGTCGACGCTCAACCGCTGAGCCACCCCCGGCCGGGCGTAGGGAAACCTTTTTTCCTGTACTTTTCTGGAGCAATTGCAAATTGGTAAGTATGAACTGAGATAAGACATTGACATAGTATTGTTGATGCCAGAAATGACAGTGAAAGAAATCTAATGCAGCAGACACGGAAGAAAGCATTGGCTGCATTTTTCTCCTGGGGGGGCTCCTAGCAGAGCGCCTCGCAGTTTGGCTGCACATTGGCACAGGAGCCATCTCCATATACATGAAACGCTTGTGAAATTATCCCCTTCTGAGACCAGCCCATAAGGTGACTCGATATCTCTAAACTAGGTGTCAGAGTGGCTTTCTTATTTTGTTCCATTATTGCTCGAGGCAATATCTGCTATTAAGAAACTTACTGCATTAATGAAGTCCAGCCAGTTTAAAAGGTCTAAGTTATAGAATTGCGTAGATAGCAATAATATTAATCAAGGGCTTATTGTAATTTACAAAATTTTGTTTGCTTAATAGTGTTGTTTCTTAAAAACCTAAGTATGTAGTCTCTCATAGTGCAGACAGCCTTTTCTTCTATAACACATTAAAATCTGTAATGTATTTCTAGTCAATTCATAATCTTTCTGAAATTGGTACCAATTGTTTTGAAATTGGTACCGATTGAAAGGTGGTTTTATCATCAAAAACATTTTGATTGGTGAAAATGCGTGCATCACGTGTTAATTTCTTACACTTTTTCTTGTATTAATATCTAACAGATTGAATTTTCGTGCTCTAGTCCGTGTATGTAACCAGTTTGTGCTTTCAAAGAACTTTTTCCGTTAGTTTGCTTGTTCTTCCAGTTTCCAATTCAGGGATATCTGTAAACTGCCCTTTGCATTATATTTGTCTTATAGTCCGTGAACTGCTTTGTTTAGATAAACTAGAAGGTTAGAGTTTGGTCACCCCTAGCTCAAACTTTGTAAGTCTATGAGTCGTCTTACAAAACAGCTTAATCCCACTGTGCAAAACACGCTTTAGTAACATAAAGATTATAAGCTGAGTTATGTTTTCATATGTGATTGTTGTGATGTGGCCCATTATATGTTGTCATAGAAAACACAGTGTGCAGTTTTGGGGGTACTCATCCAAGTGCAAAGGCCTTTCCTTCCCCTTCACTTTGTATGTACTTGTGTCCCTTTTACTCTTCTTTTATTCACGAAGTGACTTTTGAAACAAATTATGAAGTGATTAAGGAAAAAGAACATGACCATATGATTTCCTGTTTACTCCGCAGCGAGCATTTTCCATAGAGAGCGAAGAGCTGTGGGTAGTGACTGTACAGCCACATGATACGCTAGAGAAGCCGCTTAGACTGTTGACGTGATAGGTGGAGAAGAAACATGGGAAAATTAAGCCGGTTGGTAATGACATTAAAACTCTGAGATTGAATGTATCTACCATGTGAAGTTTGTTTTTCTTAGACTTTCAGTTAGTTTGCTTTGAAAATTTTAACCAAGTAAACGAAATGCAGAGAACCATCAAATGATAAGCTTTCATGTGCATTGCAGAGTTACAGACTTGTAAAGGCGCTGTTACACGCACGCACACACACACGCATGCATGCATGCACACACGGACACACGCACACACACATCCCCTTCCCAGTCAACAGCTGGGTTTTGTGTTTTGACTCTATCCTGCAGCCTCGCTCCATTCAGATTAATTTAGTCACTCGTGAGATTTCTGATGTGGATGGTCAAGTCATCTAAGGAAAGAGCCGCAGTTCTGTTCCTTCCTTTCCCTTCCTTATGCCTTTAGTTGATTTTTCTGGTTCCACTTCACTGGCTAGGACCTCCGGTACAATGCTGAATAAAATTGTGAGCGTGGACACTCTTGCCTCATTTCTCATCTCATTGGGAAAGCATGGACTTGACCCCTGGGGACCAGGTCAGCCGCCGGTTTCTGTCGCTGTCCTGTTGTCCGGCCTGAATGTCGCGCCCCACCTTCCGTAGCTTAAACCTTCGTGTCTGCCTGTGTCCATTTATTTCAGCTCACGGTAGGATTTATGGGCTCGAACAGCCGCTCTCTGTGTTTTTTCTTCATTAAGACCCTTCTCCCACCTTCAACACTTTTTCGTGAATTAACTGAGCTAGTGCTAAAGCAACAAGTACCCCCGCTTTTGTTGTTTTCTTTCTCAGCCCGGATTGGGTAAGACCGAATGACAGTCACATTTTAATCCTGTGGTTGAACTTTATGACTGCAAGTGTTTGCCATAACACCAAGTTCCTTTCAAAAACAAACAAGAGGAGAAACGAGAGAACACTGATGCCCTTATCTCGCGCCGTTGAGAGCTGTGGCCTTCCAGCTAAAATTCACAGCTCAAGAAACAGAAGCTTCATGCATTTTTCCGACATCATAATATCAGCCGCTAGGGAAGCTGAACGTGAAAATAAAAGTAATACAGATTAGGAAGAAGGGCGAAGGGGGGACTCAGTTTCACACCTTCACAGTGAGGAGTCATTTGAAGTGGTTCCAGATGATATATTAAGAAACAGAGTCAGAGTGCCAAAAGCATTAAAAGTGGTTATTTTCGAGAAGTGGAACGGAGTGTGTGTGTGTGTGTGTGTGTGTGTGTGAATGGTGGAAGAGATACTTTTATTTTTAAGTCTTATATTCTTTCACTTGTTACTGAATTATTACTTTGTGCATATCTTAGTTAATAATAATAATAAAGTACATCCCGCACGGTCCCAATTTATTAAAATGAAAAAGCCCAGTTTTATGTGTAACCAGCATATTAAAAGCAATTATCTCTGGGTAATGAGTTTTTTTTCTTTATTGTACTTTCCTGTATTTTGTTATAAAGTGAAAATATTACTTTTATAATCAGAAAAATATTATGAAGGGGAAATATCCGGGACCTCCTGGGTATAATCTGTCACTTATTTGGCATCAGTATGACTTTTTTTTTTTTTTAATTTCTACAAGTACTATAACTTCTTTTTAAATTAAAGGAATTGTAACTGTCTTCTTTACATGTTGTAAATGGATCAGTGAGGCAGGCATTCTGCTTAAAATAACAAAAAAAATCGAGCCGACACTGACAAAACAAAGACACGTTTCCTTTTTTCACTGCAGGAGGGTAGGGTGGGCAGGGGCTGGTGGTTTAGGAGCCGGCCAGGAGAGCCTCAGAGATTCCAGCTCGCCCTCCCTGCCCCACCTTCACCTGGTTGCCCTTTTCATTCTCACACTTGTTGCTTCAGGCTTTCAGAATGGCAGCCCTGTCCCAGGCAGCCGGGAGGAGCTGCCCAGTGTCGCCCCGCTGTCCCCTTTATTAGGAAAGCAGCAGCTTTCTCAGAAGCTCACTGTCACACTTCCTTTCACGTCCTGCTGGGCTGTGTGTCCCCGGTGAGAAAGCCAGTATCTGGCTTTCAGTCCTTGTAGGGGGAGGTGCAGGGGGAAAGAAAATTAGGAACTGATGTCATGTTCGTCAACCAACAGTGTCTGCCACAAACAGTTTTGATATCTATAATTATGTTTGTACTTCAGCTTCCAATCAGATTTCCAGGACAGACAGTGGCCTTTCTAGAGGTCAGATTGCAAATCTGGCCCACAAGCGTTCTCTAAAATTCAGCCCTGTGGAGATTATTCTGAAATGCGGCCAATTTGCCTGGTCCCCGGAGAATTAAGCTTGTACTCCTAAAACAAATAGTTTGGTGTTCTGGAGAGAGAGTGAAGGAGGAGGTATGTTTGTAAAGTGATCCTCAGTTTGAATTTATTCTTGCAGAATGCGAATTTCAGTTTCTAGCCCGTGATCTGAGGATGGTGAGTTTGTAGTCTGTCCATTTTTGTTTCTGTTTTTAAATCGGAGTATGTAATGAAACCGGCAGTCACAGGCTTTGTAGTTGATGATTCCAACTGTACCAACCCAGATTATACTGGGTCAGCTAAAAATACCCAAATTATATTGTTCAAAGTATTAGGTCCTTTATTTATTTGTTTTTTTCATCCACATATTTTAATGGGCACTACCCCTTATATTCTTACTCCTCTGCACTGACTTCTTTAAAATGACTTAAATTGCAGGTGCCTGGAGTTGTCATTGTGATCTTAATGGGTTTCAGCGTTAAAATGGTACTGAATAAAATATATTACTTTCAAATTAGACTTGCTTATAAAAGTTTAGGTCTTAATAGTTGTGTTTACAATGAGTCGATAAACGTTTATCTTATGTCAGTATTTTGCAGATATTAGCCCCGAGCCATCTCTCCTGGGTCCAGAAGGTGTTATCTACCACCTTGTGCTTGTGAGAAGTGAGAGACTGTCCTCGTAAAGGAAATGAGCGTGCTCATTTCTAATACTTGGATAAACTAATTTCTTTATTTAATTATAGAAAAATATGTGCTATAGATTAGGGAGGATATGAGGTTGAAGAAACAGGTCACCTGCTGTCATGGAGCCTACAGGCTAGTGGATGGCAAACACTACTTAAGATGAGTCAGTTTCCTCATCTGTAAAATGGAGATGGTGATAGTTTTACTTCCCTCCTGAGGGTTACTGTAAGGATTGAGTTAAATCATGTGAAAGGTTTAGAGTTGTGCCAGGCACACACTAAGTGCTTCATAAATGTCAGCTGCCATTACTATTGTTATTAAAAAATAGAGACTTGTACCAAGTGCTGTGGGAGCACAGATGAGGCAGGGTTGACATCCTGGAAGAGTTAGGGGAGTGACAAAATTTTTATCTGCCCTCAGTTCCGTGCCATAGCTTTCTTGTTCATCTCTGCCACTCTAATGCCTAGGGTTTAGTAAGCCCTTTAAAAAGGTTGAATGAATGAATCAGTATGAGATACACTCACACAGCTGGGATTTTCTTAAAACATCTTAAAGTAGATGTCAGTGAAATGGGAAGGTTATAATACTTATTGTCCAGTCTTTCATGGCCTGACTAAATACTAGCATAAAATTTAGAATATTTTTTCAAGTAAGTACGTAATAGAAGATAATTTAAGAAACTGAAAAGCTATTCTTTTCAACCAGGCTTTTGAAACAAACTGGGTTTTCAAACAGTTACTATTTCAAGCAAGGACTTGGGATGCCAGTGTTTTAGACTCCAGACCTCAAGCTGAAGAGATTTGGAGGCATCACTGAAAGCCTGAAGAGCCTTAAATAGGCTGTCAGTAGAAGGTTCATAGCCTTTGAGAAGGCTGTGGGTGAGAGCTTAAAGAAAAGTGAGAAAAATGTTACCGGAAAATTGAGGAAGGAATCTTTGTTCTGTAGTGGCAGAAAGTTTAGCAGCTCTGTGACCTGCAGTAACATGGGAAGTATGAAAATGTACACAGTGAACTAGGTGATCTAGCTCAGGGGATTTCTAAGCAGAATGTTGATGATACTCCTGGTTCCTTCTTGCTGCTCATACATGAAATGTAACAGGAGAGAGGTCCACTAAAGGAAGTCCTGTTAAACAAAAAGGAGCGAGCAAGGACCTGTGAAGTTTGAAAATCCCAGCCTCTTCCTATGACCGGTGTTGCTGAAATTAAGAAATAGATTGTGGGAAAGAGAAAGTCCAGGGCATTCTCAGGAAAACATGGGTCTACAGATGAAGCTTGAAAATCCTTGAAGACCTCAGAGAGGTCCCCTCCAAGAACTCTTTAGTCAAAGAGTTAGGGGTTCTAAGGACATTTAGAGAGTTGTCCCTCAGCAGTCTCAGGAGAGCTTCAAGAAGCAGAGGGACTTGGAGAGATTTTTGGATGTGGCCTTTATCTCATAAAGGAGTAAACCATAATAAGACTCACAGGAGACCCACAAAGATTTTCTTTTTTCTTTCTCTGTCCCCCCCTTTTTTTTTTTCTTTTAAAGAAGATTGAATTGGCAGAAACACTGTCAGCCTGGACTGAAAGGGACAGAGACAGTACCAATGAAAAGGGGTCTTTGGGTGCCTGAACCTCTACAGGCAGGAAGCTGAGAAGAGTCCATAGCTTCAAACACGAGCTCCCCTCATGACCCAGAGAACAGAACCAAGAACCGAGAGGGCAGAACCGACCGGCCTTGAGTCCTCATCGGGAGTTGCCTATTGTGCTGGATTTCAGAACCGCTATGAGCCAGTGACTCCCGCCCACCTCTTGCTTTACCCCTTTCTGAGCGGCAGTGCTGTAGGAGTGTCCCCAGGCCTTTCACACGGTTGGTCTTGAGTTCCTGACCCTCAGAGACTAAGTTACTACAGTCAATAATCACATCTAATACAGTAGTCCAAAGTTTTTTATAACTTTTAAAAAATCCAGGGTACATACAGTACAATTCTTACATCTCTGGCCCATTTTACTCAGAAATACAGTGGTGCCTAAGTTTTTGAACGTCTCCTTGGATGAACATTTCGGGTTACGAACGCTGTAAACCCTGACGGAAATGCTTCGGTTTTCGAACACGCCTCGGAGGTCGAATAGGCCCCGCGGCTCCCGCTGAGGGGAAGGTCCTGAGGCCTGGCTGTCTGCTATTGATCCCTCGGTTTTCCAACGTTTTGGAACTCGAACAGGCTTTTGGAATGGATTACATTAGAAAACTGAGGTACCACTGTGATAAAAATCTGACATTTTATTGCTTTTTATAATGTTAATTCTGATATTTTTGAGGCTTTTATGTGTCAAGTTTTTGACCCTATACAATGTCCCACATTCTGGATTTGTCCAATTTTCCTCATTATTAGGTTCAGGTTGAACCTTTTTTGGTGAGAATACTGCATAGTTGACGTGTACTTGATCAAGAAGGTGATTTCTGGACCTCTTCACTATAAAGATGTAACTTTCCCACTTACAAACCTGTGGGGTCATAGTTCCCAGCAATCTTTCACTTTGGTTTTAAACTTCCATTGATGATATTTGCCTGAACCAGTTTTTATATTGTGAATTTTAGGGAAGTCGCTTTTTAATGGCCACATGTAATAGATCCATATTTGCAAGGAAAGCTGTCCTGCCACTGCTGAAAGAAGCCACTGCCATTTTTCTTTTTAAAAATTATCAGATAATTTTTTAGAATTCCTAAAAGCGAGGCTCATCAAACAGGCACGAGTGTCTACTGAATCACACCAGAGAGTATAATGCACTGAACATTAAAAGTTGTCGCCCTTGAGTACTTATCTTTGAGCAGATAAGACGCACATGACAAATAGAAGAATATTTACAGCAGGAAGCCGTAAGTGCCAAATGACTGGTTAGGCAGTGAATGCTTTCAGTGTTCAGAAGGCTATCACGTTGGACTTTGACATGTGGGCACAGCAGTGTAGGTGGATCAACTGTCTCAGCGTGTCACTAACATTCTGATACTTCCCAATAAGTACCAAGTGTCTAGCGCAAACAAAAAGAACAAAACATATTTATTGCCCCTGAAACGTATTGAGTGAGATGAAAAACACAGGCGTGTATTCGCCATAGAACCGTGTAGATGCCATGGTGCAGTTACCTTCTCAGTGCCGTGGTACATGGGAGAGAACTGGGAATTCTGTTGCTCGGCAGATGGGCGTGTGACAGGAAATGCCTCTCAGAGGAGGTGGCATTTGAGTCTGATAGGAAGGTGTTAGATTGAGAAGGGAAGACTATTCCGGCCAATAGCAGATAGGCCAAAATGTCCAGGTGTGCGATCGTGTGCCATGGTTTTAAGAGACTAGTGATGCGTTTCCAGCAAGTTCAGGGGTGGTCCTGATGTGGGAGTGGAGGGTAGAAACGCTTATTGACCCCCGTGTGTGTCTGTGATTTTTTTTTTTTTTTGGTGCAGAATCAACCAGAGAAACACTCTACCACCAATTGGGAAATGAGAGGAAAAGGAGACCCTGAGGGAAATAGAACAGGAGGGATTTGTTAGGAAGCAAGAGAACTGAAATAGCAACGCCATCAGAACCAGCGGACAGGAGAGTTGACAGAGGATGGTTAATGTCATATAGCAGAGTGCTCGAAGGAAATGAAACCTGAAAAAAGGCCATTGGGTTTGACGGTAGAAGAATGTCATGAGTGCGGCTTCAGAGATTTGGGGGCTGGGGAGGGGGAGCCGTATTTCTGGGAACAAGGAGAACATGATAGATGCGAAGTATCTTATTGGAACCATTTGTTTGAAAGACCTGGAGGTGGAAAGTAGGGTAGGAATCGAATGGGGGCAGCTTGGTCAAGTGAAAACCTTGTATGTTCAGTGCAAGGTGGCAGAGGGGCACATGCGAGTGGGACAGGAGATACTACAGAGAAAGGGAATTGACGGCACCAGGCTGGGAGGAGAGTCCAGGAGACGGTTAGTCTGGAAAGGAGCGGCACGCTCCAGTTCGTCCCGGGGAAGGGGCTGAGCGTGACGGGCAGAGGGAAGGAGGGCCCTCGCATGGCTGTGTTCCCGGCGGGCGCAGCCAGCCTGGAGCGAGACTTCCTCTCCTATTTCTGTATCTCAGGAGCCTGAATGGAGGAAGTCCCCACCCACCGGCGGGACCTGCGGCTGGAGGGGGCCTGCAGAAGGCTAAAGGGCAGGGGAGCAGACACACGGTCTTTTCTGCCATCAGAAAAATTTTAATGCAAAGAGACTGTTGACCACCAAATACTCTTAATATTTTAAAATGCAGTTATCACTAATACACACAGATTTACAATCACCTTATTTAGGAGTGCTAAATGTATTACTGGGTTTCATTTTAAAAGTTTAGTTAGTATATAAATTTAAGCTACATTTTATATAGATAAAATTGTTGATCTAATTTTTAAATTTTAAAAATCTGAAGCATGATACACACACACACACACATATACAGGGTGTCTCCAAAAATGTATACACTCTTTGAATAATTATTAATTCCAATGGGTTAAATCTGAAAAGAAAGTAACATCAATTGAGCTGTCAGCTGTTAAAGTGTATGTACATTTTTTGGGGAACACCCTGTATTTTTTTTTTTTTTCCTGAGGGCTTTTCTCTATGAGGATAATTAGTCAGGACTCTTGAAATCTGAAGCAACAAGAACCCAACACAAGCGTAAGCAATGAAACAAAAAAATTAAAATAAAAGTAGGGATGGATTTATTACATTATATAAGTGAGGATTCCAAGCTCGACTGGCGTCCAGCCTTCGCTCTTCTGCGTTCTGCTCTGTTTCTGCCTGTGATGTTCTCATTTTCTTGCAGGCTTCTGCTCCGAAGTAGGCATGTGGTTCCTGGCAGCCCCAGGGTAACATGACTCACTGTCCCAGAGGAACATCGTCTCTTTTCCACCAGCCATATAGTAAATTCTGGAGTCGGTCCTGTTTGTGTTACTGTCCTGCCCCTGGTTATCACTGTAGCCTGGGGTGTAGCACAGTCGGGGAGTCTCGAGCCTGTTATACGATCATTTCTTAGGGAGGTCACCGGATCGTGCCTTGGAGGAGCTGGCTCTAAAGCTGGCACATTTCCTTATGCATGTGTGTGTCTGTGTGTGTATGTACTTGCTCTATACCAAGCCAGGTAGTCTAATGAAAGCCTGGGGAAAGCACCAGCCCTCGATTGCTTATGTAATGGCGTAACAGCTTTTTTATTTTATGATTTCATAAAGATATTGTAACAGCCTTTTCTATTTAATAAGTAAAAGTGTTTTCCATGCTACAGATCACAATATATTTGCCCTTCGCAAAACATGTAGCAGGTGTACCTGGGTCCATTTCACTAGTAGTGAAAACAAACAAAACAGCCACCACAGAGCACACATACACACACACACCCCATCCCCCCACCCCCAGGTGTCTCGTTGGGGTGATGAAAGCAGCGTGATGGGAGAGAAAGTGTAGCTGGCATTAGAGTCAAAAAGGTCTGGACTTTTAAGATTATTAGGAGGATTCAAGATAATTATGTAGAGTCCTTGATACAATGCTAGGCTCCTAGTAGGTGCTTGAGAAGTGATAGCTATTATAATTCTACTTGATAAGCTTCGATGCTTTGTGCGATTGAAGAGAACCGTATGTGACTCTAGCAGAAGTCCTGGGTTTTAATCTTGACTCTTGTCGTAACCAGCTGCGTGTAACCAAGACGTAAACCTGTTTGACATCCCTGGGCCTGTAAGATAGATTGGTGGACTAGAGATCTTGTCTAGCTCAAAATTTCTATTTTTAATAGAGTATTTGGGGTTGCAGAAAAATATAAAAAGAATCTTAATATACTGTAAAGAAAATTAATGATCTTAGTTGTGGAGTTAGACAGAGTTGAGTTTGAATCCAACTCCTCTACTCACCAGCGTGTGAACTTGGACAAATTGCTAAACTGTGTGTCTTCACGTAAACAGTGACAACAACGATAATAATAATACTTGCTATAAAGTTTAAGGATTTATGCTCATAAACTTTTACTTTAACTAATATCCATAAAGTCCCTTCCAGGTCCAAAATTTGATAATTGGGATTATTTTTGTTACATGATATGTATTTCTTCCATCATTTCTTTTCCGATGAATTCTAGCTAGGAAGATTACTCGAAGTTACAAATGTAGAATAGTTATAAATGTAGCATGCCTATGACATGCTTCCCTAAGACCATGTGGCGTAGAGAGTCATGAGGACCTTGTCATAACAGGGTTTGAGCACTTAATGATTAACTACCTTGCCAGTAGTTAGCCTAGTAGTGGATTCTGTTGGAACATACCTGATAAAAGGTAAATTATGCCTGCAAAAAAGAGGTGTGCAGACTCCAGGCATTTGGAAATGAACTGTGGACTTGGGATCTACTAATATTCCCCCACTCAAGCCATATCTCACTTAAGATTAGTGTGAAGATCAAAGGAAATAATGTGTGTATGCCTTTTAGCACCGTATTGTCCATATACTTGTACTACTATTGTTATTTTAATTTCCTAGGAGTATTTTTTTCCTTATGGTCACCAAGCCACAGTTAGTCAAGAGCAAATCTGATGAACATACAATGCAGTTTGTACCCAAGGGTTATATTGGGACCTTATCTCAAACCCCGGCCCTGAAAAACATCAACAAAAAACTCACAAAAGCTGAAGAGCTAAATCAGATTCCCAAACTAGAATTTCATTTTCTTTCTGCTCTTGCTTTGGTTCCTGAGACCATTTTTCATGAGAATGTTTTTTAATATTCATTCAATAAATGCTTATTTAGTACTCATGCTGGGCTGGGTACTCTGTAGTTGCAAAATAGCGTTATATGAACCTATGAAGTCAGTGGAAGCACAGTAGTATACCATTGACTATGGGTAGGGTAGATGGTCAAGAAACTTGTTTAACTGTTTAATTTGGTGTTTCTGAATCTTTTTTGACCGAATCAACTCTTCTCCCCACTGAACCCATTTTCAGAAATACTAGTATGTAAGTAGGTTTCTTTGACTGGAGTTGAACAGTATTAGGTTAACTAGATGATATATATCGGGCAGAGGTGGTAGTTTATCAACAATATTTTATGGTTTTTCCTGCACTAATTGGATAACTTACCTGGTTTGCCTAGGACTGTCCTGGTTGATGCCTCTTATTCCAGTGTGATTATTAATAGTCTCTTCTTTAAACCTCAGAAGTGCCCTGGTTTGGATGATAAATTTACAGTCCCCTGTAGCTGACACTTTTGGATCACGTACTGTGCTCCAGGCACATTCTAAGCGTCTGAGATGTATTAACTCAGTCCTCACGGCAATCCTGTAAGGTTGGTACTATTTTATTCTTTTATCTTACAGATGGGTCGGCTGAGCCCTGAGAGGTTAAGAGGAAGTTTGCACACCCAGTAAGTAATGGGGTCAGGATCAAACACGGGTACCCCTGGTCCCAGGCTTTGCCCCTGTGCTTCGTGCAGCTCCGGTGTAGTTCGCAGCGATCGCTCCGTGAACGTGCTCAGAGAAGGGTGAGGTCAGAGCTTGGAGAAGACGGACATGGGCGAGCAAAGGGGATGGAAACTTGGAAATCAGGCAGAGAGTAGGAGCCAAAGAGACTGCACTTGAAGTTGCATAAAGGAGAATTTGAGGATTCTGATTTTCTCTCTAATTGCAGGCCAGTGCTAACAAACAAGTCATTAAACACACAGGATTATCTCCTTTAGAGTTTGGCTTTGTTTATCTGCAGGGCACACGTTCCTTGTCATTTGCTCCATTTGCCATTGTAATGCTGCCGAGAGAGCATAGGGACGGGACCGGGGAGGCTGGGGTCTAGTTAGCTTCCCTTCCTCCAACTGACTAGATGAATGATGTTGTTTATGTTACTTCCCCACTGTGGGTCTCATTCCTGATTTGCAAAGTGAAAGTGTTTTATTACAAGACGGCTGTTTGTTTCTGCCCTAACATTATATGACCCTGTGATCTGTGAAGCTGAAGGTACCTTTTTGGACCTGGGTTTATTGGAGTGTTGATGTTGGGGTACATTTATTGTTATAAACTCAGTTAAATGTGCCTGGACAACTTGAGGTGATGGGACGTTTCTAGAATAATAGCTGGTTTTTTCACTGGGGAACAGTTCCAGCCATGAAACCTATTTTTGAGTGGAAATATACCAGGCGTGGCCATTGCTTTTCTTCCTAGAGAGATGACCATTATTTTCAAAGTCATATGGATTTTACAAATGTTCTTACAGCCCCCTTCCTTCTGGCAGCTGTGGACATTGTTCTTCCCAGCGTGATCTGGGGTGTGCGTGTTTTAAGTCCTGTTTAATGTTCGTTATGCTAATCTCAGCTCAGTTGTCACTACCAGAGAAACTCCTCTCTGCCCCAGGCCAGATCACTAGATCACGTTATTTGTTTACGTGGTCGTTTCCCTTTTTCGTACTCTGGATTACACACAAGTCTGGTTTCATACTCCCTTCCCAGCTAGACCGAAAGCCCCTGGAGGGCAGCCACGGCATCTCTCTTGCTGACTTTCATCTATAATGTCTGGCACATAGTTGACATTCAGGAGATATTTTTTGAATAAATCACTAAATGAAAATTGTTTCCCAGCAAATATTAAAAGAGCAGAAATCTAATGGTAAATATAAGCTCAAAATACTTACTATGGCCTTTGCTGTTGCCAGACAGCGAATTCCCAAGGAAAGAATTATCAGGTGGTTGGATAAATGACTTTTATTATTGTTTGTGCAAGAACAGTGAACATTCCCTAGTACAGGAAGCAACTTTTAAAACTTGCTGGCAGAACTAAGCAGTCAGACTGTCCTTGACCCTTAGATCAAATGTTTTAGAGCCCGAGTTTCCTTAAATCTTCTTCAGTCTGGAATAAACATTTTGACACAATGAAAGATGGATTCTGTGATTTTGGGTCTCCATAAACAAAGAGCTTCAATAATTTGCTGAAACAAAGACCGAAAATGTTCTAATTTTTACTAGTTCCATTTTTTAAAAAAGTTCGTTTCCTTTCAAGTACATAACACTTTAAAATGAGCTCAGCTGTATTAGCAGATAAACATGTTGATTCATTTGGCCCAAAGCTACTGAATGAAGCCAGGAGGGGCACAGTTTGTTCTCTCTCCCACCCAGTGGCAGCATGTTTTTCTTCCTCTCCTTCCTCCCTGTCCAGGGAGGGGACTGGAATTAGTGACTCCCCTTATTTAGGTTCACCTGAATTGTTTAGGAAGGAAGGGAAAAGGTTTCTTCATGGTTTACCTTCCCTTTTTCTTATTTTAATTCTTAATGAGCATCTGCTTCTCATGCAGGGCGCAGGCCGTCGCGGGCCTGGTAAAGAGGAGCTGACTGTCACACGCAACGTCACAGTTCTTACGAAGGCATTTTACTTCGTGATCTGTTGAGTAATGACTCGTAACAACAGAGTCAGAGGTGTTGCATTTCGAGGAGGGACTTGATTTCGTATCTATATGCATTGGTGTTGGGGTAATAAATACGCTCACATACAATGAATTATGATAGAGGTTTTATAAGTGTATAAAGAAATTTTACAAGAAACCCAGGGTGATTGTTGGGATTTTGGAACAGTTTTTGGGAAATGACCAAAACATGGGGCTTTTACTATTACATAAACCCCATAAGTACTTGTGTGTTCAGCATACATTGTTTCCTGTGTGTTTCGTACCATGAGAGGTGTCCTGCACATGCAAAGATTAGTGAGAAATACACTCTGCCCTCAAACGGCTCACCACCTATGTACCGTTTCCCACAGCGGCCCTCATGAGTAGGTGGGTGTTCCCCAAAATACACTGGACATTGACTTAGCTTTGGAAATAATTGGACTGAACGAAACAGGTTTCTCTGGTTTAGGGTTCTCAAAAGTGTCCACTGTGAAATATTAAAAAGGAATTGCACTTTGTAAGATTGTCCAAAATTCCTTGATGTGATTTTTTTCTTACGAGACGTATGGGGTGGGCGCTGAGGGGAGGGGCACGTGGCTCCCCAGAGAAACTGAAGGTAAGAGCGTCGCGCACACGGTGAGCAGCAGTGACGTGGGAAGAGCACAGGGTGTAAACGTGGGGATGGGTGGTAGCTGGGTACAGACCGCAGCATCGGGTGGTGGCATCTGGGCCACTTTCCTGTGCAGCAGTGATGACCGAGGGCTCAGAGCAGAACCCAAGTCACACAGGGCAACGCAAACAAAGGGGCAGGACTGGAGGGAGGGGGCGCGGCTGGACGCACAGCTGTCACGGGAGGCTCTCCCCGTGGTCCAGAGTCCATCACCTGACACGTGTACCGGTCACTTGCTCCAGGTGACCCATCATAAGGCGCGTACTGTGAAATTTAAGAACCAGAGCCACCTATAAAGGATCTGGAGCCAGTGCCTTTAGAATGCTCAACAATCTTAGAAGCAGTAAGACGGTGGAGCAACAGTGCCTTTAAAATCCTGAAGATAAATGATTTCTAAACTAGTCTAAGCTATTAATCAAGTTTGGAGGTAAATTTAAGATATTTTCAGAGAGACAATATCTAAAAAAAATTTCCCACAAACCCTTAGGAAGCTAAGAAATATACACCGTCAAAACAAGGGACCATCAAGAAAGGGGAGGACCCGGGAGAGAGGAAAGCGGTTGAGACCCAGCAGGGGGTGAAAGGAACAGCCAGGGTGGTAGCTGCCCAGCTGGCCCAGGGTGACCAGTGCAGACTGGAGCAAGACAGAGGACAGGGAGACTTCTTCAAGAAGGTAAAATTGATCGAAATCTGATGCAAATGAATATATTCAAAGAGATTTGTCACACCGGAGAGCCCGGGGTAAATTAAGGATAAATATATAGTAGCTGAGTATATAGGGATAACTATATGAAAAACTAAGTAAATGAAAAAGCAGACAGTTACGGATTCTAAGGAAGACACAGAGTTATGCAGGAAAATAAAGGTAATTATTGCTTATTGCTTGACTCAGCTCTCAATATCCTGTGTAGTCATCATGAGTCGAGCCTTAAATATTGACCTGACCAAAGCATTTAGACAACGGGGGTGGAAGGTGCGGAGGGTCAAAGGACTAGGAACCAGCTAAGTCTTCAACTCCATCAACAGGCAGTCACTAGGTAACACCCTCAGCAGACCTTGTAAGAAGCAGTAACACAAACTGAGATGCTAAAGAGATAGAAGCTGTGAGAAAAGGAAACTAAGGCAGACGGGTGTGTCCATATAAGAATTGATTGGAGAACATAGTGCAGTACAGATAGAATGCATCACTTAGAGATACACAGGTAAATTCCAGAACGACCAAGTAAAGGACATTTTGGGGGGGGAGAGGAAATGTTGGAAAGAGGGGCTGGAGGCTGATTTTCCTTAACAGACCTTGTAGATGTAGTTGGAAGAAACCCACAGAACCTGCAGCACTGATTTCTGAAACTCTAGATTTTGGAGATCCATTCCCTTCAAGCATTTTTTTTCTCTAGCTCGGAGTTCTTCCAGTTGGTTTAGCTTCTCAGTTAAATGTTATCATAGGTGGCTCGAGGCATTTGTGGTGCAGAATTGGGTTTGAAACATGGAAACCACCTTGCCATTCTCTTCAGCACTTAGCTTCAAAGGCCTGACTTAGGGCCGAGGTGGTGGCTGGCAAGTCCTTCCACATCTGCGCCCTCTGGGACCAGCATTTTCCAGTTGAGCCTAATCCTGTGATGCTTTTATTCTGTGTCTCCACTTCCTAAATGTGCGCATTCTATCTGTTCTCAAATCAGTTCTTATATGGACACACCCCTTCGCCTTCCTTAATGTCCTTTCCTTTGCAGCTTCTATTTCTTCAGCATTTCAGCAGCAGGGATACTTTGTGTGGCGAGAAGCTGCAAGACCTCTTCCTCCAAGCACAGATCCGAGGGCAGAAGAGATCTGTGGGCGAGCGACAGGGCTGAGGAATGCTGTCGCCCTGCAGCTTTTCTGGTTCCACAGCTTCTAATCATTCCTGTCATCTCCACTTCCATTGCTTTTAATAACTCCAGGGTTCATGATTGACTGGTTTACTTTTGTGTTAGAGCCAGAGTCCTTCATTGAATGTAAAAATTAAGTTATTAAGTTTTGCTAATCTAAGCAGAAGAGGGATCTGTTAAGGACATCGGTGGTCTCTGGAGTGGTGGGAAGGCCAGGCTGTGAGGATCGGCCTATCCAGCTGGGTGGGAGCACTGCCTCCATTCCTAAAATAGCTGTAGAAGAACACTCAGTGCCTGAGAATCCTGCTTTTAAGCGTGTCGTTCCTTATTACATTCATGTGGCTGTTATACTCTTTAGTGATAAACTTGTAAGTTAAGAAATGACTGCTTTCCTTTTCAGATGGGGGGGTCATTGTGGGGGAAACACTAGGATGGCTAGATTTGTAGACCCCCGGATTTTAAATCCTGAGCTGGGGAGGAAGGGGAAACATACATTTTCAGTAGATGAAAGCACAGCTTCGGTCTACTTCGTGCTTGAATACCTCTTTCTGAGCAGCGTTAGAGGGTAGCCTTAGGTCAGTGTGTTCCTCAGGGTGTTCTGGTTAAAACATAATTCAGATCCCTTGATTAAAACCCTCCCCTGGTTTCTTGTCTCATGTAGTGACAGTTTTACTTCATTCCCAGTTTGGGTGCATTTTATTTCTTTTTCTTTCTCTCGCCAGATTCCTCTGGCTAGGACATCTGGTACTATGTTGAATAAAGGTGGAAAGAGTGTTCTTAGAGGAAAAGCTTTGAGTTTTCTATTGAGTATGATATTAGCTGAGGGTTTGTTATACATGTTGAGGTACTTTCTTTCTGTACCCATTTTATTCAGTGTGTGTTTTTAAAAAAAAATAAACGTATCTTGTCAAATGCTTTTTCTGCATCTATTGATATTATCGAATGATTTTTATCTTTTATTTTGTTAAATGTGTATCAGTTGGTTTGTGGATGTTGAACTATCCTTGCATCCCTGTAATGAATCCTCACTTGATGTGATGTATGATCCTTTTAACATATTGTTGTATTCATTTTGCAAGTATTTTGTTCAGGATTTTTGCATTTATCTCTAGCAGAGAAAGTGGCATAATTTTCTTTTTTATGTGTTGCTCATGCCTGGATTTGGTATCAGGGTAATGTTGGCCTTGTAAAATGAGTTAGGAAGTAATTCCTTCTCCTCAGTTTTTTTTTGAAGAGGTTGAGAAGAATGGGTGTTAAATCTGTGAATGCTTTGTAGCATCCCTTAGTGAAGCCGTCTGGTTCTGGACAGGTGGTGGTGGTTTTTTTGCCGGGGGGGCGGAGATTGATTACTGTTCCATTCCCTTTCCAGTGATTGGACTCATGAGGATTTCCAGATCTTCGTGGTTCAGTCTAGGAAGGTTGTATATTCCTACGAATTTCCCAATTTCTCCTAGGTTGTTGAATTTGGTGGCATATAGATAGTTGTTTGTATTTCTGTGGTGTCCATCGTTAACTTCTCTTTCATTTCTGATTTTAGTTATTTAAGTGCTTGGTTTCTCTTTTTTCCTTAGTGAGTCTCGCTTCCTCCATTCTAAGGTTCAGTTCCTGGGATGTTCTCATCAATTATTTCTTTGAGTAGGTTTTCTGTTCCCTTCTCCCTTTCAACTTTCCTTAGGTTGCTCTTTCTAATGTAACCAGATAGTTCTCATAAACTTCATTTATTTTTTATTTTTTAACTCTTAGTTCTCTCTTTCGTCCTGAGTCATTACTTGGTATCTATCTTCGAGTTAGCTAATTCTCTCTTCCATCTGGACTGCTCTATTTTCAGTGGTCTCTAACTCGTTTCTCATCTCATTTATTGAGTTCTTTAGCTCCAGAATTTTTTTTTCTTTTTTATAGTTTCAATCTCTTTGGCAAAGTACTGTTTTAGTTAATATTAATTTTTTTTCCTGAGCTTGTTGTACTGCTTTTATGAGTATTCTTGTGTATCCCTGAGTTTCTCCATAACTGCAATCTTGAATTCTCTGTCACGTAGATCAGTCTTCCATGACTTTCAGGAGAGTTGTCATTTTCTTTCTGTGCTATTACTTTGGTGGTTCATGATAGCTGATGGATTGTTTTTCTGTCTATGCATTTGAGGTAGCGATCTCCATTCTTGTTTATATCACTGTTTTGCTCTCAATGATTCAGCAGGTGGATAGGTAGGGTACTTTTGATTTCCCGTAGATGATGCTATAGTGCAAGTTTCCTGCACTCTCTGTGCCTCTGGGATCCTGGGGGAACAATGTTGTTTCAGTTAAAGAAAATGCCAAGTACTCACTATGGTGGGTGATGGGGACCCAGTTTAGTGAAATCCCAAAGCTACCTTTTTTCAGCTGTGGTTTTGGCACTACTGGGGCTCTGCTGGGGAGTATAGGGCAGAGGGGCACGTTTGTGATGTCGTATTACTCCCCCTTCTAGTAATGGTGGTTGGCACAATTAAAATTACAATGGTATATTCCCAACTTCTGGGAATGTGTCTTTGAGGGATATTTATACAGTTCATGGTGATGAAGATTTGGAGATTACCCACAGTAATCTGAAAAGCTTATTAATTTTTTTCTCCCTTTTTAAAACTCGTATCTGCATGACACTAGATTATGTGTGTGTGTGTGTGTGTGTGTGTGTGTGTGTGTGTGAACCAAAAGAACATATTACAACAGAATTGGAAAAGCCCAAACATCCATTAGTAAATAGTGGGTTGATTAAGTAAATTATGATACGGCAACACAGTGGAATACTCTGCATTTGAAGAGAGTAGGAAGAACAGTATTTACATGGACAGTCACAGAAAAATCGCTGCAGTGACAAAGGAAAAGAGCAAGGTGCAGAATGTGTTCTACATTACTTTTTGTGTAAAGGAGATGAAATAAGATTATATATAGTTATATTTGCTTATATTGGCATAAAGAAACCCTGGAAGGAAAAACAGGAAACTAACACTTTACCCCAGGAAGCAGGGTGCCAACTGCACAGCTGACAGACGTGGGTGTGATGAGACTCTTTACCGTTTACCTTTTTAATCTCTTTGATTTGGGGTATGTGGAATGCTACCTGTTTAATTCAGGTTTTAAAATGTCTTCCACTGTAACTGAAACTAGTTTTGACACAGCGGGTTTCTTCTCTGTAAGCCACTGGCCTACCGCGTAGTGTTCCCGAACACACCGCGTACGGCCCCTTGTCCCTTTAGGTTCACGCTTTGCCAGCCAGCTCCACACTGGACATCCCGGCAACACTGGGTTTCTTCTATCTGTGTATGTTTCGCCTGCGTCTTCTGAATAGTCATCTTTTAGTGATCGCTTTGTCTTTGGAAGCCGCCCTGCAGCTCTGGAGGCAAAGTTGGAGGGTCCTCTCCGAATATTCCTGAGTGTTCGTCATCACTGGTATCGTAGTGCGCTGATCAGCTCCTTTACAGGACCTGCATGGGGGCACTCGGAGGCTGGCGTTAGGGATTTTTTGTTTTTTTTCTCCCTACTATCTTTGACTGTAGGGTAGGGGGTCATCCCTCGCATAGCCTATGGTCTTTAGTGGAGACAGGCACGTGGAAGTGTAACTAACACAAGAACAGAGCATAATAAGTGAGAGTTAGGGACACAGACATTCACCCGCAGCGTTATTGTCTGTAGTGGTCGTGAGGACTGGTTTACGGGAAGCATTTAACGCCATGCTCCTAACACAGCGAGCAGTGTGCTGATTTAAGCTGTCATCATCATCATTTTGAGCTGGCATGTGCATTTCGTATTTGGGGTAGTGGGGGACATCTAGAAGTGATTTGGTGATTTTGGTCATTTTGGTCTTCATTGCTGGGGAATGTGTGTGTCATGCCGGAGGAAGGAAAGCGTAGGGAGGGGAGCGGGGTTGCAGGCGCTAGCGGGAGAGGCTTTCTCCACTTGGGAGAGAAGGGAGATGGATGCCAGCGGCAGGCTTGTGGGGTTAGCAGAACCATGCCAAGAGCAGGCAAGAAGAGAACTTTTCATAGTCTTCATATGTAAGCGACTTAGAATACAGTTCTTAATTTGTTTTTCTTCAGATCTTTATTTTGTTTTCTCTGACTTCATGGAACAGGTGGAGTTTTTTTCTGAGCCCAAGAAGGCAGAAGTATGACTTAGGTCTTTATCTTCAAATAATACTAAGTTTATTTTGCGGGATTGTGAAAAGTTCTGTTTCGAACATTTGAACCTTAGACACTTTTTAAAAAATATATGTCTTTATTGATTTCAGAGAGAGGGGGAGAGAGAGAGAGAGAGAGAGAGAGAGAGAAACATCAATGATGAGAGAGTCATTGATCGGCTGCCTCCTGCACGCCCCGCACTGGGGATCGAGCCTGAAGCCCGGGCCTGTGCCCTGACCGGGACTTGAACACCGATCTCCTGGATCCTAGGTCGATGCTCGCCGTTGAGCCACGCCAGCCGGGCCTTAGACACATTTTGATACTTTAAAATGGGAGCAGAACCTATTCCTACCCTGTAGCTTTAGATGTAGGCTTTCTGTTCTCGAAGTTAATGAATCAAGGACCTATTTTACTAGCCTTTCTAGAACTATGGAGAATATCCAATTCTTTGACTTTGGGCAGTAATTGTCTCCACATTTACTTTATAGAGCCCTCTTTGGTGGAGCCCACAGGCCGAGAGGAAGCAGAGGGTTCATAAGATGGGTGGGTGAGTTACTGAGAATTTGGGCTGGAACTTGGGGGCAGAAGTTGTAGAGGTTGCTCCTGAATAATAGAAATACAAGTTGAAGTATGAATTTGGACACTGCATTGTCTTGGTGATGCCTATAAAGACAATGACATGGTTTTGAGGCTTTTCTTTATGTGAATTTCATTAATTTATATGGCAGAGCTATGATGCCATCTGTCCATGATTTTATAAGAACTCACACGGTGACTCAGCACACAGTTGACAGTTTGGAGTTTGGGGAAACAAAAAGCAACTGGTTTATCCCCGAGAACATCTTTTCTTTGGTGATAGTGGTCAAAGATACATCATTAAATTGCGTTTGGGGCTTTTTTGGGCTTTGTTTTAATAATAAGAGTTTAGTAGATACTATTTTACTTGTCATAAGCAGACAAATATTCCCTGGAACTACTGAAATCAAACTTGAGAGAAAGAAAATACAGAAACTCACAGATCACCTCTGATTAATAGTAATGTAAAGTGGCCATCAAGTAATAGACATTCCATTCCAGAGAAAAGTGCTTGGCGCCCAAGATCAACTTTATTATACCAGATGAACCAAAAGCTGCGACTCTGTTCACCAAAATCACTATCGCAGCAATGATATAAACGAAGAAAAGTCACGAAAGGGATGGAGGCTGTGAAAGTGGATCCTATAAAAAAGAGAAAAGTCTGTGGGTCCATATCTATGGCAGGTGCTTATATTTCTCGATATAAGAATAACCGTGAATTGCTATACTGGTTTACTGAGGAATTTACCAATTTTCCATGAACCCGTGTTGTGGGATGTGTTCACTGAGACTAACTGTAGGTGTTGTTAGGAAGTAGAAAGCCTGTCTCGAGGGTTCTGTCACTGCTTGTTTCTGGTTCCTTGGGCCTCATTTAGTAGTCGCCCTGCACAGGCCTTGTCCCATCCTGTCACGAGCAGGAGATCCCAGTACTTTAGGGCCTTGCCTGGTTATCTTTGAACGATGAAGGGACACACTAATGGCAGATTATTTTACATTTTACTGGGGCCTTTGAAAATCCAAACAGAATTTCCTTAGGGTAAAACTTCAAACATTGGTGTCGGTTGGGGGAAATATTTTTAGGAAAGAGTTTTTTGTGTGTTTTTTTTTTTTAACTCTGCTCCTTAACTCACAACCGGTTGGCAGGTAGGAAGGGAATTGACACTGTTACAGGCCTGTTACATGCTATGTCTGGGTATGTGTGCGAGGCCCTTAATCTACACAGCATCGTTGGATCCTCAACAGTGAGCTTCCGAGGGGAGCTTTCTTACTCACATTTTACGAAAGAGGAACTGAAAGAGGCACAGAGAGGTGAGGTGACCTTCCTAGACAGGTCGCAGTGCAGGCACATCTTAAAATCAGGACTTTCAAACTCCAAAGCTTTGACCTCTCCCGCCCAACCCGTGACTCACAGCCCTTTCATCCTTTGTTTTATCCTTTTCGGTGAACGTACAGTGTCTGCCCTCAAGAATTGCACAGTCTCTCTAGGTGGCTCCCCAGCATCCCTGCAGCCACTCGAGGCTCTGCTGCTTGTGGTCGCTGCGCCTCACGTGGACCTTCCGCTGTGTATATATAGAGATGCCTTAGTGGAGACGGCCGACAACGACAGCATTAATTTCTAAACATATGCGTCCGGTTGGTTGGTTTTTGCTTTTTAGCAGATTGCCCAGCTCTGAAGTTTGCACTTAGAGGCAGGTAGTAGCCGTGAGTTCTGTGTGAACTATGATGTTTGGGAATGATCACAGCGAGAGTTAAACTTCTGTTATTGACACTTTTGAACAGACGCACTCAGTATTACAAACAGGTCGAAATGCCCATCTGACCAAGAGTTATAAAGGGCTCCCTGTGCGCCAGGGCTGTGCGAGAGTCTGCGCTGAACACAACACTGAAAACACGGTCTCTGCCGTCCGTGAGGCGACCGTTTAGGAGGAAGACACGCGTCGGGTAAGTGTTCAATGCACCACAGTCACTGCAGCGGCGGAGGCGTGCGGAAGGGACAGCGGGCACTGCAGGAGGAGCGGCTGACCGCGCCTGGGGACTCTGCGAAGGAAGCCGGGGGGAAGTTGTAGTTTAAACTGAAGCTTGCATTTGTGACCGTGAGAACCTTCATGGTCTGCTTGTGCAAACTGCTTTTCACTCACGCCTGCGCGTAGACGCAGCACGGTCTTGGACACTTGGCCTCTTCCCATTTCCCCTAAATCACACCCAGTCACCCCATGTATTCTCCCCCCACCCCATGTATCTTGTAAAGGGCCTCTCCCGGAGCTGCTTGTTTCCCTCCCTTTGCCTGCTCCCCAGCGCTTGCCTGTCTCTGGGTTCGGGAGGCAGGCAGGCCAGCTCCTGGGCGGCGGGCAAGCCGGGCTGGTGTTGACGGCTCTATTTCCAAATGCTCTGCAGCGCGTGCGAGCGAGGGCGGGATCGCCGTGGGGGCGGGGAAGGGATGAGAGGGGGCTAAGGGGGCTGGCGCCTGATCGCTTTATCATCTTCACTGTCACGCGAACGGGTTCTTCTGTTCAGAGTAACCTAAGGGCTGAAAGTGTGCCTGGCTATGTTCTCGAGATGAAAATGAAGCTCTCGACAGGTTTCTGGAGGGAGACATTGTGTTCGGTGGCGTATTATTTTCTGGCCCATTGTTGGGTGCCCCCCGATTGAGTACTCACATACGTGCTTATCTGTTTCTCGCACGCGTGCCGGTTCTCACGGGCACGTTGGCAGATGTTAAAGCAATTCCATTTGCTCGACGGGCTGCGTGATGTTAGGGAAGGAGCCCTGCCTCGGAAGTTAGGGGAGCTGAATTCTGGTTCTCCTCTGCCTCTAAGTTATCTGTCCTCTGCTTCCAACCTAAGTCAGTTAATCTCTGCGACGTCTCAGTTTCTCGTGTTCTAAATAATAGGACAGGAGAATGCTCTCTAAGGTGTCGCTCAGCTCAAAAACCTCATCATTTTCATACTGGCAGGGGCATTTATTCAACTACCAAGTCTTCACTGAGTCCTTCCCACATGTCAGGCCCTGCGCTAGCCATCGGAGAAATGCAAGTCACACTCACGTGAGACGCCACTTCACAGCCACTAGGACGGCTGTCATCGGGGAGACAGGTACGAAGTGGTGTGAGGCCTGGAAGGCACTGGCACCCTCGGACCCTGCTGTTGGGGTTGTGCAGTGGTGCGGCTGCTTTGGAGAAGAGTTAGCTCCTAAAAATCTTAAACACAGAGTTAGCCAGGAGAGCTGATTCCCGTCCAGCTTCCTTAACTGACACATCACTGGGCTAGAATATTCCCGTTTCCCTCGCCCTCCAGTCTCCTGGGCACATGCTACTCTCGAGTTTTCATCGTCACTGCCTATTCTAGGCATCTTCTTCCCTTGGAGCAGAAACTTCCCAGCCACTCTTGGGTCAGCTGAGTTCCCTTCCGTGACTCCATAATCCCCGAGTGTTCTCCACAGTCAGGGTGGATCTGTGTGCACGTCTCTCCTTCATTACCGTGCAGGCTCTTCGGGGGCTCAGACTGGATTTTATTCGTGGTTGTGGCATAGTATACGGGACATGGTCATACTCATTATATGCTGATTGCATCGAACCCCTCATCTCTTCACCCCCATTCCTGCAATATCTACCTAAGGTCTGTTTCTCCCTTGAATACATCCTGTGCAAAGTAACCATAACCCGTTCAGAATCTAATGAAAGCAGTCGAGTCTCTACCAGTGTGCCCTGAATTTCCATCATACGACTATATGGCAATCTAAAATTACTATTACTATTATTACTTAGTGACTTCTCCCCCTGGAATGTGCCCTCTATGATTGTAGGGACCGTGTCAGCCTTGTCCATTTTTCTGTACCTTACTTTAACCTTACACGTGGTAGGACCTTAATAAATATTTATTGCGGACGTATGGGTACTTTACCACCTCCCCGGTGGAGAGCAGTGCGTTTATACATAATGCAAATAATTTCACGATCATTACAAACCTTAGACTTTGGATCGTTGCTTTACTGTTATGAGGCTGATCTTTCTAAAATGGTACTTTTATTCATTAAAAGGTCCGCAAACTCCTATGCCAGACCTAAGATAGGCTCTGGGAATGTAAAGATAAATACGAACGTCATTCCTGCTTTTTTATGGAATTTAGAAATAGAGGACAGAAAGCTTCAGTCTTCTTGGGGAGGTCAAGGAAAGTTCCTAGAGGACACCCGATGCCTCTCCAGTGTTTAGGAAAAAACTGTGCGGTTCACAGTTGCCATTTCCCTCGGCAGTAGGTAAAAATCTGGGTTGCTGCGAGGAAGACTGATAGCTACCAGCAGGATGTTCTCGGCTGTTCCGTGGCTGCCCTCATTCTGATGAACTTGAACATTTCCTTCAACCTAAGCAGTAACTTTGGAATTAAAATCTAATTCCTTACTAGAGAGAGATTCTTTTCCGACTACCCGTTAGCTGAGATAGCTGGAAAGAGAATTCAGTAGCTTCTCACGGCTCTCCTGAAGCCAGCGCAAGCTTTTGTTGCCTGGCTTGTTTGATTTTTGTTTGGTTAACAACGGAATCAGGAGACGTTAGCACTGAGCACTACTGATGTATATAATTTATGTATTTATTCTGCTTTTTTTCTCTTTTGTTCCCTTACAATGTAAGCTCAGTGAGAACAGAATTTTTTCAGGTTGGTTTAATAAATATTTGTTCAATGAATAGTTAGGAAGTCATTGGTAGTCTTACCAGAGGAATTTAAGTAAAATAGTGGAGACAGAAGCTGTGTTACGTGGTTGAGGATAGCCTGGGCTGGTAATTCGAAATCAAATAGAAATAGCTCCCCCCCCCTTTAAAAAGTTTGGAAAAGAGAATATTTATGAAAATTTTCTTTTTAGTCACTTTTGTTTTTTTTTTGCTGCTAGTAGCTTGTATGATCTTTTCAAAATTCACATGTCCGTTTTAGGTTTCTTTTTTGTAATTTATATAAGTTTTATAATTTATTTATTACTGGAAGTCATATGATCACAACTTCTTATGACTTTTTAGATTTTTAGAGAAATGACAATTTTAGGAATTCTCTTCTTTTAAATGCAGCGGTGAAATGATTTCAGTCAGTGGTTCTAGACCTTAGATTAATTTAGTTCTTTAAAACAACTGAGCAAATGTGCACCAAAGTAAATGCATGTGTAAAGGACTTTACATTATTCAGAGTTCTAGAATTAGACATCTGTCTAATGGATGCTGTTCTAAGTGTTGCTAAATGATTAATAGTAATTAAAAGGTTAAATATAAGCCAAAGAAAGCTTTGGATTTGGAAATGTTTGTAACAGCTAGTGATCTGACTGATGCAGACGTTTTTGTCAAAGTTGAAAAAGTTAGAGCTAATTAATTTCTTGGGAGACATATGATGAAATTGTAGGTGTGATAACATATTTGAGTAACATATGGTAGTTATGGGGCACCTTTCTAATGACTGAGCAGCCATTTAAATATAGACTTTTTTGGTTTTTCTTTCATTACCATTCTTATTGTGTTTTTTAAAACTAATTTTGTTTTCTAGAGGTCAGTGGTCGGGATTTAATGATTTATATTTAAAATATTAACATGAACTTGTAATTTTATTCTAAATGGCATAAATTTTAGTAAAAAGTTTTCTTAAAACTATAGCCAATCATTTTCCCGTTAGTATATACAAGTATTATGCTTATATGACTAAGTAAATCCAATTATGGGTGAGTATACCCTCAGATTACCCTTGAGTGGCGACCAAAACCATATTATGTGCCTATAGCACAGATAGGTACGTGGTTTAAAATTTAGCTGTATTTTTCTCTTATAATGATGTACTAGTTGCTTTTTGCCTACTTTCCTCCCTCCCAGTCTCACTTTCAGAATATTGCTTGATTATGACAGCAGATAAAAAAGAGAATTAACCATTCTGTCATTAAAATAGTATCTAACGCCTTGGCAGAGGAAATTCTGAGTTAAGAATTTTCCAAATAGTGGCAATTTAAGTAGTGAATTGTAGTTTTCATTTTTGAAGAGTTGGATTTTTTAGCACAGTGTATCTGATTATAATCTGGTGTATAAATCTAACTAAAAATTCCTAACTGTCATTAAAAAATATCCACAGTGAAGTAAGAGTTGAGGATGGAAATGCCTGTGCCGAGCTCCCGAGGCAGCCGCTGGAGGGTGTTCGGGTTAACTGCTCCCAGTCTCAACATCCTGCTGACGAGGTTGCTGACTGACAGAGCAGGTGAAGGCTGTGCTTCCCCAAGTCTTCTGAGGTTAAAGCAAAAGTATTTATGTCTAAAATAAACCGAAGGGGAATATAATTTTAAACCTTAAACCTTAATTCTAGTGTAAACTCTAGACTTATTAAGGAGATAACCGAAACATTTCTTTGGTTTCTACTCTGGACACTATTCAGAACATCACTATATTTTTTAATATATTACTTCAAAAGTTTGCTTACACTAGTTAGAGGATCTAACAGGTCTAGAAACCTCCCAAATAGATTTACTAAACTTTTTTCACATTACTATAACTGTTTTCAATTAAATTTCAGCATCCTCCAAAGGATTTTGCTGTAGACATCTGTTCTATGGATTCTTCCTTCTAAATCTGTTGTGAGCTTTTCCTTGTCAGTTGATACTAAATACTAATGCCCGCGAGGGGACTGCTGGAATGTTTTGTTCCACGTGGGCTTTGAACTCAAGCTGCAAGTTAAATATAAAGGTCAGTTTTCAGGTGATTCACAGTAAAGCACTAACTTCTCATTCATTTAATAAGACTTGTGAAATTTGGATTAATACCTAGTTATCCGTGAACACTCAGTTTTGAAGATAGCAGGATTCCCTGGCATAGAGCTTACCACCAGTTTGAAAAATGACTTTAGGGATTTGTTCTGGGGCTATAAACTTTAAATAATTTAATTGGTTAGATTGCTAATAGTGATTAGAGCCTCCAGAAATGAAATCCTAGTGGGTAGGCCGTTCACTTTTTAGAACATACGGCTGTTTCAGTAGAGTAAAGTGGTGATTTAGAAATTAACTGATTCGTTTTATTAATTATCAGCAATAATAAAAGACACTTTAAGCTGTATCACTTTTCTTTCTTAAAGGCATAATCCATGCAGTTCTGTGTAGCTACGAGGCAATATTCAATGAAGAACTGGAAGATGATTTTCATATAGTAGGAAAATCTGATATTTGATATCGTTTCCTAGCTGAGTAATTACACTTAGAAATAGCATTTTTTGGTTGCTTTTATAAGTTGTTAAATTATTTTCTATTCAGGTAAGTCTTAGATAGCAGATCTATAAGTCAGTGTTAAGATTCACTATGAAATAGCCCCAGTCCCGAATACTGTGGTTCATTCTAGAGATGTTTCTGGAACAGTGAGCAAGTGGTTTTGGAAGATGAGGTTTACGTTTTAAATACAGCGGCGGCCGTCTCCCCTGCTATGCGCAATTTGCATCGCCAGATGTGCCCAGGGCAGCGTTTGAACCACTCGCATGTCTTAGCTATTTCCTGTAATTACTTAGTAAGTCTTGAAGGGACCTAGGACTGAAAAGGAGGGTTTGAGGGAGGGAAAGTATGTTAATAGTCTTATTAACAGTATGGAAAACAGTCCATTTTGTGGAGCATGATGCACTCTGTCACATGGAAAGATTTTTTTTGGATGCTTTCATAGCCATCTGTAGAGAGTAGATCACTGATTATACATAAGTCAGATGAAAAAGATAATTTTGACATTGTCTTTCTCCCTGAACACCCTGCTTCTGTAAAATGGGGTGTTAGCTGGATCAGATCATTACAAAGGAGTCTCAAAGTTGGCAATTAAAATATATAGTAAGATATATATAGTAAATGTTTATGATTTTATTTTAGTATTTTTTGTTGACAAGGACAATCTAGCCTGAGAATAAATGATTATCATTTTGCCTGTAAGAATGAAAGAATAATTTTAATAAACATTTTAAATCTATCCATTTTACATAATTTAGTCACTACATGGCAGAACTTCTCAGAAACTCAGAATTACTATGAAGATATTAAACTTGTTCTTTGGAAATTTGGGGGGAACTGTACATGCTTTATTTTCTTGGTAAAGAGAATATTTATGAAAATTTCCTTCTTAGTCACTTTTGGTTCTTTTTACTGCTGGTGGCTTGTAAAATCTTTTCAAAATTCACGTCCTTTTCATACCTTTGTAATTAACCTAGTTATTAATAAATGGGAAAGGAGCAAAGGGAAGGCCAGATAATAGGGACATGCCATTTGTACAGCTTTGCTAGCAAACTGCAGTTTATCATGCCCCAGGTCTGTTCCCCGCAGATCCTGGGGGAAGGGACTGGACAAAGAAAGAAGAGACGCATGCCCAGTGAGGTCTGAATGACATAGGAAAGATGACCACCTGTCAGTCCCTCCTGGGAGCAGGTCACTGGCCATGATAGGCATGGCCACGGCAAGGGCCCGATAATCGGAGATACAGGAGCTCCTGAGCAAAGGAGCCCGCTCCCTTCTCTCTTGCTGCTGCACCTGACCCTTGGCTTGTGGGGCTCTCACGCTCTGCACTCACGCACATGGCCCACAGCCATGTGGACCCCCCCACACAATGGACTGATGGACCGATGGGCTGGAATTAGCCCGATGCCATGTGGACCCCACGCACAATGGACCGATGGGCTGGAATTAGCCCGATGGGCTGGAATTAGCCCGATGCCATGTGGACCCCACGCACGATGGACCGATGGGCTGGAATTAGCCCGATGCCATGTGGACCCCACGCACGATGGACCGATGGGCTGGAATTAGCCCGATGCCATGTGGACCCCACGCACGATGGACCGATGGGCTGGAATTAGCCCCATGCCATGTGGACCCCACGCACGATGGACCGATGGGCTGGAATTAGCCCCATGCCATGTGGACCCCACGCACAATGGACCGATGGGCTGGAATTAGCCCCATGCCATGTGGACCCCACGCACGATGGACCGATGGGCTGGAATTAGCCCGATGCCATGTGGACCCCACACACGATGGACCGATGGGCTGGAATTAGCCCCATGCCATGTGGACCCCACGCACGATGGACCGATGGGCTGGAATTAGCCCGATGCCATGTGGACCCCACGCACACTGGACCGATGGGCTGGAATTAGTCTGATATGGACTCAAGTCCACCATGGAACTGAAACTTTGGACACTGGCTTTGCTTCTAGCTCTGCTGAAGCCCGAGCTGCACCTTTCCCAGGACTGGTTTAAGGGAAATGGGACTTTACAAAGCGAGGGATATAACCCTCCAGGCACATGAGAAGCACTCATCCTCCTGTGCGAGTCCTAGAACATTCCCTTTCTCGAGATGCTATAAGAACCCCACTCCCACTAGCAACGGAGAGAGTCCACCCGTTCAGTTCTCTGATAACACTTTCAGGTTTCTTTTTTTTGTAATTTACATAAGTTTTAGAATTTATTTATTACCGTAAGTCATATGGTCACAACTTCTTAGGACTTTTTAGATTTTTAGGGAAAACGAAAATTTTAGGTAATCTCTTTACTTTAACCGAAATGCAGCTCCATTCTTGTCATGATTTTCATACACTATCTCCTCTCTTCCCTTCTTTAGTTTTCTCTGGTATTTGAAGCATTTACTATAATAGTTACAAGACTGAATAACAGTTCTTATTTAAAAATATTTCTTAGATTTACAGTAGGATGTGGCCTTCAGATTACTTCAGTAATATCAAAAATAAATTCACTGATTAAGAAAGAAACTTGGGAGTTAGACCAAGACCCTGAATTTTTTATTGTTTTTCTTCCTCCCTATAAAAAGAAAAATTATAAAGTTGAACTTTAGCCTTCATATTATTTTGGAAAGGTATGATGCAGAACATGACTTCTTAGTTTAACTTGCACTTAAGTTCTCATTGCGTTTTATAACGTGGGACTGGCTGTCGTGGAGACGTTAAATTTGATGAGTGTTACCCTCTTATCAGAAGTGTCCGTGTCCCCCGTTATCCTATTTTCCCTGCTCAGAAGCCTCCTGTGGCTTCCGTCTCACCCAGAGGAAAAGCCAGAGTCCTTTCTGGGATCTGCATGGCTCCAGGTGACCTGGGCTCCTCGTGACCTCTGTGACTCTTCTTTCGTACCAGTTCCCCCTCTGTTCTTCACCATTCCAGCTTTTTTTATATTTCTGAAACATGTCAAGCGTGTTCCCATCTAAAAGCTTTGCGGTTCCCTGTGTCAAGAAACCCCACCCCCATATCTGTATCTAGTTTCCTCACATCTTTTCAGTTTTTCTTAAAAGTCACCTTTTCAGTGATGCCATCCTTAGTTTCCTTGTCTAAAACCTCAGTTGTCCCCCAACACTGTGATCCCTCCATCTGGTCAGTACCTAGCATCCTGTAACTCGTTATTTCTCCTTCGTCACCTAAAAGCTTAAGAGTGTTGTAGGAGGCCGTCTTGTTTATTGTAAGATGTTCAGCAGCGTTTCTGGCTTCTCCCCACTAGCTAACAGCAGCTTCCCTTCCATTCCCCCGTGACCCCCAAAAGAGTGTCCAGATATTGCCAAATGTCCACTGGGGGTGGGGAGCGAAATCGCCACTCCCAGTTGAGCGCCACTACTCAGAGAGCTTAAAACCAAGTACAGATAAAGATGTTAAACAGCTAATCATTCAAAAATATATTTATTATAAATGTGAATATGTATTAAATTATCTATACAGTTATCAACTGTGATAAGCGCTAATTAAGAAAAGCACAGAGCGCCATGAGACTGTAGTCCAGAAAACAGTTACTCCATACTGAATTTTGAATTCAGTCAAACAGATATAAGTTTTTATTGAGTATGTATTACATACTTGATGTGAGAAAAGAAAAGAAACTTAAGACGTGGTCTTTCACGTTGAGGATGTGTGTATATGGATATAATGCGTCATCCAAGCTGGGACCCTGTGAGAGTGCAGAGCACTGTTAATAAGTCAGCTGGCACAAGAGGCAGAAATGAGGCAAATGCTGCGACGGGCTTCATAACCTACTTCCCAGCTTCTACGCAGGGAAAAGGACCGATATATGAAACAAACAGTAATCCAAGGCAACGTATCCATTAAGTGCTAAACATGTCACGTATTAATATTGAAACGTCAATCACTGTCACCTAGTTGTCAGGCCCCAGAGGCGGTTCACTGTTATTTTCCTACCCTGACTTTACAGGAGGCGTCATGGAGAAAGATCGGATTCTAATTCTTCAACTGGTCTTTGAGGTTCCCTCTAACGTGACTCGGTGTTTCTCTTCAGCTCTTAGATTCTCCTAGCCTGTTGGAGAGTTTGAGCTCGGCGTAGTAGACAGTAGAGAACCACCCGGAGTTTGGTGAGGATTGTAACATGAAGAAGTGGTTGTCTCTCCTGGCAGGAACCATTCCTTCCTCTGCCAACCTGGATAGTATCAACCTTGGGTTACCAAAGGACAGAGTTAGGCAGCTGTCAAGTGTATATAGTGAAAGAAAAAGTCTTTCCTGAACAAACATCTGTAAGTCTCTTATTAAAAGACTGATTTCCTAAGATCATTTTTATGCTAACTTAACTTTATATTCCTTGATTTTCATTTTTAAATGGCGCTTTTATTTTAATTTCTTCCACCGTTTAAGACCCCATAAATTATCAATTTAAGTTAGTAGTCGTGCTCTTTAAAAACCTGAATTACCATTTTTAAGGTTTAGGTGTGTCTTTTCACTTGTTCCTTTGAATCAGTTTGCCTTCTGTTGCCTGCTGAGATCAGATGTTGGAGGGAAGATTGTGGAATTTGAAATACGGGGCATTTGGGGAAGTTGAGGTAGGTCTAGGTGGTACGACATGATGGAAGGGGCATGAAGACCTTGAAACTGGTAGAAATAATAGCAGGATGTGTGAGAAAAGGGTGTATGGGGAAAGGAAGTAGGAAATATGCCACAGGGACGCTTGCCCATTTCAAATATTTGCTTACAGCCAATTCTGTGCCTGGGAAGACGATTAAAACTTTAATTTCCTGTTCCCCACCCTTCCATTCCAGCGACCTAGATTTAAGGCTGGTTACCTGGTACCGATTGGTACTGTTTAACTGAGTTAAATTACTTTTGTGATGACATCCTCAAATTTAACAACTTAGTATTACTCTCTGGAACACAGCATTCAAAGTACCTAAAAGCTAACCGTGAACTTAAAGAATACAAGCTACTTACAAACCAGGGGACTACCTGCTAAGTGTTTCTGTTATTTAAAAATTTCAAGTTTATTTGACTGTGAAAAAAATAAAAAGTGAAAGACACCAAATCTAAGACGTGTGTGTGGTTGAAATGAGGTTGTTTTAGAAAATTAAATTTGGCAAGTGATTAATCCTTAATGAGGAGTAATTGTTTTATCTATTTTAGGGAAAAGTTAGTTTAACAAACCTATTATTACGTGGAATTTAGGTCATGAACATGGGCAGGACACAATTTCCGTAACATTTATAGCATCGGCCACAGAAAAGGCCGAGTTAGTATCATCAGATACAAAGGATGTTCATTTCAGAACCAAAGCTGTTGCCGAAAGTGCTGCTTGTGGTCACTGCAATTAACTCAACACATCAGGACTGTTTAAAATGCTGTCGCATGCCTCATTAGATGTACCTTTCAGGTGCTTATATGCTTGATTTTGGGTATCGTATTTTTTATACTTTCCAGTATTGAGTCAATTTTTTTCTTAGTTGAAAATAATTCTGTCACCCAGTGATTTTTGGTTTTGTACCAAACGTAGAGAAACTTCCAGTTATGTTAAGTAATAAAACAGAGGCCTCGCAGTGAGCACTGTTTCGGATCCTGCACACAGCATCAGCTCTCTGTGATTAGCCACCCAGACTTCCGTAGGTAGGTTCTGCCTCCTTTTCGGTGGGGTTTTGATTGGGTGGCATATCAGTGTGAATAGCAGATTGGCTCATGGCAGTGGTGTTAGGCAGGTGTAGGCCCAGAGCTGAAGTTCCTGGAATAGCCAAGGTTGCACGAATTATGGTACATCCTTTGGCTAAGTTTTATGAGAATAGTGACACAGAAAATAGATTACATAATATACGTAGGGTGGAAATTTATAAAACGTGTACCATGAAGGAAGAAATAGAAGAAATATAGACTAACCAAGGGTTCCATAGAGAGCCCTTGGTCAAGTGAGTGAGGGTAGAAGGGAACTTGTAGACAGGAAAAATAGGGAGGGAAGGACTGGAAATGGTAAAGAAAAGGGCAGAGGAAGTTCAGAGAACAATTGGAATATTAGCTTAACATATTAAAGGCAGAGAAGCTGATTTGTGCAGTAGTAGTTGAGGGCTTACCAAGTGCTAGGTGCTGTTTGTAGTTCTAAGAGATGTAGCAGCGAATGTGTACCGTTCAGCGGAGTTGCCACTAGGTGTCACTAGGACTCACGTGGCCGGGCTAGCCTTGTGGCCTGTCTTCAGGATTCAGGGTTTTGACAGTCCCCCCTCTATAAACAGGCGATCTTTAAGAGTTTATGCAGAGTGATCCTTGGTTATTCAGGTATCTTATCTGTACAACTGCATCTTGTGCTAATTTTTATTTATCTGACCGAGGAGAGACTGCTAGAGACCGTTGGGTCTCAATATGAAAGAGTTTGGCGGTCGTTGTAGTAGAACAAGCGTGGTGTGGCGTTGTGTGCCTGCAGGTGACCTGCCCGGCCGCGTGGCCCAGCGCTTCCCCAGCCTCATTCACTGCCGAGCCTCAGCCTGTGAACCATCATGATCTTAGATCATTTCTGCCGTGTTTGCAAAAACCCTATACTGTATCGTAGGTAGACTTGTCTTAAATGTATCCCTTTTGTGTTGATGGAAAAAGTTAGTTTATATTTGAAGGCCATGTCTGTGGTAGTTCCCAATGTGATACTAACCCTTTCGTTTGCAAAGGTACCTGTTTACTAACATCATTCTAATTTATATAGAAACAATTATTAACCGGGAAAGCCCTTTGTATCAAGTGACCAAGAACAGAGCCGGTGACACAAACTTAGCTACAAAGAAGGAAAAAATACATTTTTTGGAATAACTGGAAAGAGGCAGAAGATGCCACCAAAACTGGCCTTAAGAAGTATGCATACGACTCCCTTGACTGGGAAAAAACTTAATTTTTCATCGATTTTTAAGACTAGATGTCAGGTAATCTTTTGGTCTATGAATTGAAGATATCTTCCGTTACTCTCTTCGTTTATCCTAGAAAAACAATTTTTTTTGCTTTTTGAACAAGTGAATACAAACATGTAGCATTTACTGAGGCGCACCAGGTGGGATGCTAGAACCAGAGAGGAGGTCACAAAATCTTCCAGCCGCGACATCACAGTTCTGCCTTCTTAAGATCACGTTGAACCAGTCAGTATGCAGGATAGCCCCTGTGATAGAAAAGCATTAAAATACGCTGCACAAATGCTCCATGAATTGCATTCTCTGGAAATTATAATTCCCTTTATACTCTAAATTCACGTGGCCATATACTTTTCAAAAGGCAACTTCCCTGACATTTTTGTTGGCACGTTGAAAGAGTGTTCATCTCGTGGCTTTGTTTGGAGCTTTACAGTGAAAATATTACATACTCCTTTGTAGGAGCGCGTTCCTTTGTTGTGCGGGGAACAGTAAGTTTACTTAGATAAGGGCCATCTACACTCCCCATCTCTAATCCCCAAAGGCCTTAACCTCCATTAGGCGCAAATGCAGATTTTTGTTTGCTTCAGATAGCTTCCTGGGCGTGTGAAAACTCTTTTGACATCATTATTTAGGGGCGCCCATCCTCCCAATGGAATCATAGCCTAGTACAAAAACTTTGCAGCTGGTCGGCTCCCAGAGCCCCTTTTGATGATTGTTTTCCAGCTCAGCATGGCAGCTCGCCGTGGTTTCTCTTTCCAGTCCCGGGACCCCCACCCGACCCCCCCGTTCATGTTATTCAAGACAATAAGAATTGTCCAGAGGTAACATCCAGGCTGAGTGTTTCTGAGGCCTTCATCTTCCCCTCTCCCTCCTGACTCTTTTCATTCAAAGCATATTCATAGTTCACTGGAGATTTTTAAGGGAAAGAGCTTGCTACCTTGTCTTCTCTCTTCTCTGATGTCTCACTGTCTCTAAATAAATTCATTTCTTAAAATTAAAAAAAATATCAACAGCAGTGAACATGCAAGAAGTGATGGGATTCCTCTAAAGAATGTTAGTTTGAGACAGACCAGGAATTAGAGGTTCACTATGTAGTTGTGACTGTGGCCTGGTTATCAAACTTGGGAAGTTTCTTCATCTCTTAGATGTCCTTTCTTGAAAAAACGGGGGTGCAAGTAACCCAAGCAAGTGGCAGTTAGTGACTGTGATTGTGGTGCTGGAAAGCAGCCATAGAGAACCAACGGGCGTGGCTGTGTCCCAATAAAACTTTATTTGGAAAAACAGGCAGCAGGCCTTCCTAGTTAGTTTGCTGATCTCTTGCAAGTAGGAACAAAGGCAGATTTGCATTTTCTGCCGCAGAATAGCTTCAAAGGTTAGAAAAAGGGCTGAACTTAGTTCTGCGTACCAAGGTTTCCCCCCACAAATTTATCCACCCGATAAATTACTCTGTCTCAGCAGAATTAGAGTAAAAGGAGAGAAAGAAACCAGGAATTATACTAGTGAGCTCCCCTTCTAAAATGGGGGGAAACGTTTTCCCCTGATCTTCAAGCATGTTTCTTTCCAGTGGACACACAAAAATCAAGGCACAAAAGTGCCACCTTTCCCTGGATATTCCAACTTTGCGAGCCTGGTGTTTCGGGTTAATTTTGACCTAGTTTCTCCCAGTCCGTCTGTTTTCGGCTGGTGCTAGTGAGACCATTGGTGAGCTCACCCGAGGACTCGTGTGTTCCTACCCCGTCTGTGGGCGTGAGGGCCTGTCTGCAGCTCACTGTCGCAGCTCAGGTTACCGTCGAGCAGTTCATGTTTCCTGAGCGCCTTCAGAGTGCCAGGCAATTTAATAAACGCTAGGGACACGACAGCAGGAGCGATCTCTGCGCCCACACCTGGAGGAGGAGCTGGGGGTGGCCAGGTGACAGGGACGGGCAGGACAGTGTCCAGTAGGAGGAACAGCACAGGCGAAAGGGACAGCTCGGCGTGTCCCTCGGAGGAAGATGGTTTGACTGGAGCGAGTGCGGGGACAGTGGGGGTAGATGAGTCTGGAAAAGGGAGAGGAATGTGGCATTGCAGGACCCCTGGGTCACAGCTGGGCGGTCAGATCACCAAGAAGGGGTCGAAGGACTTCGAGCCAGGCGATGATGTGACCAGTGTGCGCTCTTGAATCTGTTGAGCCCGCAAGGGAAGAGGGAAAGTTAGATGCCCTGCCACCGACCACACAGCAGCCACGGGCCACGTGTGGCTGTTGAAGGTTTCAAATGTCGTTGATGTGGCTGAGGAGCTGCATTTTAAGTTTGCATTTTAAAAACTGAAGCAATATAAAATATTTTTCCTTTAACTTTTGTTGTTGTTGTTGCTAGGACTATTTTAATACTCGAGCTGTTGAAAATGTAAAGCCTAAATGGAGACTTGCTATAGGTGTAAAATACTGGATTTTGATTCCATGCTTTGGAAGAAAAAATAAAGTATCTCAATAATTTTTTTTTAAATTGATTACTTGTTGAAATGATAATATCTTGGATGTATTTGGTTAAGTAAAATACATTGTTTAAAGTAATTCTACCTGTTTCTTAGTGCCTTTTTAAGTGTGGTTTTGGAAATTTAAAATTCCATGCGCGGCATGCGCCTGTGCCTGTTGGGCTGTCTGGCCGGAGAGCCAGGGATCCAGATGAGAGATGGTGATCGGAGTTAGGGTGGTGGCAGAGGTTAGATAAACTTGAGAGCTATCTAGGAGGTGAGGCAGAGAGGATTTGGCATTTGATTAAATGAGAGAGATGGCAAATTAGTTAGAACAGAAGGAGCCTCCAAGGACTGATAAGAAAATGTTTGGTGGTAGCTGGTGGCCAGTTAAACAAAATGCATGTTGTTTTTCCTTGATAACTGAAACGAAGCTGTGTAGTTAAAACAGTATTTTTCTGCTCCTGTTAGCTTTTTAAATGCTTGATACTTAATAGGTACTACCTATATGAACTGGCTCCCGAGAGTTGTTGATTTTGCATTTCTTAGATTGTATCCAAACACTATGAAGTCCACAATGAATGGTTTAGCGTCTTTGTACCCTGGTTCATTCAACCCTTTGAGTCAATTACCAAGTGGTAAATAGGATGCAAGGTTTTTATATATTTTGAGTTTTTAAAATTCTCTAAATATCCTCAAATTTGATAGGATAATTGAAACTTATTTACCCTTTTCCCTGAAGATTAAGCTTATTACTATTTAAAAGAATAAGCACTTTATTTACATATGAAGGTTTGCTAGACCCCTCTGTAATTTAAGTTGAAGCCCGAAAGTAGCTGACGAATGTTAAACGTTTAATACTTTCTCCTATTGTCCCCCCTAAGAAATAGGATGCATTTCTAGCTTCATTTTCCAGTCTCTTAAGCGCCTGAAAGTAGTCGAGACAGTTTGTTGACCCCAAAGAGACCTTTTAGTCTCTGGCTTGTTAGACAACAGGGTCTGCGCCCTTCATTGGCATTCAGATCACAGGCGGCCCCTGGGCGCAGCGCGGAGCCCAGTGCAGCTTTGGGGTTTAGACAAAGCTGCTCTGGCAGAGGAACCCAGTTGTCAGGGGAGCTGGCGGTCTTGTAAAGAGCTGTTGCATTATGAAGCGCCCACGCAGAAGTATTAGGATGCAAATGCGAAAAAAATGGTGGCGCTAACCTGCAAAAACAAACATTTCTTTTTTTTTGGTGAGGCGCCTATTCGGTGTGCTTTCTTCTGCTTAACTTCTCTGGGCTGCAGAGGTAGTTGGTGCAATTGGAGTATATTAGTTTATCTTAATCTCTGGCCATAATGCTGCTCTATGTTATTTTAAAATGAACAGCTAATTTGCATGAAGCGGCCAGAGTACTTCAGTGTTGTGGAATCTTTGCGTAATTGACAAGTGTGTCCTACTTTAGCCTAGATCAGTTTTTATGGGTGATTTTTTTATTCCCAGATTAGGACGAGGAATCCTTTTGGCCCTGGATTTCATTCATTTCATCTGATTTTTACCAAAATGTTATTGTCATCGTTGACACCCAGTAACGTCCCCCAATGAGTGGACTCTCGTTGTCTGACTGAGTGTAGAATCTTTGTAGGCTCAAGAGGAAAGTGTTGAAATCCTTAAAACCAGAGTCCAGTTTTAATTTACCGTCTTATTAAGGAATCTACCCTTTCCCTCGTGTCTTTCAGCCTGTGCATTCCTGTCTGAAGCGCCCACTTTCCCTTTGGCCTTCTACTGTCTTCACTTTTATTTCTCTCTGTCTACTTTTCATCTCCCTTGGCAAATATAACAGAACCACACGTTGGCAGGAAAAGAGATATAATAATAATAAGATGTAAAACGAGCTCTTAACCTAGACTTAGGGGTCAGGAGTAACAAGGAGAGCTGTGCTTGTTAAGCAGTTACTGCTTGCCATGCACTATGTAGGGTGCCTCCCATGAATTCCCTCTTTTAATTCTCCCAGCAGTCTTCGAGGTACGCATAGTATTATCCCCGTTTGCAGGTGGGTATACTGAGGGACAGAGAAGCAATGACTTGTCCACGCACATGCGTCTTGAATGCAGTAGAGTCAACAGAGCTTTCTAGAGATTGGGAAGGTAAAGCTGAGACCCAGGTAACAAGTAAAAGCCTGTTACAGGGTGAAGGAAAGAGGGACCAACAAATAGTGTAATATGATTTACTTTTCCTTTCTATAGCTCACATTTTTAAAAGCAGCACCTGGCGTTTCAGTTTATCTGTGAACTTCGTTTATGCACTTGTTCACTCACTTGTGCATTCATCCATCCATGAATTCTTTATTGCTCAAATGCTGTGGGCTGAAAGTGCCTTCAGGAGATACACAGGTACTCGGGGCTCACACAGACTCTGTCCGCATGGGCTTGACAGTGTATCTGCTTTGGCTTTTAGGAGCATCAGCCCAGCCACGTTTTTCCTATTGAGAGGTCCTGCCGTATTTGAGTTTTGTGTTTTTTGGGCTTTGTACATTTGAAAATCCTGACTTTAGAATTATGTTCATAGTTATATAGATATTGATTTGGTTATTAGGCACCTTTTCTAATGGTTAGTCTTTAGTTCTTGGCATTCTGAAATTTCCTTTTTTTTTTTTTTTTTCCTTTCACTCAGTACCGGGTTTTTGTGTTGTCTGTCATACTGTGTGGTTATAGCTGTAGCTACTGGTAGGTCCTGCCTTTTAACTGCTATATAGTATTCCATTTGTAAATAGCACTACATTTTACTTATTTTTTCTTAAAAAATATTTTGTTGGCTTTTTAGAGAGAGAGGAAAGGAGAGGGGGAGAGAGAGAATATTGATGTGAGTGAAACATTGATCTGCCGCCTCCTGCATGCCCCCCCCCCCCCCCCGAGGGATTGAGCCCAAAACCCATGCAAGTGCCCTGACCAGGAACTGAACCAGCAAACCTTCAGTGCACGGAAAGACAACCAGCTGAGCCACACTGGCCAGGGCTACATATTCTTTAATTGATGGGCTTTTATAATATTTCCCTTTCCCCCCTTCTATTTAATCAACAATAATTTGAGTCTCAGTCAAACCTTTAAACAGCTCTTGAAAAAAACCTATCTTTTGTCTCATTAATATATGTTTTAAAACAAAAGTTCTGAGTCTTGTCTTTAGTATTTTTGCAGAAGGTTCTGGTGGAATTAGTTTAAATCGACTCCAGCCAGCCCTCTTGCTCTGCCTTAGGAGTAAAAGCCCTGAGCTGGTCATTTTACGTGTAAGAGGGAGCCAGTTGGCCCAGCACAGTACCGCACAGGTAAGAGTAAGCAAAGTGCAGGAAAGCGGCTAATTACAGTGCTTGCAGCTGGTTTCAAAGTACTTCTAACAGTTTGTGCATAATGCTTGCTTGAGAGCATCAAATGGGTGCTAGCTGTGAAAGGGAACACCTGTTTGTTGTTGAGCATGTGTTTATGCAGATGATTGCTGTTGTCAAAGCACCTTGATGTAGAGCAGTCCTGTTTACATCAGCGTCCCCCCCGAAGGATTAACAGTGTTCTCTCAATAAATTTGCAGCCGTTCTCCTCTCTGAGGCTGCTGTTTGGAGGGCGGTGTGCGAGAGGCAACAAGTGCCTGCTAATCACTTGGATATACATAATTAGCTACAGCCTGGTGCACGGGATTCCTTGTAGAACCATTACAATACCGATCGGCAAAGCGCGCGACGATGGATGGGTCACTGTATGGATGGCGAGGGTGCTTGTTTGTCCACAGGTATTTATTCTTTATTTTTCTGAACCCGAGCTAGGTTTTTATCATCGGTACACAAACTCTTCTTGTTTTTCTTTTTAGTGAGTCAGTGTCAGTTGCACAACACTCCTTAAAGTCACCACTAAGTAGTAGTTGTAGATTTCTATATCGCTTATAGTCGTGGGTTATTATTCAAAACACTTTTGACATATTTAAGTAATCCCAGAGATTAAGAAACATTCAGGCGTATTGGAAAACCAAACTCAGTCCACACTGCAGGATTTTTAGAGCAATTAAGAAAAATGGATGTTTAAGACGAATAGATCTTTCCTACAAGCAAAGAAACACATTCTCGCATCTCCCAGTGTTCTAGCTTTGCATCACACTGTTGAATAGCTCTGTTGTAGGAATTTTTAGACCTCAAACGTTGCATCTTGAAATATGGGTGCACATGAGGGTCACAGGCATTTCAAGTAGCTTCCACGAAAGCTGTTAGGCTGTGGCTATTGTTTACCCTTCCCACCCCCACCTCACTCAGATCCACGCAGGCCTGGTCCCTGTGAAGTTGTGGACAGATGGCCATTCACAAACCTAGCATTTTAGAGCTCTGTGTGGCTTCCTCCCTCCATAAAATACTCTGATAGCACCACCAGACTTCAGAAATTCTGAGTTAGAAGTACATAAAGAAGACACTTTTTATATAGATTAGAAAGGAAGCTTGTTAACTATCTCCTTGGCCTATTTGAGAGTTCTGCCTGGGGCCAGCATTTGAAGTGTGGCATGTGAGATTATTTTAGGTGGTACAGGGGGAACGTTTTCAATTTTGTTACTTAAGTATTTATTTTTATATATTAGAAGAATATAACTAGCCCATCATTGCTGTTCTTTCACGGTGTGGACATCAACACAGCCCACCCCCAATTGAGAACAGACAGATGATTTATTCAGAGCCTGCACAGCAATGGAGTTGGCCACCTGAACTTAAAGGGGGCCAGTCCTCAAGGCGGGCCAAGTGGGGAAGCTTTACAGCAAAAATGAAGAGGGGGCGCTTCAGGCGTGCCCTGATTGCAGGTGGGCGTGGGAAGCTGCAGGCAGGCACTTATGTGGTTGTTTGGGATTGTAGTTCGCTTTCTCCGGTTGGTCCGAGTTGGAGACGGGGGCAGACATTGGGAACCTGGTGGTCACTGACCAGGTCCTCGCTGTCCTGGACGGTTTGCTGCAGATCCTGTGATTTTGGCTTCCTGGGCTGGTTTTCAGGGTGGGAGTTCTGCTGTCGTGAATAATCTGGCCGTTGTCTGTCTTCATAGCCAGCTTTTCAGTAGGTAGTGTGTGAAGGTAAGACTGCATCTATTTAGGAAAAAAATTCGTAGACCTATCTAAAGAAAAATACTGAGAAGATAATACAGATAGCAGGTGAGGTGACAACAATTGTGAAGGTGGTAAATGAGTGAAATTAGGGAAGGAAACTAAAAATTGTTAAATTATAAATATGTATCAGGTTTTTTTCTACCTTATTTCCTTTCATCCTCATAAGAGCTCTACAGGTAGAATATGAAAATCCTGACATTAAAAATGAGATCTGAGGGTTAGTGAAATCAATGGTCCAAGGCTGCACAGCTAGTAAACAGAGGGGCTAGAATTCGAACCCCGAGCCTTCTGACTTGAACGTCACTGTAAAAGGAGGCATGAACTCGTAGTTTACAGCGTGATCATTCCTTGAGCTGAGATATTTGGCTACATGAAAATTAGCTTTCAATGCTTTACTTGTTTTACAGTTTAAAAAATTATAATTGGCATAGTGTCATGTGCTGGCTTTCCAAAAATTTCCCTCCCAATGTGTTCATAAGACAAAGCTGGTTTATTACCTAACTGCTGTAAGGGGAACCCCACCCAGACAGAGCTCTGGCAACACCCTGGCAGTGTCTGGGAGGAGAGAGGGCAAGATTGGTATGTACTGAGGACCAAAGTCTGGCTTAAGGTGGGTCAGTACAGGGGTGTGTGTGTCTGTTTATTTGTGAAGATTGTATAAGGATCGTGATACAACAGTGAGGGACTCGGAGAGTCTTAGAGAGTAAGTTGTCTCTTGATACTTTCCAGGGAATGGGTGTTGGGTGTGTCAGGAAGTGGCCGGACTGAACCTTCAGACCGGTCCTCTGGGCCCAGGTCTCCAGGAACAGTTAAGTCCTGGTAGTGTAGACAGTGAGTTGTTTAGGGAGCTGATAGTTTCGGTCTTTAGTATGCAAGTTGTATGTGGTTGCTATTAAGCTATTAACGTCATAGCAGACAACACTTAACTTGAAGCTGTTGGAATGGCAGTTTTTCCATTTATATTAGAGGGATGCAGCTGAAGGCCATACAGTTACCTTAATTACTAAATGTCACCATTCCCCTATGGGTAGTGTTGTAAGTCTCTTACTATTTTTAAAAACGCAGGTCAGGCTCAGATCTATTACATTTTTGAATTGTTTATATAATATTTATGATGCTTTATTTTCTCGAGTCTCCTCGTTTTTTCTTTCCTAGAAGTCTTTCGACATAAGAGTGTGGAAGGTCTCTCTCTGTAAATTAGATGGCGTGAAATCTGGCTTCATGAGTTCTAAAGCCCCTCAGGTACTGAGATCAGGGTCTTCAGCTTTGCGTGTTTTAACCTAAAAATTGCAGTTAGGGGCGAGAATCCCCATAATAATAAACTGTAGGTTGATTTATGAAGACTGACCCTGCGATTAAGCTGGTCGTCCGCTGTCTCCCCGCTTTAGTCCCTGCACAGGTGTCAGCCCCAGCTGTCTTGTCTTAACGTTGACCGGTCGTCTATATTCCGGTTTAGCTTGTGCGTGTAGGTCGGGCTCCTTTTAATGTTAATGCGTTCACATGCACTGAAAACATTTGTACTTGTGTGAATTGCTCCTTTTCTGTCATAACCTGGGGGTGTGGAAGGAATCTGCTGGAAACGGAGCGTGGGAGGCGACAGGAGGCAGGTTTTACCCAGGCTGGCGCCTCTGGCCGCAGCTCGGGGGGGAGCCTGGGCTGGGCCGGGCCACCAGCGCCGCGGCCTACCCGGGACCCTTCGCTGCCTGGCTGTGACTTCAGGTGGGTAGATCTGTTAAGGATGCTGGGTGTCAGGGTAAAACGAGCTCCCCTTTGCTGTCCAGCCCTCTCCCTACTAAATGACAGTTTTTTCCCAAGGATGCTTTGGCTTCGAAGGGCTCTGAGAACCATGAAGACAAATTTGACCCTTAATTTGAGCATTCTGATGCATTTTGGAACCTATATTTTGTATCCCCGGTCCATTTTCTTCTTAATTTTTTGGACAACTCGTTTATGGCTGTGGGACCGAGTGCATATCCATAGATAAGGAACTTTCTGAAGGGTTGAGAAAGAGAATAGTGGTTGATCAGTTGAGCAACTATGAAGTTTTTCAGGAAAATTCTTAATCTGTTATTTTGAGAAATTACTGTTACAAGTTTATCGTAGAAACTGAACTTAGATATCACTAAAAGACCATATTAAATATTTGCTGTATTTTTAGGCTATCTGCATTAGTTGAGTCCACTTTAATGTGGAAAATATTTTTATATCTAGTAGGTAGGCCAAATGATATTGACCCCACTTGTTTTTTTTATAGATTAAAGGAAGCCGATTCTTCACCCAGGGACTTTTCCCAGGTGTTAATACTGAAATGGATTTGGCCTCCGTATTGGGGGGTAGGCTGTCCCCCAGGTGGAACTCCAAATTCATCAAACTTAAGATTCGTTATAATGCCCAGCAACAGGGTCATCAAACGGACTTGGAAAGACCATTAGCACCCAAATCTGCCCTGTACTAGCCTTTTATAAGTGCTGCCTTTTAAAAGGGCGACAGCCTTCCTGATCAGCTAAGCTGATCGTGTATCTTGATAGATACATGAGTGGATGCACGTGACCTCATTTCTCTGTGTTCTTGTAGCTACTACTTTGAAAATTGTTAGTGTGTTTTTTACTCATTTTGAACAATCGCGACATCTTTTAGCCACAGGTGTAATGTAGAAAAACTTTCCTCCTATTTCTATTGGAAAACATTATGCCTTTGGAACTAACTTCCTTAATGATTCTCAATTTTTGATTTTGATGACTTACATGATAGTTGTCTAACGCATGGAGGTTTAGACAACTAGAAATAGAGAGATCACCAGCTGATTTTGTTACTGTGTAAAGTAGAAGATGGTACACTGCACACTCAGTAAGGAACAGCCTTTTCTCTCCATTTCTAGGGTCTCCCCCCACCCTCAGCTTCTCTTGGTTCTGTCCTGCCTCACGTCGTCTCTGTTGTTTTCTGGGTGCAGACTTTTTCCTTCGAGGACCTCGGGGACAAGGGCCCTGCCTTCGCCGTCTCACATGACATCGGTACAATGATTTGAAGATTCTTTATACGTTTCTTATATGATGGGATTTGTTGTGTGTGGCTTGGAAAAAAGGCTGTACATTTTATAAGAATGAATTTGAAATGAAGTTTCAGGATCGAGACAACTTTAGTTAGCTTGAGTTTTGTAGTGTCATCTGAAAAGAAGCCATTGGGAATACTCCGTCCTTTGTTGTGTTGTGTTTCTTAGGGGTCGGTGGCCGAACTGTGCTTTTATCTTATATCTAGCTATGACAGTAATGGCGAGGTAGGTTGAGGCTTTGTGCGCAGGGGTCAGATCCTTGAATCGGGGACCATACCACGTGAGAAGTGTCAAGGCGACCTCGTGAGTTGTCGAGAATTCTAGAGAACACCTACCGTGTTCTCAGATCTGGAGATGGAGGGGCACGTGAGTCAGAGTCCAAGCGATAAATTCTGAATTTCCCTCTTCTATGAATATAGAAAAAGCAAAAGGCTTTGAAAGCACGAGTCTTTTTTTGTATTTTCTTGTTGTTTTTTTTCTTTTTCCCCTTCTTTTTGAATAGTGACAGGCATCTATGAATACTGATGAATTCAGGAAAACTCCGAGGCTAGACGTGATCTTGACAGTTGGTGGACAGATGCTCCTGATTGGAGTGTGAGACTGAGGTATTCAGAAAGCAGCTCAAAACACTCCCCGCGCCAGCCCACTTTCCTTTCCTTGTATCGAGATTGAATTTTTAGCTGCTTTGTAATTTCTTGATAAAGGACCTGGTAAGAGCTGGGTCAGGTAGTTACGGTTTATTTATTTTGAGTATAACAACATCTAGTCATCTTTATAGTCTTTCAGACCTTCTTATTACTTGTAAACTGATGTCTAAGAAAAACACACACAATGTATACATATCAACAGTTTCACTTTGGACATTTTATCCATCGATTTTTGGTTTTGTTTTGCTTTTTTATTGATTTTTAGAGAGAAGGGAGGAAGGGAGAGGGAGAGAGAGAATGAATGTGAGAGCAGAACATTGACCAGCTGCCTCCCTCACACTCCTTACCAGCCTTGTGCCCCGACTGGGAATCGAACCTGCAACCTTTCGGTTTACAAGACAACGCCTGATCAACTGAGCCACGCCGGCCAGGGCTCACTTTGGACATTTTAAAGGGAAATGATAAATGTTGACAGAAAAGTGTTAATTTTGAAAAAGAGTGTCCAGATTTGATTCATCCATTTCCTGAACAAGCTTAATTTCTTCCTAGACAGGTGATATGTTTTTATATTACTCATGTCTGATGTAATATTTGAGGTTTGATTTGTCATGATATTTCTTTTTCTGAGTTAGGTGATGTTTTATGGAAGACATGAATCTTTCACTCATTTTCTGCGGTTAGGAAGCAAGTCTCCTTTCCCACTGGGGTTAGGGCAGGGCATTCCCATCCAGGGGGCTCCAGTTTGGGATTTGTTCTCGTGAGTCTGGAAGAATTTGTTGACTCTCTGCGTGTGATGTACAGGCCCCTGACTTTAGTTGGGGGCCTTGGCCTGGGAGTGTGATATTAGGCCCCTGGAAAAGGTGAATTTTTGTCATTGAGGAATGCCTTTTATAAAACAAATTTTTGTAGTTACTTTTCCTCCTTAGCACTTTATTTATATGCATGAACTCAAAAGCATGAAAAGGAGCTGTTTCAGAAGTGTAAAAATTTAGATGAAACTGCTTTGATGCTTTGATGGAATTATGACTTTATATTATAAAGTAAATTTAGGTTGTTTGCTATTTCAATTTATGTAACTATTTCTCTCAAGTTTTGTGTTACAGCGTGCTTCTCTTTTATGTACGCATAATATAATAATAAAAACTTAAGCCCGCAGTCTAGTGCTTGCAACATGAATTTAGCAGATGTGTCAAAACGTATGAATTGTTCTTAATTTTAAACATTTTGTTCATGAGAATAACATAACACCTGCTGTGACCTTTTAAGCGATGTGAATTTTAGTGACTATAAAGTTTAAATGTCTTCATTTCCAAAATGAGTTATGAAATTATTTGTAATGTTTTCTGCTTGGCTCTTTTAGAGATTTTATTATGTAATATGAAGAGATTCATTCTCGTATAAGAACTGAAGTGTATCATAATGCCTAGGTTTTTTATATCTTTGTAAAAGTTATCTGTCGGGTAATCTCCCTGGTGCACCGTGTCCAGGAATAACAGCGTTATCTTACACTACACTAATATCTTTCTTTTTAACGCCGACGTGCTTTGATTCTACGAACACGCTGATAGCTTTTTAAAGATAAATAGGATTAGCCCTGGCCGGGTGGCTCAGTTGGCTGTAGCGCCCTATTGTGCCACCAAAGAGACCGCAGGTTCGATTACCAGGCAGGGCACGTTCCTAGGTTGTGGGTTCAGTCCCCGGTCAGGGCACGTAGGGAGGCCACCCATCCATGTTTCTCTCTCTCTCCCTTCCTTTCTTTCTAAAATCAATAAAAACATATCCTCAGATGAGGATTTTTAAAAAAAAGATAGATAGGATTACGTTGGCATAATACATTTTCCAGGGTGAGTCCCCGCTCTCTCGATGACATAAGTAGTTAGAACATATAAGAGTTGGAGAGTGCTACTGCTGGCCTTTCCTCGCCCTGTGTGCCCCCGGGGTGTGCTGGCTTTTCCTGAGACACCCACGGAGCTGGGAAGATGGGGAAGATCACAGGTTCTGGATTCTCTATGATGCATTTTGAATAGAAACGCTGTTGAAGGTGGCTTGAGCATCCAGGCCTCCTTACAGATGCAGCGTAGAATGGAGGCTTGGTGGTCTGCAGGTTCACTGGAACCGCGCTGGAGTGAAGTCCAAACAGCTGTCCTGGGCATGTGTCTTAACAACTCTACAACTTGGTTTCCAAATCTGTGAAATCGTAACGTCCTGGAATTTCAGTGTCAAAAGCCAACTAAGGAGCAGTTTGCCACGACCTTCCGCTCGGATGTCTCCCATGACCTCGGCTGTACGGTCGTGCAGTGGGAGGAGGCCAGCGTCTCATTCTCTTCCCTGATCAGGTACTTACAGGTTTGGGCTCGTGAGCAGAACCTTCTCCCCATTCCTCTTCGTGTGCAGAGAATCCTGGCGGGAATATTAATGCCTGGCCTGTCTGTCTCGCAGGTTGTGGGGAGGAATTTCACTCCCGCGTGAAATAACGGGAGTGAAAAAAAGTGATGTATTGTAGAAATGCCAAATCTCATCATTACTACAGGGTAGTGCTTTTTCAAATAACGACTTACATAGGAAATAACTACGGTTTATGTTAGTAAAGTTTTTCCTGTGGGAAACGAAGTTTTAGACCTCTGACGAGTTAAATAGTCATGTGCCACGCACCTGTTGATGCTTCGGTCCGCGAAGGACCGCATACACAGGTGGTGGGGTGCAAGGCTGTAAGGGAGCTGAAAAGTCCATATCGCCTCCTGCCGTCAGATTCGTATCCCCTTAGCACGAGTATCACATGTTTGTGGTGCTGCTGATGTAAACAAACCTACTGCATTGCCTGTGCTACAGAAGTGTGGCACGTGCAGTTACAGGCATGTGCTGTGCATGCTGAAAATAACTGACGCTGTTACTGGTTTGTGTATTTCCTGTACTCTCTGCTTTTTATCGTTAGAGTGCACTGTTTCTACTCTCTGCTTATTAAAAAATAGTTTTCTGTAAAATAGTAGGTTGTGTTATGTGGGCAGCAGTCTCATGCATCTGTGTTTACCACGTCTCTTGATTGCATCATTTTTCTCCTGTGCTGATTTAATCTCATGTTGTTTTGTTCCTCACGGCCCCTAAGTGTGCAAAATCCACGGCTAATGTTGCCTGTAAGAGGCCACACGAGTGATTGACCTGGAAATGAAATGAAAAGTGATTAAGGACCATGAAAGTGGAAAATCAGTGATGGGCATTGCTCGTCAGTCAGGCATGTCCCATTCCACCCACAACTACGATCTTGGAGGACAGGAACAGAGTGACGAAAGCTGTTCAAGGATCTGCTCCATTGAAGCAGTGAGACTAACAGAAATTTGAGAAGGGCCTATATCAGACATGGAGAAACTTCTGATCTGGATTGAAGGCCACACACAGAAGTGTGTCGCTCTCAGCACCGTGATGACCATGGCCAAAGCAAAAATAATAGCTTGTGATGTTGAAAGAAAAAAGCCTGGACCCGACCTTGATATTGACTGTCCTGTTAGCTCTGGGTGCTTTAGAGGATTCAGGGGTTGTTATTCATTCCGTAATGTGAAAGTGAGTGGTGAGTCTGCGTGTGCTGATGTGAAGGCAGCTGAAGAATTTTTGGAAACTCTAGATAAGCTGATTGTGGAAGAAAATTACTTGCCAGAGAAAATATTTAATATGGACAGAAGTCCTCTATTCTAGAAATGGATGCCTGGGAGGACTTTCATCCATGAGGAGGCCAAGTCAGTGCCAGGTTTCAAGGCTTTTTAAAGGACAGGATGACAGTCTTGCTTGGGGTCGGTGTTGCAGGCTACAAATGGAAACCATTTGTGACCCGGCACAGTGAGAACCCCAGGGCCTTCCGGCGTGTCAGTGAGCTGCCCTGCCTGTGTACTGCAGGAGCAGCAGCTCCTCTTCCAGGATGCCCCCCTGAACTGCCGTGCCAGTGAAACGGGGAAGCACTGTTTAAATACCTCTCAAGAATTCGCTTATTGTTCATAATGCTCCAGATGTCCTCCTTTTATCGGTGACCTTCACGCCAATATCAGAGTGGTGCTTCTCTTCCCAAAGACCACCTCTTCGAGCCAACCCGTGGATCAAGAAGTTATAGCAGGTCTTCAGGCCTAATACCTGAGGAGGACCTTTGTCCTGGCTGTTGCTGCAACTGAGGAAGAAGACACTGATGCATTTCTGGAGGGATCACACCTCTGACCCCATCAGGGACCTCGCTCGGGCTTGGGGCGATGTCACCAGGAGTGTATGAATGGCATCTGAAAGAAGACACTCAAGAGGTTTGTTTCTGACTTCAAAGGATTGGCCAAGGATGAGAAGATTGCAGAAATCAACAGTCGTTTATATCATATTTTTACAGTGCCTTTTCTGTGTTTAGATATATGTACATTCATAAATACCGTTATATTACACCTGCCGACAGTACTCAGTACAGTAACATGCTTAAGGTTTTGTGGCCCAGGACCTGTACCCTGCAGCCTAAGCGTGTGGCAGGCTGTGTCACCTGGGTTTGGTCCAGGCGCTCTGTGATGTTCGCACGACTACGAAATCGCCTAATGCATTTCTCATAGCATATCCCCTGTATTCTGTGGCACCGCTGTAACCTTTGGAACCTCATCTGTCAGATGGAGCCCCCAGTGCCTCCAGTATTTTTGATATCCACCAGTCTGAGAATTAAGAATCTTGACCCACAATTTAAAAACAAGTGGACAAGACTGTTCTTGGGAAGACATTTAGATTCCCGGTGTACACTAGCAGTCACTAAAAGACGGCAGTACAAATTGGACTTGTATTATAGTCATACAGAAGTCACGTAGACACTTCTGCCACAAGGTTAGTGTTATTTTTCAGTATATTAAGTAAAAACGATTCCATAGTATAAAATCATGACCATTTTATATACTAATAGTGAGTGACAGACCTAGTGACTTTTGCCGGGATGCCTTAGTAGTTGTCTTAATAGTTCTGTCTGGTAGTCATACAAAGGAGTTTTGGGGTAAGTTTTTGTTTTTTAACATAATTTGGTATGTTCAGTGACTTATCCCACACAGCCTTTAAAATTAGTAATTTTTCCAGGTGCTGACACTAATCCAGTAACTAGAAATCTATTTCCTGAAACGCGCACACAGCCAGCATGGCTAAGTGTTCTAGAGATGCCAGTGATCTGTTGCTCTGCCGGCGGTCCTTCCTAGGGGAGGCTACTGTACCCTCCTCTCCAGTTCTGGGCAGACACCCCCTACCCCAGTCCAGCTGATCGGTGGAGATGTGACCCATGAGCTCCTTCAAGGAATCGGAGCGGTGGAAGACTGAAGCAGCTAAGAGATGGAGAGGCGAGGCCGGACCATTGTGTTGGGGTTAGAATTGCCATTTTGGGCTGACTGCAAGGTGAATTTATGAAGGAACAAAACCGATGAGCAGGCCCAGGAGCTAGTGGAGAGTGTGGAAAATACAGCAGACCTCTGAGAGGTGCAGAGAGGGTGGTAGGGGGAAAGGGAGAGAGAGATGAGAGACCAGAGACTGAGGCCAGGCCGTGCACCATCCCGGAACGAGGCTCAGGGAAGTGATGTCATTTTCCAAATCTAATTTGCTAAAGTTCTGCGTAGACAGCTCTCTTCCTTGGATGAGGCGTTTGTATGCTCACAATAAATAATCCTTGTATTAGCTTCAGTGGGATTTTGTTCCTTACAATGAAAGAGCCCTAAAGCAGCACTAAGTTTAACCTTGGGCCCGGTTGCCATGTTACTTAAGGCATCGGTAGCTCACCATGTGGCAAAAGATTTTGACCAAACACTTGCAAATACCTTATAAATTCTATTTGGTATCTATTAGACCTCTGATGAAGACGTCAGTTATTCACATTTAACAAGGAGACATTAACTTTTACTCTTGTGGCCTACTTGAATGAACCCTTAAAAGACATACATAGTGTAGGTAAGTCAAGATGAGAGCGCTCACCAGACAGACCAACCAGTGTCCTTCGGTTCTGTAATTCTAATTTATGAACATTTTCTTTTCAGCGTAGCTCTGCGTGAATTTAGTTTCCCAGTCGCCACCCCCCCTTAGGTAAAGGAGAGTCTTCAGAATGGTGATTGCAGAAAGGGAGTGTTCTTCTCAAACCAATACCTGTGCTGTTGTTAAATGCTGCTTAAGATAGTCTTTCCCCAACTCACCTCTCCTAACGAGAAAAATCAGGCTCTTGCTTTGCCACAAAGAATGGCTCTTTATTAAGTGATGAAGAGATCAGTCATTTGAGGTCACATCTTTGAACCTATTTTCCAGACAGTCCAGGGACAGGCAAAAGTAGGTGTACAGTTGTGAGTGCGCGAAACCATTCCTGTATTATTTATTAATTATGGTATCATTTTCCATATGAACAACTGTGAACCTAGTTCTGCCCGCCCCTGTAGTCTCCTATTGCCTTTGCTCATTTCATTAACCAGGATAGTTACTGTGTAATTCCGCACAGTTTTAGAAAAAGATTGATTTTCCCCTTTTTTGTAGATTGAGCCCTGTTTAAACACCAGTGCCGTGACCTAGATAAAATAATGGGATTCACGTGGTTTGAAAGGACACGTACAGATTCAGACATGTATTGCTGGCCACATAGCTCCGAAACAAAGCACCGGCGTATGTCAAACCAAACTCTGGTCTAGCATAATAAGCTTTCAAGACCCATTTTGATATTTAAAAATGTTTAGTAAACTGTAGAGCAGAATACAAAAGTGGAATAATTTTATCTTCAGGTAACTTGGTCCTCTGGCCCAGTCCTAATAGTACAAAAGGAATTACTATGCCAGGAGTGGGTGATAAAGTTTATCTTCCAAGGTAGGGTTTTATAGAAAATTATTGGTGAAGTTGTTGGGTGGGACTGTTCCTTCTGAATGTAATTATGCCCACTCTCCTTGGCAGATGACAATCTTTTAGTATGGTATTGGGATGTTATTTCCACGGACACACATTTTTAAAGACACAGACTACTTCAAGCTTGCGTAAGGACTCTTAAGTTCTATATTGAGCTAGTAATTCCTTAAAATATTCGACTTTTTTGTGTTCCAAATATATTGATCAAAACAGTACTTGTGGATCCATGGAAACTGTAGAAATTCAGACCTGTGATTTCACTCCCCTTGAAATTTTAATGGTCCATATGAATTCTAGTCAAGTATTTCGGAGTATTTAAAACATAGTTCATAGGAGGTAGGTAAACACTTTACATTTTTATCTAAGGGGCCACACAGCTGGAATTAAAATGAATTTGCTTATTAGAGAAAAACTATTAACCACAATTATTTTCTACACATTAATTTTGTCAGAAAAATGTCACTTGAGTATATATTGGACCTCGATAAGCAGTGCCCCAATGCCACTGAAGACCTCTTTTCACACAGGAGGCAGATCTCTATGGAATTTTGAAGTGCACGAACAGAAATACTGAGTCAGTTTATGTCCAGATTTTATTGTAGAAATGTGAGAACTTTTTGACGTTATATATCATCTTCCTTGTGCCCAGCATGGACATGGTGCTCGGCATGTGTAGTACTTAATAACTATTTAATAACTGACCGATCTTCTGGAAAAACATTTTAGGACACCTACAGGAAACTGTTAGGTCCCGTTTTGCTGATGTTTATGCAGAAGACTTACATCTGCTTCAGTGAAACAGCGAATCGAACCAGACTGTCTTAACGAAGGGTCACTCTCTTGGTGACCCGGCGTCTTCGAAGCGGGTCAGTAGAAATCTCCCCCAACAGCCGTGGCCTCTCCTTTCGGAATTTTCCAGAACACCCCGCACCTCCACCTAGCCGGAGGCCGTTCTTTCTCAGGGAGCATTTTACCAAGTGGACGCACAGTTGAATTTTGTTTTGCGTTTAGTGGATCGCAGTGCAGGGCCAATAAATTAAACCCAGGCAGTTCCGCGGCTAATTACACACAACTTCTGAGCGGCACACACTCCAGTGCGCTTTCTGAGCACGGGAGAGGGAGTAACAACTGTAAAACAAAGCGGCGCGCGCGAGCGACTGTTAGCGTGCATCGCGGAAAGGACAAATGCTCGCCATATGGCGCCGGCGCCGTGTCCAAGTTTTCAAATTAGCTTCTCTCATCTTCCTTACTGTCTTTAAAAAGAGGAGAGAAAACCCAACGTGATTTATCTGCTCCGCAGCACAACTCTTGACGCAAAACAGCAGCCCAGCTCTGTCCAGTTTTTTTTCTTCTTCTTCTTCTTCCCCCCTTCACATAATAGAGGCTGTCGGACTTTTTTATACTAATTACTGTGCGAGCCTCAGATGAACCCCCTTCAATTCACAGGGCTTTGTTCAGGGGGGAGCTGTCAATGTGTCTGCCCGTTTGCAGCTGTGCTGTGGCTTTAGCTTGCTTAAAATTATGCTGCTTTTTAGACTTGACAGAAGGGATTTTTTTTTTTTTTTTTTTTTTTTATTAAGGCAAAGCAGCCTTGTAGCGAAATGGTTTAAGCAGCTGCATTGTGGGGAAGCACAAAGAAGTTATTATTGTGTCTGTGCGGGGGGGCGGGGGGAGGGGGAGATGCTCGGCTGCTGTTGATGCCGATTGTTGACTTGCCATCTGCCAGATGGGGGGAGAAGCGAAAAAATGACGGCTCCAGCGGGGTGTTCGAGGGGTTGTTTGGAGAGACGCATAAACATGTGCAGATGTCGAGCCGAATAATGGTGAGAAGCCGGGACGGCTTGGGACGCGCCGACGTCGGTGCGCATGCAGGACGGGCGCGTGTGCGGCCTGGTTAACCGAGGGGGCATCCTAATTACCGCCCCGCCCCGCTCCCCTCATCTCGTTAATTAGTTTAAGGGCTTAATACTTCCTCTCCCTCCTCTTGCTCACGTCTGGTTCGGGAAGCAGCAGCTTCTCGCCAGGGCCGTGCGGACTTCCCCGCTCCACGTGGGCCGGGGCCCATGCGCTGGGCCCAGAGGAGGTGTGAGGTGCTAACCGACAGCGGGGGGCTCGATGCGGGCCAGGGTGCGGCCTGTCCTTTGAACAGGGTCCTTCTGTAGCCTGCCACTAGGGGAGGGGGGGCACATACATGGGGTTCCACTAAGGAACCCCATGGCCTTTGAACTTGGATGCTGCTAGTCCTGCAGCAAAGTGATATGGGAGCCCGGCTTCCTCGGTTAATCCGCTTTTTCCCTTGGTCGCCGTTGGTTCTGTAAGTGACAGGCCTGCGCTTTCATTACGGAGGGGCGACTGGGTCGTATGCTTCCTTCCGATCCGTCCTTGCCATCGGGTATTAGAGCTTTAATGGGGCCGTAATGTTTTCGATGCTCCGATGACACGTTTAGGGCGAAGTGAAGATGTTGACTTAAATATTTGTTTCATTCCGTTGACCTTAAGTAATAAGAGGACTCGGGGATGTTAAGTGAAATTTCTCAAAGGGGCTTACGTTCTAAAACAACTCAAGGTTTTGTAAAATTTCAACGCCGATCACAGTATGAGGCAAAGTACTTGGAAACGGAAAGAGAAGTACCGACTTTTCTCCCCTTTTCCTTTCCTTTTCTTTTACTATTTGAAATTATGAAAAATAATATGCGGGGAATTAAAGAGCCTTTATTTTGACTTTCGGTAAGTCCATGCTTTCCTAAAACAACTGCGGTTTTGCTGCATAATTATTAAGCAGAAGTGTGTAAAGCGTGGTTAGCGGACAGATGTGATAACAGAGCTTCGGGCTCGGAGTGATGTCTTTAGATGAGCTGTTGGTCTTTCCTCAACCGACTCTAATCTGGACTTGCTAAAAAGGCGTAGAGAGTCATCCGCCAGCTCACTGACCCTTTCCTTTGTCTCACACACTTAGTTTCTTCTTTTATTTGTAAGACCACTGATGTGTTCACACTTTTGTGTGTAGAATCGTGTACAAATATTTATAGTTTCCTAGTGAGTCCTGATAAACCTGCTAAGTTTGGGAGCAAGCCACGTGCCGGTGTCCAGGCAGATGTCTCCTGAGCTGAGAGGGTGTGTTTGCCAGGTGGCTGCACAAGAGCAAACTGGCCGAAGGCCGACGTGCAGCTACTTCTGCGTTTTGTCGATCATATCATAACGCCTCTCAAGCCTCCAGAGCCATTTGCGAAATCTTAGGAGTGCAGGCGTGTGCACATGCTAAGGTGATCGAAATATTAAAGACAGTGTCTTTGAAGTTACACAGACCGGATTTAATATCACTTAGCTGAGTGACTTTATGAAAACCCCTTAACCTATTTAAGTGTCAGTTTCTTTATCTGTTGAAAGAAAGAAACAATAACGGCTATTCAAGGATCTCCTGAACTAAATGAGATAATATATTTAGACTGTCTGGGCCGGATGCAGGAGTGGCTGTTAGTAATCTTTTATTTTTGTAGGGTGGGATGTGTAAGTCTACAGGTGCGTAACTATTGTAAGTGGGGTGTTTATGTAATGACATGACTATTGAAAAGTGAGCATGCAGACTTCTGGAGGCCATTTAAGACACAGAGACAGTTCTCTTAGAACCTTATGTTTATTTAGTGGTTTGCGATTGTTTCACAAGTATGAAGGGAAATCAATTGTTTAAGGAGATATAAAGAAAACTGTCGAAAGCAACTGTTTTGCTGGGGGGTGGGGTATGAATGGTATTCGGTAATGATGATTTTTATATTGTATCCTATAAAATCCCTTTTCTAACTAAACCCCAGCATGAGGTTGCACAAAATTGTACTCATTCCTTTAATTCAATATCAATCTCATTATTTCGGAGCGACATTTCCTCTGTTATGGCCAATACTTAAGCTGTATTTGGATTATAATTATTTTTAAGGTAAGGTTTTGGACCACATTACAGCTCATCAATAATGATTATAGTGAGCAAACGACACTACCAATAATGTCCTGCCTCCTGGTGGACTTTTCAAGCATTGTTTGATTGCCACAACTCTTTATTTTTGCAGACGAAGAAATTGATCAGGCTCATAGAGGGAGGAAAGTGCTGGGATAAGCAGGCGTTTTCTTAACGAGGAAATGGCTTTGATCGACCTGAGAGAATCAATAAATTCAGGGTAGGGAAGCTAATTCCCACACAGATGTAGGTGGTTCTTTGAGATTTTTCTTTTAGAATTGTTTCTGTGAGGCATTCTCTCTTTACCAAATATTAATAACTTTGGATGAAGAGTTGGGGAGCGACTGTGGGACTGGATATAGTGACCAAGGGCTTCTGTTGTGGTTTTGAAGAGTTGGTTATACTAAAAAAAATAAACCTCAGTTTGAATGCTAGAAAATACAAGGCTAGCTTTACATAAGGACACTTTAATGTTTAATAGCACAAGATAATGGATGCCAGTATTCATACACAGATAGATAAGTGTTATAGGCTAGTTGAAAAAAAAATAATGGCATGTTTACCAAAACAACTCATATTACCAAAGAAATAGAAATACCCTGTAGCCTATGAAAAGGTGTATCACAGACTAGGATGAAACCTAACAAGGACGTTTTCACATGTGGGCGGAACTGCACTTGCTATATTTTCAAGGTGCTTCAAAAAACACTTTGGGCACTGCTGGCTCCGATGGTATACAGACGTATTTGAATGGTGCCTCAGAAACACCCTGCATGAATAGTAATTTTAAAAAATATTGGCCAGTGAGTTGAAAACAGAAGAGTATTTCGCCGTCTGACATATTCTTTAAGGCATCTTGCTAAATGTTTTGGCTTAAAATTTTTAATGTGTTGTAGTTTCAGGGAAATCTGATTAAAGATGTTGGTAAACTCGGTAACACTTTTTAGAACAGAAGATGGTTAAGATACAAAGGCGGAGAGGCAGAAACCGTGAAGTTCGAGTATTTTTTTGGCTCCGCAAGCCACTTATTTGTTTGATTGCAACACAGCGTCAAAGTTCATCATTTCAGACTTTTAAGTGAGAGCGCATAGAACAGCAGCTGTTGTTTCCTGGCATCTTTCTGAAGAGATGTTTCAACTTAAGTACATATATTTGTTATAGAAGGAATTTTATGAAATGACCTGATTTTCTTGTCTTCATTTGCATTATGTTAACTGATTCTAACATAGCTCTTTGTACTTTTTTTTAGTAAAATAGGAATTAGAACTTGATTAAATTTTTTTGTTCTTTGACCTCAAGATTCTTCAAGACATAATATATCTTTAAAAGACTAGAAGGGTTTCATTCCAGGGAACAACGTATTTTAAAGCCTAGTTTGCTCACACTTCTGCCAGGACTGGGATAGTTCCTGAGTAGAGTTTATACCTTAAGTTAGCGAAGCAAGGACTTGCCTTAAAAGTAAATACAAATTCTAAATAAGAGCCTATTTCTGCTAAATGAAAACCACGTGGCAGGAGATAAAAGTAAATTTTGTTGCTTACCTGCAGGGAATAATTTTGGTCTCCGATCAGGAGGCCCCTCGCTGGAAGGCAGCTCTGTTTTCCAGCCCGGGTTTATTTGGGTGGGGGGGCGGTGGGGTGTGCAACTTAGACTTATATAGTCGCTAATTAACTTCGAAGACTCTGACATGAGATTAGCACTTTTTCTATTCTCAAAATGTCTGGCATGCTACGGATTATACCGGGCGAGTTATGCAGCGTTTTGTACACGCTAAACAATCTGACAAGCGGATGAATGCCAGGAAACTTTTTGCCTACTCTCATGAAACCGGCCCTAGATTCCAGGGCGTAAGTGGATCGTCTTTAAGGTGCGTAAAGACTTTCACAGTTTCAAAATCACTATGAAAAATAACTGGCTGCCCTGATCCTTCATCACCAATTTGCCACTTGAATTATATTTTATTAATAAACGAGTGATTGGTAACTAATGAGCCTATTGGCTGTGGCCGAGCCAAGAAGAAACCCAGCCACCTATAGTTTGGGGCTGAATATCGATCTCTCTGAACTGCTTCATTTTTACTGAAAGATTTGTACGCTCTGATGTCCTGCAATTTTTAAACAGATTATCCTACAGAGAATAATAGGATTATAATAGGAACTCGGTAGAATATTTCCACAGCGCACAATCATTTATATTTTTATTTCATTGTGTTTTGAATGAATAGAGGCTTCAAGTCATCTTCCTTCATGATGCCTTGGTTTCAGAAAAATCTTTCCTTTCAAACTTCTTGGGAGCAGTTGAGAACAGGCGTTGTTATCCTGGAGAGGTATGGGCTATGACAAGGGGAGAAATACGTATACTGCGCAAATATACCCCTTTCAGATCTTTAAAAATATTTACTTTTATTAGAATGGTGGGTAAGGCTTGTTTTCTGAAATTTCTCTCTATGCCTTAGGTAATACTGCCCTCAGAGGGCCAAGGTGAGTAAATTCATTTCTGGCGTCGAGCAGCTTCTCTGCCGTTGTCTGGTCCGTAAGCTTGGCCAGGAGAAACGGGCTCCTTTCCGTAGGTGACCAGGGCTTGAGTGTGGTTCTGCTTTTTGTTCTCTTAAAAATGTTAGCTGTATCTGCACACGTCAGTTCGATAACAGCATTTAAGCTGTTCTAAGAAAATGGTAACAGATGACTGGCCACCAGTCGCCAAATTAGATCGGTTTCCAAAGAGGATAAGAAATGACCTAGGAAAGTTACGATTTTACTTGGGCTCGGTTTACTTTTTACCCCTCTGGTAACAGATCTCCAGGTATCCACAGTTATTCAAACCATACTTTTGAAGATACAGCAGCATTCACTGCAATGGAAGCATTTTTTCCCCCTTCAGTTTTATAAACTTCAACATAATCACATGTTAAAATACAGTATAAACCAAGAACAGTTACTTCCCTGGATATGTAATTTTTAAGTAGAAATCTCCCAGAAGTTGAAATCGACCATTGTTTCTACGCGTTTATAAAAGCCTAACATTTACGTGTGGTTTAACATCTCTGAATTCAGAGTATTTGAGATTAAACGATAACTCACTTGTACAGTAAAGCCTGAAGGGTGGGAGGCCTGATGCCAGGATAGTGAGCATTTTAGCTTTTGCTTCTTAACGCAGCAGCTTCTTAATGAGATAATTTGAAAGGAACCTTGAGATAGGAGTGCTGGAGGTTCCGCCCTGGAGTGACTTCATACTGGATTAAGAAAGACTGTTTCTTTCTGTGACAGCAGTGTCAGCTTTTAACAAAAGGTTTCGATTGGTTGCACATAAATGGTGTGTAATTTATTATCAGTAACAATGGAGGAATGAGTTAGGAATTCAGGATGAACAAGCGAATGACAAAACTTGGACTTTTACCCATAAAAAACCAGCACCTACTTTGCTCAGCTAATGTGGAACTGTGGTTGCCCGGACCAGTGAAATTAATAAGGTACATTGTATTTCAGATACTTGATTTACGTTGGTGAACTCCAGTATGTGGCATATATGAGGCACTCACTGAATCTTTTTGGATTAGCCGTATTTTAAGATGTTTATTTATTTAGCACATGGTCGTGTTGGGCCTACTGTGAGCCAGACGTGGTTCTCTGGGCTTTGCAAACATTACTTTATTCCTTCTTTCTATTACCGTCCCATTTTCCAGATGAGGAAGCTGAGGCCCAGAGGGATTAAGTGAGGGGTGGAGTTGGCGTGTGAACTCCCGACCTCAGAGCTGTGTTCCAGCCACCGGGCCCATGTACTGCCTCCTTCTGGACGCTGGAGCGGTGTGTCGGAGCCGGACTTCGTTGATTTCGGGAGATCTCTTTTCAGATCTCGGCTTGTCCTTTCCTTGTGACCAGCGCCCCATCCCCTCAGCGTGGCCGTGTGTGCAGAGAGAGGGCCGCTCCAGCACGAGGCTCCGCGTGCTGTGAAGCGGTCTCTCGTGGGGAAGCCTGAGCACAGCACCTCTCAGGGTCCTTGTCTTGTGCTCACCACTGAGACGCTGTGTCCCGGGGAAAACAAAGGAGAGGGGCCTGGACTCACCTTCAGAATAATAGCGTTTGTGGTCGGATGCGGTGTCACTTTTGTGCCACTTTTGGGTCCCACGCTACTGGAAATTGATCTAGGAGACACTCCATTGATGAGCGTCTAAGATAAAACCCTGTTCTGGCTCGGTGAAGTTTATTCTAGAAGGCAGTGATTTTAATACAGGGGTGGGAGGGTCGAGTCACCCGAGGGGTTTTCCAGACGGCACAGGCCCCCTCCTGAGGGGCCAGTCCCACAGCCTTCAGTCACATCCCCTCTCTGCCACAGGAGGCGCTAGGGTTGTGCGTCCTGTCCGCCGGGCCCGTTGAAACACCCGCCGCGCTGCTGCAGGTGCCGAGATCCACGGCGAGCTTGGCGTTAAGGACTCGCTGCTTCCATATCTGACACGCATCAAGGATGTATACTGCAGTGCGTATATAGTATGATAGGGTACCAGTTACATCGACGGATATATTTAGAGAATATGGTATGGCGAAATGGGAAATATCGTCAGTAAGGATGTTGTAAATTTGCTATTGAAGTTCTCCTTTTAAATTGGTTCAGTTCTTTGCGATGGTCTAAAACTCTGTGGCCCTGGTGCTGTGTTAGAGTCGTGCAGGAGTGGCTGTGTGTGCCGTGCAGTGTGAAGAAGTGGGACTTTGCTCTCGTGCAGAAAGCAGACGAAAAAGAAGGCTCCGTTTCCACAGCCTACAAGGGTGGAAATGTAAGCAAAATAATAATTTAGCTCACATTTAGCCCAGCAGGAAGCCCAGTACAGACCGAGCAATTCTCCACAACATATCTACTGCTATGTAAACTAATCTCACAGTTTATTCTTCATTAAATTGCCAAGATGCAATTTTTCTGTTGACTAGTTTGTATGGAAGCATTGTGTTCTCTCTCTTTCTCTCTCTCCCTCCCCTTCTCCCCCCCCATTGCTTTTCTCTCACAGTAAAACTTACTACTATAACTCTATTAAGATGTCCTGTATTTAAAAAATAGTAAGTATTATATTTTTGATTTAAAGGGCAGTGTTTCCTAAAAACAAAGGGAACCAGAATTTGATTGACTAATGTACAGAGTACCATGAAACAGATCCCAGACTGCTTCAAGATGAATGGTAATTGTGCAGTTTTCTGGATAACACTGGAAGTGATAAAGTAGATCGAGATCTGCCAGCGCAGCCTCCCTGAGGTCTCAGAGAAGCTGGCACCTAACATCTTGTGTTCTGTGCGCAGGTAGTGCTCCCGTTGCTTCGGCTTCAAAGCAAAACATGGGCCCCAGCCTTGCTTAGGAAGTGGGTATGAAAGCCATTCTTAATATAAAAATGACAAGTTCATGCATTATGCAGTGGAAGCCGAATTTCTTGACTATAATATACTTTTCAAAATAATCATGAAGGAGCATATGTGATAACGCATAGGAATGCGGGTACATCTGGAAAGCTTTTAAGGCATCTTGGAAGCACAACGCGAAATCACCGAAATTGTAAACACCTTCCATCTGGCCAGCTGCAGCCGTGACGCTGACCAGCGCAGAGCCGACAGATCCCTCGGACCTTACGCGATAGCCAGACAGCCGGGGCGAAATCAGCGTAAAGGCTTGGGCGCTTGGCAGCGTGGCCTCTTTCATCAGTACCGTATGGAAAGTGCCGAGCGAAAAGACAAGCGAGGGCAGCCTCCCCCCGCTTGAAAGGCGGAGGTGTGTTACATGTCACGCGAGATGAAAGCAGCGTTATAAACTGAACTGCCATCCTCCTGCTTGCATTGTCGCGCAGCTGCAGAGAGCGGTGTGTGCAGTGCCTCATTCTGGAATCCACGCAGCAGCAAACCAGTTCTGTCACGAAATATTGAAGGATCATACGCTGAGACCCTCTGAGTCGCTTTGCCCACAGCAGCGCCTCAAACGGCAAATACCATTGCTCACCCTTCTCGCGAGGCGCAGGAGATGCACCTTCTCCAGGTCTCTGTCCTCACAGCGGCCCGCTAACTTAAAGCTCCATGAGGGCAGGCCCATGCCTGTCTCAGTCGTTGCTGCAGCCTCGGTGCATGTGCATATTTCGACACTCACGGAGTATTTTTGAATGAATGAATCTGTGCCAAGTCTGTTTCCCCCCAATTCTAAAATACGGATGTTTACAGAGCCTTACTTTTTGAACTGCGATCTTCACTGAGTGGTGCCTTAAAATAAGTGAGCCGGGCAGGAGTCTCTAATGCTCTGGGCATGTTTTGAAGGCATCACCCGTTTTCCAGAGTCAACACACACCCGAGGCTGGTTGATGACAGTGTCGAGGAGATTGCATCATTGGTGCCAAGGGCAAGGAAAGGACGTACTTGAAAGGACTTAATAAAAGGGGAATGCCAACCTAAAAATGTAGGTTTGCAGGAGCTGGAAAGTCTAATCAACGTGTATTTAGTAAGCGCCGACGATACCCAAAAGCAGTTTCCTTTTTTTAAAGAGTTACATTTCAGGTTGTCCCTGTGCAATTGAAATATTATTGAGCTATCTCATTGCAATGCAGATCATATGAAATATTCTTTAGCATTATTTCAAGACATACGTAAGAGAGGCTGATGATCATTTTGGTGAGAAACACATTTCTTCTACTCCCCGAGGGACATTAATAGGGATTTTACTTAGAACTGATTGGAATATGGTATTGTGATCCGCTCTATAAAAATGTAACAGGCAATTTCAAAGGTTACAAATGTCTTATTATGCTTATCATGTGTTTCTTCAGTATATATTTGGCTTTAATATTTAAGATATAGCACACTATTATGAATTATATATTCCATATTTATTTGTTCCTGGTGCTAATACTTATTTATGAAAATCCACTAGTGAGTAAATATTCTGCTGTTATTTTTTTAGGTAGTTCTTCTGTGTCAATTTAGTTGGTATGTCTCAACAAACAATTAAATATTTACTATCTTGTGAACTCTGAAATTGAATAGATTATTGAAGTTAACATTAAACCTTTTTTTGTCTTAGATAAAAATTGAGCCATGAAGACATTTACTTAAGACTAATGGTTTCTTAAAGTCATATAACTTAATTTTTACTGAAAGCTGCCAAGTCTTTGTTTAAATTTCTTCTTCAGAAATCCTTAAAATATTTGAATTTTCCTGGTGCTGAATCCAGTGTATTTTATTTATTAAAAACTATTCAGAGAGACCTAAGACTTTTCTTTGGAAGACTCATTACCCCTCTGGTATCCTACCTCTATCTTAAAAAAGAATTCAAAGTAATAAAAGAAAGAAATCAGTACTGTGTTTTGATGTTCAGTAGCCTTTTCATTTCTTTAGAAAGGATTCAAGTTTTATATACCTGACACTAGCTAAGGAGACGTGGGGCACGTGGAACATATCACTGCAAAGGAAAGAACTGACAGTCTTTACTGCCAATGGTGAAAATCAAGTTTTCAAGCAAAAACTCAAATTTTGGAGAACATATCTGCCAACATGAGCCTGACAGTTCCTAGCACTTGCTTTTCTGATGAGATTTGCAGTGATAACCAATGTGATTGTATAAAGAAATGTGTCAATATTTGGAAGATCATTAGACCAGCATTTTCTAGAAGACCAACGTGTGATGTTATAAAATCATGCGCCGTGTAAAAGATTCATTTAGTGTGTGTGAAGACCAGTGGATTTTCATATGACAGCACAGAAAGTTCATTGATATGGTTTCAAATTTCACATTGTAATTAATCTCGAAAACTACCACTTGTCAAATGCTGGTGTAGTATCAAAGAAAGATACCCTTAACTCCCTTTTCCAGCTACATATCTGTTTGACCCACACTTCCCCCTATTTGTCAATGAAAATAACATACTATAGCAGGCTGAATGCAGAAGCAGATACGAAACTCTGGCTTCTACTCAGCCAAACATTAAAGAGATTTTCAAAAATGGAGAGCAGTTCCACTCTCCCCAGTAATTTTGTTTTAGAATATATAATTTCCTTCATAAAAATGTTTGTTATATGTAATGAGTTTATTTTTTAAAATAATAAAAGAATTTTTTTTTAATATAGTAAACAATATAGATGTCATCTACATCAACAAAAATTTGGGGGGGTTCTCAGTAACTTATTAAGAGGCCTGAGATAAGTTTGGGCGCTGCTGACTCGGAGGAACGAGTCCACATCTGAAGAAATATGTTGGGGTGAGGTGATGGGAGAGCTTGCATTTTATGCTGAGAGACTTGTACTTTACAGTAAAGGGCCAGGAGTCAGAGTTGCTGAGCACAAAAGTGGTAGAAGAGTAATCGGGAGGTGACAGGTGCTTTGGGGAGCACGCAGAGTGCCTTCGCAGAGGGCCCATTCGTTAGTCGGGTTTAGGGTGCACTAAGTAAGAGATGGGTGAGGGCGGGATTGGCCCAGTGCCGATGGGCTCAGTAAGGGAGCAGTCAGATGCCAGGTTTGGGCTTAGGGACCCGGGGTCAGGAGAAGCTGATCCGTAGGGAAAGTTGAACTGCTTCCAAGTTTTTGTAGCGCCGGGGTCAAGCATTTGCGATTGAATCACCAGGTAGCAATTTCCAGTAAAGAACTGAAACTTGAGGCCAGGTATCCTTCCAGCTCTTGTGGTATCACAGGGCACCTCTGTTGCTTAAAAGGATGAAGAGTCCTTTATGAGGCAAGAAAATGATGATCTGGCTGCTAAAATTGTATATTTTGGTAGCTGGGTGATAGCTTGTATCAAAATCTGATAAATTTATTGACTACTGTGCGCTTGGCACTGTACCATGTGCATGTATGGATATTGTGTGTGTGTGAGAGAGACTGTGCATGTGATTTTTAAGCTCTATTAACCCAGGTTCTTTCATTTCCTTGACTTATTTACAGCATTGTACAGAAAATTATTTTCCCATATAGATCAATAAAGTGTTGTTTAAGCAAGTTATGATGAAGATTTAACAATGATAATAGGCTCTTTTCCCTTTCTTTCTGAAAGAGTGGCACAGTCAGTGGTACATGGCTAAGAAACGCCCATTTCATACCCCTCTTAGGATACGTGTGTGTCCTAGACATTCCTCGACACTGTGGATGATTTACCAGGGCTTTTAAAAACAGCTGAACACATGCTCTTGACAGCCATCTGATAAAACGAAAAACCGAACAAAATGTGTACTCAGACGAACGATTCTCTGAAGAAATAATGGTGTAAATGAATTATCAAAGTGTGAAATCATTAAAAACAAAACATGTTTGGGTTTTTATTGAATCTTAATTGCAGGCTTATGTATTTTCTTTTGTAAGCGAAATTAAAAGAAAATTGCCTGACGAACATTTCGGAGGCCAGTGTTGTCGGACATAGATGGTACCGTAATTTATTTTTCACATAGAAGCTGCTGTTCATCCCCCCCCCCCCGCATTAACATGCACGCTTTTCTCATGCAGGCGAATATATAAAAAACTGGAGGCCAAGATACTTCCTTTTGAAGACAGATGGCTCATTCATAGGATATAAAGAGAAACCTCAAGACGTGGACTTACCTTATCCCCTCAACAACTTTTCAGTGGCAAGTAAGTTCATTGTAATGGTTGACGGGCCTTGGATTTATCTGTCTGCATGACCCGATGTGTCAGGGATCTTAGTATAGGTGAGAGGCCTGTGAAAAGCTTAGGTCTGTATTTAATATCAGAGTAGTTTTCAGCTCTGATAGAATTTCAGTTCCTTAGCGTAGGGATGGTCAAGAATATGTGAATGAATCGTTTAAGGTTTTTTATAGTGAGCACTTGAACGTGATCATTACAATTCCCCAGATACGGACTGCAGGTTTTCCTTTAGAAAACGTAAGCAAAGCCCTTTGGGCTTGGTTGCTGGGTGAACGTGGTTGAAGGACGTCCCGGTACCTAGAGCATTTCCACTCAGCTTCCTGCCATGGTCTTAGGTGATTTACAATGAGAAACGTGATTTCCATCAAAAATCATTTTCTCGGGAGATTTTATGTTTGTAGTTGAATTTTTCTTCCTTACAAACATCTAATAAAAATGTTTGCAGTGTAAACCTATTTAGAGGTTATATATTTGCCTGAACGTAGCCCAGAGTAAACTGAACATGATGGTGACAATGACAGCAGTTATTGCTATGTTATGACCAGGCACTTCAGACTGTTCAAATCGCCGATAATCTCTGAGAGGGTTTTTCTGTGTTGATTCCGAGGTAAAGCGTTTTAAAGTTGTGTTCAATTCAAATAAACCTGCTTAACAGCTGAAGTCTGTGCCACTGACGTAAAACCTTTAACTGGACACCATCTTCATTTTGGTCGTGGTTGTATGTTGTTATCCACCACATTTGGAAAAGAGATGAGGGAAGATTCAAGCAGAAAAATAAACAATAATAATAATAATAATAATACAGTAAAATAGTAGCGATAACAGAAGTCCTTAAATGTTATAAAAGTCATTTTCCCATTGTATAGAGCCCCAGCCTTTTTTATGGATACTCTCTTTTAATTTTTTTAAAGAATAGATAAAATAAACCAAAGGATTTGTGAAGTTGTTTGAATGATATACTAACTTAAAAAACACCCCCCCTCTCTATATAAGTGAATTCTTAGGTAGGTTTTTCATTTAAAAAAAAAAGTGAGGACACTTACATGTATGGATCAGTTAAGGAAATTATTTTCCCCCACCCAAATGCTCGTTAGATATTTATAGCTTTCTTTCAGTAGAAAATCATTTTTAAAATCCTATTGTCAGTTGAAATAATATCTTGTACTTTGCATTGACTTAACGCATTTTCATTCTGAAGACCTTCTGGACAAGCATTTGCTTTAAAGTTACAAGAATTGGCCTGTAAAACACTAGCTGCAGAGATTACCATCTACTACCTACAGCCAGCGTGGTTTCTTGGTTTCTCTACTTTACCAGCACATCCTATTGGCTTGTCTGAAATAATTTACAGAAGTATAGAACTCCTGTATCCGCTGATCAAAATGCAGCATTTTTTGACCTTATGAAATTTCACACCCCACCAAGTTTTAAAGACATACTGTATGTCACAATCTGCCAACATCTGCTCCGACACTTCCCCTGGCAGAGGCTGAAGTGAACGCTGCACCCGTGGGGAGAGATCCTGCTCAGTGGCTGACAGTCAGCTCCTCCACGAGAGAAATATTAGCCGACATCTGTACACTCCACTTGTACGATCGAGTAGTTGTCGGTGGTTGACTCTAACTAACCAGTAAAGCTGAGGACCAGCTCCCTGGTTTTCAGAAGTACATTAGCATGGATCTTACGCTAGATCTACTCTTTTAAGTTGCTCTTTAAAGCGTGATTTATTGCAATCCTAAATTTTATAAGTGATAATTACCTGAGGAAATAGTGTAGTAAACCGGGCACTGGTTGAAGTTCAGATTTAAATTTCGCTATAAGCCATGACTGTGACCTTGGTCAGGTCATCCTCTGAAACTCTGGTCTTTAGCTCCTTCATCGGGACAGTGGAAACGCTTCGGTTCGTAGAATTTGTAAGGCCCTCCCTGTCTCTAGCTTTGTGGGATTCCGTGGGGGGAAATCGAGCGGGCCCCTGAGGATCAAATGGGAGTTAAACAAATTAAAATAGAGAAGGCTATTCCAGGCCGAGGGGGACAAAATAATTTTATGAGACATTAAAAGAAAACAGGTGGAACAAGAGGTGGTTACTTCACCAACAGTTTCTCTACTTCTCAGTCCCTGTTAGTATATGAAAAAGAGACTAGTTTACAAGGTATAATTCTAAGGTAAATTGGGAAATGTTCCACATACATATATTCCATCGATAACTGCGGTATGAGTCTCCTATTTTTCCTGATAATTTAAAAATGTTGCTTAAATTTAATTTATGTGGGCTTTAATGGAATTTTGTGAAAATAGGCTCTTTATCCATGTGAAAACATAAAGTGAGGACTGGAAGGGACTCAGAATTGATCTTTTCAATCTTCATTAAATTTCAGATTCCTCCCTTTCGGATTTAAAATTTCCAAAAAGATAGTCTGCACCCATTGTTTCTACTTCTCAACGCCCTGCAGCCTTGCCTCAGCTTTCCCTCCTGTGCACCTGATTGAAACCAGTTTTGTTTAGTAAGTTCTTCAGCGACTGCTTAATTTCTAAGATTAGCAAGCATCACCCGGCTCTTCTTTCCCTGGATTTACTCTGGGCTGCGTTTCGGACCCCTGACCCTCCTTCCTTCCCGGTGTGATCTCTCATCTCTTCTGGATGTCTCTGTCTCTGTCTCCTGGTTTTCTGCCTTTGCCTGCTGCATGCACGTTGGTGTCTGTTGGGATCCAGCCAGGGACTGACTTCTCACTTGGTGCCTCTCCCTGGATGGTCACATTCACTTTTAGGGGTTCAGTTACTGCCTGTATGGGACTTACTCCCACACTTCCAGATCTTCAGGGCGAGCCTGTGTCCTGAGCAGTAGGTTACCGCATTCACCCGGCTTCTGGACACCTCTACCCAGATATTTTTTGGACTCAACATGTCCCAAGTGGAACTAAAGACAGTTTGGTCGGTTTCCCCCTCTGTGTTCAGTATCTCTTTCCTGTCTTGAGCAGAAACCTGGATCCATTCCATGCCTTCCCCCCCCCCCACATCTCCACCCCACTTCTAATTTATTTTTAGTCCTGCTGATTTTACTTCCTATTTCTTGAACTTAATGTCTTTTCCTGGAATCACCCTAAAACAAGCCCTCATCATCTCTGCTATAGCTTCTTAACGACAGGCTCCGCTTCTAGTTTCTACCACTTGTAACACTTCCTTCTCATGATTGTCAAAGTGAACTTTCTAAAATTAAGTCTTAAGTAAGCCATTCCCGAGAAAACCTGCCCTGGATCTTCATTGCTTGGGATAAAGTCCAGCTTCCTTAATGTGTCGTACAGGGATCTCCAGCCTGGCCTCTGCTTTCAGCTCTTGCTTGGCCTCTTCTGTAAGTTACACTGGGCAGTACTGAGCTGCTTGCCATTCCCAACGTGGCAAACCCTGCTGCTCTTCTCCTCTGAGCCTTTGTTTATGCTGTTCCAGCCCCTGAGCGGAGTGTCCTTCTGTTCTCTATTTGCCTAGATCATTTTTCCCCCATTCTTTTTAAAAAAGTTATCTTTATTGTTGAAAGTATTACAGATGTGCCCCTTTCCCCCCCACTGAACCCCTCCACCCAGCATCCGCTCCCCCCCCAGGCCCTCTCCACACTATTTCCTGTGTCCATAGGTTATGCATATATGCATATAAGTTCTTCGATTAATTCAGATTTAAACTCCCAGCCTAATTCCTTGCTAAGTTACTCCCCGCTGCCCTCCACAAAGCTGTTACCTTTATGGTCATCGCCACTTTTTTTGGCTCTCTTGTTCATGTGTATGTCTCATCTGCTAATCGGTGAGTTATCTGAGGGGAAAGAGCCCAGTGTTATTTGCCATATATCTCCTAGTAGCCGCATGTTAGGGCTTCATAACTATTTTTAAATGAATATCTGAAAACATCTAGTCCATGTTTTTCACTTTTTAGATGAGAAAAATGAAGCCTTTAGAAATTTCACTCATCTTTTTAAGGCTGTTTTACTAGATAGTACTAGTTAAGTATCAGATTTCTCTACTGTTATTTAAAAGTGTTACCCCCTCCCCACCCGCACTCTGTGACATTTTACCTAGATTAAGAGCCTCGAGATTTGATTTTGGGTGGGAGCTCCAGCGCTTGGATTGCTGATCCTTTGTCATGCAGAATTCTCCAAGCCCTATAAAGGGTGGGTAACATTTGACCTTCGCCCTTCGGGTGGATCAAATGTGAACTGAATGTAAAGGTGCCTTCTAACTATAGTGCTGTAGAAATGTAAGTAAAAATAAGTTTTTAAAGCAGGGTAGGTATGCAGCTGTAGGTGAGCTGCTCAGATTTCGGTTGCAGCCTGCGTCTTCCCTAGAACCTTCCATGCTCTCACCCCCTTTCCTGATTTCCTCGGAAGCTAATCTCTTTAGTTGCTGCCTTTATCTTCTTAGCTCCATTCATCAAAATATAAATTATGGGGTTTATGTAGAATCCAGGGCCGTGGCAAACTCCTTGAGCACAGTCACTGTGTATGTTCATTTTTAGAATTTCCTTTCACATTTATTACAAGACCTGGTCGCCTGGAAGATCATTGGACTTGGAGTCGAAGACCTGAGTTTGAGTCTTGGTTCTGCTACTTTACTTGCTGTGTGATCTTGGGCAAATCACGTAACTTCTCTGATCTTCATTTTTCTCATCTTGAAACGTGAGGTTAATAATACCTACTATTTCTCGGGATCCCGGTGAGCGTTAAATGAGATGATATAAGTGAAAACACTTTGTGTGTTAAATGCTTTGCAAGTAAAAGCACGAGTGTAAGATAGAAGATGCTCCGTCATACTTGCTAGACTCGTGAACCGTGCGTGGTTGCCTCTGGCCACGGGCAGGGCAGCACCAGCGCGGTGGCCTCGGGACCTGGGTGCAGCCCGGACGCTGCAATGGGAGACAAAGCTGCTCGGGTGGATGACGGTCCGCGTGACCACTGTTACCCCCTTTTAATAAAAGTAATAACACCCTCAGATATCTCCCTGGCTGTTCTCCGAGGATCCCTTGGTTACCGTCCATTGGGGGGAAATGAAAATCAGTTTGGCTCTTCGGTCAGGTGATTGCCCTTCTGGAAGATGAGGGTGCTGTGGGACTGCTCTCGGGAAGGCAGGCAGTGCTCGGCGCAGCAGCTCACGAGAAGCGATGCGAGGACCTAAAGGAGGTCCCCGCAGCACCAGCCTCCCCCCCATTCCTCTCTTCGTCCCCTTCCTCCCCCGTCTCCCCCCTCCCCTCCCACTTCCCTCCCTGCCACCCACTCAGCTTCGGAGGTCAGCAGTCAACCGTCACTTATCCAAAGACTCTCAAGCACAGGAGCACCTACAGGGAACGGTTTTCACTCCGTTCTCCTGAAGCGCTTTCTCCTCCGACTTGCGCCTCCTTCCCCAGCCCTTCCGCACACGGCCTCGCACACGGCCTCGCACACGGCCTCGCACACTTGCTCTGCCCTGAAGTTGCCTCCTCCGTGTGCCTGTGATGAAAGCGAACCCAGTTTGGAATCATAGAGGAGTTTCCACAAACAAATTTAAACACGTCTGTAGGACATCTGAGTCCTAATGGACATTTGGAGAGTTGTTATTATTGAGGGTTTATTGTGTTCTCAGCCTTGTACCAGGTTCTGAGGGAAAAAAGAAGGAAATAAGGGAGGAAACCAGTGTTTCTTTGGGCATTGCCGTGTGCCAGGCCCTTTCCCGTGTGTTACCTCATTTAATCCCCACGACAACACCCCGAGGGAAAGTATGATGGTCTCTGTTCTAAAGAGACTGACGGGCTATGTGACCTGCCTTAGGTCACTTACCTGGCAAACGGCAGGGCCAGAGTTTTCAGCAGGTGCTGACCTGGAAGCCTGTGTTCATGTCACGAACCCGCAGCTGTCTGACCTAGCCCCAGGGCTGGAAGACTTTTTAACCTAGTGGCCAAAAGTCTGCCACAAACCCTTGGAGCTGGTGTTCTGAGATGTTTCGTGGTTCAGCCCTGAAGTAAGTTATACTCACATTCTAGCACAGGGACAGCATGGAGGCCGTAGCCAGGTGACTGTCTGATCGAGTGTATTGGGCAGCGTTGGGTCAGCCACATAACCCCCCTGGGACTCGAGTTTTGTCGTTTGTGGAGTGAGGGAGTCAGCATGAGGGAGCCCTGAAGTTCTTTCTCCTAAAACTCAATGATTTGCCTATGACCAGCGGACAATTTCTTGACGCACTGAGTCTCTGGAGAATTAATAACAATGGTAATTCCCACCTGTGGAGCACCTGCGTGCTCTGCATTTTACACATTCACAAAGTTAATCCTGCTGCTGTTTCTGCAGGAGTCACAATGTCTGTACCATAGCTGGGGGAGCAGGCGCACGGAGCTTGCCAGGGGTCACGCTCCCAGTAGGCGATGGAACCAGAAGCTGACCCACAGCTCTCAGGGTCAGGGCCAGTGCTGTCCCACTAAAGCTGCTCTGGCTGCCCGAGGGGGTAGAGTAGGAGTTTTCTAGGGGGGCCGTCTCAGAGCTGTGGGCCTCCATGCTGCTGGACGAGTCAGCGTCGGCATCCTGGACCCAGTCTTGCCATTCGCACCTGGTGTGTGAATGTGTTTCAGAGCTTCTGGATGCATCCGAAGCTTAATGCAGAGGATGCACTAATGGGTGAAGATTTCAGCCTTTTTCTTCCAATTAGATCTCCCAAGTCATAGGAATAACCCTAATTTTAATTTTTATTTTTTTAAAAATATATCTTTATTGATTTCAGAGTGAGGAAGGGAGAGGGAGAGAGATAGAAACATCAATGATGAGAGTCATTGATCAACTGCAGCCCGCAACCCGGGCATGTGCCCTGACTGGGAATCGAACCCTGATCGCCTGGATCCTAGGTCGATGCTTAACCGCTGAGCCACGCCCAGCCGGGCAGAATAACCCTAATTTTTAAAGGTAGAATCATCTGGATATTTAGTATGAATTCTGTCTTCAGTGCATTTTTAAGAACTTGCACTTGAGGGACACATGTTTTGTTGATCTCTCTGCAGTTAGACACCAAACCATTGCCTTTCTGTCCCGCCCCCCCCCCCCCCCGCATTTCTTTATGTTCGTTTAAAAGCATTTGTTGTATTTTGAGCAGAGTTAAATGAGGCGCAAGGCCACAGTTGGGGGACGGACCTTTAAGCCTTGGACTTTAGGGGAGATACAGAGGCGTCCTTTGGGGTTGGAAATAATACATAATTGAGCAGATGCGAATGAAAACATGGCATGTAGAAGGGAAGAGGGGCCCAGGCGCCTGTTTGGAAGTTTTGTGGAGGAGAGTACATTGCCCTTGATTACAATAATGTTTCTGCACTATAATAAGGTCTTTCACTGCGACTGCAGCTCTTTCATTCACTTGTTTTGTGCTCCACTTCCTGTTACTAATTGTCAGCACAATAGTCTTCCAGCGATGAAGTCTCAGTGTCCTTTCCGACCAATTTGTCATTGTCTCTCTCCCTCACCCCCCAAGCCACGCTCTCAGAATCTATTACCACGGTTGCATTTTTAGACATTTTCTGTGTTTGAAAATGGCAACGCTTTTGAAATACGCCAGAATAGTTCATGATAATTGAACCATCCAACCAGCAAGAGTTTTTGCTTCCAAAAGCACACTGATAAGGCTTCTCCCTCTATAGGATACTCTTAGAAAGGAATTAAAAATAAACGCATAATACTCTCTTTATAGCGTTATTTCTCATGCATTGTTTCCTTTGAGAGTTTCATAGTCGGCCTGTGGAAGTAGGGCGTTTGGTTAAAATATTTGTGTTAGCCCGTATTATTTACACATTGACGGTTTACGTCACCAGTTTGTTGGAAATCTGTGCCTTTTGGAAGTTACATTTTTCCTACTGATGGGTATTTTTATAGATAATTTTATTACGACTAGGGAAGCAACCTCTTAGATTGACAAGCCTGAGCAAGTTCTCATATCAGCCTCCAGGCAGCTGGCGTCACATGTTAATTCACGTTAGGTTTTTAACACTTTATTATTATTAAATATTTAATATTTATTTAATAAATATTGAATATTTATTAAATATTTAAATTTATTAATATTTTAATAAATAGTTCACATGTTCTCTCAGCCTTGTACCACTGATCTAATATTGACAGAAAGATTTTTTTTCCCAATGTGTTTCCCATAAATAAATCCTGAAACAGTATTACGCTATAATAGCTCACCTATCACCTAGAATTTCCCCTATTAATCATATGATCAAGGTGTATTGTTATTTTTAAATGTAATATTCTCACAATAGGTGTCCTGTATTGCCACCCCCATTTCAGGTATACTCACTTATTAAAGAGATCAGACTGTCTGTCCTAGAGCAGGCCACTCTTCTGGAATTCTCTGATGATTGTTTCTCCGATATCGTTCAACTTTTCCTGTACCTCTGTATGTCCTGTCACGTGGAAGTTAGATCTAAAGATTCCATTTGATTCACGTTTGGTATCGCTGTCAAAACTATGACTCTATCTACTTCTTATTCCATTGTGATGGGAGGCACCTCCTATTCGGTCCTGTCAGTGTTTGCTGGTTTCCAGGGGTGAAAGCGTGATCTCCATTATGAAGTTAAGTTTCCCCCTTGGTGGCTGGCACGTGATCCCTGGGTTGACACCATGGCACCAGCCAGTGTTCAGGTCCTCATCAGTCGCTTACCTAACGATTGTAGCATCCATTGAGGATCCTTTGCCTGAATCAGTTATTTTATTAGGTGTAGGTGATCTTTTAGCTTATTTGAAAATGTAGGGTTAGTTAGTCCGCACAAATTCATTACTAGATTTGGCTAATGTTAGTTATATATTCTTCCATTATGTTTGTTTATTTATTTATTTGAAACCTGCTCTGTTGAGGCACAGTACTAAGTGATCCGATAATAGGAACCTTGCCCTCAGGGAATTCGCAGTCTAATATACATTCTTGTTGGAGCGTTTAAAAATTTCATCATGAATTCCAGTTTCATCATACTTCAAATATAAATTAGTTTTTCTTAGTTAAAACAAAATCGTGTTCATGATTATTTCTTAGATTTAATAGTAAGCTATGGTTAGATCTCAACCCTTTTACATCTGGGTAATTGTTTGTTTCTTGGATGGTGGTTGTTAATAAGCTGCTTCCTCAGGCGTGTGAGTATGGAGGGGCCCTGTGTCGCTCTGAAATATGATGTAGATCTTTATTTAGCGAAATGAAAAATATTCCCAACCTAGTAAATGAGCAAAGCACTTATGCAATATATTCCATATGTTAAGTCTCACATTTCAAACATGCTTACAAAAGAGCTGAAATCTACATGAAAACATTAACAATGGCTGTTACCTGAGTTTATTTTAGGCCTATTTGTGAATTTTCCTACAGTAGGCAGGGGTGATGTGAGTGTCTGCAGTCAGCATAGATGATTTCAGTATGATTTTGTACAGTGAGAGTAAAGGAAGAAATACGTTTAAAAGCTAACTTGCCTCCACAACAGTGCGAATGTACGTAATGCCATAGAACTGTGCACTTTAAAATGGTTAAAATGGTAAATTTCGTGTTACGTGGTTCTTTTTTAAGCCACACACACACACAAAAAATAGCTCATGGCTATTATACTGCAAAAAAAACCCCACCAAAAAGCAGCTCTCCGAATCATACATTTTGAGTCCATCTATTTAGATGTTTGCATGACTCTCATAACTCTGTTGCAAGGGCTCATTCATTGTCATATTTATTATCTCACAGTGACCACAGTGTATTTTCCATTAAAACTTGAAGTATGCAGAGGGAATGTAGAGAACAGTTGCTCTAGAAGACTTTTGAGATGTTTGTTTAATTGGAGGTAGGATTTTGTGGACAGACGGGATGGAGAAACGCCGATGGGGAAGATGTTGGCCCTGAAATGTACTTTCGGTAAATGGTGTCGACCATACTTGTTAAAGAAGATGTATTAGGAGAGGTTCACATTAACGGGTGGTGATTTCAGAGTCAAGTTAAATCCACAAATAGTATCCATGCTAAAACCGGAGTAGTCCAGCTTATAGTGAAAATGCCAGACCCTGAAGCGTGTACCGTAAGGTGAGAGGCATCTTTTCGAGTGGAGGGTGACCCAGGAGCCCAGGCTTAACTCCCCTCGCTCAGGAATGTTTATGCTGTGAAATAACGCGTAAGAACTTATTTGTTCTCTCCCCTGTTTCCTTTTGTGGAGAGAAGGGTATTTTGACCCTGGTTCAGGCACAGAGAGCTGGAAACCTGGAGCTGGGTCAATGCAAGTTTGAGAATCACTTTTCCATCGTTAGCGATAGAGAATTTTTATTACCATTGGCTTAGTTGCTGTCACAGGGTGTGAGACCCAGCAGGGAAAGGACCCAAGGGCCCTGCTAACCCCTTCCCACCACCCTTCCCTCCGCTCCCCGTTCTAAACCACTGCCCCCCTCCCAGAAACGACGAGTGCCACACCAGGACCAACCCAAGACAAATTTTCCATTTTTGTTTTAATTTCGTTTTTGTGTTTTAACATACTGATTTAGAATGTGAATTTTTTCATTATATATAAAAAAAGAATAGTACAATGTGATTGATGACTTGGTCCAATAAAGACAGAGAAATGGTCGTTGATAGTTGCTAATAATGGACATAGGACAAAAAAGACAAGCGCTGAGAAAACACCACTGAATTTTTCAACCAGGAGTAAATGATTTTCTTTCAAAAGAGCAGCATCAGTCCGGCCGGTGTGGCTCAGCTGGTTGAGTGTGGTCCCAGGCACCAGGAGGTTGCCGATTGTGTTCCCGGTCAGGGCACATGCCCGGGTTGCTGGCCCGATCCCCAGTAGGAGGTGCGTAGGAGGCAGGCGATGATCTCATGGATGTTTCTCTCTCTCCCTCTCCACTCCCCTCTCTGAGATCAATAACAACATTTTTTTTTTTTTAAAAAGAGCAGTACCAGTAGACAAGCCTACTGTACTTTCTCTTGTCCAATGCCACATCTCCTTCAAAGTCCAGTCCTGATAAATAGCTAATAGCTGACATTATTGAAAACTTACTGCGTCACACGTTATGCTAGGTATTCCATCGATTTATCATTAAACCCCATACCAGTTTTATGGTGCCGGTACTCTCATTATTTCTCAGTGCTCGAAGACCAGAGGGGTTCATTAACTTGTAAGGTTGCACTGTTCATGGTCGGTGAAAAAATCGAATCCAGACACGCTGGTGTTGGATTCCACGCTTGCGGCCACTACACTATGGTCTTCTTTCCTAGACATTCCCTGACAGAACTGACCACCTTTTGACTGACTGGCTCTAGGGGCTGTGATTATTAGGAGTTCTAGGCGGTGTGTACTATCAAAAGGCTTATAATCTGGGTAGAGAGCTAAGGATCCCTTCCTAAAATGATAGAGGATAATATAAGGTAATCTGTGCTAAGTGGAAAGTGTGGGGCACAGGGGCAAGTTACGAGAATGTGGGGGCGTGTGCAGGAATGGTCAGTCTAGGGCCAGGTTGTTACTAAAGCTTCATGGAGGGAGTAGGCTTTGATCTGGACCTTAAAGAACAGGCGTTCTTTTGACTTTGGTAGTTGCTTATGGATCAGGGTCAAATAAATGGCCAGCATTCCAGACAGCAAAGGTATTGATACAGGAAAGCGCAGCAAGCTGTGCTTGGGAAGGTTATGTGTAGCCCATAGGAGGCCGTGAGGTCGCAGTGGTTGTGTTTAGAATCAAACTCTGTTGTTTGTTTCTTGGTTTGAATATAAGCATATTCAAAGAGACATTTTATTTTATTACTAGAATGCCAGTTAATGAAAACAGAACGACCAAAGCCAAACACATTTATTATCCGATGTCTCCAGTGGACCACTGTTATAGAGCGAACATTTCATGTAGATACTCCAGAGGAAAGGTAAGAAAGTCATCTTTTTTTCCCATTTTGTGAAAAAGCCATGGTCAATCTAAAAACCTATGTGTGTCTGACCCCATGTGTAAATATATACGTTTGTAAAATGCTGCTGTCCCTTAATTATTACTATTCCGATATACCAGACGAATAGCTTATAAAATACTTAGAACATCTAGAAGTTCTGTAAAATATACTCCTTAAGAGAAAACAACGTTGGAAAGTTAAAAGATAATAAATTAAGACATTTTTGTAACCAAGCTACCTCTTTTAAAAGCATTGTAGAATTAATCGTGTTTGTCTGTAGAGTTCTGAGGCCAGAGGTAGCAAAAGGCTTCAGGTGGCCTGGCGCGGTGCAGGTGGCCGCCCCGAGTGCTGTTGAGAAGGCTGCTGAGGCCGGGCCTGAGCTCAGCGGGAAGAAACGTGCCAGGCTCGGTTGGCACTGGCTGCCATCCTTGCTGAAGAGGGGCTTGGCAGCACGTGTCCAGCCAGCTCACCAGCTTGCTCCTCCTGATCGGCTAACCCTGGAACCCACCCCCCGCTTCTCTTCAGCACCCTCCCACCTGGTGGCCCTGGCACTGACCTAGGCCCAGCATCCGCCCCCACCAATTCAGTTCCCTGCATGTATGTCACCATATTTGATTCAGATCAGCTCTGTGAAGTTCAACGTTTCTAGCCTATTTTCCAGGTGAATGCATAAATTAGTTCTTAAGAAACTCATGTGATTAAAAATTAAACCTCCCCCACAAAACGTAGTAAATAGTACAGTATTATTTTAATAATACTTCTCTGATCAGTAAGCAATAAATGATCATGTATGATTACTTCAGAAAACATAGAGAAGAAAGAAAAATAGGAAAGAACTAGAAATTTCTCATATTTCTGATTCTATAGCCAGAGTTAAGGACTGATTTTTTTTTTTTATATACTTCCACCTTTATGCTGTGAGATGTATTTAAGGTCCTCGGTACTCACACAGCTTTATGTGTCCTCCCTCCACATCTTCCCTGGGCATTTCTCTCCGCTGAGTCCTCAGTTTGCTTATATCTTAACCCATAACTATGGTTGGGGTAATTCCTATGGATATTTCAGATCTGAGCTTAAAATATCACATTTCCTACAAAACCTCTGACTCTTCTAAACTATATACTTAGCTCTCTCCTTGTACCTTTTGCATCATGTATGTCGCTACTATAATCTTCGTTTGCCTTGTTCAGTAGACTGCAAGATCCTTGATTGGCAAGGATGATGTCTTCCATGCTCATTATTTTATTTTTAGCACACAGTCCAGGGTCCAACATAGTATTTGCTGACTTGTTGAATGAATGGAACTTTTCCCATGGCAGTGTATGTTCTTTGAAAATATTAGTCTTTGTGGATTTATAACAACCCATGTAACATGATTCATTTTGCCTTTGTGTTTGCAAAGCTGGACTTAGCCGTATCTTAAGGCTTTGAATTGATTGCTGTTCCTGCAGTAATATCACACTACTTTTCTGGATAATCCGTTTTCATTTGCATTTATGACTAGAAGAAAGCAGTTTTAGTGAAAATGAAAAACAGCATATTTATATTTGCATTAGAGTTTATTTTCCTGAGTTCACCTTGAATCTGGTGTTCGGGTATTTTATATGACTTTAACTTTAATGAAGACTTAACGTGTTGAGATCTAGATAAACTCTTTATCTTCCATATTCTGTCTTCCAGTCTATAATACTTACCTGCTGCAAACTAAATATCTCTAATCTATTTTTAAAAATCTTGTATTTATTTCATTATATCATGTGAGTTTAGAATCTCTTTTTCAATAGATGAGCCTGTTGTCTCACCTCCATTTATTGAATAGTCCATTTTTTTCTAACTGATTATGGATGGCACATATACATAAATACTTGTATTTTTGGGTTCTTTTTTCCCCCTTTAATTTTTCTGTCAGTCTAGCACTAGGACCACATGGTTTTTAATTAGAGAAGCCTTATAAAACTTTTAGCTTTTAATAAAGCAAGCCTTCTATTGTTGCTAGTTTTTCAAAATGGTCTTAGTTCTAGTTCATTTTTGAAAATTGTGATTAAAAAAACATAACATGAAATTTACCAAATTTTAAAGTGTACATTACAGTATTGTTAACTATATGTACAATGCTGTTAGTAAAAATCTGCATGACTGAAACTCTATACGCATTGAATGGCAACTTCCCGTTTCCCTCTCTTCTGGCCCATCAACCATCATTTTACTTTCTGCTTCTGTGAATTTGACTACCTTAGATATCTCATATAAATGAGAACGTACAATATTTGTCCTTTTGTGACTGGCTTATATCACGAATAATTTCCTCAAGGTTCATCCATGTTGTAGCACATAGCATGATTTTCTTCTTTTAACACCGAATAATATTCCATTCTATGTTTATCCCATGTTATCTTTATCCGTCATCTTTTAATGGACATTTAGGGTTTTTTTAATCTCTTGGCTATTTTGAATAATGCTGAAGTGAACATAGGAGTGCAAACCTCTCTTCTAGGATGCTGATTTAATTTTCTTTTGGCTAAATATCTAGCAGTGGGATTGTTGGATCTTATGGTAGTTCTATTTTTAATTTTATGAGGAACCTCCACAGTGTTTTCCATAGTGTCTTCACCATTTTACATTCCCACAGCAGTGCTTATGAGTTTCAGTTTCTCCATATTCTTGCCAACACTTGGTATTTTCTGTACATGGTAGACTCATGTGCAGCCATATAAACAATTACATTAAATATTAATGGTTAAACATTGCAATTGAAAGGCAGAGAGGTTCAGAATTGATGAAAACACAAGGCCCACTTAGGTGCTGTCTTTAAGAGATGCACTTTAAGACACAGGTAGCTTGAAAATAAATTGATTGAAATAGATATACAAACAGTAAATATAAGAAAGAGATTTGCTATATCAGATTACAAAATAAAATGTATTACTTGAGAGTACCAGGACACTTTTCTAATGCTAAAAGGGTCAAGTGAACTTCGTGATATAACAGTTATGAATATGTATGCGTGCAGTAAGAGAATCGAAAGAGAAAATAGACAATCCCACTACCATATTGGGAGACTTGATTAAAATTCTTTTCAGCAATTGATAAACCAGCTAGATAAAAAAATCAACAAAGTTACAGAATAACACTATTAATCATCTTGATATAACTGATATTTACATAATACTAACCCAAAAGTGGCAGAATACACATTGCTTTCAAATGTACATGAGACATTCACCAGGAAGATCATATTTTTTTCTCATTTGACATGCCTCAAATAAATGCTACAAGGAACTTTAGGCCGTATGTAAAACGCCTTGGGACTAATTCCACCTTGGAGGAAGGGAGGGAGGGGGGGTGTGTGTGTGTTGTCCTGGAGTAGACTTTGTGTATATTTCATGTTATAAAAAGGAACTATTTGACTTGTTTACTGCCCTCTATTAGTGAGAATCTTTACCTACTTTCCAGGGAAGAATGGACAGAAGCTATTCAGGCTGTCGCGGACAGACTTCAGAGGCAAGAAGAGGAAAGAATGAATTGCAGTCCAACTTCACAAATTGATAATATTGGGGAGGAAGAGATGGATGCTTCTACCACCCACCATAAAAGAAAGGTAGAAAATGATGACTTATTCCCCCACTCAGCACATTCATGTGCATGAGAGAAATACGTTAAAAACAGCACTGAGCGAAGAATGTCAGCCTGTTATCGCATGTGGGTGTGGCTGGTTTTCATTCAGGTGAATCCGAAATACCTTTGTCGTTTAAAACCAAGTGAATGAAACAAACAGCACTTTGTTTCAGCGGTTCGGCACTTAGCACCGACCGCTGGTAGGCCTGCTGGGGAGTTGCCACTGATGAGCTACTTTGTGACCCGCCTTTTCCCTAATTGTTTTAAACAGCATCTTAGAGACGTGGAAATAAAGCGTTTTTCCTAATGACCTGGTCCTTTCCTCTTTGGCGTTCTGCGTGCTCCTGACACCAGCGCAGAAAGCTCTGGGGTGCTCCCCGCCCGCGGCAGCTCAGCCCCGTGTCAGCAGCAACGTGAACAGGCTTGGAAATAATAGTTTTTTTTATTTCAGTGGAACCTCATGAGCCACTCAGGGAAACAGACTTTCCTTCCCTCAGTGCTCCCAATAATAAGTGCCAATTTATATGTTCATGGGAATTGTAAATTATGCTTCTCGTTGCTGTAGGAAATTGAAAAGCAACTTCCTTATAAAAAAATGGTATTTTAAGATTAACCCAAACATATAGATGTTCAAAATAGATGAATATGTCATATAATAGAGTATAAATTCATCTTCAGGTAAGAAAACTCTCATTTTTAAGGAAATTATCCACGTAGCCTGACTGGGAATCGAACCTGCCACCTTTTGGTGTTTGGGACGACACTCCAGCCAACTGAGCCTCCCGGCCAGGGCTTGCTTAATTTTTAAATGACCAGTATAGGACTCCGGGGGCAGCTGATTCAGGTATCAAGTATAAGCCATACCTCCAATCTTCCCATGACGCCTGACTTCAGTTCTTGGAATTTTATCACCTAACGCCCGGCGCAGTAGCTCAGAGCTGTGGTTGGCATTTGGAGAGTGAGATGAGATGGTGGGACCTGCTGCGACCCTGCGATCTCGCACTGCCCGGCCTAGTCAGCGTGGCAGAAAGGGATCAGATTCGAGCTTTCCCCGCCCTTGCCAGAGACGACCAGGGCAAGTGGCAGAGGTGTGGGCAGGGAGGTGGATTCTCCAGAGCCCCCCTTTCAACTCAGTGTCCCACAGGCTTTGTTTGGTCCAGTTCTTCCACCTTAAATGTCTGTGGAATTGATCTGTTTTGGCCAAATTTACTAAAACCTCTGTATTCTTTTCTGAGCGATTCCTTGTGCTCCTCTTCAATTATATATTCATATTTAACTTAATTTTTGAACTAGACAGTCTTTTTCTTATATTCTAGTGTCTGTGATTTGAATACACTTATTAGTAAGCATTTGTCACGTACGCACATGCATGTCTTAGCCTAAAGCAGTCACGCTGATATGCTAGAGTTTATGTAAAGGGAAGAGTGTAACTATGTAAAATACGTACCTAATAAATGGTTAGGATTGGATTTGGGGGGATTGATTTTTCTGGAGAGTAACCATGCTTTCATGTTTTATTAAAATCTTAACTGTATCTTTTTCCTTAATACCATCCAAAAGAGGAAAACATTTTGTAATAGGTTACATTTCGTTTGTAAAGACCAGATAATTTCTGTCTATACCACGCTGAACCAGGACCATTTGGTATCAAAGATACTTTTAAAACGTTCTGAAGTTTTGTCAAAATAGATACGAAATCTGTTTCTGATTTTATCACATGAATGCTTTTTAACTAATATCAATTTCCATGCAAATCCCTTTTTTTTTTTTTTAAGATTGACAGAAACTGACAGAAGCTGTGAAATTCGGAGTTAAGGCTGTCATATTTTCAAAACTCTCCTTGTCCCTAAGCATCACAGTCCTAAAGGAATATAGCAGTACTTTATAATTATAGATTACTTTTCATCTGAAAGTGTCATTAAGCGGTTTAAAAATTCTCCTTTGATTTTTACCCCTAAGAATTCAGCTTCAGTGCATATGATACTGAGTGAGAGGACACAGCAAGTCTCACTTCCCAGTGCTTTTAGCGTCAAAGCAATGAGAGGGTACTGCTCACATGAAGTTTTAAGCAATAAAGTGGCCTATTTATAAGGATGATGTTTCTCCTTATTGCATAGAACAAACTAGCCGAGCTTGATGTCTTAAAACAATAACAGTAGGTTCTCATGACTTCGTGGTTTGCTTGGGCAGCTCTGCTGGCCTCAAATGCGTCTCCCAAGCAGCTGCGGTCAGCGGGCACGTGGGCTGGGCTGGAAAATGCCGGGAGGCCTTTCCCTCGCGCCCGGGTTCTTGGTTCCCCTCATGGGATCTCTCTGCACGGTCCCCTCGGCAGCAAGCGGCTGCACTGTCCCCAGCATGCGAGCCGGCTTCCCAGACTGGCTCTCCTAGGAGGCAGGAGGCAGAGGCTGACAGTGTCGCTTTGATCCTACCCTGTGACAAAGCAGGACACAGGGCAGCCAGGAAGGGGAAGGCTGACCCCACCTCTTAAGTGGAAGGAGCGGCCTGTGCGTACAGGCGGGGGGCCGTCAGTGGCACCCGTCTTCCAGACTCCTCAGCACAAATAGCTTTGTATTTTGCAGTGTTCCTTGATTTTTAAACTCTATTAATGAAAATGAAATTAACCGTATTTGTTCAGATGACACTGGCTTTGTTAACTATCTTCTGGATACTTAGCCTCACTTATTTGATTTTAGTTGAATTAATAAATGTACTTTTTTTATTCCCCTGATGTCTTCTGCTGCTTTTCTTTTGGACCAGAGATGTTATTGAATGGTGGACACATTATAATTTGACATTTGGAAAAATTATAGGCAGCAAAGAATGTTGAAAATGAACATAGGCATTCATTTGCGAAATTTTTAGAAGTTTTTACATTTACATGAAGGCTATTGATTGGTTTTGTAGGAGTTTATACAGAATTGGTATTAGTTCTTCCTTAAATGTTTATATCATTCACCAGCAAACCCATCTGGTCCTGGAGTTTTCCTTGACTGATCATTTGAGTAGCGGAGGAATTGTAGGCTCAAGATTATTGTCTCCAGTATCTGAGAATTGCTTCAGTGGTTTCCAGCATCCATGATTGCTGATGAGACAGTCAATGCCAGTTTGATGTTTACTCATTTAACAGTGCTTAGAGATTGGTATAATTTGCTTCTCAGTGGCTATTGCAAGTGTGTACATAGATGTTTACAGTTAAATTGCATCGAATCTTTCATATATTTTTTAATTTGTATTTTTCAGACAATGAATGACTTTGACTATTTGAAACTACTAGGTAAAGGCACTTTTGGGAAAGTTATTTTGGTTCGAGAGAAGGCCAGTGGGAAGTATTACGCTATGAAGATTCTGAAGAAAGAAGTTATTATTGCAAAGGTAACTGAAATTTTTGTTTACACTGTACACACGTGTGTGTGCTCATGTATACACGTAATTAGTGTAGAAATTCCATTAAATAACCAAAATGTTGATTGTAGGCTACTGCTACAATACCTGTATATTAACTTTTAGAATATTAAAACTTTTAAAAGTTTATAATATTATCTGAACATTATATACCGGAGCTACTTTATTCTCTCAAGGAGATAGAAATATTAATTCTGTGTGTGTTTGGGATAAAGTTTTTACTATGTATTTGTGACCTGTATCACTAATTACACTGACGTTGTTTTATCTTTTCCCCCCAACACTCGGAATTTCTTATTAAATAAGAGGGCTTACAATAATACAGATGATTTGTGCTCGTAAATTATACAGCTTGTATTTGTCGAATGGAAAAGCATCCTTAATAAATTTGAAAATATGACAATAATGAAACTAAAGGAAATGATAGTCTTTGAAATTTTTTCAGGAGGCCTTAAGACCCTCCTCATAACTTCCTTCACCTCTGCAAATAATGAACATGTTAACGATGCCAGTTCTCAGGGTTTTAAACTAAACCCCAATCCCCTCAGTAGACAAATTTGATATACTTAATAAATTGGTCCAAGCTCTTTGCCTGGCTTAATCCAACAAGTGACATATACTATTATTGCTATGCTTTGTAGACTACTTTAACCCTCGGTCATTTCCAGCAGTGTGTCCTCATTTGGAGGGTATGGCTCCCCCCACTTGGTAAAGTTATGGTAAAGTTATGCTCCCATGTCTTGTCCACTTGTTTCAGTCTCAGCTCCTTCACGGTCAGTGCCCGGTGTGGGAAATAACACTGACCTGGGCTCAGGCAGGCCTAGGTTTATATCCCAGCTTTGCATCCTACCACCTGATGACCTTTAACAGCCAGGTTTGGGGGGAGCGCTACTCCCTCGGAGGGGGGCATATTTGCTTATCCAAACGCTGCAGGGAAGGGAGAGCACTGCCAGGTACCAGGTGGAGGCCACGCGTGCTAACAGCCTGCAGCCTGTGGAACAGCCCGGGGGAATCTTAGGTTTTCCATTTGTCACATTTTATTGGTGAAACACAATTTCCTGGACAAGAGTATTATGTTGCATGGAATATGTAAAGGCCTCGGCATCATACCTGGCACGTATTCCAGTTAAACTGATGTTTTCTTATAGGCTCTGCTGCTTACTAAATGGTCCCAAACAAATTAGCTTCTTTTGCCTTGGTTTCCTCCCCTGAAAAATGAGAGTACTAATAGTGTCCGCCTCGTAGGGTTGTCAGGATCCAGTGAATGAAGAAAGAAGGGGAATAGCATTGGCCATGACACAAATATCGCCTTTCTCCCTACACTTTTGCCCACTGTTCGACATCTGTCGGTGGGTCTTGTCCACAGCAGCTATCACCGTGGTCTGCTAGGGACGGATTTCTACTCCCTCATTCTCTGTACATTGATTCGTACTCACACCAGCTAAAGGTTTCTCAATTTTGTTAATCTTTTCAAAGAACCGAGTTTTGGTTTCACTGATTTTCTTTACTCTGTATTTTATTTATCTCTGCTCAGATCTTTATTATTTTCTCCTTCCCACTGGCATTAGGGTTTGTTTGTTCTTTTCTAGTTCCTTAAGTTGTAAAGTTAGTTGTGGATTGGAGGTCTTTTTAAAAAAAATCCTCACCCAAGGATATATGTTGTTTTTTTAAATTTTTTAAAATATATCTTTATTGATTTCAGAGAGAGGAAAGGAGAGGGGGAGAGAGAGATAGAAACATCAATGATGAGAGAGGCATTGATCGAGCCCGCAACCCGGGCATGTGCCCCGACCGGGAACCGAACCCCGATCGCCTGGATCCCAGGTTGATGCTCAGCCGCTGAGCCATGCCCGGCCAGGCATATGTTGTCTTTTTAAAAATTTATGTGAGAGAGAGGGAGGAACCTCACCATGTGCACTGTGCTCCGAGCCATTGTCTGAACGCAGCTGCCAAGGGCACGAGCCCCTAGGGGACAAGAAGAGGTCTGAGGACAGTCCTGGGGGCGCTCGGAGAATGAGGGTTCGGCTCCCTTTCTGAGTAGGAAGTAAGATGACAGTTTGAAAGTGTGAGGGAGCAAGGCTGGGACAGAGGGACCCTTGACATCAGAGAACCGGGCTGCAGTCCCGCCCGGTGGCTCACCGGGAGGGCCGCTTGCGGCGCGGGGCCTGCCACCAGGCCCGGGAAAGCCTTGCCACCCCCCGGACCGGGCATGGTGGGAGCCCTGGGCCCCCCAGCCTGTCGCTAAGCACACCCCGAGAGGAGCAGCAGGAAGCCCCGGCGACCCAGCTCCCCTTCCAGGATGTCCCCCTGAGTTGCAATACAGCGAAATAAAAGGAGGGTGTCCCGCGGCGTCATCCACAGTAAGCACATATTTGAAAGGTGTCTTTTTTGGCGACTCTTGTACCATGACTGATATACTTTGACTCAGCAGGACTGCACCTGGATGAATTTGTACCTTACGGCCCTCTGATGGAGGCCGTCATGAAGCTGATCGCTTGCTCGCTCTTTTTTTTCTGGGTGGGGGGACTGTAGCAGAAGCTCAGCAGTAAAGGGAGCAGGCGTGTCACTGCGCTGTCAGATCTTTTCCGTCTCCAGGTTTTGCCTCTCTGGTCTTAGGGAAACGGTGACGTTTTTTATCTTATTGGCGCCCAGAGCACGTATTAAAGGTTTTTCTCCCCCTGCAGGATGAGGTGGCGCACACTCTCACAGAAAGCAGGGTCCTGAAGAACACCAGACACCCCTTCCTAACAGTAAGTGACTAGAGGACAGATGTTACCGTCAGCATTCGAAATTTAAGGGAGCCTTACAGAACTCAGCTAAGCAAAGTAACATTTTAAATAACATTCATGTAGGCATGCCATTTTCCGTGTTGAAAGACTGTAAGTCAGGTTTCTTGGAAATTATCAGAATGTATGGATTAAATTTGCAGTAGGCACCTACTACTTTTATGAGACTCTTTTTTCTTCCCCCATGAATTGCCTACCTTTAATAAAAAAAAAATTCATACAGGAAATAAATCACCTATGGCATTTTAAGGAGACCACTGAGAAAATAGTGGACTTAAAAAGCGTCTACGAAAAAGAGTAGGAGTAAATGTAAGGATTTTATGTTTCTTTTGTTTATTGGCTTCTAATAAGTATAGAAACGATCGGGCAGCATTGTCTTCAAATATGAAAGGCAGAAATCTTTCCTGAACATTTTTTGTGCAAATTGAAACTTCTTTCAGTTTAAGAAATGCAGGAACACTGAATACATTAAATTAAAGACCAGATAAATCATGATTATTTCTTCACTAGATCAAGTACAAACTGTGACTGACTTAGTTGTTATGAAACAAACTGACTTTTTTTAGGCCGGTTCCTTGATTGATTGTAATTGAAGCATAATTTGCAGAGTTTCTGTATAGGGCTGGTTTCAACGAAGCAGATTAAGATAAAAAATAACAGGTAGACTTTCAAAAGGAGCAGCCTTTTAAAGATGTACAATGACCTAAAAACTAGGAATTTTCAGAGTTATCACCAGATGTCTGGATTTAATGTTGTTATATTGTGTGTTTTTTGGCTGTATTAAGATAGTATATTAAGATAGTTCTAAACTTCTGGCATCGTTATAACCTATAAAATTACATGAACCAACTCCGTTGGATCGGGTTATGCAAAAAGTTACCCTATATGCAAAAAGTTACGTTGTAACTATAGTAGCCCCCCAAATATCACTACTGTAACTGTATTCCTTAGACTTCCACTAGAGCAGTTTGTGGGCCTCACTCTCAGGCCGCGCAGCAGGAACTTCGGGGAGCACACAGTCTGAAATGGACGGCCCAATAGAGGGGGAAGCGCGCATCGCAATTTCTAAGTTAATGTTTGCTTAAAATTTTAATTTTTCCCTGGCAGTATACCCATTGCGGACCTAAGCATAACTTGTTTTCTGTCTCTCATAAACCTTTCCTTGAGCACTCTTACGAAGAACATAGACGCGAAGGGAATGATAAGAGTTCAGCTCCTCAGTCACGCCTGCTGTTGCTAAGTGCTCTGTTTTGGTCCCGTTGTAACGATGTAGGATTATAATACAACATTTTTTTTCTTTTTCATTTCAAGTCATTGAAATACTCCTTCCAGACAAAAGACCGTTTGTGTTTTGTGATGGAATATGTCAATGGGGGCGAGGTGAGTCACCAGCGCACCGGCGCTTGCTCTGCATGGCCACGCTGTCGGTCGTTTAACACGTTATTTAAAATATAACGTATAGTATCACGGTTCTCTGCTTCTTGGTAGGGATTCGAGTAGCTCTCTCTGCTTTTAAGTAGATGGGAGCCGAGTAACCCCTAATGAAATGTAATGCTTGTTTATTTTTTTTAATAACTACTCTTATATATTGGCAAGCGTAATCGCGTTCTACTCTCTTCTGTATTTTTCAAGTGTAAAAACCTTCACCCAAAGTAAAAATCACGAAATCATCTAATTTTGAAAATTAGACTTCTTAAGTTTTGGTGAAACTTGTAGAAAATTATTATTTTACTCGTTCTAAACTCAGTCGAGCAGTAGTCCATAGGCACGAGGTCACTGAGGTTTCTCTTCTGCGTAGTAGTCAGAGTAACCTTGACTGTATTTAAAAGATATTAAGGGGTCTTACAGTTTAAAAGAGAAATTCGTTAGGAGTTTCTTTCACCTGTTCCTTTATTCCTCATAGTACCTCCTCCCTATTTTGATCAAAATCAGCGTGATGGGAAAATATGGTTTACTGGAATAGTTAATTGGGAATATTTTACATTGTGGGTTTTCTGAAGTAAATTTAAATTCAACAAACAGGGGCTTGTATCTTACGGACTTCAAAAGTCTTATTTTCCAAAATAAATTAAATATGCTGCATAGAATATTTTCTCCTGTAAAACTATCTGCCTTGTAGGAATTAGTTCGTTGCAAAAAGTCATTTTGTCACTCGGCGAACGCGTTTGCAATGCGAGGGCACTGCGGGTTCATCACAGTGTCCTAAGACACGCTTTCTAGGAACGAGCCCCCTGGACTCTGAGCTCCCCAAGGGGCTTGTTCGTCAGTGTAAGCCCAGCACTTTCACACGCGACCTGGCACATAGTAGGAAGCTGGCAGATATTTATTGGATGACTTGAGGGCATAAATAAGTGGATGGCACATTTCCTCAGGGAACAGGGGTGGAAGAAGCTGACAAAAGTGGTAAAGCAGGAACTTCTAAGAAGTAGGAAGAAGAAAGGAAAGTAATGGACCATGTAGTTTATTTTTGAAAAAAAGTTGAAAATGTTTTCTTCAGGAGGGGGTATCTAGGAGTGTATTTATAAAATACATATTCGTTGAATCTGTGCAAGGCACTTTGGTGGATATTTTGGGGCCTACAAATCTGCATTAAACATAGCTCTTACCTTACCCTGAAAGAGTTTATAGTCTAGATGGGAAGGCAAGGTACAAAGTTTACACTAAGTAGAAAGTGACAGTTTTCACTTGTGATCAGACGTGCAGATTAATGGCCATGGGGCTGTGCAGGAGCGAAAGAAGAATTTGAGGTCGTGAGTGAAGGGAGGCTTCCTAGCGGGAGCTGGCTAGCTGGCACCTGTACTTTTATTCTACACCTAGAGTACTTACGAGATTAATTAATTGAAGGCTGTTGAAAAAAATTTCACACACAAAAGCAGGTTTTCAGACTGGCCAGATGGTTTTCTTTAGCGTGGAAACTCTTATGTTATCTCTCTTGTTTGGTATTTCTTCTTTTTTTCAGGATGTCTGTTTGGGGAATGTATTATAAAAACTGGATTATTTAATGTGTTGAAGCAGGTGAACCGGTACAAGGTCTGCACCTGGGCCGAGTGCAGAGTGTAGGGTTGGCCTGGAGCTCAGCAGAACAAGGTCATGAGAGTGGGTTCCGGGCAACCTCACTCATAGCTGTATTTCTTGTAGGCCTATAAATTGGACTCTGTGAGTCTCTCAAGGCTGAAACCTGGAAGTTAAGAGACTCATTAGGGGGTAAAGGAAAATCATTATGTGGAAATGTTATTCACCTGATAAATTACTCACGTCTTCTATCTTCTGAGGGCACAAATGATCCTAACACTGTCTCTTATTTACTATTCTTGTCCATATTTAGCTCATTTGACACTATATATTAATTTATTTGATAAAAATGCATTTTATTTTTTGCATGTGACTTTCAGTTTCATGCCAATCCTGAGATCCTCTCATACTCATTTCAGATTCTCATTATTTGGCTGGCATTTGGTCTTCAGTGCACCAAAATCATCTCGTTTTAAATTTACATAAGGCAGAAGTGCTGGCAGTCGGCATTCTAGTTCTAGTTACTAATTTATGGAGGTGTGATTTGGGTGGTTTTTGAATTAAAAGTATTTCATATTCATAGTGATGATTTTTTATGTTTTACTAAATTTATAGATATATAAATAACTTTATTGTCAGGAGTCTGACAAGCTAAATTTTTTTTTGCCAGCTATTTTAGTTATTATACTGTATAGGTTATATCAGAATTCCATTTCTTTTACCCAAAGCTTTTTCAAAAATTCCCAAGTCAGGAATGCATTATAATATTCACATTATCATATAAAGTTCGAGGCAAAATAAACTTGGGAATATTTTTACTGTATACTTTCATAATATTAAAAGGCTAGTTGCCTAAAATAAATCATTAAACCGAAATGTCAATGCATGTAGAGTAATAATGCAATGACGTAAGCAGCCGCAACATCTAAGATGCTGATTTTTATTGCAGAATGTCAGATAAGGGGAGCGGAACTGCAGGAACTAACTAGGCATTGGTCTAGTTCCATCATTCCTCTCCGTGTGGCTATGGCCCAGCAGGGGACTCTCAGGGCAGTGAGACTTCTCACACAAAGGCTGGATTGCCCCAGAGGGAGCATTTCAGGAGATTGAACACAGAAGATACAATATAGTATAATTGGGGACCAAGAAGAGAAAAGGCAGGACAGTGGAACAGAACGTATTTAAGTCTTAGAAACTACAATCCCAAACAGTTTGTAGTCATTTGTGTTCTTTGTCTTTCACTAGCATAGAGCTTTGAAAACTCATGAATATTGTTGTGTACATCCGTAGTTTGTTTCTTTTTGTGACTTTACCGCATTATATGGATATATCTTCATGTGTGTAATCACTAGTAGATAGACACTTGGATCCTTTGAACTGAGTTATACGAAGAAAGCACCTGCGAATATTCCAGTACAAACCTTTGTGTGAACGTACATTTTCAGTTATCTTAGGTAGATACCTAGGAGTGCAATTTCTGTGTCATTTGGTATCTTCCACTTCAAAAGACACTGTCAACTTGTCATCTCGTTTTATAGTTGCAGAATGTTACTTAGGATCGTTGTCACCCTTGGAATGGTTAGCTTTTTAAAACTTTACCCATTCTAGTGGGTGTGTAGTGGTATATAATAGTTTTATTCTGAATTTCCTGAATGACTAGTGATACTGAACATCTTTTTCTGTGCTGACTTTCTATTTGCATATCTTCATTATTGAAGGATCTGTTAAAATCTTTTGTCCATTTCTTAATTGGGTTGTCCTCTTAATGTTGAGTAGTTAGACTTCTTTATATATTCTGGATACAAGTGCTTTATTATATATATGTTTTACAAATACTTTCTCCCAATCTGTGGTGGCCTTTTCATCTTTTAATGGGGAATATTTTTCCTGTGCATATTTTTGAACTACGTTATTAAAATATGACATTTTTATGTTTATATCTCATGCCCATTTCCTGTTCTTTCTGGAACTTACTTCAAAAACTAAGTGTAAATTTACATTACTTTGCGTTAATTTTTCTGTGTGAAATGCATGGAAACTGAGTTCAGCTTGTGAAAAGAATAGACATTATCTGGACCATGAGTAATATGAATTTCCTGCTAAATGTAAGAATATGTTTGTTTGATCTTACAAAAGTAAGTATTTAAACGTTCAGTTTATACTTTAATATTATTCCAATTGTGTAGTATAGTATTTGCTAGAAACTGAATATTTGTTTCCTCCCCAGAACTCTTACGTTGAAAGCTAATCCCCAATATGATACCACTTGGAAGTGGGGCCTTTGGGAGGCGATTAGGTCAGGAGGGTGGAGCCCTCGTGAATGGGATTAGTGCCCTTGGGAAAGAACTCAGCGTTTGCTGTCCCTTCACCACTTGACACAGCAAAAAGACAGTCAGCTGTGATCCCAGAAGCAGGCTCTCACCGGACACCAGTCTGCCAGTGCATTGATCTTGGACTTCCCAGCCTCCAGGACTGTGAGAAGTACATTTTTATTGCTTATAAGCCATTCAGTCTATGGGGTTTTTTTATAGCAGCCAGAACAGACTAAGACAGTGCTGTTGATTACTTTCCCTGGGGGTGAGCTAAAGCCGTTCTTTTTCATCTTGGGTCTTTTTGTCAACCCAAGGGGTATGTTAAGCAGCGTCATTTCGCAGACTGCCAAGTCTTACTGCTTAGTTAATTAGTTGTCTTTAGGATACCCAGGTTCCAATTTCAGTTAATATTATGATAATGAATGTAATCGTGGAAATTAATGAGACTTGTATTGAGCATATTTTGTTACTCTCTAGCTAACCAGTCTTTTACTATTACAAAGGAGTAACTAACTGTGTGGGCAGTATTTGCAAGGACAAAAAGATACTTGCGTTTAAAATCTAAGGCTGCAGTGATAATTCTCCGGATATTTTTAAAGTCCAGATCTCTATTTTGGGGGAAGTTTGTTGCATTAAGAATATAACTCTTTTTTTTTCAAAATATAGCAATTGTCAAAATCAGCATTCTGGGTTTGTGATGAAATATAGACTTGTATATTTATTAGGTTAAAATAATCTACATTACTGTATTTCTACAGTATGGCTAAGCTCAACATTAAAAAAAAGTAGTCTTTGCCTAAAGAAACTTAAATTTCTAAAGATAAGCTCCTTGCTTGAGCAGCAAGTAACTTATTTTTAAGTGAAAACAAGGTTATTCGGTTATTGTATATGATTTTTTGAACTTTCTAATAAAAATACTGTACCTTCAAAACCTTAAGCCTTATTTTCTTCATAAATAATTCTTTGGAAAGTGGTTTTGAATATCATTTTATTCTTCGCAATACATATTTATTAAGCACATAATATGTGCCTCATATTAGGCTTGGTGCTGAGGAAGCAAAGCTGTGGACCACTCGCATGGTTTTTATCTTTTTCCTGGGCCTCTGCTGAACAAAAAAATCAGGGTATTAAATTTGTCATAAGCCTAAATCAGTACATTTATTAGAAACTGTTATATAATTTTTTATTATAAAAGTACCAACAGTACATGTTTATTGCAGAGAACATCGAAAAGCCACATAGTTATTTCAATTCAATTAAAAAATATTTATTGGTTGCTGTGAGCTAGTTGCTGTGCTGTGTGCTCAGTACTTGCTGTGTTCTCGGCACTGAAGGAAATCATAGTGTTCTGGGAAAACAGATAGCAAACAAACAATTATAAATCATTTTCAAGGTATAAGACAAGATAAAAACCACTCTAAATCTCACCGTCTAGCCATAACTGCTCTGGCCATGCTCATAATATCTTTTCCTGTTTTTATCCTGTGTCTGTATTTTCCATTTTGTTTAACATTATAAAATATATACGAGTTGTCTACTCATTAATTAGGTAGACGTACTACGCTCAATTAAATCCTTACCAAAATTTTGAACGTTTAGATTGTTTCTGTTACTTAGGTGTGTGTAGTCTACCGACAGTAAGGTGGACTCGCTTTATACTGTTATGTGACTTTTGAAAAACGTATATACACGGAGCCGTCGTTACAATAAAGGCAGAGAACATGCTCATTGCCTCTGCCTCTGGCCTCGGTCCTCCCCGCCCCGGCCCCTCGCCCCAGCCCCCCAGCCCTTACCCCAGCCCCTCGCCCCTTCAGCATCCACAGGAGGCCCGAGGCGGCTTCGTGATCCGCTCTGACACTCAAGACTTGATTTGCTGTTTCTAAAATTTCTCAGAAACGGAGCCAGACAGGGTGCATTCTGTTGTGTCTGCTGCTTTCCGCAGCCGTATGTTCGGCGGCTATGCATTTCTTGCACTGTTGCATTTCTCCGTAGCTTGTCCCTTCCATCGCTGAGTCACGATCCCTGTGCATGGCTTGGGCTCTCCCAGCATTTGCTCATCTGTCCGCTGGTGGTGGACAGTTGGGTTGTCATATTTCTTATAAATATTCAATTTTATTTATATTATTGCCATTCCATGCAGTTAATTCTACCAGTGTTTCCTTTTATGATTTGTTTCATTTCTTTTCTGCTTGGAAAATCTTTCTTCCTGAAATCAGCTATTGATTTCCTGTTTTCTAGTTTTAAAAAAATAGCGTCATATTTTATATTTACCTGAAATTCATTGTCACAATATGACATGAAAATTGAATTTTACGTTTCTCCAAATTTGACCATCTAGTATGGCAGCATTTATTAAGCAGTCATTTTCTCTCACATACTTGGTCACTTATTGTCATCATCAGTGTTACCGTATATTAAACTTGTATAAAATCGCCTGTTTCTGGCTGGCCGACTTCGTCGATCTCCTAATTTGTGCGCCTGTTGCATGTGAGCTGTAGCTTCAGAGCGTCGCGTCTCAGTTTCTCCAGCAAAAGCTGCCTTCCTGGAGGCTCGGCTTCACGTGTGCAGCAGAAACCTTCTGCTTCAGTGACGCCTCGGCCCAGCTCGCTCCTTTCTCCTGAAGGAGCCACGTACCGTTTCCCCTTCGCTTTCTGTCCCGGCTCCTGTGAGCAGGACAGCTCTTCCCGAAAGGGAGCAGGTGACCCCGCTCCTGCGCCTGAGAACCGGACCCCTGCCGGGCGCTCCCTTGTCCCCGCTCGTGCGATGCAGTCCCTGCTGTGTCCCTCTCCTGGGACTCGGCGCAGCATCCTGCCCCCTGCCCCCTGCTGCCAGGCTCTCCTTTTAGGACTCGTCTCCTTTCCTTTCGGCTCGGAAAATCATCCTGAGATCAGATAACTATTGATCCTGCCCCCTGTCCTTACGTGCAGTGATACCCTGAGATTCTGAGCTGCTGTTTTCCGTTTGCACTGAACTCCCCGGGCTGCACCATGCTTCCCTGGTTTTAACAAGATCTTTGTATAAATAAATGCCTCCCATGTCCACCTCTCTGGCCTTGGGGCCCATAACCTCAGAGCTGTGGTGTCCCATGCTTATTTATACGTTAACAGGCCAAAAGAAAATCCATGGCTCCTCTGTCCCAGGCCCCTTTTTTCTCCTCGACGCTGCAGGCTGCGACGTCCACTCCGCCATCCACAGGGAGACCCCGACGTGCTATCCCCCCTGACCCCGGCGCTGCGAGTTCCCCCTGAAATTGGGACTCTCTTGAAATGTGACCACTCCAGTCAAGGTGCCTCAGAAGCTCTTGTTCAGCTCGTGTGTAACTTCTGATAGTGTCAAGCATGCTCACTCCCCTATTTAAATGTGCTAGTTTATAACCACCGTGTTTTTAGTAGACTCTTTGATACCTGGTGGTTCTAACCAGACCATGATGCCCTTGAGATTTCTACCACTTGCTCTCAGCTTTTCACAGCAGCTGCACTCACGGGCTCAGGAGTGTTCCTGCTGCACTTCACGTATTGTTTCCCCGACTGGAGTCTCAGATCACTCTCATTGATTCTCCAGTTGCTGCCAGAGTTGTTGTTTTTTACATTATGCTAATTGTTTTAACCCAAAACTCTTTGACAGCCCTTATAGCAAAACAGATCTCAGCCCCATATCTTGGCAGGCAAGGTCCTAAGCAATGTGGCTGCATCTTTTTCTTTACTTAAGTCCTGTCATTGCCCCGAATGTGTGTCATTCCTCAGCGACACAGGTTCCTTGTGTGTGTTTTCTTGCATTGCTGCTTTTTCTCTTTAGAATTCATTCTTTCATAAACACATATTAGTTCCCTACTATGTGCAGATGCTCTGCGAGTCTGTGTTAGGAATATAAAGATGGATACAACTGGAACAGTCGTCTTTTGTAGGCTTCCCTGATAGTCTCCTTTTGTGAAAAATCCCATCCGCATTTGTGAAGCCCCCTCAGATCATCTCAATAAAGGTCCATCACTCTTTGCCTCCAAAGCATTTTAAATATCAGAATTAGAAAACTTCGCACAGCTCCCTTGTTTTTTATCTATGCGTGTCTCCTCCTCTGAGTTGAAAACCGTGAGGTCAGGGCCTGTCCTGATCACTATGTATGTCCTGTCTTTCCCTTCCCAGCGCCCAGCACAGTGACTTTAAAATAACTGATTCTCACTAGATGGAAAGTTGGTTTAAAGCCAAGGAATATCCAGAGAGCTAGACAGAAAATCAGCAGAGAGTTGAATTACCAAAGCCAAAACCGCGTTTCGGGAAGGAGAGGGCAAGAGGTGATGTGCTGAGCTCCCGAACCGGAAGAAGGGGTGTGGGCTGGAAATAACTGGATTCGGCAATTAGGAGGTTCTTGGTTATCTTAACAAGAGTAAGTCCCACAAAGCAGCAAGGGCACACATCGGAGGACAGCAGATTGAGAAATAAATAGAATTCTCCTTAAGTATAACTTTTTTTTTTTTTTTTAGCATATATTTTTATAGAAATTGGCTGGGAGACAAATTGAAGATACATGGTCTAAATAAAGATCTAGACTCCTGCATGTATTATGTTGACTTAGGGAGCATCCGTGTCTTGTACAGTAGATGAGTGGGTAGTAGGCTTGACATTATTTTAAGAAAATTTGCAAGTTTAACCACTACTTTCATTCTATTCGAACACTACCATAAATCTCCATAGAGGTCACAGGTTTCCTTCATCAACATTAGTCGGATTTTGTATAAAGCATGGCAGAAATTATTTTGAGCCAGAAGTTAGTTCAGAATGGTTTTACTGACGTTCCATGTTTGAATGATAATGCATTAGATATATGCCTGTATGTAAATGCATTACATATATTACATATATTATTATACATTATGCATATCTGTGCCTATATAAAATAAATGAATTTTGGAAAGTGTGCCTGAGTGATTATAGACGTTGGTTTGATTTTGGGCATAGTGTGTTTGATTCTTCGTCAGATGCATTTAACATTTCTGCATTGAGAATGCCTTTTATATTTGATGGTGTGTCATCGATTTAATTGACTTTTTTTTCTTACTTGACATTAACATGAAGCAGTGATGGAGTCCCTGTCAGGAGCGTCTTAGATTTGATAAACTGTGGCAATCCGGCAGAGAGCACTCAAGTTTAGAGACTGTCCGCCTAGTGTTTTGGTTTCGCTGTGACTGATCTTGAGCCTGTCTTTTTTTTTGGCAATAGGTGCGTGATATTACCTGTCTCTCTTTACTGTGACCGTGGGCCCAGCATAAAGTTTATGTCAAAACAGTGATAGACCCCTGAGTGGAGGTGGAGGTGGGAAAAAGAAGAACAGGACCTACAGGGAGCCTCCTGTGTGTTACCCGAGTTGTGACTTGTGTGTGAGGAACAAACGTTGCTGACCGTCATTGTGACAGATCTGTAGGAGCACTAGGAGCCACCGATGCACGCGCAGGGACAGTTGATTTCTGATCCTGCGTCAAGAATACCTTGGCCGATCGGTTCGTTTCCGTGGTCACGGACAGGTATTGAGTGTCACCTGCGATCCTGGCAATGTGCTCAGCACTGTCAGCAACCTGGGACATAGCACAGCAGAGCTCAGGCGTGCCCGAAGCCCGCTCCCTACGTACATTGTCGCCCTGAGAGGTGACACCGGCAGCTTCTCATCAAGATCTGGCTAAACGGAGCGCTGGGTGCTTGGCCACAGCGAGCGCCCAATAAACATGTGTCAGCTCTCGAGTGGCGATTAGCTGGGAAACGGCGGGGCTTCTAGTTTATGTGATTGTGTGAGAAAAGATTGATGGTGTCATTTATTTTGAGACAGACATTGAGACTTACAAGGGGGACACTGGGAGCTTCTCAGACCACTTTGGACCTTACTGAGATGAAAACGTGCAGCCTGACAGCGCCTCACCGTAGAAAACACAGATCCAAACTTTGAAAACGTTTCTAGAGCTTTCGTGATGAATCAACAGACGTAGGGGAGGCCAGGTTCACCTAAACCCGCTCCGGCCATCGGCGGGCCTTCCTCTGACACCAAGTGTAAATCAGACCATTAAATAGAGATGTCACATCTGTGCTTGGGGGCATTTATTTTAATAACGTCTCCCTGCCCGATCCTTGGAGGAGCAAGGCAGCCACGTAGCGAGGGGAACGCGGTCGGACGGTGCAGTCTTCTCTCCTCCGGTAGCTGAAGGTTAAACGGGGGGCAGGCAGGATGCCTCGAACAAGATTGGGGTACTGATTAAAGCGCTGATTTCACAGCTCGCAGGCCCCCCTTGGAAGCCTGCAGGAGATAAGCCAGCTGCTGTCTAAGAGCGCTCGGTGTCCGCGGAGAGCGCACCATCGATCATCACAATATGGTGATGAGAGGTGTTTTATGTTTGTGTTAATTTCCCCACTAAATCAGTAATTATTACAATCCTGTCCCTGCTGTTTACCCTGCAGCTGTTTTTCCATTTGTCGAGAGAGCGGGTGTTCTCTGAGGACCGCACACGTTTCTATGGTGCAGAAATTGTCTCGGCCCTGGACTACCTACACTCCGGGAAGATTGTGTACCGTGATCTCAAGGTAAAAAAAAAATCAAGTAATCCAGGTTTGTTTTTGCAGAGACCATAGGGACAAACAAAGTAATTACAAAGTTACGCAGTTTGCAGAAAAGCAGATTTAGTTGGGGAAAAGCATTCTGTTTAAGAAGGTGGTTTACTGCGCCCCAGAGGTGATTTCATTCACTGGCGTGTGTGGTTTCTTTATGTCCGAGTTTTTGATGTGAAAGAATTTCTGCTTTACGCCCTGATTAAGTCTGACCTACCAGTAACAGTTTCCGTTTTCTGTAAATGTTTTTTTTGAGTAATGTCAAACATCCGATTAAAAGTCAAGGAACTTCTCGAGTGGCATTTTAAAATGAGTTTCACTGTTATAGCCTAACATCCTGTGACGTACTATGAAGAAGCTTTTATAATAAATAAGACTTTACTGAAGGAAAATATTTGGTTTGATTTTGGTATTAACTTTTGGGAGGGTTTAAATACCCGGAGCCTTTTATTGGTTTAATTTGCATTTAAAAAGTACTGTATTTGTTTTATCGGTAAGAGGGACTTGACTTCTCAGTGAGACCTTCAGAGTAGCTCCGGGTCTGGCAAACCTTCCGCAGAGGCCGGGTCGGGAACATTCCAGGCTTCGCTGCCATCCAGTCTCGCTGCAGCGCCTCGGCTCTGCCGTCCCAGGGCGAGGGCGTCCCGCACGCAGATGAGTAAAACTATTCACCCGGACAGGCGGGAGGCTGGATCTCACCCACGGGCCACAGTCCCCTGACCCCGGAGTAGCTCATCAGAATTTCCACATTTACTTAGAAATAGTTCTTTTCTGCCTGAATCACACCCTTCCCCCCGAATCCCACTTTATAGTTTATGAATTCTATTTGTAGGGAGAAGAGGGGGAACTTCTTGGATATAAGGAAATAAGAATGCTTTTGAAGTACTGGTCACATACCCAAAATGTTTAAAGCTGGAAGGTAGAATTATTAGCCTAAAGGAACAAGGGGAAGAATGCCATTTTCGATTAGAGTGGGGCAGCTGAGATGGCCGTGGTCACAGCTACCACTGACTATATTGCCGTGAACATATGGGCGTAGTGACGTTCGTTAATACCGTTTTCATTGCCCCGTCCTTTCTGATGATGGAAAAACTAAATTTATTAAGCTGCAACATTAAGAACCTACTTTATATATAAATATGAGCCATGCACTCACCATATGCATAGACCACTAACTTTACTAGACAATTAAGTGATCTCTGCTAAGTTTATGTTTTTAAATGTAGCCTTACCTTAGAATCTGTCTAAGTAAATGAACAAAGCTGGGGCAGAAACCATGTAAATATACACCAAGGAGAATAGATAGAGCGCGAACACCCAAACATTAAAAATTTATCCAAATGTTGCTTGTGTCCATGGTGCACGGGATTCTGCATAATAGAGCGAGACCCTTTAGGTGGTATCGTAGTTTAGAGCCAATCCATGTTTACAGGTGAGGCCATGGACTTCTAGAAGCCTCGTAAGCGACTTAAAGCAATGGACTAAGCTGGTGACGTGGTTTTGATTCTCAAAACAGTCCCATTAGGTTGTTGCTGTTACTTGCCTCTGGTTTATAGATGAAGTCGAGGCACACAAATCAATAGCCCAGGGTCACTGAGCGAGGGTCAGGCTTGAACGTGCATGTGAGTTCTCTAACCGGACCCCGTGCTCTGACCCGCTGTGCTCTCTGCGGCCTCCCATGCGGCGCGCCCCTCGCCCCGTCGTCATGACCCTCCCCCCTCAGTCACTCCTTGGGCTGACCCTGTGGCTTACTATGTCACTGCAATTTTCAAAAAATATATCTTTATTGGTTTCGGAGAGAGGAAGGGAGAGGGAGAGAGAGAAACGTCAATGATGAGAGTCATTGATCGGCTGCCCCCTGCAGGCCCCCTGCTGGGGATCGAGCCCGCAACCCGGGCACTTGCCCTGACCAGGAATCGAACCTCAATCTCCTGGATCCAAGGTCGATGCTCAATCACTGAGCCACGCCAGTCAGGCTCATTGCAGTTTTTTTAAAGCTGACTCATAAAACAAGGAGGGTGGGCGATGAGCGACTGTCCTGGTTTGCCCAGGACACCCCCAGGTACAGAACTGTTAAGTCCTGCGTCCCAGGGAACCTCTCAAGTTCCAGGCAGACTGTAAGTGAATATTGTATAATAGCAATAGATTCCCAAGAGTTGTTGTTGAAAACCATCTGTATGTATCCAGAAGATGCTCATCTCTGGGATTATTTAGGATCACAATTTATTTAAATAAAAAGAGAATTGGTTTTTGCTTTGAAAAGTTAATTGGGCTTTAATTCTCAGAACTTAACACGGTAATGGCTCTTCCTCCCATTGGTTTAAAAAATCATTAATTTTACCTTCAAAGTATTTGATAAAACACATTTCTTTTTACATATGAATTAGGAAGCTGCAGGGTTTGTAAGTGCTGGAAAGTCCTCTTAACAACAACTATGTTCTCTTTTCAAAATATCTTACTCAGAGTTCAGTAATTGTTTCAAAACAGTATTTTCCTAGATTTGAAGACTTTAGGACAAATCATGGCATTTTCCTTCCTATGCAGTTGGAGAATTTGATGCTGGATAAAGACGGGCACATAAAAATTACGGATTTCGGACTTTGCAAAGAAGGGATCACGGATGCAGCCACTATGAAGACGTTCTGTGGGACACCAGAGTACCTGGCACCAGAGGTAGGCTGGTCCCATTCACAGGAGGAAGGAACATTGACGTGCTTTGCAAAGGAAACCGCTTACGCATTAACAGAAATCTCAGGACCTACTCTTTTTACCTGAATTTCAACGCAAACCGAATCTATTTGGCTCCCACTGTTCAACATGATATTATGGCAAGGATATATATATATATATACATATATATATAATTTTATAAACTTTATGAGCACAAAGGTGCTCGCTATAATAGAGTAAGTCCATTTTTAGTTGTTTGCCATATTTTATTTTTTTATTATGCCCCTTTTTATTCATTCATTAATTAAAACAGAATAATTGAACGACCTCAAAAATGTTTACAGTTCTCTAAGCTACTTGGATTTTCCTTAGAAACAAAGAAACTGATCAGTGGGGTTTGTGGTATTGTGGGTTTTCGTAGTTACCAGGCAGTATTTCTTTGGGAGAGTTAATGAAATGAGAGTAGCTGCGTTCTGGAATTCAGACCAAAGCCGTTCCGACCGTGGCCATGCTGTGAGGGCTCCGGAGTAAGTCGTTTCTTTGTTTATCCAGCAGGTGTATATTGTGTGTCTGCTGTGTGTGGCGTGTTTTTCTGAGTGATGTGGTTACAGCAACGAGACACAAAGGACACTGCTGTCAGGGAACTTCCTCTGGAGTAGGATCGTTTTGTGAACATGGTGAAAAAACAAACATGTTGTTTCTCTGGAGCTCAGTTTCCCCCGCTATACATTTGCTGTGGGTGATGCATCCCATTTTTAGAATAACAGGATTAGTTATGTCACAATTAGGGGAAATTATTTCTGTAGAAGATAAATACATCTCATTTTAAAAGCAGATGATGGAAGAAACTGATATTCTACATGCAAATGTCATCAACGAAACAAAACCAAGAATTTAATGCAAGAAGAGCCCAATTGTTTCTAAACAGGATGTTTATAATTTACAAGAAATTATCAATTTCTTTTTAAAGACAAGTAAGAAAACATTTCTGTGTATATATAAATACATATATTTCTTAAATATTGTAGAAGTCTGGTCTTTAAAAGCAGTTTATATCCCATAATTAAAATCTTGACCCTCATGTTTAGCGGGGAGAGTGGAGTGATCATAGTTACGGTTTGAGGACGACAAATCTTGAGACAACTAACTCCTCATGCAATTTTAATTCTTATATTTTAAGTATTTATGTCAAACACTACATGCTTGTTAAATCAGGATAACTTTGAATGTGTTTGTGCTTTTAAAAGCAAGAATTGAAGTCCTTTCTCTGGTCTTCGATGTGAACCATTTCACTAAGAACATCCATCCATCCACCATCCATCCGTCCATCCATCCATCCATCCATCCATCCATCCATCCATCCATCCATCCATCGAGGAAATACTGAATATTTATTAGGTGCCCGCATCTGTTAGGTGCTAGGACTACAGGGACAGTAAGAATGGCTGGTCCTCGCCTGGAGCACTGCTCCCTAAGGCCGTGGGACGCAGAGAGCAGTGGCTGCCCTGCGAACGGTGGTGGCCGGGCCGGAGCTGTGCGGGATGCGGGCAGGGAAGGGGCGTGCGTGGCCTCCTGGGGGGCTGGACAGGGGACAGGGCGGGATCGCAGGTTGAGATGGGCCCCGCGGAGAAGGGAAGTCACTTGAGTGGGGCGAGGCGGCCCTGCGGTCAGATGGTCGGAGGGAGGGAGGGAGGGACGGCAGGAGCTGAAAGGGTCACTTGCGAACCGATGTTTCTAGCGCTCGCCCCAGCGCCAGGCCTCTCTCGGCGGCGTGGAAATAGCCGCTTTGCAGACCTGTGCGTGGCCGGCACCGCCCCTCCGTCGGGATCTCCCCTCTCCCCGAGACGTGTCCACACCTTCCAGAGATCTCTGCAGCCTCCAGCGCTCGCCTCTTTTTCCTCTCGAATTGTTTGGATCGGCTAGAAATGCTTTGCTGTTCAGACAGATGAAGGATATTTAAAAGATGCTGCAAAAAGGACTGTTAAAAATCAGTTCAAACCCATGAACTGTCCTGTGTATCAGATTCATAGCCGATTTTTAAGTATAAACTTACATTTTAAATGAATTTAAGTTTCTTGCGGCAGAGACCACCAGAAAAGCGAAAACTGCCATTTGTTGAAAAAAGCATTTTAAAAATGTTTGTTTTTTTAGTTCTTTAGATGAAGAATTACAGATCTTTAGTGTTACAGCAGAGAAATCATGTATTTTTTAAGCGATTGCAGAAACCCAGTCCTAGCATGCATACGAACCATGCATTTGGTGGGCCCCAGCTCTAAGAATGCACTTGCATGTATAGTTACAGATGAATGCGTTTTCTTTCTTACTGATGTTAGAAGGAAATCAGCTTGACCTGCCATACATCATGGACAGTGATATATTTCGAGGGGACTTTATTTTTGCAAAGTCTACTTTCACACCTAGAAATTTTAAAAGAAATGAGAAATCACGTATCAGATCTTACTGTTAAGCTTTATTATTTGAGTTGGCTGTTCTCAAATCCAACCCATTTTATGCAGTGCTAATTATTTAGTCTCAGCTTTGCTCTTGAGTTAGCAGTACCTGATCAACTTTCCAACTGCAAAACAGTTTGAAAATCAAATGCAGCCTACATGCAAGACCCAACAAAATTAAAAGTGTTAAGTGCGTTTTGGCAGTTCACTGTTATTATGCCCAGTCCTCAAATGTACCCGCAGATAATCACTGCACGTTAGATATTTTTCACGTGTTTATGTGATCACACAAAAAGTACATGCTAAAAAGAAGCAGATGGTGACAGATGGGGAAGGTTGAATAAGGTGCTTTTGGAAACCTAGAGAAATGCACGTCTGTAACAGTGTAAAAATAAAAATTATCTGATAGTCTAGTTAGAACTAACAAAAAGATGGCAAAAAAAAAAAGGCTCGATTGTTGGAAAATCCATCGCCTCTAGTTGCGGTTGCTGTGCAGAGAGAAAGTGTATATAGTTTTGTTCCGTAGAACTGTAAGACAGATTTTCTTCCAGGAGCTGAACATGTATTCTGATGCAGTCTTAGCTTTTAGAACCTCATTTTCAGAAAACATCCACTTACGGTCATATTGTTCATTTTTCTTTCGAAACCGACTAGTTTCAATAGATCTTATATAACCCATATTTCGAAAATATCTGAAATAGACCAGAATATTTTGTAACTGTTTTGATACAGAGATTTGCTCAAAGCCATTGTGATGCTGTGTAAATAATAGTACAAATGGAAATTAAATTCTATATAAATTCAAAGCCAAAGATCTACGTTAACTTTTTCAGAATGAGCTGGGAAAAATCAAATAAATTAAGGGTAAAGGCATTAGGTAGCATGGAGTGGTGCAGGCGGCGGGAGTCGTTAGAACCTGCTAGATTTAAATGTGCTGAATGGCATTTAATGCCCTCATTTTATTTTTATTTTTTAATTTTTTTAAAAAAATGTATCTTTATTGATTTCAGAGAGAGGAAAGGAGAGGGAGAGAGAGAGATGGAAACATCAATGATGAGAGAGCCATTGATCGAGCCCGCAACCCGGGCCTGGGCCCTGACCGGGAATCGAACCCCGATCGCCTGGATCCCAGGTCAACGCTCAGCCGCTGAGCCACGCCCGGCCGGGCCCTCATTTTAAATACAACAAAAAATAAATGTAGAAGATGCCATTTTATGGGTCGCGTCGGTGCCGCTCTTGGGGACCCGCAGGGAACGGAGCGAGGCCGCAGTTGCTCCGGTTTGCGCAGCTCGTCCGCAGGGAAAGGCCGCGGCTCGCAGACTTAGTCTTGCGTGGCCCCGGGGCAGAGGTCCGCCGTTTCTACCGGGGAGGCCGGGTCTTCACGCGCGTGGGCTCTTGGGGTGCCGGTGGCCTCCCTGAAGCTGTGCATCTCTGCTGTTCTGTTCAGCTGTTGAGACTTCACGAAGCTCCTGTCCTCGTAGGGACACCCGACAGCTCCCATCTTCCGGATGGTCCTGCACGCGCCTCGTCGCCACTGTTAAGGGACAGGTTGAGCCGCGGCCACGTGCCCGGTGCAGGTGGAAGGTGGGCTTTGTCATCGGGACTCATGTGACAGCGTCTGTCGCAGGGCTGAGGGGGAAGAGCCGATCGGGGGCACGAGTGGCGATGGAAAAAAAGAAGCTAAAATAAGTTCTGGCAGATGTGCCTGCTTGCTGTTTGTACCGTTTCTGGGTAATGTTCACAACCATCCCATTTTGTCCCCAGATGGGACATTTTAAAAATATGAACCAGAAGGGTATTTTTTAGTTAATGTTGATGTCTGTCGGTGTTTATAAGTAGCAGCTTTTACTTGCCTGGAGGTCTGTCCGTTCTTGTGAGGAGCTGTTTCTCACCTGAAGTTTTTTCAGTATCATGTGGTCTTTGGGCTTTTGTTTGCATTTAGTACTTTGGGGTGGTTCTAGTTTAGCATAAAGTTGAATTTTAAATTCTCCGAAGCCCAAGAACATAAACAAAACTAACGCCAACTGGGAACGTGATCGACGGCCTGTAGTATTTTACGAGGGCTGTTCTCACCTGGGGCACAAAGACCAGTTTCTTGGAATCCCATGATGTTGTTGCTTTAGGGTAGAAAGGAAGTATAGAAGTCCCTGGGAAGATAAGTGTCAGGGTGATTTAGTCACCGGCATTGTATCCGCTTAGCTTTTCTCTTGTTCAAGGATGTTGCCTTGGCCCATGGACACAGACGGCAGACAGGCGAAGGCCCGGGGGGTGGGATGGGCGGAGTGGGGCAGAGCGGGGAGGAATGGGGGGCTCTGTGATACTCTCAATAATAAGGTAAATTTTTAAAGAAAGCATGTTGCCTGTTCGAGCCTGAGATGGCTTTTGCAGGCCTGATGTTAGCTGCTGTGCACACGAGACAGCCAGGAAGCCACAGCATGCTCATTCCCAGCAGGGGGCAGGTACAATCTCTTAAGAGTTATTGGAGCAGTTGAGAATATATATTTATCAAGGAAGTGCCGGGAAGCCATGGCATCCGTAATTCGTATGAAAGAAACGCTTCTCCCGAAGCTGCAGTACATTTTAGAATCTGAATGAGAATATTTATAGGTCTTTTTTAAAGCCAATTCCTGTGATGTTAAGAATATGGGAAGGGTTTCCATCAATGAGAAAGTACGTAAGAGTGTGTGTGTGTGTGTGTGTGTGTGTGTGTATACATATATATATATATATATAAAACACACACCTATCAGTTACCTGAAATACAAGGTTACCAGAAAAAAAATTTTTGAATTAGAGGTAAATTGGTTCATCCAAGTTCACAGTTTACTTTCGCAACATAGGTGTGCAGTTTGTTTAGATGTTTAATTTTTGCCCCCATCTGCTCTGCCAGGACTGTTGGTTGGGCGGGAGGCCCCTCTGGGCAGACAGAGCCCTGTAATTGCTTGCCTCGGGTGCATGGGGTGGCCCTGGCGAGCAGGCTCGGAGAGCCACTCCTTCAGCCTTCCGGTAAACCTAATTAGTAAAAGAATATTGGGTTGAATATGTTCTTTGAAAGTGCCCATTAGCCAAATAAATATTTACATGGGGAATTTTCACTGATGGTATCATTTTAAAAGACATAGTTGATTATTTAATATCATTTTTTGAAATCAGTAACCGTTCAAGAGCTAGATGTTTTCAGCTCACCTGGTGGTTTTATAAACTCAAGTGTCTACATCAGATATTTCTAAATATTAATTGACTATTTGTTTCGTAGTAATTGGTCCCTGCTGTGACCTCCTTGAACCTTAGGTTTTGTCTGACCCGACCGTGAAGCCGTCCCCGTGAAACGCCGCCTCCTTTCCTGGAGTTCGTGCTGTGCGGGTGGGGCTTTGGTGTGAGCCACTGTCCTTTAACAGTCACATCTTTTGTGTGTGTTCCACATCCTCTCTTGTCCTTTACACCTGTCTGGGCACGTGTGTTAAATTCACTTACAAAGTCAGGCTCCATCTAAGGTCACAGGGGACAGTGGGGACAGCGGGAAACACCAAGCGTCCGTGAGGTTAGCCAGATGCCAGCACATTGATTGCATGGCCAAGAGACACTTTCTTTAGGTTGACTCTTTGAGCTGAGCCCCTCGGCGGGTTGCCTCGCTGGAGTAGGTCTGGGTCTGCACCTCCGCGTTACGGGGTAACTGCGCTGTGACAGAGCTGACCTGCACCCACCGTCACCGCCTGTGACCGCCCACCGAGCCCCCGGATCCGTCTCCGGATGGCCAGGAGGTGAACGAACCTTTTTGCCAGAAACGAAATCACCAGAGGTAGCCGGACGGAATTGCAACTCTTAGGTTAAAGAATATACATTTTATAGGTTTTTGTAATTTGGGGAAAAGAAGTGCTTTGAGTGAGGGAGAAAAGTATCTTCCAAAAAAAAAAAAAAAAAATACAAGAGAGGCTGTGGATTTTAAATTCACTCTGGAATTTCCAGAGGATTTCCAAGTACTGAGTTTTGAAATAATTTCTATTTAAGGAGAGTGAAGGACATTATGTGAATAGTGCTAATGTTTCATATTATATACCCACGTGTAGAATATTAGAACCACTTACATGTTTGTGTGTTTCACCGTCCAGCTGTTTGGAGGTAGGAGTTGAGCAGAAATCTTTCTTTTTCATTGGTAGCAAAGACTCTTAGATCAAGAAGCCTGAAGTGTTTTCTCCTTAATGTTGCTTTAAGCTTGTGTGTCTAAAACGTAATATATTACATCAAATGTGTTCAGTACAGTGACACAGCAAGCGGTTCTCACTGTAGCGTTGCGTGTATATATCAATTAAAGCACATTATGCTCCGAAGCAAAACCGCTTAGTTGGAGAATCAGTGTTCATTTTGCAAAGCTAAATAAAATACATTTTATTTTATCGAAACAGATTTTTGTACAATGCAGCTTTATTTTTCAGATGCCTATTTCTCTTCAAAAATACCCCCCCCCTTTTTTTTTTTTTTAATGTACTCACTTTCCCTTCTGGCTGCAAACCAGGTATTTAAACAAAAATAAAGGATTGCCAGTTTTGCCAGCTGGGGATGAGAACCCGGCTGGTGAAATGTGGGTTCGGGAGGCAGTTAATCCAGCTTTTATGCTTTTTATGGTTTTATGAAAAAAGAGGTTAAAAACCACATTTGGCTCTTGCCTGCGTGTGCCGCTGCTTTGTTGGTGCTGTAGGAATGCAAAGAAAGGTTATTTAGATTTTAAAATTTTTTGTTATTAGATAAAATCCTTAATCTGTTAGAAAAAGGCCCACAAACAATACGTGCTACTCATTGGACATGAGATGGATTCTTGAATAATCCAAAGTCACTGGTATTTAAAAATTATGTCTGACAGCATTTCCTGTAACATAAGTACACAAGGAGAATGTCTCTGCCTCTCTAGGTTACTTCTTGTTTTCTCTACAGTCTCAGATTCCTCATTTCAAGCATACGGACATTTGAAATATTTTTGGCGAAAGATAAAAAATGAGAATTTATTGTTTTTCCTGAAAATATTTTGCTTAGCTTGTGATTTACAAAAGGTTTTTGGAAAATGCAAGAGGTGGTCTCGTGTTCATCTCTTGCCAATGTTGTTTGTTTCTAGGCTTCTTTAGCCACAAAACAGTGATGCAGTTGGAATAAAAATCTTTTCATAGCGCTTGACAACACTGCCAATATATCTTTCAGTAACATAGTTTTTTCTTGAAATTACATGCTCCATCTTTAAATACACTGTCTACCAAAGTGCCTTAGCTATCAAAAATGTCATGTGCAAGTCTATGAAAATTATTGGTAAATTTTAAATAAAAGTCACATAGGAGTAACCTTCAACAGTGCATTTACTTATTTAAAACTAAGGAGGTTTGGGAATAGGAGTTCCTTCTGTATCAAATTCTCTTATATAATCAGTTCTAAGGTTTTTTTAATGGATAAATTTCACGTGTATGGTTTTCCTGATCCGTTTATCCCAAAGCTAAGAGGATCTGAACAAGTCAGCTTTAAGATTATTCAGATACAGTAATTTAAAATAAAATATGGGAAGTTCTCAATAACTGCAGAAAACCCCATCGGATGGGAAACATATCTAACAGAGACACAAGCAGATTTTCCGTGGGACCAGCGGCAAGCTCTCCTGGTCGGACGTGAACAGGTTGCCCTGGCTCAGCCTGGTCGGGGCCGAACCAACCCCAGGCACATACAGCCCGGGTCCCGAGCCCACGACTTTGTTGATTCTGTTCAGCAGAGCTTGTCCTGGGGCCCCGAGGCTCCGGGCAGCAAAGTTTGTCATAGCCCAGAAAATAAACCCTCCCGCTCAGCGCTGGCCGCCTGCTTCCTGAGCTGACGTCCGCAGGGCCTCCGAGAGCTGCCAGGGCCTGTGCACGGCGCTCGCGCCCGGGACTCGTCTCGGCGACATCGGTGACGGGGCCTCCTCCCCGCGGGAGCGTGGAGGGCCTGCGACCTGCTCTCTGATAGCGGGGCTTAGCCCTGGGCTGTGACTTCAAGTCCCCGCTAGTGAACCGGAATGAAAAAGTAAGCGGGCCCCAGGGAAAACTGCCGACCTGCCAGCGGCTTGCCTCCGATCCTCTGCACACTCGCCGGCTTGTCTGCCTGGCACCGGTTGCGTGCCCTGCCCCCTTTGGTAGGCACGGACCGTTTCTGGATCGATATTGAGCATTTCATATATTTGATGTGGTTTGTGTACTTTACAGGATGCTCCATAGTTTTAACATCAGGGTCTAAGAATTGCCTACCTAGGCTTTGAAAGTTCGGATTCATTTTTATGCGAAAGTCCTGTGTTTTATAAATAATGCTTTAGAGGTTAACGCGTAATCATTCGTTTTTGTTTTGTTTTGTTTTTGCTGGTTTCACTCTTAGGTGTTAGAGGACAATGACTATGGCCGAGCCGTGGACTGGTGGGGCCTGGGTGTCGTCATGTATGAAATGATGTGTGGGAGGCTGCCTTTCTACAACCAGGATCACGAAAAACTTTTTGAACTAATACTAATGGAAGACATCAAATTTCCTCGAACCCTCTCCTCAGATGCAAAATCACTGCTTTCAGGGCTCTTGATAAAGGATCCAAATAAACGGTGAGCCACAGAGAACGTTCGGTGGGACGCCGATGAGGGTGGGTAGCAACTGGGGTGTGGAAAGTAATTCAGACCTAACGGGCTGCGGGAAGCAGTGTGTTCGGTGCAGACATCTTCCAACTGGGATGCTGGCTTATTTTTAACTGCATAATATAGAACATTTAAAAAAATTCCCTCGACTATTTCCCAGCGTGGACATTTTTTGCAGATTTTACCAAATAAGGATTGGGGGGGGGGTTAATATCCGTATTATGAGCAGACTGTCCTGCGGGCCCTGGTGCTCGCTGCTGGGGGAGTGAGACGATCCCCTTTCCCGCCCGCCTCTGGGCCTGTATGTTCCCGCTGACTCACGTTATAAAGCGCAGACCTGCCTGTACCCTCCTCTCGCCCCAGCACATCTACCACTTTTTAAATCGTCATTTGAGGGTGCTGTTCTCCACGCACGGCCCAGAGGACTAACAGCACCCCTAATCTCTGATAACAGCCCACGTAACGTTTTTCTTTACGATGTCCCGTCTGTGTTTGCTGCTCATTGTGAACCTGTCGATAGACCGGATGAGCGGCCGAAGGAGTAAGTGGACCCTAAAGTGCGGGCTTCGTCCACCTTAGAGTGGCTTCCACTGCACGCTTCTAGCTTTTAAATGGGCGAGGAGCCTGGTTTGACCTTCAGCAAAAAAATAAGCGAGCGTAATGAAAGAGGCACCACCTTTTTGCTTTGCGAAGAACCAGTGAGGATGCGTCTCCTGATTCTGGTAACTGAGACCAGACCGTACGTTTGTAAAGCGATTGTTCTTTATTTTTTAATTCAGGGCATTTTCAGATCTGTTGTCTGTTTTGCAGTCTCTGTGCCTTGTAGAGCAGGGGAGGTAGGTCTCATGCTCATTTCCAGTTGATTGAGGAGGAAACAGAGGCCCAGGGGGACTTGGGGACTTAAGTGACTTCTCTTAGGTCCACAATGTCCAGGTAAAACAGGAGAAATCAAGGTTCTGGCTGCCTGTGTGATATTTCTTATATAGGGTGGGGCAAAATTAGGTTTATAGTTGTGCGTATAGGAAATAACACAATAATTAATAAATAATAACACCAGAGTAAACTCTGTCTTGTGTACTCAGAACTGTAAACCTACCTTTGCCCCACCCTGTGTATCTTTCTTACATCAGTTTATCATTTGGCTCAGGTTTTGGAATATATTCCATTTAATGTGATGATTTCACTATTAATGTAACAGGCGGCACTTGATGACAGGTGATCATTAAAAAGGGTTCGGATTTCCATTTTACCTACTTGATTTGGGGACCTGATACTTGGTTTGGGTTTCGAGGGCAGTGACTTTGTGCCCTGTCCTTTCCTGACTCCTCCGGGTGACTCTGGCCCCCTCTTTAAATGGCTGGTAGAGCAAAATCGTGCTGTGCTTTCCATGTCTGTGTCTCACTCATTTTTACTGTCATCCTTCCCCCCACCCCACCCAGTGGATAGACAGCACATAGTAGGTACTTAATAATTATTCAACAAACGTGGGGTAAATTTAGAATGTTAGTGGCCCGGTAAGTAGGACGACTCTTAAAGGTCTGTGCACCCAGAGGTGGGTATTGTCTAAAGAGAAGGTGTGGTATTTTCAATTATCTGCTATTTCCTTTTACAGTAGATGTATCAAGCTCTCCACCGCTGCCTTAAAATACTGGGGATGTAGGGATGCACAGAAAAATCTCCGGCTAGATGTTCATAGAAAAATCAGGGCAGAAAACATACGTTCACAGATGCTCAGGTTAAACTTCATACAAATCGCTTTTGCAGTTATTAGCTCTTTGGGGGTTTGGACGGCTTGAGCTGGCTCGTGGGGTTGGGACTGGCATTGGCGTCGACGCCGAGAAGTTTACATGTAAAGAGCAGCTAGAATTGCAAATGAACGTGGCATTTGAGAAGTTCGGGGACTGCAGTGCAGAATAGGAGTCGGGTAACACTGGGAGGCGAAGCTGATGTGGTAGATTGCAAGGACCTTATGTTTCTTAAAAAATATTTAATCTTTATTCCAAAGGGGAGGAGATGCCACTGAATTATTAAAGGGGCTGGATAATCAGATTTGCATTATGAAAAGGTGACCCTGGCGGCTTTGTCCTGGGTGGATTAGAGCAACGAAGGGCCGGGGCAGGTGGGCCGAGGCAGAGCCGGTGAGAGGATGTACGGATGGTCCGGGGGCGGGGGGGGGGTCCTTCCTGAAGCGCGGGAACGGCGCGGTGAGTGGGACTTTGTGATGCAGTAGGAACGGTGAGGAGGGGGGAGTCAGGGGCGCCCCAGCTTTCCAGCTCGAGTGGCTAGTTTGGGGACTGGATAGTCCTGAGACGATGGTGGTGGTCACGGGGTAGATGCCCACACCAGCTTTGGCTCTGCCCAGTCTGGGGTTTCTGTAGAAACCCAGATGGAAGATGTTACCCCTGCCTCACAGAATCACAGTAACCGGGTGTGTGGACTGGCGACCCGTCACCGCCCAGGAGGGAGCTGGGGCCCTGGGAGGACAGAGGAGGAACGGAAGAGGGCCTCGGACAGTCCTGGGAGTCGGGAGCGAGCCACCCAGGGCCCCGAGGAGCCTTTGGAAGTGTAACCAGTGACAGGCTTCCGCATCTGCCATCAGTTGTCAGAGGGTCACTGTCATTTCGCTTTCCCGTCTCATTCTCTCTCTGGGCGCCCCCGTTGGCATCGCCTGCGTCTTCCTGTGCCCAGTCTGTAGGGGACGTGTGCCCCGTGTCCCCTCCAGCAGCTCGGGGAGGATCTGAGCTCCTGATGAGGAGGCCGTGGCAGCCGGGACGTGGGGCGGCCTCTGGGTCGGGGTTCGGGTCCACAGGCCTGGGTCCTGGGTCCTGGAGTTTGATCCTGTTTCGGTCCCGGGTGGTCTGTTACGGAGTCACGGGCGCTGAGACCTGACAGTCTCGCACCTCGAGGACGCGCGTGGTTAAGAACCTCGCCCAGCTTGGGGGCGGCAGCTGCCGTTCTCTTCCAGCCCGCGGGCACTCGGGCCGGCGCCTGGGTTTCTAGGTGTTTGATAAACACGGATTAAGGGCCAGTTGTGTCCAGAGCCAAGCGATGGCTGGAGGGCGGACAGAAGAGTTAAGGGGCGGAGCTGGGTGCAAACCCCGTCTTTACAAAATGCCTCTGGTTGCCCACCCTCCCTCCCCTCCCCTGCCCATGCTCCATCTCATATAATCCAGAATGAAAGCAGACAAACAGTAACAAACTGTAGGGAAATACGATGAGCTCCCGAATTTCTCATGCAGGCCACTCGGCCGCATACTCCGGAGCGTCCAGTTCTTCTCAGAAACACGTGCTTTGGAGTGTCTGCTTTTTTGGCTCCCACAGCACAAGCTTAAGATGCTTTTTGGCTGATCCAGTACTGACCTCTGTCCTCACAAGTGTTCGCCACCCACGGTGGGGGAGACACACCCGACTTGAGGTCGAAAGGCAGCAGGGCCAGGGGGCGGGGTGCTGAGTGTCACCTGTGGACAGAGCCCAGCTGGAAAGCTCCCGACGTGAACGTGGCTCTTCTGGTTGGACCCCGTCTGAAAGCTCAGCTCACGGTTTTATTTTCCATTCTGACAGCATGTTCGAGGAGCCCAGGTTCTTCCCAGTCACGTGTTTCTTACACCCAGTAATAACCAGAGCTGGGGAGAATGCTTCCTACCCAGTGGCGTGAGGGAGCTGGCACTTGCCAGCTCCTAAGAGCCGATCGATAAATTTCAAGAATTGTGTAAGCTGGTTGTCTAATACAGCCATTATTGAAAACTAAATTATACAGATTTGCAAAGTTAATTAATATCAAAGGTGAGAAATACTCAAAACTCTCCATGATATTTTGTCACATGTTACCGTTGGCCACGGTGGGAGTCTTTATATCACCAGAATTGACAAACACAGGGCTCGGTTTGTTGTTTCGTTGATTGTTTAGACTTAAGAAATTGGTAGAGAAATTGTTAATAATACAGATTAAGTTTCCAGGGTGGTAGTTATCTGTATTCGTTACATTATGAATGAATGGCCCCAAAATGAGGAAATATTCTTCCAAAACTATTGACCAGCCATTCAGCAAAGGAGTCACTCACATCCCTGACAGACAGGTGCAGTTCTGACGTGTGTCTCTGCTGCATCACTTTTCTCTCTTAGTCTTTACCATAAACAAAAATGTCAGCTGGTATTTATGTCAGAACCACTCCTAAGTCAGCTGGTGGCTATGATTTTGGTCTATAGAATGGACAGTGATCGTAGCTACCGTTTACTGTGCTAGGTGCTCACCTGTTTTATTTCTAACCCTTGCCGTCATCTTCCAGGCTGGAATTATTACCCCATTCTACAGATGAGAAAACCGAGAATAAGCACATTTTTCATTGTCACACATTCCCTAAGTTCCAGCTGGCTGCCCGGTTCAGGTTTGTCACCAAAGCCTGTGCTCTTTCCAGATACCCGACCGTCCTGAGGCCAGTTCTTGTTAATAGCATGTTAGGGAAATTGGGTCTTACAGCGCAAGATTTTCATTTTTATGGCTAGTCATCACAAGATCTATTTATCACACAGAAAATTACATTTCACGGAAACTTTTTGTTACGCGTTGGGCTTATGTAAACATTTTATGCTCATTTGGTTTTATTCCTGTTCTCGTAGCCTTGGCGGAGGGCCAGATGATGCAAAAGAGATTATGAGACACAGTTTCTTCTCTGGAGTAAACTGGCAAGACGTTTATGATAAAAAGGTAGGTTGTCGTCCTGGTGGCATTGATATGTTTTGGCTAAAGTGAATTTACAGCAAAAAATGTTAAAGTGAATAAAATTTAATGGTATGGTATTTTTCATCTTTATCATTTAATTGAATGTTGAACTACTTAGCACACAGTTTTTTTTTAAAAATACGTCTTTATTGATTTCAGAGAGAGGAAGGGAGGGGGGGGAGAGAGAGAAACATCAATGATGAGAGTCATCGATCAGCTGCCTCCTGCACGCCCCCTGCTGGGGATCGAGCCCGCAACCCGGGCCTGTGCCCTGACCGGGAATCGAACCCCAATCTCCTGGATCCTAGGTCGATGCTCAACCGCTGAGCCATGCTGGCCAGGCCTTAGCACAGTTTTATTGGTAATTTTGACCCCAAAACACATCTTGAAATTTATTCAGCATGGTAAGCAGTTGAGTTTTTTTCAGTGGGTTTTCGTAGATTCAGAGTTGGGCAGCCGCCACCACTGTCCGATCCCAGAACACTTGTTATTAACTCACAGTAGTCAGTTTGTGATGCACAAGTGACACCTTTATTTGCCCATAAGGATGGGTGGCGAGCTCAGTGCAGCACAATAGGGAGTCTGGAAGTAGACCCTCTATGTGGTTAATTGCCTTTCAATAAAAGTGCAAAGATAGTTCAGATCCACAAACGGTGCTAAAACAACTGGGCATCCTTTTTAAAAAGAAAACGAGAGAGAATTTATAGCATATACAAATTTAACTCAAAATGGATCCTAGTCCTAGATGTAAAGCCTTCCAGAAGAAACCCCCTTCACCTTCTCACGCAGCCCCCCACCCCCTTCTGACAGCTGTCGGTCTGTTTTCTGTCTCTGTGAGCCTGTTTCTGTTTTGTTAGTTTATTTTGTTCACTGGATTCCACATGTAAGTGAAATCCTACGGTATTTGCCTTTCTCTGACTGGCTTTCCTTACGTAGCGTCATGCTCTCCAGGACAGACTTTTCAGGAGCCTCTCCCCACCCCATTCTTTGGTTCTCGCGTGTTCGTTTTCACACAGTCCCTCAAACTGTGCCCAGAACCACCACCTCCCTACTGCTCTGCGCCAGACGTGACCGGGAGGCCTCGTGCACCTTCCCGGTGACTTGGCTGTCCAGTCTCTTGCACTCTTGTTAGTTACTGGCTCTCCAATTTTATCCTAAAATTGATTTTCCTAAATTGAAATCTGTGAACAGTCTTTTTTCTTTCTTTTTACAGCTTGTACCTCCTTTTAAGCCTCAAGTAACATCAGAGACAGATACCAGATATTTTGATGAAGAATTTACAGCTCAGACTATTACAATAACACCACCTGAAAAATGTAAGTAAATGTAGGAGGCAACTCATACCACTCTAATATGATAGAAGAAAACAGTCATTTTTTTGTTAGATATTTTCAAGCTCAAATTCCAGTGACTGACTTCATTCCAGCTAAGAGTCGAGTTAATTGCCATGTGGAAATATGAAGAGAGGGAGCTGAGAGAGAACTGTTTTCGGGTAGGAAAAGTTACATATGGAAAAAGTGTAAACAGAACTATAGACTGAATTACAGACTAATTAGCCTTCCCTACTGTTCTCCAGAAGCTTCTCTTGACATCAACTAAAAGGAATCTGAAATGGAGACGTCCCACGTTTCCCACTCACGTCTGTCCTTCAGAATTTTCCTAATTTCGGTCTCCCACGGACTAGGTTTAAAATTCACTTTTAATTGAATTATGCGTTTTTTTACTTCCCTTTGTCTTAAGCAGGAACATCTGTGAAGACATCATTTAGTTTGCCAGTAATCTTTGATGCATATAAATTAGATTACCTATCTGTTAAATCTATACATTTATGTACCACTCAGCAGCATTCCATGTCCACGAGTGAGTCCCACACTTTGATAAGCACCTTAAACAGTGGGCTTGACAAAAGCAGAGGTTAGCAAGTGTCGCTTATAAACACTCGCGTGCTGACAAAGGTCTGCGCATCATCAGTTTAGAAATGAGGGTGAAACTGAGTAGCTACAAGGTCTCTTCAAGCCCACATCTGGCGGCTCACACAGCAACATCTTGTCGGCTTTCCTCCCCCTTTCCTTCCTTTCGCATCCTTTCCTGCGTTTCTTTTCTCCCTCTCCTTCCAAAAGGCAGAGCAGGCGGCAGTGCTAACGTGCCCGAGTCCGGGAGGGGCAAGACTGAAGCAAAGGGCTGTGCCAACCACAGACGCAGTCAGTAGATGACAGCAGCGATTTGCCACCTTTTCACCTCATGGCACACAAACTAATCACTGGAATTCTGCAGCACACCAAAAAATATACATACATATATTTTTGCTGATCTGACCAAAAAAAAGTATAATCTTGATTCATTCACACTGGACAGTTATTGTTGTGTTGGCTGTTGTCATTTTTTAACTTGACAGTTAGAAACGGGCCAGTGCCCCTGACTGTGACTAGTCAGATGTTGCCTGTTTTCAAAATTCTCGAGGCTCACCGTGGGTTGAAAATCGCTGGATTATAGCATTGAGTGGCAAACTCAGTCGCTTGTCATTTAGGCCAAGAGTTTTTCATCTGGGGCCCACAGCCCAACAGCAAGGAGCTGAACACACTGAAATGAAAAATATAATTCTGTGTGCTTATGCACTCTTTCTTTAAACTTGCATGGGATTAAGAACCTCTTAACGTTTATTTTCAAAGGGAAGAAATTGAAACCCAGAGAAAAATTGAGCTTCCCAAAGCCCCAGGGTTAGTGTCAGCCATGGGCAGGCTGGACTCCGCAGCCCGGCCGCTGCCCAGGTTAAGCTGGGGAACAGCAGTCGTTGGAAGTACCACTCGTGGCCTGTCACCAGCGGTTGGGCGGTGGCTCCCACTTCTCATTGCTGGAACCTTAGACTCTCTACATGGTGAAGACAGTGTTAGAAAGCCAGTGGGGTTGGGGCAAGCTGAGGACTGAGTAGAAACAGTTGGCAGAGTTTCCTGGCCCCGGCATGGGCTGTGCCGAGATAATTGTTGGAAATGCGGGCAGCACCAGTGCGCTGTTGGATGGCCCAAGAGCCCTTTCCACCGTAGAGGGTTTGCTAGGCCTTGTCATTTGGATGCAACCCTAATTGTAACCAGGCCACATCACGCCCCCATTTAAAACCCTCCAGCGGTTCCCGTCGCACTGTGAAGCCAAACTGCTCACACCGGCCTTGACCCACAGTCCCGGGTTCTGCCGGGGCCAGGGCACTGCCTGTGTTGACGGCCCCTGGGTGTGTTTCCCGGGTTCCTTTGGCAGACAGATCAGAGGGGAGCCGGGGAACCCTCGGGCTGTGATTACACGTCATACAACCTCCTTCACCTCTGAGCAGCGGTGCTGGTGAGAAACCAGCGCCGCTCTAGCCGCCGAAGCAGTTTTTGTTCACAAAAGCCCACAGCGGTACCATCAGCTAGTGATTGTCTTCCCACTCACCACCTTGCTTTTATGAAACAGAATGGAGTTATTTTTTTAGAACAAATCAGCTCGGAAGGCAGAATGTTCCTTTTCTGCAAACAGCTGCAGTAACACGCCAGATCGTCCTCCCTGGTGCTAATTAATTGAGCAGATTTTGGAGTGTGTTACATGCATTGCTGGTCTCCCGTCCTCATAGAGGAGGGGATTTCTTTGAGATCTCATAGCTTTTACTGCTATAGAATTACGTTTGTGAAATGTTCTAAGACCATGATGAGGCCACGGATGCTGTGGGAGGCAGGGACTCAGGTGGGGTGTGGACTGAGCCTTCTGTTTTCTTTTTCCAGATGTGTGTGGTTTGGGGTTTTTTTTAGCCTAGTTCATTATCACCATTGTTTCCCGGGAACCTCTTTTCAGAGCGGGAATGTATGGATAGCCCTTGACTGGGTGTGACGGGCGTGGCTGGGCAGGTAGCTGCCTGTCACTGTCACTTGCTTCTAGCTCCCTCCTTCTGCAGCCCACCTGCCTGTGCAACACGAGGACCCAGGGAGCCCTGGTCACCGCCTCCCAGGCCCACAGCCCCTCACTCTGACCACCCACCCACAAAAGATTTAAAGATCGGGGTGTGGGACCCTCACGTGGTTATCTACAAGGTTTAGGTTTCTTTACATTCAGAAATGCGTTTAATTTGTTTACTGTGCAGAGACACGCCCAGCAAAACAAAGCTGTTAGTGGGGAAAATGGGTTCTTTGAAATGTGATTGGCACATGTCAGAATTGGAGCGTTAGGATCTCAGCTGCCTTTTCTCTCGAGAGTTTTACACTTTGTGACTCAGCAGATTCCCCGTCCGCAGCTCCTACGTCTCTAGTGGAGCGGAAAGTACCGGGGAAAGGAATTCATCTACAAGATGCACGTGGTTAGCTTGGTGCCTGCCCAGCATTTGATAATCAGGAGGAGAGGTGTCCCTAAATCACGGTATTGCTGAGAAATGTGTCGTTAAAGGGAGGGAGGCCCTGGGAGGTCGGTGGTCTGTAGGGAGGACCACACCTACTTCCTGAGCCCCAGTCTGAGCCCCACCCAGGGCCATGGTGTTTCCTAGTACATTTTAGTTAGCTCAATCCGTTTCTAGAGTCTTCTGTGTTAGAAATAGAACATAGACGAGAAGGACCGGAAAAGAGCAGCCAGGACGCTGCCTGCAGAGGCTGGGAAATGGGGGGAGTTGGTCGTGTACTCCCGTGCATGGGAAGAAATGGGGTGATTTTCCTTGAAGAAAAGAAGGTTGGGTGTTGGAAAGATCCCCTCACTCACTGCAGGTCAGCTCTCGATCCAGTGCAGGAGATTTAATGGGGGGCCTCCCCCCCAGACAGGGGGCCCCGGGTGCGGGTGGCAAGGTCTCTGCACAGAGCTGAGGCCCAGGGAAGGTTGTGGGTTTGGGGAGCATCCTGACGGTGGGATGTTCGTCGTCAGCGCCGATGGGAGGAGATCGGTTCATTTCTAACCTTTCAGACGCCATCTCTCCTCCCTGTTCATTCCCTGGTGAACGAGTCCTTAGGTGCTGACGTCTTTCCTTCTTTGCCTTTTTCTCTTCATTCCCGTTTCAAGTTTTATTGTAGGAAACCTGGGAGTGATGAGTGAAGGCAGGGATCAGATGTAGAGTAAATGTAAAATCTTAAGCATGGGCTCCTGGACTCAGATGACATGGAATCATACGGGGCTTTATTTTGCAGTCACACCTAAAGCACCACGAAGGAAAAACACAGGCGTCTGAAGACAGTTGGTCAGAGAGGGCTCAGGCGCCTCAGAGTCACTGACCTCTGTTGTCGTGACCTCCTCAGTGTCATGAAACTAAAGGTTACTTAAGGTTGTCTGTTCCTTCTAATTGAAAAAAAAAATCTTCAATTATTTTCCAGTTTATTGAGTCTCAGAATGTTAGTGTCCTGAAGGTGATGACTTGAGAGTATTATTTCTTCATAGTAAGTTTAGTTGCTGTGTTTCATCGACAAGCCCAGGTCCCCAGGAGCTATTGCCGCCGTTAACCGTCATGAAGTTAGAAGTTAGAGCCATGTAGAGCAGAGCAGTGTTGCCTAAAGCCCGTGTAAGATTAAAAGCCGTTTCCCGCCCGCAGATGATGAGGACGGCATGGACTGCGTGGACAACGAGCGGCGGCCGCACTTCCCGCAGTTCTCCTACTCGGCCAGCGGGCGCGAGTAGGCCCCGTGGGCTGCCTCACCGCCACCGAGTTACACCGAGAACGGCTCCTGGACACCAGACCAGTCCTCGCTCTCACAACAGCAGGGCGCCTTCGACATCCCAGACCGGCCCCAGGTCTTCACCCCTCGCCACCTCTCACCCACCCGAGAACACACATATACGCAAATACACTCGACTTTTTGTTTTTGCATGAAATTGTATCTCAGTCTAAGGTCTCATGCTGTTGCTGCTACTGTCTTACTATTATAGCAACTTTAAGAGGTAATTTTACAATCTTGGGAAGTCATGAGCCCACCATGATTCATCTGTGCACCAAGTGTCATCTTCTGACCATTCAGTTCTTGTTTCTCCCCTAACAGTGAAGGATAAGTGAGATACACTGATTCTAGGTACATTTTTTAACTTTCTAGAAGCTAAATCAAATCTAATTAGACTAAGACGATTTAGTTTGTAATCCAGAACAAGCAGTTGTGGGAGGGTGGTGATGTGCACATGCAGATTTTAGGAGAGCCTGTCAGATCCGTGCGTACGTAGGTATATTCCACTAGGATCTGGCTGAAATGCCCGAGGGAGCATTTGCGAGGACTGAACACCTATTGAGATGCGTATCCATCTCAGTATATGTATTTGAAGTCCTGTCGGATCCTGCATAGGAAGCCTGGCGTTCCCCTTGGACGTCTAGATGTCACAGGCAGTGGTGGGCAGACGAACTGCTCCACGAGGAAGGAAGCCTATGCACAGCTGAGTCAAGGTCATTTCAAGGTCTAATAGGACGTGCATCGGAGAGCAGTTTTTTCCCTGTGCTTGGAAACCTTTTTCCATGATAATATTTATTGCCTCCGATGGCTGCAGAATGTAGACAGGTATAATCCTGCTTTTCACCAAAACCTGTACACCGAGGTAAACGGGCGTTCGCCGTATTTGTTTTAATTTACCATTTCAGTTCTGCGTGAGTTAGCTTTTTCTCGGATGTTGAAACTTTGAATGTCCTTTTATGATTTTGTTTATATTGCAGTAGTATTTATTTTTAGTAATGAGAACTGTATGTCGTGTTAGCAAATGCAGCTCCAGCTCACACACAGTAGACGTACTGCAGTTTGTTCCGACCCACGTGCAAGGAATGTACACGCCGACGAGATTCGTGCACGCTTCTCCTTTGTGAACACATTTTGATGAGGCTCTGAAATTGTACATACCGGTTAGAATTTGGCTTTGGGAGAAGATACGCTGTCTTCTGACCCCTTGGTGCTAAAAACGAGAACATCCCCAAGTACCCACGCCAAGGGGTTAATGAAACAAATGGGCGTTTGCTCGTTTGAGAATTGAGATGTCATGACGCCTGGCAACACGGTGAAACGAACACAGTGGAGACCTGAATGATAGATGAACCTACTTGGCAGAATGAACACATCTCCAGTATTTACGAAGGAGGAAGTAAAAGATAAGGCCCCAGTGTGTTTATTCTGATCATGGTACATCTATCACTGAATTAAGCCATCAGGGAAACAAAACAAAACTAAAAGAGAACACCTCCAACTTTCCTTTTTCTGTATATACTCATGTCCCCGAGCTCCATTTCTCACCGAAAGGGGACATGGCTGCAAACCTCACCTTCTCCATTAATGACGATCTTCAGATTAAACCCTTTGGTGCTAGGAGCTGACACTTTCCAAAGCAGCCTATGAAACCCAGGGGCCGGGGCCTCCTCGCAGCAGGCGGGGGGCTGGTGGCTCTGTGGAGTGATCATGGAGACGTATTTTAGTTAAACTCTCCAACAGCTCCCAAACGGAAGACCACAGTGTGATGTAGAGTTGTGACCGCACTGGTGAGAGCAAGTGATTGCTGAGCAGGATGCATCATGCACGCAGACGTCTTAGCCTCGTGACGTGGGAAGCGTGGACTCAGACAAAAACCACTGCTGGCGGTGGGCGGGCCGCTGGGCTGCGGGGGTTAAAGGGCATTTTACTAAGGCAGCTAAGACATATTCAGACACAGGTTTTATCCTAATTTTTCATATTCCTACCTGAGTGAAGTTCATCCATAGCGTTGTGTAGGAAGTTACAGTAAGTGGTAGTTCGCTCTTATTTCCACATGTTGCTCAACTTTATTTTTTCCCCCCACTTGGAATTGTGTTGAATGTTTCGCATCGACGAGGAAGTAGACTAGAAGGTATGTCTTGTAAGTTGTCTCACGTTCATTTTATAAAAAAGAAACGGGAGAGGCGGAGGAGAGCCGAGGCTGGCTGCCCGCAGCAGGGGTTCCTGTAGGGAGGTAGGACTCCATACACTAAGCACATCCAGAGGTAGCTTTCTTTTTGTTTTTCGTTTTTTTTCCTAAACCTTAAGGTGATTTCCATGACCTTGGCCCAAGGACGTGCCCTAAGGATTCATGGCAGCGTTGACAGTGGCCCGGGCTGGCTGCTCCTCCCAGCTAGCTGGCCCTCAGTCCCCAGCCAGCACTTGGGCTCCGTCACTCTTCCCCCCCCAGGGTTCCTTTAGGGTCACGCTCGGTGTTTTCTTGGCCTCGATTTTGAGAATCCCCCCCCTCGCTCTCAGACCTCAGTCAGCGGGCCCGGGGGCGTCACAGAGGCAGGAATGTGTCGGAGGAGAGTCTCACTTCCCTCGCGTCATCCACCCGTGGCTGTAGTTGGGATGCTGGCCGAGGAGAGGCCTGAGCCCAGGAATCGGTCTGTCAGGGTGCAGTTCAGATGGCGCGGGCTCCACCATGACCTGGTGGCCGTGAAGTCTGCTCCCTCGGGGGACCGTGGGCTCGTCTGCGTGGAGCTGGCCAGGCGGCTCACAGCTTTGCTTTTCACACTGGTTACATAGCATCGCTCAGTATTGTTTCCCGTCTCCCACGCCCGATCTCTGGCTCCTTGGAGCTGACTGTTGTCGGGGCACTTGCCTCTCCCGGAGAACACAGCGAGGGCCTTCCTTCCTAACTGCAGGGTCTCTACCACACCTCAGTGTCCACACTTGCTGCTACTGTTCGTACTGTGTCCGGTAGAATCTCCTGGTAGCGCATTACAGGCAAGCATGAAATGTAAAGTATTTATTTAAATAAAAAAAGAAAAAAACCTCTAAATTGGTAATCGAATTACCTCCCTGTAGCTTTATAGTTTGTGACATTTCCTGACCTTGCTAGTTCTTTCATTAGATCCGCGCAAGATCTAGTCACCTGGTTAAGGATTTTAAGCAGACGCAACTACGAACCCAAGAAACTGTATTACTATTACTGTTGGTCATACTAAAACTGTTTCTTTCCTTAAGTACATGACCCACGAGGATGTGAAATTAACTACAAGAAACTGTTTTGTACACTGTACATCCTTAGTATTTTTACACGTATCTGATAGGGGTGCCCATTACTTTCCTTCGTACAGACAGCTTAAATAAAGCACTGTGTCAATCTGCTACTTCTCCGTTTATTGTTGTTGGACGTGGTTCTGTACTCTCAGAAAACTCAAAAGATTTTTTAATAGCTCCACCTGGTATTAACCTACCCTGTGTAAAAATGTGACAGGAAAATATGTAAATTTCTTGTAGCTCAGAACACACGTGGGATTATTTTATTGTTTTAATAAAATGGCAATAGTGCAGTTGTACAAACTTTGATGAAGGGCTATGTCCAAAGGGGAGACGCCGAGCTCCCGGCACTGGGCTTAGGACAGACCTACTGTGAAGCCGGGGATGGGCGAGGTGGCCCTGGAGGTGTGTAAGAGCCCGGTCATGTCCAGGCCAGAGGGCTTGGACCCAGATCCGTGAGGCTCGTAGCTCTTCAGTGATGTCTTCCTGGTGACGCGCGGCTCTGCACGCTTCCTGAGAATCTGTGCTTAGAGCTCGATGGCAAGTTAAACTTGGACGTGGGCCGTGGGTGGGTCGGGAGGCCGACTGCAGCCTGATCTACCCGGAGTCACTTTGGGTGGGGCCTTTCGCTGATTTACCTCATAAACCTCTTGTAGAACCTTGGCTCTGCTCCCGTGACTCAGCCAGATGGAGGAACGGCTTTGGGACCAAAGTTAGTCACGCATGTATCTGTATGTCACACGCCAAATTCGAGGGCATCCCTACGGATGCTCCCCTCTCAGAACCACTGGGGTTGACAGTCCAGGAGCGTAAATCAAGTGACCTCTATAATTCTTTAAAGGTGCTATTTTTAGACTATTGTATAATTTATTTACTGTATTCCTAAGCCAGAGGTAGGGGCGATTAACATACCCGATGTAACAGCCTTTATGTCGAGCACATCTGATGAAATAAACACTTCTGGCTCCGAACAGAAGTCCTGCTCTTGCAGGCTTGAAGCTTTCCACGCCCGAGACACTAGAGCGGTCCTCGCGTGGGCATCATCCCGCCGCATCCCAAGCCCAGCTGCACGGACTGCGAGGCCGTGACAGTGATGACGGTGGCAGGTCGCTGGCCGGGGAGGTCAGCCTGAGGCCAGGGCCTTGTCCCAGCGGCAGCCCTGCCTGTAGCGTCCGTGGTGATCCTCGGAGACAACACAACATTTCAGTGCCCGTTCTTATTACTTTAAAGCATTTGAGGGCTTAACTGTGTATAGTTGAAATACCATCTGAAACTGAAATAATGATCTGTGTGCAGAGACTGGAGACAACTAAGGAATGTTGTACGTTTCTAGGCTCCTCTCAAATTCTGCATCTTGAAGAAGGACCCTGACGCCGCCCAGCCAGAGAGGCCTGTCTGTTGGGAGCAGAGTGGAGAGGAGGGTGCTTGGTGCTCCTGGTGTCTCCCGTTGTGCAAACATGAGCAGGGTGACAGTTAGCGGGGTCTTGCGGGCTGCTGCAGGAAGGCAGAGGTGAAGGATGCTGTGGAGATCGCGCGGAGGCAGAGAATCAGCAGGGAGAAAGTGGTCCTCAGTGCCCGTTGGCCTAGTTAAAAACATGTGCCTTTTTGGTGTGTTTGGTTCATCACTACGAGGTAGAAAGTAAACATTACAGTTCAAGTCTTGCAAAAAAGTTCGTTTATTGCAATTCATGTGTGTACCATAGCATACAAATGAGCAGACTCAAAAATACAGCAACTTCAAGCCATTTCCGAAAACCTGCACCGGGAGGTCTCATCTCTGGCCGACTTCAGCTCCCGCCCGCCCATCGCGCAGGGACCGCTGAGACCCACGTGTGGCTACGACGACGCAGCTCTGCGGTCTGAGGCCGTGTCCACGAGAGGCCGTGGTGCATTGTGGCATATGACGTACAAATCAGATGAATGTAAATAACTCTTTGTAAATCACTTACTTATTTCAGTCTGTTTCATCCAGGTCAGCAATCAGATTGTGGCATGCTGGGTAACTGGAAAAATAAAAGATAATAAAGTAAGTTTAAATAGATTATGGCCTTCAATGTGATTTGTCTTCTCGCCGGTTAACTCCTCTAAGTTTTTGGAGAAAAAAATTTCGTTTGCTGAAAATATAGTTTGTCATAAGCTCTGTGAAAAGTCTATTTCTCACCTTTACCACAGGTCAAAGCCCTTGTTGAATAAGAATATAAGGTGTTTTTTTTCATTTTTATTGATTTTAGAGAGAGGAAGGGGGGGACAGAAACATCAGTTTGTTGTTCCACTTACTGATGCATCATTGGCTGATTCTTGCATGTGCCCTGACTGGGGATCGAACCCGCAACCTTGGCCTATCAGGACGATGCTCTAACCAACTGAGCTACCTGGCCAGGGCCTATTTTTTAATGCTTTAAATATGAAAACCACCTGTATTCCAGACGTTTCTCTCTTAAGAGCAGTTCTGATGATAGGCTGTGGCCAGAGCACCCAGGAAAGGAGATGCTGATTCGTGCCAGAATCCAGTTACTGAGAACTGCTCAGACTTTACAGTGAGTAAACCCAGGATGCAGGACAAGTGTCCCTAAGAAATCTCGGGGGAAATGACAGTTTAACTGCAGACAACTTACTGTAACGTATGGAAAGGCATTTTCACCTGGAAACCACCTCCCATGTGCTGGGAGAGGGAATTTCGTGCCCGAGGGTCTCTTAGTTTTAATCAGGTGTAAATGTTTCCAAACTGGCTCATGAAGGTTGGGTTGGGGAGTCACAGGTCGGAGACTGAATCCTGCTGCCTGCCTGGCTGATAGGACGCCCACATTAGTTCAAACCACTAAGGTGGTGTCAGAAACCACGGGAAACTGTAACATTCCATAAAGCGTTTCTCCGGCATGTGGGAAGCTGGGTAAGACACAGGCCTTGCTCTCTGGAGCGTCAAGTCCCTGAGATGATGGGGGCTGGACGGAGAGCTCAGAAGATATCCTGTCAATCCCAGTTTTTACTCCTGCAGATAAATCAGGACACGACATAGAGCCCTGGGCCGGCCTGGTCTCTGTCTAGCAGGGAGTCATCGAGAGATGAGGGGCCTCTGCATCTCCCAGTGCAGGTTTCCTGAGTCAGAATCAGAAGGGGAGGGCGCTTGTAAACGCAATTTAAGCCCTGATTACTTGTTGAGGATTTCCAAGCCAGGGCAATGCATTTCATGCAAGCCAGGATTCATGCGAGAGAGAGCCATGGAAATCAGTCTGCTGACTTCAAAAATGAGAAAAGATAATGCTTACATTTCACAGGGGTTGCCCAGTGTGTGGGGGGCACTGATCAGGAGTCTGAGTAGAATGGTTTCCACGCAGGGCTATTATGATAATACACATGCAGCCCTGTGAGGGCTGAGGGTGGGCCCAGAGGTGGGTGGACCCTCTTCCTTGGAGCCCACAGGGGGCTTCTATTCTCTGGCCCTCCCTAACTGGGCCACAGGGAGTCCCCAGTGCCCTGCCATGGCAGAAAGGGTCCCCTTCTGTCCTAGGTGTAATACTCAGCACAGAGGCTGCCAGGAGCTTGATGTGTGACCCTCAAAGCACAGGGTCTCCATCTAGAGCCACTCTGCCTTCCGGCCTTGATTGGCCTGGCCCAGTGCGGTTCTGGGAACTAGTCTTGAATGACTCCCCTCCACACTCTGAAGGCTGCCTGCTCACCAGGGTGCTCTGGAGACAGTGGTTTCCTGTCTAATTTGAAAGACAAGGATGTCTTGGAAAGGATGCCCATAAACCACAACAGGCACATTTCAAATGAAAATTCTAACGCACCCATAACATCCAGTTCAGGATAGTGGTCAAGACCTAAAAGCAAAGTAGAACTGATGGCAGGGTTTTCCTTTAAACCAAGGTCCAGGAAATGATTTCTCACAGCGAGTCCTGGCATGGGCTCCAGGGCCATCCAGTAATTCACCATCCACCGATCCCGTTCCCTGCTGGCACATGGTACGCAGACGGCTCCGCTGGAGCCAGGGACCGCCCCCCAGCTCCTGTGGGCCCAAGCAGGAGTCACCCCAATCCCTCCCTCCCCGACTTGTAGCAAGTCAGCTATCACTTCAAGACTGTTTTCTTTGGTGTAAAGCCCTGCACTCACCCTCACTGTATATTACAGTACTCACTGTCCAGTGCTCGTCCCCAGTGCCTACAAGTGCCCGGCCCATGGTGAGTTTAGTGAACACTTGACTGAATGAATGACCCTGTCACCCCTTGTTTTGTCTGCTGAACGCATCACTCGTGTTGCCCTCAGTCTGCTGAATCTTTAGAACATTTCTCAGTGCTCCCCCATCCTGCAGCGGCCACATAGAGAAGCCTCAGTTACTGCCCAACTCCAGCTTCCCTGCCATCACCTCCTGGGGACATTAGTCACGCTTATTTCCAGAAAGTTGTTCCTCCGTCCGCTCCACAGCGATCCGTCTGGCTGTGCAGGAGCCAAGGACGCAGGTGCCAGTGCGACCTCAGTCATTTCAACTGTGGCCTCAGTCCTGAGCCACCATCCCCCCTTCCTCCTGCCTCTCAGCCTGTCACCAAGGCCCCTGGCTGTGGCCTCCTGGGTGGTGAGGCCACATCTGCAGTTGTCATTGGCTGCCCTCCAGGTTAGAGGGGGGCCCACAGGGCACCCTGGCAGCGGTTCTTCCAAAATATTGTCCACAGATGTCACCAATGGTCCCATCGGCGAGCCCGCTGTTGCTGTGCATTTTCTTAATCCTATCAGAGCCTTCTCTCCACAAGCCCTGCCTTTTGTATCCAAAGTATTTCTGAAGTTTGACTTTAAATCCACAGTTTAAGAAATGAGTCTCTCTGGATGACCTCAGTTGTTCCCCAAGTGACCTCACTGCGGGGTACTAGTCACCCCAGCCTCTCAGCAGCCCCTGCAGATGGAATCCCGTTTCCTGCTCCCCACCTTGCTCATCGGTCTCTGTGTGGCCAGGTCAAACATGGTCCTGCCCTTGGGCCTCTGGCAAGAAAGCATCTATTTATGACCGGAGGGCCGATCCCTCCCCCAACCTCCATCGAGGGCATTTCAAAGCTTGCCCAGGGTTGACCGAGCTGGGGAAAGCTCCAGCCCCACCCTCACTGTGGTTTACCCTACAGTCCCAGGGCCCAGCCAGGCCTAGCTCCCTGCGCTGCGGGGCGCAGAGAAGCCGCCTTACCGTGGGGTGGACACCCGTCCCCTCCCATCCAGCCTTGCTGGGCCCAGGGAATGAACACCAGTCTCTCTAGAGAGTTGTTACCTGCCCATTGATGTCTCAGTTCTGTTCACCTCGCCTCTTTGGGACTTATTTTTCTATCTGTACAAAAGAGATGTTAAACGACTTATCCACACAGAGATCGCAGTGCCAAGGCTGCGGGCTTTGCAGCATCTCTGCCAGGCGCGGGGTAATGCAGGGGCTCCCTTGTAAAAGAAGCTGGTTCTGTTGTTCTTTAAAACCAGAAAGTTTTTTAAACCAGAAGCTAAAAGATTGATCCGAGTGGTGCAGAGCTGAGATTTGGACCTACGCTGCTGTACTTCAGAGTCCAGGCTCGTTAATGCTGTAGCGACCAGCTATGGCATTAGCTGTCTCTTGCACATCGATGTTTCTCTCCCTCCCTCCCTCCCTCCCTTCCACTTCCACTCTATCTAAAAGCAATGGGAAAATATCCTTGAGTGAGGATTTTAAAAAATAAACCAACGCGCTGAGGGAACCCGGGGCAGCACCGATCTGCTCAGGGGAGGTGCCCTCCCAGCCCTCTGCACAGCTTTGTGGAAAGGTGGCTCCAGATGTGAGCGCTGACCTATGACAGCAGTGGCTCCCCACCCAGCACAGGGCCCAGGGCAGAGACTCCGGGTCAGTGGAGTCCTGCTCCCACCCCCACTCCCCAGGCAAGTGACCAAGAAACTCTGGCTGGGCCCCTCACCCCCTCCGGCTGGGCACAGCCTTTCTGGGAATCTGGCTGTTGCCAGCTGCAGAGCGGGGCAGGAGTTCACAGCAAGGTCACCGAGGCCCCAGCTCATCCCGCCCCCTCCCCCAGCTGCCACTGGGCAGTGACAATGAAGGGCCCTGGCTGCGCTGCTCTGGGCTCCAGGAGGGGAAAAGAACCGTGGAAGCCAGTGACCCAAGAGGGGACAGGCAGTAAAGCCTTCCTTGCAGAGAAGGTGGGAGCCGACTCCTTGGCTTTCTGGGAAACAGCATCTTGGGACAGGACTTAGGGCTGGAGCGTGGGGGGAGGCAGGGGACCTGTACCCAGAAGGGAGGGGTCAGTCAGAGGACACGCAGCCCCGGGGCCTGGCATCTGCTTTGCTCTCTCCCCTCTCCTCAGAGCTCACTCAAACCCGGGGTTCCCCCTGCGACTCGCGGGGTCCCGGTCTGGTCTTTCAGCTCCACGGATTCCCCGAAGTCACGAGACACCCTCTGCACACGCGCAGGTGTCTGTGTTTTACATGAACCACGTTTCCATGGTAAATAGAGTTGAAGAATTCCCAAAGGACAGACAGTGTCGCCAACAGCAGAGAGCGGCGCCTCTGGCTGCCTCGCATGGGAAAGCGTTAAGAATGAAGACAACATTGACATTTGGGGTTGCAATGTGACGGAATTACAGTCTTTTAAAGGCAAGAACCGCTTATCTATCTCCACTGCATGCAATATTCAGTGTTTTGTTCACTTGTCTAATTGGATTAAAATATTTAGCTCCCTTTAAAATCTTGATTGTGAATATATATTGCAGAATGCAGTGTCTGACTCGGAAGCAATAAGTGGAGCAAATGTATCCGAAGCGATAGAAATTTCAATTTCTTTTTCTTCCACGAGTCTTACTGGAGATTATTCTCTTGGACAAAGTGAACTGTTAACAAGAGAGCAAGTTTGGCTTAAATGAAGCTTCTCAATAATAATTATATACAGGGCCTTCAGTTAAAAAAAACACACACACAAAAAAACAAAGTTAGACCATGCTATTTGAGTTGCTGGGGGAAGTTTCTCCAGGGTCCTGAGACCCTTATGTTAGGAACACAGTGCGAGGGGTCTCATGTCATCTTTGCAAACACTCAGGCAGCGGGGAGTTAGTGACATTTGAGCTGCATATGTTCAAGTGTATTTTAAAAAAAACATGCAAGTCACTTCGGTTGACAGTGTCTTGTACACAGTTTTGAAAGAATCAGGGCAAACTTTAACAGAGTCAGTTTTTATTTGAAAAATATTTTCTGGGAATGTATCAGTGTTTATTTTTGAGACTGACAATTCGAGTGAAAATCGGGATAAAAACAAAAAAACAATTTGGTTGAAATCAAATTGTTTGTTTTCATCTATTTAGAATTCTTTCCAAAAAAAATGTTGGTTCCGGAGGAGGTTTTTAATTTCTTTTATTCCACATATTTGCTTTTTGCTTCGAGCACCACCTGTCCTGCAGGTAGCTAACTTCACAGGGGCTCCCGCATCAGCTGGGCAGGGTCCCTTGAGAAGGACCTGCAACCCTGCGAACACCTGAGTCCCAGCTCAGGGACTTGCAGGAGTCACAGTGCAGGCGCCTCCCTGCAGCTGACCCAGCCCCGTGGGCAGCACCTGAGCCTCGCCTTTCGCTTCAGGTCACAAATGGGCCTGTTTCCCTGCACCATCTCCTGGGTCTCTGCTTCCGCTGCTGGTTTTCCAGCTCTATTCCACCAGTCCTTTGGTGGAACGAGATCATGTCCATGATTTTGAATATAATCACATATGGCTGCTGGATCCTCGCACAAGTTTAAATCAAATTAGAACTTAAGTTCACTGCCAAGAATGCTCGGAAGTCATGGGGCCAGCTGATTAATCACGGATAAGTCGGTTTCAGATGCTGTTTTTGCAACTGTAAGAGAGTCATCTGAAGGGACTAAAAAGGAACCATCCCCAACAGAACAGACGACGGAACCAAACAACGTTGGGGTGACTGCTATTAGAAAACTCCAGCCGAAATCATATCCATCACCAAATAAATACATACACATATAAAACAGTCTTGACCTATAAGATAGCCCCCTAGGTGGACAGACACCACCCATTGTCTTCCATCTCAGATGCCACTTTCCCCATGAAAGAGTCTAATTTCCTCACCAGCTGGCACCCCTCTTCCTGGACAGATGTGAGAGCCCCCAGGCGCTGGGTCGCAGACCCCTGACCCGGCTCCCAGCTGTCAGGCCTCGCCAAAAATCCCCTGGGCCCCCAGTTCCTCAACCGACACCAGGTCCCCACCCCCCCACACACTGGACCTGCCTCCCAGCTACTGACGAGCCCCCTCCCAGAGACACACACTGGACCTGGAGAGAGAGGCAGAGGGTGGTGGTCAGGGCAAGGCTGGGCTGCCGTGGCCCTGTTTCTCCACAAGGACCAGTGAGCATCTTGTGACATTTTAAAAGCCATTTTCTAGAGGTCCCTCCTGCCCTGAGTGAGGCAGGAGGTTAATAAAGCCATTGTTTTCGGTCAGAACGAAACTAAGAAGTCAGTAAAGAAGCCTGGAGCTCAGTGGGCAGCGCCCTGAGCCATGGCCATGGGTCAGCCCCCGGGCCGGCCCACCTGGACCCACTGACTCACTCCCCATTGCAAGATGGGAGTTCTCATGGCCAAAAAATGTCACTGCCACACAGCTAGGACTCTGCCCAGCTCCCACTGCCAGACGTGTTGTTGTGCACATTTCAGAACTAAGCAGAAACAATTTAGAATAATAAAGCCTTTTAAACAGATGAGATGTTTCCGGTCGGAGGCCACAGGCCAGCCCCGAGCCTGTCATCTGCTTCAGGGCACAGGGCTGGGTACAGGGGAACAAATCAGGGGATGTGACTCAGCTCAGAGCAGCTGCCCAGGCCAGAAAATACCCACTCTCTTTTGAGTATTAGTGGACAGAGATTTTCAGAGTTTGACAATCCAAAATTAAGTGATTGCGCTTAATCATCCAGTCTGAGAAAATGGAAGCCTTTAGCTAAAACTTCCCTAAACCAGAGATGAGCCAGGAAACCAGAGATGGCCAGGAAAGCAGGGAGTGTAGCTGATCATGCCAGAACCCTCAGAGGGCCATGTCCCCCGAAATACTTGGGGCGAGCAGCAGCCTCACTCCCTTCAAGGGCTCACTGGGAGCTCGGCTCACAATTCAAGTTTATCCCATGGCCAAAGTAGGCACAGCCCACCCTCGGATGGGAAGAGCAGACCTTTGGATTAGATATTCAGCAGAGAGCTGGTAAAGCTGGGTCCCTGCCTCCTCTCCGAACACCAGTATCTGCTGCTGAAAGCCCACAGCTCCTCTACCAAACTTTTTTTGTCATGTTCATTTCTAAATAACTCTACACATGACGTGTGCATCTGAAAGGCCCCTTTAGAGACGCGCCAGGTTGGCCAGTACCAGAGAGCTCAGGATGGTCAAATCATTCGTGGGCTTTGGGCATGGGAAGAAAGACCTGCTCATTTCTCTGAGGATTTTTTGAGGTTTGGGGTTTTTTCTTTAAGTACTCCATTTGGCAATTAACAGATTTGTAAAGACCTGGAACAGGTTTCTAAACGTTGCTGGTCCAGGGTGAGATCTGAGTGGAAGTAGGCAGGCAGATGGGGAGCTGAAAGGCACACCCCACGTGATAATGATCCAGAATGGAGAGGGAACCGCCACATAGAGAAGACACCCCACAATCTGCTTCTTAATTAGCTCCTGGCTCGGAGAGGCCGAAAGACTCACTCACGCCCCGAGTCCCAGTCCCTCCCCACATCAGGCAGGAGCCAGCCACCTGCCTCAAGACCCAGTGTCCTGACCTTTGGCCACCACCATCCAGGGCTCAGACAGATAGGCAGGAAGACGCCGAGCACATCTCAGAAGGAGGAGGGAGGAGGGGGCATCAGAGGATATGTTCATTGATTTTAGAGAGAGGAACAAACATCAATGTGAGAACCATCCATAAGCTGCGGCCCTTATGCGCCCCAAGCAGGGATCAAACCCGAAATCTTCTGCTGTACGGACAATGCTCCAACCAACTGAGCCACGGGGCCGGGGCTATGTTTATTTCCTTACGAACATCTCAGATGACTGCGGAGTGTGGTCTGTGGCTCAGACTCTGAGCAGGACTCCTCATGCCTGCCATGAGCAGCCTGAGGCACTGGGGACACACAGGTGTCCTTGTCCCCAGGCCTCAGTTCGGTGACTGGCATGGTGTATGTGTGTGGGGGGGTTAGGGTTGTTCACTATTATCTATGGAACAAATGACTACTTTGCAGAGGGATCGGGTGGGCTGAGCGGGAAAAATCACTCAGAGGACAGTGGCTCCCAGATACCAATTCCACACATGGTCATTTTGAAAGGGCAATGAGAGGCAATTTCCCATCCTTTCCAGATGCATCTTCCCATGAATCATTCCGAGCATGGATGTGACATCCCCGGGTGCTCGCGCAGCACCTGGGTGCAATCTGAATTAAAGGCTGCAGCCACGACCAGCCAATGGGCCACCTCATTACCCTAACAAACTGCTGGCTGGGGAAGAAAGCTCCGAGAGGCAATTCAGAAAAACAGGTTTCATTCTGTGCTCCCAACTCACCTGCACACACTTTCTCTCCTACGCTATTCCTGCCCGTGGCCCCAGATCTCACCTGAACAGGGAAAACTTGGGCCATGGAGTCAGACTTAGGTTCCATGTCAGTGTCCCTAATTGCTAGCTGTATATGCTTGTTCGAGCCTCAGCTTCCCTACCTATAAAATGGTAATAATAAACCCTGCCAGGAAAAGGGAGTTACTGCATGTTACACAAGTTGCACTGCCTGCCCGGCCCTCTGCAGGCACTCAATGTATGGACAAAAAAAAAGGCCTCTCTTTTTCTGTGCTGTGGCGTTCCTCAATTTATGAGAAGCACCTGGTAATTAAGCCCCAAGATTGTTAGCTACTCTGATTCAAACAGGCCCTCTGTTCAAATTGCAGGCGAGATTAGCTACCCTCAAGGCTACATTCTCGCCTCCCCCTCCTCCCAGCTGTTTTCACAACTCAGGGATAATTCCCACCAAGGAGTCTCTAGTTACCTAGTTAGCAGGCAGTCATCCCCCTCCCCCCCCACGCCCCTTCCAACAAGCCTATTTCGAACTCTTCATAACTTTTGCTCCAAGTATGTTTTACAGGCCTGGGAAAAATACTGATAAGACACCTCCCTAGGACATCTTCAGGAGGCAGTCTCCTGGGAAGCAAACAAAGTATAACTTTTCAAGACAACCTCTGGTATCCACTTAACTTCAAGACAACCCAAGCCCCACCCTTCCTTGTCGCCTAGCAACGTACCTGCTTAAAAGCAGGCTGGCCCTTTTGTTTCTTGCCCTTGTATTGATCCGCAATGCACAGGCCCTTTCCCTTCTCTGGGGAAGTAAAAGAAACTTTCTCTCTGCATCTTTTAGTTGTGAAATCTTTCACAGCCCACTTCACCAGCCCAAGCCCTAACACTCAACAACTTAGCTCTCTTTGTTGTTGAGCACGTTGCCCTTGTCCCCCTGGTTTTCTCTCTCTTTTGGGGACATATGAAGCAAGTTATTCTTTTCCTGCATCTATCTTTCCTTTAGTAAACTTTTTGTTTGTTTAAAAATGGCTTTATATAGGGCTTTATAACCCCTCAAAATCTTAGCTCAATGATCAGTCAGGTAATTTAGGACAAGATTCATGCATTCCATTCATAATGACTCCCTAACTGGGAGTGCCCCTTCCTCAACCCGTTCAGCCTGTGCAGGTCCTCCAGGGGCCCTTCAGAGCTGACACCAGCAGCCTCCTGACCACCACAACCCTCTGTCTGGCCTCCTATAGCCCTGGCAGAGGCAGCTGCCTGGGGCCACTCAGCACAAGGTGTGGCTCCTGCATTCTTGGGCCTGGGCTCCTGCACACACTTCAGCTCCTTAAAGAGGATGGGCCCGTGTCCCACATGCTCCTATGTCTCCCACTGTGCCCAACACAGTCTTCAGGTTCTCCCTCCTAGCCTATTAGCCGAGCCATGTGATCACTGTTAAGATGCAGCTGCGAAATAGGAACCAAAGAGCCACGTGCAGACCGCCACATGTTCTCTGATGGGTGGGCACATGTACCTGGGATCTCAGCTGCTCCACCTCCTCCGACAGGGTCTGTCTCTGCAGCAGGAGCTTGTTCTGCTTGCTGAGCAACTGAACCAGTTGCTGGGCCGTGGCCTGGCTGTGCTTGTCCAGCTGCTTTAGCCTGGAGAGAAAACCACCGTAGAATCAGACACGGGTCCTGAGAACCCTGTGGGTGGGGTGGGGGGCGCAATGGCTGACTTCAGCCCTGTCAGCGTGTCCCACGCTTGTGTATGTGAGGGGCCGCCCGACAGCGAACTCCAGCCGTGAGTGACCCTGAGGTGTGAGGCCTCGGCCAGCAGCTGCCCTCATGAATGCATTTGGAAAGTTTAATGGAATTGCACCAAGTGCTAATCAGACTTCATGATTAGCAAACACATGGATGAGTTAGATAAGTAGAAAAACCTGAAACCTCAAACTCGGAGCTGGAAGGTGAGGGGCCTGAACGCCTCCGTTGTCAGCGGGCAGTGTCTGGAGCAGACGCCAGCCTGGCTGGGGCAGCGGCGAGGAGCACAGGAAACACTGGGCTAAGGGGTTTCCATTATTAACCACTCAGTCAATCACGCGCCCCGGCATCGCTGACCAGATGTCTTTAAAGATCTTAAATCTGTCATTCTGCTGATGGGCTCCCTCTCCAGACTTGCTAATTCACTCAGGCGATTACGCTCGTTTGTCCACAGCCGCTTCCTGCGCAGCCAGCAGCGCCGGGGCGCCGGGGCTTTGGGTTAAATTCAGAGCCGAGCAGGGAGCTAGAACGACTGCTGGGAGACTGGCTGCCACACGCCCCCCTCACGGCCCTCACCCGCCCAAAGCACCCGCAGGGAAATTAACCTGTATTTTCACAAAAAGGGGATTTTTTTTTTTTTTTAAAGCTCAGGATGCATTTCAAACTCCAGGCGCCGGACACCGGCCTCAGGCCGCCTGCTCCGGGCTCCCCGCAGGCCTTGGGGGCTCAGCACAGCTAAGCGTTTCCCAGTGTTGCCACCACCTCGAGGTGCGCCACTTGGGTGCCCTACTGAAAAAGGAGGCCTGGCTGTCCCCAGGAAGCCTGCCTTACCGGCGCAGGTAGAGGGGACCGGGATCCACCTGACGCGGGCCGCGGCTCGTTACCCGCTCGCTGGTTAACTGCACGTGGACCGAACCCGCCCCAGTAAGCGTCCAGTCCCCCCGCTCGCAGCCGGGCGGCACCGGGCAGCGCTGGGCAAGGGCCTTCAGAAGGCTCGGCCCAGGCCTCGGGGCCAGACCCGCTCCCGGGGAACCTAACGGGCCGCCCCGCACTCCCGAGCGGCACAGCGCATGCTCGCGGGAGGGTGGCGGGCAGCACAGCGCATGCTCGCCGGAGGGTGGAGGGCAGCACAGCGCATGCTCGCTGGAGGGCGGCCCTCGGCACAGCGCATGCTCGCCCCCTCGGGGCCAGGCTGACCACGCCCACAGCCCGCCCCGCCCACTGGCCGCCTCTGGGGCGCGGCACGAGGCGGGAACTCGGTCCCTGCTCCCCGCGTCCTGGCTGCTCACGTGCTCAGGGCCCGGCTCAGGGGCTCCCTCACCCCGAGCCTGGGCTGCCGTCGGGGCCTGCCAGCCCCCCCCCCCGTGAGCCCCCCAGAACCCCACAGCAGGGCTTCCATCCCGGGGCGCCCTCCTGCTCCTGGGTCAATGGCGGTCAATGAGGGTCCCCGTTCCCGTCCCCCTTCCTCTGCCCTCGCCGAGACGCCGCGTTTCCTCCGGCGAGGCCAGGGCATCGCGGCTTTGGGGGGCCGCCCTACCCCATCCCGTCACTGCCCGGTGGGGACAAGTGTCCTGAGAGCGCAGCCGCCCGAGGGCGTCGGGCCCAGGGACGCCCCGCAGCCTGCCAACCCCGCGCAGGCTCCGCTCCGCGCGGGGCGCAACCCTCAGGCCCCGAGCGCGGTCCCCGGGGCCTGCTCCCCAGGCCCGCGTCTGTCTCCCCGTGACCGGCGGGGCTCCCAGGGGCCCGGGCCGTGCCGGTGCTGTCGCGGCGCCCAGGGGCGCTGAGGGCAGGCCAGGCGCCCGGGGCCCAAGCCCATCCCTTCCCACGACGGCCCTGGTGCTCCCCCGCCCTCGCCCGGCTCAGCGAGCCCACCGCGGACACCCCCAGGCCCCTCTGCACCCGGGCGGGCTCACCCCGCTGACCACAGGTCCGTTTCCCTTCAGGCCCGCGGCGCACGATGGGCAGAACTGGGGGTCTCCTGGGAGACCAGCTGCGCCCCTGCCGGCCGAGCAGGGCTCCTGGTCACCAGGGCTCCTGGTCACCAGGGCTCCCGAGCAGCTGCCCCGGGCTGGCGACGGTCCCCACGGCGCACGCTGCGTGTCCGCAGCCCGGGAGGCAGACCCGGCGGACGCGCCGGTGCGTGTGCTGGGCCCGCACCCATCTCCACCGGCCACCAGCAGCCTTCACCACGCCCGCGGGCGTGACCAGAACCAGCATCTTTTTAAAACATGCAAGACTTCAAGACAGGATGGAGCCAGCGCAGAAATACGAAACGACTTTGTAGAGCCAGTGGGCTGGGGCCGATCTCTCATGCAAAGCAGAGCCGCGCCAGCAGCCAGCCCTGGTCCCATGCTTCAGACACTCATCTGCTAAGCATACTGTGAAAGCAAGTGAATACATGGATTTAAATTATTTTATGCTGTATGTGATACATACAAAATATATGCAGCGTACAGATGAGTTATGAGGCATAATCATCAAATGAGCACTTGTGGGCCTGGTACCAGGACCGCCGGGCCACTCCCTATAGACTTGTCTCTGGGCCAGACCCTGTTCCCCCAGAGGTGGCCAACGTCCTTATGCATATTTGTGTGTGTTTTTCAATTCTTATATTTTTTTATTGATTTAAGGGAGGGGAACACTGATGTGAGAGAAACATCGATGAGTTCCGTCCCGTATGCACCCCAACCGGAGATCAAACCCGAAACCTAGGCATGTGCCCTGAGCAGGAATCAAACCGGCAACCCTTCGGTGTACAGGACAATGCTCCAACCAACAGACACCTAGCCAGGGCCCTCATGCATACATGTTTTTGATTAGTGTTTAGTTTCACTCAACAATTTCACTTGGGAGCTTCAACAGTCAACTGTGGAGATGTGTGTGTGTGTGTGTGTGTGTGTGTGTGTCTGTGTATATATATATATATACACATACATACATATATATATATGTTTTTGGTAGTGGTAAAATGTCTTATGTCCTAAAATGGCTTCAGACCAGAGCCCCTTCCTTCGGCCACTCTGGCTACAGTAAAGGTCTTTTCTTCCTCTTCTGAGTTATGTTCTCAAAGTGCTCAGGCCACAGTTTCCCTGGGAGAGGAGGCCGCCTCATGGAAATGAAGAACATTTTTCAACCAACATATGGATTTAAAAGGTGCAAATATTTTGACTGTAAAGTATGCACTCGGTTCTCTGCTATTCCTAGTGTTATGCTCTAACATTTACTGAGCCATTTACACGGGGCAGGGAGCATCGAAAGCATTTACGTTCATTAACTAATCTTTCTAACAATGCTGAGCGGCAGGTATTGTCTGCATTATTATCACCTGCATCATTTCTTGCAAGAGAAAAACAAGGCTCAGAGCAGTTACTTTGCCAAGCTCAGGCAACTAGAAGGGTAGAGATTACCAAGCCACAATGGCAGGCTCCTCCCTCAGCGTCCCTCTTGCATGGGTGGGGGAACCCGTCACCTGTCTCCCAGTCCCCCTGGCCTGCTCCCTTTCCACAACATCCCCCAGCCTTCTGGTTCTGTAGATCACTCCCCTGTACCTTCTGACCCTCTCCACAGCCCATCCTGCCCCCACCCATCGTGCTCCCGGCCACACTCACTGCAGGCACTGCTGTCTGCCTGTCCCACTGACTATGACTTTCTTAAGGACAGGAACGGGCTCTTGTTGAGCTCTCCACCCCCAGCACTTAGCAAGGTGCCTGACATTTAGATCATGCTGGATAAGTGGATCAGGACGAGCGAACTGCCCTGGCTGGTGTGGCTCAGTAGCTGGAGTGTCGGCCTGCACGCCGAAGGGTCTTGGGTTCAATTCCCTGTCAAGGGCATGTATCCGGGTTGCAGGCTGGATCCCCAGCCCTGGTTGGGGCACAGAATTAATATTCTGTGATGTGGATAGTCTATGAAATGCAACCTTCAGTGCCCCTAAATAAAATCCCATTGAAACAGCTCGTTGAGCGTCATCGACAACGGCTTCTGGACTCGAGTAGCTGCAACAGAGACCATCTGGCCAGAATCTAACATATTTGTTATTTGACCCTTTAGAGAACAAGTTTGCCAGCCTCTGGGCTAGAAGATCAGCAAGTCCCCTTTCAGCTGCAAACTTCAATACTGTGACTTTACAGAAACTTACTGCTCCTGCCTTCAAATGCCAACAGCTACTTCATCACAACACACCTAGTTTGTCCAAGTTGAACTCTGAAAACCCAATTAGTCTAATTGCTGCTCCAGGTAATTAATCGTGGTGACTAAGCTGTATTAATTTCAAGTTGTATACTTTGTTCCAATACTCAAGAATGGTTGCTGCACTTTACGTAATTCCAGCTCATTGATGTAGTCACGCAGAATCAGCACGAAGCAGCCATGTGCTCAGGAATCGGGAACACGGTCCCACCAGTTACCCTCAGTTAGAAAATCAAGGAGGTTTCAATGGCTGGTTTGCCGATTAAGCTTCCTTTGCCCAAATCCACCCTATTTAATAACGACTTCAATAGAGTCCTTCACTCTAAGGGTCATGCAATTCTGGGGAGGGCTTACATTTCCAGTAAGAGAATTTACGTTCCTGTACGGCCCCTTTAATTTTCCATTCTCTCAAATTCCCAGTCAGCCTCGGCTGCCTGTGGGAGGACAGCAGGGCTGCGTAGGGGCAAGGATTGGGGGAAAGACCCCTGCTCCTGTCTTCAAAAGGATCCGGTCATGTTAGAACTGAGAGGCTCCTCGGAGGTCATTCAATTCAGTCCATTACGGTGAACCTGAGGCCTAGGGAGTACAAGTGACTTGCCCAGGGTCACACAGTATTTTGTAGTAGATCTAGGACTGGAACTCATGCCCCTTGACTCCAAATCCAGTGCTTTTTGCAGCATTTCAAAATCCTTTTTAAAAAAGGCATGACTTCTATTTCATACTAAAAAATAAGAATTTTAGGCAAGGAACTCGAGAAAGGTAACACGCTGGCCAACTTCCTGGGAAACTGCTCACACAGAATCGTTTTCTGAGGCCTGGGGTGTGGGAAAGGAGGAAATCTCCAGATTTCCTAGGCTAGGGCTCTTGCACCTGGCTCGGGAAAAATAACCAGTTTGGGTTCAGGTTTTTGTTCTTTTTAAACTTCACTCTATTGCTGCCTGAGTTTCGTGAAGTCCAATAAGGATGCTATTTGCATTGACTGCTATAAAAACTTCTGAACTCTCAATTTCTGTTCTCATGCTGTCACTGACTAATTTGGACTCCAGGGTCTGGAAACCACACTGACCTAGTCCCCAGACTGGTGTCAGCGTGAAGGATGCAGGCCAGGGAGGAGAAACTCCACAGACCAACGTGGGAGACCAGTGGTTGGCGGGCTCCCCAGCATCAGTGTCCTCAGGCACAAAGGCAAGGCCCTGAAGCCTCTGACAGTGTCACACAGGCTCTGCCACACACCAACTGCTTGACATAGCCACTGGGGACCGAGGCAGAGCTCCACCTCAGCCCACTTGGGAAGTCTGCAGCATTGCTACCTTGAGATCTTAAAGGGCAAGAGCCACCTGGGCCAGGCTGAGCTCCTAACACCCTGGGAGGGCTGGACATGAATAAAGGAGCCTGGCACATGAAACAGCAGGGATAGGGGTGGACATATCGAGAACCTTAGACTCTGAAGAACCGAGGAGCCCAATGGCCTTAGGCCTCAGCAACCTTTAACCAGCTCTGTTAAAGCAAAAGCCGAGTCGTGGTGAGCACAGCCCCGCTGTGCAAAGAGAAATGGGGCTGAGGAAGGAAAATTACTGAAAATCGGCATCTTTGCAGAGCAGAACTCAGGCCACATCTGGCTCCAGGCCTTTTGGAAACACTGGCAGGAAAAGCTGCACTGCCTCTCAGAGCATACCTGCCTACACCTAAACTTAAGTACCTCTTGTTAGAAACTGTTGGCTTGAGAATGATTTCATATAGTTGCAAGAACTGTACAAAGAACACCTGCATGCTCTCTACCCAAATCCATATATTGCATTTTCCCTCCACTCGGTTTTTCCTCTCCCTCTCTCTCCCCCCTCTCCATGTATGTGTTTATCTATGCATGTAGACATACTTCTTTGAACTACCTCACAGTTGCATAAACCTTTGTTCTTTTTTCCTAGATACCTGTTAATTTCCTAATTATAAAGATACTGCCACATAACCACAGTAGCTTTGTCAGTTCACCCAATAACATCCCTTTTTCTCCCTCCAGGAAAAATCTTTTGCACTTAGTTGTCAAGTCTACCAGTCCCCTTTACTCTGGAACAATGAGAAGACGAGTGTTTCTGACGAGTGCTACGTGCAATAAGAGCCACCATAGTCTTCAGAGATGACTGGGAACGATCAGAATGCAGGGGCCGGGGTTTGCAGGCCCATTCTGCCCGTCTGAGGGCCTCCCGGGCCTCAGAGACGGAAACCCTGGGGGGTGGTCCTGGAGGACGCCAGGTTCCACACTGTAGTGAGGTTCCCCCCTACTTCCTTCATGCTCGCCCATCCTTGAGGTAGCCAAGTGGTCACAGGGGTGTGATCGAGTACGAGTGAGCCCACAGCAGAACCAGTCACCAGATTCAATCACTACTGTGCACTTATTGGCACACATCTTAATTAGGTTTTAATGCAAGTAATTTGATAACTACTCCTGGCCATCCACTGCGGAATTGTCAATGCTGCAAGCTTTTTATTTAGCTCCTTTCCCTCTATACCCAGGCAGCCTCCCCGCTGACCCTTGTCAAAGAACCCCATCTGCTGGTTGCCACGGTAACTGAAGGCGACCAATTGAGCTGAACAGAGTGACTCAAATAAAATCTGCAGCCAAAGGAATTCTGCTAAGAGTAATAAATCATTTAGTAAAAGGGGGTCCTCCACCCAGTGATGAGTGTGGGGATAATATGATGGCATAACTCTTCTAGCTAGAAGGTCCATGGCAGAGCAGCCATCAGGCCTGCGGGAGGGCTCATTTGGTTTCTAGTGGCTCCAAAGGCAGGAGAGCCCGATCCTGCCCAGCTATGAGCCATTGTCGGGGAGAAGGAACCAGCTAAATCGATTGTTAAATGTTTGGGCTGCAAAATTGTGAATTTCCAGAAGTGGCAAGAGAACCAGTCTAGGCTTCCAGAACTCCAGGCTCGCTTTTGTAAAAGCGCAAGTAAATGAAATGCCCTGTGTAGCCTAGGAAACCACCGTGGCCTTGAGGAAGGCGACCAAGAAAACAAATATTAACATAGCTAGGCTTTCTTATTGCCAAGCAAACTTTTATGTGCTCCAAGCAGAAACCATCTACGTTTCTGCACAGGACAGGCATCCTTGAGGCACCGGAAAAGGGGATTTAGGCCGGGGGGGCCTGAGCTTTGTCACAGGGTGGCTCCAGAAAGCCCCAGGGGCTCTTTCTCTTGACAGGCAAGAGGAGTGGTTGTTTCTAACAGCGCAAAATGTTTGCCCATCCTTTCTAAGTGAAGAATTTCCTGAATGAGAGGGGCAGAGAGGAACAGGAGAGGCCTTCTAGGGGCTGCTCTGGGGGGACAACAGGCACGGGGGGGGGGGGCAAGCAGTGGGCTCAGCCTTGTGTGCAGCCCCTCACAGCACAGGCCACAGTTCCCGGCCACGGTCTCCACTCCTGGCAGTCTACCTGCTGTGTGGACTAGGAACCCCTCTGCCCAGACTTGGAGAGCCCCAGACATGCCACACCACCCACAGCATCTCATCCCTGTATCCAGCCCCTTGGTGGCTGTGATGGCAGAAGCAAGGCGCAGACAGCAGGAACCGATGCCCTGGCAGCCAATTACCACAGGGGGTGAGGGGCGCAGGACAAAAGGCAGCTGGGGGCTGGTGCAGGAGGGCTGGGGAGCCTTCGCCTGCTCACAGCCTCTCTCCTCGCCCTTTTAAGCTGCAAGCCACCCTTATAAGCGGGGTGGGGGAGGACAGTGACATCCTCCAGACCCCCAACCGCAGGGCCCTGGAGGGCCCCTATCCCAGAGAAAACTAACTTCCAACCGGCAGGTCGTTGGGTTTCTCCCCATCCTAGTTGCTGCAAATAAAAGGCTTTGTCTTAAGAGTTTTACTGAAGTGGAGTTGGCTGAGTTAGGAGCTGCTGTGCGTGCTCACAGCTCGTCTCAAGTGCCCATCCAGCAAACACGCAGCAGCTCCCGGCGCGACTCCCACCCCCAGGCCGGGCAACTGCTTCTGCGGGCAGGGGGGTCGCGGAGCCGCACGTGTGCCTTGAGCACCAGCACCTGCAGGAGGCAGCCCTCCTGCGTCCCAGCTCAGGGCCACCCGCGGTGTCCCCTGCGCCTCATTGATTCCCGCCGCCCTGGGGAGAGCTCGGGCAGGGCCGGGGCGGGGGCCAAGCGCCTGGCCCCGGGCTTGGGGGGCCTGGGGGGCCTCTGGCGGGAGGAGAGGGTTACCCCAAGGCCAGGCGCCGGGTGAAAGCTTCATTAACTCTCCTCTCACCGCCCAATTTCTCTCCCCTGGGAAACCGGGAGAAAAAAAGTTGGGCTTCCTTGTGATTCAAAAGGTGCTGCGTGGTTGTATTTGCTTCTCTTACCTTCTCATTTCTTGTTTGTAAACAAAAAGTATGAATCACTGTTTGTTGATGATCATAGAGGACTCAAATTTTAATTAAACGGGGGAAAAAATCTTGGCTAATGTAGAAGACGAAGGAATAGTACAACCCGTTTTAATTTCTATGCTGGCGATTCAGCTCATAGGACTCCACTGAAACGGGCAGAGATCTTAGGAGCTCACGGACATGGAAGCTCAGTGGCGCTGGGAATGGCATCTCTTTATATTTTCTCCCATTCTCGTGCAATAACTAAACTGACTTTTCTGATCAATCCTGAAAATGTGCCCCGGGAAACAGGCCCTCGTGGCCCATGAAACACTGTGAGTGCCGCTTTTTGACACAGTCGCTGACACTCGAGGTCCCTCTCCCTCCTCGCAAAGTCACCGTCAGTGTCACTTGGAAACCCTACTTCCCATTCTTTGTCTCTGCTCATTCTCCCGAATTCTCCGCATCTCAATTCCCAGACACTTGAACTTCTGCACGCGCTGCCAATTCGAGCCTGCACGGAATAATCAGGGTATTAATTCCACTCGGAGACAGCGAGGTTTTTCTAACACAATCTGCCCAACCTGAGCTCTCTCCCTCCAGAAACGCGTCGCCTTTAAAAAGAACCTCCCAGCATGAACTCGGAAGGGGCGACGTGTAACAGACAGTGCATGTGGCGCCGGGCACGCAGCTCGGAATTAAGAGAGTTTTTTACTTTGTTTCTTCGGTGCCATGTGCATAATGTACATGTGGATGAAACTGACATCAGACATTTAAAGCAAAGGGGTGGGGGGAGGGGGATGTGATAGTGGCGGGAAAGAAAGAAAAATATGTCGATAAAAACAGTAACTTCTGGTGATCCACATTTTTTTTCGGTTACTGTCTTAATTAAGAATGTTAGGAAATATGTTGCAGTTTAATTGCATTGTTTCGACAAGTTCTAATGCTGACAAATTTGGGACCACGGACGCTTGGAAGGGAAAGCGGATTGCAGTGGCAATTTCTTCCAATTGATAGATAACCATCAACACTGTGCTTTCCATTGACACCCCCCACCCCCAACATAAATTCAGGAGGCAAAGATCTAACACTTAACATGTTCACAATGAAACCAGCTTTGAAATAAGAAGAAAAAAGAAATATATTTTTAACCTGTGTATACAAGGCAGGAATAATTGAAATAGCAGAATTTCAATTGAAATAATTGAAATTTTATCTGAAATTACTAGGTGACATCCTTTCAGAAAGCAGCTATTTATTAAAGAAGTTGGTAACAGCCTTCAAGTGATTCTCAGGTGACCTTGTTAAAGACAGTGAAAATCATTTGCATCAGCTACAAGTTCATAAAAATGAAGGCAGCTGGAAGACATTGAGATTCTAGAACCTGTGCCCTTCTTACCTACCTGGTCACACCTGCTCTAGGTTTCATTTATGTCTTTTGGGGGAAGCGTTTCTATCGTTACCGAGCAACATAAATGAGAATGTCTTTTTTTCTTGCTCAAAGTGCCCTGGATGGAGGTTGTAGAAGACACGGCAGCTTCCTGTTCCCTCCAGTTGACCGCACCTAACTCATCTGGAGCCTGGGTGCTGGTTCCCACTCTGGGGCCTGAGCAGGTGGGCTCACGGCCTGCGAGAGGGCGGGGTGGCTGGCCCCGTGCTTGCAGCTAAGCCTGCGCTGACCAGCGACTCCCACTGACCACTGTGCTCACACTGGTGGCATGATGTGGTCAGATACGTGGGCCGGTTCTTTGACAGAATCAACTGCTCATTTCACTTTCCATTAACCGCGATTTGTGATGCACCTGGAGCCCCAGGGTTCGTTATGGATCCCATCGAGGAGGCGGACCTAACTTTCTAGCAGCTGAAGATATTACATTGTATGTGCAACGGCCCTGAAATGACAGCAGAAGAAGGTGGTGGCCCTAAAATGTAGCTGAAAGGCCCAAAGAGCTTGGCAAAGGGAACACACTGGAAAAAGATCTCTTGCTGGGAGGACCCAAGGCTCCTTCTGCCTCAGCCTCTCCCAACACAAATGGTCAGAGTACACAGTGTCTCAGTTCTTACACTTACATTTACGTTTTTTATGGGGAGTAGCTCAGTGAATGGCATGTGTGACCTAAATGTCCAAAGAGTCCCCTGCGATGAAATTAGTATACTTTCTTAAATGCCACACACAAGGTCCAAAATAGCAAAGGGTCACGCCTCTCATGAGCTTGACACCTGGCACCGCATAAAACTCTTAGTGGACTCGCGAAGAAATAAAAGATTTTCCATCTCCTGGGGTTGCTGAAAATTCTGGTGGGAGGGCAGTTCCCCCCACTAGCTGGGCAAGCTCCCCAGAAGGGCCTTTGTCAGGCTCCACTGGAGGCTGGTGTGCAGAGCCCGGACCCCTGCAGAGGACAGAGGGAGCATTGTTAATTAGCAGATCAGAGAGAGAGAGAGAGAGAGAGAGAGAGAGAGAGAGAGTGGGCAGACACAGAGATGGGGAGAGCCCACGAGAGTAATTATAAGTTGAAAAGTTCTGAGTCAATTTTCAGAGTCTGAGGAACATTGGAAGAAGAAGAGATAATATTAAGGGGGGAGCAGTACCCGCCCGAGGGCCAACTGCCTCTCCAGCAGCGGCGAGGCTGTTCCTGGGCTCGCAGGACCATTTGTTCCATTACACAATCTCCTGAAGCCATTCAGAGGGAGCGCAAACAACTGCTTGTCCCAACACGACACATGGCTCCCCATCCCGACTCTTTGCTAATCCAGACGCTCCAACCATCTTTCTTTAAGACGCCATATGGTTGGCAGAAGCCTGTAGATCTAGCAGCACATCTGCTTGTACGTTTCTTCTTCCCTCCATCCCCCCAACAAAAGGGGGCTGGAGGCAGACCGAGAGGAGGGCACCCGTGTGGACCTCTGCCCGGGCAGCGATTTCTTTTCAAGCTCTCTGGCTAAATAAAGCCGTGAAAGGGATGAGCGTAAAGGATTCAGGCTCCATCATTTTTAACTAGACAACGTGGCGATTTATTTGCTTGTCAATGATTTGAAACAAGATTAGAAAAACAAAGGCTGGAGGGTCCCCCTTTCTCCCAAGGGTGAGCACTTGAAAAACCACTTCAGAGCTCTCCCTCCGGGGACCCTTGGGATGCTGTCCTCCTGTGGGAGAGGGACAGCACCCTTGGCTGAGCTAGTTCCCCTCTTTCTGGTCAAGGAAGACGGACTAGCTGAGAAATTAGCAGATACCCAGAGAGGGCTTTGTTAGCAGGCACGTGAGGCTGTATGCTAATAAGTCGGCGAGACACGCTGCTTTTTTGGTATGACGAGCGAAGATTGTTGACACTGTTGAAATCCTGGCTCCCCTGGCCTGTGAGCACACGGGCTGCCTCCTTGGAATCCGGCCCCCAGTAAGACAGGCTGCAAAAAAATAATACATTCTACTCTCCTGATGACTGAAATCTGGCCACTTGTAACTCAGAGCAGTTGGGGCTGGGGGGGGGAGCCTCAGAAAGATATTCTAAAATATTCTATCAGGCCAGGAATCAAAAAGGCACAGGTGACAAATTACGGTTTTCTTCCAAACGAAAAGTTCAACCTGGTGGACACACGTGAGTGGTCAAGGCCAGGATGCTGGCTTCAGGGGCCCAGACCCTGAAAATCGGGGGTGAGGGGCGGCTCTGGTAGTCCCTGCCACGCGGGGGCAGCTGGGACATTTGCTCCCGGCCTGGGGGGAGGGCGCTCTGCAGCTGGGACAGCCCCGCTGATGGCACCATCTCGGTCACAGGTGAAAAGCTACGTTTCTGATCGTCTTATAAATTTCTTTGAGCCATGTGTTGGTTGACCATCCATGGTCTCCCGAGTCACTGGCAAGAGGAAACAGCAAAAGAGCAAAGCGCACACTCCACTGTTGCAAAAGCAGGCTTTTTGTGTGTGTGTGTGTTTTTTTTAATATAAAGATGAGGGAAAAAGGAAGCTACATCTTTTGAGTGTTGAACACATTAAATAAAATATCCCTTTACTGCTCAGAAACTCTAAGAGGTATTATTTCAATTTAACAGATGGGAAGACTGAGGCTTAGAAAGAACTAAAAAAAAAAAAGAAACAAAGGACAACAGAAAAATCCCAGAAAGCTTTATCAAGGCGATGCAGCTATAAGTGCCAAGCCCAAAGCCATGCCTAGCTCACTACAGTCCCTGGATTCCAGGGGGCGCAGGTCCACTGACATACATTCCCTATGGATACACCCAGGGCCCAGGATGCCACCCGGAGCAGGTCACTGTTAGCGGGCGAGCAGTAAGCTAGTTATAATTTGTATGCAGGCAGGGGCATCGGATGGTAAATTTCGTTTATTTGTAATCTACAATATCAACGAAAATTTGTGAAACTGAAATATAAGAACAGGAGGAGTGATTGGAAAAAAGCATTGAACATGATAATAAAAATATCAGAATGCATCCGTTAAAGTATGCCCTTCAAACTTCACCTTGGACATGTATTCACACCCCGTTGCCATTGCCTAGCACCTGCTCACATGGTCCTTTGTGGAACTCCCTGCATTGTCTAGGGCTCAGTGGGTGGATACACATGTAAGTTTGTGAGTGAGTACTGTTAAGTGTGTTTCATAATTACATTTTAATATAAAATGCATGTGGTGTGTGCTATGCCACACAATGACACAACAGCCCAGACTAGATAAGATTATCAGCAGGAACAACTAACTATTACTAACAACTCTATTATTATTGAGATGTGGCTATATAGAATGATGAGTTTAAATTTTTAAAAAATCTAGGTTGAAATCCAAGCATGATCCTAGGCAAATTCCTTAATCCTGTTTCATTTCCAATATAAAATGACACTACCCATGTCATAGGACTGTTGTGAGAATCAGAGATAGTTTGTAAGGGGCCTTGCACTGCACTGGGGTAGATTTTCAAAATATGAAAATACAATTTTTATTTTTTTAAAAATATGCTTTTACTGATTTTAGAGAGGGAGAGGGAGTGAGAGGTAGAAACATTGATGAGAGAGAAACAAAGATTGGCAGCCTCCCATAAGCCCGTTACCGGGCACCAAACCCGCAACCTGGGCATGTGCCCTGACTGGGAATGAAACCTGCAACCTCTTGGTGCCTGGGACTACGTTCAATCCACAGAGCCACACTGGCCGGGCTGTTATTACTTTTAATAGTGTTTCAGAGCATTTACAAAGTGCTTTCATCCACATTAGCTCATTCAGCTCTGACAACATCCCTGGAACATTGGGAAGTGTTTCTACTGTTCAATCAATGGTGCAATTAAGACTCAATAATAAAACAACTAAAGCAATAAGCAATATGAGCCATTATTATTATTATTATTATTATTATTATTATTAATTGAGCCCTTTCTATGTGCAGTTATTACACTAGGTGCTTTCCCAGCCATTTTAAAATCACAACAGCAACACTTGGAAGAGGTATTATATTATTATTTTAAATTATTTCTTTACTGTTGAAAATATTTATTACAGATGTCCCCTTTTTACCCCCATTGATCCCCTCCACCCTGCATCCACCCCACCCCCAGGCCTTCCCCAGACCAGTGTCTGTGTCCATGGGTTATGCTTATAAACATGTAAATTCTTTGTTTAATCTCTCCCCCCCTCCCCACCTTCTCTCTAGATCCCTCAGTCTGTTCCATGCTTCTATGTCTCTGGATCCATTTTGTTCATCAGTTTATTTTGTTCATTAGAGTCGCACATAAGTGAGATCATGTGGCACTTGTCTTTCTCTGACTGGCTTATTTCACTTAGCCTAATACTTTCTAGTTCCCTCCATGCTGTCCCAAAGCATAAAAGATCCTGGAAGAGGTATTATTGATATTATGATCCTTACTTTACAGACGACAGACTGAGCTGCTACTGATATCTTGCCTAAATTCACACGGCTGGTAAGTGGCCGAGCTAGAACACAGTTCCAGCCTGTCTTCCAAACCCACCATCCTAACAATAGCTGTAAAACAGTAAAGACAGGACTAAAAGCCTAGCTCTCTCTGCTCATGTGCACAGCACAATATCCTTGGATGGACTGTATCTAAAGCTACTGGACTTCTGACAAGGAAGTTTCCTAGCGTAGAAAATGCTTGTCCTCGCCAGATTCCCATGTGAGCCTCCAAATTCTACAGGGCCCGTGGTTCCAGTGTCCACACTCACACTCGTGAAAAATTAAAGCAGCGTCCTTTATTAGGTGGCAGGACAGGACATACGCACTCCGATGCACCGCACACATAAACCCACACCAACCAAGCTGCCGTTATATGTATGGAATCAAGTTTAACATCGCCGAAATCGTCAGGAATTTCTTATCAAGAGAATAGTCTCTCCATAAACATTAACTATCAGTCGAAGGCTTCCAAATCAAAATTATTTGCTAGGGATGCTAGAACATTTGGAGGAGGCTGATCAGATGCCGACACGAGGAGATGGGAGCGTGTGAGCAGGAATCTGGATTTATGGTGCACATATGTGCCTATCCAGACAGCTCTCCAAATAAAGCCGCCGAGCTGCTCTCGTGAGCTCCCACTCCTGCTGCAGTGGGACGAGGGGCTGTAACCTCAGGTGGGGTTTTCTCGGTCCCCCTGCTCGCTGTCTCCCTTCATCTCCTCCATCTGACTGGACCTGGGCTGGTATCTGAGGGTCAAGTCCCCCCACAGGGTCTGTCCTCCACTCTCACAGCTTCCAGGCTCCTAAGTGCATTGCTGACTTCAACGCAGCTCAGAGCAGAACAGAATTTCAGACGCACGAACCAAGGCCTTTGCTATCACTGCGATGCTTCCAAATCCATGAACCTTTGATTGCACTCTCAGGCAGTGGTCAATGGCAGTTTCCAGGGGGGCCTGAGCCCAACAGATTGTGAATGGAGGTGTCTCACTTGCAATTTAGTGCTGTATGAGCGCAAGGTGCCCCCGGGTTTCAAAGCTAAAGGACATAAATCTTGAAGGCTTCTCAGGAGCGGACACCTGCATAATAACTGTCCCACTGAGAGTGAGACCAGGTCCCCGGAGGCAGACTTTGTAAATTATTTGTCCTTCATTAATTTCAGAGGCTGGAATAGTCCTGGGGTGTAGCGTGCGAACAAGAATACTGTTCGATTCTAAATTTGCTAAGGGCCTGGGTAGGATCGCCCTCCCCTATGGGACGTGGTTGGGTGTGCTTTCCGGAGCCAGCTTGTCCACTCTGAATAGGGCCTATTTCATGTTCACCCCCTGGGGTGTAATACAAGTCCTGATTTCCTAGTACACACTGTTCCCCGTAATTTTAGCACCTCACATAGCTAATGTTTGCTGAGCACTTACTATGAGCCGGGCAGCGTTCTCAACATTTCTGTGTAATAGCTCATGTAATCCTCTTAAGAACCCTGTGAGACAGATAACATACTGTTATAGCTTTATAGCTGAAGGCGTTCAGGCTCGCAGCAAGTAGCTCGTCCCAAATCAAACGGCACAGAAGTGGTAGAGCTGGTGTTCGAAGCCAAGCCATCTGTGCTCAGACACACACTCTTAAACACCTTCCCCACGATGATGCTCAGAGACATTAAGTAGGAGCAGGTAGGATGCCCAGCCTACCAGCCATGGGAACTTGGGGGCATTTATTTTCTCTGAGCCCAAATTTCCTCAAAGTAAAATATAATTTTACTTGCCCCGCCTATCTACCTCACATGGTTGTTAGGATATATAATATCCCCACACACATGGTTTCTGCTTTCTTTTCCCCAATTTGCAAAGGTCTTTTCTGGACTGTGACCTCTTGGAGGGGAGGGAATGGCCTCTAACATATTTTGGTGGCCACTGTAGCCAGAGCTCATTATAAATTATCCCCATCCCCATCAGAGCCTCATAAATTGCAACTTTCGGGGCTAATTGGCAGCCCCCCAAAATAAAAAACCAAGGATCCTTTGCTTCGCCAATTCAAGACCAGGGTGAAGACTTGTTCACAATGCATTCAGTGTTAAATGAAGCAGCCTCAGGTGAGTTGGAAAAGCAGTGAAGTGAGCCAGCCTCACTGGGATGTACAGTGATGGTCCCACCTGGAATAGGACAGGGCAAAGCGAGTGCCATCTTTTCTGGAAGCACCTGAGGTCAGGTTCGTCACCTGCCCATGGTGCCGAGGGACAGCACAAACAATCACAGTGACTGACTGCACACAGCTAGTAATGATGAACAGGGTGACAAGGTTATATATAAAAAAGAACTGCTGCCTTGTAGAGACAGAGAAAAGTGTTAATACAAATGAACAGCTGTCTGGGAAGAAAACGTTATTTTCCAAACCCAGACAAAGCTCTATTTATTACATTTCAGAGACACTTAAATTATAGTGTCTGAAAGCTGTCCTATCATAGGGATCTGATACCTAAATTATCCCAAAATCTGAAAGGTTAAGCCAAAATAAAGACTTCACTGTGAGAAAGACTTAGAGAGAGAGAGAGTAAGTTCCTCTTTTTCCTGGATCAGGTGAGTAAATCCGCTGTGTAGCATAAGCGAGTGAGTACAAAGTCCCAGCACTAACTCTATGAACATCCAATAGAATATTCAATTCAGAATTCATTCAGACATGGTAAGATATGCAATTTTTACATCTAAATGCAAAATTCACCACTCCCGTTGGCCTGTTGATATTGTCGTGTTCATGGTGGTCCACTGGTATTCTTGTGTTCATTCTTGGCATCGCACTGCCCCAAGCTCCGGGCCTGCCCCAGTTGCTCCCCAGAAGTCCTGGGAAGTGCTCTGGGCTCCCTGTGCTGGGCCAGGCCTGCTATGGGGGGTGCTGGGCATGGCAGCCACTGAGGCAGGGCTGGGCTCCAATTTGTTCCCATCGACCCTGACCCTCCCAGAGGAGACCGGGGCTCACCAGCGCCTTTCCCATTGACTAGCACGGGGCTGGCTGCCTCTAGGCATTTCCAGAGAATGGGTGGCCAGACTCTAATAAACAAATTCTGGCTAAGGGAAAAATAAAGAAAATCATATTTAGTTGAGGAAAGTTAATGAATCAAGTGACCAGATTAGGAGTCACTGTCATAGTCCAGCATCGATTTCACTCTGGATCTTTTCAGTTCATCCCTCCAGCCAACTCCATTCAAATAATCTACAGACTTCAGTCCCCGTTGGAAAGACAATGAACAGCAGCATAAAGCAGCAGAGCGATCCATAACTGCCTGTGATATTTATAGGTATTTTCTATCTGTTTCCTTAGCAGGAATGCCAAGGGGTCATCCAGCAGGAGTCTCACCCCCTGCGAGCGCTCCCTTCCTCCCTTCGCCCACTTCTTATTTATTGTTCTACCTTAATTCCTACACACCTCGCCGGGTGTTGTGCAGTTTAGGAAGTTAGCGAAGGCTTGCGATTTTTCTAACGAAAGGTGTTACGGCGTTATGTAAATACACAGTATTATTTTGTCTTTATTCCAGCATTACTGGTTTGAAATAGTTCAGTGTGTGTAAATATGCTTAATAATGTGTATTAATTGGATTTTTTTTTTAGTAATTCCCTGGCATCCCAGTTAACTAAGTGGTAGCAGGCTTCCTTGCACATTAAAATATTAAGTAGTCTCAGCCAACTATTCATTGGTCTTGGTCCCTTTCATATCAAATTCCAGCTAGATGAATCCACCAAGAGCTTGCAGTCATTTGCTTGAACACCAGACAGAATCACTAGGTTGTGACCCCTCATGAAAATAAACAGAGGCAGATGCAAAGGTCAAAGTTCACAACATAGCAACTAGCCCACCCCAGAGGATGGGAACAAGTGTGTGAGCTCCCTGTAAACCATTAGCATAAGTGAAAAGCTTAAGTGCACCCCATTCAGAAAAAAATTTAAAGGACCACCAAATACCAACACATGTTTTAAATTGGAATTTCCAAAAATAAACATGACTCCGAGGATCGGCTGTCAATCAGTCATGTTAGCTCTTGACGGCCACTTTTTTGTTCCCCTCTGAACATCATTTTGATCAATTGGTGTTAGCAATTTCGGGTCAAGAGGACCCAACAGTGGCAACTCAGTTTTCTTCATGGGGTTCTGAATAAAAGGTTAGTTCAGCCTTCCCTGTAGACGTAGGAAGAGTTCTCATCAACTGCTCTTCAGATAGCCCTCCTGGGCATGTGCCCATTTGGCAGAATGGCCGTCTTTTCCTCGCTGTCACAGACGGCAGAGAGCACTTTCTGTGCAAATGGAGTCAAAGGCATAGGCTCTAGAACCATCATGAAGATGGGGAGAGGGTGTCAATGGGTTACTGAAAAATGCACAAAACTCACCAAATGGCAAGTGTAATGAGTAATGCTACTGTAGATAATATTTTTATGGGTATTTTTCCTCCCCAAATAAAAACCTGCCTATAAGTCCATACTGTAATTGGATTGTGCTGTACAGGCATTGTAGGAAGTGGCTTGAGTCGGGATGGTCGTGGGGCTGGACAGCCACAGTGACACCCTAGGTTAGCTGGCTGGGTCGTCAGGAGGCCCAACAAGGCACAGAACCATGCCATGGTCTTGGGAACATTAAGGATGGTCGACCAGAAGTCACAGGCTGCTTCTCATCTTGGGTCTTATGTCTAAAATGGGCTTTCAAAATGTAGAATCCAAAGAATTCCCTGCGCACACCCTGCATCTCCTGAGGAGCGAAGCATCGCTCCTCTTTTCTGTCTCCTCGTACCGGTTCCTTCTTGCGTGTTCCACACTCTGGTTCTTATCACCCTATGTCATGACTGCCTTTGTGTCTCCTGCACTAAAACACTGGATCGTCTGAGCAGGGGCTGAATCTTCTTGGTACCCACAGTGTCCAGCACCGTGCCTGATGCGTGCGTGTTGAATGAACTAATGAATTATAAGCATCACAGTGGACTTAACTGTGATTCTAAAGCACCTTTTGGCCTGGGATCAGATGACGCTGCAGTGTAAAGATTTGTTTATCCACTCTCACATCGATATTTCTCTCTCTCTCCCTTCCTCTCTCTCTCAAACCAATAAAAACATTAAAAAACAGAAAAATCCATTGACTCATAAGCATGGTGTATCGTTGACTTTAAACATGCACAACGATACATTTATATGCACTGATAGCCCAGAAACAGGGAAAGGGGTGGAAATGAAATAGACTGTCTCACGAGGTAACGAAGGTTTCGGTGCCATACAGTTCAAAACACAGAAGAATCATAGTGTAGATCAAACCCAACAGGATGCGCCAAGAAAGTGGAAATGGTTCCCATGAATGCAAATGTTCCTGGAGACTAAGAAAGTGGACTTCTAAAGGCTCTCAAAGGCTGCCATTCATGAACAGACAGATGCAGGGAACTGGTAATTCCTGAAAACCGTGCTGCGGGTCACAACAAAGTCTTCCGGTGCCTCCCCCCTCCCCACCCCGCATTCCTGGGATCACGAGGTCGGGGTCACCTTTCAGGGCACAGACTGGAACAGTCAGACTGACCCAGCACACTCCGCCTTTGATCAGCCTTCTATTTGACTGTATTTTAGTAAATTATCCATGTAGTTGTATTTTGACAGCTCTCTTTACAGCAGTAAAACAAAATGTGTGCATCGCAAATGGCAAAGATTCAAATTTCAGCTATGTTTATCCAAAATAGCACTGAACTGCTTCTGTACTTATGCTGTGCTGCCTACAGCTTTACGGAAGGGAAGACAGATGGGATCGATTTAGCAGGGAAACAGCTGTGGCTCGAAGACGAGACAAGCAAAAGTTTTGCTATCAGGCTTCATTATGTATCAAGGTACCAGTAAAATCTGCATCCATAAGGCAGCCAAAAAAGTGTTTTTCACTTGACTAGTGATAATTACCTTTTCTCAACAGCTGACAATGTTCTAAGTAGGTATAATAATTAAGCGATGAGATTCAACAGGCAGTGCCTCGCTGGGAGCTGGGTTCCCCTCAGGTGTGCTGGGGGCAGAGGGGCCGATGGGCCACTGACTCCAACCACCTGAGACACTCAGCAAGCCCAGGAATACAGTGGGGGAGTCCACATGTACAGGACACAGGCCTTCACCACTGTATTGTCTGTGTCCAGGGGCTATCATGTCGAGATGGGTCCTGAAGATCCCTATGGGTCGATCTCTATCCACACCAGGAACTTGACAGTTATATTTCCGACAGAGAGAGAGATCTTGGTTATTGCAGCCAAAAAGAAAACACGTAACAACAGTCTAGCAGCAATGCTGTCTCACAGTGTAAGTAAAAAATTCCCCGTCTCTTGGTTTCCTCATATTGTAAATGATAACAACCACCCTTGTTAACCACGTGACAGAGGGTTAGAAAGTGCCAACTGAAATTCACAAAGCGCATGTGAGGTTGCAGTGATGTGAACAGAGATGATCTCGCTTTTAAGAATCAATTTTGAGTGACTTAAGTCAATGTGTTAGGACAAAAACTTCGTAAAACTAACAAAAAACTGGACTTAGATACTGGACTTAGACATCAGCCACCAGCATTATAAGTGGCACATGTGTGCAAGGACGGCCACCAGCAGAAAGCTCAGAAATAAACGCACCGCATTTGAAAGACTATTTCCCAGTGTGTGATGCCAGATGACAATGGGAAGCGGGTACAAACATGGACCCTGGCAGGCCAAGCACAGCCTAGCAGGGTGCATTCTCTCCCTGTGTTTTCTGCAGAGCTCCTATATGACATTTAAAGCCACCAGCTATAGCCCTAGCCTGTCTGGCTCAGTGGCTAGAGCGTTGGCCCGAGAACTGAAGGGTCCCAGGTTCGATTCCGGCCAAGGGCACATACCTCGGTTGCAGGCTCCATCCCTGGCCCCTGTCGGGGTGCATGCTGGAGGCAACCAATCGATGTGTCTCGCTCACATCAGTGTTTCTCTCCCTTCCACTCTCTCTGAAAAGCAATGGAAAAAAGTATCCTCGGGTGAGGGTAAAAAAAAAATCAGCTATAAATGATCAATTTCAAAGGAAAGAACTATGTTTGGGAACCCAAACCAACTACTGAACTATGGGGACATTTAAATGAATTATTCTTAGTTTTCTGATCATTTTCACGGCTGATGTGACTCTGAGAATGAAATTTCTTTCACATCTTCAGGATCAACAGGACAGGCACTCACTGAATTTGAATATTTACAAGATCTTTTCCATAAAGAAAAATTATGAAATAATCAATAAACTGTTACAAAGCAGGATGCAACTGACAGAAAAGAAGGTCCGTTTATTACTCATGAAGCACTGGTGCTCCCAGCATGTATGACAGATGCCCATGATTCCACTACCCGTCTTTTGTTTTGGAAGTTCAGCCCTATATTCTGTGCCACTCTGTTCCCCTAGAATCTGCAATTTGAATAAAGGGTATTTGGTCGGGTTTTTCCCCCCTTGATGAATGCACAAAGACCCTTAAAAACAAATATTCTTTAAAAGACAGCATGGTTGAGTGTACTTAACATTGATTAAAATATATAGTATCTACCAAAAGATTTTTCTAGCTGAGCTCGGGCTTTTCCAGCCCAATTCTATAATAAAAAGTTAAATAGATCGGCGTGAAAGGCCCAGGAAAATCACAATAAGAAAAAGGGGGAGAAGATGAAAAAAAGAAAAAGAAACACACAAACCTCCCCCCTCACCCAAAACACACAAGGAAACTACTTCCTCTGCCTTTTTAAAATGCTGGGAATGATTCCCTGTGACCCTGGCATATTGGTGTAAAAATAAAAGCTAAAATCACTGGTTTTCTTTAGATACTGTATTTGCAGTGAAAACAATTCCAGACACAGCTAACAGCTCGTTAGAATTTCTTTCATCACTTTCTCTAAGCAGATTCTCCCAAACTGGTTTCAATACAATTAGAGGCATCCATTAAAAAAATACATTTATGTTGCTACTTTATCCCCATATTTGTCATCGGACTATATTTCTGCAGGTTCTTCAGACTAACCTCCTGAAATGCCCCCCCCTCCCCAGGTTTTATCTTTGAATAACCTGAATGGCTGGCGACCTTGAGTCCCCTGCGTGACCCAGGCCAGCCCCACTGCTAATGAGGGGATCTCCCCGCTGGCCAAGGGACCTGAGCACTCCTCTCAGGGCTAACTTGAGGCTTTCCTCCCAGGGAACCAAACAAGGAGAGAAAACGGGAGCAGATAAACACTGTTCGCTTCTGGTTCATCCCGTGGACAAGCAGTTGGAGGAGCCAGCAAACCAGGCCGACGGGTGACAAAGGCCAAAAGAGGAAGCCTGTGCTCAGCCCCAGCCCCGGGCACGGGATTCGGCCTGTGCCATGGTCCCTGCTCCTGGAACACGAGGGCCTTGAGTGCGGGGACCGTTCTGACCCATTATTTTGTTTCTTTGGGGCTCAGGACAGTGTCCAACCAAACATGGAAACACATTTGAAACTGCTGGTTTGCCAGGTAACATTATCAGATGTTCTCTGCCTTTGAAACGTGGCCCAAACGGCGGGGCCTAATAAACAGAGCCCCATTTCTAAGCATCGCAAGGGGAACTTGCTACAATAAATGACGCTGTTAAGTGAAGGATGACCACTTAACTAATCCATTTTTTAAGTTCGGATTTAATATATTGGGTTTGCCTGAAGTGAAACAGAAGGACAGGAGCGTGGCTTTCTATCAAGCTGAATCTGGAGTGAGACATGTGAATTAGGGTCATTTGTTAAGTCTGAGCCTCCAGTCTCTCGGCCAAAGGAGTGCGAGCAGGACAGACAGAAGAGATGCAATTAACTGCTTAGCGCGTGGCCCATTTTTTCATGTTAGGGGGAAAAGGAAAACTCAACACTCCCCGGGACTTCTTTGCGATAGTTTTTAAAACTTTTCATTCCTTCATTCTGAAAACAGAAAGGCTCCCTTTTAAAATTGCGCTTCTCTTTAAAAATGTGCCCCAGATTTTCTTGTCTCAGGAATGTTGGCCTTCTGATCATAAATAGTGTATATCGCTTTCAAATGAATGTTGATTTTGATTTATTGAGACTGAAATGGACGCTGTTACAAAGTTATGCGACGGTGGGTTCTACTCCTGTCATCAAGCATTCATTTCCTCCGGCTCTAGGAAGCTTTCTCCGACCAAGCCAGACACCTGCACGGTGGATGGCACGATTGTTATGTTTATATCATTTTTAATTCTCACTCCAGGGTATTTTTCCCGTTGCTTTTTCAGAAAGAGTGGAAGGGGGAGAGACAGAGAAGCATCGATGTGAGAGAGACACATCGATTGGTTGCCTCCCACACGAGTCCCAACCGGGGCTGGGCTTCGAGCCTGCAACCAGGTTCGTGCCCTTGGCTGGAATCGAACCTGAGACCCTTCAGTCCTCGGGCCGACGCCCCACCCACTGAGCCACACCGGCCGGGGCTGTTATGTGTATTAAAATCCTGAGCAGACCAGTGGTCACAGTGCTGTGTTGCTCACTCTGCAAGATGCAGGACAAACGGGGGCCCTTCTCAAGCTGCTCAGACGGGTCCCTGTAACCAGGAGACAGTGCAGGTTACAGAAAGAGCGCGTGTTTTCGGAAGCCCAGTTACTTAATAATTTCACCGCTGAACCTTCTTCTCAACTAGGCTCTGAGCTTGGCCTTCAATGCCCGCCCCTGTCAGGCCTGCACTGCCCAGTTTTAGCAAGAACCTGTCAGTTTAGAGAGAATCCCCACCTTAGATATCGATCAGCCTCGGTACCTGATCAAGTTCCTTTACCCTTCGCCATCCCTGGGGTGGCATGTGCTCACCTGGGCCAGCCTTCAGGGAGGATCCTGCAAGGTCAGTTTAGCCAGAACCCCCCCGACCCCTGATGTTTCTTCTTAGTAACTTTCTATCTACGGCTCTCCCCCTTCCTGCTCCTTGGCTCTAACCCCCCGCTTGTCCCTGCTGTATTTGGAATTGACCCCTGTTCTCTACTGAGGTGTCTGTCCCTGTTGCAACGGCTCCTGAATAAAATGTCTCACCGCTTTAAGGCCCGCCAGGCTCAGGCTTCTCTTTGACAATCTCTCCAAGGTATCAGAGAAAAGACTAGCTCCCCTGAGGGACAGGATCACTATTAGCACCGAGAAAAACCGAGATGGCATATTCCACTCCGCAGGAGCCAAATCCGAATCAGCCACTCAAAACATGCTACCTCTTTTCTTGCTTGTACTTAAAATATACGTCCTAACACCCTGGCCCTAGAGGTGCAGTGACATAGGCCGTGGGGCACTGGGCTGCGGGACAAGGGGAAACGCATTTCGATGGATATGTCGCTCCAGGTGCTGGAGGCCTCTCTGCCCGGATGACCAGGTGTGAACAGGAAACTGAATTCTGGCCCCTTTGCAGTTGGTTCCCAGGCCCTCTGCATGGCCCCCGTGTCTTGGACCCACCGTCCCAAAGGGAAGACAATATACTAACCCTCCCTGCGCGGTGTGTTTGAGAAGAAGGATCTGATTCGTGTTTTAAAGGTCACTGAATACATAACAGCTAGATAGCTGAAGCCAAATACCATGTTCATCAGTGAAACAGGGAAGTTTAGCAGCCTTCATCTGTTCCCATTTTAAATTTACCCCAGTATGTAAATGAGGGAATTTAAAAAAGCATCAGGCAAGGATCGGAGCTAGGTGCGAGGAAAGCACAATCGGGAGGCGAATTTGTGACTGAAGCGTAAGAGTTTGCCAAATGGGCTGTACTTAGATTTTACTACTAACCCGAGTTTATGCAAAGCCAATAGAAAGATCCCAATTATTGTTAAATACCCAGAGTAGAAATTTGCTGCTAAACTGCTGTGTAGTATCGGTCTCAGGTTGGCTCTTATAAACAGCTGATTTTATGAGCTCAAATCATCACAGGGATACCACGCACAACGCTGAACTTTAAACACACAGTCCCAGTCACAGACAGAGTCTGAAGGAAAGGAAGGAACCAAGTACAGTTTGGATTAGAGACTGAATTACCTGATTGAAAAAAAATATTTTGCTGTAGTGGAGGGAATCCACTGAGCCAGGCCCAGCCAGTTATTCTACCAGCTTAACATCTGAAACTACAATTGATGGCAAATGATATAACCTGATCATTCTGAACAGGATTTTCTTACGTCAAGAACATTCACACTCTAATCAGACATGTACAGAGACGGGTTTGTGATTCACACCTCGGAGCTCTCAGTGGGCCAATATGTTACACTGAGACAGGCCTACTATTTGAGCAACACCCTGCCTGGTTTCTACAGAACAAACTACCATCAAAAACAAAATGAACCGTATTAAACGAAGCCAAAGGGAAAGTCAAATTCAAGAATATTGCATATCCTCTAACCCAAGAGACAGGAGACCTGGCCTTTTATACCTCGCTGAGCCTGCAGACCTGGCCCGGGGCCTCCGGCCAGCCAAGGAGAGTGTAACTTAGAGTTGGAGATGGCCTTGGTGACCAGAGTCCAGCCTGGGAGGAAAGGAGACAGATGTCCACACTGGTGTCAAACCAAACCCTGCCTCAAGGCCAACTTTTTCACAAGGCTGAGCGTAAACCCCAGTCTGAATTCCCATACGAGGGGTGAGGAATCTGCGATCCCCAGAACATGAGAAAGCAAAGAATTTCAAAGTTGCGGGAAGGGGAGAAGCAGAGAGGGGAAAAGTTCGAGTGAAAACATGGCCTGGAGAGGACTTTGAAGGAGAGACCTGTTTATTGATGGAGACAGTTGCAGTAGTCCTAAGGGATGTATGGTATAAAGGGTCTCAATGCCCTCAAAGGCCATGCTGATCAGCAGGCGTCAGAGCCTATGAAATCTTTCTGCGAGTTCAGGGAGATGCTGAGTTCCACACACAAATTGGCACCGGGAAAAATCCGAGTCCACATGTGTGGGATACAAAGCCAGAGTGTGAAGAAGATATGATATTTTGGGTAGATATCTATATAGCTATATCTATATCTATAATCTATCTCTTTTTTGCAAAAACATGGAATCATGTAATATACACCACTTTTATCCTATTTCCCCTTGGAGATACATTTTAAACATTTGTCATGTCAATAAACACTTTTCTTACGACAAGTGCTTTTATTGATTTTATTGAAATTTTAGAATTCTATTGGAGGGAGTTTATGTAGCCTGTTTATATAATGAATCTCCTGGTGTTAGACATTTTGATGATATAATGTTTTGGTTTATTTTCAATGTTCTTCTCTTAGGAATAATCCTGCTTGAAGTCCTAATTGGTAGGATTGGCCCAAGAGAAGTATCATTACACTTATTTACAAGTTATTTCATTACCTCGTTAGGTGTCCTGCTGTAAGGGAGGACTCTGTACCTAGCACCAAGGACAGCGCTAGGTATGTGGAGATGGTACCGCAGGGAGAGGGGATCGGCTGGGAGGTGAGGGAGGCTATCCATTGGCAACGTTTCGGAGTTGATAAGTCAGACACAATTTCCTTTCTGATAGAATTCTTGACACCCATTTCTTGGGATTTAAAGTACTTAGAGTAAAAACTATAAGCCTAGTTAAAATGGCCATAGATATAAGCAATATGTACGTTTGAAAATTAAAATGTAGTCCTGCTTTAGGGAAAAATTAAACCAAATGAAGATACGAAGACATGACCAGCATATGTCATTTTAAAATCATTGGCTTTTAAGGCATTCTGCAGGTTCAGTCCCAGAGAGATGAAACAATGTCCCTGGGATTTAGATCAAAGAAACAGGTACTAACAGTAAGAGGGGAAATTACTTGATACTCGCTCGCCCTTACCTCTCATATTGCATCAGTCACTAGCCAATTTGACCTCCTGAGTAGTTCTCCAACCCACCCCTCCTCTCCACCTCTATTTCCAGCACTCGTCATTTCCCATCTACTTTCCCTGTCTGGCTCCCTTAGAATCCATCCTTCACGCTGCCGCCAGAGTGAGCTATTTGAAATGCAAATCCGCTGTGGTGCCCTGTTTAAAATCCTCTATTGGCTCCCCATCCTTCAGGGTAAAGAGCCCTGGAGAGGATCCCCAGCGCACCCCTGCTCCCCACCAGCCCTGACCTGTTTGTAGCTCCTGCACCACGCGAGCTCACTTCTCTCTCCAGAGCTTTCCTCCAGGTCTCTCTGCCCAGCACGCAGCCTCGCCCAGCCTCGGAAGTCAAGTCCTGGCCTCCTTTCCTCCTCGAAGTTCCCCGGCATCTCCCAGGCTGGATTTGTGCCTCTCTTTAGTGATCCTGGGCTGCTACCTGCGTGTCCTAAAATCTTTACCCCGTGGGTCTGGCGGGGCTGGAGTGAGGGCTCTACACCTCTCGCTCCCATGAACAAGAAAGAATCGTGGAGCTCGGTCATTGTTTAATATGTTTTCTCTAGCTCTGGGTCCTGCAGGGATAGGGGCTCGGCCACTTTTGCCTGTTTTTTGTTTTGAATGGACCAAGCCATACTATGACTTTAAAAGGGTTGAAAAGTAGCTGATAAAGCCAGGTAATCCAAATCCCAACGAGTTGATGGAAAGACTGAGCACACATATGGAATCGGCATACATTAACCCTAACCATGAGCTTGCAGCTTTGAAACGAAAACAATTCCATTTCCTAGAGAATTATTCATGAACTCCACATAGCTGTCCCTATCGGGAACTTCCGAGATGAGACGTTCACACTGAAGACCTCGCAGATTAATGAGAGGACATACAATGCCGCGGATACAGTGCACTAAGTGCTGGAAAACAGAAACCTAGAAACGAGAGAGGAGCTAACTGGAATGGGGCCTACCAGCCCCCCAAATCTTACCCTGAAACTGGCTCTCATGTGAGCTTTCTGGAGATCAGATCCAAACACATCTCCTTGGGGTCACTCACTCCACGCTGAAGTGGGAGATTCAGCACCCCGAGATGGGAGTGTAGACGTGAGGGCAAAGGGCCAGGGAGGCTCCTGGTCTCTGCTCATCTACAGTCTCTTAGGGCTCCCTGCTCTGGAAGAAAGGCCCCAAACAGTCCCGGGTCCTCTGATGCAGCCAGATAACCCTGCAGGTGAACACTGACATTAATTCAAAATGAGAAATACGGAACACAACACTAGCTCGATGTTCCAGGGGCCACGTGGACAAGCTGGAGCACTTTGGGACATGGGTCACAGAAATGATTAGCATAAGGTGGGAGAGACACAGGGGTATATTCTGAACAAGAATGGCGATCTTCCCAAGGGCCGTCCTGCCCGGCCACGTCAAGGAAGAGACATGTTTCCCAGCCTCAGTTTTATATTCTCTCCTTTGTCTGTGATACAGAAATCACTAGCGTTATGTAAAATGTCAAATTGAGCTGATTAAAAAAAAACACAAAACTCATACAAAATTCGCAACTCAACAATCTTTCTTTAATATATCAGGCCACTGGGGAAAGCAAAAGCTTAGAAACTGTATAACTCATTCCAAATACATAACTCATTCCAAATGACTGTCATAAAACTCGTACAGTCAAAGTCATTTATGTAACTGCTAACAACCTTAACTAGCAGCTCCATTAAACACGACCTACGGACCTTGCAAAATAAGGACCGGCTAATAACACAACGAGCGGTTAAGTGGCCTAAATAGAGGGAGCGGCCATTCTGGTCTTAATGAGATCGAAGCATATTTAATAGTTGTGATGAATATTTATTGAGTGCTCACTGGATGCAAATCACTATACAATAAAACTTTAGATTTATATTACTTAATGATAGTAATTAGGCCCACATATATTGAGTGGTTTCCCCAAATGTGAAGACACAGACAAGTGGTTGTAAAATTATTATTTTTTTAAAGTTGTACATACGCACCAACCTCTGGCTGGTCTCATTTTTTCCCTTCTACAGCTTTGAGAGACTGGGAAAGATTAGAAGGAAAGAAAGGTCATGTACTCATTGATTAAGTGCCTGGCACTGGGTTACAGCGAGAGAGACGGAGTGACCAGGGTGTTTCCTGTGTTTAAGGGGCTCCTGGGCTGAAGAGCCAGACATTCCAGGAATACTCGTGAGGCCCTGAGCGCTTGATCAAAGCCTTGTCTGAACAAAGGGTTCTGCAGAGGCTGGCGTTAAGGAAGGCTTCCCTGAGGAGGTGACAGCTGACCTGGCTCTTGAAATACGAGGGCTCCCGGCAGAGAAGGGCCAGGCATCCCGGGCTCCGGGAAGCATTGGCCAGGGCGCCTGGACTGAATTCTCCAAGGCAAGGGTTAAGTAGGACGCATCTTTTTAATCTCTGAGCCTAGCTCAGGTCCCTGCTACCTGTTGGCACTCAGCAGATTCCTGAGCAGTGTGTGTATAAACAGTGAATGAACCTTTTTTTAAAAAAAAAAAAAGGGGGAGAAAATTCATGGACATGGACGACAGTGTGGTGACTTGGGGGCGAAGGAAGCGGAAGGAGGTGGAGGAGGGGTTTGGGGGCCTCAATGGTGACGGAGGGAGACTGGACTTGGGGCGTGCAGGTGATAACAGTGTACAAGTGATGTGTTGTAGACGTGTGCACCTGAAACCTGTATAATTTTGTTAGCCAGTGTCAGGCCGATAAATTCAACAAAAAACAGTGAATAAACCAATTAATAAATGAACAAACACCAATCTTCTTTCTCTATATATTCAGAAATGATGCTACAGCCCTCAGAAAGTGGGAGACCAAAACAACAACAAAAATGGCCTTTGGTGAGCCCACGAACTGAGGGGAAAACAGGTCTTTACTCTCTGCTCATCAGGCAAGGTGGGGGTAACAGGCAGCCCAGGGCTCCAGGACCTGTTCCTCCCTAAATCCATTCCTTGACGCAGTCCCAGGGGCCTGGATCAGTCGCGCCTCAAGTTTCACCTGCAGGTAACAGGCGCGCATTGTTGGCAGAGGGGGTGTGAGCAACGGCTCCGGCCACGAGCAGCCCTTCCTGCCTCGGGGTTGGAAAGCATGGACTTGGAATCAGGCCTCACACTACAGTAGAAAGGAAGCAAAGTGAAAATAAAAACCAGGGCTGAAGGGAGGAGAGGGGATCACAGAGCAGGGGGAAACCATCCGGGTCCCCACGAAGCGCCACAGCGGGTCACTTCCACACTGAGCATGGTGATGTCTCCAAAGACATCCCTGCAGGGCCACATCCTCATACCCTTGCCTGTAAAGTTTTAGGTGTTTGCAAATATTATTTATGTATATTATTATTTTAATTAAAGGCAACTGAAACTTTAAAATTGAGTAATTTCTAAGGCTTCTCAAGGCTTTTACTATATGAATGAGTGTTCAGACCCTCCAAAGAGTGGATAGCTTATACAATATGTCCCCAGACTAAAACATCCTGCAGTCCTTTCTCAAAGACCATTTTGCAGGACTGATTGTCCATGGAATACGCGTGGGATCTGCCAGCCCCTGTGGGCCACAGCAAACGTGGCGGGAGGGGGGACGAGGTGCTAGCATCGCACGTGCTTGTGGTAAAGCAGCTGTGTGCTATAATCGTCATCCTGATAAATACTATGACCTACTTAAGAAAAGAGAACTGATGCTCGGACCAAAAATTAAAATAAATAAAAGGAGAAATGGAAGGGCTATATTCGCCCAATTTAGAGAGAGGGTAGATGTTCATCACTTGTCAGTGTGTTCATTCCTTGATTAGGAAAGAGACTTCATGCATTCATAGCACCCTTTCAAAACCAGGCAGGGGTTTTTATCCAAAAATTCATCTCAACCCATTTGGAAACCATCTGCATCTTCAGTAGCATTTTCCCTAAGAAAGCAGTCCTTTCAGGACTTTAAGCAAGGAGTAGGTCAGCTCCCCGAAGAGGGCCCCGAACATCCCCAACTGAGGGGCAGGCCACCTGGAAATTACACGAGGGGCGATTCTCTGGGCTGAACCGTGGCCACCGACCGCTGTGGCTGCCAAGCAGTGGCGGAAGGTCTGCTTGGCCTAAGAAGGCTCCACTGGCCCAGCTCGGGGCGGGGGAGAGAAAGCAAAAAGGAACAAAGACAGACATCCCCTTTCTTCTGTCCCCAGGTCTCTCTTCGGTATGAAAAGAAAAATTGTGCGTGGAGAATGCAATGCAGAAGCTTCTTATAAAACTAGTTGGGATGCTATCCGTCTCCATCTGCCTGACTCTGGAGCTCCTCCCAAGGCCCAGCAGAAACTCTCTGGACAGACGGCCTCTTACCCTGGTCACCTAATGAACCAACACTTTCCTTTTCTGTTCCACGGACTGAACGATGTCCAGGGTACACTCAGTACTGATGGCCACTGACGGCCACTCTCCAGCCCACTGGGCACAGCTGCTCCCGCCCGTTGCACTTCCCAAGGTCGCCGTGTCTCTTCCCAAACCTGTTCACGCTGCTTACATAAGCACAATTAATTTTTAGTGAACTTGGAGGCATGATTGTTAAAAAAAGAGTTTGCTGAGTCTATGAGAACAAAGTAGAATAATTTAGAGTCAACAGCGCTGAGCTTTTGAAAAGGCTGTTAAGTTAGGTGTGCGTGAAATGGCCAGAAGACTGGGAGGAGTGGGGTCCGTAGAATGTGAACCTCGCGTGGAGGCAGCTTCCTTCTCAAGCGTCTGTGTCCTCAGCTGGTTCAGAGGAACCAAAAGATGCAATTTCGGTGGGGTTTCCTAGGGACAACGAGGGGCACTCCAAATCAGGTGATCCGGCCACAGGGGAAATGTCTTAGCCCAACACCTACGTCACATAAGCCTTGCTAGGATTTCCTGACCTTTTCAATTAACCGTCCAGCTTCTGGCCTTGAGCTTACGGGGTAAGACAGTTTCTGCTGAGCATCTGATTATTTATCTGCACATAACAATTTCCCTCCGATAATTAGTACCAGGCCACCTCCCTATTTCTGGCTACACATACATTAGTGGGTGGGTACAGTAGCAAACACTAGGCCAGAAGTCAGAAAGCACAAATTAAGGCTTGCGTCACCTTACCTCTTTGTGCCTCTGTTTCCTCAACTATGAAGTGTCCGTGCTGGGGGTAAGGACAGAGGGTGAGGGGTGGGTGGTAAGAGGAGCTGGACTCTATAATCTTCCAGGTCTCTTCTGACTCTTTAAAATGCCATTCAATATCAATTCATTGTTAATATTAAGAGTAAGTAATTTCCTTGAGTAAAGTACAGTTATTTAGAAATTTTAGTTACAAAGAATATATATGATGAAAATAAGACTTAAGTTACCAACATAACATTGATCAATTAATATCTTCATAATCCAAAAAGAGGAAAAGAGTCTCCAAGATGTTACCTCTCAAATGTTTAGTCTTTCTATAATAAAAACTTTTGCAAGAAACTATTCTTATTAATTTACTATTCCAAAGTAGATTACGAAGGTGCAGTTCCGGGAATAGTATGCAATATAAAATTGTTTAAATAATTTCCTGTATTAATTTTGCAACTACAAAGCTACAATTACTGATCGGAGAAAATTATTCAGTTCTGAATAATTATAAAGTTCAAAATTATAAAATTACAAAATTATTCAATGCTGAAATTACAAAGTTCAGGAAATCTTTAGCTCTGCAGCAGAACTAAAATGAAAAACTAAGCTCAAGACTCAATTTAAGTCACAAGTGAATTTCTTTAACAGCCATGAGGCTTGACAAAAATATGTGTTTCTAGATAAAGAGAAAATTGTTAAGAGCACTGCCTGACGTATTGTTTTGATATTTCTTTCATTTTAATGATGAGAATGGTGCCTGAATTACTCTTTGTGCCACAAAAATTACACAACTAAACTCAGATACAGAGATAAGAGATCTCGATCTAAGTACGTATCTTTTAAAACACCCATTTGCCTTTTGTGAACGAGAAAAGGTGGCAGCTCGACGTTCAGTTTATATGCTGCCTTGGAGCCGATATCAATTTCAAGTTTTCCTTTATGATTCAGCTATTCCAAGAGTCTGAAAATATTTCATTAAAAATTAATGTGTTACCCACACAAACGGCAAATATTGAGAAATAAGAATATAAATACAAAATAATAAAAATAGCAAGTGTGCTGACACTGAGGCGGAAGGCGGGGGGTGGGGGGGGAGGAGCCCGGGGGGGGGGGGAGATTTCAAACATCCGGTTTCTATTCTGCACCGTTTATAGAAACAGCCAGACTCAGCCAGCGGAAGCCAACTCCATTCCCGGGCTCCGGCAGGATTTGTTTTCCATCTCGTCATTATTTTTACTATGTTCCCCCTAACAGTATTCCCTGGTGGACAATACCAGTTTCATTGAGAGCTCACGCGTGAGAGCTGAGGGGGGTGGGGGGCCCCTTCTTGCAGCCTGGCTGCCTTGGGAGCCCCCTGGCTGGGGGCCCGAAGCTTCCCCAGGAACTCTTGGGCACAAAGGGACACAGCCATGGCAACCTCACCCCCACCCTGCGCATCCTCCCCAGCCCCTCTGAAGGAGCAGTAGGTACCTGGTCTCCTTCACAAAGGTGTCGCCCCCTAACTGTCACCGGGCACCCCCTTTGCTCTTTTATGAAGAGGGATTGCACCCAAAAGCAAGCTACTACTACCTTCTTCCATCTCAACCCTTTCCATTGAAATGTCACTGAGAGAAAGCCATGCTCCTCGCTAAAAATGCAGCCACCGACACACACTTGTCCCTCCATCCAAAAAACACACAACAGAGTCCCCCTACACCAAAGAGAAAGAGGGAACTAGTTTGAAAATATGAAAGATTTGTTTATGCCAGCTATAAAAACATCCCTTTGCATCAAAATGAGTGTCCCTCTTTATTGCCCACTGATTGTTTTCTATAGAATTTAAATTGTACATGAAATTATAATCGGGCCTTGTTTAATGTAAATTGATTGTCTCAATTATTAGGAAATGGATTTGAATTTTAATGGACTATTTTGCTGGAGATGCGCCAAGCAAACCAGCAGAAACTCGAGTCGCACTAACTGTTAGAGGTGCACAGCCAAACACTTTTGTGAAGCGGGGGGGGGGGACTGTGTCTCTCGGGGCTGACCCTAATGTGGTCCAGAGCCGTTAGCAAGCTTTTCTTTGTGAACAAGAAATCAGCTGCTAACTTTCCATGTTGGAAGATTCTGTGACAGTGACGCTGTAATTTAGCTTTTCTCTCTCTAAAAAAAAGGTAAGATCCACATACTAGCAGAAAGGACTTTGTGGCTTTTTAAAAAAAAAAAGTTCTTTCTACAGATGAGGTTCTCTGTGAAAATCAGGGCTTTACTTGGAAGGTAGAAGGGGCGTAAAACCCGGCAGCAGTGTGTCACGGGCACAAGGACACACTTGAGTGTGACATTTGAAAGTCCGAGGGGGGGCTGCGGACACACCCCAGCGGCCTGCCCCGTCTTCACTGCCTGACATGCCTCCTTTATATAAACCCAGGGCCTGTGAAGTCGAGCGGGTCTCCTCCGAACTTCCCATCAGGGCCCGCCAGGCCTCAGCCACTTTGCTCTCCAGATGGTTGCAACGTTTTTATAGTTAAATTACATCCAGTGTCGCCGGAGGTAGAGACACACATCTGCCCGACACTGCCAGCCTTCTAGCATCTTTTTCTCAAACCCTCCGTCTCAGGAAGCACAGTGGATGCAGATGCAAAATAACCTCTGGGTATAACATGATAAACTATTTACTATACAGCCAAATTTATGCGTCAGCCAAACACTGTCATAAGTTTACTGTAACCGCTCTCTACTTGAGATATTTTAGGAATTGAAAATACAAGGTTTTATTCATTTCTATCTTGAAAGAGCCTCTTTATCTAGAAGTATTATCTAGAAGTATTATCTAGACATAGACATACAGATGTTATATACAGAGTATAAATTAAGATGTGGGGCCATGAATAAAAATTTCTTCTATTCATCCAACTTTTCTGAATGAATTTCTATGACGCGAAGGAATCAAGCTGATTAGATGGCATTTACTTTTATAACCAAGTTCAGAAAGGACAAGAAATTATGACCAACTACAGTTTGGATTGATTTCTTCCTAAGGGCTGATCTGAGTTGTGTAAAACCATCTCAACGTTAAGATAGTTCAATTCAGCAGCTTCGTGTCGTCAGTCAATGGCTTTTATGTATATAATTTAGATAATACATTAATACAAGAAAGAAAAAAGCTATGGGAAACTGTATAACTGTATAACCTGCTTATTTAATGGATGCATTTGAACATGGCCAACACTTAGCACTCGGGCTCATCCCAAACCCAGACCATCTCAACCACAAACCTGCTGCTTTTGAGTTCTCAGTAAGTGGCACCACTATGCATCCATTGCTCATGTCAGAAATGCAGGCGTTGTCCTTGATATGTCCCCATTCTCCACCCAACACAGGCAATCAGTTATTAAGTCCTGTTGATCACACTTCCGAAATAGTTCTCCCATCTGTTTACTTGCTCGAAGCAGCACCACTGGGAAGAACCAGAGGGTTTGGAGCCCAATCCTGACTCTAGCAATATTGTCAGTACAACCTCTGATTAGATATTTGACCTTCTTAGGTCTACTACCTGTTTTATCTTACAAAAAACACATAGAACCTAATTTCTAGAGAAGTTTTGAAATTCCTCCGTATTACATTACCAGCATACACCTTCAAGGTGGGTGGTTTTCCTAGTGTTCTATAAGAAATCTAATTCTACGTATTTAGAGACTAGTAAAGGGGGGTGTGCTCTCCTCTCTGTATTATAAGAACAGCCTAAGTGGAGAAAGCCTAAATACATACAAGTATTAGAGTCTGAGCATGTCCCTTAGGGAGTGTAGTAACCATGAATTCTATTTACTGCACAGCAATTCCCATTCTGTTTATGAACCAAACACATTCAATATATATAATCAGGTGATTATTAAAGCTTTATTACCTTTGCTTCATAATCTCATGGAGTCTCCCATGTTGGACGCACTGTTCCTCCAATTCATCATTTCTTTTCTGTAACTTTTTCAGTTTTTCGTATGTATACCTTTTTTCTTGACCTAGCTGAGCTATTTCGGATCTGGAGAAGTGAAAACAGAAATCATAGACGTTAAAGGTTCTTACTAGAGCGTGTTTTAACTGTATAATCTTAACATTGTCTGAAACTCCATGTTTAAACATAACAGTGTAAATAAAAATGTTATGTAAAATAAAATATTTCCGAAATTGCAAAATATCTAGTAGAGGGATGTATATTGTAGGGACTCAAGTGGACCCTACAAGTGGTTAATTTATTTCTATAACACAGAGCAGTTTCTTTTAATTGCCATAGCTAGTTTAATGGCACATGATCAAAATCATATAGTTCTAAAAGGCATAATAATAAAAAGTGGCAGTCCTCTGCCCCTTGACTTCCCATCCAGCTGAGCAGTGACAAATACTTTTAATTTTCAAAAGCTATTTCTTCTGGTATTTATCTCTGTATTTCTTAATTTGCTTATATCAATACCTCATATTCCATCAATGAAAAAATTTCTACTGATTCATTATGGTAAATGAAGATTAAACTCTTTTATATGCCCTCTTCTCCCGTCTCCACCTTGTTGATGTAATTATTAGCATTTCAGCTTGTAGTTAAATCATTATTAGTATTTATGTTACAGTGACTACCTAAGTATTGGTCCTTGCTAAGTGGTATACTATGATTACATTTGCATTTGTGTATACATTTGCTAAGTGGTATACTATGATTACATTTATTTTCCCCAAAGGAGTGGGCTTTAGTGAAAGAATGATTGAGCAGCAAGTCATCTTTTCCTGTGGGAGATTCCCGATATAAGTATCTGTAATTCTTTCCACTGTGGCCATTCTGTTTCTCAAGAGAAGGCACCTCCAGTTTCCTTCTTAATGTGTACACCCCGACCGTCCATGGCCCAGGAGGGCTAGGGATCTCACCTTTCAGAATGCAGACTTTCTAAAAATCCTCTATTCTAACTTCATTGTCCCTATTTTAACCAGAGCCTGCTGGTTGAATCTCTTCAGAGAGGAAGCTCCTAGTTTTCTGGGTAGAAGAGTGACAGTCACCTGGCTGCATGGGGTGGGGGTGAAACTGTCGATTTTGGTTTCAGTCCTATGTACCATTCCTGCCTTCCAAGGTTTTCTGGAATCCTGAGAGCAGATCGTCTTGCTTCAGTAGACACTTAAGATCACCTTCCTCTAATTTGCTATGTCAGGTACCATTCCCCCAACCTTCTTTCTGTCTCCACATACTTCATTTGGGATTGTAGATTTCTACTCTGGTGATGGCTTGTGTCCCCCGGGAAGTTTGTTACCCTTTCAGTGTCTTGGATGACTCTTAAAATTGGAAGATCAGAAATTTGAAGAAAAAAATTCCGTAAGCCAAGTTAGGAAAAAATGCAGAAGAATAATGATCTGTTCTTAGGTACTTTCCCAGAATAAAAGTCACTTTTAAAAAAGAAAAATCACAAGGGAAACATGTTTTATAATATAAAAATTTTTCACAAAAAATTCATAATGTTCCTTGTAGCACTGTTTCCTGAAGCAACCTTGCTCTGCAACGCAATGTCTGGAAACTTAATCTGGAAATTTGTCAGTAGAAGACTGGTATCCTTGGCCTTCTTTTAATTAAACATTGCACACACTGCCACCATATCTTCATGATCTACTGCCTCACAGGTTAGAAATGAGAGTTTAAAACCCTTGCATATTAAAATATGAGTAGTTAATAATTGGCTTGTTTCTTGAAGTTTAAGTAAGACTTGCTGTAAAATCATTTCTGTCCAAAAAAAGGATTCCTCCATTAAGCCCTGAGAGAGCTTGTTCTTCCTGGTCAAGAAAAGCTTTAAATTTGCTAAGGGAATTCATCCCAAAGACCAAGCTGCTTCACATGGATGAAGTGATCTCCCACTTCACCTCAGTTCTCATTTTGTTTTCACCTTGGTTCAAGGGTCACATCAAAGGAAGTTTGCCCTGATTAATACCTGGCAGTTCTCAATAAGTCAGCACATTTTCTGAAACTACGTCTAGCTTTTATGCATGCATTAGCCTATAATTTATTCCTTGGGGCTGTGCTCTGTGCCTCAGCTTTCTTACTAGATTGTACATGAGGGCATGGATTATCTCATTTTCAAGCTCAGATCAAACACTCAATCTACATTTGCTTCTCCTAATAAGAATTTACCTAAATCAGTTAATAATGACTTATGTTTCTCCTTTCAAAATCACACACAGTATAAAAGAATTTAGGGGCAGCTCTCTAAGAAATTGTTAATTTAGTATTCTTCCAAGATTAGTATCTCCTATCACAATATGCACTGTGCACTAAAATAAAATTCTGAAAGGACAAAAAAATTTCTTAAGCCAAATTAGGAAAAAAATGCAGAAGAATAATTATCTGTTCTTAGGTACTTTCCCAGAATAAAAGTCACTTTTAAAAAAGAAAAATCACAAGGGAGACATGTTTTATAATATAAAAATTTTTCACAAAAAATTCATAATGTTCCTTGTAGCACAGTTTCCTGAAGCAACCTTGCTCTGCAACGCAATGTCTGGAAACTTAACCTGGAAATTTGTCAGTAGAAGACTGGTTACATTACTTACACATAGGAATATCAGGATGCTATTCTGATAATGTGGCTATCTGTTGGTGTTATTTATTGACCTAAAATTAGGATGCTGAGCCCTGGCCGGTGTGGCTCAGTTGGTTGAGCATTGTCCCATGTACCAAGAGGTCACTGGTTCGATTCCTGGTCAGGGCACCTGCCCGGGTTTCAGGGTTGATCCCCAATCAGGGGCATGCAGGAGGCAGCTGATCAATGTTCTGCTCTCACATCAATGTTTCTCTCTCTCTCTCACTCTTATCTCTCTCTAAAATCAATAAAAACATTAAAAAAATATGTTAAGACAGGAATTTCGCTTTATAATTTTAAAAAATTTTGACACGTATACCACATTAATATGGTTTATCTCTTAAGTGTCAGGATTAGGAATTAAATTTGTTTTTCTTTTTCCATATTTTTTGAATTTTAAAAAATTGTGACACGTATACCACATTAATAGGGTTTATCTCTTAAGTGTCAGGATTAGGAATTAAATTTGTTTTTCTTTTTCCATATTTTTTGAATTTTTACAATGGACCTGTATTTAAAACAAAAAATAAAGTCACTGATTTTTAAAATTCATAAAAGCAAAAAGAATTGAGAGCAAATTTTTGCAAATTAACGAAAACTGGAAAAAAATGAAACAAATGAAGATCAGGGGTGTTATTTAATAAAGCGCCATCCCCACTCTCCATGATATTCCAATTTTAAAAAATACAAGGGATATGAAAAATATTCAGAGGAAGAAACAAATGGCCAATAAACATTTATAAAGTATTCAATTTTGCTATTATTCAGAGAAGTTCATAATAAAACCAGATTACAGCCAAACAATTACTGCATGCCTACTCCATGCCAGATATCCTTCACATTAATGATCTCAAGGAATCCTACAGTGTAACTGTTGATTTCCTTTTCTCTGTGAGGTAAACATTAGGTGTAATGATTCGCCCAAAGTCCCCCAAATGGTCATTAGCCAAGTCCAGGCACCAACTCGGGCCTGTCCAACCCCACAGGGGCTGTTCTGCCCACTGTGCAACGTTGCCTCGCACTTTTTTATTTAATCTCCCACTTCTATTCGTCATATACTGATATGTGTACATATAAACCATGAGCAGAATTTAGCTTAGTACTCAAACAAAGTAATGTGAACGAATAGTCTTAGAAGGGCTCATAGTCTTTGGACCAGTAATCCCCTTTTAGGCATCTGCACTCCTGGAATCATCAAAAATTCAGATGTATGTACAAAATTATTATTTATCATTCGTAACAGTTAAAAATTGGAAACATCTTAAATGTCTTATGCATATAAATGATGCAATTAAAATTAAATTTCCAAAGCATTTAGTGATATAGAACAATGTTCATTAGCTAATATTAAGTAAAAAAGCAGAATGCAAAACTGTATTTATAGGATAATCTCACTCACAATATCAGTGTAGATGACATGCACGTTTACATGCACATAGAAAATGACCGAGAGAAAACATGTCAAAAATTAACAATAGTTAGCTGGATGGTAATGTCACAGGTTAATTCTTTCCTTAATTCATCTTTGTATTTATATCCAAATGCCCTATATTGAGAATGCCTTACTCACAGAATCACAAAAATATAAATGTCCTTTGTACAGTACATATTATTTTCAGGTATTCTACAATATTTTTTTTTTTCTGTTTTGCACAGTTTGGGGCTTTTTCTTCTTTTTTTATAATGATAATTTGCCTACCAACTTCCAATGTTGAGTAAAAATTTGATAAACGTCTGAACATCCTGCGGCTGCCTCGAGCCCAGGATACAGTCAATGAAACAGTAGTCTGCAACGTTGCAAGAGTAAACTTGCAAGTTTCTATGTTAGTCTGAGATTTTATCTGTGGCGTGATTATTCTAGTATCATACAGAAGAAGAATCGACTTTAATCCATTTTCATAGAAAATTTAGGCAAATTCTGGCTTAAAGCATGAAGCTTTTCCCTGCCTTTTTATACATCAGCTATATTGTATGATTGCATTTGCATGAAATGTAATATTTTACTACTATCATTAGGATTACAGCAATAATCGCCTTTTAAGAGAAAACATGACCCCTAATTTTTTATTCTTTTAGACTCTGCCTCCTCTTGCAGATTATAATTTTTGTGGCGTTCCAACCTAACATCTATCTAAACATGCAAGGGGAAAAAAGCTAGTTCAACCGGGTGTGTTCTTTACTTCAATTAAACTCACACAGTTGGATACCTAGTGTTGCCAAAACAGTAATATAATTTATACATTATAGTCCACACAGTAAAACTCCACTAAAAGTCATTTAACAATATTTATAACACCATAAAATACAGTGTTAAAATATATGAACTGCAATATGTACCAGAATTATAAAATTTGTTTCCCATCATCAGTGATTAAAACCAGGATCATTGCTCGAGCCTCAATACCCACAACCCTGGTGACAGATTAGAATTCAAATCTTAATGATCAATTTACAATTAACAAGATAGAAGTGAAACAAATTAAACCAACCATTATATATAACGAGACCCAGTGGACTCTCATTGTTCCTCTTAATTACAAAACGCAAATCACAAATCCACAATGGGCCGGGGGAGACATCAATCCACAGCCTAGCAACCCAGAAAGCAACGACGGCGGCCGGCCCAGCAAAGCCACGTCGCCCCGGTTCTGCTCCCCACATGCTGTTCTTTCCACCAAAGAGTGTTGAGAGGCTAAGGCCCAGCCTGTGCTGCTCTCCCTCCGCAGCCGAGAGGCTCACTCCCAGCCGGCCCGGCCTTTCTGAGCCCGTCCCAGGCCCCTGGGGTCACCCTGTTAACCCCACTGCAAACAGCTCACTGCTGATGCATCTAAGTGCCTGGCACAGGGAACCCTTCCTCCCCTTCGATAAAGAGGAAATCGCAGGAACACTGAAGGTATTTAAATCCCCCCACTCCCCAAGTTCAAAACCAGCCCTGCCACCGTGGGAAGCTCCTGGGGACAGATGAAAGGAGAGCTAAAGTTTCTAGGAGCTCAAGGAGCACCGGCCGGAATGTCTGCCTGGTGCCAGTGGAAAGGGAAACGCAATGAATTCTCTTGTCTGGTCAAACACAAGCCAGATGAAACGCGCAGGATCGCAGGCAGTTCGTTTTCAGTTTTTAAATGGGATTTACAGGCCCCGGGGTTACGGATGCTGCATGAGCAGCCTGGAAATGCACGCGGCGCAGAGGGGACAGAGGGGCCTGTGCTAATCACAGGGCTGCCGGGGAACAGCAGCCACACAAGTAATGTCGACTTGGGGAAAACACACACACAACAGACACACGCACACACGAGGGAACCCTTTCTAAACACCTTCCCCGGAGCCCAGCCTGCCAGCTCTCCCAGCCATTCTGCGCGGGCTCCAGGCGAGTGACCAGCTCTGGCAGTAAAGAGAAAGCTTCTCTTAAATGGTATGAATCCAGGGGTTTAGTGTGGGATTTTGCATAACGTGAGAGTCTTGGAGAACTGTCACTAGTAAGAAAAGGGGAGCCATCAAAATGTGCTTTAAGCTGTTGATAAATGCAAAATAAAGTACACCTACTTTGGGGGAAAATTTTACTGTAGAAACCACAAGCAAACCTGGATTAAAAGTACCATGTGGTTTGCCCTGACCGGTGTGGCTCAGTTGGTTGGGCCTCATGCTGTGCAATGGGGTTGGGTTGCCAGTTGGAGTCCCAGGAGGGGCACAAGTGGGGTTTCAGGCTTGATCCCCAGCAGGGGGTGTGCAGGATGTTTTGCTCTCCAATCAATGTTTCTCTCTCTCCCCCTCTCCCTCCCTCTCTCTCTAAAAATCAATAAAAAATATTAAAAACAATCCTTTAGTGCCTGCCACACCCCTCCACTTCCAACCTAAAAAAAAGTACCATGGGGTTTAAATAACTATTTTGGAGACTGAAGTGATGTCCAAATGCCAGTCAAGGCCCTTTGAACGATGCCACCAACGACAACAGCAGATACTGTGTACTTCTGTGTCCAGCACTGTGCTAGGTCCTCTGTTTACACCTGTATGTGTACCTACGTCTCTCTAAGTTTCTAATTCACACAACAACCCTGAACATGGTGTTAGAAATTGCGTACAGATGGAGAAGCTGAGGTGTGGAGAGGCTGGGCAGTGTACCCAAGGTTACAAAGCTAAGTGGCAGAGTGGCAAACCTAGTTCTTAACTCCAAAGTGTGTCTTACTGCACATTGCCTATGTCATCAACAAAGGAACAGGCTGGAAGCAGAGTCAGATCAGGATGGGAGAGGGGGTAGCACCACGCTTGTTTCTTTCATCCATCCACCCACCCACCCACCCATCCATCCATCCATCCATCCATCCATCCACCCACCCACCCACCCACCCATCCATCATCCATCCATCCATCCATCCATCCATCCATCCATCCATCCATCCATCCATCCATCCATCCTTTCAATAAATACATATTGAGAGCCATGAGTGTGTCAGATAAAGAGGAACACATTCAATTTATAAAGCGGTGGCCAAGAGCTCAAGGAATCAGAAGCAGGGGGCTGGGGACAACTAGACAGCACAGGGAAAGTTGGTGGATCTGCAGCGGGATGAAGGGGGCCCTGGGAACAGGGCACAGGTAAACCCAGGCTCACAGGTTAACCCTCACCTGCCAAGTATGCCTACTTCTCCATGGGAGTTTAAAGATTGAATTTTTCCCCAAACTTTCCCATCGTGATCGCTTTGGCCTGGGTTTTCTTGAGTAGCAGATGTGAAATACAGTACTCACTGTAAGAAAGCCCATAGGCTTTAGAACCAGAAATAGCTGTTAGGACTTGAGCTCTCTCATTTACCAGCCATTTAACACTTTGAGGATTGGTTTCCTCATCTGTAAAAGATTATAATTCCTGTCTCCAGCTGTTGTGAGAATTATAAGATATGTACCAAGCACACACTACCCCTCTCTCTCTTATCCACTTCAATTTCCTGAATTATCCCTCCTTAGAAAGCAAGGTAATTAATCAATAATCTATCACAAAGCAATCTTAAAATAAATGTTAACCCCAGATCAACATAATTTTTCTTAAATTATATAATCCAGTTTGATTGTTTCTAACAATTACTTATGTTTGAATCTATGAACCAAATCAAATACTTCTGATTAGAAATAGCTACTATTGATATTTTGAGTCTCTATCATGACAATCTGTGGGTTTCCTTGTCAGATTTCCTGAAAATAGCTGGCATTTTTGCCGTGCCGGGAGCTTTCCCCTGACCCAAACAAGATATTTAATTAGTATTTGCTAAGAGGAAGCACATGTCAGAGCGCGTTCTCAGTGGTTATAGGAGCTTCTGCCTTCCTGTGAGCAGAAAGAACTGGATTCCCAAGCCTTCTGATTCCCCCGAAGATTCAGAATTGGGGGTTCTATTGGCTAAGCCAGCTTATTGAGGGGGAACCCAAGCTAGGGCTCAGAATGATCAGATGCTCCTATCCCCTGGGAAATATTTCTGATTGATACCTAAGTCCATAGGTGTGCTTGCTGAGCCACAGTGCTTGCTCTGTGTAGATCTGAGTCTCAGAAAAATACAGAAGACAAGATATATGGGTTATTTTCATTGTTATATTGCAATGTGACATTTGCTATCTAGCTAATTATGTGAATGTTGCCTTTTATAGTTCAATTCAAAGGATTCTGTCCAGTAGCAGCATTCATTTATAAGAGGAAACTACCGTTCAAGCAGGTCAAATAAATTTGCCTGAGATTATACAGCTACTGTCAGAGCTGAGCTGAGATCTCAGGTTTCTTAGAATTTAGAATATAAAATAATTTATTCATTGAGATAACCTAATTAGAAAGTGTGCAGAAAAAAATTCAGTAAGATCCCAATCAATGGGTTTATAAAAGCAGAGTACATATAAAATGCAGAATGGCTATTTTATTAAAATAAAACACTTTTAGAAAGAGAAGGAAAGGGTGGTTTTAGTTTACTTCAAAATATCATCTTTCATTTTTCTGGATACACATTTCATCTATTATAGTTTGACCTAAAGATAGCTTTTGCGTGTTTATAGCTAGAGAACCGTGATTATAGATTAAAATGTTACATGTACAAACGTAAGACTTTAAAACTGCTTGACTTATCCACGTTTATTAAAATAATTGCTATGTTGACATTTGTGTCCTGAAATTTCATAGGTTTCAATCCCAACCATTAAAAAAGTCAAATAACAGTACATAAGCATAATCATGAAACACCACCAAGGTGTCTGCATGGACAACGAAAAGAATGTTCATACAGAGAAAATACCTTCACAGGAAATATACCAACACACACAGTAGCCCCCCTTATCCACGGGGTATGTGTTCTAAGGCCCCCAGGGGATGCTTCAAAAAACTGTTTCTTCCTATGACAATCTCTTCTTGTGCCTAATTTATATAAATTTTAACAGTAACTAATAATAAAATTGAATTATAACATATACTATAATAAAAATGATGCGAGTGTGGTCTCTTTCACTTTCCCAGTCTCTCAAAATACCTTATTGTGCTATGCTCTCATTTTCTCTTAAAGGAAGCACTTATGGCTTCTCTATGGCATATCCAAATTGTCAGCATCACTACTTTGGTGCTTTAGGGACATCATTAAGTAAAATAAGGGTGACTTGGGACACAGGCCCTGTGATTCCTAGACAGTTGATTTGGTAACTGAGATGGCTACTAAGTTTTGTCCAGACAGGGCTGGACAAAGAGATGACTCCCATCCCCTGTGGGACAGAGTAGGACACCTCGAGATTTCTCCACACTACTCAGAACTGCATGCAATTAAAAAATTTATGAATTACTTCTAGAATTTTCCATTTAAAATTTTCAGCCCACAGTTGACCTCGATTAACTGAAACTGAAAAGTGAAACTATGAATAAGGGGGGGACTACTGTATCTAATTTTGACATTCAACTATAAAATAGTGGAAATGCTGTGTTTTAGGGGAAAATTACAGAATTTAAGCGAACAGTGCTCTGCAAGTATTACAGAATATCACCTACCTGCTCTTTTGAGAGATTTGTTCCAGTTTCTTGGCTAATGTACAGCACTCTTCCTTTAACTTTGTCAAAAATGTATTCTGGGAGGTCAGCAATGAATACTGTTCATTTTCTAGAAATAACAATAAACCCCCCACCAACATAAGATGTTTATGGTTGTAGCTCGTGGTGCTTCCACATGTAGAGAGGTAAGGGCTAAGACTGCACGCATTTCCCATATGCTACTAGATCACGTTCAACGTCCTAAGTCCAAGGGCTCCCCTGGCAAGACACTGAGTCTTGTGAGACATTTGTTTCTTGAATAATTACTCACCTGAAACAGTTCTGATCGTACCGGCTTGGCGTAGTGTTTTAACATGTTAATAAATTATCCAATACCACAGTGCAGTCACTTATGCGTATAATATCTTGTAATAGGCAAGATCTATTTTTATTTTGATAATGTTACTATAAAGTGTCAAAAATTATTATAATCAGATAACTGAAAACTAAGGTATTGAGGAACTCTCTTCTATACTGTAATTCTTGCTTGATGTTTCATATTTGATTACATATTTCATTACCCCCCGCCCCCAATCTTGCTTATACTTTTCTAATTATGAAGGTGAAATATGTAATTTGATTTCACTCTCAACAGTATGAGCATCAATGAAGATTTGGTCCAAGAAATTGAAGAGAGTGTGGTATTTTTACGCAACATAAAATGAAGTGCTGTTAAGATGGTTCTAACTGTTACATAATCTTATCTTGCTCAGACATTCTGCCCAAGTCCATGATCACGAGGATCCTGCTAGCAGTGGGGGCAAACAATAATTTAGCCTATAAATTTCCTCCTTTTTTCGTGAAAAACACTTAATAAGTCTGGTGAATTTTCATTTTTTCTGGCCAGACGCTGGTAGAAGAAAGTCTCTAATAAAAGTGCTGGAGGAAATTACGTGACTCAATGTGACGTTTGCCTTTTTCTAAGTAAAGAGATTATTTAATGAATTTTACATTAAATTTCACCTATAGAAATAAGCAGTAATTTTTTTGCCATGCCATCAAATACAGTCTACATTAAATCCTGTGAAAATTACCTTTCAGTGCAAGGTTTCATAAGGCCCTTTATTTCTCTTCGAATTTAGCAAAAAGCAGAGAGCATACAAAGCGAAATAAACTAAAGCGCTGAGAAGTAAGCAACATTTTTCCGTAAGCGACAGGATCAATTAAACTTTCGTTGTACTAGGACAATCGGCCCGGAGTGCGTGGTGTGGAATCGTAACGAGGGCCACTGTCTTGTTTTGACTGACACTGTCTGCGAACACGCAACTCGGAAATGAAAAGACCCACATCACGCTCCGACTGCACGCGTCCAACCGCCTATTTTCGACGTGCATTTTACTTTCAAATCAAAGGTAAAGAGTTCCTGGCCAACTCGGGCCGCAGCGCAGCGCCAGCCTGGTGAAAGATGGCAATTTTTAGCCAAGCTGCCAGCTGTGGTCAATGCCTTGTATTAGTGAATGGGCACGGCGGTTGTGAGAACTTGAAGAATGCTACGGATTAAACATCACTCTCGGCCGGGCTGGGGGAGGTGGGGGCAGCATCCAAATGCTAAAAATGTTCGAAGCTGCAAAGATTAAATAAAGGAACATATCAATTTGGAGCCACTGAATTACATCCAGCTGCGACAGTGAATTAAGAACCGATTAATGGCGAAAGCTTTTCTCCAGTTTGGATGCCGAAGCAAACTCATTAGGCTTTTAGAGTCGCTATAATGTGTGTGCTGTGGGAACTGTTCAATGCTATTCAGGAGACTTTAACTGTAAGCTCAGAGCGTTTCCCGCAGAGCCTCGGATGCTATTTTCTTTCTATAACATGTGTGCCTGCAGACCCAGCCAAAAACAGGCCCTTTGTTTTCGACTTTGTTGTGGTCTCTCTCAGCTTTACGTTTCTTGAACACAGGTAAATAAACTCATGATCCAGATGGTGCAACAGATGTGGGAGCAGCACTCCGAAATCAACAGACAGTGGGCAATTCTTTCCACTTTCCCTTTAAACGCTAACTAATATGTAATTCGGAATCTCCGGGGTAGTTAGCATCTGCTCCCTTCGGCCAGCCAAAGGTTACAGGTGTTCCTGATGTCATTTCACAGTAAGGCGTGGGCCTGGCTCGCGAGCGAGGGCCCGGGCTCTAATCTTCCCCACCACCTACCAGTTTTGTCATGCTGGGCCTCCATTTGCTCTATCTTCTGTGTCAGCTCCTGCTCTCTTTGCTGGGCCTGAAGGGCTTGGGCCTTTGCTTTGCTGCTGAGGCTCTGCTGAATGCTCTCTTTTTCCAGTCTACAAAGCAGAGAGGAGACAGGAATTCAATCTACAGATGCACGCACCCCATCCTTCCCCCTGTGGACCACAGAGAGCTGATATGCAGTAAATCGCTCAGCATAAGAAAACACAGACTTTCCACTCGCCACCCCCCACACCTCCAATTAGGGGGAAAATCCAAAGGTCCTTTCATACAATGTTAAATACGGGCCGTCAATCCAAATGGACTAACTATGCAACTTTACAAATCAATAAGTCGTGACATATATACATCCCATAAGACGGCATTGCTCGCACCTCAGTTACGGCTTCACACTCTGCCTTCTCTGTCACCTTTGTCTCTCTGTACCCCGAGCCCAGCTCAGCCCTTGGCACGTAGGAAGTGGGCAGCGAGTGCTGAAGGAATGGATGTTCTTATGCCCTTACCACAGGGGAAGGCAGGCTGCCGTCTTTAAGGGAAGCTGGAGAATCTACTCAAGTCTTAGATTAGGAGGCAAAAACTTTTGGACATGCTAAAAGAGTGTCTAGAAGAGACGGCTGTGATGGCTTTGCCAGCTGGGGACGCTGCTGCCGAAGGCGTCGGCCTAAGAGGAGAATTGGGCTCTTTCACTGAGTGGCATCGCCGAGGCAGACCCGTGTTAGGGCAGGGAGACAGGTAGGGAGAGCTGGGCTCTGATCTCTAATAGATGGGAGACCACAAAATAAACTGTTCAAACCAGCCCCCGCTGGAGAGGGAAAGGGGCACGATTAGCAATTACACAGAGAAAACAGTCATCACTGGGACTGCGCCTTGCAAACTGGGGCTCCTGTTTCCCTGCATAAAGGGGTTTCCAGTCTCACCATCAAGTTTTGCAGTGAGAAGCTGCCTAACTGCTGACGTCCCAAATTCACTGCAGAAAAGGAAGGGGGGCTCCTGTGGCTCTCCTAAGAAAACAATTTAACAGAATGCTCTGCTGGCAAATGTTGAGTTAGTTTCTTGAATCCCTTTTTCAACTTTATCTCTCTTTAGAAACCACACATTTTATTTCTCATTGCTTAATAACCTGGCATAGTTTTGCTTTCCTACCTCTTTCCTCTCCTTTCCCCTCTGCTGCCTCCTCCACGTGCAGGTTCTTTCCGACTTAGGTTGTTTACAAAACCTTAGAATGTTAGAACTGAAAGGGAATCTCAGATTTGTTTAATCAAATCCTCTCACATTATAGTTGGAAAAAATAAAGAAGGTGCGCCCGGCTGGGGTGGCCCAGTGGTGGAGAGTCCACCCATGAGCTAGGAGATCGGGGTTCGATTCCCGGTCAGGGCCCAGGCCCAGGTTGCGGGCTCGATCCCCAGCAGGGGGCGTGCAGGAGGCAGCCGATCCATGGCTCTCATCACTGATGTTTCTCTCTCTTTCCCCCTCTCCCTTCCTCTCTCTAAAATCAATAGACATATTTATTTTTTTTAAAAGAGGGTCCTAAATAATTAGAAATCTGCTCAAAGGTTATATTGTAAGTGATGTAAAGACAGAGGTGAGATTTGAAATATTTTGATTTGGGGAAACCTATTTTATAACATTCTAGGGGTAATGCAAGAATGGATAGAAAGAATTGATTAAAAACCACTTAGGTACCCAAGGAAGGGATTAGAGAAATATCCAAATGAATTCATTTACTATGTATTATAACTCTATGTAGAAGACACTCTGCTAGGCACTGGGTCAAATAAAGATAAATATGGCATAGTCCCTGCCCTAAAAGGAAACTCAAGGTGGCCAAAAGAGAAGGTAGGAGGTGAAATACCCTGTAAGAAAGGTAGAAGGGAAAAAACCACCAAAGCACAGAAAAATGAGAGGTTATTTCCAGCTGGGTTGGAGAGGCTCATGAAGAATAGTTGAGTCAGTCCTCCCAACTGGTTTTCATTCAGTTCTCAAAACATGGATGACCTCATTTAACCCAACTTGTGGTCACCCATATTTTACAAATCAGAATGAAAGCAATGGTGGTAAGCATTTCTTTGTTGTTGTTAAAATGAGACTGAAAGATTTATTCATAATAGCTAAGAGCTGGAAACAACCTAAATCTCCACCAAGTGCTAACTGGATAAACAGATTGTGGTAGAGCCTTACAATGAAATGCTCCCAGTAGCAGCAACCCAAAGGAATGGGCCACTGTCACCCACAGCACGTGGATGAACCTCAAAAGCAGATGCTAAAAGCAGTGGGGCCCCAAAGACATAGTGTAGGATTTCACGTATATGACATTCGAGAAAATTACACACTAGAGTGACAGGCCAGCATTGCCAGGCCCTGGAGGTAGGGGACAGGCACAAGGGAACTTTCTGTGCTGATAGAAATGTTCTGTATTATGATTATAATGGTGAAAACTGGGTGATTTGTCAAAACACATTTAATTGCATACTTAAAATTATGGATTTTTCTGATATTTACATTTATCTCAGTAGAGGTGATTTTTTTAAAGGAGCAAAGACACTAGAATAGGAACATTACCCTTTCCTCCAAGTTACCCACGTCACCTGTGTCACACGGGCCTGTGTGGGCCACCTCAGTGTTTTCTTGATGAGTTAAAAGGAGTAGACAGACTGGATAGGCCTCAAACATGGACTAAGGAAGCACAGAGGTTTAGTTGCTCCTTTTTTCAGTTACAGTTCTGGTTGATCATATTTTCCAAAAATGTCTGCACTATTACCATCCCATTAAAAAAATGGGACCGAAGAATGAACTTGACATTTCAGATCCTCAACTTTGCTATATCATTTATTATTTTAAACCTTGCTACTTAAAAAATATCCATTCCGCACAGCAAAACTGACTTCTTAAGTAGATTTTTAAGCACATTTTTCACTTCACAGTTACATTAAAGACTAAAGTTTTTGATGATCCCAAAGTTTGTCAACAAGTCTAGGGCAGAAATGATGAGGGTCCTAAGTCTAACCCGAGAACAAGGACCTGGGAGCGGTGGTGATGGGTCACCAATTCCATCTGCCATGTTTCTGTTTACTTTCTCCTGATGTGACAAAACTTATGAGACCACTTATAACATGCTTACTATCTGAGAGCCATTCATGACCGAATCACAGAGAAGCAGCAGGGAGGACCTGGGGGCGGGGCACTGTGAGTAAGACCCATGATGACCATTTACCCTGATATTGGTGATATTATCTTTGACTACTTGGTTAACATTATTGGTGTACTGGAAAATATTTAATAATCGGTCTCCAGGGTGGGGGAAACCCTTATGTATAGTATTTGCCAATTTTCAGTGTAAATATTTCTACCATGTCTGGTTTCAAGCTACCAAAATGTCATCACTGATCAGAGTTGGGGAGAAACACACACAATCGGCCTTCATGAGCTGGTAGCCCTGACACTGCACTGTAAGGGAGGGGGGGGGGGGCGGTCTTTTCCAGGCCTCTCAATTGCAAAGTGACCATTTATTTCCCTGTTTGTAATTTTGTAATGGTAATTCATTGGGAGATGCTAAGACCATGTAAATAGCCTATTCCTCATCAAACTCTCTTCTGCTAGTTTTACATTTAATGATGACTTTTCTATTCTAACATTCTTTCCTATTCATTAGTTAATATTGTGCTATAAGGAAGAGCTTTCCCTTCTCCCCCAGTTATTAATTTATTGATAGCAGCATGGAGTCATGGATAATCCATTATGATCATTATTTATTTTTATGTTCAACTCATCACAGATTTTGCCAGGGGGAACCACTTCAAGATGGTTCCTCCAGGATATATCTCCATTACTGTGCCCTTCTCAGCTTTCTGTCCCCACAAGATGTTCCAGGCTCATCTTATTTATTTTTTAATTACAGTTTACATCCAATATTATTTTGTATTGGTTTCAGGTGTACAGCGTAGTGATTAGACAATCTCATCCTAATACCAGACTTGGAATCAGCACTTGTCCAAGGAGCTCTGGTGCCTTTCATTGAGAATGGTGCTTAGGAACCAGGATTTGTCACTAGGTGGTGCTCACTGCTGCTGAGAAATCTGCTTCTAGGTCACCTTAGTAGACACAGCCAGGATATGAATATACACATAAATGTGTAAATATGGATATCTGCCTATATGTGTTTATATGAGTGTGTACATATACACTCACAGTTTCCAGTTCCAATCCAACAACAGAGTGGAACCCATTCTGCCGTTTCCATAACTAACTTCCTTCCTCAACAGTGAGAAACTGGCTCCCATTATCTTCAACATTTTTACTCATTTGCTCAGGCTTAGAACACTCAGAAAGTTCTTTCAAAATTGCTCACCTCCCACGGAAAGCAAACCTACTCACAAGTGGAATTAAATATTTGCTCAAAGTTTTGTGGGGTTTTTGTTGCTTTTTTAAAGCAAATGCATACAGCATTGCAGCTGGTTCCCTTTGTGCTCTGGGAAAATTGTATCTCGAGAGGCAACGGAGTACAGCAGAAACCTCACAGAGCTAGAGGGTCAGAGGATGGCATCTATCCCCCTATTACTATGTGACCTCAGACAAGTAACTTAATGCTTTTCACCCTGGGGTTCTTCATTCAAACAGCCCAGAAAAAAATCCTACCTTAAAGGACTAAAAATTTTAGCAACTTATTATTTACTAATGTTCACCACAAGCTAAAGTCTTTACATGTATTCTTTTATTTAATCCTCACATGACTCTTATGAGTCTTCCTTTATAAATGAGGAAACTGAGGCCTGGAGAGGTTATATTATTTATTCAGAGTCCCCCAGTTATCGAGGGGCATGGCCAGGGAATTTAGGCCATGTGACTCTAAATCAAAGTGCACAGTTTGAGCTTCTAGGCTTGAATCTCTTACTTGATCAGGGGTGCAGGGAAATGAGAGAAGGTAGAAAGGTAGCAAGAGTCTTCTCTCAATTATCCGTGTGTGCACACCCTTTAATACCTGCATTATCCCTCCTGACAGCCAAGCCCCATGTTAACTCTCCTTCCCTTTCCTCTCACGTGTTAGTGGGTCACCTCCTCCGACAGGGACACCATCAGTTAGGTGTGTATTCCTTTAGTAAGTATACTGACCTTTGCAAAAACACTGAACTGCTCACAAATCCATCTCCTGCCTTAAGTAGGTCACAGACTCCCAGGGCCGATTAAGGATGCACATCTCACCTGGAATGTAAGTGCCTGAAGAATACAGACCTTTGTTTTGATCACTAATTCATCTCAAGAGCCTGGAGCGGTGCCTGGCACACAGCTGCGCGGTCAACAAATATTTGATGAATAAGAGAATGAATGAATGACTGAATAACTGTTAAGAGAAAGCGCTGTATCCTCACAGGTATAGGGATCCTCCTGTCTACCGATTCAAAGAACAGGCTGGGATAAGATAACCCCTATTTTAGCCAAAATTTAATTTAGTTTTATTATTGTTAATAATAAAGTAAATAGTGAAATTAGTAAAGAACATGATGTCTTCCTTGTCTGAGACACAAACCATGTGCTTGTTTACTGCTAACAGGCTATGTTCTTGTATTGGGCAAATGTAGAAATCCTGGGATGGAACAAACAGGGAAAGAAAAATACAAGAGCACAAAGATTCAGTAGCCCCTACTTCCTCGAGTATGCGAAAGCCTTAATGCATCACACAGATTTCCAAGAGTAAATGACTTCTATAGGCCTCACTGAAAAGCATGTCAGAACTTTAAGCACAACGTTGAAAGGTGAGTTACCAGATGAGAGCCTGAGTCACTTCTAGGAAGGAAAGAGAAACAGAAAGGAGGTCAACTTCTTTCAGAGGGATAAACACAAAAGAAAGGAAATAACAGAAGCATCCCTAAAATAATTTCCCCTCAAACAATGTTCTCTTACAGTATCTCCGAAGTAATCTGGAAACTCTTGGAGGATGTGCTTGACTTGGTATTTCCTGCCTCCTTTTCTGCACAACTCACACTTGCTTAAAACAAAACCCGGCTCTGACCATCTCACCCTCGGCCTGTGCTTCCTATTCTACGAGGCGTTCAAGGCCCCGACCTCTATTCTTTGCAAGTCCGCAGGGCGGGGAGATGGAGCAGGTGTCGCTGCTTCACAGATGCGGCCTCCCCACCTCAGAGAACTGAGAGCCTTGCTTGATGCCACACAGCTAGTGGGAAGGGGCATAGCTAGAACCAGGGCCCATCTTGTCACCCCAAGTTCAGGGTCCTTCCCACTCCATGGCCTCGCATGAGCGGCTTAGTCAAACGCGGTGGCTCAACATTCAACAAATACTTAAGCACAAATGGATGGGATGCATCAGTATATGAGACACAGGCCATGACCCCGCCTTCAAAGAGTTCATGGTCTAGGGAGGAAAAGGGACAGGAAAGAGCTACTGAAATGGCATGGTAAATGCTAACGCAGGCTAAATTCCTGCTGTCATACGGGTGGGCAGGACCGGCGTTGGAGTAGCTAGGCACAGTGAGGGGGGCTTCAGGAAGCTCAGAGAGTTAGAGGCTTTAAATGAGGTGCAATTAGCATCCAGAGAATGAGAAGGACAATGTTACAAGGGAAGTGGTCAGTGGTGCAAAGATCCAAGGGGGAGAGCTAATCAGGTGCCTCTGGAAAATCGCACAGCTTTGGCACGATTGGAAAGTTGAATACATACTGTTGAAAGTATTACAGATGTCTCCTTCCCCCCACCATTGACCCCCTCCACCCCACACCTGCCCCCCAAAGCATATTTTTTAATTCTGATGTTCCAGAAATCAAAATAACCATGTTGTCCCAAACTGGAAGCTTCAACTGCCTCATAAAGATAGCAGATCTCATGTATTTTATAAAAAGCAAAAACTATCAAAATAACAGTTTTTTAACCTGGATAAATTTCTCATTTAAGTCAACCAGTCGTCATTATTTGAAAGAAGAAATGAAGAGAATTCTGATAGAAACCTAAGAATAGCTGGAGCTGAAGTAGCACCACAACTTTTTTTTTTTGTAAATCAGATCTGGTTTGAAGCATCTCCCAAAATACATATTCATATTTAAAATTAAATTATAAAGCATATTAAAAACCACTCAATACTGCCAAGATGGCAAATTATAGAAAAATGTCATTATGTACATGGATTACAGATACCTAATAATCTAATGTGCATACAATTGGAAAATCTTTATCATTTAATAGTCTCTCTATAATTGTTAAACGGGAAAGAGCAGATTCTCTAAGAGATTTTTCCCCCACAGATTTCTTGCCTGAATCTCCAATAATCATCCTCATATTCTTAATTAATTACTTGTTGCTAATAATAAACTAATACTTTCAGAGTTTATCAAGAGGGCCATGTCATCATATTAGTTGGCCATTCAGTCAGCCAGTTTAATAATTATGCCACTGCCTGGTGAGTTCATCTGTTGCCTTTGTGGTTTTCATTTTTTGCAAAATATGATCTGCACTTTGAGGCTGATGTATGGTTTCAAAATTCTACAGAAATTGCTGGAGTTTATTTGTTGTTAGAAATATAATTCAAGGAACCAGAAAGGGGGGTAGGTGGGAAAACCATGCCGACACATAGTGAGCCTTCGTGAGAATCACAATCCTTGTCATCATTCTCATTACAAGACCATTATTTATAGAAGATCTCACCAATAGAAGCTTGTAATGATCACAAAATCTATTTTGTCACAACACCCACCAACAGAGTCAATATATATAATGAATAAAACTCTATTCTGGAACCTGACTGCCTAGGCTTGGATCCCAACTCCACCACTGGGTAGCGCTATGACCTTGGTCAAGATATTAACCTCTACACACCCATTTTCTTATCTGTAAAATGGGGCTTATGGCAGAATCTATCTGAAAAGGTCGTTTGGAGATTGGGTTGAGAGAGTAGTGTGCTCATCACGGAGTAAGCAGTGTGTCGGGGAGCTATCTTGACCACCAAGCCCAGGGGAATTTTCTAAGGAGTTGTAACTGCTATTTGTGAGCTAATGTGCTTTACTTTTTTGTTTCAAGAACTAGTTACTATGTGCCAAAGTCCAAAAGGAAAATCATTTTCCCTTCAGCAACAGGTTACACAAGACTCCTAAAGAAAGATTTTAATGGGTTTATTCAGATAAGTCATATTATCAATAAAGATAAAAGAGTAGAATATGCAAGACAGGGAAGAACAGGACTCAGAACAAGGGGGTGGCGCATCCACTTTTAGCTTCTACTAAAGTAGCTACTGACTTCGGGCAAGTTGCTTAGCTTCTCTGCATCTCAGTTCTCACGTATGATAACGATGTTCGACTAGATGGGTAGTTTCATTAAATCATTCATGAATGATCTCGAGTTGAGAAAAGTTTATAAATCTAAATGCTGTTTCATAGATTTTACACACACATACACACACACACACACACACTGTAGTTTAAATAACCTGTGTCCGCTAGGTTGTAGAATACCTATACAGAAGAACCATGCCTTATTTATTTTAATAATTTACAGTGCCTAGTGTAGCCGAATAGACCATGCACTCGATAAACGTTGAATGAATGCCTGTTTAACAGCAATCTACCCATCACCCCTTCATTCAAAAAAAAAAAATTAAAGACTTCTATGATGTAACACACTATGCTGGGTCCAACTAAGTTTGTGTTTCTGGAAAGCTATTAGCTCTACCTATAGAGAGCTTGTCATTTAATTTGTGGGATGAATATCAGGTGAAGACACTAATTGTTGCAGTTTCTTTTTCTACCTTTCGATTTGAATCCCATAATTCACGCGAGGTTTACGGTATTATTTTACCAGCAGCACCACGCTGGTAACATTATTAGACAAAGGCATTCAGTAACTATGATAAAAGAGTTGGCAATATCAGTCCATTACAATGGAAGCAAGTATGGCCCATCAATTTTATGTAAAATTTTAGATTAATAAGGAGATCTATTAGATGATAACTTCTTAACAAATGGGGGGAAAGAGGTATGTCTTAAAGCTGATTTTTAAAATACAGGTTATCAATTTCTTTTATTAGAAAAAATCGTTTACCATTTTTCTTTCAAATAGACAGTTGTGTATAGGCTCATCCAATCTTTAAAAGGAAACACCAAAGTGCTGATCTCCATAACCCACTTAGGCATAAGTAAACATCTATAATTTCTAATCAAATTCAGTTCTTTCTTTTCATTGACAAAAGCATGTCATGGCTCATAGGCATCGTCTCTAAAACCCAAACGTCCCCAACACCCCGCCCTAGTCAATGAAATCTCTTGATCAGGTTGCTCTGAGATGGGGGAACGTGAGTAGACTGTTCACGGAATTCACTCTGAATATTCAATCTTGGTGAAAAGTGTGCGGAAATGCTCGTGGATCAATTCCTAGACTATTAAAATCTGAAAATAACTGTGCATTGTCATCGCCGCTCCTGGCGATTGCTTCCTAACAGCTCCTCCTCCGTTGGCACCGCTTTACCCACCGTGTAGCGCGGCGAAGTTTTCTAGCACAACAGTGGTACACACGGGCCCACGTACGTGGCGTGCACGTGACCAGGCGGCTGATGAGCGTGTCTTTGGTTTGCAGGGAGAAAGTTTCATTTTAATAGGTCTTAGAAAATAAGCCAGCCTTCCTCCCTGCCCCACGGTCTACCGTCCCGATTGTCAATGCCACTTGGGTTTGCAGGTGTCCGCCCCAAGGCAGGTCACTGAAAGTCAATGGAAATCAGGGCGACCTCGGCATCAGAAATTATCCTACGGATCTTGGTAGGCGAGTGGGTATTTTAAGAGCCTTATTCCAAGCAGAGCACACAGACCGGACTTTGCAAAATGAACAGAGGCTCGGAACGACAAAAGCAACCACCAACATCTCTCCTACCCCTGCGGATTTCTTAGATGTTACAGATGTCACCCAGCAATGCTCGCGTTTGCTTCCCATGTGTGAGCGGAACGGAGGCATCGCGGGATAAATCTGAATGGAATGTTAACCTTCACTTAATTTTTTTTTTTCTTTCTTTTCCTCCCTGACGACACAATTTTAGTATTATCACCACGGAGCTTCTGGCTGGGGGGCAAAAAAGGAAATTAATGGGTGGATTAAAAAAAAAAAAAAAAAAAGCTTAGAAACTTAAAAAACACACAAACAAACAACTTTCAAATATCTCTACTTGACGGTGTCAAGAGCCAAGAGAAATGTATTTCAATTGCAACTTGCAAACTAAACTCACAAATTACTACCATTATGCTAAGTGTGAGCTACCCCACTGTGCAGTTTTGCTTTGTGAATTTTTACCTTCCTCTATGAACACTTTTAGCCACTGATCGCACAGCCTTTCAATGTTTTCTGCCTTTTCCTTTAAATAAACTGGCTCTGGCTCCTTCCATCTGGTTCCCCTTCCGTCAGCAGCCCTGCACCTGTTCACACCTCCTCTCCTGTTGGATTCCACTGAACATTTCCTCCTCTGCCAGGGCTATTCTGGCACTCGCAACCTTTCTGTCATTCAATCCATCTGTCAGAAGTGAACTTTGTTTACCGCAAGCTTCTGCTTCCTTCTTCAAGAAGCAAAGCCCCTCAAGGTCATTGTCAAGTGAACTGTCGGCACGGATTTCAATCCGCTGCTGCTAACCAGCAGAAGACCAAGTTCTGTTGTGTAACGTACTTGTGAAAATTACTTTTGGGTTCGGGGAGACAATAATTTGGAGGCGAAGGAGTAAGAGGGGGTGTTTTAATGATCGTTTGTGAAACCAGACAGCTGATATGTACATTTCTTTCATGTGTGTCTGCGCTTCTGATACCGAGCAGGAACTATATGCATGAGACGCAAAATAAAAGTTTTAAAGTGAAATCAAAATACCATAAACAAGCTTACACTATGTAAAAATTGCTTCAGACTATATAGCATTAACTTGAGGAATAAATATTTTCACTAATGAATTAGCCAAGGGAAAGAGTATTCCAGTTAAGAAATTTTACACTGAAATGCTCAAAATGTACAAATGTGTGCCATTTCAATGATGAGCTATATATTGACACACACTCCATCACTGCTCTGAAAAGCTTAACCCATAATACACAAGCCAATTCATGTGCATTTTAAATTCCATCATTTAAAAATAACCTGTTCTGCTTAAATAATATTCAAATATTTGCTACCAAACAAACACATAATCTATCTAAAGAAATATAAGTTGTATCAATTGGCCATTGTGAGAAAAAAGAAACTCCTGGAAATTAGCTGAAAATTATGCTCTCAATTGAATTTATTCTGTTATCTACAGCTATCGAGTATTCACCCTCCTTCATAAATCAGACATAAAATCACTGTATGTTGAATTATTTACCAGTATTTTAGACAATTGCATTCTTTAGGAAAAAGGAAAACCAATCATTCGATTCAAATGTCTTAATAAGAAAAAGGGAGATCACTTTTTAGGAGAAAATATATGACAGAAATTTAACCAGAGCAAATGTGAACTTAAATGGTGCTTCATTCATAACACTGCTGTTATGAAGAATTATCTCAAGATTTAATCTTATTGCATGTTTTTAATAAGCAAAATTAATCAAGTCTGTAAAATTTTCTAAACTCCTTTTAGCAAAGATAAGAATTCCAGCTTTTTCCATTGACATAAAATTGAAAGCATATTTTATTAACAAAAGCAGTCTAAAACACATGTAATTTAAAATTTGAATCTTAACGTTTTGATTGATTAAATATTTATAATCGATAGAGAATATTTTACCAGAGCAGTTTTTCAGATGTGTTAAGAGAAATTATTGTGATGCAAAATATAAAAACCAAAACAAAAGGACAGAACAGAACAGAACAGAAGGCTTAAAATCCAAGGGCAGAGGCATTCTTTTTCAGCTCTATTTCAATTTCACTACCCATCTCCAGACTACCCCGGAGCCTCCAAATCATTCTTAGGTAATATGTATGTAAAACATAATTTAATATGTGGATTTTGAACACACAGCATATTTTCTAAGTGGTACTTTCATTTTCCTAAAACATCATTTCTAAATAATTTCTCTTTATGTGCAGGAGGTTTCAGAAATAGTATCTCATTTGCCCAGCAAGTTTGTTAATACTTCACTGGGTATTTTTTTCCCTTTAGTGTCGTCTGCGCTTGATGGCAGTTTGGTGACCTGGGTTCCGGCTTCTGAGTAGCATGGAAAGGGTACTGGAAATGTGACCACTTTTCATGGTCGGATTTGCTATGTAAAAGAAAGAAGTATTTGCAAATGGCTAGCTTAATAGAGGCTGCAGAAACCACCGTGAAGGAACCCTTCGCGCTTAGCAAATTGCATTTCAGGAACACACTAGTGGGCTTGTAGGGAGAATTTGTATGGTAAGAACATAAACAAATGAAAAACGCTCAGTTTAACATCACTTACAGTCACGCGCAGATGCACGAATGTGCACACACACACACACACACACACACACACACACACGCTTTCCCCTCCATAAATAAGGAAGGAATAATATCATTATTTTTACAAACGGAGATCATCTAAGGAATTCAGAGACCACTGTTTATATTTATCTGCCTAACGTGTAACACGCTTATATTACCCTTTAAGGAGCAAAACTAGGAAAAAGTTTTAGGTAGTTTGATAGCAACACCTGAGACACACATTTTACACAAAAAGCGTCAGAGCAACGTTGCCAGGTTGCCCTGGAGAAGAGAAAAGCTGTTTCTAAGGGCGATGCGAGGTGGAGACAGGCGCTGAATTCGCTCGCGTTCTCTAATATCAGTTTGCCTAAAACAGCATATGGACGTAGGCCGGGAGGTAAAATATTGAAACTCCTTCATAAAGAGCTGACCTTAATTTCTCTGCCTTCTGATGGGGCCTAACGGAGCCGCTCTGGGGAGAATCGCAACTGATGAACACACTGTCGGCTTCCTCTGGCTGCCTGGCGCTCCCGCCTGTCTGTCCGGGAGCTCTTGGAACGACACAGGACATTCCCTCTCCCACCCCTTCCTCGGTCACCTGGAGGCGACACCTTCTCTGGGATGTGGGCACGTGTGCAGGACCCCGGGACAAAGAGCTGATCACGGGGGGGACGGGTTTGCAGGATTCTCTGAAGAGGAGGAAGAGACTAAATGACAAGTTTGAATCTGCCACGATCACTTACTAATGTGCTGCTGTATCAAATAAGTCTAATTTTTTGACAGCCCCAAATTAGATTTATTGCAGAAACTGCTGCATAAATAGCATATGGCTGTGTTATACCACCTATTTCAAATCCTGGTGATGTTCCCCCTCCCCTCCAAAAGGGGAAAATTGAGCCAAGCTACAAACCTCCTGGAAAAAAGAAAAGAAAAGAAAAAGAAATATACCAGTTCAAAAACAGATGTAGGAGATCTGGATTTCTTTGTTAAGGTGCTCGCTTAAGCACCAACGTCCCCATTCTGTATTAAAAAAACATGTGTCCCTAATCAGTTATTAAATTGAACAGGCCCGTTTTTTTTCTTTCACTTATTCAGATGACTTAATTTTGGCTTTAAGGTTTGGGGCTCTGAATGACGCTTAACACTCTGATGTTCACGCCACAGTCACGCAGGTGGCACAAGGAAGGGCAAGTGGCGACGGATGAAAGGCGGTTTAAGCAGGTTGTGGGAAACCGTGCGGCACAAAGGCACGTGTCCTAAACGGTGGGTTTTTCGGTGTTCGTTTGCGAAAGACATATGTGGCAGAAAGCCCATCAAAGAGGCTTTCCTCGCTTTACCGGTGGCCCTGATACCGCAGACCCTTTGATGCATAAAATATATAAAGTGATCATTCCATGGGCCGCGCTGGAAGCATCGGGACGGCAGGGCCACGCGAGCAGCAGAAACCCAAGTTCAGGGGAAGCCGGGGCTGAAAACGCACACAGCCGGTCCCCGGCCGCACAGGCCTGCCTTTCCCCGTCCACCCTGAAGCCCACCCCGCCCCCATCTGCGACACAATGCAGCTCAGCGTTCCTCTCTGAACAAAAGTTTCAGCTCTTCCCAGGACGGGAAAGACATTGCAAGGTCTTATCTCAGACCAATGGGCACACCACTGCAAACATCGTGGCGCTCGGCTACCCGCAGACTCCCTCTCTGTGGTCAGTCTTCCCAGCTGCCCTATCTGTTACTGTCTGATTAGTTCTGCTAAGGAGCCCCTCCCCTGCCAGCTTTCGGTGCCATCTGTTCCATGCAACATGGCTGCTGCCCAGCAACCCAACACTGCCCTCCTACCTGGCACCCGGCTACCATCCTTACCCCAAAGTGCTAACACAGGTTCTCACTGCTGGCAGAGTCAGGATTTCATTACTACTACTTTGACAAGAGCAGGGTTGCTTGTAATTTCTCTTTTATCCCGATTTTGATTGTACAACTACCTCCCACTGATTCCGTTTGCTTCAGTTTTGTTGCTCACAGATTTACTCTCCACATTAATCTCCCTCTGGCATGTTACTGCATCTGTTCCCTTTTTTATTATTAATTTTCAAATTCCCACCATTTTTGACAAAAAGGAGGTAATCTACACTCTGTTTCTGCCCATTTCATTTTCTTTAATTTGGAAGATAAGTACGAGAGCATGCCAGAGAAGTTAATTCTCCGTTAACAGTTTATTTGCTGGCATGCCCCAGCCTTTGTATACGAAACACAGACAGGAATAAATGTTGACCGAATGACAACAACAGAGCCTCCACCATCCCTGAATTTAATGAAAAGCAAACATATGAAACAGCATCTAAAAAGTTTATTAGTTCCCCGAGTTGTCTCATGCTGTCGTTCTTTCTTCCACTTTTAACAGAGAATTAATTTCTTTGTGCAAATCAGTCTGGGTGCAGGGTGTGGGCTTCTCTGTGGTTCTGACATGGGTCTGTTTCCACTGTCGGTGACCTTTATTAACCCTTAATACAATTATCGTCTTTCCTCAACCCGGACACTGTTGACTAATTCAATAGCGAGTGATTCTGAACAAATGCCTTATTTCAGAGATAGCTGAAGAGTTGGGAACTGCCATCTGAGCAACAAAGCAGAGCTGCTTCGGTGGATCTTGTTTGACAAACAGTTAATATCAGGAATGGCAAGTGGTTTTCCTCTAAAGACAAAGAGGGCCACTTAAGACTTAGAGAATCGCAAGTCCCATATTTAACAATAGACTCCCTTTGTGTCCCTCATTTGCCAACATCTCCCTGCCAAAAAGGACTTGATAACTGATCATGCCTCCATGGCCCTAAAGTTTTCTAGACTGAGCACTGCATTGTGACTGCTGTTTGTTTATTTTCTATGAATTCGTATAATAATAGGATCATAGCACAGGAGTCCCTCAGTAGATGAGCAACACCTCATTTACAGAAACCTGAATGAGTTTCGGTGAATTTCATTCTCATATGTATCCTCATAAAATCACGATTAAGATATGTAGGAAATAAAGTACAGGAGGAGATTTTCTCCCAAGGAGATAGAAGATCATCAGAAACAACTAGGACTAGTGTCAAGATCAAGTGATGCCCAGCCTGGTGAGCCACACCTTTGGTTCAGCCTTGAGAAAACCAGCATATCTCCAATACTGCTCAAGCCACGTTTAATACCTCATCTCGAACACCCCCAACCTTTGTATACATTTCAATAGTGACCTGTTACTTTATCTTACATACTTCTTTTGTTGGTATAGTTATATTTATAATAAGTACTCCTTCAACACAGGGTCCCTTCTTTTAGTAAATCTCCTGGTCAGAAATAGGTTATGGAGGTAGACACAATGCAGGTGTCAGAAGGATCCATTACTTAGACACTGGTACCCTTGAGGGAGGAATCTCTTTGGTACTGTGCCTATTTCTCATTCCCAACCCCACCTTCCCCATCGCCGGTCAGGGAGATGCTCAGCCCTCCCATAGGTGACCTATGCCAGCTGGGAGAGGTCGCTCAGAGTCAAGGTGGAGCCGTCTTCTCCCCAGCTGGACACTGGCTTTGCAGGTGGCTTCCAAATGCTTCTGACCCATTCGGTGCCCACTCCGAGTTCCTGGGGAACTGTATTCCCTTCTCAGCCAATCTAACAGAGTAGTAGCTTAATACGAATGTGTTTACTGGAATTGGGCCGTGGTCCCCCAGAGACATTGTCCAAGACGGGCACTGAGGAGACTGGAGGGTCTCCAAGCCTCTTCTTTTTTTCAGATTCCTTAAAATCATCTCTGGTTCCAGGACATATCAATCAATGGCTTGCTGTCTAATCCACTTGCAGGTATCAGGGAAACATTAAACAACAACTGAGTAGTGCCCAATAACTGGTCTCACCGATTAGAAAGAGGTGTTTAAGGAGAAAGTAAACATCATTACACTGATGATTTTTTTCATACTTCTTTCACCTTAAATTCATATTGGAGACTGGAGCTTTCTTTTAGAAAAATATACCTACTTCGGACTGCTAAGACAGCAATTCTATGTTTTGGGGTTTTTTTCTCCTGTTTTTATGAACTTGATGCTCACTGTCGTTGAGTCAGGCAAGTGGTGTGGGCAATACACTCTCGTTTCCTCCGGGCTCCTTCAGAAAATGAGTTGGCTGCGGCCACCACCATGCTCCAGGCTGTGGGCCTGGGCGGCAGGGGAGACGGTGCATCCCCAGCGTAGATGTTCATCGCACACACATTTGGGCCTCGCAGAGCTGGAAGGAGTGAGCCAGGGAACATTAAGCAGAGCCTGAGGAGACACAGTCCTGGCAGCCTGTGACTCTAACCTCCCGCCCCGGGCCACCCGGAGACCTGGGTTCCTAGCCCATCAGACAGGCGGGGGAGAGCGGGCTCGGGCAACATGGTGTCCATCAGAGCAAAATAAAATGCCTTCTCCCTCCTGGCTCCCCGACAGCCTGTTCCCTCTGATTTGGGGTAAGGCAAGGAAAAGAGGGCACAGTTTAAAACGGTACCAAGGCCATCTATTTTGAGACTTGAAGATGCTGGTTGCACATATATCCATTTAAAATTATTTTTGAATGTTCTCTGCTTAATTTATTCATGAGAGGAGAGCAAGAAAAAAACATGAGTTTAACTTTTAAAGGGAACTTTAGACTAAAAATTCTTCAATACCCTCGGAAGGAAAAAAGAGATCAAGCTCCCTGTTGTTGTAGGAGGAATACATGCCCGTGTATACTATCTCCTGCAAGGGAAGAAAGATTGGAAGTATGGTCTTTTTTTAATTTATATATTTTTAAATTTATTTTTATTGTTGACAGTTTTACAGATGTCCCCCTTCTGACTTATGCTAGTTGTCACCTGAAGATGAGTGCATTTCCTTCTTAATTTTCCCTGCAATAAAGAGAGGCAAATTTATTCAACATTTTCAGAGAACCTGCTAGACTTTGCCTGATGCCAACGTGGTGGTGGAGACGCGGAGATAAAGAGGCTTGTTTCCTGGCCCATGAGCTGAGATTCTACAGCCATAGAAGAATTTCTGTTTAGCTTTGGAGTATGTTTTGTGCTCATTTGTGAATATGAGTTGTGAGCACCAGTTCTGGAGTCCGATGGACCCAGTTCTGACCCTGCCCCCTCTACGCTCTCATTTCTCATTCTGGGCCACGTGACTTCATGCCTCACCTCCCTGTGACTCAGTTTCCTTGAACTTGCTGGAGGGATTGAGAAGGCAGGGTGTCTCAAACGTCTCATGTAAAATATCTTTTTTAAAATATTTCTGATCCTCAGCAAATCATTAGTTTCATAAAATAAAATAAAAATAATATTGTCATAGCTATGTATGGTACCAGATGGGTACTACGCTTATCGAGGTGACCACTTTGTAAGTTATATAAATGTCTAATCGCTAGGTTGTACGCTAATATAATATTTGACTATTTGTTGAAATTAATATAATATTGTATTATATTTCAACTGTAGTCAGAAAATAAATTTTAGAAAACTAAACTACTGGAAAAAATTTAAAAGATACCCAATATAGCCCACTGATCATGTAACTTGGCTACTGTGGCAGCTTAAAATTGATATAAGAGTTTCCAAATACTCTCATTTTTTGTACTTGTCTTGCTGCAGGCAGGTAACACACAGCCCAGTCCCCGGCACGTGCTGGTCATTCATTTATTCACCCTTTCATCTCTCTTTTCTATATTCTGAGGATTCTCTAAGTAAAACCACAAAGCAGCCCTGTGAAGAGCTGACCATGCCCCTTGGACTACAACGTGTTGACGAGGGAGAACATCACTCTCAAACCCCTAGGAGCAGAGATGTGATCTTTCCCCTCCTTCCTTTTCAAGCTGCTTTATTTCCCCAGGATCCCTGTCACCCTTCCCCCGGTAAGAGCACCTCCCCTTACTCCTGGGGTTCTGCGGAGGCTGCCAGCCACAGCACCCAAAAAGGTGTGTGTGCAGGTGACTCGGTTGTGACATCTGAACTGAAGGTTTTGCAATTGGAAGTGAAGCCACATCCTTACAGTCTGAAATCAGGGCCTGTCCTTTGTCCTCAGTTCAGGCTGAAGGATGTGACTCCACGACATGGAAGAGCCTGAAGGGGCCAGCATTCCAGCAGAGGCGAGCCCTGCAGATGACAGTCAGAGGGTGAGGGGAAACTGGCGCTGCCTGGAGTCCCTGGTCCAAGCAACCCTCAGGCCAGCTGCACCTGAATTTTACATGGTCCAGTTACCAAGCAAATCAATCCCCTGTTTTGGGGTTTCTCTGACCTCATAGAAGAGTCCGTACTCACAGTGGTAGTCTGAGAGGTCAAACAACTACATTCCAGAGAGCAGTTCCAATAGTGATCACGTAGAAGCTGAATGCTCTGGGCTGCTCTGATTAAGAAGCCTTGGTCACCTCTCCCCGAGGAAGCCACCACTGTAATGGGACACCTGGAGACTTCTCTTTTGTACCCTATCTCACTTTCCAAAAGATACAAATACTGTATTCAGGTCGCGCTCTCTCTAGGTTGTAGGTCAGATCTTCCCATGTGGCTCTCAAAAGTAGGTCAGAGCATAACACCATATCATGGACCCCGCTTAGATTCCTGCTCCGAGAAATTCTTTGAAGTTCATTATCGAAAACATTAAGTTAAAGGGGAAATAAAAAGTTTACAGGGAGCCCTGTGGCTAGAAGCTGGAGCCTACAGGTTTCGTGGCGGGTCAGTTTCCCTTCTGCATGTCATACAATACAATTTCTAAATTCTCTGGAAAACAAACAGGCATCCTGTAGGAATCCCCCCCCCCCATCAGATCTGAGAAAAAGACGCAGATTCAAAGGGGGGGTGTCGATACCTGTATACTAGGCATGTGGAAGAGTGTCTGCCTCAGTCAGTAGTTAATAACAATCGCAGACATTCAGAAATGGTTGTTTTAAATGTCACATCATAAAGTAATTGGCCCACACATATGTAAATAGTAGTCTTGTGAGAGGTATTTAAATCCTGTAGCTCTTCAAAGATCTTTGAACATGACAAAAACAACTATGAACAAACTTCCACTTTTTAAGTAAAGTGTCTCTTTCCTCTTGGGTAAAATGAAGTGAAGTGAAGAATGGCGGTTGCATTATAATACGTGAAATGACTAAGGCAAGTGATGAGCCAGAGGACAGTCCCTTAGGCAAAGCCCAAGCCAAGGCTGAGGTTCACGGCCTGCGTTTATACTGGTGCATGAGAGCGCAGCCAGCACTTATTTCTATGGTAAGTTTATGTGACTGCTTTTCTCAGTTGTGTTTTGGGGACCAATTGCATTAGCCCATTTCCCTACTAATTCACCCAGAATTACAGCCTGATGGAAGATGGTATCGGCTGTGTAGGCAAAACCTGCTTCCATAACGTATCAGCTGTGTGACCTTAGATAAATCACTTTAGTTCTGTGGCTTAGACGGATTAGATGTAAAACAGGGAATATATAGTCTGTTACTGTTTTTTAAAGATCTACTGCACATAGCATGGTACCAGGCAGACCCCAAGATGAATATATTCTTAACCTCAAACACACATGCATTTAGATATTTAAACAATAGATTGAATGTATTTAACTTACTCTCATGTACGCATGTGCACCTCCCAGCCACCATTTTCCCCTCTGGAATTTCTCATGGAATGCCCTTCATTCCCATTTTCCTGTATCCCAATGCTACCAAGGTCAGTAAGAAGTTATCTGTCCCTCTATCCCTGTAATACTTTATCTGGAATCTCCCTTCTGGATCTCATAATTTATCTTACTAATATCTTAGTAAGATATTAGTAATATCTCACTAATGTTTTACTATAAATACCTTACTAATATTTTACTAGGCTTTGAATGGTCACAAACTCACAATATATTAACCATTCCTATAAAATGACCTGCTGAGCTCCAACTCTTTGCAAAGCACTGAGCTGGGTGCTCTGAGAAATATACTACTAATAAGACCTCTCCCCACCTTGAAGAACAGGACATTCCAGAAGGGTACTACATAAAAAACTGCAGAATATTCATTCATTCCTTCACTCATTCATTGATTCATTCATTCATTCACTATGTAGTAAGTGCCTTCAGCTCTACATGGGCAGGAGGGCTCAGAGGGCCACGTGCCTGCTCCCTCTGGCAGGGCCATGGGGAGGCCTACGATGGAAAAGTCAGGACTCAGGGAGCCCTGGAAAAGAAGGTAAGATTGCAACAGGGCTAGAGAAGGTTGAAGGGCTATTCTCGGGGTAGGGAACAGTACAGGGGAGGAAAGTCCACAGCTCAAGGGGGCTGCATCTGCTTAAGTTTGGCTGGAAGTCAGCGTGCGAGAAGATGACATTGATGGCAAGGAAATAAAACCAGAAGCTGGGGCCCTTCGGGGAAGCCGCACTGCTGAGTGGTCTGGACCTTCTGTAACAGTCAGCATGGACCGTGGGAGGCTCTGAGAGCAGGTGACAGGGTCCGGGCAGTGCTGACGGATACTCACTTGGCAGTGGTTGGCAAGAGAGGCTGGAAGGATGTTAAGAGACTGTTTCCATAACCTCGTGGAGGTCAACCTAAATGATGACGAATGTAAATGGTGGGTATGAAGACATGTCTATGAAACCTCCCTGAAGACCAAACTAAGGAAACATCTTAAACGAAGGATACTCCAAGCAATTTAAATGCCTGACGTCTGCAAACGGGAACTGAATAATGCACGGTCTTAAATCATTGCTGGAATCATTGACTATCAGAGCTAAAGGAAACTTAGAAATCATGTAGTAGGACCTCATTTTATAGGTAGGGAAGCAGGTTCAAAGAATGAAGTAATTTGTCAAAAGTTGCAAAGATAGTGACTGCCTGGGGGAGACACTGAAACTCGGTGTCCTCAGTCCTAGGATACCTGGGGGCCTGCCCTAAGAAAAGTGTATGGTTTCTGGGTGCTTTCACTCCTCTTCTGGCTACAGCTAGTATCTTTCTGTGAAAGCATCCCGAGCTAGGCCTCTAGTCATGACCTTTCTGCTCCCACGACACCTGGCCTGGACATCTCCACCTGAGTTCCAGAATAAAACGTGTTATTTTCCTCTGTGCTTCCCTAGTTGGATTAATGCACCATCCAGTTAACACAGGCTAGAAACTTTGGACTCACCTTTAATTCTGGCCTCTCTCATTCACTACCCCAAGTGCCTCTGGAAGGTGCTATTTCCTTTCCATTTTACTGGCACCATCACAGCCCAGGACTACGATGGTGCTTATATTCTAAGCGGGGCCCTGCCAATCATCTCTTCCTCAACCAACCTATTTTCACGGTGCCTTTTAATTGCCTTTTGAAATACACATTTGAACCCATCATAGCTCAAGCTCCCTTGAATTCCTGACTTAAACAGCATCCTGAGGGTTTGTAAACTTTTCCTGTAAAGGAAATAGTAAATACTTTAGGCTTTGAGGACCATACTCAATTCTGCCACGGTAGTGCCACACATAACAACATAAAAGATAATGGAGGCGGTGCCCAGTAAAACTTTATTTATGGGTGTATAATTCTTATGTCACAAAATATTCTTTTTCTTTCTCCCCACTTAAAAGTAGAAAAGCCATTCTTAGCTCAGGGATCATACGAAAACAGACGATGGGCCAGATTTAGGCTGTGGTTGCAGACTCTGTCCTAACTGGTCTTTCTGTCTCCTCCATAATTCTCCAAGTTCACTCTCTACACTGCTCTCTGAGTAAGGATCCCAATTCCAAAAGCTGATCATGTTGGAAGCCCTGCTTGAAATATAAGAGTAACCATTACTCTCAGAATAGCCAAAACCCCTGAACATGGCCCACAAAGCATTTCCTCTAGTCCCTGACCCCCTTTCCAGGCTCATCTCTTGCCAGACACCTAACCTGGTTGCAGAGTTTAGGCTCTCTCCCATCTTTGTCTTTGCATATGTTGTTCCCTTGAGAACTCCTATTCATAAACTCATCAATCAACATAATGATCAAACGTCTCCTCCTCCAGGAAGTTTTCCTGGCTGTCACCTGACTGCACTTCAAATGCAGAATGAGCCGATTCTTGCTGTGAGCTCCCGTGGCAATCTATACCTACTTATCTGTCTATCATCTATCTATATCCTTAATAGAGTGTGAGCAACATAAGGGTAAGACCCGAGTCTTTTTTTCTCTATGCCAAGGACCAAGCAATGTACTTAAAAGATAGTAGATGCTCAATAAATATTTGTTGAATAAGCAAATGTTATACTTACCAGTTGGGTCTTTCAATAAAAGTTGAATTTCTATTTTATTTAAGTCTAGTTAAACAATACAGGGCAATGCCAAAAAAGTGATAGATTATTTTCTGCTCAGATTGATCTACCGATTTCTACTCCAGTTTTAAAGTTTTCTTTGCCTTGGAAGATCTGTATCCTTATTTCATTATTACTTTATCACATGGTTTTCATATTCAATTTTAAACTTTGTTTGGGATATGACATTCAAAATGTTTAAGTTAAGACTAAATGAAGAGCTACCTGTACGAGATTTCTTTCTTTCAGCTGGTATATACTGAAACACACACAGACAAAAACATGGCATTTCCCAGCCACACACTTGACTATACTGAATCAACAAAGAATTTGCTGAGGGAAAGCAAACTCTAAAAAAATCCCCAAAGTATATCAGAAATATTTAACCCTACAGCCAAGTCACATTTGCAGTACAAAAGAGAGGTACACACAGTTCCTTACGCCTTTTATTGCCCTCTCCCCATTCATGGATTTTATAAAATAGGGAAGTATAAAATGCTTACAAAAGAGTACTGCACTTGGAAAACAGGTAATTCAGTTTTCTTTCCTGTAAAACTGGGTTACATTTTTGTAACCTGGTGTAAATGAAGCTCGGGAGAAAAAAGCTTTCTACGGAAGCCAGCAAAACCGTTTTTCTTAAGAACAAAAGAATTAGTTACAGCAACTGCCGAAAGTGGCCTAGTGGTATCTTAATATGCTCTCCTTGCAAGAAATCGATCTTGTCAGGCTGTACAAATTGATGCTGCGCAGGAGAGCTCTCCACGGACTCTGGCTTCAGAAATGAACTCAAGGAACAGGCGTTAATATTTATTTACCGAAGCTCAGCCCCGCGGAGGCATTAAAAGCTGTCCTAGTTCTGTGCTCAGCACACAAATGGTTGGTTCTCAATCGAAGTCTGACAGCAAAGAAAAACTGTTAACTGTCATGATGAAACTCAATTCCGAAGCTGCTGTGATTAAATAACCATAGGAACTACGTTAACATTACAGTCTCGGTTCCACGAGGACAGTGCTTTAAGTGGGCATTAAAAGAACAGTTATTATTCCGCAGTCCTGAGCAATTTTTTTTCTTATAAAAGTGTTTCATCTATTGGGATTTTTCCCCGGATATCACACATGTAGAAATGATGCAGTTTCTTTCCTCTCTCTCTCTCCTTCCCTCGCTTTTTCTTTCATTGTTTAAAAGGGAAGCTGGCAAACCATTTGGAATATTATCATAGCAAAATGTTTCTTAACAAAGTTTGATTTTAACACAACCAGAGGCATCTTAACACTAGCCTAAAACTTCGGAGGTTCACCAACCTCTAAGATATTTTTTTTCTCCAAATGCAGGCTGTTCAAGGGGTGTTTTGCTCCATCTGTTATCATACCGTGCTCAGAATTACATTCTCATATTTAATGTAAAAGGGATCAGTCCCCTTTCATCGTTTAAATTCGACATATTATTATGATTAGAAGACCAGTGATTTTCTAAATTACGAACCAAACCAACGATCATAAATTGACATGTGAATTTAGACAAAGCTCTCCCTAAAAGCTGAAAAACTCCAAAAACTGAACAAACCCAAAGGCTTGACCTGAAAATTAAAAAATTATACTAAGTGAGAAGAAACTACTTACAGGACAATGTGAAATACCTACAATCTTATTTCAAAATTTTTCTCTGCTGAATTTCTGTGTATACGTGTGTGTTTTCAATGTAGCAAATTATAAGACGCCTGCTACCAGAAACACCTTATTGTAATTTCGGGCTGAGTTATATGTTTACTGAAGTTTAGTGACAGCGACGATCATGTCACAATACCTCAGGACAGGAGCAATGCGATGTGAGCCCACGCTGGTGTGAGCCTGGTTCTGATGGTTTAAACGTGAACAGTGCCAATTCCATCTCAAAATCTGACACCTCCTTGGGACGCAGGTTCCTTATTCTGTATCAGTTCCATCTCCATTGGCATCTCAGGGTGTCTTTTATTTTGTCCCTTTACCACTGACAGCCTCTGATAATTTTCCTAAATGTACTCCTCAGACCCTTCAGTTCAACATTTTTATTAGACACGGGGTTAACGAGAGAGGTGGTGGTAGAAATATGTGACTCTGCTCATCCTGACGGAGAGCCGCCTGCATATTTGAGCATCGTGGATGAAAGGTTTTGTGATGTATCAGTAATTCCCCGCCACACGCCTCGCTCACATGTCTGGGTGCTTTGCTTACCGCACCTCCGCTTCCCCTAATACGCCTGAACGCTGGGTGTGAACCGAATGACTAAGGCTACGACTCTAACAACTGTCTGCAAGCCTGTGGCAAAAATCGGCGGAGTGAAATGGGGGGTGCGGTGCCTCCGGGGACTGGGGGTACCTGGTGAGGTGCAGTTGGTGCTCAGTTTCGCCCAGCAGCTCTGTCAGCTTCAGGAGCTCCTCTCTGGCCCCGGCTGCCTTCTGCTGCTCCTGTTCCAAGTGCTGCCTGTTTTCCCTCAGTTCTAGCGTCAGTTTCTCGATTTCCTTAGGTAGAGAGGGGAGGCAAAAAAGCATCCATATAAATGAAATGCATGCACCTGAATTCAGAATTGCCTCATTTTTGTTTTTGCCATGAATTGGAATGTGATAAGCGATTATTAGGAAATTTAGGCTAGCTTCCATTTTATGACAAAGGGAATTAACAAAGCCAAAAATGCACATTAGTGAGGGTTGGTTTTTTTTCTTTTGGATCGTAAGATGAAGTCTCATTTTACAAATGAAATGATTAAATGAGTGTAGTCAAAATGGATAATCTGTACTTTCATTCTAAGGCTCAGTCCCTTTAAAAATAATATGAACCTAAAATGCCACTGGCTTTAAAATATAACATTTTTGTTTTGTAAGATTACATCAGACACATGCCATGATTTACATCAAATACGTGGCTCTCTTCTGAAAGATATATTATGGTTTCATTTGGATATTTTGAAAACCAATTTAAAGGGTAATAGAATTTAGGAAATTATATAAATTATATAATTTAGGAAATCTTTAGAAAAATGTGAGGTATAAAAGAAGGTATCATGGTGATGCTCAATATTATTTAGAAAAAAATACAGCATGAGAACCTTTAAGCATTTAGAGGGTATAAGATTTCTGAGCTAAAATAGTACATTCAAATTGTATTATAGAAAGGCAACAACGAAAGCACTCTCAGATTAATAAATATGGCATCAAAAATGTGTGAAAATTTATGTTAATTTCTTGGTCTTAGGATGAAACCATCTTTATCTTGCTGAAATTCAAATATTTCAAAGCAAAAATGCCTTACATAGAACATAGTTTTAAAAAATTTCTACATTAAAGTAGAAATATTTATTTGCTATAGAACACCTGTAAAAATTTTTTAAAGAGATAAATATTCATACTTTTAAAACAAGAAAAACCAAAAAAGGGAAGTAAAAGGGTAGGAACATTTTTAAATTCTGCACAAAGCAAGGAGCAGTTTTAGCACAAAAAATGCAATCCCCTTTCAGATAACAAAATTTGGCCTAGGTAGATTGGTTTAAACTTAGTATTTAAGTTACATTTTGTATTTCCTCATGTCATTGTTCAGTATTATGAACAATTTTCAACTATATTTAATACATCAACCAAGAAAAACTAAATAGTCCTTTCTTTAACATGTATTACACCGTAAATATTCAGTTTATCCCCATCAAAACCACATATTACCAACAATAAATAAAACAACTTATTACAAGTTTTCAAATATTGTTTTAATTTTAAAAAGCTATGTAATAATGAGTATCTAACTTTCATTTGGTATAGATTTTCTATATCTTTCAGATTAGAATACTAATAAAACTTATTTGTTTCTTTAAAATATTTTAGTGTTAGTTATACCAATTATTTGATCTCATAATTAAATATAATTAGAGAGATGAAAAAACATAACAAAAATCTATTTAGTTTTATTTGTCTAACATTTGTGAAATAAACAAATCAAATAAGTACAGAATTTAAATTATATATTGACTTTAAAACTTTAAAAATTCATTCATTAATTTTTTTTTTACACAGTGCTATATGTGTACTATGTTGGACTCAAAACAGTTTCCATCTCTACACCCAGGAGTTAACAATTTAGTTGGGTAAATGAGACACACAAAAGGACTATTAAACTACAAAGCATATAAAAAAACAACAACAGAATGTTAGAGAAAATCTGTGCTTTAAAAGGCCAATTAGAAATGTATTAGCCTGGGCAAGAAGGTGGCGAAGAAGGTAAGGGCACACAAACTCAGAATGATAGATAGACCATATTATGAAAGGTCTCGAATTCTAGATGAACAAAACTATATTTTTCTTATATATAACAAAGGGATATTAATGGTTTAAACAAGTATGCAATATGAGAGATGCTGAACTTTAAAAATAACACACAACCTCTGGATCAATGTGTATGACTGATTTAAGATGGCAGAGACTGCCAGCAGGGAGATCAGACAGACAGTTGCAGTATTCCAGACATGAGGAGCAGAGACACATTAAAATATATATATTAAAACAGAAATATAGCCCTGGCCAGCTTGGCTCAGTGGGTAGAGCATCCACCTGCGGGCTCAGGGTCCCAGGTTCAATTCCAGCCAAGGGCACATACCTGGGTTGCAGGCTCCATCCCTGGCCTTGGTCAGGGCTCATGCAGGAGGCAACCAGTTGATGATGTGTCTCTCTCACATCATTGTTTCTCTCTCTCTCTCTCTCTCCCCCTTCCACTCTCTCTGAAAAAGCAATGAAAAAACTATATCCTCAGGTAAGGATTAAAAAAACAAATAAACAAAAAACCCCAGAAATATAAAGAGAATTTGTGAGTATATGGAAATAAAAGGAGAGCTATCAGGAGACATCAAAGATGACTCCAGAATTCTGAATAACCTTACATTGATAATTAGGTTTTAAGTATAAATCATCTGGTTTCTTAATCTCATGTAATAAAAGCTCAGAGTCTGCAAGGGAAGGCAGTCAAACACAGAGATTAAGAGGACAGGCCCAAGAGTCATCACAAATCGGGGTTTCAGACACAGCCCTGGTATTTCCAGCTCTGTGACCTTGGACAAGTTGCTCAGTTTCTTCAGTCTAAAATGGGAGTGATAACTGCAGCATGCTCCTAAAACTACTGTGAAGATTAAATGAGATGCTGAGCACCTAGCAAGTGTCTAGCACAAAGTAAGAGCTGAATTAAAGATGGCAGGTGTGATTATTATTACTGATTTCTCTTTCAAGAACAGCAAAGACATACACAAAAAGACTATTAAAATACAAAGCATATAAAAAAACAACAAATGAGTATTCGAGAAAATCTGTGACTAGAAGGCCAGATTAGAAATATATTAGCATGGGCAAGAAAGTGGGAAAGAAGATACATACACTCATGGAATGATAGATTAGACCACATTATGAAAGGTCTTGGGTTCTAGATTAATCAAACGATTTTTCTTACATATAATGAGGAGATACTAATAGTTTAAACAGGTATGTAATATGAGATAAATAGAAAAAATGACCTGCCTAAGGATATATGGTTATCAGTGTGGACTAAAAAGCTTTTGATTTAATTCAATCACATTTCCTCCATAAAGCACTATTTTGGTGAAGACTAAATAAAACTTTATTATAATTTCCAAGTGCAAAAAGCATTTTTGTTAGGAAGATGGAAAATTACTGCCTGCTTTTGATTACCTGTGCCAGAGAAGGAGCTTATTGGTGCAGATCATCAAAGTCAACAAATAATCTAACCAGCTGGACCAGGGCTCAACACCTACTCCCCGAGTTAGGAAAATCTGCCATGGCACCAACTCCAACAGTTAGAAGAGGAATCTCTTGCCAGAAATGCCATGCTCCCACTGGCAGGATAACCCTTTGCCTCACCCAACTAGGTCAGGGCTGCTTCCCTGGCTGTAGATAGTGGCTCAGGGATGAAAGACCAGCAACAGTCATAGGCCACTTGTACGTTCCTCTTACAGTCCACTGCTAACTGGCAATGTCTACAATGCAGCTTGATGCGGGCACCTTTTGCCCAACTGGGCCAAGACAAATCCAGATAGCTTTACACTTTACCAAAAGACACACACACCTCAGGTCATGAACGGAACCGCCAGAAATACTAACAGGAGAACAGTAACAAGGACAGGATATGGAGAAAGGAGCACTCCTTACTGTTCATGTAGAATCTACACTGCAGGAAGTTTTTTCTTAATCATGGACATATGTATCTTTATTTTTATTATACATTAAATTTTCTTATCGAGGTAATGTGACTAATTTATGTCAAACAGTACTTAATTGCTCATAATAAAGATGGGCAGTGCCCATGTTCTACCCCTCACCCATCTCCAAGCCTAATCCTCAAAGGCACACACTACTTACTCTTCCAATATTTAGCTTCATATTTTTAAGTGACATGCTTATAATACTCTCTTGATTTTTGCAGTATTAGAAATTTTCTATTGACTTACTGTTAAAATAGGTAATGATTAACATCCCTTATATCACCTACCCAATATACCCACCTTGTCCTCCCATGTAACAATTCGGAGTAAATCATTAATCAGCAGTCCATTTACATAATAATGACTATGGAAATACTTTTCACTACGGAGACAAGCATCATTTTGCTTAAATTAATTTTCTTGTACAATATTTTATTATTTCTGGAATTAATTGCCTAGTTTTTAATAGTTTATTTTTCTAGGTAATTGACAACCCCCCCCCATGATCAAATAGGTCTATCAAATACCCATCAATAATATTTTTGCAAATAATGAAGTACATCAGATAAATTATCATTCCTTTTAACTTTTTCCCCTTGATATATCCTTCTTTGTACTGTATGTCTGGCCTGGTTGACCTCTGTATTGGGTCAATCCTTACCCATGCTCCTGTTAGAGTTCCCTGTCTTCTGGTTGTAAATCATTCTACTTTTAGGTTTACTCTCTTTTTTGTGGGAGTATATTCTCCAGATAACTTCCATGAGAAAGAGTACATGAATAAGACATTTTTAAAGTATCTATATGGCTGAAAATGCTGTTATTCTATGCATATACTTGATAGTTTCGCTAGGTATCAAAATATATGTTGAAATTAAATTTCATTCAGGGTTTTAAAAGGGCTATTCCACTGCCTTCACGATTCTAATATCACAACTGAAAAGCCCTGTGCCATTCTGATTCCTAATGCTTGGTCTATGATTTTGGGGGGGGGGGGGGGGGGTTGTTTCAGAATGTTCTCATAATCACTTTTTTCCCTGGCATTTTGAAATTTTACAATGTTGGACCTTGTAATGGGCCTTTTTCTCATGCGTTGTGCTGTGTGGGCTCTTTTAAATCTGGAGGTTTGTTTTCGGTAGTTTCGGGAAGTTACCTTGTATTATTACATAAAAATATTTTGATGCGACCCATTTCAATATTTTATTGGTTTTTGGCTTTGATGGATTGATCACCTAATTTTCTTATATTTTTTATCTCTTCATCTTGGAAGATTCCCTTGAGTTCCTCTTCCAAAATTTCTACTGAATTTAAGAACAGAATTCTATCACACTTTTCATTTCCATGAGCTATTTCTTGTTTTCATTGTTTTACATAGCATGCTATATTTATCTTATTGATATAATCTCTTATCTATTAGAATATTATAGTATTTTAAATGGTCTTCTCTGCTCATTATAAATTGTCTGTTTCCTTTTCTCTGTGTGTCTGTTTTAGACACTCTATAATGTTAAAGGCTTTCTTTAAATACATAGTGGTACTTGTCTGTTCTTTCATATTTTAGATAAAGTAGTTAACAAAAGTTTGGAGGTCATGGTTTTTTGGTAATATGGTCATTTAGATTACTGTTCAGCAAATATTCACTTCTATCTCCCTTCCACTGGGAGTGGAATGCACTCTCTCCCCCCAGTGACTTTGGGCTTGGCCACTTCATTTCACTTGGCCAGTGGAATTTTCATGACTATAGTGGAAGCAGAAGTCATAAATATGTTTATGTGGTTTGGCCCTGCTTTTGTATTCTGGTGATTCTCCATGAGAAAAGCGTGCCCTGGATAGCTGCTGCCCCTTTTGCCTGGATCACAGAATAAATACATGTGGAGCAAAAAACCTAAACCGTAGCCCAGACAACCCACAACCTGAAGCAAAGCCAACCGTCAAATGCAGCATAAATCAGCCAAATCTCAGTTGACCCGGAGATTCATAAACATGAGCATAAATGATCGTTACTATAAGCCATGAGTTTTTTCAATATAAAATAATCAACAATCTCCATTAAAGAAATAGGAGTGTTACAATTGTCTATCACCTTAAAATTTCATTTCATCTTTGAAACAACTGCATGAAGTACATAGGACAGTTATTCCCATTTATACAAAAAAGAAATTGAGGGCCAAAGACATTGAATGATTGTCCAAAGAAGTAAATCTAAGCCTTGAGCCAGATCTGACATCACTGTCTCCACACCACCCACAAATTAGACCATGGCTTTCAATCTTCTTTGTTTTTAACCAAGATCCATAGTAAGAAATTCATTTTACATCACAATTCAGAAACATACACACTCTCTCACACATGTATCAATGTAACAAGCATTTCATGAAACTATATTAATCCTACTATGTGTAAAGCACTCAGATATGTCCTATTCCTTCTTATTCTATTGTATTTCTTTAAAAAATCTTCTGATTTCAACCTATGAAGTTGATTTCATGAGCCTGCAATTTAAAAAGCACTGTATATATTTGATAATTTAAAAATATGTTTTTACATAAATTAAGTAGAATCCAATAATGTGCTTCATTAAAAGAAGTTCTATTATACATTCTTCCTGCTTTCCTAAGAAAAAATATCTGAAGAAATGAATGTAAAACCCATTTGAAAATTGATGTATCATCTTAACCCTAAAGGGTAACTTTACTGGAAGGACAAAGTAGCAAACAGGGACTATATTAATCCAAAGCTAGCGATCTATCTCTGCTACTAAATATTATGTGACTTAAAAATCTTTTAATAACCTTTAATATAGGGTAACTCATTTGTGTACATGAACAAGAGAATGGGAGAAAAGAAAACAATACAGAACAGTAAGACGGGGTCCCAAAGTCCTTGCACAATGGGAAAAAAAGGAACCTGTAGTTTTGGAGCTGACAACATTTGACAATGTGAATTTATCACTCAGAAACCTAGGGACGAATTCACAGGATCTACTTAGAAAAGTAAAGTAGTGAATGATACTGAAAAGTAAAACATACCAATTTATCCCTTGGGAGAGAAATAACAGTTTCTATCAAGTTCTGTGTGTATAAAAAGATTGTACTCATTGGAAATTTAGTATTCACCAGTTGACACTTTTATTAACTCGTAGATGTTAAGAATGATTTTACCAAATCATTAATAAGGTTTTGTCTGGAGCTACACTAGCTACCTGTGGCTATTTAAATTTAAGTTAATTATAATAAAAAATTGAGTTTCTTAGTTGTATTAATCACTTGATAAGTGCTCAATAGCCACATATGGATCGTGGCTGCCATATTGCACGATGTAGATAGGAAATATTTTCATTGTCGCAGGAAATCCTACCGGATAGCACTGGTCTAGAAAACAGCAAAACTTCTTTCTAAGACTCACTCTATGAACTGGACTCTTGGAAAACAAGCCTATGTGGATAAAATTTAAATGTTATAAGAAGTTAAAGGTCATTTTAGAAATGAACGAAGAGTTGTCCTTGCCTGGCCGGTGTGGCTCAGCGGTTGAGCATCGACCTAGGATCCAGATCACGGTTCGATTCCCGGTCAGGGCACATGCCCGGGTTGCGGGCTCGATCCCCAGCAGGGGGCGTGCAGGAGGCAGCCGATCAATGACTCTCTCATCATTGATGTTTCTACCTCTTTCTCTCTCCCTTCCTCTCTCTGAAATCAATAAAAACATATTAAAAATATATTTTAAAAAAAGAGCTGTCCTCTTCACTGTATAGAGGTGGAAGGCTGACAGCACCGTTCTCGAAGCTCTGTTCGTGGTTATCCTTGCTGAGGGCACAGAGCATTGATTTCACATGTTTCCAGTGCAGGCCTGAGAGGAACACTGATACCAGCCATCACTTCTGAGTGCTTCCCATCTGTTCCAACAATGGGGTATAATAACATGGATTAAAATGATAAGGGTATGAAGGTTTCCATTGTAGTAGGAATATATGGCTCTAAACACATATCAAATCAATACATACAAATCCACTCAGACTATGTAAATTATGAGCCATTTATGAGATTTTCAAGATTGACTTCAACTATATGGAATATTTACCTTTCAAACTGGATTTAGAGCCTAATCTCCTCCTGAAAAGTCTCTCCACTATGAAATGAAATGCACTGAGTTTATTTTAGTAGAAGTTATTTCAATAGCTTCATAATTTTCGTTTTATATTTATAAACATTCTAGAGGTTGAAGGGGTCAGCTATACTTGACTGTGCTTCATGGGAAGAAGTCATTGCTTCTGCTGTCCTTGGTGAAGACCCCGGGATTTGTCCCCACATAGCAAGGGTCTGCTTAATTTCAAAGACCTGAAAGCAGCTTCCTGCCACCACCACCTGCATTCCCACTGTGAGCTGACTGAATCAGTAAATCTGTCCACTGGAGACATACTAAGTTTAATGTATCTAGAGGGAAAAGCTTCCCAGGAATAGCTGCTTGGTCACTTACAAATCCACCTAATGGGATTATCAGCCAAGAGAATATTTCTGTGTTTTGTTCAGAGCTGTATCACGGGGCTATGCTAATGGAGTTAATAAACTCAACACGCTTTAACTCTGCGGCAGTTCCTAGTTTTACAAAGTTGGAAATCCTATGGCATCCTCTTCTGCACTTAGCATAAAATACTATTGAGGTATTAAAATACGACAGTTTTGTAATGTTGTTTGTGGACTGAAAAGGCCAGTGCAGGTCTATATTCCTCTGTACATATAAAGGAAATCTTTTAATATGCTGTTATCACCCCGTTAGAACTTTAAGACCAAAAAAAAAGGCTCAAAAAGGTAACAGTTTAGCTTCTTATTTTCTAGAAGGAAAAAAAATGTTAAGCAATATACTTAACATTCCAATTTAATAAAAAGAAAAACCATTTTACACTTAAAATGTTAGCATATAAAATTACCTTGATGGGAATATAAACTGGTGCAACCCTATGGAAAACAGTCTAGAGGGTCCTAAAAAGATTAAAAATAGAACAACCATATTATCCACCAATTCCACTTCTGAGTATTTACCTGGAGGGATCAAAATCACTATTTCAAAAATATATCTGTACCCTCAAATTCACTGCAGCGTTATTTATAATAGCCAAGACATAGAAACAACCAATATGCCCATCGACGAATGAAGAAAGGAGATGTGGTATATATCTATATCTATATCTATATCTATATCTATATCTATCTATATACCTGTATCCAGTGGAATATTATTCAGCCATAAAAAGGAGGGAAAGCCTACCATTTGTGACAACGTGGATGGACCTTGAGGGTATCATGCTAAGTGAGATAAATCAGAGAAAGGCAAATACCATATGATCTCACTTATATGTGGAATTTAAAAAAAAAAAAAAAAAATCAAACTCATACACAAAACAGACTGGTGGTTGCCAGAGGCTGGGGTAGGGAGATGGGTGAAAGGTACAAACTTCCAGTTAGAAGATAAGTTCCGGGGACATCATATACATATGATGAGTAAAGTTAACAACACTATATTGTATATTTAAAGTTGCTCAGAAAGGAGATCTTAAGAGTTCTCATCACAAGAAAAAAATGGTAACTGTGAGGAGATGGACGTTAACTGAACTTACTGTGGTGATCGTTTCACAATATATCATCATGGTGTATACCGAAAACTAATATATGATATGTCGATTATATCTCAATAAAGCTAAAAAATTAAATTAAACTTACATATTTACATTAATATTTAAATACATACATACAATTTTAAATGTGTATATTATATATCATTTCCTAACAAATTAACACAACACTTTTTAATAGTAACTCTAATTTAATTCATGTTAATAAAAAAGTTAGGCCTAATTCTAACCCAATCCTGTTGCAGGTACTTCAGAAGTATTTTGCTTGCTACAATAAGTACATTTAAAAGTAAAATAAAGCGACTCTGGCCAGTATCTCAATTGGTTAAACACCATCCCCATACGCCAAGGTTGAGGGTTCAAGTCCCGGTCAGGGAAAATTTCTTTTCTGAGGGTTTATCCTCATATAAAAAGACTGGCCTTTTCAAAGACTCCACCAAAAATGTTTCATATGCTTTTCTCTCTTGTGAAAAGAAGTACAAAAGCTGGGAGATAAAAGAATTACTACAGAAAAAAATCTATAAATAGTTACTCCAAACTCAAATGTTGATTACAGTTGTTGACAATTATCACCATTTAAAAAAATGTTTAATCACCTATTGAAAAAATGACCCAAAACAGAAGTAAAATAATACAAGATAATTCCAATTTAGGAAAACAAACTGCTAATTTATTCCCCTAAACAATTTCTTCCCAAGCCCTCAATTCAATACAGTGAATACTTGGACTAGCGGCTCTGTGCCTGCTCTGTGCCTCACACTGTATGGCATGTATGTTAGGTTCTGTGTATAATCCAGGTGCCAGTTACATACACTCCTCCAGTCTGTCCACTCTACCCCTTTATCACTATGAAAATACAAACAAACCCCTCCATTCTGATACAAAAAGCAAATCCAATGATACATCTAATTTCTCATATCATTTCCTCCTCAAATATACAGTCATCTGGGCTATAGTAAGTAACAAATTATTACAACACGCTTATTATAAAAATTTAATAGCAGACAATGTTTTATAAGCATTAATGATGAGGCTTCAGGATTCATGTTAAATGAAGCCTAACCATAATTTTCACACTGTAGTACTATATTTGGGGATGATTTTGTTCCTTTTATCTCTGTATATTAAAGCTATCAATAGTTTTCAATAGAATGATTCAAATGAAAATGCACTGAAATTTAAGATTAAAATATAACTTTGGTGGTATTACCCACTATTTTGAGTTGTTGCTAGTGCAGCATTCTCTGTGTGTAGAAGTATGACTAAACATGAATTAAAAAGTAATACTACGTATGAAACCACCCTAAAACAATTTCAATAAACAAGAGTATAAAAGGCATTTTGAAGTATAGATAAATAAAGATAAATAACTGTCAATGAACTGGAATATAGCTATTTCTAAGTTAAAGCTGATTGTGCCACAGGGAAACATTCTAAGTAAATTTAAATATGTGAAGTTCATCACGTATTTATGGTTTAGAAAAATACCTTCTTTATTATTAAATGTATTTACAATACTTTCAGGTTCTCATTGTGAGGCTAAAAATGCTTAAAATATACCAAGAATATTATTTAGGAACCTAAATTAAGTAGTTATTTTTCAAAATTGACACTACTTTATCTTAAATGAATCTCAGCAGAAAGGCCATTGCAATGTGGGATTTTCAACAATTTCCTATATTTTCCATTTATGCTTCAAATATCATATGTTTCAGATATTATAATTACATAAATGCCTATATAATATTTAAGTATGCTTTACAAAGTCAAAAATTTTATAGTAGATATAAAAGTACTGACAACTACAAGAACATAATTTCCTAAGAAAACTAGTTAACAAATCCAGTAATATTCCAATAGCAACTTGTTTTTTCAGTTATTGTATCAACTATTAAAAGTTGTGTAAAATAAATTGGCCTGCTTATTCTTAGCCAGAAAACAGGCAATTCTGGCAAAGCAATTCTGTCTCTTAGAAAGTGCATACATTTTTATGATGTTTCAACCAGAGCAACTTAAAACTCTTATACTCAATGTTACTTTTTTAGGAGTTACCTGAAAAATACCAGTTAAATATTCTGCTTTCTAAAGGGAAAATACAAGGAAGGCTTTGGGGTATTCTGCACCTAACTTTTAATGTACATTTTTAATTTATCAAATAAAATTCCTCTTCCATAAATTCTGTGCTATGTCTTCTAAAATATGCTCCTACCAAAACATTTGGGAGTTAGCTCCCCTGTTTACATCAAGACTTTGTTTAATAAAACCACAGGCCTTAAAAAAAAAAAAAAAAAAAAGATGCAGTTAGAGATAGAAGAGCCTCGGTCATCATCTTTACCCCCTCCCTTTACAGATGAAAACACAGGGGTCCAGGGAGTTAAACAACCCCCTGAAGCCCACTTGACCGAACTAGAACCCTGGTTTCAGATTTTCCGCGGATCCCCGTTTCCCTTCACATGTGGATAAATGCCAACCACAGCGCTAACTCAGTTACCAGCACAAACAAGCTTCTATTGGCAATAATTAATTTTTTAAATGCAATAAAGAAAACACATCATCTGTTTCTCCTCTGACAACTGTTACCCAACAAGAAGTTTTTCTTTTCGCTCTGTGTATTATTATTAAATTCTGTCAATCACAGACAATCGGAACAAATTTAAGACTCGGGGCTCCTTTTTCAAAAACTAAGGTTCATAAGACTTATATACATCACTTCTTAATTTAGAGAGAAAAAAAAGTTTTATCCGATTGTATTTTTATCAGTATTTCTGTTGAGTACAGATGTGGGGGCAGATACACCATTTCTCTCAAACCAAAAAAGCTCAAGCATTTAGACCCAATTCAGGATCTCAGCCTTTCACATCAAACCGAATGACTTTATTTTATAAGAAGTCACAGTTTCATTTTTCACTAAATCAGCTCCAAACGAATGGAAAAAGGAAACTCCTACCTACATAATCTTGACCTTGACCGATCACCAGTACAGGTCCCCTACAAATACAGGGGACCTCTGTGAGGTCACCTCTCTTTCTGCCCACACACTTTCTGTTACTCCGTGGTGCCCCCCATTGCAGAGAACATCGCACTGAGGCTCTTGCTTTAAGGTACTAAAGACAGTGGGAGAAGCAGAGTGTTGCTGAAAGCCTCCTGGAGCACTCGGACCCGCAGGCTGTCGAGTGCTTCCACCTAAAATCTTCTGGCCCTTGAAACAGCCTGTCTGTGTTCAACTCACCTCTCGGCTGCTACTCTGCTCGGAGGTGACACAATGGACCCTCTTCCATTGGAAAACTGGACAGTTTAAACTTATCTTCTGGGAAGGTTTTCACCAAAATTAATGAGATGTTCTTATGTGAGGGAGAAATAGCAAATTTCAACAACAAAGCTAGGTTTATTTTTAGAGGCATAACTGATTGGGGGAAAAAAACCTTCTGTACTGAGACATGGCGAACGTGATCTCACCTTATGGGGAGTTTTTAGAAAATTCCTTTCAGCTGTGGATTATATAAATATTTCTGTAAGTTCTATTTGTGGAACTTAGGAATTTATCGAACTTTGCTTTAACTCAAAAATAGCCTGTGAGTTCTAACTAATTTTGGAAAGAAGCATCCAAAGTAAAGTAGACGCTTTAGTTAATAAATATTTTGAGTATAGTTCTTTTAAATTAACAGCATTCATATGCAAGGAAGTAAATACATCTATCCGATTTATTGAGCACCTATCCAATCATGACAGTTCTGTGTATTAAATAGCTTTTCATAGTTTAGGAAGCACTTTCATGGGAATTACTGAATTTATATGCTGTGACAATCAGAAAACAAATTTTTGCTTTCACTCATTTTCATAAAGAAGAATAAAATAGGTGTAGAACAGGTAAATACAGGGTAATGACTAGGACTGAACACATTTTTTGAGATATAACGGACCTATAAGATTGTATTAATTCTAGGTGTACAACATAATTTTTTGACACTTTTAAAGGGATTTATTCAATAGCATGAATCAAAGAAATCCCAAAACATAATTTTACAGATTCTAATTCCTCAAATTTTCAATTTAGTCCATTTATCCAGGTTTAGATGAAAAAACTGAAGTTTCAGGCAGGCCCATCCCCTTTCCATCGGGAGTTTCCTAACACGGGTTTAAGTCCTGCCAACTACAGATCGACTCCTTATGTACAAGCACTCTGATTTCTTAGCCACCCATGCCTAATTTCTTCATTACTTGCCATCAATGTAATCGTCTGGCATATGGCTCAGTGCCACCTAAGCACACTACCTGTACGTAGTAGGTACAAAAGTAAATGTCTTTTGATTTTGATACTGTTACAACTTAACCTAGTTATTAATAAAAGGAAAGGAGCAAAGGGAAGGCCAAATAGTATACACATGTCATTTATGCAGCTTTGCCGAGAAGCTGCGGTTTAGCTCTCCCCAGGTAGCCACTGGTCTATTGCTAGACGCATGCCCAGGAAAGTCTGAGTGAAATAGGGGAGGCACTTGCCTGTCAGTCACACCTGGGAACAGGCCATTGGCCAGAGTAGGTGTGGCCACTGCGGGCATAAGAAGATTTGGGATATTTGGTCTCCTAAATAAAGGAGTTAGCTCTCTTGTGCTCTTGCTTTCCTGGCTCCTGACTGCAACTAGCCTGATGCTAAACCGGACCCAATTCCAACATGTAATGGAAACTTTGGACACTGGCTTTGCTTTTACCTCAGCTGAATCCCCAACTGCACATCTTCCAGAACTGGATTAAGGGAAATGGGACTTTGGAAACCCAGAGGCATAATTCCACACAAATAAAAATGCGAGTCTCAGAAAATTCTTTTTCTCCATATATCGTCAAGACCCTGCCCCCAGCACTTCCACTGATAACCATTTGACTGGAATTGTTTCAAAGAAAGCAAATGGCCTGGTTTTTAAACAGGAAAACAGCACATCAGTCTAAAAAGAAAACGTGGAAGGTAGAAAATATGAAGCTACAGGTGGTCTTCAGCTTCAGGTCCCAGGGCTGTACTGTTTAAACCACTGATCTCAATGAGGACATCAATCATGTGCAGATCAAACCCACTTGTGACATAAACCTGAGAGACTCCAATTTGTCCACATTCTTGCCAACACTTGTTATTACCTATTTTCTATTTTAGCCATCCTAGTAGGTATGAAGTAGCATCTCATTTTGGTTAGGATTTGTTATTTTTCTGATAGCTAATGATGATGAGCATCTTTTCACATGTTTATTCACTGTCTGTACGTCTTCTTTGGAGAAATACCTATAAGACTTTTGCCTTTTTAAAAAAAAAAAATTGAGTTGTGTTTTTATTATAAAATTGTAAGCAAAACTTAAAAATCACAGTTACAAGTCTCTTATCAGGTACATGATTTTTAAATATAGATATAAATATTTGATCCATCCAATGTCTTAACTCCTCTTTAAACTAAAACCTATCTGGGTTCTCATTATAGAAACTTCTATGGCTCCAATCACTATACACATAGTGGGCCTTCAGGAAATTAGGGAAGAAGCACTGACCCAGCTCTATTATTCTATGGTAAACTTAAGTGTAGAGAGACAAGTTGAAAATGATACCCTAAAGTTGTTAATTCAAATTAGGGTATGACCATTACCTCCTGGTATGAGTGAATTCAGATTTCTATGCAGAAAATTCTGAGCAAGTGCCAGAAGGGTCCAAAAGAAAAGAGAGCACTTGCAATGATGGAACAATCTTTCAAGTGGACCAATTCTTTCTCCCCCATCTTCTTAAGGTCTCCCTAAAGGTTTTTACCTCCCCCTTTCCCTGCCAGTCTCTCTAAGAAGACCTAGGCACCCCTTTGTACTTTGATGCAAACTTTCAGCTACAGCCTGACTCATGATGTGTGAAGCCAGGCTAATGCTATTACTTAATTTATTATGAGAGACAGAGAATATTAGAACTTTAGTTGTAGGTACAGAGATTGTGCATAAAGAAGAATTTTCCATATACTGAATGTTAGTGTAACTGATCCACTTAAGTACAGATGTTAACACCAAAAAGGGTTAAATTACCTTGTAAAGCACAGCAGAGGGAATATAGTCAATAATATTGTAATAACTGTGTATGGTGCCAGCTGGGTGCTGGAAATGTCGCAGGAATCACTTTGTAAGCATACGATTGCCTAACCACTATGCTGTACACCTGACACTAACACAAAATAATAACGAATGTCAACGGTAATTGAAAACTAAAATTTAAAAAGAGGAACGTGGAAATCTAAACACCTTGCCATTTATCAGTAGTCCTGAGCAGCCTGCAGTTATCTCTAGAATCTCTGTCCAGGACAGTCTCACGCTGGACTCCAACAAGGGTCAGGGAAACATGCCAGGAATATATGAAATCTCTAAGAGAATTTAAGATTTTTTTTTTCATTCTGATGATTAAAAAAAATTAAAAGGCCAAAAATGTAATATAAGCATGTTCTGGGCCATCTGGGTCCAGAAGCGCCACAGTGTCTCATCCCGTGGCTGTGGGGACGGCAACACCAGGTAGAACCGAAGGGGGAGGCGTTGACTACTGAGGATACTTATCCACAGGTGTCATGAAAGCTGGCCTTCTCCTCCAACATACTACCTTGGACAGACTGCTGTTGCCTAAAATCTTTCCAGTAGAACCTGATTCTGAATTCAGAGGAGGGCTTGCATTCTTGGGGCACATAAAACGATGTCTGTCTTGTAATTCCGTCCAACTGTTTAAAAGGCTAGACGCTTTTATTGCTCTATTATTAATGATAATGTAAAGAACATGATCGAAAATTGCTGACAGTAATATGACATCCTTAGAATCTTAACGGAAGTGTCATCTTTATAAAACCAGGGCGAATAGCTGGAAAACTTGGAATGACACTTGAGACTCATGCAATTTTTAATGATTTTATTAACACTTAATTCATAATTAAGTGAGGTGGAAATTTTTCCCTGTGTTTCTAGAAGCGTAGGAATTTAGAGCTAGACTGGGGATCGAACCTGCAGCCTTGGCATATGTGGATGATGCTCTAACCGACTGAGCTACCCGGCCAGGCTCACCTCTCCCTCTTCTCAGTCCCCCACCATTTTGTAGTTTGCTGATGACCGTTCCTATGTTTTCTTTGACATACAATTATTTGCATACCCGTTTCACATAATCCCTTCTTTAAGAACAGAAATTCGCTCCAGGCCAGCATGGTGTGTACAGTGTATGGTTGTTGAATGAAAGCAACAAGTGAAGTTTAGGGTAAAAAGATTCTAAATTTGGAGTCTGAATTTGTAACAGTGTCTGTTCTCTTCAAAATGTGACTTAGTCTCACTTTTCATGTACATGTGAATGGCCATGTTAAAGTGATCACTATGAAGAATCAGTAGCATCACATAAAAGCACTTAAGATATTGTTAAGTGAGAAAAGTGAAGACCAAAATTATATCTAGGCTCTGTTTACTACTTGCAAATATCATATATGCATATGGACAAAAGTAGAAGGTACAACGGAAAATGAAAACCATTTGCTCTGTCGGGTGATAGAATTATTGGCTTCTGTGAATGTGCTTATGTTTCTACAACTACTATTGTTTTTAGACATACGCATGTGTGGCAATTAGTAATAGTGTCACTGGCTATTGGTACTAATACTTCTGGGCTGTAAGAAAAGCGCATCTACTGTCCTAGTCTAACGCCTCTGGGCCTGCTGCCCCGCACCGACCCTCATTCAAAGAAACGCAGCGTGGCACCCGAGAGGATACTCTAGAAGGTGGGCGGGCTGGCCTTCGGAGCCCAACTTTTAAAGCCAAAAGAGCAAAAAACCTGTAAGGACCAAAATAGGAAATTGAAAACAGAAAAAACTGTATTTCTTTAAGGCCAGTTGTTGATGAATCTTATGCCTTCCTTCCTTGCAACAAAAATATTCTGATTTCAGTTTATAGTTTTACATTCCTATCTGAAGGTAAACGTCTCTATCTAAATATTTATCCCATTAGGGCTTGTTTTGTTTCCTCTCTGCACCCTTATCTCCTAAGTAGTCTTTGTAAAATGTATTTATTTACTTTATTTCATTTTTCTTTTTTTTATTGGGGTGACATTGGTTAATATGATCATATAGGTTTCAGGTGTGGGTTTCTATGTTACAGGATCTGTGTGCCCGCCAGCCAAAGTCAAATCTCCCATCACCATAGAGGGGGGTCCTAAGTCTTACATTGCTATCGTCAGACACAGTTTCTTTTATACATTTGATTTTTAAAACTGTATTACTATGGTGAACAGCATTATCATCTTTGCCTGAAAAGCAAATGCTCCTTTGTCAAGCACATGAAGTGCGTCTATGAACCAGGTTTACACAGTCTGCCACCTAAAGTCACTGCCCAGATCCTGAACAAAGTGACTAAGTAAATGCCAAGTGCCCCAGGGATTCCAACTTTTTGCATAAAACAACAAAAAAATCAAACTTATTCTTTTTACTGCTAATTTTGTGACTGCACCAACATAACTATGATTTATTAAAATGAAGGCATGAACTTTACATGGTGTTTTAGAAGAAGAATAAGTTCAATCGTCTTTTATTAGATGGAGCTGTTTTGAATTATTTCCATAATCCTATTTCCCCCATTCAAGCGTCATGCGGGGCAAGAACAAAGAGGCCGATTGATAGACAGACGCCTGGCTGGAGAATTTTCTCAGGATTCGAGGCTAGGCTGTGATAAGAACACAAATTTCTCTAAGTACGCTGAACAATGCTTTAGGGCATACTTAGGGAAGATGCTATAAAAAAAAGCTTTATTGCATCACACACGAAACCAGACTCTCCTCTTGTGGGCTGTAGCCAGCATGAAGTTCACACTACATTAATTTGCACTTGTCGATACGCAGCTTTGCAAGTATTTTAAAGGCATGTTCAAATGTGTGCTCTGTCTCCTTGCCTAGAATATAAACTCCCCAAGGGCAGGACCTGGGTCTCCTCGCTATGGCCCCACGGGGTCTGCGACACGGGTCTGGGCCGGCCAAGCCTCCGGGAAGGGCTGATGTCTGAGTGCGGAGCGGGGAAAGGAAGGAGCTAAGCCTCCAGCAGCGAGAGGGTGTCAAGAACACTGGAGAGCAACTCTGTCATCACCAGGCCCGAGTGATTACATGTGCTAGCGCCATGCCCAAGTGGCCCCTGTCCCAGTCATTTCTGAGAGATGGAAGTGAGACCGCAGGTGGTACTTGGAGAAGTCTCGGGAGTCTAGCTCCCAAGAAGCCATCTATCACGCCCGTATATTCCCCCAAAAGCCTTCTGAAGGGAGAAGACAGAAAACAGACACAAGGCAGAGGACAGAGCGGGAAGGGGTTTTACTTTAATCTGTTGGGGCTAAATTACAAGTAGAAAAAGACGAATACCACCAGCAGCCCCTTTCACAGAGGCAGTGAAACATTCCTAGGACGTTTCCAGCATCAAACAGAAGGCAGCGGACCCCAGGGGTGTTCAGGTGACGCATGTGCTGCTACTACTTAAAACTGACATTTCAGGGGAGTTGGTTCCCTGCTTTCTGTTGGGACAATCTCTCCAGTCTTCCTACTGGCAGAACGTTATTATTCCCGGCTCCTGTGATGAAATCACTTTGGTCTCTTAGTCTTTGCACAGGGAAGGCCGAGAACAGGCTTTCTCCTTGGGAGCATCTGTCCTGTCCTTGGAGACAGTGCGCACAGTCCGGGCCTCCCTGAGCAAAGAGGTACAGCTTTTACTTATCACTTCTGTTCTCTGGCTTTCACTAGGGCTTATTCTTAGGACTTATTCTTAGGACGTGCTGGGCTTCCTCTCATCCTTCCACAAAGCCAAGCAACATAGATGCTCTTTCCCCCACCACCCGGTTAATTCCGCTGAGCTTAGGAAATCTCTGAATCACAGCGCCATAGATGTGAGCAAACCTCAAGTCCTTTTTTGCCCTAGTTTTTCTGGCCCAAATTTTCTCATCTATTTCTTTGGTATATGCGCCCTACCCTTAAATACCTGCTTTGATTACCCCACTCGGGTAATTTTGAACTGCAATCCTTCCTACTCAATAGTAGCCACAACTCCAGAATTATAACTTACACATGCTGGTAAGAAAGTCTTATCTCTACAGTTTTTGTTACCAATCTAAAAAAAAATAGTAGAGATACATTTTTAAAGTATTTATACTCCCATCGAAGCCATGAGTAAGCCACGTGCCACTAATCAGACAATGACACTATAACCCGTCCTTTGCCCAGTTGGCCACGTGATCAGATGACTAAAAGACCAGGGATGCGGCATATTTGCTGAACAGTAAACACTGGAAAGCCATGATGTTATCATTTAACATCTAACTCTATGTTCCACATTTTCTGTAGTTTTTAAAATTAAATTTACTGGGGTGACTTTTTAATAGGATCATGTAGGTTTCAGGCGCACATTCCTGTGACACATGACCTGTACATGGCACTGAGCTCCGCATTCTCATAAGGCAAGGGAAACTTTCACAGCTGTATTGCTGTCCTCCAGGCGGGGCTGGCAAACTTTTTCTGGAAAGGGTCAGACAATAACTAGTTCAGTCTTGTGGGCGATGTGGTCTCTGCCTCGACCCCTCAACTCTGCCTTAGTGGCGGCCAAGCAGCCACAGACAACACATTAACAAACGGGTGTGGGCGGCTCTAGCACAACTTGATCTGTGCAAATGGGCAGCAGGGCCCTGGGCTACCGGTGGCCAACCCACGTCTGTATTTGTCAGTGGGGTATATGCATGTGCGTTAGACACCCAATCGTGTGCCTGCCCCACAGCCACGGCCGCTTCATGGGCGTGTGAGCTGTGCTTGCAATTTAATGCTCTGTGGTGGACGTCTTGAAAGTCTTAAGGATTTGATTTGATTTCACTGATTTTTAGAGAGAGAGGAGGGGAGACGGAGAGAGAAACATCGATCGGCTGCCTCCTGCATACCTCCCACTGGGGACCGAGCCCTCAATCCAAGCATGTCCCCCGACTGGGAATCGAACCTGCAACCCCTCGGTGCATTGGCCAGTGTTCGGCCGACTGAGCCACCCTGGCCAGGGCTAAAACCTCAAGGATTTTGTACTGGAATTTGGGTTTCTGAGTGAAGTCTGATGGAACAATGTAGCCAGGCTCTGTGTGTGCTCTTGTTTCTCCCCTGTCCCTCAGCAGCCCAGGGGGCAGTCCTCAAACACTGCTCCGCTCCAGCTCCTCTTCCCGCCCTGACCTGTGACCTTGTTGTTCTCACCCAGGGTGACATCTGTTCTCTCGTCCCTTGCCCCTGGCAGGAGCCTGGGTGTGAGGCTGGGGAAGGTTGGGTGGAGCGTGTACCCTCCTGGCATCTCAGGGCAAGACACGAAGGTGACCATCCCTGTCCCAGGGCGGCTGCACCACAGGAAACCCAGGGGACTCAGTGTGGAGCCGCTGGTCCCCCTGATCCAGGGACTGAGTGTGTCCTCATTGGAGGGTGCAATCTCTAGGGGGTCGTGTGTCTGACCGCCTTGGGCTGGTAAGAGTGACCCCCTCCGCTCCCACTGGGGTGGTCTGTATGTCCTTGGCCGGTGGCAGGGAGCACCCAGAAGCCAGGGGCACATGTGCAGGCCCAGTCGCTGGAAATGTGTGTCGCCTGCACTCTCCCATGAGCGTCCCTGTGCAGGAGGGACCCCGACCTTAAATAGCAAACAGAAAACACCACGACGGGTCAGGTGAGAGACGAAAGGAAAACATTTATCTTTTTCTACCTTGAACCTCACTTTTTCCTGCTTTTTGAACAAAGGGCCCTGTATTTTCATTTTGCACGAGGCCCTGATCAAAGCCTAGGGCCCTAAAGAATCATCTTCTGAGATTCATCTACCAAAATGGAAGCTGACAAAGAGAATTCCACTCATTTCAGAGTCGGCAACCTTTGCAGTGCCCGGGGAATGAAGGGCTTCCTGCGGCATTCCTGAGCCTCAGTTCCCAAGGTGTGAGGCTCTGAAATTCATTATGTGTCATGAGCTTCAGACTCTAGGGGCTCCTTTCAGGGCCTGGCGACTGGCGCGCCCGCGTGTAGCCATTCCCCTCGACCAGCTTCCCACAGGACTGATTCCTATTCCTTTCAAGTGATGTCACCTTATAAATATAAAGCACAATCAAATGATTGTGCATGAAGTTTAATAAAACAACAAAGAAAGTTGAAATTCTGTACTATTTCCCTTTATTTCCTATTTAAAAAGGCCACGCTGTAACATTCTAACATACCTACCCTTCTGATTTGAAAAAACCAAGTGTAAAACAAATGTTGTTGAGATGGTAGAAGACATTTGAGTATGGGTTGAGCATTAGATGATACTATAGAATTACTGTTAATATTCTTAGGTGTGATCATGACGGAGTGATTATGAAAAAGTACTTCATAAATGCACAGAGCAGTGCTAATAGATGAAACAACAGGGTCTGAGATGTGTCTTAAATACTTCACCAGAGAAGGGGAGGAAGAGACAAGAAGAGAGGAAGGGAGACGGAGAAGGCAAAGTTGATGATACGAAGACAGACAAAGGAGAGAGAAATGTGAGATGGAGGAATAGAGCTGGCAGAAGGCTGCTGCTGAAGGAAAGTGGGAATTCATTATAATATTCTCTTTATCTTCATATATGTTTTTAAATTCCCACGATGGGGTATGTGTGTGTGTGCACCTGTTGCTTACACAAATTTTCTAATAAAAATCAAGATACAGATGTTTTCATTGTCCTCCACACCAAGTGTCTTTTTTGTGTGCAAGAAGCAGCCTGTGAGGTCGACAGGGGCTCTCTAATTCAAGAGCACATAGGGGTTGATGCAAAGGGTAATCCCCCCATGGATTCCTGACACAGTAAAAACAAAAGAGAGAGAGAAAGTGGGAGGAAGAGATCGCCTTTTTACTCTCCTAACCTTTCTTCCTAATTACGCCACAGTCAAGGCTTGGGTCACAGGGAAAATGACTTTGGTGGTGGACCATTTGCCCTATTTAGATACATCAAAAAAGCCCTTCTTCTGACCACATTCCAGTCTCAGTTTCCCATCTACTTTAGAGATGTGCCAAGGGGTCCGATTAGCAAAAATATGACTGAAATGACTGTGTTCCAAGGAACACCCTTGTTTGTACACCTAGAGATCACCTTCCTGTTGTTCTCAACTGCACGATTTGTAAGAGTTAAAAAGTTAAACACACTTTATATTGTTAGAAGTAAGGCAGATAAATGCTCAACATGCCCAGCTGCTAAAAGTTAAATGTAAATTTCTCTCTTGAGTGCAGATGGTGGCCAAGCCAAGTAGCTCTTGGGCCTCGCAGACAGAAGGTCAGGTCATGGCTGAAAGACCAAAGAACAATCGCTGCTTTGCTCCTCCAGGTCATCCATGGAACGAGACACCACCGCTCTCTTTTCTGAAACTGTCTGTTCGGTGCAAAACAGTGACAAAGACTACCTATAAGATTTCCTCACATTCTGTCCAAGGAGAAGCGGTCACAAGGGCCTCGCATCACAAACGTCTTGTGACTCTTCAGAGGTTTTGTTCCTAACTCTCTGATCTCCTGAAAAGGCACATCTCTGTCTAAAAACAGCACTAAAAATCATACAACTGTTAATGTTTCATTATTTAGCAGGAAGTGTTTTCAAGTGAAAAGGGCTCCTTTTAAAATCCTGCACCTTTAGCCTCCACATCAGTGCTGGTTAATTAAAAAGAGATGTGAGATATAATGCTAAAGGACTAAAATTATAAAGACATACACGTTTTTTCATTTACAAGTGATGATATCATGTTATTGTTCCCTGAAGTGTTTTTTCTCTGTGGGACCTTATAATGTGATTTGAAATAACTCAGAAATTCTTCCTTGCTGTGTTTTCCCAGTTAGTCCAAAACATTATGCTGGCAGATGCTATAGAATAACATAAAAAGTATATAACAATGCTAGTGAGTATGCGAACGTGATACTTAAAAAAAAATCCTAATACACCAGCAAAGGAAAGTTCCGTGTTTGGTCCGATAGTCCTAACCTTCAGTCCCCGATAGAAAGGATTTTCGATTCCATTATCAGGCACGCCCCCAACTGGATGGAATAAATAGTTCCATAATTTGTGCCTGTTAATAATGAGAATTCTGAAAACATGAAATTCTCTAACACTTTGAATATAGTGATACAAAAGCAGAGTTTGATTTTATTTGTTTAGATTTTAATCTAACGCCAGGGATTTCCATTATGACTTGAAAAACTTTTTATACTAAGTTTCATGATTACTTTCATTTTCAATATTTTTCCCAGTTGTATTTACGTCGTAGAGAGTTGATCGGGTCAAAAGGGAAAATATGTTGGCAAATACGATAAAAAGCTTTCAACTGGAAACATGTTTTTAAAAAATTTACTGAGGGCTACCTGCTTTTAAATTGCACCAATTTCTTTAAAACACTGACACTAAGACTTGTCTTATTTTAATTGAATAGATTTATCAACCTGCTTTCCTGGAATAAAAAGAATGAAAGTCTTCAGTGGTTTGTGTTGTAACATAAAAACAGAAAATCAAGGTCAGCCTATTAGAACTGCTTCTCTAAACTTTTTATCCATGCTGTTGATTAAAATTGGGGCATCTATATGATCTCAATAAACATATAACATGAAAAACATCTGTTCAAATTGAAATTGAAGTAGGCAGAGTCTTCTCCCTAACATTTCTAATTCACTGTACTTAGGCACCCTGAGCGAACGTATTCCTGGGTATCTTGGTTAAAACTAGTTTCACGCTGCCAACAATCAATTTGATTGACATATTTACATATCAACTCATCCCATCTTACAAATTTTAAACTTTTTCACTTAAAATTGGATTCAAGTTGGCATCCTGCGAGAACTTTATGTTCGTATATTTTAGGTTCAAACTGTGCATTAGAACATTTTTTTTTTTTTACTTTTGTAAGTAATAGATACACATAATCCAAATGTATATTTATGACCTGTCAGATTGGAATTTCATATGCATGCAGTTGTATTCTCACCATTGCGTGTGAAAGGTGATAATTTGAGGCAACTATAAATGAAGTTCTTGTAAGAGCACAAACCGGATCGTTCTATTAGGTGGAAACAATATGAGAGAAATAAATGACTCGGGGGGAAAAAAGCACAGCAACTTGGGGCCGAGCATCCAAGCCCCGGTGCTCGCTCGTGTCACCTCTTACCTCATCCTTCCTCTCAAGGTCCCTTTTCGTTTTCGTCCTGTACTCTCTCTGCTCCCTCTCGGCCTCGTCCGTCTCCAGCTTGGTTTTGTTCAGCTGGTAGCGCATTTCCCCGCACACCTGTGAGAGTGGGAAACCGCATCAGTGGCTGCGGAACCGCCCGGCCAGGCCGCAGGCAGGTCTTCCGGTGCCCCCTAGAGGTCACTTGAATAAAATACAATAAAGCTTTTCTAAGACCGGCGCTTGCTTTTATGAGACCACTCGGTAGAATATTCTGTCTAGATGCGGAGGCCGCATCAGGTATTGCTGAGTCTAACAATTTCAAATTATGGATTACCTAAAATAACTAAGGAATTTAGGTAATGTGTCCATGACTTATTATGTAAAACCACAGTTTCAACTGCTCATCCAAAATGCATTCTCTCAATTTCAACTAGGCAAAATTATTCATTAAAATGCTAAGCTATGTTATTACTCATTTAAATTGCTATGGTTAAATAGACACTCTGTATTATAAAACTTCCCTTTAAAGACTTTATTGGCTACTATTTTATTTAAGAAAATTTATCTAAAAATTTTTTTCTCTCTTTGAATAGACTACATCATTGATATTTAGGGGTAGTAGCCAGTAGTCACTCTAAGCTTTGTAGATAATGTCAGTCTTATGATGCACAATAGCATGTATTTAAGTTAGGAAAGGTTGTCTGGTAAAGGTCACAAGCTGGAACTAAGCACATTTTGCATTTGTAACTATAGATTTAACATAAAAGGAAAACATACACTTAAGTGTAATTATTCTAATGTATCATTAAATAATGAACATGCATAGTATCTTAAAACTGTCCTTTATACAATTGTTTTCCAATCTGTCTTCTCTATAGACATAAACATATTTGGAAAATGCAATTAGATAAATCCAAGTAAAGAAATTACAAGCCTTTGGGATAACTGAGAACCTGTAGAGAGACGAATTAATACACAGTTCGGCTCAGTGAGCCTCTCATTTACAAAAACAAGTTTTAAAAATCATGTATCATGCAATGGTTATACTTGCTTGAAACTTTTCAAATTTGGTATTTCTCCAAATATGATGAATAGAACTTTGGGAATTAGTACCATCAAAATCAAGGTACTAGAATCTTAGAAAACCTATGTGCATTTCCTATGTTCTAATAAAAAAATATGTTTAAAAATCATCTAATCTGTGTTCAAAAGGTATAGTGACAAGACAGAAGAAAAAACCACCAAGATTTTATCCAAAAAGCTAGAAAAAGAATAAAATTACTGAAAGTTCTATTTGAAATTCAAGTGCTTTCACTGTGTGAGAGCTGATCTTTCCCATTTCAAAAAATTAGCAATTTACAAAAAGTTATTCATTTTAAAGCTAAATAAAATTTTAAAACTAAGTGACAGAAAAAATTGGAGGGGCCCTAATTTCCTTTCCTTCTTAGTTCTTCATTGTTTCAACCCATTTGATTTACATACGTGAATGAAATGACAATATCCAACTTGATAATACCAGGAAATAATAATTATACAATCACGGTGTTTAAAACGCAACACCAACACAAAATTATTATATGTAATAAATGTCTAAGCAGGAGGTCTCATTTTAAATTGTTTTGTCCCTTAATTTTATTTTGAAAGCTCCCTTGCCTTCTTCCTTTCAGTTTAGCATTTGCTAAGTTTATCCATAACACTTAAATTCTACTTAAAATACATTGACAAATTAAGTTGGGCTAGAATGATATTATCTCAAGGTTGGAAGCAATCTCAAGGCACTCTTCTGATGCCTGAGTCCCTTTGGACAATTCTAAGGACAGATCATGTTCTTTCTATAATTGTACATATTTCAACAGAAAGTTCTTTCCCTATAATGAATCGACAACCCTTGCCATAGCTTTCACCCATAAATTTGGGTTAACCATTTCCATCCCTCTGCATCAATTTTTACTTCTACCTCTCCCCTCATACAAACACATCAATTATATTGGCAAATGTGATATTTTTAAACCTCTGCATTTGCTAGTTTGATTTTAAAAAGCAAATGATAATTATATAAGTTCAAGGGGAAAAAAGAAAAATTAGGCTCATGATGTTAAAGTTCACTTTAATTACTAAATTATAAAGCAACAACGACCTTAGTGTATCAAAATTTAGGAAAATATGTTGAGTAGTAAAATTCAATATGAAAGGGTATGTATGCATTTAAAAATAATCTGTGTATGTATTGGTCAAAAATAAATTCGTTTAACATTACATCAGGTATTTAGTTTCTTTGCGTTAAAGCAATTGATTACTAAAATCTACATGGACTCCTAGCATTTCTTAAATATGTACCTTACATTAGACAGTTAAGGCCATTAAACATTTTAGTTCTAGGTTCACAAGACTGAGATGCCCATACAGCAAACACTGTGGCTTTTAAAGTATAAACTTAAAGACCAATAAAATAATTAGCTGTAGGATTAGAATTCTGATTTTAGAGAGCAAGTCTGAAAATAAAGGGGAGGTACAAACTTTTTGATGTTAAGCACACTTTTCATGTTGAAAATATGTCTCTTAGTATTATTATGAAGATCAAACCTATGCCCTCTCTGGCAAAAATTACTCCTGATTAGCAAATTTAAAAATACTAGTTTTATCAAATATTCAGTGATTAAAGTAATAAAGCTTTCTTATTTAATAGTCTGCCTCAGCCACTGAGCTCTTAGGCTCTTTGAGAATATTATATGTGTCTAATTCATCTTTTGCAGTATTTGCAACACCCAGCAAAGGGCCTGCCCATGGTAAGTGCTGTAAATGTTTTCTGAATGACAACTAGGTAGACTTGTATTATCTGGAAATAACAAAACTTTTCTGCTCCAAACTTCTTTCTGAGCTTTGCACATGAGGAAAAAATGTTTTAAAAAAACGTCTGAGTAATTATTAAACTGAAATCTTGTTTTGTACCTTTGTGACGTCCATCTCCCGGGAAGCAAGCTGGTTTTGAATTTCTTCTAGTTGGTTAATAGCTGAAACCTTCTCTCTTGTCACCTTTTCCACCTGGGCCTCCAGCTGGGCAATGTTCTGAGAAAGAGCCAACATCTGTAAGAGGAAATAGAAGCCCTAAATGGTAGTGTCATTTGGCAAACTAAATATTAAAAAGATGTACAATTCCTAAGAGCCTCAGCCACTGAGCTCTCTGGAAGTCATTTCTCTGTGGGTTGGGCATGTCCACTTCTTTACATCTTCAACTCATCTGTCCCCCATGGCTTAAATATGTTACTTCCCTGGTTTCTACCCTCATTTTGGGAAACATGATGATAAAATCAAAGTTTTGGTTGCAACTCTAAGGTGATAGATAGCAGACACCTATGTACGTTATGGAGGAGAGACTGACGTCACTAAATTTCAGGGCCTATGTCAAGGAATCAGACAACTGGTGAAGCCGCCTCCCATGCAGAGGGCAGGGAAGGACAGATGGGGAGAGCTGGAGGGCAGACAACTGCAGAGAGAGCTCCTGGAGGTCTCCGAAGCCCCCTCCCTCCCCCCAACACCCTAAAGAGGAGGCGCTCTGCAGTCCCCCAGCCTTCCCATTTCCTAGCTAGCCCGTTCCTCCTGTAACGCTGCACTGGGCCATTGCCCTCTCCTCCAGGGAGGCTTCTTTGAACCCAGCTCCCAGCACAAAACAGAAGCTCCTTCCCACACTCAGGGCTGCTATTCAGCTAATGGGCACTGGGGTAGTCCTGCCTGTTGTTTGCAGCGGGCCTGCGTTCTCGGGTTTAATGTTTTGACTGTCACTCTGGCACGTGCTCCTACGACCACCTCTCTCTCGCCCCAGCCCCTACATGCCTCTAGCACAGTACTTCTCACACTGCTTAGCTATCTGATTCCTCACTAGAACTTCTAAGTTTCTCGAGGGCATGTTCCTCAAGAGGCCCCAAATGTTTGGTAGATGCATGAATAATTAAATCAACGGCTTTTTTGAGGGGCTCTATGGATACCAGGTTCTTCGTTTTTCTTCTCAGTGTTAGGAATGCTTTCTAGATCTTAGCTCCAACCTTTATAGTTTTATTGTTTGTAATGACATTTTACTTTTCCCCAGTAAATACAGATTTTCTAGGCTCTTAATTTCTTACTCGTATTAGCAGTTTTAAAATGAAAAAAAAAAAGCTACCTTACCCCAGAGCAAAACATATAGGGATATCCGTCAGCTTTTAAACTGTTACAACAAGGACTGATAACGAATTTGAAATAATAACCCTTGAAGTCTACCATTGTACACTTTCACAAATGTAAATTCAGTTTTACAACTAAATTCAATAACTAAAATTTTATGATAAAAATCAAGATTGCCTTTGAAATCTATAACTGAAGTTGACACATATGAAAAAAAATAAGTCCTGTGGCTGTTTTCTAATCTAGACAGGAGATGCATTAACTTTTCTGAGGATTGTGGAGAATTGTCTCTTTGACTTATGGTTGTTTATATGTCCTTTTTATCATCAAAAGATTGGCTACAAATCTAATTTGTACATAAAATTACTTTTGCTAACACAAAGCTACAAACCATTCTTATGCACATTACAAATCTGAGCCCGAAATTAAAGGTCAAAAGAAGTTAAATGTAACCAATCAAAAATATTAATTTAATTTCCTTAATATAAAAATTCAAGTTCACGAATCTACATGTGATGAATGTGTCATGATAGCTTTTCTGGAGCCATAGAGCAGCAACAAACTTTAATTACCAGCTACTAAAAAACCATATATCACTTATGCGGAGATATTTATGGTAAACATATAAATATTGTGTGGTTTTTGAAGTAACTATTAGACATATTAGCAGAATTGCTCATTGTAAATACTGAGTCAGTTTCTATTATAAGGCATGTGGCAAATCACACTCCTTCCGTATGATTCCCTCCCTCTGCCGCCCATCACTTCTCCCTCCTGCCCATTACCTGTCTGCTCCCTCCTGTCGCCCACTTCCTGAGGCCTCCCCTCCCGTCGTCACACCTTCTTTTCCCCCACGCCCACCATCTGGAAGTCACCATGACTCCGCAGGAGCTTCTCCATCCACATCTGTTGCCGAGACAAAAGCAACACAGACAGCTGGCACACTGCTGGGTGTCCAGGGCAGGGACATCAGGTAAGTCCTTTCAACTTTGACAGGGGCGAGCGAGAGACAAGGACACCCAGGTGGGGAGGGCTTGACAGAAATGTCTGCACTAAAGCAGTCCCCGGTGTCCTGAGCCTGGGATAAAGTGGCTCTCCCTAAACAAGGGACGCAAGAATCGCCGAGTCTAGCAAAGGGCTACTGTCCAGGGAAGCAAGTGAGCGCCTGAGAAACACATGATGAATGACGGAGCCGACACCCGAGGGGCTCCTGCAACCAAAGGCCATCACTTAAGACAACAAACAAACACAGCCAGCACCTTTCCCGGGGAATGATTCAAAACCTGTCTAGGTAGAAGGCATCTGCTCGCCTACAGCTTCCCACACAAGTGATTTTTTAAGAAGACAAAAAAAAAGAGAGAGAAAGAAGAAAAGTCACAAAAAGAAAGAAGTCTTGCAAGCAAGCATTCCTGCTGCCAGGGCCGGGGCGCTCGCTCTAGCACTAACCAGGGAACATTTACAACGTTGTGATGAACTCGTCTGTCTCCCATTCGATTAACTTCCTGTGCTGGGCAGCAAGACAGACACTCCCTCCTGCTCCCCTGGGAGGAAGAATTATATTGGATTTTCAATTGAAAAAGTGAGATTCAGTAAGTTAAGTAATTCGCCCAGGTTCATTCACGCTCATAAATAAAGGGTAAAGCTGGGCTCTATATACAAATCTGTCTGCTTTTAGTCACGAGAAGAGCCAAGGAGTCTGTCTAATAAGACGATTCTCTTTCTCTGGAGTATGCAGTAGCCGCAAGCTAAGGTTTGTGAAATGTCCATTCCCAGTCAGGTATTGTATTGGGTACACTTTCAAAACATTCTCTTATTTAACCCAATCAACTCCTTGAGTAGATCAACTCCACTTTTGTCAGAAGAATTCTTCAAGGTCACAGTAAGGTCAATTTAGATTCAACCCTAAAGCCCTTTACTCCAAAGCCACTTTCTGCCATTTGCTGGCGACAGCGCTCGCCTCAGTGCTGGGACCACTTTCAGCTCTATTCAGGCACCTTGATTTAGGGCAGGGCCTTGAGATCAAGTGTCAACCAAGACTTACTGGGGGCAAAACAAATGAGTCAGACTCAGAAATATATTGTATTTCCGTTGTCACCTTTATTCCTGAAACAACTGTCAGTCTAAAGAAGAGGTTGTGTTACAGTAAGAGCGCCTGGAATACTGCCTGGTGCTTTCAGCCTTCCTTTGTCTTTTCTTATCAGGAATTCTCATCGAGATTTTCACACAGTAGAACTACTCAGCAAGGCAAAAGTTTCCACTCAACAGCCCAGAAAATAAATAAAAACCTCCGAGGTGTGAAGGGTAGATGGTCTTTGCAATTGACACCATTTCCTCTCCGGTAGCACTCAGTTCATGAGTTCACCTCCCTCCACGCCCCATTCGTGTTGGTCGGGGCCAGGACTCCCTCCCATACTCTGCATTTCTAACTCTCCCCTAGCCTTTGAAGCTCAGTTAAGATGCCACCTTCTCCATGAAGCCTTCCATGGTCTCTTACAGATGGGGATCCTTTCTGATCCTCTGAACTCAGCGTTTTGTTCATACCTTTCCAACGGCACAGGGACTTTCTGTTGTCTCTTGTATTATATTCATTCATTCATCCGACAAAAATATACTGAGCACATTTTATGTGAGAGGAACATCCCAAGCTATGAGGATGTCGAGAGACCATACAATCAAGGCACTCAGGGTAGTTAGGGGAGAAGATCGACTCAACGAGAACTTGCAGTCAGTTGAGTTATGGGAGCCCACAGGAGAGGCGCCCACTCATCCCTGGGAGGTTGTGAGAGGAGCTGGTATCAAGAAGAATTTTGAAGGATCCATCAGAGAGGGCAGGAGGCAAAGCACAAGCCAACTCCTGAAATAAAGAAGCAGCTTGGCAGGTCGGCACATGTGCACGTTTGAGAAAGGACAAGTATGTCAGGACGATGGGAAGGAGGCAGGTTTGGGAGCTCACTAGAGAGCTGAAGATTTAGAAACCAACACCACATATACGGCATTAAAGCCACCGGTACTAAAAATACCTGCATCTAGAGCTCTGCTAAGTTCTAGGTCCCTTTTTTTTCCCCACTGCTCCCCCTCTCCCCTTCCCTCTGAGATCCCTCAGTCTGTTCCATGCTTCCATGTCTCTGGGTCTACTTTGTTCATCTGTTTATTTTGTTCATTAGATTCCACATGTAAGCAAGAGCATGTGGTATTTGTCTTTCTCTGCCTGGCTTATTTCACTCAGCATAATATTCTCCAGGTCCCTCCATGCTGTCCCAAAGGGTAAGCGATCCCTCTTCTTTACAGCTGCGTAGTGTTCCATGGTGTAAATGTACCACAGCTTTTTTATCCACTCATCTACTGACGGGCCCTTGGGCTGTTTCCAGATGTTAGGTATTATAAATCGTGCTGCTGTGGACATAGGGGTGCAAATATCGGAATCATACCAATTATTCTATTTGCAAAGGTCAGAGAATACAACACTGAGAAACTCATGGATAAAAGAAAATTTGTATGAACTCTAAGCGATAAGAAATTTGACTCCTTACAAGATTTTAAAATGTAAAGTTCATTCAAGAGTTGCAGCCTACAGATCACTGGTGACATCCCCACAAACTTTCCTCCAAGACGCAGACATCAAACTGAACCCTGAGTACCTTGGAGCCCATGTCCTCCCTTTCTCTCGCCAGGTCCTTCTCCATCATTTCTCTGTCCGAGGCCCTTTTCTCCTGCTGAGAGGCCAGCTCTTTTTCAAGGCGCTCTGCCTGCCTCTGCAGTTCACTCCTCAGCTGCTCACACTGGATCAAAGCCTGCGGAGTAGGACAGAGTACATGGGAGCTCAGGGTTTAGAAAGACAAGGGGGAAACGAGACAATTAAGCTTTACTTTTATTTAAAACACCGAAAACACACTATAAAGTCAATTAGACAACTCTTCTATTGTTTGAGAGTTCCACTTACTGATATAACGGTGTTCAAATCCTACATTTATTCACATATTTAAATTCTCATAATTAAGGCTACATTAACTTCTCAACTGACAAAATTCAGGTAACGGACCTTGAAGAGGGCCGTTGATGAGTGAGAATTCTGGAAAAGGGGAGCAGAGAAATAAAGTGTTCCAGTACTTCCAGTTCCATATCACACTTACCGTACATGGACTATGTAAGTAACCAATTTAACTGATTTTTCATTTGCTCATGGTTAATGTTATTTGAATACTTTAAACAATAAACATGAAAATTTTTAAATGAGATGCTGAATTTATCATTACATGCAAGCCTGTTTTTTAACAACATATATAAATAATCAAATTTCTTCAGATATAACTAAGATAAGATTGGTTCACTCCCCTTACACACATAACTACAGTAAAAATTAGGTACCAATCCAAAGTTAAAGTAAGGAAAGACTCCAAACAGCATTTACTACTTAGTTTTATGAAATGAAAACTGTCATCTTTCGTTTCTAGTCATTTAAAAAGCCGAACGGTCCGTGAGTCTCAATTTCCCAATCTGCAATTCCAGAAGTAAAAATTCTATAACTTCCTCTTGGCTATGTTTATGTTTATATATAATACCCAGTAATAAACTATGACTTCAACATCCCAATTAAAAACCCCAATAAAATTAGGTTGCTTCACACAGAATATCGGAGTCATTCTAAGGTGTCCTGGTCTCCTCCCAGTGGCTCTAATTTACAATACCCTCCTCGCCCATCCTCGATTTCCCCGAAGACAGAAACCCAAGTGTTATGCGACTCACATACGTGCCTGTAAATTTCACAGCCACGTGTGTTGTTCATGGAGACAGACAACGTCTCAGTGAGCACTGACTGTAATTTTCATGCATAGCTCTGCCTCCCTCTGGTGAAAGCTTCAATAAATACAGACAGCAAATATCTAGGACGTGTGAGCTCCCTGTCCTCCTCTGGAAAGTATTAAACTACAATTTCTTTCTGACTCTTCTGGAAAGTTCTGTACTCCTAGATAAAGCGTGAGGGTAAATTAAGTTGTCTTGGATTAACTGGTAAGCAAATAAATAGTTACTAAAAAATGATTCTCCTGGGGAACTAGTCTCAAGTCCAGGGCTAGTTGAGAATGTTTTTAAAAGAAAATTTTAAACTAGTTTTTAAGAGAAATAAAAAAGCATAATTTTCCTAAAATTTAAGGCCCTGGAGCTTTTAATGTTATGAATTGGAGGCTTTTGTGCTTCAGAATACAATCGCTCTCGTGAAAAACATTTTATATGAACCTAATAAAAATGTTCATAACTTTTGGTAATGTAATGAATACTACTGGGATGAAAGAATAAAATCACCGTTGAATATAAACCAATACGTCCAATCAGAAGATTTTTCACGGAACAAACAGTCAAGTGTAGAGCCAGTGGAAGGGGCTGCAGGAGATCTAAAGATCAGGCTGACGTGAGGAGCAAAAGAATCCATTCAAAGAGTTTAGTCAGCTCAGGAGCAAGGGATAGGAAGTGATCCCGGCAGAACAAGGGGCCTGCAGCCAGGAGATGATGACATACGGCGAAAGGCACACAGCGCGGAGCTGCGGTCACTTAGGCAACACCACCGCTGGAGCCTTGGCCGTGAGGCCGGCCTTCGCGTACTAGGACCAGCCGCCAGTAACGGGACACGGAGGGAAAATATTAGATGAGCAGCTGGCTATCTTGGTACGTGACCAGTGAGTCGATATGATAATACGGCATTTACTTTTATTTGTTCTGATTTCACAATATATGCAGGGTCACAATGAAAAAAAATGTTAAGGCTTAATCACAGTTGGAATTAGGCAAGTGGCCTGCTCGCCTTTCTCTTACAATGGACACCACGTACGAGAAAGATTTGGCTCCACTAACTATTTCTAGCCCTGGCTGGTGTGGCTCAGTTGGCTGGGCGTTGTCCTGTGCACTGAAAGGCTGCTGGTTAGATTCCCAGTCGGGGCACATGCCTGGGTTGTGGGCACCATCCCGGGTAGGGGTGTGCAGGAGGCAGCTGATTGATGTTTCTCTCTCTCTCCCTCACCCTTCCTCTCTCTCTAAAAAGCATTAAAATTTTTTTTAATTAACTTAAATTAAAAAGTAAATATTTGTATACTATTTCCATCGAAGCTTTTTCTTTTCGTTTTCGGGTTCCCTCTCCTAGTTTTCAGAATCCCAGCTGACTCAGTACGCCCTGATTATAGTCATCTAACCAGTCGGTAAAGGCCTAACTGAATTCTCAAAGGCCAGGGCAGTAAACGGTCCATCGCAATGAACTGATAGGTCTTCAGAGGTGGCCGAGTTAATCTGGGGCCCACAGCTACCATTTCCCCCCGCAGCGGCCAAGGTAGTGGCTTCTCCCCTCCCCTGAGCACCACCCTGGGAAATGGTGGGAACAGCTGCAGGTCTCCAGGAGCTGAGAACTCACGGTCCCCCGGCCCAGTAGACTCCCTCCTCAAGGACCTTTTCTCTCCTGGGAAATTGCTTTATTTGTGGTCGTTCTATGTGGTCATTCTTGATATTCCCAGTCCTCGTTTATTAAACCAAAGAGTGTGCATTACTATCTTAATGGGGTCAGGACATTTTCTAAAAGAAATGTTCTAGTCAAAAGAAATGATCTAGTCAACTCAATTTTTAAAATAGGAAACCTGTTAATATAAAAAAGTCCTTTCCAGCTGCCAGGGTTAGGATCCTAGAAATCCTTGTGATAGAATTCATAATTACAGAATTAAATACATTTCTCACACTTAGGAATGTAAACTTCAAAACATATGAAAATGTTTTTATTTCTATGAAATAAAGCCCACAAAATAAAAATGGCTACCAGCATGTTTTAAGCATTTAACTTACAAAGAGTGTAAACTATTAATATTTAATTTATAAACTCCTATTTACCAGAAACCTATCAGCCAGCCTTATCCCTATAGTTTGTGTTTGTTTTCGGGCAGATGATGTACATATCGAGAAGCATTATTTTCAATGCCTGTGACTGTAATGAAAATATTCAATGCTTTTCTGATATTTTTAAAAATTCAGGTTTCTAATTCTTGCCTTCCTGATTCTGCTGTAGTCCAGGAGAAAGAATAATTTGGATCCTTGAAAAGGAGAAAAAAGGATTTGGGGCATTTATTCAACCTACTGGGTTGGTATTTTTGAAAACAATCCTTCTTGGCAAGGTTATCTCATTTACATTTGCTCATGGTAACCATGCCAAAGCCAAGGGTTTCCCTTGAAAAGGAAGCAGCAAGGCTGGGCCTGGTTAACAACCTTCGGTCCTGAGGCTCTGCCGAGGCGTCACCGAGAAGCCTCTGCTTGTCTTCATTTATCCCCAGGTCAGTTTTTTTCCTCTCTTAAGATTATGCCCATTATGATGACTTGCAGTTTTCAAAGAAAAACAAAAACATTTATTGAGCACTTACTATGTGCCAGGTACTTTGCTAAATGGCTTATGTGGACTGATTTATTTTGCTCCCTCACTAAATTTTAAGCGGCTCTTACTCAGTTGAAGAAACTGAGGCTTTAAACCATTAAGCAACTTGTTCAAGATCCAAAACCTAGAAAGTGGCAGAGTAGAAATGTGACCCGAAGTACTTCCACAATGGAATCTATAGGTGTGAAGTGATAATTTTCTCATTTATAAATGTATTATCTTACACATTTCTCAGGTGTTTTCACTGCCACTATAAATGTAAATATATAAAATAATTCCTCCTACTTACTTGCATGCAATATGCAAAATCGAACACTAGATGGCACCAAATGTCAAGGAATTATAAGAACAAAGTCACCCCCTCATAGCTCACTAATAAAGTAGTCGGTTTCAAAATTAAAATATGTATGTAATCTCAGTTTTTATTCTCAGAAAGCAGAGCTACTGATGTGTTTTAACATACCTTAGAGATAAAACTAGTAGACTTGCACTGCATTCTGTAAACTGCTTAGAAATCAATCCTTGCATTACTAATTTTAAAATGCTATAGATTCACAGCAGCTTCTCTAGTTCTTAACTGTTAAAATTTTTAAACTACATACTACACAAATTCTTATGAATATTTAGAGCTAATAATTGACTTTAACTCAGTTCAACAAACATTTATTGTGCAATTTTTACGTAAACGGCCAAGTGAGGAATACAATAATAGATGTCACAGGGCTGACTTTTAAGGCTTTTGGTGGAGCGAGCTATGTAAACAGCTACCAAAATTGCACACAGATCAACAGGAATATAGAGAAGGAAGAGAGTCATTCAAACAAGAGGGGGCTGGGGAAAGCATCTGAGAAGACGGCTACTTGACTTGAGCCTTATAGGTTTGAATAGATAGTTCACAGATGTATACAGAAGAGTCGAGCATGAACAATTCATGGAAATGCTCATTTGTGGGCCACATTTTGAAAACAGGACAGATCACATGAAAGTGTCGGGAAAGACCAGGACAGAAAAGTCCTGGTGGGGCCATGTCGTGGCAGATCTGGAAGGTCACGCTGAGGCGTTTGTCCTGTAATCTCCTACAGGAGGGGAGGTGCCTGAACAGGGAAATTTACATCCAGGAAAACTTGGGCATCACGTGAAAGACTCACTGGCATTAGAGACCTGAGGGAGACCCTTGAGGGCGCAGTGTGGCAGCGTGAATCAGGCTAAGGGCTGTGAAAACCCGACTGCAGTGTGTCCAGAAGAGAACTCTCCCGAGGGAATCAATTAAGTGGAAGCTGATCCAAAGAAGGCTCCTCTTGTTGGTTTAAACAACAACATCAGGTGTAGACAGGTGAGGGGGAGACCGAAGAGGGAAGGGGGAGAGATAAAGGAAGGCGTGACGACAAACAGCGCAGGGTCCCTGAACCCCTACAAGTAGGCGATATCAAGAGCTGAGAGAAGAGATCCGTCTTGGGAAATAAGAGGGCCAGATGAGCAAGAAAAAATGAGCAGAAGACACACTTGGTGAGTGAGAAGGAGCTTGGGAGGCTCTCATCAGGAGGCCGTGAGCTCAGTAAAGTGAGTCATCCACTGAGAATGAGGGGCTGAGAGCAGGGCTGGGACGCGAAGTGCACGTCCCGTCTAAACGCGCTTATAGCCACTGAGGGAGACCAGGATCGCTCTCCTGGGCACCTTGTTCAATGGCTTTCTTCAGCAATGCTTGATAGACTGAGAGTAATGATACCAAAAAAAAATTAAAATGTGATTGGCCTTAACTTTCACTGGCACTGGGAAAGTAGGTAAACTGGAAAGAATAAAGGAATTCTAGAGGGTTAGTGAGGACACACTGCAGCTCCCTTAGTCAGTGGATGTTTAATGAGCACCTATTAAGTGCTAAGTACTGTGCAAGATGCTAGGGATTTCATAGCGAACAGATGGCTATATTCCTTCCAGAGATTTTAAAGCTTAATGAAGCATATGGGCAAATAGGCACTGTTGATTCATTTTGATAAATGCTGTAATGAGGAGCGGTTCCTAACTGGGGGCAATTTTGTTCCCTTTCCCCCCAGGGGACATTTGGCAATGTCTGGAGACATTTTTGGTTGTCAGAACTTGGAGAAGAGGGGTGTGGTCCTGGCATCTGGTGGGTAGGGGAAGAGATGCTGCTAAACGTCCTACAATATGTAGGGCATCCTCCAAAACAGAGAATTATGTAGCCCAAAATGTCACCAGTGCCCAGGTTGAGACACCTGCTGTAAAGGTACATAGGAGTTACATCAAATGTGGACATGGGAACAGAGATTTTCCAGGGAGAGTGGCAGGAAAGCTGAGACCTGAACAAGTGGAGAAGATATCCAGGCAGTGGAGTGTAGAAGAATCTGCATGGCAGTTACGAAGACCCAGCGCTGGCCAGGACACAGCATCATCAGGGGAATTAACAGCCATCCCCCCTCCCATCACTACTTACTGAGAAAGTAGTTTGTGCCAGAGTTTCTACAAAATAACCTATATGTGCATTTTAAAATGCAGTTCCCGTTAGCAATCCAGTGAGTCCTGTAGTATTTCCATTTAGAGAGGAGGGAAACGGAGGCACAGAGAATTAAAGAACTTGCCCTAAGCCACACAGCTAGCGAACAGTGAGGCTGGAAGCTGAGCTCGGGCTGGCTGACTCTGATATGACCGTGCCCCACACTAGACCCTACCGCCCCCCAGCTGACGGTGGCTGAGCCTGTGGGAAGACAGGGAGTAAGAGGAGGGTGACAGAAAGGGACACGGGAGGGTTAAAGGGAAGCACTGTGGCCGACATCATAAACTGTGAGGGTGGCGGGAGACCCCTGAAGGACTTTACAGAGGACGGTCACATGATCAAATCCGCCTTGAAGAAAGATCCTTGCGGCTGCCTGGGATGGGGAAAGGCAGGGACACGAGTCTTTCATGATTCATAAATCCAGAGCTTGCACCTGAATTAGAAAGGGGACAGTGGAGAAAGAATCCCAGTAACTTCAGGAACTAAGAGCAGTGTTTCGTGACTGGTTGGAGTCAGGCACAAGGGGACGATGCCAGTCAGGTTTCCTGCCGGGGCCTGTCAGTGGACAACGGTGCCATTCAGTAGGCGGGGATCGCCGCAGCTTTGGGGAGTGAGTGTAATGAGTTCAGTCTGAGATTGTCAAGTGCACATGGACATGGAAAGGGAAGGAAACCAGCCTGCAGACAGCAGGTAAAATGAGACAGGACAGGCGGCCGGACAAGTAAAGGCAGGAATGAAGACACTGAGCGGACTAACTGGGGTGGGAGCCAGGGGAAGGGCTCCGGTCAGAGAGCAGGTTCGGAATCTGAGGTCTCACGGGCACGCAGCTAACGTGGGAGTGACCGCAGAACAGCGGAAACCAGAGCTACGGACGCCAAAGTGTGTCGGGACCGTGCAGGGACTAAGGTGTACACCTCCCAACAACGCGGATACCGAGGCCTTTAGGCTGGTGAAAGAGGGGATGCTGCGGAATGAGTGTCAGTGTCCCTCCGGAGGCATACGTTCACCCCGGCCCTCCAATGCGGTGGTGCGAGGAGGTGATCAGGTCACGAGGCTGGAGCCCGCGCGAACCGGGTCAGTGCCCTTATAAAAAGGGACCCCAGAGAGCTCCCTCACCCTCCCACCACGTGAGGATGCAGGGAGAAGACGGCTGGTTATGCACCGGGGTGCAGTTCTCCCCAGACACCAAGTTTGCCGGTGCCTTGATACTGGACTTCCAGCCTCCAGAACTGTGGGAAATAAATGTTTGCTGTGTAAGCACCCAGGCTGTGGAATTTTGCTAGAGCAGCCTGGATGGACAAAGACAAGGGGGAAAGGGTCAGATGCTAAAGCTCTTGAAAAGTGTCAGATACCACAACTATTTTATCAACCCAAGTAATAAAATGGATGCATTTCTTTTAAAAAAGTGTCAAACAGTGTCATCCAGATTGAGAGTTGACCTTGATTAAGGTTGGGGAGAGGAGTGAAGTGAACTCTGATTCCGCCATGTCGCCAGATGAGAGGAAATGACTGGCAAAGGGCCTTTGCTGGAGGTTCTGAGGGTCATGATCAAGGGACAACTAGACCTCAGTACAAACAAAGAAACGGGAGTGTTGAAGGAGACAGTAAAGTGTGTTGGGGAGTTTGGTCAGCACCGAACATAAGTTTCAGACGGCACGGGGACATCAGTAATGAAAAGAGCGATGGTCCAATGGTCTGGGAAGAGTTGGGGTTGAACCTGATAGAGAAACAAATGGATAAAGCAGTGACTGAGAGGAGGCTTACTGTAGAGTGGCCCAGGCTTTTAGTGAAACACTGATGCTCCCGTGTGGCTCAGACTGACGCTAACCAGTAGAATTTCTGTGACGGTGGAAATGTTCTGTCTGCATCCACAGTCGATACAGTCACCGCGGCTACCTGTGGACAGTGTGTCTAGGGAAAATACAGGGCAACTTCAATGGATTGAGGTGTGGCCCCCAAACACAGCTATGAACCAAGTGTAACTCCTACTCTTCAAAGTTCCTACAACACCGCCTGGTCACTAAGTGTTAACTCTACTGTCAGCGGCGGCATCACTAAACAGGTCTGATTTAGTATATACAGCGGATCCAGTCTCATAGCTGAGGACGCTATTAAATACATATATTATTACCTGTGGCATATTTGGATGTTGTCAGAATTCCCCGTGTATAGAGAAAAAACATTTGTCTTTAGTCATCCATGAACATGCACATATGGGTGTTAAGACTTTAACAGCAGTAAAAATTATCAGCAAACAAAAAGATTAAATAAGAGCCTCCCGAAGCCCTTCACCGCCATGTACCATGTCCTCTGAACAGTGATGTAACGAGAGCACTAGCAGACGCGTAAGAGCTCTCCAAACAGCAAACTGGTTTAACTTAGCAGAGTCAACATTAGCAGGTTGGTACTCGCTTTGCGCGTCTGGATAAAAGAGTTTAGTTATGAAAAAATGAAAAAAGAAATACTCAGAGGGAAGAAAAAAAAGAGCCATCACGGCATGTCTTGATCTAATCTCGTTAGACTTGCCTTGGTTTTCTCGAAATTGGCTTCCTCGGTCATCTGCACAGCGCGCTTCACCTGCTCGTAGGCGCCGGCTTCTCTCTGCTGCACGTCCGTCAAGCTGCTCCTTACGGAAACCAGCGCGGACATGAAGTCATCTCTCTCCCTGTGGGCACAAAAAGGGCATTCAGAGCAAGCAGTGACCGAACGAGCGTGCATTCCTAAGTCAGGAAGAAAAAAGCACCGAGACGTCCTAGAAGAAGAGCCAGGGCGCCGGCTCGGCACACACAGGGCAGCGCCCCCGAGAGAAAGCCCCTCTGTCCTCACTTGGCCAGCGGCGGGCAGGGCAGCGGAAAGGCTGTGAGCATTCAGGGCGAGAGGCATCTGCGGGGACAACGGCCTATTGTGCAGAGACTGGCACACTGAGGGGTGCAGACGAAAGCCCAGGAGAGAGGAAAATCACTAAAAATAAAGGGGGGGGGGCTGGGAAGGAAGAAAGCAACCAGGTAGGGAAGCTGGGGACTGTACCCCAAAGTAGAGGTTACCATATAAAGCGGGGGTGACAATGGTTTTGCTTACAATGCTAATTTTCTTATTTACTGGAACAAATACATATCCTTTCCTTTTTATCTGCCTCCACAGTCCTCTTTTTCACTCTTCTCTTCCAATTAAGTTCTCTCTCCTACTTAGGAACACTTCTTCTTTCCGTGGGTGGTACTGTTGAATCCCTCAAATGCCCTGGTTACCCGCAGAATACTCATAAGTTAAGAAAACCTTACCCACTGGGTTTCATCATCGCCTAGGCCCTCCCCCCCCCACACACATCTGCAGCAATTCTCCAAAGAGCCCCAAGCTAAGCTATTTGTCGGGGCGAGAAGTGACCCGAATGCCAACTCGCTCTGGCATGTGAAACAGCAAGGTTCCAATCTTAGGGGATAAATGAGCCCCACATAAAAGATTCCAGGATGCTTGGAATGTATCCACCGGATAAAAATGAGAAAGGGAGGCGGGAAACTTTCTATATGCACAAAGTTTAAAAAAACCCTCCGAGTTGGACTGCTATGTGTGTTTTGTTAAAAGGGCTCAAGTTTAAATGGTGGTTTCAAGTTCAGCTGAAGTAACCGCTCGCAGATTCCTTGTCGGTGCCAAGTTCCAAACTATCAGAAAACAGCCAACTATGATTTTCTTTTTAATTCTGCAAACTCTGAGTCATGATTTAACAGATTATAAACTCTGTGTTGGAGCTGCTTTCAGAATTAACCAGTGACTCCATTTAAAAAGATCTCTAACAGATAAAGTGGTTTAAACTATTTGTGGCATTTGGAAAGCAGCCATATTTTTTAAAATATGTAATACTGAACAAAGATACAATTATTAACAGTTTCATAAAAGCTCTTTCTATTAAAAAAAAAAAGATTGCTGCAGGTATCATAAAACTCATGGGAGCATGGGAATCTTTATTTTAGAATTTTCGGATGTGTTTTAAATTGAGAAATATAATTTACTTTGCTTAGTTTTTTGTCCTAAAGGAAATGAAAAAAAGGACTTACATATTTTTAGAAAACATAATCTAGCACAATGATTATGTGAAAAAGTGGAGGGGGCAAAGCAAATTATTCTAGTTATGTAATAAATAAATGCAAACAAAACTGACCTTATATTTATTTAAATTTTTAAATAAGCTCTAACACAAACAGGGACTAGCTTCATTGAGAAGATGCAATCCAACTGGAACCTATAATTCTAGAAGGAAATAAAGTCACTCTTAAGGGAAGCAAGTCTAACACCTACTGAAAAAACCAGCGACAGCTCAATGCCACCGTTACCTGTCCCTGACACCATGACATCATCAGAGCCAAGGTTGCAAATAAGAATTAACAAAAAGCTCAGTGTTTATAAGTAAGTTAGCAGATCACAGAAGAATCAAAATCTATCAGATCTGTGTCTCAGTATATCCCCTGCTGAGTAACCACACGGTCGATGCTCGAGGAAATCAACAAAAGAACAAATGAATGAACAATGACTGGGCTCCAGGAGGGCGTCAAAGAGGTGACATAAAACTCTCTCCCAGTTCTCATATCTTATGAACTAAATTTAAAAGGTCAGCAGACTATTTAGAATCGGAAACTAAAGAGTTCAGTGGCTCTGGTTAAAACAATTTCAGAATATCAACTCACCAACTTCAGCCTATCCAACCACAGAAAATCATCCAAGATAAACCTCCAAACTCTGACGTCTTGCTAAGCTCATCACTCAGCAGTAAGACCCTAAAAGGATTTTGCTAAAAACCTGTGTGGCCACTGGACTGACACCCCCCGATTCTCTATAAGAGAAATGTGCTCTCCTGCTCTACGGCCGCCATCAGGAGAGACGCCTAAACTTTCTACACTTAGGGGTGTAGGAAGCCATTTAGGCAATTTAGGGTCATCCACTCAGTCACTACATTTTTGGTTTTGTCTTGTTTTGTTTTGTTTTGTTTCGACTCAGCCAGCCCATGTCCCAAATAGCAAGCACTGACAGACAAACGAAAACAAAAAACCAACTCTGGGCACATTAGCCCTGCCCTTGGCACAGGGCCTTGCCTCTGTCCCATTCTTACATTCACCTGGCTGTCACCTTCTTGGTTCTGCTCCATTTTCAGCTCCTCACGACTACTCATCATTTGCCCCCAGAAACAGTCAACGCAGCCCCACAGGGTAACCACTCAGTCCCCAGGCCCTCCCGCAGCCAGGCCAGTGAGCCTCTCACAGCGGGGACTTGTACAGATACACATGATGTCACAATGGGGGAGGGAGAAAACAGTTCTCCAAATTACCATCTTCCATGGCAAAGGTGGGTGAGTGTTTAACACCGTGTAGATGTTGTGATACGTGATCAGGGAGTCTTCTGGAGCCCAGTGAGCCAATAAGCGCCATCCCAGCAACTCTATGGCCCACACGCAAGAGCAGCTGGGGCAGAAGATGGGGGAAGGAGCGTGGCGCTGAGTTCTGGGCTGAACTACCGAGCACGTAGTATTTAAGGGACTCTGAGCAAGCAGGACTGAGCAAGTCCATGAACAACCTTGGCCAAGTGTTCGAAATAAGCAAAAGAGAGACTTGATGTTATCTATACACACACACACACATAAATATACATATATACATACATAAATATACATATATATATATTTATATACATTCCCCCCAAAATGTATACACACTGATAGCTCAATTTTGAAAATGAAATGTATTTTCATAAACACTACCTTTATAATTATTCAAAGTGTGTGTATACATTTTGGGGGGACACTATATGTATATATGAGCTTTATCCTGAAATCCAGAGTGCCTAAAGAATGCCTGTAATTCCCAAGTTAGTCCACAGTTATGACCTGTTTTAAGCGTTATTAAGCATCATTGATAAGTATTATCACTGTTTTTGAAAAGCAAGTCTAGAAAGCTGACTTCAGCATTTCCCAGTTCCTCATTTCTGGGAAGTCCCTGCCACAGTCTTTCAATGCCAAGTTTACAGAACATGGCTGATGATCCACCCCCAAATTACGAGCGGGACAAAAGTCCCAGGACAGTACAGTAGTAGTCACCTCTTCTCTCTGAAAAGTGAAACTTCTCCAGGCACCAGGAGCTGCAGAAAGAAACTTAATGCAAGCAGTTCCATCCTGATTACATTCAGAGGTATTTTGATCATAAAAAGAGATTATTGTTTCTCTGACTTGCCTCATGGTCTGAGCGAAAGGCAGAAGCTGAGAAACACCATGAGGACTTCAGATCAACTTTTCACATCTATCCGATGTCATCAGCAGTTGTTAAGTACACTCTCCAAAGAGTCCCTAAGGCCCTAACAATACACACAAACACTTGGGTGGTCTGGTCTCCTTTTCACATGTGTCATACACAATTCATTATATGCTTAAAAAATCAACAAAGGAGCTTAAAGCTGCTATCAAAATACCACGTGTCCAACAGAGGCCAGGAAACTCTTTGACTTATCATATTTGGGGTATGATTCTTTTAAATTTCATGTTAAAGTCATGCAGGAAATACACTCATTGAGGGGTCATGCTGCTAATTCTGCATAAAGCTAGAAATACAACCTACAGAGCGCTGGCTGCTCTTCAGAGTCAGCACAGCTCTGAGAATTCAGCATTCTGCATTAGTAAGTGAAGGAAGCCGAACACCAGCTGAGGCCAAGAATCAGATAGACAAAGATTTTCATTGACAACACGAGCAGAGACCTTCCACTGTGTGCTGTTATTAACGTAGAACATGAGCCAATGACATGCTGACAAAGCAGAAAATGGAACTGAGAAGGCTGACATTTATTTTAAGAGGCTAAGAGCTGAAACGTAAGAATAGAGACGAAGGACTATATAACGGAGCAAGAATCTAATTTCAAAGTGACTGCCAGACTTGGAATCCATGTAAACATAGTTGCTTCCCTTTCAAATATTTTTCTCATGACCTACGAGGATAATATAAAAGGCAATATAATAGAAGAAAAAAACCCTGTGCTTTTTGTTGTTGGCGGTGGTTGGTTTTGCTATTTAGTTTTTTTTGTTGTTTATTTATTTATTTTTTTTAAATTTTATTATTGTTTAAAATATTACAGATGTCCCTTTTTCTCCCCAATGACCCGTTCCACCCCGTTCCTTCCCCCTCCCAAGTCCCTCTCCCCACCATTGTCCATGTCCTTGGGTTGTGCATATATGCACATAAATTCTTTGGTTACTCTCTCCCCCTCCACTCACCCGCCCTCCTCCATCCCTCTGACATTCATCAGTCTCATCTATGCTTCCATGTCATTGAATCTATTCTGTTCATCAGTTTATTAAGTTCTTTAGATTCCACGTATAAGCGAGATCATGTGATATTTGTCTCTCTCTGCCTGGCTTATTTCACTTAGCATAATATTCTCCAGGTCCATCCATACTGTCCCAAAGGGTACGAGATTCTTCTTCTTTACAGCTGCGTAGTATTCCATGGTGTAAATCCCACAAAAGCTGCTATTTAGTTTTAAACTCTGTCTCTTTTTTATCTGTGTAACTCTTTTTTTTAATATGTCTTTATTGATTTCAGAGAGAGAAAGGGAGAGGGAGAGAGAGAGAGAGAAACATCGGTGAGAGAGAACCATGGGTCAGCTGCCTCCTGCACGCCCCCTACTGGGGATCGACCCCGCATGTACCCTGACCGGGAATCAAACCGGCGACCTTTCCGTGCACACATGGCGTTCAAACAATTGAGCCACACCAGCCAGGGCTGAAAGAACCATCTTATCTGAAGCTTCGCAGTGATCACACGTTAGAGATTCAGCATGGGGATAAAAGAACACAATCCCCTTTAAAGATAATACTCCGTGTTGCCTAAGACTCCGCACATGGAAGCACGTTACTTACCTAGTCAGCCTCTCAATGGTCTGCATGTGAACATTACTGTGGGTTTGGGAAAGAACAGCTTCATGCTGAGCACATTTCAAACAAAGACCACCAACTCGGTCAGAAATATTAGCAGCAAGAAGAGCCTCTTTGTGCTTCAGTCGCTCTTTAAGATCTTCACATTTTTTCTGGGATTCCGCTAAGTCTTTCCTGAAAAGAACAGGAGAAAATTCCAGTAAATGGCTACGTAGGAGGACAGTATTTCCCAATGCATCACCAGTGCTGTTATTTATGGGTGTGAACCTTATGAGGTGCTTTGCATACAATAACTTATTAATTCTTACCACCACCCTGAATTCTAGGTGTGATTATCCTGACACTTGGAGCGAAATGAGACTTGAATATATTAAACACTTAGCCCAAGTTCTTGTAAAATTAGTTTGCTGGTGATATTGACTCTCTTCTCAGGATCCCATTTCTATCACATATGACCCACAAAACAAAAATAAAACTACAAATGCGAATTCTAAACAGTTTCATTTAATAACGGGGTGGTGCGATCTAACACAACACCCTTGAATTGAGGGAAATACCCGATTTCCAGTGTTAACCTCTTAAAACTGATAGAGTAGCTTAAAGGGCCACAGAAAGGACATGAACCCTATTATTGTCAGTTTTCTTCACAAGGGAAGAACATTAAAAAGTTACCAAGTTATACAAAGAGCTGTTTGAAAGACAGTGGGCTATGGAAAGAACTAATATGGAACTTTCCAGTCTTAAGATTTCATAAGTAGCAGGTATTAGCTGGAAATATTCCGCTTGGTAAAAAAAGAAAAGGAGGGCTGGGGGGGCTGAGAAATTGTGTGTGTGGAGGGGGCTGTTTGTTTGTTTTGACTTAACGGAATTGTCCTTGGATGATGTTTTCCTCCACGTTTTGTCAAGTCAACTTGGGCAACTGAGCTTCCTTGACAGACATGCCTTTCTATACAATAAAAAGAAACTTCGTAGCTTCAGAAGGAGAGAGTTGCCCTTAAGTTCCTGGACTCCTAAAGGCAGGCACTTTATCTCTGGCTCCATCTACTCTCTGCTCCCAGTTTCTATTCTATTCAGGGATCTAGAGCTGTCCCAACTTGCTCACTGTCACAGAGGGGAAGCCAATGATTAAGACACCTGGCTGTCACACTCTCCCTCAACTCTTGGGACCTGGGGGCTTTCAGGCCGCCTGGGGAAGGTGGGAAAGATCCACAGGCGATCTAAGGACTGGAAAAGTTAATCTCATGACAGTCTGAAATTGAAAATAAATGGAGCTGGTTTTTTTGCTCTGTTTCAAAGATAATATCTCAGGCATAATAAATGTTCTTTTTAAGTATCACAAAGAACAAGTCTGACTTTCAAAGGCTTTATGAAAAGATCTTTGGACTCACGTTCCAAAGTAAAAGGGTCTCCCTGACTATTTGTGACAGGTGCATTATTGCTGCAATTTTAAAATTAAATGTGTTAGATAAAGAATAAAACTCTTACATATAATTTGAAAACTAGGGTGCTTTATTTTCACTATTGATTTTAAAAGTTTAATTTCTATAAGAGCAGCTAGTGATTCTTATTTCTATCAGATGATATGACTGAGGAAAGAACAAAACTGATAATCTAGTTCACAGTTTTTTGAAATATTTGGAAAAGGACTTCACCATGTTAGGCCCCCTGACCCCTTAAACAATGTGAGAGGATGTCTTATACTGCGAGCAAAATGCCACCAAGTCAGTCTTAAAAAACTGACATTTCAGCGACCGTCCAAATATATTTCAAGATCATTGTGCTTTTGCTATGACTTTATACGGATGGTGATACTTTACCTCAAGAACCTCAACTGAGATTCCAGGATTTCACACTTTTCCTCATAAGTAAGTTTCAGCCTCTCCTTCAGAAAAGAAAGAAAAAAAAAAGTACATTTCTTCCATATCCTCTGTTTTATAAGCAAATTTTCATTATTAACATTAAACTCAATATTTTTTCCTGGGAGGAAAACTAATGTGTCCTATTCCACCAAAATTTTCTGTATTTATTGAATGGGGACCTGCACAGAACGACTGGGTCATAAATGGCAATTACTGACAAAAGAGTTTTTTTCAAAATTGCATAAATGAGGTCTTTAAACAGTGTGATGCTGGGAGTAAAAAATTATAGGCAATAAAGTCAGTGAGGACAAAGATCAGATCCTACTAGAACCCCCTGTTGCGATTGCTACGTATCGACACACAATCAATGTGTGTGTATGACATGCGAATGGGCGAATGACACAAGAGAGCTGACAAACCCCATGGTGACAGATCAAACTATCTACAAGCCCCTGCTTGCTACCCTTTCATTCAACAAATACAGACTGGGTATCGAAGGTGAAGATGCCACAAGGAACCTAGAGCCTAGGAGGGAATAGAAAAGCAGATGAGCTTTCCATTACACACAATCCATGCTAGCAAGGTGCAGAGGGTGAAATTACAGGAATCTGTAATTCAGCCCAGAGAAGCAGAGAAAACTTCAAGGAGGAGCTGCTAAGACAAAAAGCACGATTTCCAACAGAGCAAAAGGCACAGAGGCTGGAGATGTAAAATGCCAGGCGGAAGAGTGGGTAGAGATGGGTTCAATAGGTAAGGTTAGGCCATGGGAAGTAGAAAAATATTAAGACCTTTATTTAGACAGCTCATGTAGTCTCCATATGGTAGAGGCGTTGGATGGACACTGAACACTATTAATCAGATTTGAATCTTAAATCACTCAAGTGTGGGGAAAGGGAGACCAATAAAAAAGTCATTGCAAATACATAGGTAATAGATAAGCACATGGACCAGAGTCATCAAGCAGGACAGACAGAAAAAAAAGAATTTATAAAGAGCTATATAAAATTGACAGAATTTTATCGTGGATTAGACATGGGGGAAAAAGTCATTAAAACTAATCCTGAATTTGTGAATTGAGCGGCCAGGTGAATGTTGGTGCTAAAGGTTTGTTCAGAGTTATTAGGCAGATAAAATGGAATCATAAAAATATTCAACTAATTCAAAAGAAGGCAAAAAGAGAGGAAAACGGAAACAGAATAATAGATGGAGGGGGAGGCGGGAAGAAGCCAAATAGCAAGATAGTGAATTTAAACTCAAGTGTACAAATAATCACATTAAAAAGGCAGATATTGTTAGATTGGATAAAAAAGCAAAATTCAGCTACATGTTTGCCACCAGAAACCCACACTAAATGTGAAGACACAAATGTGTTCAAAGTAAAAGGACAGCAAAAATACACCATGCTAACACCAAACAAAAGAAAGCAGGGTCAGTCAAAATACAAAAATATACATAAGTGCTTTTCTCTACACCAGCAATGAGGACTTAGAAAGTGAGGGGAGCAAAACAGAGGGGAGGGGAAGGGAGGGGAGAGAAAGGAAAGGAGAGGAGGAAAGAAAACTACCAAGAGAGAAGGCAAGTCATAGAATGGGAAAATATATGTACAACAGATACAACCAACAAAGGGATTGTGTCCGGAACATATAAAGAAGTTCAAAACACAATGTCAGATGATTCGAAATAATAAGTAGACTATTTGAACAGGCACCTCACAAAAGGGGGCATCAAATGACCAATAAACACATCAAAAGACATTCAATCACATGAGTAATCGGAGAAACACAAGTAAAAATCACAATAAGATAGCACTACAAGCCCAGTGAAAAACTGACAATATGATGTGTTGGCAAGAACATGAGCAATGGTATCACTCGTGCTGCTGAGAGACGTCTAAACTGGTAAGCGCCACCTTGGAAAAGTTCTCCCTAACCTCCTCAAGGTCAACATACACACGCGTACCTACCCCAAGACCAACAGTTTCACTTCAAGGCACTTTCCCAGCATGAATGCGTGCAAAGCACACCGTAGACATATAAAAGAATGCTCACAGCACAAACATTCACAATAGCCCCAAACTGGACACAATACAAATACACATCGACAGCAGCCTGGGTGAATGAATTGTCTATGTTCATACTGTAGACCCCGCAATGAAAATGAGCAAACTGCCCCCACATTCAACTTGCATGAATCTAACAAATATAACGTTGACTAAAATGAGGCAGACACCAAAAAATACATACTGTGTGACCCCATTTACACAGTGTTTAAAAACCAGGCAAAAATGAGCTAGAATGGTTAAGGATCACGCATAGGCAATTTCCCTAAAAGTCAAGATACTGATTAGCTGTGGGGGGTGAGGAACGACAGGAAAGTGGACAGTGGACAGTGCTGACGGCTACACAGCACCGGGAACGCACCTAATGCAAATGAGTTGTACGCTTAAAATGCTAACACGGTACATTTTAAAAGTATTAAAGTGTTAAATTGTATGTTTTGTATATTTACCACAATAAAAAAAAAGTACAGAAAAAGTAGATGCGTAACAGAAGAGCACCCAAATACTCACCAGCTCTAGCTTCCACTTCTTAGCCTCATCAGCAGATGAGGCGCTGATCCTCTCTGCATTGCTATGGGACAACGACTTCTTGGCAGCCTCCTGCACCCCAGAATCTTCACCTGTTGTAATCCAAGAATTCTGCAAGTTTCCCTAAAATAAAATGTGCCAGTAACTGCCGTCAACATTTCCCTTTACGTCAACATGCATGCTTGACGAATGGAATACTGATTCTTATCTGGGATGAAAGAGTTAAAAAAGCAGATGCTTCCCAACTACAAACCAATGATCATTTTACATTTTCCAGCTACTGGAGTCATATTCCACAGCAAGTACTACAAAGTCAAGTTCCTACCGGTACAGGCAATGATGTAAATGAGCAGAGAGGCCTGGAAGTCATGTAGTCCACAAACGAACTTGCCCCTTAACTTCTCTGAGGACATATACTCTTGAAACACACAGCCCGCTCTTAGTTTGCCTTTCATTTCCCACTTTACCTAAAGGCATGACTAATAATAGTTGTTAATACATATGGCGTTTACTTTGTGCCCAACACTGTTTATGGGCTTCACGTATTAACTCATTTCATCATTACAACAGCCCTATAAGTTTCATCGTTATCTCCATTTGATAGATGAGGAAACTGAGTCACACAGAGTCACTTCCTAAGTTACAGAGCTAAGAAGGAGCTAATAAGTGGCATAGCTGGGATCTGAACCCTGGCCATCTGGCTCCTGAGTTCACGCCCTAAACCACTATGCTTTCTGCCTTTCCAGAAAAATAGTTATCTTCAATAAGTAAAACAGGGCATGGTGACAATCAGAACTGACATGTAGCCTGCATGCCCAGGATTCAAAAGGAATGGTAGGGACCACAACAAACCATCTAAAAGAAGCAGCCATTACCAGTTCCAGTCAGTAGCTGCCATGTGTGAATGCAAACTCATATTTCCAAAATACTTTTTAATTAAAAAAAAAAAAAAGCCAGATATCTGGCTTTTCATTTGAAACATTGTTAAGTATTGGCTCAACATTCGTCAAAGAAACAAAACAGGTCCCCAGATAGAATCTGGTGAACCCACGGTCAGTCTTCCACCTCGGCACCTTCTCAACATTCTATGAAATAAGCAGCCCAGAGATCTGCATGACTTATGTGTGCAGCCAGCACCAAAATACTTACATTAATTCAACAAATAACAACTGAACTCTTGCTAAGGGCCCAAGAATACATTACTACCCACAAGAGAGGACAGGTCCGCACACACAGAACTCTACTGCAGTGTCCTATCGTGCAGAATGTGGTCAAGAATTCCTCCAAAGTAGAATTCTGAGATTCTGTTCCATGTTCTTCTGGAAGGGCCGTCTAATGCAAACATTTCTGTATAATACCTACTATCTTCAGACTCTGTGCTAAGAGCTCAGAGGGTAAAAATAAGCAAGACCGATCTTACCCTCAAGGAGTTTAATGAGGGAGACAAACACCTACGCAGATCATTTCAATTAATAAGCTAAGTGCCGGGCCAGAGGAGTGCGTGGGGACCATGCCGGAACAGAAGAGGGCCACTAAGAGCAACGGGAGATTCAAGGAAGGTTTTCTGGAGAAGTGTAGACACTGGTATGACATCTTGAAGGATAAATAAGAGTAAGCTGCGTGGGAAGGGCTTGCCAGGAAAAGAGGACATCATGAGAGAAGTCACAGAGGCGTGCAATGGGCTGGCTGCAGGGGACTCAGGCAATTCAGCATCATGAGACGTAGAGGCACAAGGCGATGGGTGTCAGGAGGTGAAGCTAGATCAAATAAGGTCCTGGAAAGCATGACATCATAAGCTTGACCTTGACTCCGTAGATAGAGACAAACCTCCCAAGACCGGATGGCATTCAAAGTTGCCTTGTAGTGTAAACATAAAGCAATAGAGAGAGTGCTACTAATTTCCTATGGAGAAGCTGGAGACAACATGGAGACCCTAGATCCCTAACTTATGATGTAAGCATTGTCCTTCTTTGGAAGGGAGTGCTGGGCTAATTGACACTTTGTTCTTTCACAGATAGCTCTTAAAAACTTGAATGGTATCTGACCAAGGTTTTAGAAACCTAATTACAGTTACATCCCTGAAGATCGCTGAAAACCTTTCATTTCTTAATTGAGGGGAGAGGTTGGTAGTGAAGGGGATGAGACTAGACATGGGAAGAAATGGCTCAGAAGTTTGCTACTTAAAAAAAATCTCCTAGATCTTTGAATGAGTACACAAGCTGAAATTTCAAGCCTATTTTAATATTATTGTAATTTTTGAACTCTCACAAAAAGCCCTCCATGAAGAGAAATTTTATAAGAAAAAGTGATGAGAAGTGAACATGGAAATGAAATATTCTTTAAACTTTTTCAGTTTTTAAAAATAATCTGCTTGCTTCTTTGACTTCTGGGTCATACAGACTAAAGGTTAAAGGTCACGTAGGCTACCATTCAAGCCCAAGGTTAAAACTCAGAGATTATGAGGAGGCTCTTCTCTTCCGAGGGGATTCTTTTATCCCCAGCAAACAAAGATGGTTGGGTCAATATTGACAAGCTATTACTAATTTATGCAAACAGGTAGCATAATTGGAGGCTAGATGGGTGGATGTTTGAGTCCTAGCTTTGCTATTTTCTAGCTTTGTGACATTAGACCAGTTACTTTGGTCACTTAACCACTGTGTACCTTAAGTTACTCATGTGAAAAGAGACATAATTACAGTGCCTTGTGTGGCTAATGTAAAAGTGAAATAATATAATGTAAATAAAGTGCTTGGGATAGTGCTTGGAACATCATAACCATGTAGTCATCAATAAATAGTAATTACTGCTATATAACAATTTAAATTCTTTTTCAAAAGAAGGCCTAAAGGAACACTGAAAATCTATATATTCAAATCCACCAAGAGCTTTCACAAGATCTACCATTTGTATGGCAATAGACTCATTAAAAAGAGTTCAGAAAAAAAAGAAGATACTTTCTTTTGAGCTGTTTATATTTAAGATACTCTAAAAAGTTTCACTTGCATTTCCACACATTTTCCTTAATAGAGCAGCCTGCGTGGGTTGCTGAAATGCCTCGATTCACCCACACAAGTACAAAGTGGGGGTGACAATAGTGGAACGACAGAACAGCACAGACGGCTAACACTGAATCGATACCAAGGTCACCTGACACATCTGCAACAACCATGGCAACATTTGCCTTATATTCTAGCTCATGGGAATGTGTAGAAAAAGCAAAACCTCTCCAGGAGCTGGTTCTTTCTTTCACGGAGGCTGCAGTTTTCCTTAGCAAGTCCCCTTTGTTCCCAAGGCCAAGCACGTGTGCTATCGGCACCATTTCCTTCCCCCTCTGCATTACTCACTCCTCTTGCCCTCTGGTTCACTTGTCTGCCTAATTTCCTTTCTCGCTTCACTTCCCCTTCTCCCACTTCTTTGCCATTGTATAAATACTGAAGCCTCTGAATAACTGAGTCACCGTTTGCTAAGTGACTACACATTTGGAAGAAAAGCAAAAGAGTATATTTACTTTTAAAATGAGCTACTTCTAAGTAGTTTTTGTATGGTTGTGTCATCTTCAAATTGATGGTAAAATAATATGCAACTAAGATGGACTTTTTAACTAATGATAGTAATAATATAATGATAGAATTATTTAGAAAAAGACATACAGTGAAGAGAAAATTGCTGATCATAAACTGAAATGTAATTGGAGAAAAATAAACTGAAATACTAATCATGTCTCTTCATTATTCAAAGTTAACACAATCAGCTGCTTCTAAAGAGCAAATTCTAACACATTATAAATGAAACCTCAACAATTTCACAAACAAGAATTAGAGGACATCTATGTAAAACATTAAGCCATATCTTTTCTTAACAGAACTAATTTACTAATGACAATTACATCAAAACCACCAAAAGCCCTTGCAAAGCAAAGCTGCAACAAGCAAGCATGAAAACTTCCCCATGGAAAGCTGAATTTGTCTCAAAAAGCAGAACAAGCTCTGATTAACTGCATCCCATTGCAAGAATGAAAAACATTTTCAAGGGACAAGTATCTCTGACAAGTCATAAAGAGATACTAAGTTTAAACACGATTTAAATACCATCGCGAGAATTAGAGAGATCATTTCATCCACTGTGGCTCTAACTGTGATCCTCTAAATTAGAATCACTTAGGCAACTTGTTAAAATTTCCTATTTCTAACTCAAAGACTCAACCTGTTAAATTTTCACGTTTTTTTACTCAAAGACTCAACCCAGACCAACTGAATCAGACTCTCAGGGGATGGAGCTCTGACAAGTATCCAAAGTGATTGTTATTCACATTAAAAACTGAAAACTGCTAATAATAGGTGAATTTTCTCAAATTGCCAATAAGCAAACAGAGGGCCCATGAGGTTAAGCCATGTGTGAAAGTCCTATAAAATTACAGCATTTGCTGAACACCTGGTTTATTGGAGACAATGGGAAGACGACCATTCTGATTCTTGGACCTTCAGGCCAGTGTTCTTTCTGCCTCGCCACGCTGCCAATTGGACTCAGTGGAATTCAGAGCTCAAGAAAAATTTAGAGAAATATAACAGAGACCTAAGTGACAGCTTAGAACAGTTTCTGGATTTAACAAAAACTTCCCATATAACACGCTTCCTGCTTTCAGCCCAGCTCTTTCCATATGGAAAAAGCATAAACAGTATGCTCAGAGAGGAAGCTGGAGCAGATATTAGGCATCACTGCAACATTTCATTTGAGGATTCATCCCACCCCAGTGAATTTTAATGTTTGAGGCCCCAAGCGAATATAAGCAGAGTGCTTTTGCCAAACTTCAATGAGGAGAAAATCGAAGCAGGTCAGGAGGCTAGGGAGGGGCAGGAGGGAACATTCAAACAAAAATACAATTGTGGTTTTAAAAAATGCTCACAGATGCATCCAGAAGTGTTTGTTCCCTCATCGCTTCCTCTTGTCTTTGAGCTTTCAGCTCTTGTTGGAGCCGTTCATTGTCAAGCACAACTACCTGCACCCTATTTTTCATTCCAGAGAGTTCCTCCTGCAAAAAGCAGAAATGGATACCAAATACATTAAGCATTTTTAGGCAGTGTTTTTATTTGTTGACTACAAGACAATTCAACATGGTATAAAGCATGGAAGAGTTATGCTCTCTATCCATTTTCTGAGGTACTATAATTATATTTAGGCAAACAAAATTAGTTAACAAACAAAGAGAAGGCTGGAGGTGTGTAGTCAAGGGCCTGCTAATGGTCTTTTCACAGAAGTGTGTGGTCTCTGACAATTTTTTCTCCAAGGGATTAAGGCTTATAGAAGGCTTTAATTAAAGGGGTTATCTAAAAGACTTTTATGAATGAGGTAAACTGCTGAAAACTAAGGTAAGATATATATTACTCATGCTCAAATAGTGATATCTTGTTGAAAACTGACATAGGACTAAATAGTAAACACAGGTCTCTGCGATTAAAAGGCCTGGAACTTTATAATGATTATCTATGAACTGGTAGCCAGATGGAGGGAAATTATGAATGAAATACTTTGGTGGAGAACTCTTAAAGAGTATTATACTAGCCTTGCAGGGTGTAATATAAGGAATTACAGAGAAGTCACAATTAGAATAGCTGTTGAGTGGCATCTCATTTTCTGAAAAATGCCAAAAATGATTGATATATTGATGGTACAATACTTAACTTAATCTTCATTACTAGTGTAACCAAAAACTATTATGCAAATTTCATTCAATTATTTTATTCAGAAAAGAAAACCAAAGCTGTCATTGAAAGCTGTAATTTAAAAAATATTGCAGACTTCCAATTTTGGGTCTGGCACATAGTATCTCACTCCCACCTTCACAACAAGAAAAGACTGAACAAGTTGGAAAATCAATGACTCTTCTTAGGGTCATCAGAGAACTGAAGTCACAAGAAAAACTTTCATCCCCAATGTTGGAGAGACAGACAGGTGCTCCTGAGAACCACCACCCACCAGAGCTGAAGCCCATGAGCAGAAACTTCCAGCGGATTGAGTGCTGGGGTAGGGACATGGAATGTGTAACTGATGAAATGCTCATTGTAGACAAGGTTGAGAGTTAACTCTAGAGGGACCCAGTGTTGGGGGAGGGGGAAAATCCTACACTTTTGTGAGTTTTATCTCTAGGACACCAGGTTCTTATAGCAAACACTAGAGAAACATCCCCTCATGCTTCCACCAGCAGGAGAGGAGAAGCAGCCATTCTGAAATATGCCCAAAGCATTCTGTTCTTCTTAACTAGGCCTGCCTTGGGAGAAACTATTTGACCAGAGCCTAAGTAACTGTGGTTTTTTTCAGGTCCTAACTGAACTGGGGGAAGAGAGATATCCATCTCTAGCTCCCTCTAGCCTTCCTGTCTCACTTAAAGGGAGAAGAAGACTGTCAAACGCTTGTGAAAGTCAAGGCCAAGGGGGCACAGGCAGACTAGAAAACAGACCTAATCACAGGACTAGAGAATGCTTCCCATGCTCCCAAATCTATCACCACATCAAAAGGGCTCCTATATAATAACAGGGGATGCACTAAAATAACTGCACATCTTACACCATATTTTAGAAGAATTCCCAAGGGAAGCCCAAAGACTAGAGGGGAGACAAAAACCAAGACACTAGAGGAAATTTTACCTCTCACACCTAGAGCAAGAGCAAACAGTAAACACAGCCTAACTCCTAGCCAAATAAACATAATACCTCACACTAAATGTCTATTTCCTTCCGTTTCTTTTACACAGTACATCATATCTAGTATTCAACAAGAAATTACAAGGTGTACTAACAGACTTAAAACATAATTTAAAGAGACTAAACCAGCATAGAACCAGATTTGGATATGGCAGAGATATTGGAATTATCAGATTGGGAGTTCCAAATAATTATCATTAATATGCTAAAGAGTGTAGTGGGAAAAGTGGACTACATGCAAGAATGGATGAGTAATGTAAGAGGAGAAATGAAACATCTAAGAAAGAATCAAAAGGAAATGCCAGAAATAAAAAGCATGGTAATAGAAATGAAGAATGCCTTGATGGGCTCATTAGTAGACTGGAGACATCCAAGAAAAGAATTAACAAGCTTGAAGAACTGTCAGTAGAAACCTCCCAAACGGAAATGCAAAGAGAAATAAAGAATGAGAGAGAACAGAATATCCAAGAATTGTGGGACAATTACAAAAGGTGTAACATGTGTGTGATGGGAATTCCAGAAAGAGAAGAAAGAGATCAAGGAGAAGAAATATTTGAAGCAATAATGCTCAAGAATTTTCTAAAATAAATGACAGGCCCCAAATCACAGGTCCAGGAAGCTCAGAGAACACCAAGCAGGAAAACACCAAAAAGCCTACACCTAGGCAAAGCATATCAAACTGCAGAAAATCAGAGACAAAAGGGAAATCTTTAAAGAAAGAAGGTGGGGTTGGGGGGAATTGTATCTATAGAGAAGCAAAGATAAGAATTATGTTCGACTAAGGAGAAAAGAATTGCAAAAGACATGTCTGATAAATGACGTATCCAAAATAAAAAGGAACTCCTAAAACTTAGCAATAAGAAAATAAACAACCCTATTAAAAAACAAGCAAAACACCTCAGCAGATACACCAAAGAAGATATATAAATGAAAAATAAGCAGATGAAAAAAGTTCATTACGTTGGAATTATCAGATTGGGAGTCTCTGTCACCAGAGAATAATTAAAATTAAAACAATGAGACACCACCACACACCTCTAATACTCTAAAATCCACACCACGGACAACACTCAATGGGGTAAGGACAGGATACAAAAATTTATCAGTAACTACTATAAGAATATCACATGATTTGATGCATTGATAATAAAAAATGAAAGAGAGAAAGAAAAACTAAAACAGTATCATACTTTTGGCTCCAATGGCATTAATAGCATTACTAAACTCCAGAGAGTCAAGCAATATAACTGTTCAGTGTTTCCAGCCATAGGCAACACATTTGGTTTCCTGATCACTGTTATCAGTGCTCCCATGGGCCATTCTCATCATTCAAGGTCAAGGTGAGAACCTTTATACTGACAAGGGGGCAGACTTAGTCTAATAGCTTAAGTCCCTGCCTGCTGCACACCAGCTTCAATAGGTTGACAAATGTGGGGGAATGATTGGGATTACTATTCCAAAGCATCTGCCATCAGCTGGACTAAAGTAAATGGAGTGGAAAGAAAAAATTCTGAAACACGAAATCATATTATCAAAATATTATGCATACTTTAGTTATGGATCCTGGGAAATTAAGCAATCAGAAATGACATACTCAAGGGTATAATCCCTAAGCCTGACACACATTAGTCTTTCCAATCACATAAGCGTGGTGATTGTCAACATGTTGCTATAAACATGAAGACTAATAATAGAAAATTCATACAAGGCATCATTAACATAAACTTTCATTTAGGTAGGTTTAAATTTTGAATGAGAAGCTTACCTTGCAGAACTTGACTTCTGCCTCTAAATGATGAATGTATTGGGACTGATCATGGATGATAGGGACGAGATTATGTATAGTAGGCATATTGGTTTCCTCACATTCTGATGACCTCTAAGGAAAAAACAACAACCAAGCATGTTTGGATTTAGGGAAAAAAATCAATGAATATCACTTCCATACTCAATTCAGATGTCATATAAACACAGACTAGGTCACATGCAGCTAATAGTATTTATTTCTCTATCCTATAAATTCCACAAATAGATAAGATCCAGGGATATGAACATTTTAAAGATGGGAAGTGAAGGTGGTTATAAAAGCACACTGCAAATGGACAAATGCTGGGGTCCCTATAATTGGCTTGGGATGGGCTGTCTGTTTGAACCCTGCTGAAATAAAGGGACAAATCCCTTTAAGAAACTTCCGTGAAAGAGAAGTACCAGCTAAAATTGCAGCGCCACTCCCTGAAGAAGGGATTCATTAGACAAGTGTCCAATGCCAAGTGTGTGTCAATGGGTAAAAGTCTATCTTCACTACTACTCCAGCCATTTAAAGCTGGCCAATCCTTCCCGCACAGCTCCTTACACCCATCTTAGCCTCTAACATACCACATTGCTTCAATCAGGAAACATATTCTTCGTCAAAGCAATGGCAATAAAAAACAACTTCAGAAGAAATGGAGTCTAACTTCTTGTATCACACAATTTTATAACCATGTGTTTTTAAATGTAGAGTAATATTACATACTTTGGTTTTGACATTCACAATAAAAGAGCATTACAAAGGATGGCTAGGATTATAATTAAGTAAATTCCAAAAAAGATCAAATACAGATATAACCCTCTAAAAAAGAAATGGCTAATCTTTTCCATACATTGTTCCTTTTTTATATTTGCTCATAGTTGCAAAGTAAATTCTCCAAACTATTTGCTCACTCACATTTTTCAAGTGAATAACAAATTTAAAAACTGGGAGTCCCTCTGGGACTCTCTCTTCTACAGCTAAAATAATCGGAGGGAAGACGATTTCTTTTAACACTTTACACTAGTAGAATGCCCTGCTCAGAACTGGTCTACAACATGTACTACCAAAATGACACTGTAAAGTGAAAACATAGTTAGAAAATAATGCTTTTGTTGGTTTGCAAATGTGATACTTACTGGAGGGGAAATTTTTCGTCTTCTTGATGGAGATACCTCACTTTCCTTAACCGCTTGTTGGTACAACAAAGCTTTGAGTTGATTAACTACAGGGCGGAAGCACTGGGTTTAGTAACTTTTTTTGAGATCCATGGTTTATCATCACCCACCCATCCTTCCATCCATCCAACAAATATTGTTTAAACACATATTATGCATCAGGAACTGGGGATGCGAAGAAAAGGTGAGAAAATCTCTCCCACTGAAGAGCTAAGAATCCACTGGGCAAGAGTGCTACACTAATAGATATAAAATAATATGAGTTTGTATGTAGACCTGGAGTCATACATAGTGCTATAAAAACAGGAAGCACCTAATGGTGCCTGTCTTTTTTTTTTTTTTTAATTGTGCCTGTTTTCACAGAGGAGATAACACTGTGAGGATGAACAGGAGATCACTGAGCAGAAAAAGGTTAGAAAAATTCCAGAAGACATGGCACATGGAAAAAGGCATAGGAGCACGGCCAGTAGGTTGGTCTGACTAGAACATGTCTTGCAAGGTGGATGGTTGGAAGGAGGCTAGAAAAGTAAGGCTGGAAAGGTAGCTTGGAGACATCTTATGGAAATATTGCTATGACATACCAAGAATTTTGAACTTTGGCCTGTATAGGCATTGGGAGGTCAAAGAAAAAAATTAATTAAGGAAATTATATAAGCTGATTTGTGTTCCAGGAATAAAATCCTAGCCATAGAGTGGAGATGGGCTGGAGTCATTACTGTATGAGTTTAAAGAATTCATTGTGGGTCACGCAGGTTAGGGCTACGCTCAACTCACCGGCATGGCTGTGCTGTAGTTCGTGCCAGGCCGTCCCAGTGTCCTCATTTCCTCCGCTGGTGCCAAAAGAAGGATCCAGTGAATCTTCTCCGGCAGTGACATTGCCTTTTCTCAGGGAACATTTCAGCTGGTGAATGCTTTCACTTGCTTGCTCTGCAACAACACGGTGAAAGTGAGGCTGGGGAAATCTGGGCGACCACGTGCATACCTACCTACTCAAGAAGGCAGTTTCTTAAGGAGAAGCAATCCTTTGGATCTTTATGGAAAAAGGCCGAGTTCTGTTTCTAGCTTGCTGAGGAATGTGCTAGAGGAAGTGAGAGGAGGTTAAGCTCATAGGTTAACGATTAGACTTGATGATCTCTAAGGTCCCTGACATTCACTATATACAGTACTACCCGCCTGGCAGAATGCATGGGAGAGCTCCACCCCTACCCACAGCCTCAAACAATGATCAACAAGTCAAAGGGCCTAAGACTCCCCTACTCCACCTGGGGACACTGGGCTGGGTGGGCAGAACTGACAAGAGGGACTCCATCACACCAAGCATCTGCCCAGGGAAGACTCATTGTCCCTGTGGGCCTCACGTCCCTCCCCCGCCAAGAGAAAGCCAACTGCCTGGCCTAGTTTGTCATCAAGATTTGAATAACTAAGCTGCTTCTAGTGGCAACCTCTGTAGTATAGCCCTTCATATGGACTGCTGGCTGGCTGCATTTCATGTAGAAATCCCTGGTTAGTGCAACTGACCATCCCTAGAATTGAAGCTTAAACTCACCAGCACATAGTTAAAATCTAAAAAGAAGAATTTTAAGGCATATTATTATAGTAGTTCATCTCTAAAAATGGTCCCCAAGGAACCCAGCCCCATCCTAGTCTCTCCCACCTGGCAAGTGATCAGGTTTCTAAGGCATTAACCAATACAAAGCAGTAGAAGTTAGAACAGGCCAGGCCAGGCCTCATCTTTAAAAGGTCTGGTAGGTTCTGCTTCCTCCCTCTTGGAATGATTGTTTTTGTGAGCCCTAAACCACTAAGTAGGAAGTCTGGCTACCCCACTGGTGAGGCTATGAAGAGGCCATGTAGGAAGGAGAGGCCCTGAGGCCACATGAGGAGGAGAGAAGCCCAGCTCTGCTAACAGCCCAGTGGAGCCTTGAGGGGACTCCAGTGCCAGAGGCCATCTAAATGCAATGACGTGAAAGAGATCCTAAGAGCTGCCCAGCTGAGTCCAGATAACCCACAGACCTGTGAGAGATGCTGAAATGCTTTTAGTTGTTGCTTTCAGCCACCAAGTTTTGGGGTGGTTTGTTATACAACAATAGATACCTGAAGCAATTATCAGGGGAATATTAACTCAAAAACATTTTCAGCAAAGGATCCAAGTCTTGCATTAATAACAAAACTATACTGATGGCAGCAGTGATGACATGCCTAATCATTCTATGCTACTTCAATGGGTATTTTTACATGCATGGCAACTGGAGAACCACGTAATCAACTGGTTATTTCATTAATGAAGGTCCAGTTTCTTTTTGAGGTTTAAACTTTTAATTATTTCTTCTAATCTCATGATTAAATTCACTGGTTCCAAATCAGAGAACTGTAAAAATCTAACAAAAAACGTTCTTTGTACCTTAGAGCTGGGACCCAGATTTCAATCACCATTTTCAAATTTTGACATCTGTATGTGAAAGTTATTTTTTTAACTCAGTTAATTTACCAAAATTTTACATATATATGTACATATATATATCAGAAATTTATGTTAGAAAACGAATTCCCACGCAAGTTCACATGCAGCTGTTATCTATTTCAAATGGATTCCATTCAAACAATTCTTAAATTCTTCAGAGGAGATGGTACTTCCCTAAGTAAGAGCAGCTCCCAACAATGATGACAATGATGTTCTTATTCTCGCCTGATCTAGGCCCTTTGACAATTTATACCTATTTCTTCTTATGTCCTCAGGGAAAAAAGCTCCTATTCCTTGCTGCCTGTATGGGAACCCTAAGAAAGCTACAAAACACCTATGTTTTCATTACCAATTATCACTGGAAATACATTTATAAACATATATCCTACATGACCTTGAAAAACAGGTTCCACTTTCTCCAAGCTCATTAATTTCAAAGTATGGAACAGAAAATAAATCACCATAACTTAATAGAAGAAAATACACCCTAAAATACACTTTATATTACAAAATCTCTAATGTAGATTTTTCACTTTATAGAAACTCATTTTTCTACCTGGAAACTAAAGAGAACAGATCTTTTAGGTGAGGGTTCAACACTAATATGATGAAATGCTATTACTCATCTCCACAAGAGACCCAGTGACTTTATCGCTACATCTCTCTCCACACCAACCCTGTTTCCACACAGGCCTTTCTCTAACAGGAATTTGGTGCTGATTACAAAGCCAGCCTGCCCTCCTCTTACTCATCTTGAGTTTGAGAAGAGTCCAGAGAAGATGCATTCCTGATTTTAGCAAAATAAGCAGCAGCAGTAGTTTTCCAATAACTGTGTATATTCTGAAGAGACTTGTTAATGGACAGAGAAAATCAAAGTGTTACATGGTAAGCAATTTAGTTCACAGAGCTTTAGATTTATGCACTTACATCTATGAATAGGGCACTTCTCTCTATGGCCTCCATTAGAAAGAAAACACGGTGTGACTAACATTAAAAGTGTGCTTTGTGGAGCTATCGAATGACTTCACCTCTAAGACAAAGGATAATTATTTATTTATACCTAATCTGACTAAAAGCTAATAAGCTATATTAGGAAAAATAAAGGAAATCTGAAAAAAAACTGCATAGTTGAAAGTCCCTATAGGTAGAGTTCTTTCATCAGATTACAGTGATAGCAGAGTCCGATAAGCCCCTTTAATCCCTTTTCTAATGTTTCTAACGTCTTGTTTAATCTTTTAGAATTTATACCATTCGAAGATGTGTTCAGTTGCACTATGAAAATAGTATTATGTGAGATACTGAGATATCGATAAGGGGAAGTGATATTTTGACGTTATTTCAATACTACATTTCACAACATGTGTCACGCACTTAGACAGCCAGAGTTAATCCTGAGGGATGATGCCCCGTGGTCTAGACAGATGCAAGGCCACTGCTCTTCAACTGGAGCCACTGCAGCCCAAGGCCCCATCATCCCGTTCAGAACACTGCCCCCCAGAGGCAGCGCCTGCTGTTTACACGAAAGGAAACCAGACTGCACGGGGCTTCCAAGGACTCCTGGCCTCACTGCTAATGGGCACAGCTTCATCTGCCTATAACCAAGAGAGAGCAAGAAAGGACACTCGTTTCCTCCCCTCTCCCCAGAGGACAGAAAGGGTATTTCACAGTGCACCCTGATTTCTTCTCCCCAGTACCAAATACGGGCTGGATGGCAACTTAATTATGAATACAAACAGGAACAGCACCTCTGCGTCCCATGAAATCACATGAACATAAGGGTGAGTGAATAATATGTCTGCTTGTCCACTACCCAAACATCAGCCAGTACGATGAACACTGAGCAGGTTATGCAGCTGCTGATTGCTGACAATTTAAGACTGTCATTCATTTTTGTAATCCAGTGTCCCTACTTCTAACTCCTGGCTCACCACTAGGCCTCTCTTCATCAAGATGTTTTTGAACAAAAGGTAAATATGGCCCAGTCTAGGAAGGATCATCACGCATACTGTGAATTATTAATCTCTCCATTGTCCATCTGCGGCGGGAGATGTGAAGGGGAATTATCCTGGTGACAGGGACGGGGAGCCACACCCTGTGAAGCGCCCAGCTGTCTCTGAGAAAACATGCAATCACCCAGACCTCCCTGGGCTGAGACGAGAGATGCGCCACAGTTCTCCAAACAAGCTCAGACCAAGGCAGACAAGCAGAAACCAGAGTGAGATAAGGGATACATGTGTTTGGCCACCCTTGACTGGGCCTCAGCCTGGTTCAGAAGATTACTGTCACTGTTCGTTAAGGGACTGACAGGCAGTACAACCAAGATAAACAGTGCAATCCAAAATCAGACAAAGTCAGCTTTGTCAAGGGCAATGACAATAGGGAGAGAGATTAAAATAGTATATAGAAAGTAAAAAAATCTCAAAGATTATACTATCACAAGACTCTGAATAGCTGACAAATGTGCTCAAGTGGTTGGCGCCAGGAGTGAAAGCTAATCCGAGCAAGAATGCAAACATCTTAAGAAAGCAGTGTCTGGAAGATCATGAATGATGGATGCATGGATATTGGCAAATCAAGGAGATTGGCTAGATGCAGTGTGAGGGATACACCTGGTATTTTTTTGGCACCAACTGAGAGGACATATGCACCTGTCACTTTCCATTGATAAGGAAGTAATCCTAGCCACACTGGCAGCACACAGGCAAAATCAGCAGCCAACACAATCTGTATCCTTAACTAATTATCTCAAGTACGATTCTGGAAGAGCCAGGGCTGTGAGCAAAGCCTTACTTCAGGATCATGGTTTCTCAACCTCAGCACTATTGACAAGTGGATAATTCTTTTTTGTAAAGGGCTGCGTTGTACATGTTTAGCAGCATCCCTGGCCCTTACCCACTAGATGCCAGTAGCACTCTTCCCCTCCCAGGTTTGACAAACAAAAATGTCTCGAGACTCACCGAATGTCCTCTGGGAAGAAAAATCGCTCTGGTTGAGAACTACTGGTTTAGAGCAGTCAAACAAGGTGGCTAGTGTTGTCTTGAGATGTGCATGAAAGTCACCACACCACTACATTGTAACTGCAGCCCCCTCTCGATGAAAAGCGGGCAGGACAGTGAGCTAGTCTGGCACAGCAGTGGTGTTGGGGCGCTTCTGGTCCAGATGTCCAGACAGGTGTTATATCTCTACCCACTGTGATCAAGGACTTGGAATTCATATTTAGCTTCATTTCATTTCAAGGCCTAACACATGAAGCAACTGTTATACTCTAAGGCCATTTTTCAGAGTGCCCTTAGGTGATCATTCCTTTAAAATATGTTTTTATTGATTTCAGAGAGAGGAAGGGAGAGAGAGTGAGAGAAACATCAATGATGAGAGAGAGTCATTGACTGGCTGCCTCCTGCATGCCCCTCACCAGGAATCGAGCCCACACCCCAGGCATGTGCCCTGGCCTCCTGGTTCATAGGTAGACACTCAACCACTGAGCCACGCCAGTGAGGTGGTGATCATTTCTTTAAATATTCCAGTGGGCTTTGATGAATCTCAGTCATCATCAAGGTTGCCTGGTAAGTCCTATCTTTTGCCTATTTCATCTCATCAGTGGTAGAGAAAGAAAACTGGAATATTCCTGGCTTTTTCTTATTCTGATTAGAAAAAATGGTCATAAAAGTTAAAATTATTAAGAAAAGCCATATGAGTACATAAAGCATAAAATGAATATAAGTAATTTAAACTTTATCAGCAAAAAATGAACTCAGATGTTTACAAGTTTTATTTGCATTACTAATACTTATTTCTGAACTCAGATGTTTACAAGTTTTATTTGCATTACCAACCCTTATTTAATAGCCAAACCATTCCATTTCTTTGATTTTTAGAAAACAGAGATGTTTCAGGCTGCACTGAATCACCAAAATAATTTTGTCATTTCATTACAAATGCTCCAGCAGTTTATCATATTGTTGCCTGTCTTGGTCTCAATGAGGCCGATGAGAGTAAAACAAACAAATAAGCAAACATTAGCTGTGGAGAACGTGTGTGTGTGTAGAATATAAAAACATTCAGAGAACATTCGAGAAGAGCAAAAAGGAAGCAAAGGAGGCAGAGTTGAAGGAGGAGGGGAAGGAGGGCGGAAGGAGAAGCAACAGAAGAAAGACAAGTTTGAGGAGTAAAATTGAGATAAAGAAGACCTTTTGCCTAAGTTGCACACATATTTTTGTAAGTTTGCCAAAGGCCCAGATGATATCACCGTTGACTAATTCCGTGAGCAAATTATTGGCTAGTAAGATTCACACAGGCCTTCTGCAGATGTGAGCCCTTCGCTGGAAGGCAAAACACACTTTGTAGGCTCTGGGGAGATGCTCCAATCACATACAAGAAAAACACAGGACATTGACCTTATCTTCGGTTTTCTCAAGTCAGATCCATTTACAAAGAACAGGATCCCCCCCCCACATTATAATTTTATTTCCATTTTCAACCTTTCACTTTCTATGAACTAGTTTCCACTCTTTACTGTTATTTTTCACTAGAGAGAAACATAATCATTATCATTCACATGGTCCAATCCAGTGTTGACGGAAGGAACATCAGAGATCCAGGGGTCTGCGAGTGATGCCTGGAGTGGGAACCAGGCTCTCAGCCGTGTTTTGTTTGGAAGGAACGGTGCGGAAGGGAGGAGAAAATAGGAAGGGAAGGAAGGAAAGGAGGAAGCAAGGGAGAAATTGGATTGATTTTAGAGTCAGTATAAACTGTCCAGTTCTGCCACAAGCCTCACCCCTCCCTCGTGTCTTCCACTGACTCCATCACACACTCTGTCATCTGTTCGGCTCCAAAAGGAAGTACTTCCCAAACCTAGTCCCAACGTTACTTCATAAATGAAGACCATGAGCCAAGAACAGTTTATTAACTTGCCTAAGGTGACAGATGGTTATTGGCAAAACAACAGTAAGAGTTAGTGATCTGGCTCCTAGCTCCACCTTCTCTCCCTCTGACTGCATCACCATCTCCCACAGATTCGGTCTAGAGCCTGAAACACCAGAATGTTGAAATCAAAAGGGGGAGCCAGGATATAAAATGTATACAGAAAAGAAATGATGTATTCCTGTCACTGCACAAGTTTGTTTCATGTTTCTTTAGGCCTGCCCAGCCTAAGGTGGCTAGGAGCCAGGTGGATAGGTGAGTCACATACACAGGTGTTGATAAAGCTGTGTCCACAACTAGACATGATTCTGTTATTGAGGCTGGGACACTGCATTTCTAGCAAGTTCTTGCCTTCTTTCTAATATCATACCCCTACATTCAAGTGTACAGAACTTAAAACAGCCTGGATGGCCCATTATTCTGTGTGTTTGGGGGAGGGGGGTGTTTCCTGATCCTTTCTTAGCTACAAACTAGTTTATTTTATACCTTATGGTCTTGTACAATGTATTGACATTAAATTAGAGAAGCATTTGCTATTCTCCTGGTACCAATAGAGTTCTCAGCCGTTCTGTGGGTCTTGAATTATAGTTGTCTATAGAGTGAATGAACACCCCCTCTTACTGCCAGGAGCCCTTCCAAGTCAGTTTCAGCTCTATATTCAACTCAGTGACTCCCATTATACCTCGGATATGCCCACCTTTTACCACACTGGAAGCTTTTATATCATTTACTGTGTAGGGATATTACACGTATTTGGGGCAATGAAGTCTTCCAGTTTTTGTTTTTTCCCTCTAGAACTCTTACTTTGAAGGAATGTCGTTAAATCTCTCCAATTTCTTGCAGTGGGGGCTCAGACAAATCAAAGCAGGAGATATCCCTACAGGGGACAAAAAAGGAATGCATCTGAAAAGTGTAAGGGAAAGGATGAGGGGGGAGTCTGCAAATGGGCTCCCTATGTCCATGGCTGTTTGAGGATCATAGAGTGAAGGAGACAAGACGTCCACTCAAGTTTCAAAAGCAAGAGCTCTGCCTGTGCTTTTCACATCAGAACTTCAAATTCTTCATTTACTACAAAATTATCTTTAAAGCAAAGGATGAAAAAAAAATGAGAGCATGGGAAATTGTGAAAGCACTTTGCATTTTTATGTGGCTACTTCTTGGCTGAATATAAATACAGGATATTAGTAATGATTACATGTACAGTTCTTTAGAAACCACAGGAATAACTTGTGAGGAAAGACCAAGCATTCTTATTAGCTTTTTCTCTAATCATGAACCAGGCAAGACATTTTGGGGAAGAAATGGCAGGTAGACAAAACCAAACAAAGCAACAAAACCATACAAAAGAACTTTAACTTGCATTTTATCTGACTGCATAGTAACATAATTCTCAAGTTATTAGGCACAAACACGCAAAATCATGAAGTTTCCCCATGTAAAATAATGTCACCATACTTTGTTTATTCAGAAACACACATTTTGACTTTAGTGGAATTATCCTATTTGTTAGTGGTAATTTATCTGTATGAAGTAAAGAACTTCTGATACGCTTTGCTTCAGAATTGGCTGTTTTGTTTCCTTCCATTTCCTCCCATAAAAATAAAAATGCAATAAAATAAGTCCTGAAAAACCATGGAAAATCAGGTTTCACTTCTTGATTCATTGTTAAAACTATCACTAAATTTTTTTTTAAGTTAACTTTTTTCTTTGCTTTGTTAAACATTTTCACTATCTTATATCGTTAAAATTTATTTTTAAATGTATTAGTTTTGAATGAAAACCCTTCACTTTATAATTACTAACAGCAGCATCGTGGTATTAAAATAGTACTATAACATTAGTTTGAAATTAACCATTGCTTCAAAATGCCTCATATTAAATGGACTCTGATGCTTACACGAAAATTCAAAATAAGGTCAAAGGAGGAACATTAGGAGACACTGACAATGCCAAACAAAAATTTTTGCCAACCCAACCTCAAAAATTAAACAAAATCTCTCATGTATCATTGTGCACAATTTTTTTCTTGCTTTCAAATAAAAAGTTAGGAGTGCGTATTTCTGTATCTAACAGTTCTTGACACATTAGTAGGGTGTGAAGGCATTCATTAAGACCAATTATTTTACTCTTGCAGTTTTAGTACTGAGAATGTTGACAGTTTCTAACACTGACAGATGGGAACAATAAATAATAACTCTTACAAAGTCTAGAGTCACTTGAAAATAAACTCTCTAATCTCCTTGAAAAATCCTCTCTTTGCTGCAAGTACCAATTATACATAGCAGCTACCATTTAATGGGTGCTTCTCAGGTGCCAACCTCATTTTCAACCTCATTTTCTGCCATTGAAACTGTAATTATTTTATTTGTTTGTTGACTTTCTCCCCTACTAATCCAGAGGCTCCAAGGGGACAGGGACTTGGTCTAGTTCCCCATTGTATCCCCAGCAACTTAGTATGCCTAACACATAGTAGGCACTCGATTAATAAATGAGTCAGTGTTCTATATGCATTAATTAATTTTTTTAAACGGTTGGTCATGACCTAGAGGGTTAAGAAAATGGAACACAAAAACACAATAGAAAATAGTGTATTACATCTAGTATAATACTCTTTAATGAAACTTTTCTTTTAATATATATATATATATATATATATATATATATCCCCCATATAAAGTGTATTTCTTACTGATGAGTAACAGTAAAATAAAAAGGTCTGAAAATTATTGCTTTACATGGATTATTTCATTTGCTCCTTACAATAACCCTGCATACAACACCATAACTTTAAAATAACAGAACTAAGGTTTCTAGATGTTATATATGATGTCCAAGATGCCCGAGCTATCTACAATTATGGACTTCACTTCCATAGATACTCACTCATAGCACGATGCTAAGAAAATCTGAATTAACTAAATAAGGCTTCAGTAACAGTAATACTGATGTGGTTAATAAAGGAAAACACAGGCTTTTAAAACAGGCCTGACTGAATTTAATACCCGGCTCTGCCTTTGTGTGGGCTTCGCCCTAACTTAATGTCTTTAACATCTCGATCTCCCTTAGTGTAAAATAAGGCTATTCATAAGGCTGTTGGAAGTTTTTAAATGATTTAACGTATGGAAATAGCCCAGACCACTAAACAGAGCTGTTGTGATGAAAATAATCATTAGTATTGTTGTTTCTCCTGGTCCAAGAAACCCCATTCAACCCACCATAATGCACCATAATGTGAAGGTGTAAAAGTGTAAGTCGGGAACTCATTGGAATAAAGAGCAAAGTATGGGAACTGGGCCAAAGTGGCACAGCTCCCGCGGGCGCTGGATGAGAAACACGCCTGGGCCAAGATCAGAGTCGGCTCAGGTAACCACAGAATCAGGGGAAACGCCATCGGTCAGCAGGAAACACAAACACCAACTGTTTCATCCTTCCTCCAAAATCACAGCAACATCCATCTTCTTCCTCCGCATCCCGTGGGGCCGATCCGCGGTGTGAGGAAGGGTACCTGGCCAGCTCCCGCCCCCCGGGCCCTGGCACCGAGGGGCTATGCACAGAGGTTCGGGGCAACTCACCCCGGAGACTCCGCTGGTACTGCCCAAACATCTCCACCAGGGCAGAGTCCTCCAGGGACTTCGCCATGCCCGGGCTCGGAGCCCAGGGAGGCGAGTTACGTGGGACAGTGCCCAGGGTTCTCCCCTTGGAGATCCGGTGGCCTCAGTGCCCTGGCAGAACCCGCCTGCTTCCTGCCGCCGCTGTCACTGGGCAGCCCGGAACCCCGGACGGCGCTCCTAGGGGCTCTGCCCACCCACCGGCCCTCCCGACGGATGACGGGACTTGTGGTTCAGACTCCGGGCTTGCAGTCTCGATGTCCCCGAGTGCCCTTCCAACGGCACTACAACTCCCAGAGGGCACCGCGCCCGAGCGCCGGCTTCGGACCTTTAGGTTGCCAGATCCGGTTGCCGAGCGACCGCTTGGAGGCTCCGCCCCTCTCCCGGCTTAGGCCAGCCCCGGTCCCATCCTGCTGTTTGGACCACCCAACTGACAGAAAGGCTCGCTGAAGGCCTTGACCCCTCCCTCTAGATTTGCTACTAAGCATTCGATCCTTGAAGCCTCTCAAAGACGCAAGTCACAAGCTCCACACGCTTCAGCCGTGACATTTGTCAAACCGGCCAAGTAAATCCTCAAGAGAAAGACGTTCTAGATCTTCCAAGGAGCCTAGATTCTGCAAGGCGGCTGACACTACACATCCTAGCATGCCCGGCACCGCGACTTCCGCTTGGAGTTGGCGCGCTGCCCGCTGGGAACTGTAGTCCTGGTTAGCTGCGGTCCCCGCTTCGGCCGGGGTCCTCTCCATTGTTCCGGCGGGTCTTTGCGGCACGCTTGCGCAGTAGGCCGCTGGGAAAGCCTGCGGGTGAGACCCTCCGCACGAGCCCTTTTCATTGTCTGTTTTCGGCGCCTGCGCAGTGAGGGCTCGCCGGGTCTGAGCGGGGGCCGGGGATAGGGCCGGGTTCCTCGCCCTTTCCCCAGGCGCCTGCGCACTGGGCGGCCGCTCGCCGCCGTTACCGCTATGTGTGGGGCGTGTGTGGAATAACGTTATTGCCCAGCGGAGCTGCGAGGCCGGGAGCGCGGTCACAGCGACGGCGACGGCGACCGCGACAGGGTGGGGGCGAGGCGGGCGAGCGAGAGCCTCCCGGGACGCGCCGCGCCCCGCCCTGCCCGCCCGGTCCCTCTCTGCGCCGTGAGGGGTAAGGGATGCGCGCGGCCGCCGGCGTTGGCGCCGCTTTTCCACAGCCTCCTCCCTGCGTGTGCGGCCGGGGTCCGGCCGGGCCGCGGCGGGGCGGGCGGGCGGGGCGGCGAGGGGGCGCTTCCCGGATGCCCCGCGCGGCGCCGCCACCCCACGCCCGCGATCGGGGGCCCGGGCGGCCGCCCCTCCATCCCGCCCCGCCCGCCGGCCCTCGGGGCTGCGGCTGCGACCGCGGCCCATCGCCGCCGCCGCCCGGTCCCCGGACGTCTCGAATCTTTGGGGCTCGCCCCGGGCTTTGTGCGCCCCCCCTCGGCCGTGGCGCTGCGAGGGGCGCGGGCGGGGCCCGGGAGGGAAGCGGTGCTCCCAGGACCCGGGCCGCTCCCCGCCGAGCCCCCTTTGTGGTTGGTTGCGGGCTGTGTGGCGGGTGGTTGGCGGGAGGGCGTGGAAGACGGGGTGTCACGCACCCCGCCGGGCGCCTGCACCCCGCGGGCTCGGGCTCGGGCTCGGGCTCCGCGGGGAAGCCGCGGGAGGAGAGAGAGGCTTCCTGCCGGCCTCATTGTCCTCAGATTCAAACGCGGCGTTGGGGATGGTTTCCTTCATTTTATTACCCAAGGGGGGGGAAAAAAAAATCTTAGCAGCTGACCTAACGCTGGGCGGGAGTATCCCAAGTCGTCGGCTCCTCTGCTTTTTGTTTTTTTCGCTCTGGGTGCTCCATCGAGTTTTAGTTATTCGGGCGCAGAGTGGAAGCCGCTGGAGGACAGGGACGGTGCCCGCGCGAAGCGGGGCCAAGGCGACCGATGGGAATGACGGGCTGGCGGCGGGCGCTGAGCGCCGGACAGGCGGACGGTGGACGGACGGACGGCGGGGAAGGGCTGGGGCGAGCTATTGTGTGGCGCGCGGTGAAGCCGCAGAGCCGGGTGTTCACCGGGTGGGCGACGCGCTCAGCGATCCTGAGCCGGTAGATGAACATCTTGCCTTAAAAAAGAAAAAAAAAAGGGGGGGCAATCAAACAGAAATAGGCCTGGTACGTTCCTGTTTCCGAATTTGTTTATTCGTATTTGTGTTCTCTTGGTGAAAACTCCCTCTGTGCCTTTTAAAGCGATTGATCCTTCAGCTGGCGGCGCCGCGCCCGTGTGGACACCGGGGGGCGGGGGCGGGGAGCAGGTGGGGAAGTAATGGGGGGCTGGGGGCGGGGGGGCGGTATCTAGAGCCTCCCTGGTGAAATCCGTCCTGGGACCGCTTCCAAGAGCGAGGAATTCAGCTCTGGAAACGTTACGTTGCAAGTTACAAGCCGTTTTGTAGATTTGTGCCGCGATGGTGTTGGTTTGTTGTTGTTGTTTTTTTCAAGTCACACTAGGGCTGCTTTTATTTCTTCCTCACTTTGTAGATGCCGCCTGATTCTGCTGTTGTAGAACTGGAGGGTCTCGGGGCGCTGGGCAGACGGAGGAAGACACCAACGTTTGGGAAGTGAGCTGGCTCGTCTGTCTAAGGCGAACTGCCAGGGAAAGGCAGGGCCAAGCAGAACCGGGGTCCGCTCCCGGGGTGCTCCGTCCGCTCTCTGTCCCCCTGAGTCCCCCTCCCCTGTGGACGGCAGCGGGAAGCTTCTCTGCAGCCTCCTTGAGTTGTCTGTGGCAGCCAAGTTCACTGCCAGCCCAGCTGTATTCATCTGTTCCTTTGTAATGTAAAAATACTAATTCTGCTCAAGTGGGACTTTAGTTTGATAAGTTAACTTACTGATGTAGGGAAAGATACCGTAACATGGGCTTTTCATAAAAACAGGAACTTGGTATTTTTTCCCCCCCTTGCTGCTTAGTAAGTAACCGTATCTTAATATTTCCTGATATTCAGGGAGTGTTTTCTAGTATGATCAGCTCCATACACCCTGTTATAAAGAAAATTGCCACATAAGAACCTGTGAAGTTCCTTTTTCATCAATTAATGAATTATTTTAAACAAAAATTTACCTTTTGAGAAAAAAGTTTGTGTTGAACTTTTTATCAAAATTAAATGTATGCTTTTTATTGAGTTGATTTTGCCATAAAATGCATTTTTGGTTTCTTATAAATTTTTTTATTAAATTCTACTCTGCACTTAATAGACTTTTAAAAATAATTTAATATTTCTCTTAAATTTCAACTTAAAAATAATCTGTAACTAAATTCGGTATATGGAGTTATATTAAATCACACTGGAAATGTATTTTAGTGGTAAAATTTCATGGTGTTCTAAAATTACCTTGTATGGAAATAACCGTCTGCATATTTACCTGAGTATTAGAATAGTGAAATTTACACTATAAAATTATTGTACATTATGCCTATTAATGCAAATATCAGGGTGCTTTAAAAAAAAATTCTATGCTTAGTGATTTGGTTTATTTGTTCCAAGTATCAGTTTCATGTTTCCTTTTGTCACTGAAAAAAAAAACCCAACTTGTTTTATTGTTGCATCTGATAGTAATCAGATATCACTCACCTAGTACTGAATGCTGTATATGTTTACAGTTGTCAACATGTTTTTTATTCAACAAAATCTATTCCTGAAAAATAATTTTTGCTATTTCAATTAATGAGGAATGTTTTCGTCTTCTCTAGTGAGCACTGGCAGTGTTAAGCTACCCTAAAAAATATCTTACAGACAGCGTGATAGTAAATTGTCAACTATAAGACCCATTCAGTTGCAAATTATACTGTAAGTCTAACAAAAGAATAATTGCATACTATCTGAAAAATCTCCCTGGATAGATAACGTTGACTGGATTATCAAATGTTGGTGTGTTTCAGTAAGAAATAGGTTTCCTCTTAGGGGGAGAAATCTCAGACCATACACTTGGTGGGATGGGTTTTAATTTATTTACTCATATATCTCTTGAGGGAAATGTTGAGCAATGAATTAGCCAGTGTGAGCAGTGCAAAAGAATAAAAACACATCTGTCTGGTGGTAAGGTTGGTAAAACTGGATAGATTGTCCACAGTTAGTTGAAATGATTGTCCAACAGTGTATTATAAATATTTTGGCCAAAATGAATGATATAGCCAGTATGTATTGGCAAAACCCACTTTTATGTCAAACAGAAATAGAAACTAACCAAAGTAAAGTTAAAGAAAACCTTACAAAAATTACTAATATGCAAATATGGATTGTAAAAAAACACAGAAGTGGAAAAGAATCCCAAGCATGCATTAGATTTTAAAAACAAACAAACAAAAATAGGACATAGCACAGAAGTCATTATTTAAGCATAATTAATAAGTAATATAGAAAATACTACCCTTTGGGACATGATGTTTATTAAGTAAGTGGATAATATCTACCGTGTATTAAGCACCTACTAAGTTCCAGGGTGGGTGGGTGGGTGTGTGTGTGTGTGTGTACGTACCTCATGCAACAGTCCTGTAAGGTTTTATTTTCCACATTTAAAGTTGAAAATATTTGAGACCCGGAGTGAGTAAATACTTTTGCCTCTGTGTCACATATTACTAAGTGGTAGAGCCCATAATTGAACCTTTGTCTTTGACTAAAGCCAAAATTCTTACCGCTCATCTTTGTTAGTAGGTTCAAAAGGCAACTCTATTCCCTTCTGGTTCACAGAATTTTAGAATTAGAGAAGACTTTAGAAGTTGTGTTACACCTATCCCTGAGATATTGAATCTAGCTTCTCTATAAACAACACTTCCGTGAATCAAATGGGTGTTGGATGGCTCACTTAGCTTTTGAAAAGTCTGGAAAGATTTTACTGAAACTGAGCTAGAATCTGCTCCACTGTATATTACGTAACTCTTCCCAGTGGTTGCAGCTCTGTCTTTGAGTGAGATGCAGTAAGCTTTTCCTCAATATACTAGGTCCTTGCTAGGTCTCCTCTTTTCTAAGTTAAATATTACAACCCCTACAACTTCTACCATATGGTTCCCTCTACCTTTCTCATCTCTGTCAACTAGCGTCGGTTTTGTCTGCTTTTCTTTGATCTGGTTTCCATGTTTAATTCTGCAGTTATGGCCTGAATGTAGTGCAGTGAAATTATCCCTTTCCGTAATTTAAGCAGTGCACTTGTGTTTGCAGTCTAAAATTGTGTTTGGCTTTTCAAGTTATATTTATGCAATTCAAGGGATTATTTTTTTGAGATTCTGTGTTTCTACTTTTCTGATGCTAAAACGGCCCTTCTTTATGAAATGATAGTGTTAGGTGGTAAGCTTCTTTGGATATTTGCCTTGGATTTTTTGGTTTTGTTTTAGTGTTCTTAAATAAACAGTAAAAAGTTGGCAGCCTTCTATTGTTTCTCTTTGTTTTTTGAAAAATGAGTCTGGAAACCACTGGTGTTGTCAACGTAAACCAGCATCCTTTTTATGTTAAGATTTCTCCCATTCTGTATATACACATACATGGTGTTTTTGAAGTAGTGTTTACCTTTAACCCTTTGAAAATCATCTCTTTGAATAGTTAAAAACTGAGGCCTTCTTGAATCATGATTCTGTCATTCAAGGGATTAGTGTCTCTTCCTGGCTGTTTGACATTTATAAATTTAACCAGCCAGCCCTCTTATGTCTTTATCCTGGCCCTGTACTGGATATAGCCAAGGACAGCCATGCAGAGTTATAAATAGAATAAATGTTGCATAAATAAAATATGTTGGAAGTAGAAGATGACACAAAGACACTGAAAACCATTCGAATGTTTTTGTTTGTTTGTTTTTAATTAAGGAGAAAATCATTCTATCTTCCTCATGTATTTATCTTTTCAGTGATTTTTTTTTCCATTTTAAGCAAATACAGTATATATTCTTAATTCACTTCCTGTCTTTTACATAAAATACAGCCTTTATACAATATCCTGCACCTTGACAGGTACTACTTTAGAGAGTGGTCCCATCTCTCTCTGAGAAGGTAACATTTGGCTGAGACTTGCAGTAGGTGAGGAAGCAAGCCCTGCAGGTATCTGGTTAGAGAGCACAGTGTTCCTGAGACAGGGCTGGGATGAGTGAATTCTGAAGACAGAGGGGCCACTGGCTGGAGGGAAAGGAGGAGGAAATGGGGTTGGACAGAGATTGTACTGGGTGATCTTTTGTAAACTGCCTTGGGAGTTCATTGGAGTGTTTTGAGCAGGTGAATGACATAAGAATTTGGTTATATTTTTAAAGTATGGCTCTGGCTATTTTGTGGCTAATAGACTGGAGGGAGGGGGGAAGATGAGACCAGAGAGATAAGCTAAGAGACCTTTGGAGTGATCTAGACTAAGAGATGTTAATGGTTTACACTGGAGTGGCAGTGTGGATAGAGTAGAAGTTATCAGGTTCTGGTTTTAAAAGATCAAGAGTTTGGGACATACTAAGTTCTAAATGTCTATTTAAACATCCAAGTGGAGATATCAAGTAGGCAGTTGAATATTCTAGTCTTGAATTTAGAGGTTTGGCTTGGACTGAAGATACTTAAATTTTAAGCATCATCAGTAGACCTAAAGATGCAGGACTGGAAGATATCGCTTAGGTTGAGAGTTCATTACTTAGGTTAATAAGAGGTTCCAAGAATTGAGACCTGATACTTACAGTGAAAGCTTAGCAAGAGAGAAGGAGCTATCAAGAAGGATTGAGAAGAGGTGGCCAGTGAGGTAATAAGTGTGGTGTCCCAAAAGCCAAGTAAAGAAAAGTATTTTTACATATAAGCAATGATCAGTCACCTATAGCGCCTTTAATCACCTAAATACTTCTTAAGAAGTCAGGCAATATCTTCTTTCCTTCTAATCTGTCTCTGAGAAAATAACTTCATCAGATCTCACTTCGTTCTGGTTTATCAAGGGGGAATCCCATTCACAATATCTTCCCCAGAAGCTGCTTTATCTGAAGCTCTGAACAAAGTTTTCATCACGACTAGGCCTCTGCTGTTTCTTAGGTGCATGGACCCGGCTGCCGCTGCTACTGAGCTCTGAGTAGAAGATGGAGAGCTACTCAGTGAGATTTGCCATCAGGAATTGCCTACAAATCCCAAATTGTGTGATCTTTAGCATGTGGCTTTCATTACAGAAGCTCAGTGTCTTCCTCTATAAAATGAAGCTAATGAGATTCCAGCCACCTCAAAGATTTATTTTGAAACAGCAAGTGAGGTAGATGTCAAAGACACATTTCTAGGTAGAATCTCCTCCCCCCATTGCCCCAAGTGTGGTACCACTCGAGAGCCTTAGACTCGAAGAAAAGTTTCGGTTCCGTTGACAAATAGAAATCTTTTTCCATTCTGTAGGAACCGTTTTTACGTCTTGCGGGCCTTCCATCTCCATAGGCAATTTCTGCACGTCATCTTATATTTTTGGGGTGGAGAAAGGGACATGATGCTAGAGAGAGGCTTTGATATCATAACTTTCTCTCACCCAAGCTCACCCTCTGATTCTAGGCTGAGTGGTAATGAGAATGAAGTCATGCCAGCTTTTAACTCGCTTTTTTCTGGCAGGTGTTTTACTGGATAAGGGTTTGTCACATGGTTCATCACACGGTTTGTCACATGCTACATGGGATAGAAAAAGTACAGATTCCAAGCTTAGGGGTTGGTTAGGGATCTTGGACTCCAGGCAGCCAGCTAGAAACTTGATTAGAGGAAGCGGATAGGGGAAATGAGCATACTTGATGATGTAAGGGTAAAATAGACAATCTTATTTTGGTAAAACGGAACATTGCAAATAGAGAACTTTCTGAAGTTATGTTTTGAGGACAATAACTTCAAAATAGCTATCTCAGGGACCTTCTATAATATGATTTGCTCTGGTCACCCTATAAATACTTCTCATTGAATAAATAATGCATTGCAAACTGAAGCCACCTGATTTTTTCATGCTGTTTTCTTTTTCTATATATTATAAAACGAATCCTTGCACATTGCAGAAAATTTAGAAAATACCATTAAATCCAGAAGAACACACTCATAATCCCACTAGCCAGTGACACTACTGTTACATATTCTGCTTTATTCTGGTTTAATCTGGTAATATTTTATCATGAGATTGAACTTTCTGACTAATTTTTTATGAAGATATGAGAGTCCATTTTATCAAACTTGTAATTTTCTTACAATTTATGGAAATTAAGAATATTTTTAAAATGGTAAACAGCCTTGCAGTGGACATTTATAACTGTTAGTTTCTGTTCAAATCAGTATTTTTCTTTGCCAATATTTCAATAAATCCATTGTATCAAAGAATAGAAATTTAGAAGTCTGAGTTCTGTTACAAAATTGCTTTCTGATTAGATGATTTTTTCCATACACACACACATACACACACGGTATCCCCCCAAAAATGTAAACACACTTTGAATGATCTATAAAAGCAGTGTTTATTAAAATACATTTCATTTTCAATACAGATACCATATACCCTAAAAAGTTTACTATATGACAAAATTCAAATATAATATCAACTGTCACTTCTTAAAAATGTGTAAAAATTTGGGAACACCTTCTTTGCTGGGCCCAGCATAAATGAAAAAAGCAAATGTTTATCAAGCATATCAGTGTGAAAAATAGAGGTAGAATAAGGGCTACTGTTCAGAGCAGGGAAGAATAACAACAGATTTATGAATCAGCTCATAGACACTGGGAACAAAAATTATTTACTACTTTTCATATTTTGAGTATGTTTCTTTAAATAATCGTATAAAAGTATCTGATCGAATTCCCCATAGGAAAAGAATATGGAATTAATGAATATATATAAGAAATGCAAGATTATTGTATCTTTTGATAGGATCCTCAAACATCTAATGGAAGCAGTAAACTAGTTCAAATAAAAAATTTAACAATAGAACTATTAATAGGCTTTCTCTAATTAATATAATATGTATTTCTCTTTCTGCTAGAATTTACCCCATAGATTGGTCTATAATAGTACGCCAAGATTTCATCTGTTTAATATAGCCATTGGAAACCAGTTTTCAATCAAGAGTTGCAAACTACCAGAGTCAAAAACAGGAGTCACATGAAGGCAGGAATCAAACTAACTTTTTTTGAGACAATCACTGTAGACAATCACTAAATCTGTTCTATAAAACACATGTATCATTGTATTTAATAAATGCTGTCATCACAAATCTGCTGCAGAAAAACCAGACTGCTTAGTTATAGTCTGTCACAGATGACTTTGAGGTTGTTTCCTGACCTTTGGATAAACACGCGCAGACACACACACATATACTTCATCAGCCTGATGTAAGTAAAGGAGCCCTTTGCACAAGGAGTCACAGCTCCGTTACTTCCGGAGCTATGTGAGAGGGAACAAATCTTTAATCCAAGTGTCCCATTTTGCTCACTTGTAAAAGTAAAAGGCATAAGCAGTGTTATTTCTCAGGTTACTCCCCAACTTTTAAAGTAATACTGTGCATGTGAAAATATAACACATTCTTTAGTCTTTATGGCCCATTCTGTCACAAAGAAATCAGTCAGGGGAACTGAAGGATGCGTGTGGTAGGTAGTGACAGAGAGAGGTGGAGTAGAAGAAGACTGGACAGGAGATAGAGGCAGGACTGAACAGAGAGAGCCCTTGGAAGGTAAAGCTTTCTGCCATATCCCGTTTGGGCTCAGAGCATTCTCTCCTCGTAGTAATTGTTAAAAGTACCAATAATCTGCTTTAGCTGCTTTTTTACCCTCCCAATGAAATAAATGTCAGTGGGGAATTGTTCTTTAGTTATACCCAGAGATTGTCTCTTTTAAAAGAGTCTCCTTCCCAGAAATATCCCCACTGCAAAGTATTTCCGGCAAACGATTACAGACCTCACGGTATTCTGGTAATGATGAGCCTGATCACTGTAAGCACAGGAGTCTAGTGAATAATATATGAAAGAGTGGACTTACGGATACAGTAAAGTAACGGTTGAAATGGTTATTGGGTAATTTTGCCCAAAAGATAGTCCTGGTTGCTTATGTAATTTACTGATTTCTATGAATGCTGTATACCTTTATGAATGAAAAGATAAGCTCTTCATGCTCTTTTTTTTAACACAGATTTTTTTGGGTTTTTTTGGTATCAGCCTATTCTGCATGTTTATATTCTGTATTTATGAGGTATTTAACTCTGTAAAGCTGAGCTAACTAGAGTAGCTGCTATTAAATATGTACATATTTAAATTTAAATTAATTCAAATAAGATAAAAAGTCTTCTAAGATGCATTTGCCCTGTTTCAAATGCTCAGTCATGTATATGTGGCTGGTGGCTCATGTATGAGACTGTGCAGATAGGGGACCTTTTGTTGCCCTAGCTTTATTGCTCATAATTTAGGCTAATAATTAACAGCTTGTTACTAGGCAGTAAACAGGTGCACTTCTGTTGTATCTAGAAAGTATATCCTTGCTTAAAACATACTCTGAGGCCTTTGAGTATGCACTTTGACTTTGATTTCAGTCTTCATGTGTTGTGCTGATACTGTGGTTGAAATGACTTACACCTACCTCCCAAACAGTGAATGTGTAAGTGACTGCAGGAGAGAGGTCGTGATGATGGGGGGGAAACAATTTTTAAAGGCCACATTAGGCAGCGATGCGCTTAAAATTCATCACAGACAAATGACAGAGCAAGAGAAATAAGAAGGATGCATATTTGGCTTTCAGGGCCTTGTGGACCCTAACTCACACTGCTTTCTTCTCACTGTCACTCCCTCCTGTGCATCCTGTTTGCACTTCTTTACGACAGTCCTGTGCTCCTTTGTCTGCTCTTAGTGATACGTGGTCTGCAAAAGTTGGTTTGACTCACAGCTGTTCAGTGAGCCCAGAGATGGTTGAAAGTTCTGTCAGATTCAAGGTTTCTGACCCACTCTCTAACCCAGTTCATACATTTGCCTCATTCCTCTAGATGGGCCAACTGATTCTTGGTCTCTGATTTTAATAAAAACTGATAGTCTTACTTGTCTCTGGACTTCTCAGGGAGAGAATGTTTGAGCCTGCTGGTGGCCAAGCAGGAGAGAAGAGTAAGAGGTAGATTGAAAATGGCCTGAATTGTCCATGAACTTCTTGTCAGTGTGTACTGCTCAAACAGGTAGTGTCAGAGAACGCCATTAGGTAAAAATATATTGCCTTTTAGTCATGTTTGAATTCTTTAGCCAAATCGGAGTCTGTAGGAATTGGGATCACTAGCATCATTTGAAAGTATACTGGGGGAAAAATGCAAAGGGCACAGTGGTTGTGGACAAGCCTAGACTTGGTATCTGAAAGCCCAGGTTTGGGTCCCGATGGGTGCTGTTGATTGCTGCTAGATTTGTGACCTTGGAAAGTCATTTAACTTCTGCGAAGGAAAAATGTTACTAACATGCTTAGGGGAGTAAAAGAAAAGAATGAAGTATAAGTATCTCCCACAGTTACCGGCACAAAGGAAGTACTTAATAAGTGTTTGAATCAGGTCTTAATCGACTTAATGATGCCAAACAACAATATGAATTTTTAACATGGTTGTACAGTTCCACAAAAGAGAGCCAGTCAGACTTTACGTTTTTCATAAACTGGCAGAGAAAATTTGGCAAGAACTTTTAATGTCTAGATAATTTATGGACAAGTATAACGTTGTCTCAAGCATTTTCTTCAAGCACTTTATAAAATGATTTTTATGGAGAAATGATGTTTAGCAAATCACTGATTTTCCCATCAAATCTGTTTGAAAATATTTAACAAACTCAGATATAGAATGTATGACTGTTGATAGTTGGCATGTCATCTTCACTTATTTTTTATTTAAAAAATTTTTACAATCAAACGCTATTTCAGGCGGAAGTTATAAATTACCGTTTTTCTCAATATGTATTTGCTTTAACTTTTTTTAAGTTAGCCATATATATATATATATATATATATATATATATATATATATGGCAGATGATAAAGGCAAAATTTGGAGCACTCATTCCAAAATAATCATCAGTATATAGAAGCAAAAATTTTCCCAGTACCGAGTTTGTTCACACGAGCATGGAACAAGTATCTTGGTAGGTATCCAACAAAAGCACAGCTGTGGATTTATTTTTTTGGATGAGTTGTAGTTTCAAGTGGAGGTGGGGATTTAAAAGAAATACATTTTTTCCCAAGAGTATATTTCATTGTTGGTCCCAGGTCAAGTTAATTATACAGCAGAGCTGCATTTTTGAATATGTCTAAGTGATGTTTCCCTGGACCACCCAGCATCACCCCGAAACTGTTGCATCATGCTGTTCTCTTTGTTTTTTCATGTTCCTCTCTTCCCATTGTCACTGGAGTTGTTGTATTTATTTACTTAGCTTTGTCTATTATTGCTTCTATGAAAGTAGGAACTTTTTCTGTCATGATCATCACTTTCTCCCTGTTATCTATAGTACTACTTAAATACTTGTGAATGAAGAAAAAATGATTAATTCATTTTATAGTACTCAATATAATGGAATTCGCTTATGTAATTGATGTGTAATGTTTCTGTCCATTTTCTAGAACTTACGTAATTTTTGAGGCGAAAAACAATTTTGCGGGCGCGTGTATATGTGTGAAGTTATTAGAACATTGTCTGGCACATAATAAATGCTGCCTATTCTAAATAAACAATTATTGAAAATTATGGCTACTGCTTTTATAACATACGATCAATCATAATTTATTCACTTCAGAAATATGTGGGGTTGAAAGGCAGAGACTTTAGTGTTGAGGATATTTTCTCTTAAGGATTTAATAAGGGGGAAATGTTAGATATGAATCCTGAGTTTATACATTTGTTTAAAATTTATTCACTTATCTTTTGGGTACTTTGTATGATGGGATAAAAAGACATGGTGTTTATAGCAGCTGTGTTCACAATTGCCAAAACTCGGGAGCAATCAAAGATGTCTTTGAGCAGGTGAATGTATACATAAATTAGGGTGCCTCCAGAGAATGGAATATTGTTGAGTGCTAAAAAGAAATGAGCTGTCAAGTCATGAAAAGGCATGTAGAAACCTTGAATACATATTACCAAGTGAAAGAAGCCAATCTGAAAAGGCTACCTACTGTATGATTCCAATTATATGACATTCTGCAAAAGGCAAAACTATGGAGATGCTAAAAAGATCAGGAGTTGGTGGGGGAGGGGAGAATAGGTGGAGCACAGAGGATTTTTAGGGCAGTGAAAATACTCTTAATACCATAATGATGGATACAGGCCATCATACATTTGTCCAAACCCATAAAAAGTACACCACCAAGAATGAACCATGGTGTAAACTATGGACTTCAGGTGACGATTTCAGTGTAGGTTCAACAGTTCTAAGAAATGTACCACTGGTGGAGATGCTGGTAATGGGGGAGGCTGTGCATTTGTGGGGTCTGGGGGTATTGGGAACTCTCTGTACCTTTCCCCTCAGTTTTGCTGTGAACTTTAAACTACTTTTAAAAAGTCTTAATTTAAAAAAAAAAAATTGAAAAGACATGATAGAAGTTATAAAAACTAATAGGGCAGTTGATGCAGTAACTTAGTTCATTTCCGTTTATAAGCTTTACTGCTGGTTCACAGTACAGTTTTGAGAGGTGAACTTTATCACTCTTTCCCCCTTGTTGTAAGTTTTTATTTCTTTCTTTCAGGAAAATCACACCTTTCTCCCACTATTTATTCATTCAGGAAATACAGAGCTAGCTAGGCAGTGGGCCAAACCCATGGAGGTCATTGGCGCCCTTTCATACCTCTTGGTACCAGAAGAAACATTGTCACATGGCTGTGTAAATATAATACTTTATTAAAGTGAGAATTGCACAGATTAAAGGAAAGCATTTTCCACTGTGCAGATGGATGGTCCTAATGTGCAGTCAGTTATTTCTTTATCTGCAAGAGCAGTAGTTGTGGGGTAAGAGGTTCACTCCTGGAAAGCCATCTGGTGGTGAGTCAGCCAGAAGCCTAAGGATGGACTGCCCATGACATGTGTTTTAGCTCAAGTAATTGCATACACTGAAGGTCATTTATGTAACGGTTGGGTTCTTTTCCCCCCTCAAAGCTAATAATCTGAGTAAACAGTTCCTTGCCATGGGTTCCGTGATGTTTTATTGTAATGTTATATGTCAAGTACACTTTGGTTGCCTCCCTCACAGCTCTAGATAGTAATTAAGATCACTCAGACTCTTCTTGCCATCAATCCTCAATTTGAATTATAAGTGATTGGAAGCAGCTTTTTAAAATATAAATAAACAAAAGCTGTAAAGTGTATATGATGTTGAAATTTAGGAGTATAGTAAAGCTGTGTACTCTGCTAAATATCTGCAGAGTTTTTGTTCTTTAAAAGTTTAAGCTTAAATATTAAATTTTTACTGCATAGATCATGAAATGAGCTCTGATCTAACAGAATAGTCCATTTTTAAAGTTAATTATAGCTACTAGGAACATAGAAAAAGAACTGTGATGCTGGTTCAGTGTTTACCTCCATCTGACCTCCAAATGTCAGCTTTTTAAGCTTTGGACAGATAGCTGCCTATGACAAGGAGATACAGAGGAAAAAAAGGCGATGAAATGAGGGGGGTGGGCAGTAACTAGGATTTAATAGCTAGTTTTAATTGTAGCAAAGGTTCAATCACTAATTTTTAACCTCTTATCCCTGGAGATTTCAAGATTATTTTACCTCAAGAAGACTTGTAGCAGCTCCAGAGCTACTCATTCATTCATTAAAAACAGGTTTTCAGACACTTACTAGGAGTGAAACATTGGAGTAGGCTCTGAGGTGAAGAAATGTCTCTGGGTTTCAGATCTGCACCTACTTGGAATTAGACTACCCCCAGTGTTCCTATCCCAATCTGGGGTAAGGACGACAACTTGTTTGTTGTAGTGTCACCTTAGGCTTACCCCTCTCATGACATCTTTTGACCAGCATTCCCTAGGACAGAGTTCTCTGTTGCAAGGTTTTCTCGCTTGCTTGTTTTGTGTACCCTGAATGCTCAGAGTACCTGGATTTGGTAGGTTTCTCAATAGTGTTTACTGAAGAAAGGGGGGTGGAGGAAGACAGACATTTCCTGCCTTCAAAGAGCTCACCAACTAGAGACAAATTATGTAGTAAGAGTGCCATATCCTTAATGCCATAAATTATAGTTTAAATTATAGCATAATAGGTGTTTGAACAAAGTATTTTAGTGCTACAGAGAAAAGAATTTTTGTGCTGCCATGGGGAAAGACTTAGAGGAAGGCAGTGTGTTAGTTTTTGTACTTTTTCATACTCTGGGATTTCTTAAGTGTTGAAATTAAGAAGCACAGAAAATAGAGACTAATAAAATTTTATATTATATCTAGTCTGCATATCTAACATTGTAGACCTTTAAGATGAAAGACTAAGAACATCAGCGTCAGGGAGTTAGGTACTGAATGGAAGATTTAAAAATCAACATAAATGGACCACGTCAGTCAGATAAGCTGAAAAGGGAATAAGACTTTTAGCTTTACAGAAAATATTTGCCTGTTTTGTTGAAATCCATTGTTTCATTGAATGTGTAGGTAAATTTATAATATATAGTATTTTTACCCTAACAGAATTCTGCATTTTACAGGATTTTGCTTTAATGCATAAATATATTTCTTATTGCAGAATATCTCATTTCACTGTAGTACAGTTTGCTTCTAATTAAATTGTATCAGAATGTACCATTTTATGGAAAAACATTTACAAGTACTATTTTTTTATTTCATAAGAAAAAACGATTGAGTAGATACTGTCATCATTCTCATTTTATAGAAAACTAAGGGACATAGTAAGTAACTTGCCAAGGTCATGCAGAGTAAAAAGTGGTGGAAACAGGAGTCAGACTCTTACCTGTCAATCTGTCTGACTCCAAGGTTTATGTTCTTAATAACATAGCCACACCCTCTAGGACAATAGTTCTTAAAGCTAGGTCCCGTAGGCCTCTGGGAGTCCCTGAAACCACTTCAAGGTCACAAAGTTCAAACTATTTTTATAATAATATGAAAACATTATTTGCTTTCTTATTGTATTGACATTTGAACTGATAGTACAGAAAACAATGGTGGGTAAAGTTGCTGGCTCCTTAGCATAGAGTGGACATTAGTACCAAATTGTACTGATAGTAATTGTATTCTTCACTGCCATGTACTTGCAGTTAAAAAAAAAAAAAAAAAAGCCAGTTTCACTTAAGAATGTCCTTGATGATATATTTAAAATGTTTAATTTAGTCTTGACCTTGAGTCACATCTTTTTCATATTCTGTAGGACTAAGTGAATGCACACATAAAGCACTTATGCTGTGTACCAAAGTCCATGATTGTCTCAAAGAAAAGCATTGTGTCATTGTTTGAGTTGCAAGCCGAACTAGCCACTTTTCATAGAACACCATTTTTACTTGAAACAGTGATTGACAGACAAACTGTGGTTTGTAGCCTTGAGTGCAGGTGCTTTTCAACTTATGATGGGGTTATATCCCAATAAATCTGTCTCAAATTGAAAGTATCATAAGTCCAAATGCATTTAATACACCTAACCTTCCCAACATCATAGCTTAGCCTACTCTACCTTAAATGTGCGCAGAACACTTATTTTGACTTACAGTTTCATCTCAAGAGTAATTACCTTCCTTCTTTTTGTCACCAGAAGCAAAAGACATGTTTTGTAGACATGATGGGATTCAAAAACACAAAACACAATTTCCAAAAAATGACACCCTCAGCACAGTGAACTGTAGAGTACCAGTTGTTTATCCCATTACATGGCCAGCTGGGAGCTGTGGCTGGCTGCCGCTGCCCAGCCTCACTGGAGAGTATTGAACTGCATATCTCTAGCCCGGGAAAAGATCAAAATTCAAATTTTGAAGTAATCCACTCTTAGTGGAGTCTCTGGACTTACTTCACTAATGAGAATTTAGTAGATATGTCATTTCCTGGGACCTGTGGACTGTGTGTAGTCAGGTAAATGTCGAATGCAGTTCTATTCTTAGACCTATTTATAGGGTTTGGTGATTGGATGCTAAAGCTAAAAATATCTGAATGTGTGTTTCTCTGAATCTCTCCCCCTCTGCAGGATGACGTAGCTTTGCCAAAGACTTAGAAGCTAAGCAGAAAATGAGCTTAACATCCTGGTTTTTGGTGAGCAGTGGAGGCACTCGCCACAGGCTGCCACGAGAAATGATTTTTGTTGGAAGAGATGACTGTGAGCTCATGTTGCAGGTAATTACATCAGCCTTCTATATGTGTCTGCTCAAAACCTAGAACTGGTATAAAATACTTTTCTACTTCTTTGGGGAACAACCTTACATAGATTTCAGCTTTCTGGCTCTCCCTCTTTTAACTCTAGCTACCAGTTTAATTAACTTTCTCCTCCTTGAATCATTTAAAAATAAGTTCTAAGTCTTGGGAATTATATTTTGAAAACTGAGAGCCCAAGTGTAGAGAAGTTTATTCTTAAGTAAGAAGTTTCATATTAAGCAGTGTTAAAATAAGACTTGTGAGTAATTCATAAAATTAGCATAGCATGGAATAAACTGAATTTTAATCATGGACACTTCAGTGATACTATTATTAGTCTCACTGCTTCTTTTGGAGATGTTCATTGTGATACCTTCCAGTAGGTTGAGCATAATTGAACATCTTTGATATTTATTGGACTTGCTTTAAAGGAGTTACTTCTAAAAGATACTTGTAAGATATTTTTGAGTGAGATGAGTAGCAGAAAAATGGATCTTTAGGTTTTTCAAGATTAGATATTTTAATAGATCCTGGCAGTCTAGAATAAAGTTTTATCCCCTTGTTTCTTCCCTACCCCCCCTTTTTGGTTAAAAACTGTAAATGAAAATTTAGAACAGAAATATTTATTAGCCTATTGGTTTTCAACTGGGGGATCCTGCCTCCCCAAGGACATTTAGCAATATCTGGAGACATTTTGACTGTTACAAATGGTGGACGTTTAGAGGTTGTTGCTACATGTAGCAAGTAGTGACCAAGAGGGTAGGGGTGCTGCTAAACTTTCTGCAGTATACACCATACTTTTTCCCACCATTACCAAATACAACAGAGAATTATCTGGCCCAAAATATCAGTAGTGCTGAGATTGAGAAACCCTGAATTATCCCTAGAGGAATCAAATTTGCATATGCTTATTACTTTAAAACTAAAGAACTTATTTTATAGTTTTTAGACAATAAAAGTAAAGCCACTGTCTAGCTTTATGGGTAGATGAGTAAGTTGCGTATACGATGACACCTTAAATAAATTCAGTGACAGAAATAGAACAGTACAGACACTTTCTGGGCTACTCAGTGAGATGGAGTAGCAACTCAGTGAGATGGTGAGCGTGGCAACTGAGAACAAGGCAGTAATAATTCTGTTTTGATATAGGCCCATTGGAACTGGACCATATCTTAGGTTCAAATCGGGGGTACATTCATCAGAGAGTGGAAGAGGTACTTTCCATGTGTCATCCCAAGAAATGTGGGAATGTCTGGTTTAGAGCTTCCTGGATTAGTATCTTCTTACATGGAAATAAAGAATGTTATAAATGGAAGCTGAGAGTCCAAGGAGACCAACGTGGGTCCCCATTCATGAAAAGCTACACAGAGGAAGAACTCTGCAGAGGGTCACTTTTGAGTATGCATTGAGCGCTGATGTTGTTAAGTTGTATGACGTGTCATCATTTGGGAGATCTGTGTAACTCGGGGAACCATTATTTTCCAGGTGTTGGAGAGCCTTGTGTGCTATATTCTATATATTTCACCTTAGCCAGTAAGACTATTGAGGAACTTTTAAGCAGGGCACCGGTACCTTTTCTGATCCCACCTGACATCCTGACTCCTTCACTTGTCAATCCCCAAAGTTGGAATGGCTTCTCAGTGCAGTGCGCTGTTGTTCTTGTATGTCTTTAGTGTGCTTTACAGTTTGAGTGGTTTTTAGATTTAATGCACATGTTTTACAGTGGATACAGCTGTAATTTGCCATAATCAATGGCTTTTCAGGTAAACTGTAAAGAAGTGGCGGTGATACTACTTTTTATAAAGTTCCTATTAATTCTGATATTTGCAAATTGTCCTAGAGAAATCAAGATTTCAGAGAAAATAAAATGATACTGGAAAACAACCTTTAGAACTTTTGGGAAGATTAAGAGTGTATGTGTGATTGTTTGGGTTTTGTTGGAAGATTGTGTTAAGTCACACGCTGTTTCTTCCTAGTGTCAGCTACTTTAGGATAGAGATTTGTATCCTAGAAAGAAGGCCTAAAACTTTTTCAATATGGAATTTAAGCTAACTGGGAAAGAGCTTTTAATTTTATAATATTTACTTGGAAAGGTTCATTTCATCTAGGATTTACATCTGTATTGTTATTTTATTAGATGCTAACCTGTTCCTCCATATGTAGCTAGGAGGTAGGCTCTGTTTGTTTGCTTTAGCTAAAAATGTCAGAAGTTAACATTTCCCCAGAAGCCTTTGTTTTTCTCTCCCCTGTTGTCTCTTGCCTTTCCCTAGAGACTCCTTCTTAAATAGTCTGAGTTGGGTTTTTTTTCCATTGTAATCGCTTATTTTGTGTGTGTGTGTGTGTGTGTGTGTGTGTGTGTGTGTGTGTGTGTGTATAAATTCCTGTTAGGATGGTGAGGCCTGGGGGAGGGGAAGCATTCTATAATTCTATGAATTTTAGTTCTCAGTCTTTGAGTGGGGCTGTGACCTTCATAGGTGCATCTCACCTTTTTTTTGTCTTCAGGTGAGACAGAAGGGCTAGAGGAGGCTGGAGTTGGGCATTTCCATTCCCCTATGTCTTAGAGTCTGGTGAAAACCTTGTTGGTTGAGTGCTGGTAAAGTTGTTTCCCTTGAGGGCAGCATTGGTAAGAACAGAGTGCTCTGGATGTATTTCAATGTGGTTACTTTCCCCTCAGCCCTCCTGCAGCAGGAGAAGATTTTTCTGTCTTCACCCTGAGATCCTTGTGGGCCTTCTGAAGAGAAAACTAATGAAAAAGTGATGTCCCCTCAAAGCTGTGCCCCTAGGTGTTTTTATCTCTTGGTCACACTCAAGTCTCCAGCAATTAGTCACAGTCACTTACCTGTAAGTTTTCCCACCAGTTGCTGGCTGGGGTAATGGTTTCTGCTTCCAGTAAGCTGTGATCCTCTGTGTTTGCCTGTCTCTCCAGTTTTTAGGTTGGTAATTGGTCTTATGACCTCAATTCTCTGATTAAAATAAGATGAGATTTTGATTTTCAGTTTGGTCAACTTTGTTCTTGCAATGGGTACAGTGACTTCCAAGCTCTTTGATGTGTTGGACTAGACACTGGAAGTCACATCTCCTCTCCATTTTGGGTACTTCTTTTGCTTAGAGCATGTCGAGGTTCACATAGTAACCCTCCAGTAAACAGTTATTGAGTTCAGATTGAGTGGTTCTCAGACTATTTCTTTCTGTGATTGTACTGTATTTGTTTTCTTTCAATAAAAGTTTCCACAGGCTTGTAGTTTATCTTTCAGATGCTCCCATCTGCAAACAGCTCACTAAGCTCTGGAGGAGGAGGGAAGAGCTTTAAAGAGACTTAGAAGCAATTTTCAAAAATCAGTTTGTCATTTGAATTCCTTTTCTGACTTTCTCCTTTCCTCTCAGTTTTTTCATGAATTCCAGTTTTAGGATTCATGTTTGAAGTGAGGATAATTTTATTCAGGAACATGACACCTTGTGTCCCTTTTCTCTAAGTCTCTGGACTCCTTATACGAGTTATGTTGTGGTTTTCAGTATTAAAAGAAGAAAATGCTATAGGGTAAATTTTTTTTTTACGATATACATAAAACATTATGAAATTATAATTCACATGATTTCCATGTAACAGTTTCACATTATAAAAAAGTACTCATACATTCAACATTTGCTGATTTAAATTCTCTCAAGTAGAATGTGTGAATTTGGTAGAAAAGAATGTCTTGAAATTATAGCTGCTTTGCTCTTTCGGGAGTGACGCCAAATTTGTGTTGTATAGTAACAGTTTAAAAGTCATTTAATCCACTTTTACTTTGCTATTTCCCTATATTTATCTAGTAACTTATTAATATAAAGTATCTAGCCAGAAATCTTTGTTAGTTATTTATTGTTATTTTCTTATATTTATTAAGTTTAAAAAATGCCTTTCAGTCTCGTAGTGTGGATAAGCAACACGCTGTAATCAATTATGATGCCGCTGCAGATGAGCATTTGGTAAAAGACTTGGGCAGCCTAAATGGGGTAAGTTAAGAGTTTATTTTTTGTCTTATTTGATTATCAGTTTAAGGTTGTAAGAAGACAAATCCGATTACATTTCCAACTTGTGTTCTATTTCCCTGAGTTTGCCTTTTACTTTTAAACACTAGGTACATAGCACTTTGGGGGACCATACAGTAGAATAGAAAACTAGCCCATGTTCCCAAGAAACTGTATAGGCAGTAAATACAAGAATTCAGAAGGTCGCTGGTGATTATCTGTAATGTTTAAGAAAGTCTCCTTTGAGGAGATGAGATGAAAGGTTGACCTCACTGAGTGGCTTAAATTTATCTGTGGGAAAACAGTCAAAAGCCGTGGCAGTAAGAATGCAGAAAAGCATTCCTGGGAGACAGAGAAGTGTGGCTTAACTTTAGAAAATAAAGGGGGAGTAAATTGGTGCTAGATGGTGAAGGACCTAGGACCTCGATACCATAGCACAGAGAAGTGAAACATGCCCATTTCCCTGAACAAATACGATCTAAACACCAGTGTTCATTACTGTGGCTTTGAGCCCCACTTTGAAGACATTTTTGTGTTACTGCAGTGAGTTTTTTCCCTAATTCTTCATCTGCTCACTCTACACGGGCAGAATATAAATAGCTACAGAATAAGAAAAAGCTGAGGTATCGAATAATTTCTTGGTTTTTTTCTCCATTTTCTTAATGGCTCTGCTAACTAAGCAAATACAGTATTGTTCATATCGGTGTTGTTGAATATCTTAAAATGAATGTAACAGAAACGAAATGTATCCCAACTGGTTCTAACTGCTACTGCTTTTCAAAACATGCATTAAATATTATATGCAAAAACATATGCAGAAAATTGGCAAATACTGCAAAACACTTTTTCTTGTTCTGAATTGGCCTGCTACCGAAGGACTTTTATGTTTACTCTTGAGATAATTTTTTTGTCAGTGTGTTTTTCTGTTGGTTTTACGCAGCCTTTATTTGTTTCTCATGGCACATAGGACTAAGTGTATATTCTTCAGGTTTGAACTGAAATATCTCACATTTGGCATCCCCCGCATTTCCAGATTCAGGCTCCATCACACTTTCCCTTGCCATACCTCCAAACAGCAGTTCATACTATACTGTCTCCTCCAAATAATTTGTTAGAGTTTCTGCAGCCTAGTGCTTCTCCCATCTGTCTTTTCATTTATAAAATCCGTACTTATTTTTAAAAGTAAAACCCAAATTCCACTTTTTCATGAAGGAAGCAAAGAAAAGGTACTTAGGAATATTAACTTGCCAATGTTGTTAACATGTTGAATGGATTAAAGTATCAAGAGATAGGCAGACTAGGTAGAAGCTGTTTTATTTTTATTTCTTAATATTTTTAAAGATTTGTTTAATTGATTCTGTTAGAGAGAGGGGGAGGGAGAGAGGGAGAGAAAGAGAAACATGGATCGGCTGCCTCCTGCACGCCCCCTACTGGGGATCGAGCCCGCAACCCGGGCATGTGCCCTGACCGGGAATCGAACCGGCAACCTTCCAGTGCATGAGATGATGATGCCCAACCAACTGAGCCACACCGGCCAGGGCTAGAAACTGTTTTAACATGAGGCATATAAGTAAGCAAGCGGTTTTTATTCCCAGCTCCTATCTGCAGAATTACTGTCTTCCTTCTCTGCACCTATAAACCTTTGTGTTAATTCCTTGTTTGGGTGCCGATTCTCAGCCTTGTATTAAATCTACTTTTGCACTCTGTCGCTGTGCTGCACTGTGAGCTCCTGAGCAGTTCCTGTGTCCTTTGCTTTTTATAAATAGACCACAGTGCCTAGCTCAGGGCTCTGCACGGTGTATGAGCCCACTAAATCTTTTTCGAATGGAATTAATTTTCTATATGAAGGCATTTACGAACTTTAAGTCTACTTCTGTACATAGAATATTTTAATGATGTCGCATTCTGTTTTTAAGTCTAGAAAGTTTCATCTTGAGCACAGGGCTGTTCAGAGGTATCTTTACATTATTATCTTGGAAAATTAGAAGTGAGAGTCACATCACAGTGTAATTTGTAATGACCAAATATAAAAATTATTTGGTGTTGTTATAAAACCAGGTGAAATACTAACTTCTAAGTTTCTCTAGGCTGTCCTTTCTCATAATTTGATTATATTGAAGAATTTTATGAAATACAGTAACTCACACAGAGCAACATCGGCATTTTGAGCTTGAAATCAGGACCTGGATTTGAATCTCAGCCTGTAATTTACCAGTGGTCTAACCTGGGTCAAACCACTTACTCTCTCTGAGCTTCAGTTTCCTTAGATATTAATTCCCATATTAGTTCCCAAAGTTGTATGAAAATGTAATGAGTTGACATTTATGAATTTGAAGACTCAATGCAAACTTTAGTTACCTTGCTTCGGCTTTAAAACAGTGAAACAGCAATTCTTGCTCTATAGTGTTGAAATGATTAAATGTGATGATACATGTGGGGATATGCCTGTTACAGAACCTCAAAGCATCACACGAATGATAAATGTACTGTCACCCAGCTGACAGCCTAGGAAAAATGCCAGAACTGACTCTGGTAGCCAAAGTCTGTGAACTACGAACTGTCACACATTTTATTCATAAGAGAATGTGTAGACTATTGTTCACAGCCCACTTACTCCTAATATTCATATTATTCTAGAAATGTGAGCATTAGGTCAAAAGGAATCATTTCAGAAGTCAAGGGATACGTGTACTGGTTATGATTCAGCTTGGAATCATACAAGTGATGTAACCTTAGACAGGTTGCTTAATTCTTCTCTTTCTCAGTTTTTAAAATAGAAATAGCAAACTGGTAGTCCTCTCAGGTTGTTGTGAAGCTATAAGTAAGTTAATATAATTTTAACCACTTTTAATAGTAAGCGTTCATGTTAGTTTTTATTATGGTAAGAAAAGCAGTTATACAAGTTTAGCACCCTGTAGCCTTTATACTTTTCCAGAAATACACTGTTGTGTTTTTTTAAAAGCATTTACCAGCTAAGCTCCATTTATAAATCACTCTGCCTGTGACCACTTCCACTCCTTCTTTCTTTAATTTTACCCTAAAATATATTCCCAAGAGACCTTGATCTACACTTGGTGTTGTTGCTACCAGAAGCAAGGTCGCTCTGCCTGGAGAGGCAGAACTGGACCTGTAGCTGATATACCGAGTCTTTTCCCTGCGAGCCCCTGAGGCTTCTGTCCAGGACAACCCTGGTTTGCCTTCTGTTCTCCTGCCTCCTCCCTCCCTTGCAGCATCGCCCCTCTGACAGCACCAGGCCCTGTGGTACCACTCGCAGCCATTCCAGCTCCGCCTGTTGTTACGAGGCTGCCCCCCAGCTCCCTGCGTCCACACTGGGGTTCCTGGTGGCATCAGACCAGTGCGGTGTGGAATGTGGCAGATACAGAGGAATGGTTGGCATAGCAGAGGAGCCTTGTCCCTGGCAGTGTGGTTGAAGTGGCTGCGCTCCTGGCCATTCCGTTCCGATTTCCAGGAGCATTAATGTGATGCGTGGTGGTTATAAGAGTTTATGCTTTCAACTGTGTGATTTAGTTGCATGTAAACTAAGTAAGTATCTCGTTTGGTTTGCTTCTGTGGGGTTCGTGGTTCGCATGGGGGAGTTTGGGGAGCTGCCTGGCTTGGGCACCCAGGCTTCCTTGGGTGGAGGGAGCCTGGGATGTGTAGTTCAGAGGCCTGAGTCTGAATTCCACGGTTCCTCTGAACTCGAGGTCTCCGTTGTTACTTCCCCCTCTGTGCCTCCTTGTCCTCGCCCATCCTGCCTACGGGGTAGTCTGATCAGATGGTGCACTAGAAAGCACACCTTTGTCTTTGCATGTTTAATTTATTAAAATGCTTTATAATTGCTGTAAGGAGAGGAGTTTTTGCATGTTTGCTCTTTGACATTTTCTCTCCTCCTTTCAGGAGACTCTGTTTCCCCCCAGATGTTTTCACTTCGTTTTTGTGAGATGAAATTTGTGTCTGGCTCATATTTCCTAAGCCTTTTTAGACCTTAGGGAATATTCCTGTCATAAATGCCACATGTTAAAATTATATATTTGTTGATCTCTGAAAGTACCTAGTCCATGGGTTTCACACACAATAGGTACTTAATATTTAAGAGAGTTGAGCAATCTTGAGCTTTAAAATGGATCTTATAGGTCATCTTAGGCCTTTTGAGTAACTATGATGTTTTAGGTTGAGTTATGTATTTTTTTAATATATCTTTATTGATTTCAGAGAGAGGAAGGGAGAGGGAGAGATAGAAACTTCAATGATGAGAGAGAGTCCTTGTCGGCTGCCTCCTGCACGCCCCCCGCTGGGGATGGAGCCCGCAACCCGGGCCTGTGCCCTGACCAGGAATCGAACCACGCTCTCTTGGGTCCTAGGTCGATGCTCAACCGCTGAGCCATGCCAGCCAAGCAAGGTTGAGACACTTTAAAATAAAATTGGCCTAGAACTGTGGCATCACATACGCAATGCACCTAATTGTTTCTCTTCTGCATACTGCACATCAGTGAATGAATCTTTTTCTTTTATTCTTTCTTTCCTGTCATTTTCCTCAGCTTTTTGTTTTGTAATTATATATAGGATATTTTGGTAAACTCAAGATATAAGTATTAAAACACTCTAAAATACTCACTTTGCAAATGAATCTGAAATTAGAGTTTTAATGCCCGATGCCTTTGAATTTTCTTGGGATTAACATTTCAGCCTTCTGAGAAGCACGTTGGAAGCTTGGGATTTAGGGTTACTCATGAACCAGCCATACTGGGGTGTGCTCTGGAGCTGTAGCCATATGCCACTTTCTCCACTTACTCCACTTATCTGTGCTCCAAATAAAGGTCACAGCTTCTAATTTTCTTTTGTAAACTTAGAAACTGCTCTCTTTGGTGTTGCAAAGTGTCGGTTATGCATAGGGATTTGAGAATCTGATCATAACAACATAATCCCTTCTACATTTTACTGAGTGTCGTTCAGGACCCTTCTGAACTCCCTCATCATGGAGGGAGCCTTCCCAAGTAAGGCATGTGGCCATCTCAACTGTAATAACAGAAGATGGAAAAATTGAATTCAAAGGGAAAGAGTAAAGTAATTTTTAAAGTTCTAACTTATCAAAGAAAACCTTGTTGGGTATTTTGTATGATGTCTGGATCCTGGGCAATTAAGTGTAACATTGTTCTGTGTTCTGTAAATCTAGAAATTCTACAATTTCTAGATATCTAGGTCTTAAACTTCTAGAATGCTGGGAATAACTGTCATCACTATTTGCCATCTATGTCTAGTGACCCTTTGACTTTTTACAAATGATTTATAGAATTAAGCAAAAAAGATAATGAAAAACAATGTGAAATTTTAATAAAATATTAGGCATGACAGACTCTAATTTTTATTCCATATTTTTCTGGTTTTGAAAGGTATATAATACACAAAATGGTTTATGTTCTTCAAATGCCACTAACTACTCGTTTGTCATGGCATTCGACTGGGATAGATACGTCCATTTTATAAATGTCAAATCCAGATTTCAAGTACATCTCTAGCTGGTATCTCATTTTTCATTATTTCCAGTTGTTCTTCTTGCATTGTCAAAATTTTATTAAGAGGATGACCATCTTCTACAATTACAGAACATTTCTTATTTTCAGATTTCTAAACAACAGTTAGAAGAATCACGCAATATTTTTCAACAGGAACTAACCTAAACCATTATGTATTTAAAAAATGTTTTATAACTGGATTTTTCTTTTCTTTTTCTTATGCTTGTGATCTGACCATTATATAAAGACCTTCCTTGAGCATTTGTCCACTTACAGACTCAACCAAATAAGTGTTGGAACACAAGCATCAAAAAGGGAAAGAATCGGGTCCAAAATATTGTTTTAATACATAATGGTTTAGGTTCGGTTTTTCTTGAAAATATTGCATGATTCTTATTGAATGGCTAACTGGATGAAAAGTGCCCTGTAAGTATTTTGTCCTTAAAGCTTTCTTCTCGTTTCTTGTGTTGGAGGAGTTCTTTCGCTGGAGAAAATTCATCTAGGATTATCTTTACCCGAAGACTCATGGTCTGATACTTTGCTCACATTATTAGCAGTTTTACCTTTGTTAGTATAGACTAGGGTGCTACTGTCTACCTCTATGAATTTATCTTGTAACTGTGAAATATCTTCCTGTTTTCTTCCCCTTTCCTTTATGCACATTAAAGAAAAAATGCTGAATTCTCAGTTGATTGCTAAACAAACAAAAAAAGGGACAAAGATTGTGTGTGTCTCCAGATGTCTTTTATATTTCTTGGAAAGATGGTGCAATATTTTGGGCAACGCAGTAAGGAAACTGAGGCTTGGTGCAATAAATGGTGATTTATCTCATGATTGCACCATCCTGCGTATCTCTGCTTACTCACTACAGTTGCCACTAGCCCTGTGTGGCTGGTGAGCACTTCAAATGTGAAGCCTTAAAAAAAGAATGTAAACGGTCTTGTTAATTTTATATCCATTATCTGTTGAAATGGTACTATTTTGGACATGCGGATCAAATGAAAAGTATTTATTAAAATTAATTTTGCCTCTTTCTTTTTAACTCTTGAATGTGCCCACTAGAAAATTTAATAGTATATGTGAGGCTCGCAGTATATTTCTGTTGGGTAGTGTTTATGTTAGGTAATGCCTTTGTTGTATTCTCTTGCTTTGGTCATTTTAGCATAGTTAGAAATAATTGATGAGTAATGGGAAAATAATTACAGAATAGTGAAATACTAGAATGTTTTATGATACAGAAAAAATAAGATCTCATATGTGTCTTAGATTCATAAAAGGGTCCAAAGGACTCATCACAACTGTAAAACAGAATGACTTTTATTCAATTTTTTAAAAAGTAAGTTTTCTTTTTGTTCTTTCGAAAATTCTAAGAATAAAACTAATGAAATAGCAATCCTCAGAAATAGTTAGAATTGTCCAAAGAAGCTAAAACTGAGTGCAGTGCATTCTGATGACATGGAGAGTTAAGGACCCTGTACCGTTTGCCAGCCTCAGATTAGGAGCTGTTCTTGGCACCATTGTTAGGTGCTGGATTTGTCTTGGCTATGGTAGGGTGGACCTCAGAGCTGCGACCTGGTTCTCTGTGTGTTACTATAATAGAGAGAAAGGGCTTAGTTTAGAATATTTTATCAGCCTATAAGGTGCACGACACATTTTGTGCTACACACACTGTATTAAGCCACCATATGGTATGTACTTCTGAGCATCAGTTTTCAGTATTTGCTTGTCTGAAATGTGATAATTAATGCTTCATATGTAACCTAACATCTGGGTTTTTTCCTTGTAGACTTTTGTGAATGATGTAAGGATTCCAGAGCAGACTTACATCACCTTGAAACTTGAAGACAAGCTGAGATTTGGATATGATATCCTTATATGATTTTGTGTATTTATTAAATTTATTCAAAAATCTTTACTCTGGTGTACATTAACATTTCTTGAGATATAAAAATTCACAATATAGCCATGCTAGAAGACTCTGTGTATTCCCCTACCGAAATACATGTTTAAAAATAATATCTCTATATTTTCGTTACTATGTTTGTTCCTAAAAAATAATCCTGGAAAAATTTATGGACTCTGCACCCCCCACCCTCTCTCTATTTTTAGCAGAGGTCTTCCTGCAGTGCTATTACATAGGTAATTTGGATATCAAAAAATGTAACTGCAGAGAGGACAGGGGAGTATTTAATATTAGCCCAGCTCAGAGATTTTCTTTTTTGGTTGGGTGATAATGTCACCAACGAATTTAACCCTGCCTTGCCTTTCATTCCTTCTCTTACTCCATTTTATTTATTTCATCTCTTTGCCTATTTAATTCAAAAATTTTTAGTATCTTATATCTTCTAAGACCTACGCTCTCCAGTTAAGTACATTAGGCACTTAGTGTGTATCGTAAAATCTTTTGTTTAAAAATAGGATTCTAAGAACTGACCAGGGTCATGACTGTCCTACCGAGAATCACTAGTTTAGAGATGGGATGTAATTAATTAAAGAATAAAATTTCCATCTATACAAAGCAAAAAGCTTTGTAAAAAGGACTATTTATATTTAAAATTCAAATATTACACATTATACCAAATGGGTGTTTTTTTTTAGTTTTAATTTTTTCAACTACTCCATTTACCTGGAATTTGATATTAACGAATATATTAAATGTATTGGCAACTTGGAAGGATTTTTATCGCTAGCAGAGAAAATGTAGTTTTAGATAAGTAGAGTTGATATTGGGATAAAGTAAATGTACTAACACTTTAAAATCATTCTTAGAGCATAATTAGTTTTTATTTTATATTTAACTTAAACTTTATGAACAAATAGTGTTGTAGCACATCACATAACCTGTATACTCGGAGAGCCAAAGGAACATGTGAAAAGTGAAGCCACTCAACATTAACACTTTTGAATTGTATATTTTAAATCCCTTCTAAAATATGTATCACATAAAATGATTAAGAATTGGCATTAAAACCTTGATTTATGGGTCATTTTCCACCAGCATAATAAGTTTCATAAAAAAATAAATATAAGTATACATCATATTTAAGTACCTCCTTAACCGTTTGGCACCCAGCTGTTTCAAAACATGAGACAATAGTAGGAAATAAGGGTAGTGATTGTGATTTATCCAGACTCGGAACGCTGTTTGCTTGGCAGTCCTGATTATGGCTGCTGAAATGACCCAGAGGGTACGCACATAATTAAAAAGTCACCCCTCATCCGAAGAAGTTAAACTTTCTCCTGAGTAATGGGTTGCTATCCACAACAAAACAAGAACACACTTTTCAGATGTTAAAAATCCAAGGATATTTTCAAAACTCGAAAGGACTAAATTTAAGAAATTGAGATGAGCTACTTGATAAAAAGAACGAAGCCACAGAAGAGAAGTTAAAATTGGTTGTTTAAACACTGTTCCTGTAGAACAGGGTCTTCTACAAGTTGGACAAGGTACTCATCTGCTAAAATAAAACGCATATTTTTCCAAAGATGTAGACAAAATTAAGCTAATAGATTAAAATTTTTCCAGTGAATGGTTTCCTGCCATAACTTTTTTTAACCCTTGGGTATATCTTAGTACAGTGTGGACTGTAATGTGGCATAGTTATGTATTTCATGGTCATATATCATCAAATAAGGGAAATTTCTCATTTTCCTAATGAGAATATTCAAAAGAAAAAGGCTTTGGCTAAAGTTGAGGACAATTTTTAAGAATAGCCTTCTTATGTCTGTATTTTTAAATCACATAAAACTATAGGAATGTAGAAAAAAGTGCTTCCCATTCTTTCATTGTATAAAATAATTGTGTTCAAATATTCTCACTTATCAACGTCTTCAACACCATGAGAGTCACATATTTTAATAATATATCATAGTTTTAAAGAGAATGTTAATACCCTAAAACACTGGAAATCTTGTCCCAAGTAACAAAATCTCATTGTGTAATATTTGGAAAATTTTTAAAATTCCCCCCACTTCTTCTGTAACTGGTATTTCCCCAGTGGAACAGCTTAATGACTTAATTTTTAAAATAATTTTTGAAGGATGTGCTCATAATGATATCTGACACCTGGTGTTTTAAGGCCAGATCCTTAGGAGTAAGTGAAACTTGAAAATTTTGCTCTCTTTTTAGTCTTAATTATCATTAAGATAAAGGATGGTATCAGAGATCACGTTACTAATATATAGATGAGTTTCCATGATGCCACTTTTAAGTAAACATTTCCTGAATAAATTGAGCATAGAATGACTTAGATTAACACTCATTGTCTATGTAAAGAAATGGGGAATTAGCCTATAAGTATTATGATTTTTAATAAGCGAGAATTTAAACTTCTGGTTTTTTATTTTTAAAAATTTAGATACAGTTGACATGACTATAGTAAATCATATTGTATTATATATTTTGTAACTTACATCATGAGTCATTTTGTACCTTAGTTTGTCATTTTTCTTAATCAGCAAATTAAAAACAGTCACTTAGGTCTGTACCACTTGAAAAGCGGTAGCGTTGAAGATAAAATCTGGGGCAAGGGCAACCTCAGCATCTCATAGCCATACCAGTGCTCTCAGGCAAATTCACGAACTAAACAAGCAATCTTGAGTTCTTTTGCAGTCCCACACCCAGGAACCTATCTCAAGTTTTCCCTAATCTTAAAAAGTCTCAGTCTAAAGGTGGTACCCCAGACTAGCCTTGGGGAACAGCTTTCAAGCACTCCAGGGGATCCCTGGAAGCACCAGAAAACCCTCACAGTGTGCGAAAATAATTTGTGTTTCATTGAAAACATAGAAGTGGCTTTCAATTCTTAAAAGATGCTCTGTTTGCCATTGAAAATGTCAGAATGCAGTGAATCTTCAGCTGTTGAGTTTCTTGGGGTAAAGCAAAGTTACAAGACTTATATTTTTCATTAAGTATACTCAGTTATGAAACATACACTTGCATATATGCCAGCAAATATGTACTGGCATATGTTCATGACAAAAAAGGAAGTTTTTTAGTATCTCACAGCTACAGGAAGCAATGCAGAGTGATCAGGAAGCCCCAGACTAGAGTCAGGTGAGCAGACTATTACTGTCTTTGGATTCTGCCCCTCCAATCCTCAAGTTCCTTAACTATGGCATAGGAAGCCGGATTAATGGAATTGAAGGGTATATTCCCCAAAGCTCTTGACAATTCTAAAAAAAGTCTGCATTTTTATTATTTTAATGAGTAGAAATATAGGTTAAATACTCTTTTACATGTGTACCACTCTATGCATGGGAAGCCTCCCCTCCCCCAACCCCCAAGTAGTCATGGTAATTATAGCTTTCTACCCTTGAAGTCGTGGGTGCTGTGAATTGGTAAAGAATCTAATTTAGTACATGGTTATAAAAGCCTTTTCTTTACAGGGTTAGGTAATGGTGGGAAATGTGACCTCTACTGTTTAGCGGAAGATCTTTTTAATATACAGAGGCATTGTTCTTTGGGGCTAATAATGAAAGCATTCATTATATGCAGCACTTGGTTCTAATCTGTATAGAATCAGTTGTTTGATAATGTAATCTGACCCTGATTGCAATTCATGGGGTAAAGAGGTGGCTGTGGTTGCTGTCAGGACCCTAAGTATAGCATTTCTTTTGCATTTTCAAAATGAGCTTCATTTTTATCAGTGCTGCTGGAGCCTGAGTCATTGAATTCCTCCAGGATTTACTGTTGGGTAATCACTGATGAGATACTTCCTTCTACGTTTTTTGTGATTAGCTATCAATATAATTTAATCCAGATGCTTTCTTCTTTGTAGTCACGTTGTTGGAACTGAAAATGTCTTTTGCACTCTGATGAATTACCCAGTTATTTGCTTGAAGGCCATTATTACCTAAGTTTAGAATTACTGGCTAGGTACCAAGGTTTCCTTTGATATTTATTTTTTATTCATTGATTTTTTAAATATATATATTTTTTTATTTTAGAGGAAGGAAGGAGAGAGAGAAACATCAATGACAGAGAACATCAGTCAGCTGCCTCCTGCACGCCCCCTGCTGGTGGTTGGGCCTGCAACCCAAGCAGGTGCCCCGACGGGGAATTGAACCAGTGTCCTCTTGGTGCATAGGTCGACGCCCAACCACTGAACCACACCGCCTGGGCTCTGGTATTTCAAATAGAAAATTTTTTTATTTGTGAACATAGCTTAACATTTAACTCTTAGGGGACTCTAATAATTCTGCTATAATTACCTGCCTCAAATAGGACAATTTCAAAATGATAATTCTTCCTTAGCCCCGTTTACATACAAATCTTTTCACTGTAGTACGAGGAGAAATGAGGGTCCCTGAAGAAGCTCTAAAGGTAAAATCTTTTTACTTATTTCTTCTGTAAATACCGTTTACTAGGCTTGGTTTCACTCACGGCTATTTCACTGAAATGTTTTGTAGCATGAGAAGTTTACCATTCAGCTTCAGTTGTCCCAGAAATCTTCCGAACCAGAATTATCTAAACCTGCATGTGCCAAAAGTGCAGATTCAAAGGCGGCAGAGCCTGCTCCGGAGGTTCAGCACAAAGCTACAGAGGCGCTGAAGTCAGAGGAAAAAGCCCTGGGTGGGTAACCTCATCAGAAATACCACGTTTATACTCGATTGCGAAGAAATGGCAGGCTTTGTTCTCAGAAACTTGGCCATGTCCTTATAAAAATAATAAACAATAACAATAAAGACAATTTCACAGTGGTGGGTTTTAATGCAGCCAGTGGTTTCATTATATGGCAGTTGTATGTAGGTGTGTTTCATATGTTTAAATATGTAAGGGAAGTAAATGTAATTTACCTTATGGTATTTTTTTAATCCCTGTTTGTTTGCTTTTTCTGAAATGAATTCATACAAAATAACCGCTGATGCTACATCATCATAATCATCGTATTTATTATATTCGTGAAGCCTTATATAAATAATCCCATCATACAAAAATAGTTTTTTAAATTGAGAAACATTACCAACTTTGTTCACGTGTAAATCTATTAGTATTATTAACAGCTAGTTTAAATTTAGTTACTAGGCAATGCCCTACAGCTTAAAATGTTTTTTTAAATGTTCACTCATACCAAAATTTACTTTAATCTTTTATATTTAGACTTAATGAGTCACCTCTGTATATTAAAGAACTGATTATAGTGTAGTAAAAAGTTACTGGGCTCTGGCAGTTTCCATTACTTAGGTACTAGCAAGTGCAAAAGCTCATTTATTTAGTCATGTCTAACATTGAATAAGTTCTTACACAAATACTAAGTTATTTAACTAAAGTACTTTTCAGCTATATAAACTATACTTTGTTTTTCATTTAATAAATCAACCAGGCAATTCTAGCCGTCAGCAAAGGCGTGTTCTTCTCTGTTTCATATGCTCTAGAGAGACTTTCCCCCCTCTTTCCAGATACTTCTGCCATGCCCCGCGGTACTCCATTGTATGGGCAGCCTTCGTGGTGGGGGGACGATGAGGTTGACGAAAAAAGAGCTTTGAAGTCGAATGGCAAACCAGAGGGGAAAAATCACGAAACTGGAACATCAGGTAAAGCAGATCTCAGCTTCGGAGACTTGGGGAGATTGGGGGATATCATTATCAAGCAAGAAAATGTCTACCCTAAAAAGAGATATCTGCTTCTCTTTAATTTGATAAAAATAGTTGAATGTTTCAATAACATTGGCATTTTAATTTAGATTCATTTATTCTGAATGATCCATAAATTATTAATTCCAGTATCTTTGTAAATCATTCTAAAATATTTTTTCAGCTTATGTATGAGATTGTTATCACTTGGGAAAAGATTAATAATGTAATCAGACATCTTAAGTAAATATTCACTATCTATCAAAATAGTAGATACAGATTGATTTGGGTGTGTTTTCATTAGGTTCACAAGCATATAATTACATTTCTAAATGAACAATTTCTACTGTGTTTAGAAACGTGATATGAAATGAAAATCTTGTTAAAACCTCTCCGTATCCAATTTGCTGGGATAGCGTAGCAACAAGATTAGCTTAGTTCAGCAGCAAGAATGAAGAAATAGCTCTGGGTCACATTCTCGGGTCAGTAGTGAGGGAACATTTTCTTTCTGTTGCCAGAGGGGTGTAGCTGTGAACTAAGTGTCCATAAGCCAGAAAAATCAAGATTTTCAGGAAATAGTGGTATACGTTGTCCGTCCCTTAAGGACTCACAAAGACATCAGCAGGGAAGGCTGGAACAGGCATGGTCCGGGCTAACAGCAGATAAGCATCCAGGCCTGAAGGCACTAAATGCAGGCCCCTGGGAGCAGGATGGGAACAGCTCTGGCTTGGAGTCAAGGGGCGATTCCATCAGAACACGTCTCAGTTTTCTACCTTTGACCCCAATTCTACACGAGAAATACAACTTTTGTGTTTCTCTGCAAAATAAGAACACAGGTTCTTTAAATATGCTCTAATTTTTCCAGCACACGTGCCTCCGAAAAGCTGGCTTTATTGACATGCTTTTGTGGTACCTCAAACTAAAGTTAGGAACTTTGCAGATCAGTTCCCATCACAGCTTCCTTGTCTCTAAGACCAACACAGGTTTCTTCATGCCCAAGCTCAGCAGCTCAGTATTACTGGGTGCACCCGCAGGTGCAGATAGCAAACGCTTCCTGAGGCTAAGCAGAAAAGACATGCACTGGCTGAAATCACTGAGTCGCTTCTGGATTGTTCAGTGCAGCATCTCAACACGCCCTCAGCTCGCTGGATTCTCCCCATCTCTCAGCCTTTCTGTCCACAGTGGCTGCCTTCTGGGCAGTTTCCCCTCCTACTCATGGGCTGCCTGCCAGCAGCAATCTGGAGTGCGTGCTCCTTGGATCACAGCCAGCAGAAAGTCGAAAAGATTGCTTCCAGAAGACCCCCAGTAGTTGGAAGAGGAACTGTTCCAAATGTTTTCAACATATCTCATCTCATTGGCCTCTCACAGGTTCAGGAGTAGGTCACCTGCTTGTTTCTGGACCAGTCCCTGGCAAGGGTTAGGAGACTGCCCTTAAGCCTGTCTTGTCCACCCTGGAGCTGAGTGGGAGTGAGTTTTGCCCTAAGGCCCATGAGCTGTGTCAGGGAAGAGTAGATACTCGGGGTTGTGGAGTCCTTTGAGGAGGGAGGTACAGGAAATGGCCATTGGGAGGCAGGCGGGAGTGTCTGCTGCATTTGAAATCCTCATAGCTTCCCTTCCCCTCATCTGTCCATCCCCTACTTCTGCTGCCTTTTTTTTTCAGTAAGTCATAATGAACTTCCTACTTCTAGTTTCAACTCCCCCGCAGTTCATTTTGCTTAATAAATCTAAGCTGTTCTTTATTTTCATTTAAGAAAAAGAAAACAACTACAGTGGCTGCCTTTTGCCTGCCAAATAGATTTTATGTCAAAGTTCTGATTTTGTCCCACTTTCCTTAAGAGCTTTATGTTCCACTACCGATTGTTTTTAGTTCTGCCAGTGCCTTCCCACATACATTATACTATAACTTCTGCCTGATATATATGTGTGTGTGATGTGCATACATATACATATATACATAGTATATAATTAATATACATATATACACACATACATCAGGTGATAAAGTATTCTAAGTATATCTGTATATATGTATGGCTAATACATAACACCGTTTCATTCAGCATTGAGCGTATGCCTTCTCATCTAAACTTGAGTTCCTTATTTCATGGATCACATCATCACGGTGCACTAGAGCCACCTAGTAGAGAGAAGAGGGAAAAATATACTGATTATTGGGTGGTTAATTTAAAAGAAAACAGCAGAATGTAACTACTGCCAAATTCTGAAAATAATTGTGATAGTGATTTTATCTTGCCATTTAAAATCTGTTCCTTTCCCCTCACACAAAAGAACCTTTTGAAATCTGAAAGCTGTAACTTCTAGAATATGGTGAAGTGTATGGTAATTTTTGTCCTGGAGACGGACCATGATTTATTAATAAAAGCTAACACTTGAGGGGTGCTTACTTATCCAGATACTCTTCTAAGTACCCTGCGTGTGTTTAATCATTTAATTCTCAGCAATACCTAAAGGTAGTCATTGCAAATTGTCCCCACTTTATAGATAAGGAAATAGTAGCAGCGATGTGAATTTCCTTACTGAGGTCACCCAGCTAGCAAATAGTGTGGCTAGGGTTTGAACCCAGGCAGCTTGACTCCACAGTCCAGCTCTTAACCACAAGCAGTTAACATTTCAGCAGCCATTACACACACACACCCACTCACTCCAAAAAGATATACTCCATAGAGTACAGAGATTTAAGCCAGCACTCCAAAAATAAATTGGCATGCAAAACTGGCCCCTCATACCTCAGCATAATAAAATAAATTGCAAAAACTGTGAGGCATCCCACAGTAATTTTATCTATGTGAATGAAACTGAATTCTTAAACCATAATCAGCTTGTGCGGCCCCTCTGCAGGTGTCATTTCTGCCAGATGACAAAAGCTATCTCATAATCTTGGGGTTATTTTTGAGGAAGAAGGAATTAAGTGATTTATATCTTATGTTAAATCGCTTAAAGCCCTTAGTCAAATTCAGCTGATTAAGAGGCTTACGAGAGTCTCACTTGCTTTCTTATATTAGTGTAAGGATATTGTTTCAGATTTATCATTTGCAGTTTTTTTTTAATATAAGATGAGGGAAACAGTTTACTGACCTGAAATAATTTATAATGTCAGCAGAAATTATAGGACCAATTTGAAAATATATACTAGATATTATTTCATCATTTTGAAATTAAGGTGTTTTTGTAAAAAAAATTTTTTTCAAATGAAATGCAAACGATTATTTCTTCTCTAAGCATATACTCTTTTGGTAAAACAAAAGGCATTTGCTTCTTGGTTACCAATTTTTAGAATGTAAAATCTTAGTACTTAATCACGACAGGTGAACATTCCAGAAAGGATAATAGAGGATCCACTACCTGGTTATTTTTTGCAGTCCTCTCCGAGGGTCCCCCTGTATCCAGAATCTCCACAGACTTGCCAAGTAGCTTAAATGCCCTAGAAGCAAACACGTACATCAGAGAAATCAAGTTTTCCTATAATTGTGTGAATATTTTGAGTCCTATTGACAAATTTTAGTCTTCATTTTAGCTATTGGTATGCTCTTTTGTGAATTTAAGTGAGAGAAGAAGGGAGAGGGAGGGAGAGAGAGAGAAACATCGATCCACTGCCTCCTGCACATTCCCTCCCTACTGGGGATCGAGCCCACAACCCGAGCATGTGCCGTGACCGGGACTCCAACCTGTGACCTTTCAGTGCCACACTCAACCAACTGAGCCACATGGGCCAGGTTAGATATGCTGTTCTACCTGCTCTCTTGGTGTACACATTTATTTAGTTTATAATAAAAGGCCTTTAAGTGTTGTATACATTTTGAAAAGGTGAGGACAACTGTGAGTAGTAGATTTTTGTCTCTTTTGGTTTCTAATCTCATCAAACTGAATTTGAAATCTTACAGGTTGTAACTCCTTTTAAGCAAAAGTGGTTTACCAGCCTTTGTTATACCAAGTACTTGAATATACTAGGTTGGATGGATGTCTCAGGCGGAAGGAGCCTTCATAATTTCAGTCTCTGTCATCTTAAATTCGTGTAATAATTTTGTTTTATTTAGTACAGAAGAATGAAGGGAACTTTTTTTTTTTGGGGGGGGTTATGTGTATTACAGGTTTCCCTGAAAGGTCACATAATCATAAAAATACCTTAAGTTAAGGGTATTATCACCAATTGTTGTGATTTAGGTAAACATAATTAATTCTAACATAATCAGTTATTAAATGTTTTAAATATCTAGACTTTAATGACTATTAGTCTAAATAAAATATTAGTATAAAGTATTATATTTAGTATATTATTTGGTTTCATTTAGTATAAACAAAATGGGTTTTGAAGAGAAGTGAATGGTAAATTCATAAATTCCAGTATATGTGCTGTCAGTGTGCTAAGAGAGGAAAGCTGTTTTACTTCTCTGTATTAATTCAGAAGCCCCCCGATAATTTTTCTAGTAGGCCTACACTTCCCAACTGTAGTAGGCCCGCACTCGATATGTTCTTATCTTCAGAGAAATGAATTTTGCCCCATAATGAATTTTCCGGATGCCAACTTAACTTTTACAGCCGACAATTTTTTTACAAAGTTGAACAATTTCCTATATTTCTATTAAGCGAATTACCCGTATCGCTGCCCCTTCAAGCAGAGAAGGCTGAATATAATTAAAATTATATTTTAATCTATAATATCATTATGAATATTGAATGACTATTGAATAAATACTGAACTGTGATACCTTACAGTGATATCTTTGAAGGGCTTACGGGAGCCTTGCACACTGAGTGGCTCTGGGCTAGTCTTGGAGCCATGTCTCTGCTCTTGACCATGTTTAGTTTTCTCTCTACAACTTGACTCTTACTCCTTGGTAATTCATGTGACCTTAGTCACTAAAGCCTCTCAAGAGGTACTCCTTAGTAAAGTTCATAACTATGAGAGAATAGGCATTGTCACATCTGTCTTGGGTTTTTTAGAGTTAGATTTTTGGTTTTAGTTTTCTGTTTCCCTAATTCTTAGCCTTTTGGAGATTTGAGGGAGAGCAAGAGAGAAACATTGATTTGTGTGCCTACTTGTGCCAGGCTTTGTGCTGGGGTAACTTCCATCATCTCAGTACTTATCTCACTAACTGTTCACAGCAGTCTTATGGATAGATATTTCTATTTTCTCATTTTATGGTGAGGAAAATGAGAATTAAATGCTGATAGAGACAGGATTTATCTGATTTAAAACCTTATCCCTGCTTTTTACTAAACCAGGCTGCCTGGTTATAACCATTGGATCCTAACATGCTATCTTCTGACTCTATCGTGCTACTTGATGTTGTTAAATAACTGATTTCTGGAAAAAGTAGGTGTTAACCTGTACAAGGCTCATGTTCCTAGTCCTTGGAGTAAAGGCTGTTTTGAAGTAGGACTAAGGGAATGATAAAACAGTGGTGTGCATGCACTTATTCATCTCTGCTGCTAGAATGTGAAAACATGTTGAAAGTGTGTTAGTATTAACTGGGAACTTTTCACTCACAAGGGAAGGAAATATTTCTTTGAATGCTGAGTGGTGAGTGGATGATAGGTCATACATCCCTGAACCAGCTTTTGTGCGTTTTACTTTGTAATTCAGCTACATCGTTTTAGATGGGTATCCATGTGCTGGTAGAAAACTGTCACTCTTGTCCCTAGCGTTACTGTTACCTGAAGGGTGAGCAAAGCAGAGTGAATGAATGAGTGAGTGAAATGGATGGGTGGATGGATGGGTATATATGTTGGTGGCATGGTTTATAAACCAATTATACTATATGGAATTGATTGAGTATAGTACATTGTACATAGTAAATCAATCAGTGTATTAAAAACTAACATTTATTAATGAGTTTATTAATATATGGGGAGTGGTAAGTGCATTCTACTCTCACGGAAATTTTAAGTGACAGGCCTTCAGAGTAAATATTCAAGTCCAAGTAGACATTTTTATTATTAAGAAAAAGATAAATTAACTTTTTAATAAAGAAAAATTTTAACTGTGACTTTAAATTACTAGGATTCTTGTTTAACCTCTTCCAAATAGCATGTAAAATATTTGCTTTGCTATAAAATACTTGCTTTGAATTTTTCTTGATATAACTTTTTTCATTTTCAGTGGTGAAAAAACTAAGTAGATTTTGAAAAGGATCATTTTTACAATGAAAACTGTTGTTGTTAGATATCATTTATCTTGTGTAGTTTTTTTTGCTTTTTTTTTTTTGAGATGGAGCTTGATATCTTCTATACCCTACCCCACACGTTTGATTACAGGAACGTTGCTGTCCCAATCACTGTAACCTGAAAGCAGACAGTGTTAGGATTGTTTCACATTTAGGGTATTGCCAAGAAGTCAATTATAGCACCTGAAGAATCCCATCAAGATTTAATATTCAAAAAGATGTTTCAAAAAACTAAACACTTTGCTTAATTAGAAATGACTGGAAGCAACTTGGTATCCCTGTATTGCCCTTTCTTCCTAATAAGTTATCTGCAAATGGTTTTTCTACCAATGTATTTTCAAAAAGGATGTTTTTTGAGCTTTAGGGAAATATTGTTCATTCGGACTCACTCTTGACCATCTTGACAATAGACATGGTCATTTGCTTCCTGAAAAACAGGGCAGTTTAATCTTTAATATATATATTTTTTGCATTTGCACTTCTAATAACACATACTTAAAACATTTAGATGAGCATTTTCATTTCTATACCTTTACACACTGTGTCTATGTATAAATGTGTTTATTTTTATACCTTTACATTCATTTCTGGGGCAACAGAAAAATGGTAGCTTCCCAGAGTTGTTTGCTTCATCTGCCAACTCTTGTTGTTGAGCTGAGATGTATAATTCAGCTTTTCTCCAAGGATTTTTGACACTTGTGCATATTCTGCTGTATAGAAATGTACATGAATTTTCTTCTGCAATGAATGGCTGGCAACTGAACTTCTATTTTTATCTTATTTTTTTCACACTGCTGCTTGGATTGCAATGCTGCAAGCAAACCACATGCTTTGTCTTTAACATTCTTTCCTTTATAAAACGTGTCTTCTTGCAAGGATCACACGTCAGTATATTATTTTGGTCATTCTGAAAGTAATGGTTCTGAATGTGATGGGGAAGAATGGTAAGTGGAATCATTACTTCTAGAACATCGCTTACATGCTGACTTCATGTTTATTTCCCCCCTTGAGCACCTGTTCCTCTTTGGAGCTCTACTTGTGTTCATAGATATTTCAGATATTCCATTCTCCTTGCTTGATAAGGAAATTCATCTTCTTTTCTGTGATTCAGGATATATAATATATACATTGAACACATATCTCCATCGCCATTTGATTTCAGTTCTTTCGCACCTCGATTTCTAGATCCAAGTTGGAAAAAATGACCCTAGCCATTCAAGGTCCATCTCTTAACTGCTTTGCTGTCCTTTGCCATGGCTGCTGCTTCTCTTGCATCTCCTGTTGGTAACTGAATGCCATGTTTATACTCAAGATGATTTCTTCTCTGTGACATTTGCCATTGTTTTCCATCCAGACTGTGATCTGACTTCTGGTTCTCTTGAAGTAATACCAGTGGCCGTTACTCTGCTCCCTCAAATGCTAGAAGCTCCCCAATATTTTGAATTTTCTCTTATTTTTCTCATTAGGGTGCAGCTTAGATGCCAAGCAAGTTGAGGAACAATCTGCAGCTGCAAACGAAGAAGTACTTTTTCCTTTCTGTAGGGAACCAAGTTATTTTGAAATCCCTACAAAAGAATTTCAGCAACCGTCACAAATAACAGAGAGCACTATTCATGAAATCCCAACAAAAGACACACCACCTACAACAGGTGCAGGGCATGCTTCATTTACCATTGAATTTGATGACAGTACCCCAGGGAAGGTAACTATTAGAGACCATGTGACAAAATTTACTTCTGAGCAGCGCCACAAGTCAAAGAAGTCTTCTCCTGGAACTCAAGACCTGCCAGGAATTCAAACTGGAATGATGGCCCCAGAAAACAAAGTCGCCGACTGGCTAGCTCAGAACAACCCTCCTCAGATGGTCTGGGAGAGAACAGAAGAGGACTCCAAAAGTATTAAAAGTGATGTTCCAGTTTACTTGAAAAGGTTGAAAGGTAAAGTGAATTGATCATTTCAGAACTTCCTATGTTGTGATAAAGAAAATTCAGTCTTCACTGTTACCAAACTACTATTAGACAAACAATGTGGTAGAAAACTGCTCTTTCAAAGGTTTATATTTGATTTTAAAGCTCAAAAGCAAGCCCATGTGCAGCTCATTCAAAATAGTCTGTCTTCATTTTCTTGCCAAAACCAGATTGGTTTTGTAAATTTAGATTTATGCCATTAACTATGTCTCTTTTTTCCTATGGAAATAAAAGATTTATTCAGTTCACCAGTGGAATTCCCTAGAAGACAATTCTTATCATTTTCTTGACTTAAGGAAAAGATATATTCAATAATATTCTTCTCTAATGGGATGCTTCCAGTAAAATGTCAGCATCTAGAATTTGAAAGAAATTTTAAGCCACTTAATAATGGATCAAAAGTTCTACTTAGGTAATATAGTCACATTGTTGACAGTGTTTCAAACTTCTCAATGGTTACTCATGAAACAAAAAATTTTGGTTTAGAGATAACTTGCTAGGAATCAATTGAATTACGTATTTTTTCAATAGTCAGACTTTTTTATAAATCACAGTTGAATTATTTTTTGTGAAGTAGTTCTTATATTGGCCAAAAATTGCAAAATCTTTATACCTGTACATTGAGGTATTAGCTAATCAATTTGTTCCATTGGTAATTAGAATAAGCAACGAGTGACCTGAAAATCAGTGACAAGACTGACCCTGACTTAACTTGTACTTTATGCCCTGGGAACCAAGTAATGAAGAAATACTATTTCTGATTTGCTTCTAAGGTATTCCTGGATAGTGAGATGGTGAGATTACCTAAATCTTTGTTGGGCCTATTGCTATATTTAATTATAATCATAAGCAATTACCTGGCATATGTACTTTGACGTGTGATTGTTATCTTTTACTTCTACTGGCTGATATTAAGTATATAGTTGAGACCTATATATGTATATATACAAACAGGTTAAAGCTTACAAATAAAAGGTACCCATTTGTAAACTGTTTTTATGAATTGGATAAATAATACTGATATCCTAGTATAATGTAAAAGGTAGCATAAACCTTGAAAATTTAGAAGTACAGCAACGTTGTCTTTTAAAAACCACTTTTAATAAATGTATAAAAAGTGAGCTAAACGATCCTTTTAAAAGCTACCATTTTAAAAGTACCCATTTTTAGTCATCACCACTATTTTCTGTATTTGCTATTATTTTTAAAAGGAGGCATTAATGCCCACATTTACCGTATAGCTATACATTAATGATTATATATTTGAAAATCTTACCAGAAATTATACAATCAAATTACTATCCCTGAAAATTGATTTCTAGGTAGACACATATTTTGGTATGTTACCATTGCTTAGAACCCTTCCTTTGGATATGCCCGCATACCGTTTTACAAGACATCTGAAAAAACCTTTGTGAATATAAGTTAGTTTGGTCCCAGATAGATCCATTTTATTACTCCAGATATATTTACAAATCACATTTGATTTTACCCAAAGTCAGAGCTGCCACTGTTAGATAAAGATTTCCCACATTTTAGGATATCCAAAGTATCTATCTAGACTCGAAATAAATGTAATTATAGCACATAGTAACAGTTTTACAATCACTAGATGTTCAGCCACTGTTCAGGTCAATCAGAAACTTGAAAGTAGGCAGAACAACACAAAAACAAAAGGCTTTGCTCCTGCAAGAGGAAAGTGCAGGCGCTTTCGGACAGTGAAGCAAATAATGTTCACAAAGCCCATATCCTCGCACCCTTCAGGGGAGTGGCAGCTGCTTTGGGGGGCTTCTGACTTGGTGCAGCTAAACTACCCTAAAAGGTGCTTCGAGGACTTCAGCTTAGGTAGGCATGGTCCACAATAGGCAACAGAAAGAAAGAAACTCGGGGAGGAGAGCTTCCTAGGGGGTTTTTTGTTGAGTGAAAACAGCAGTTGCAGTTCTGATCAGGTGTCTCACCTTGCGTGACACTGAGAAATGCAGGAAGAAATAATACATTTTCCCAAAAAGGAATGGCTAACTTACAAATTAAAGTAGAATTTTTTAAGTGTTTCTATTGATTTTTAGAGAGAGGAAGGCAGAGGGAGAGAGAGAGAGAAACATCGATGAGAAACATCATCGATCAGCTGCCTCCTGCATGCCCCTTACTGGGGATGGAGCCTGCAGCCTGGCATGTGCCCTGACTGGCAATCTAACCAGTGACCTCTTGGTTCATGGGCCAATGCTCAACCTCTGATCCACATCGACCAGGCTAAACTTAAAGAGAAGGTACTGAAAGAACCTGACACCACTTACAAGTGCCAAATTTTACATGTTGGTACAAGAACTAAATTCTGTAAAAATGGTGTTTTCATGTTGTGTGTGTGCGATATTGGTTATTTGCACTTATTATGGAGGAAATATTGGAGTTTAGTTATATCCAGCTTTTACAAACTGATTTCTTTTCAGTATGTCCAATGCAACAATGAAATAGGTTGTAAAAGGTCCTGTTTTTAATGACTTTTGTATTTGAAATAGTGGTGTGTTTTTTTGGTTTTGCATTCTATCTGCTCTCCCTAAGTCCTAGCTTAATTACCTGTTAATTAAACAGATATGTGGTTTTTTTCCTTTTCAGATTGCATTTTGAATAGTTACTAATTTGCAGAAAATTTCAGATTTGTTGTTGTATCTGAGGTTTATATTGCCCACCATCCCTGTGCTGGGAGTGCTCCCTCTTATGAACCCTCTTTGCTTCCCTTGCCTGTTTTCCAAAGCATTGCCCTTGGGTGTGTGCTCCATCTTCCTTTCTTCCGAGTCTTCTCACCCCTTTCCTATACCACAGTTTTACAGCTGATTCTCTTGTAACCTCTCAATTTATTAGAACAAGACCATGAATATTAAAACTCAACTTTTTCCTGGGACATGTGCATTGTCACCCCTCCCAGCCTCCAAGTCTTTCAGTTCTGATCTTCATCTTCTTCGATGCCACATTATTCAGCAAGTGTTCAGATTAAAATGTATAGCTTAATATTAAAAATTAATAAATTTAAAAATGTTTAAATCAGACTTAGGCCCAGCATCCCTAGAATGAATGCAACTGGTTGACAAGGTTCATTTATAGCTTCCTTGTGAAGAAGCCCTCATTTAAGCCTCATTTATGATTCAATCTTGAACACACTTAGAATAACTCTTGATTTTCTAATAGTTTTATGCTATAACAATAGAATAATTATTTGACTATTGTAATGTTCTTATTTAGATACTGAGCATTCTAAATCAGTGAACAATCCAGTATTTTCATAAAAGTTTTACGTTGAATCCCTAATACAACTATGAAGGGTAGCAAAAAACCTCTTAGAAAGCTGATACTTCAAAATTCAAATATATTCTAACTTGACTCTAACATTTCGTGGTGCAAATTGATTTTTATATGCTTATATTTAGCACCATGTCATTTTCCCAGGAGATGTTTACTCAGACTTATATAGGATTTTATAGATAAGTCTTTTAGCGTGCTTTATTAACTCTTTGAAGCTACAAGAGTTTAGAGCGCAAATGCAGATTTTCAGACATTCTGGTAGCCAGAAAGATGTTTGTAAACAATTGTACAGTAACTATAAAACTGTAGTGTATATCATCGAAGGATAAGATTCATCACACTTTCATGGCATTCTCTTTTCCTGTGTAATGATAAGCATTTCAGTGGACTCGTCCCTTTTCTGTCTCTTCCTCTCTAATGGGAGAAACAAATTTTTATTGCTTAAATAAAGTATAAGCTTTAAAGGTAGGAATACAGACTATCATGGATGATACAGCGTTGCTTATCTGTTAAGGCACTGATGCATCATTTTAAAGTTAAAATTTGGAGAAAGACAGTCCTTTTCAGTTGTTTATAAAGGACCTCATTGTTGGTTGATAAAATTTGAATGGAAGCATTGCATTTGAGGGAAGTTTGCAGAGCCTGTTACTGGAAAGAACATATGACTTTGGATTGGAAAGGCGAAGGGGGCAAAACAAATGGCACTTGTGTGTAGCCCTCTTACTTTCTACATGGGAGTGTTTCCTTCTCTATTATGCTGTTTCTTTTTTGTGTCCAGGAAACAAACATGATGATGGTACACAGAGCGATTCCGAAAATGCTGGGGCTCACAGGCGCTGTAGCAAACGTGCGACTCTCGAGGAACACTTACGGCGCCACCATTCAGAGCAGAAAAAGCTGCAGAAGGCCCAGGCCACTGACAAGCATCCAGACCAGACTGTTGTAAGTCAAACCGCTTTTATGATTGCATTCTTTGATGAAGACAACCCCAGAAAAAGAAGGTCCTATTCTTTTACCCAGAGTGCGGGAATCTTATGTGAGGAAGCTGCTTACTCAGCACCACATACAAAACTTGCAAAACCAAAATCTCCAACGGCAGATGCCAAAGTGGTTTCTTTGTCTTTACAGACTAGCTCTGCGCATCACAGAGGGGGGCATGGTGTCCCACATGGGAAATTGTTAAAACAGAAATCAGAGGAGCCTTCGGTGCCAATCCCCTTCCTACAAACTGCCTTGTTAAGAAGTTCAGGGAGTCTTGGGCACAGACCAAGCCAGGACATGGATAAAATGTTAAAAAATCAAGCTCCTTCTGCTACTCCTGGAAAGGATAATGATGATGACCAAAGTGACAAGGGTACTTATACCATTGAGTTAGAGAACCCCAACAGTGAGGAAATGGAAGCAAGACAGATGATTGACAAGGTAAATAAGGGCAATGTGGGCGTGCTCTTAGTTTTCGTGGGGTGGCTTTGGCTGTCGGCAACTGTCGGAGAGTCAGCATGAGATGTCCTCATGCGGTCAGTGGCGTTGGAACTTTAGGATTCGTTAGGGGACTGCGAGACTGGCGATGGACTGCGAGACTGGCGATGAAACAAAATGCTTTCTGATTTTATTCTGCTTATGTTCTGAACTTGCCTGCGTTTCACAGATCAAGTCCTGTACACTTCAAGTGTTGGGACGTATTAAAGTCGCATAAATTTAAGACAGGATTTTAAAGCAGCATTCTTTCTTTGGCCACTCTCACTTTGCACTTATTTAAAAACTAACAAACAGACAACAGATTGCTATGACTCTGTTAATATAAACATAAGTGTTAGCTGACAGCAGTCAGTCAATCATAGGTTTCCTGCCTATTTCTTGTTGGGAGCAGGTGAAAATACATGTTTTAATCAATTTTGTTCTTATGTTCTTAATTTCTGTTCACTTCTGTCTTTGGTGATAGAAGAATGTATGGAAACAAAATCAGCTTGTTCATGATACTTTGAGTTTAGTGAGCCTATGCCCAGTCCTGATGACTGTTTACATTTCAGATCTGTTCCGATGTCATTGGTTAATCTGTATAGTGATTGTTGTATGGTTTAAAAAGTGGTTTTTCTTAATTTTGCTCATGGTGATGGAAAGTTGACTTTATTTTACTCCCTGGAAAACAGCAACCTAAGATTGGCTAAAGCTTGATCTCTTGTTTAAGTTCTTGTTACTCAGCCTGTGAACAGCATTAGCATCACTCGAGAGCTTGTTAGAAATACAGACTCTCAGGCCCATCCTGCACGTCCTGCACGTACTGAACCAGAACATGCTCTGAGAGCAAGAGCTCCAGGTGGTTCGCAAGTGCATTAACATGAGGGGCACTAGTTTAAATGGTGAGTTTATAGAGTGGTCCCTCAGGGAATAGACAAGATAATCCCTTTGGGATACAGGAAGATTATTAGCTCTTAGGTTCACTTTTAATGTCATAGTTTTTATTTCCAGTTTAGAGCGGGTTCTCTAGGTACACTGGAACAGGTATATAATTTCTAAACATACATTTATTGAGGAGCACATGCTTTGTATTTTTTACTATTGAGATGGAGACCCATTAGTCTAGGAACCAGATGTTATGCAAACAATGTTATGATAGTTGTTAATAAGCGAGGTACAGCAAGTAAGAAACAGATGAATCGAGTGAGCTCTATGATTAGATTAAAGGAAGTTTAAGGACACAATGTTAGTACAGAAAATGACTCGTGGGGATTTTGACTTATTTTCATCATTGGGAATTGATAATGACATTTCTTCCCGATTATTTTAAAGTTCATAATTTTCCCTTTATTGAGAACAAGTACATTGCCATTTAAAATACTGTCAAATGGAAAATAAAAGAATAGGTTTTGAAAAAAAGAGAATGGTAAGAAGTTTTAAAATTCAGATTAATATCAATTTTATGTCTTTGTTTGGTTTATGGATGTTTTATTATAGTGATCCATATTTTCCATGTTAAAAGATACTTTAGTGAGGGATTATATCACAGTATTTAATAACATGCACACTTGCAGGCAGGTGGATCTGGGATTAAATATAAACTCTACATGTACTAGATGTAAGCCCTTGAGTAAACTAACATCTTTAAGCCTCTGTTTCTTTTTGCTCTAAAATCGAAGAACTTTCACTAGGTTATAAAAATAATTCAGTAAAGTATATAAAATCTTTTCACAATGCCCCTCTTTTTAATAATACGAGGTCTATCAGTGTTAGCTATGTTATTACCCTTACTAGGACTCCCTACATAGGAATCTTTACACGAGCCACTGATAATCCTGGAAAGTTCTTCCAGCACCGAAAGGGTCAAATCTGAGGCCCAAGTGGAGGTTCTAGTGCAAGGGAGCAGCCTGGCCAGAGTAGCAGGGAGCCAGGAAAGAAGTCCTTATTGCAGCTGGACCCTTTAGAAACTGCTGGCTGGAGGGTGACCGCCAAACCCAGTGTCTACTTGCTGTCTGTAATTATCAGAGCATTTTTCTTTTCTTCTCAAAAAGAGTTTCTGTCTTTTTTTTTAATATGTTTTTATTGATTTGGGAGAGTGGGTGAGCAACATCGATTGGCTGCCTCCTGCATGCCCCCTACTGGGGAGCCTGTGTCCTGACCAGGGATCAAACCAATGACCTTTTGGTGCACAGGACGACACCCAACCAACTTAGCCACAGCCGCCAGGGCAAGTCTCAGTGTCAATGACAAATTATAGGGTCACACTATGAACAGAGAAAACCAAGATTTGAAGCAGGATTTATTTAAGGGAGTCCTGGTGCTGTGTGACTGAGTAGGTAATTCCCAGTCATCCTCAGTTTGTGTGAACCAGAAAACAAAGCTGAGACCGCAGCATTAGGGATAAAGAGTCACCCCATTAGCTGGCGAAGATCAAAGAAAAAGCCAAGGTTCTCGTAGCCTTGGTTAAATCTAGAAGGCAAATTCAGGCCAACTGATGTCAGATCCCAGGGCAACAAAGGCAGGGAAGCAGGAACCAGGTGTCTGAAAAGGTGACCTAACCTGTGGGTGTGGAGAAAACAGAGCCCAAGAAGAGCCAGATGGAGGCGCAGGAGCTCCAGGAGCAGTAAGTACGGCCATCATGTCCACTCGCTGAGTGAGGCCTGCCATCCACTGCCTCTCCCTCTGAAGTTGGTGTGGGAAGGACGCTGGGGCCATCGGCTCTGTCCATCTCAATTTAATCGTTGTCTAGTCCTGAAAACTTTTATGTAGTCTCCTTCTGGCGAGAGCTGGTTTGTCCCATTGATTGATTGATTGATTGATTGATTGATTGATTGATTGATTTAGCGATTAACATCAGCTGCATGCCAGGCATTGTGTTAGGAGAGATTTGAATGGAAGAGACAGAGCTCTTCCCTTCGAGAAATGAACTCTGCAAGTAAAAGCATGAATTGAAAATAGTATGATGGATGCTTCGAGATATATGAGCTATTGGAGGAAGGGCACTAGTAGCTTCCAAGAGTATATGCCAAGTTAAACGTGCCTTCCGCCTAAAGAGAAGTCTTTAGCTGTGCGGTTAAGGAAATCTTTCTAGTCACTGTCAAATCAGCTTTTGTTTCAATCATGAGCTTTATCCCTACTTGATAGTTTCCTATTTATTTATTTACCTGTTCACTCCCTCTTCTCTCTCTCTCTCTCCCCCTCTCCTCCTCTCTCTCACACACACACACACACACACACACACACACACACACACACGAATATAAACTGCATGACTGCTAGTGCCTGGCATTTATACGTTCTCAATAAAAATGGAATTGAATTGCCAACTGAGCTCATTTGAAACAGGTGGAATTAATCCCATAACAGGCATGGTTGCATAGGGTTTTCCATATGTTGCCACATGTTCAGAGGCACGGGAGGCTGGGGGACTTGTTCAGAGGCCCAGGGTTACTTTTAGAGAGATGAGATTGGACTAGATTTTGAAGGCTCTTGTGTAGTATAGTAAGGACTCTAGGTTTTTTAATGCTGAAGGCAGTGGGGAGGTATTGGAAACTTTTAAGTAGGGCAGTGGCCATCTGTTGACTGTCAGAGATGTGAAGAATGAATTGAAAATTGGAAAAGCCAGAAGCAGAGAAGGCAATTAGAAAGCTGCTGACACGTTCAACAGTCGGTTGAATATAAACGTCTGAATCTTAGGGGAGAGGTCTGGGCTGAAATACTGATTTGGGAATTATTAGAGAGCAGCTGAATGCAAAATAGTGGATGAGTTCACCTAGAAAGAATGTATAGCGTGAGAGGAGAGAAAGTATGAACTTCTTGGCAACACCAACACTGGTGGACAAAGGAATCAGGATGTACAAAGGAGCCTGAAAAAGATCAAACAGAAGAACAGGAGAAAGCATCTCGGAACCAAAAGCAGAATCAAAAAGGAGCGAGTGAGCAACAGCATCACGTAATACACTGACGTCAAGTATGATGAGCGCAGAAGGCCTTTTCCGTTTCCCCCAAAGCACATTGTATTCCTGCGTCTCAAGAAGATAAGCAGAACGTGCATTAGCATCTTAACTTGGAAGAAGTTGCATACAGTTTAAATGGATCCCTTTAAAGAGACAACCAAGTTGAGATGTCACATCTTTGTTTTCTTTCTGTGCTGGTCATCATTAAATGGTAGTGAGAGATCCCTTCCCCTACCCCCAGGTTATGGGATTATAGCATTTTGGTTTATATTTCTGTGCTCTGTTTGTCGGTAGGTAATCTTATTTTATGCATTGTCCTCAAATTTTACCTCTTACAGTATTAACACAGATGCCTGTTATTTATAAAGACCTCTTAAGTTTTACATCTAAGCTTACATGGAGAGGCGCTGTAAGAGAGTGCTGTTGGCTACCTGGATGAAAGGTAATTACCTCCCACAGTAGTAATAGTCTCCGCAGCCCTGCCTCCTTAGACCCGTTACATCTAGAGAAGCCGTCATAGCATCAGTAGAGCCAGTTTCCTCTCCCCCTTCTACCTGAACAGGCTCTGCTGAGGGAGTGGGAGACTGTTGTCAGAGCTACTTCCCAGCCTCCTGAGCTAAATGAGGAAAAACTTACAGTGAGACAGAAAGCTAAATTTTAAATGAACAAGGGAAAAGAAAGTCATTGTAGAGGGCCCAAGGCTCTGTCCTTTGGGGAACAAAAGTATTTCTGCTTTGCATAAATTTCATACCATAAAGCGATTCTGCCAGGTACTTTTCCCATGCTGAGATTTGGTTCCTGTCCGTTGTGGTTGCATTTTCGCCCAGAAAGCCTGTCACTAGCATACTCTCTTCCCTCGTGGGGCCCTGCTGTCTCTCCATGCTGGATCCGTAGCAGCAGCTTGTAGGACAGACTCCAGGACCAGAGACACAGAATAAAGGAACATCTACCGCAGTGAGTCAGCAGCCCAAGGAAAGTCAGTGCTGGGGTGGGGATGTTCCAAATCCTGAAGTTTACAGCGAGATTTTAGACCAGATCCAAGTTAGAGCCAGGAAATCCATGATAAACCAGAGTCAGAATCTGGATGGACAGTGCCTGTCAGAACCCAGAGGAAAGCAGCCCCTCCCACGCCCATTCAGACAAAATCAGTTATGTGTGGGACTGAAGGGCCAGGAGCTCAGATAAGAGCCTGAACAGTAAGAGAGGACCTGGTTAACAGGCATCTTTTCAAGTGGGGCTTAATATTTTCTCTGCTTCCTGGCAATCCAGCAATAATCTGAGTGGGCCAGAGCAAATAGTGGTTTGGAAAATGTAAATTCTGGCAGCTTGGTTTTTCTTTCTCTTAATACTAATCTTTTTTCTTGTGCCCTTTTCAGTGAACAATTTAAAATTTTTTTTATCAGGATAATTTACTTTGGGCCACTCTGATTGATGCTCCCCTCCCCTACTTAGCACCTCCATGTCCTTAGTAGGTGTAGATGACTCTTTCCTGCTCTGTTAATTCCCAAAGCTTCACAGGGGAACTCTCACCTTTCCCCAGTCAGAAGCTTAAGGTTTAATAGTTTCACCCCCATTTCCCTTTCTCTATTCCTATGTGAAATCATATTGAGTTTCCTGCTTAAGAGGCCTTCACGGACTGTGCCCTCAGGCTCGCCAGCCCTTCCTTGTGCTTTGTGTGCCTAGCTCCTTCTCATAGTTGCTTTCCAAGGCGTTCTCTAACCACCTGTCTGCAGTACCCCAGCATTTACCTTGCAGGTCTCCATCAGATTGCTGTGTTTTATTTTCTTTATGGAACTCACCACTAGCTGGATCATTTCCTTGTCTGTCCTTTCTAGAAAGATCTTATTTGTCTTGATCACTTCTGTATTTTTTGTACCCAGAACAGTGTCTGGCATATAGTAGGTACTCGGTATTTTTTTCTTTTGACACACAGTATCTTTTGAATGACTGAGAAGGAAATTTTGATTTGATGTACTTTTTCATTGTTGTCAATATATATATGTATGTGGTTAGTTCTGTATTAGCTAATTTATTTTGATGAATTTATAGATTGATCAGATCCCACCAGGCCTCCACAAACAGGTTTTCCTGTATTCTTATGTGCTGAAACTAGTTTCTGTCTTGATCCTAAAGTAACTTGTTAAATGTATGGTTTAAAATCTTGTATAAGCTTAGCTTCGAATAGTACGGAAGGTGAAAAAGCATATAGGATGTGTCAGAAGAAAGGTGTAAGTTTCAGAAGAATTGCCTTGATTAGTGGAAGACTAGAGATACCATTCAGTTCCTAGCAATGCCTCACTGATGACTTAGCACATAAAAATCTTCTTGGCATGGAACAGGGGCAAGATGGTCATACATGAGCAGCCAGACTTCAGGGATGAAAGGAAGGAATGTGTGACAAGGAAATGAGCCATAAAGAGGAGAGAATTTGGATATTTTCACTATAGAAACATTGGATTAGATTTGAGCATAATTTGAAAATGTGAAAGGAGAGTCTAACAGAAAAAGAATGCTAGACAGTGATGGGAAAGGGAGAGACTGGATATAAGACTCCTAGGGACTAGGAGGAATCAAGGACACAGGGTAGACCTAGGGAGAGGGCAAACACTCGGAGAGCGTGTTTTTACCCAGACAGAGGTAAGAAGGGACAACAAAGCCAGATAGTGCCTTTTTTAAAAAATTGAGGTAAAATTCACATAACGTTCACCATTTTAGCCACTTAAGTGTCCAATTCGGTGGCTTTTAGTACATTCACAAAGTTGTGCAATCATCTGCAGTATAGAATTCCAGGACATTTTAACCACCCCAAAAGAAACCTCATACCCATTAAGCAATCACTTCCCACCCGTCCCTCCCTCAGGCCCTGGCAGCCTCTGATCCACTTTCTGTGTCTAAGGATTTGTTTATTGTGGACTTTTCATAGAAGCAGAATCCTACAGTAGGGGCCTTTTGTGCCTGGCTGCTTTCACTCACCATAGTGTTTTCAAGGCTCATCCATGATGTGGCATGTATCAGAACTTCATGCATTTTTGTGACTAATGGACTGTTGTGTGGATATATTTATTCACTCATTTGTCGATCAACACTTGGGTTGTTTCCACCTCTTGACTGTTATGAATAGCATTCTGCTATGAACATCTCTATGCCATGATAACTTATAAAATCTCTCTCCTACCTCCATTCTGAGCTTTTTTCCCCTAACAAATTTGTCTAAATTTTACATTTAAAGGTTGATTATAAATGTTATACAAATCCTATGTTAAACATTCCGAACCATGTATTCCACTGAATTCTGATTTTTTTAAGTGATTTTAATATTTCATGGAAAATTAAAAATTTAAAAACATTCTCCTCTATTAAATCATTCTAGTTTTGTTTTCTGACATCAGTGGCTAGAATTCTCCATAGTTTTTAAAGTAATTATGTGCCAATTGATTTTCATAGGCTATGGGAACCTCTACTATGGATTTGAACTGGTAGAGAACATTTTTTCATATCAGTCTTTTTTGGTTAACATTGTTTAGAGTAACCTCTGCAATCATAGATGTGAAATCCCAAAGTAAGATGCCAGATCTCACATGCACATGTTCAGAGGGAAAGACTGAGAACATGTTCCATGATTCTTGGAGTGGGTTGGTGAGGGAGGTACTGTCGTCTTACCCTAAACCTAGAGGCTATAGTAAGGGTCACAGATCACTCTCCAAAACAGAGATGCATCTACTTGACTCAAGGGAGCTATAGGAGAGAGCACAGGAGAGCCACTCCCTACTCCTAAGATAAGTGTTATTTTATTTACTCTTTAAATATCTATCAGGCCCCAGGAGTTCAGAGGGTACAAGTTCAGAAAGAAATGTTCTACTCCCGCACCACTCCTCCTTCCTTTTGCTCCCACTTGGAAAAGTTAGAAACTGACTCACAAACTTGGGGTGGAGGCTTCTGTTCAAGCATAAAAATTAGATAGTACCTGACCTCTCCCCACTATAGACTTCTGGGCTAAACAGTCCCTAGCTGAATGAAAACCCCAGGTTTTGTACTATATCAAGTTGGGGTTTGACTGAGCCTATGTCAGGGTCGGGAAGAGGAGAGAGTCATGAGCCTGTGTTAATACTGCATTTGAAACCCCTCTGGGCCACCTAGGAGGAGAGGTGACAGACAGGTGACCAGCTGTCTATAGTTGGAAGTTGAAATGAAGCCTTGGAAGCAGCTGAAATCACCTAGGGATAAATTCTAGAATGAAAAGATGAGAAAATCTAGCAGACTTGGTCTCCGCTTTGAGCAGCTCAAGTTCTGTCCAACTATTAGATCATATGGCATAATATATGGACTTTTTTAATGTGAAAACTATAAGACCTTGAATGCATGTAGACAGTAGAAGCTTTTTATGTTCTCTTTGCTTTCTCGTGAAAGTTGTCACAAGTGGCTGCTTTTGTACCTACACACAAAAACGATGATACAGATTTCAAGCCAGCTGGTCGTTGCTATATTAGTTTTTCAAAGCACTATATAGAAAATGTAGGGATGAACTTCGAAGGCTTCTTTCCCCATGCAGTGGTACTTCAGACTCTATCATTTGTCTGGAAAAGAAATACATGTTACTTCTCTGATAGATGTATGTGTAGAGTCTCTAATGCTTTAAAGGGAATCTGTAGAAGGTCATCTGAGCACTCTCCAACTTCAGCTCCCCTTCCTAAAAGCATTACTTCTTTGTGTTGATGCCTTTTCCCCTGTTACCATTTCAAAATGGAGTCAGAAGTGATTTGGAGAGATTTTTTTATATTTTATTTACAACTGCTGGCACTTAGATGTTTGAGAAAGTCAGGGTTTGGAAGTCCATTTTGAGTTGGATTGGAACTCAGTACCAGCAAATCAGAAAATCAAGGTAATTTGTAAATGAATATGCCAGAGAGGTACAGCGTGCAAGTAACATCACACGTGGTTATTTTGTCTTCTACTTTCAAACTTGAATCCTATTGTTTTCTAGTTGTAATTATAAAAATAAGGAGATAAACCAGTAAACTTGGAGTTAAGTGACTTGAGTTAGAAATTTTTAAATTTTAAGACTATCACAGATAACTTGAGTAGCTCTCTTTTGCCTTCTGTTAAAGTGGGATTAAAGGCGGAGCACATAGAAAAGTATATTTAGTATTTTTCCTGCTTGTTTTTGTTAAACTTATTAGTTCTGATGTTTAGCAAAATGGAGCAGGTGTGTCCCTTCTGTATATGTGCTTCCATGTGTTATTAAAATTCCGATTGGATTTAAATTTAATAATATACAACTTGCTCCTTTTTTATTGAATTTATTGGGGTGACATTGGTTAATAAAATTATATAGGTTTCAGGTGTACAATTCTCTAAACATCATCTGTATATTGTATTGTGTGTTCACCACCCTGAGTTAGTTTGCTCTTAAAGCAAAGGTAATTTCAATACTGAGTATTCAAGAGACTATTAAATCGTAATTCTTGAAAACTATAGTTATATTTGAATTAGATGTTAGGAAATAAGGCCATCTAGTGGTAAAATTCCCAAGTTTTAGTTATTTGGAAAATCTGACATCTGCCTTTCTAAATTCTGGACTTGAGAATTTGTCAGGTAGATGTATTGTATGACCATTACAGAGTTTTCTAGAAAATAGTTTAAACAAAGGTATTTTTCCCTTTTTCAACAAAATGAAGTCTCTTTGGTAATGTCCTGAAGCTCCTTTGTACAAAGTGTTAATTCAAACACGTGATTTTTTTTCTTGCTTGTAATCATCAGAGCCACACCTAATATCTGTAAGTAATAAGCATTGAGAACAAAGTAGAGACTACGGGTGTTAAAGTTTTTGTAGTTAACAGTTCTTCAGTCTCGTTGGCAAAATCAGGGCCTATTATTACTCAAGATCAGGCAATGAGCAAGACTTAGGTCCTGCCCTTAAAAGAACATGATTGCAGGTCTCAGTACTTAGAATATTTGAAAAGTGTCCACCAGAGGCAATCTGCTTATTCTAAATGCTAATCTGTGTGAGTGGACCCAGAAATCTGCATTTCAGACAAAGGCCTTTGAGTGGTTTTTAAGTGAATATAGTTTGAGAATCATGCTGTACCCTATACGAAGATCATACAATAAAATCTGTTGTTTGGGAACTTAGTTATATGTATAAATTTAACTTATGTATGTAAATGTTAAACATGTGTTAGGGAAGGAACATAAAAGTCAGTTGTAACTTACAGTTTCCCAGCATGCTTCTCAGAAATAATAGAGCAAAGAGAGAAACTGAAAACGAACTGAACTGGTAGCTTTTTAACTGTCTTATCACAGTGTTTAACATTACTGACACCTTCTAACAAATGAAATGTAACATCTGAATATTTCTCATCAAACAGTACGTTTTCTAAATTAAGAAAGGATAGTTACACGTCTGTGAGCTGCCACTGCCCTGTTCCCTCTCCAGCTTTCTCTCCACTCGGATGTTACCTTGCCGTGGAACAAGTTTCCTCTCGTTATTGAAATTAATCTAGAATATCTTTCTTTGCCTCTGAAGTTACTGATAACATTCCCATATTAATCTCACTTTTCATTTATAAAATGATTCTCTCCTCCTAGGTGTTTGGAGTAGATGACAATCAGGATTATAATAGGCCTATTATCAATGAAAAGCATAGAGATCTGATAAAAGACTGGGCTCTCAATTCCGCTGCAGTAATGATGGAAGAAAGAAAACCACTGAGCACACCTGGGTTTCACAACTCCGAGGTATCCGTCTCTTCCTCATATTTCACTTCTTACATATACACATGGGAATTTCCATCATTTGTAATGTATTAAGTTATTGATATGCCCCCTTGTAAAGCCCTTCCAAAAATGAAATTCTCCCAAATTACTTGTTTCTGATGAAAGCCTAAGGCCGTTTTGCAGTAACTCCATTTCAGTTTCTGTTACTGTGTTCTTTCAAATGAATATTCTTTGGTCAGTGAGGGGAAGAGTTAACTTTCAGTAAGCAGTTGATGAGTTATATGCTCAGTGCTCTATTTGGCATTGTAAGATAAAGCAAAAAGCACACACTGCTTATACTTCCCAGGGGGTCATGGATTCAGAATGGAAAGACCTATCCCTCCAGGAAACATGCGAGGTGGTGCCTGATAGACACAACTTATAAACCCAGGTGGTGCCACTGCAGGGCAGCCGAGTGTAATTAGAATGATGGGAAATTAGCCGAGGGTGGCTTGGTGAAGGTGGCTACAGAGTCAGGATGGTGCCACAGAGCCAGGAAGACTGGAGTTCAAATCCCAGAACCGCCTCATCTAGCAGCGTGCCTTTGACTCAGTCACTTCCCCCTCTCTTGTCTTCAGCTCTCTCATCTCTGCAAATGGTATTTTTAATAAAACCTGTTTACTGAGGGTTTAATGAGGTATATAAAGCACTCAGCATAGTAGTTGCCTGAGATTTATACACTTAACAAATGTTTATTCCCTTATTGGAAACGATCTTAAAATTTCATTCCACTCTCATGTGTCAAAAGAAATCTAAAAAAATGCATGTAACTGAGAAGTACTGATTAATTATAATGTATTCAGATAATAAGAGCTAACATTCAATGGAAGCTTTCTGTGTACCGTTTCACAAAAGAGGAACTGAAGTATGTAGTAATTAACTTGTCCAGGGTCTTAAAACTAGTACGTAGTGAAGCTAGAATTTGAACTTTAAGCAGCCTTGATTTCTTGACGTACTCTCTTGCTCACTATGCTAGACTGCCTCTCAGGAAATGAGTTAATTTAAAATACACAAATGGTAAGTAAATAAAATATAAATAAAATCTTAAGGTATAAATAAAACAAAATATAGTTACATTTGTATGAAGTATAAATAAAATATTTTTATAAACAGGTAAATATACCAACATGTTAAAATGGTCCCTTTATGGCCTGCCATTTCCTGAAAACTGTCAAAGCCATTATTGTACTTTAGTGTTTCCCCACCCCCCCTTGATCTTAGAGTTTTTTATTCTGGTTTCTGTTTTACAAGATGCTTAATTTACTTATTGAAAGCAAGCAATACTTATTTGAGGCAATGTTTTCATATTCTGATTCATCAGGCAGGGTTCTGGCGAATGTGAACTTCAATAGGCTCTCCCTTCTTTTGCCTGTCCCCTCAGCCCAGGCCAAGTCAGATTTGTGTATAGCCTCAGCATGGACCTGCCCTGGAAGGCATCGCCTAACCAGGCCATTAGAACATTTTTTACAGGATGGTTCTACATGAGTGTGCTCCTATGAAACCCACTGTATTCTGGGTATGCTAGCATGATGCGAATGGCTGCGGTACTTCTTTCAGTACCAGACCTATGGGCAGTTACCGCAGAATCTCGAAAGGGAATTCAGGGATTCAGCAAGAATTCCTTAGGCTTCATTGTATGTATGTTATTATGTATACTTACTATCTTAACATATTATTTTTGAAACCATATATTACTACAGTAAATCTGACACTTTTAATAAAATATTGTTTTGAATAACTTAAAATATATTTTCAGGCATAGCTTTCTGTTCCTTAGTTGTCATTCTGGTTGCAATATGAGGCCTTGGCTTAGAATTTTAGTGGGGAAACCATGTTTTCTACTCTCCCTAGTTCTTCCAGGTTAAATGCCCAGATGGCGTTGGTCTTAAGAATTACGATTATATATCCATAAATCTGTGGGACCGTTTCATGAATTAAGGTCCATTGCACACTTGACTGTAAGAGTTCAAAGAGCACTTGCCTTAAGAGCAGATCTAGGCATGGGCAGGTGTAGGTTCAGATCAGTTATAGAAAAATTCTTAAAGGTTGAGTAATTTCTAGCTCTTTCTGAAAATATGAAAGTGTTACAGGAAGCAGTGTCAGGCTTTGGGTTTGATTTTGAAATCCCTGAAGACATGACCAACAGGTTTAATACTTCTTGAGACTCTGGAACCAATCCGATTCCTAGAAATGTTGAGAGGGCTAGAGAACAACTTGGGACTAGACCTTGAGAGATTCCCTGTTCCGGAGAATGGACTAGAACTAACTCCAGTTAGATCCACAGAGCTATGATAATCTACCTGAGTTTATCCAGCAGCAGTAAATGTTACGCTCCAAGAGTGTATTTTAGTACCACTGTTAGTCTTGAATCAGTTGAATTATACTGCATTCACAGTAATAATAAAATGTTGCAGTTAAAAGGGATACCTAGACAATCTTCATTTTCTAGTATAAGGAAATTTAATACGTGATAATATAGGAATATGAGGGTAAATATTGCTTTGTACGACAGGTTGCTGTGACTAACTGGAATTCTCTTTCATGAGTCAGGTCTGACCAGACTGCATTGTTTTGTTATCTTTCCTTTGTCTCTTAGGAAGGCACGTCTTCATCTGGAAGCAAGCGTTGGGTTTCACAGTGGGCCAGTTTGGCTGCCAACCATACGAGGCACGATCAAGAAGAAAGGCTAATGGAATTGTCTGCATCTGTTCCTTTAGAGAATGGTACTTGCTCTGTGTGTGTGTGTGTCAGTTTTCAGAAGCAAGCTAAATCTTCAGAGTGAGAAGTAAAGTGAACTTAAATAAACATACTCCCATATGCTCATGCTTATACTACCTATATCATTTTAATTTCACTAGCATGGAAATCATTCAAATTAACTCACACTGCCCTAGCCGGTGTGGTTCAGTGGTTAGAGTGTTGGCCTGCAGACTGAAGGGTCCCAGGTTCGTTTCCGGCCAAGGGCACATACCTCTGTTGCAGGCTCAATCCCTGGCCTGGTCTGGGTGCGTTCAGGCAGCAACTAATTGATGTGTCTCTCAAATTGATGCTTCTTTCTCTCTCCTCTCTCTCCCCCTCCTACTCTCTCTGAAAAGCAATGGAAAAAATATCCTCAGGTGAGGATTTTAAAAAATAATAGGAATAAAAAAAAAATTAACTCACATTGACGATAGAGATAATTTGTAGAAGAAGCACATAATGTACACAAATTTATATAACGTGAAAATTAAAAAGACTAACACAGTTCCAAATTATCCCATTCATTAATATATAAGTATTTAAATGCTACTTTGTGCCATACAGCAATAAAACATAATTTACTTAATACATAATTTACTTACTGCGTCTTTTGCAAATCTTTGTAATGTGATTTTTATTACCTTTTAATTATATTTCCAAGAAGTAAAATAATTTTTAAAACAATTATATGCCTCTTAATGATATTATTAGATTCAGTTAATCACATTCTTAATTTTAAAAAGCCCTCAAAGAGAATTTGCATGTGGCTTTTTCTCTGTATTAATGTTGTTATCCTTAGAAATGGAAATAGAAGTTTATTTTGTCTCTGACTTGTGGCACCCCAAAAATCTGGTTTAGAGATTTTGTAAACATTAGTCAGCAATTGTTTGAGCAAGATACACGACAATGTACTAGAAAAGCTGTATCCTTTATGAGTCAGAAATTACAAAAGGAATTGATCATATTACCAAAAATGTTTGGAAAGACAGTGGTTTGCAGGTTGGTTCACAGAAACTAGGCCGTATTTGGGAAACAGACCAGACAGAGGAAGGAGCTAGGTACATTTACAGATAGAATCCGCTATAAAATTATTAAGTATTAGCTGTGGAAAGCAAAATTCTACCTCGTTATAAGAAATAGTAGACCACGTGGCCTCCAGTATCTCATTCCCACTTCATGTTCTAAGTGAATTTATTTAGATAAGCTGATCAATCCACTTAAATCTAAAGTGTTCTTGTTAAACATTTATCCAGTGTGAGAAATGGTAGAAAAATATAAACAGATAAAATAGCTACTACGTTTTAGATGCCTCAAATAGCAAGGAGATAAGACATAACAAAATAATATATGACAAATTGCTAAATTAAAATTAAATCCGTAAGTTTAACATTTTCTTACATCATAGTCATTGTATTGCTGTGAAATTTAAGCTAAGATGTTAGAATTGTAAAGGGGAAAAAAAGACCTCCAGAAGCTGTATCTAGCATCTTTTTCCCACTTAGCTTCAAAAGATTAGGATGCTTTATGTGTGAATTTATATTTCTCTGAAAGATGTATCCCTTTTCTCAGGAAAATATTCCATTTATTCAGGAAAATCCTCCTTAAGTATTCTCAAATTCTCTCGCGTGGAAACATTAATGTACATATTTTCTCACTGGCTTCTGCTTATTTGAAAAAAAGGAAATGATCATATATTTATCTGTGAAGCTTTAATATACCAGACCATAATTTCAAATCCCTCCATTTGTAAAATTATGACAAGTCCTATAACCCTTTTTCACATTTATAACTTAAAAAATTCTTTTAATCAACTTTGGATTTTATTCCCAGAAACCTTGTTAAAGGCCTGCATTTTCTGTTTTACTTACGAAATCCAGCTCATTCTTTCAGGTAGATGATAATGCTTCTTAAATACTAGATATATTACTCTTTCCTATGTCAGTGAAAGTATAGCAAGTAAACAGTGTTATTAGGCATTCTCTATGCAATTCTGTAATCTGCTAGTTAGAGCAAACCTTAGAGGGTGGGATAAGTGACAGTGAACACGGTGAGCTTCCAAGGAGCACGTTGAAAGACGAAGAGGCAGCAGATGGAGGTTTCAGATCAGACGATCCTCATTTTCATCTCATACAGTTTACTCTGCTGACTCCCCTCTCAGTAATGTGCCCATTTGTGCACTTGGCATTGTACTTGCTTTTTAAACCACTCTGTCACAATGCTGACTTATTTCATCAAAGTTTTCTTTTACACTTAAGCCATTTCTGAACTCACTCTTCAAAACCTAGTATAACATGCTGTTGGTTTTGTTTTTAGTTTTGGCCCTAATTTCTGCTTTGTGGTTTTATTTGGCAGATGCAGACTTAAGTGAATCTGGCATTTCCGTGAGAGGCACTGGCTCCGTGACGTCCTTGACTAGTCATGGGGAGAGGAGGAGACGGACCCTTCCCCAGCTTCCACATGAGGAAAAGCCCCTGGAGAGCTCCAGAGCAAAGGCTGTGACACCGAGGTCAGAGATAGGGGAAAAGCAAGACACGGAGCTCCAGGAGAAAGAGACCCCTGCACAGGGCTACCAGAAGGATAAGCAGGACACCGACAGAGCTCTGAATAGAGGGAGCAGGGCGCTAAATGGGGAGACCCCGAAAACTGGTGGAGATGGTAAAGGCCCCCTGCACCTCGGCAGCTCTTCTCCTGGGAAGGAGAAAAGTGAACCCGACAAGGAAGCTTCTTTGGTTAAACAAGCATTAGCCAAAATCCAGCAACAAGAGCCAAAGGAGCAGGCACAGTGGACACCTACTAAATTGTCTTCCAAAAATGCGTCAGGGGCGGCAGAGAGGAGTAGGGAAGAAGCTTTGAGACAGGAGTCACAGCCTCAGGACAGAGTACCAGGACATTCTGCAAGCAAAGGAGAAAGGGTGGCCCCGAGCGAGGGCAAGCGAAGGAAAGCCGAGGAAATTCTGAAAAGCCACCCTTCAAAGGGCGGCGACAAGAAGGAGTCCTCCAAGCCACTGGTGCGACAAGGAAGCTTCACTATAGAGAAGCCCAGCCCCAACATCCCCATAGAGCTCATTCCCCATATAAACAAACAGACTTCATCTACACCCCCTTCCTTGGCCTTGGCACCTGCCGGCAGACTGCGCGACAGAAGCGACTCCATGGATGCTGACTCCAGTATGGACACAACCCTGATCCTCAAAGACACAGAAGCAGTAATGGCTTTTCTGGAAGCTAAGCTGCGCGAGGATAATAAAACCGACGAAGGCCCCGATACTCCCAGTTACAACAGAGACAACTCGATCTCCCCGGAGTCCGACGTGGACACGGCGAGCACCATCAGCCTGGTCACGGGCGAAACGGAAAGGAAGTCCACCCAGAAGCGGAAGAGCTTCACCAGCCTCTACAAAGACAGGTGTTCCTCCGGCTCCCCTTCCAAAGATGTTGCCAAGTCGGCCTCTGGTGCTCGGGAGAAAATCGACAAGAAGACAAAAGGCCGATCGGCAGACGCAGCCTCGCGGGCGGACGGGCGCAAGTTTGCGCAGTCGGGGGGCAGGATCCGGCAGCCCTCGGTGGACCTGACAGACGACGACCAGACCTCCAGCGTGCCCCACTCCGCCATCTCCGACATCCTGTCTTCAGATCAGGAAACCTACTCCTGCAAACCTCACGGGAGGACTCCGCTGACCTCGGCCGAGGAGCACGCGCCCGCCAAGCCCGAGGGCAGCAGGGGCGCCAAGGCCAAGGCCTCCCCGGCGGCGCCCGGCGCGCCCGGCAAGTCCACCACGCTCCCCCGGCCGCGGCCCACCAGGACCTCGCTCCTGCGCCGCGCGCGCCTCGGCGAGGCCTCGGACAGCGAGCTGGCCGACGCTGACCGCGCGTCCGTCGCCTCCGAGGTGTCCACGACCAGCTCGACATCGAAACCCCCCACGGGGAGGCGCAGCATCTCCAGGATTGATTTGTTGGCGCAGCCTCGGAGAGCGCGGCTGGGCTCGCTGTCCGCGCGCAGTGACTCCGAGGCCACCATCTCTCGAAGTAGTGCCTCTTCTCGGACCGCAGAAGCCATCATCAGGAGTGGAGCCAGACTAGTACCTTCCGATAAATTTTCTCCCCGAATTAGAGCCAACAGTATCTCTCGACTCTCGGACTCCAAGGTCAAAAGTATGACCTCAACGCATGGCTCGCCTTCAGGTAAATTGGATCCAGACTTCTTATAATACTAGCATATTTATTTTCTGTTTTGGAGCTCCTTTTTAAAAAAATTACATCTCCAGTGTTGCTTCCCAAAATATTCAACAGAAAGCTTCCTCTTTAGAGGATCCTTTCCTATAAAAATTATTTTATTTAGCTTAGTAAATAGAAAATTCAGAAGTTATATACACTTCCAATCAGTATCCTGGAATAAAATAGTGCTTTCAAAATGAGAGGTAGTCTGAACTGATTTAGGAGATTTAATTGTCTAATTGGTGAGATATCTGGATTTGTCAAAATTAGATGAGGAATTATTTGGTTTAGATAATAGGAATTAACATTGTGCTCCTAAAAGCATATGTTTAACTTTCCAGTATCCTCACCTAATCCAAAGCCCTTATGAACCGGAAGAAAAGCAGTGTACCTTGTATTACTCCTCTCAGCGCTAAGTAATCGATATTTTACTCTTTTTTTCCTATTCTGAAATGTCTGATATAGCTTACTTGTACTTTAAAAAGTTAGATCTGTTGACGGTTGGGCAGGTGAAACTAACCCTTGATTTATTTCAGTGGAAGAAGATGGATTCGTGAGGCAGTCCCTAAGCACATGGTCACACTGGGCTATAGAAATTGTACAGGTTCTGAGCATCATGTCACAAGGCACTGTCATAGCATTTAACTGTAGTAATTAGCTGTCATCAGTAGTAGCCTTTACAAAAACTACTTATATCTGTCTTTCTGTACTTCATATTGAGAGCTGAAGCCTGAGAAAATACCCATGATTCCTTCGGCACTGAGATATTTGTGTGTGTCCTGTAGACATGGTCTTGTTACTTCATAATCAGCCCCGAACATGGGTGTGGCTGAAAAGGCCAGTGGGGGGAACCAGCTGTTAGCACCTGAGGGTTCACTGTCCTCAGTCAGCAAGCATCTCGGTGAGCCCCAAGTCCCAGGTTAGCATGATGGGAGAGTCGGTACGCAGACTTTTCTTTTTATTTCTACACCTGCACAGCAGGGCCTGCAAGACCCAAAACAAACAGAGCTTGCTTTGCATAGGGCAGTGTTTTCCCTTGTTACTCCCCTTCTCTGCTGCTTTCTCCACTCCACTCACCTTTCCATCTCTGTCCTGGTCGAGGGTGCGCTGATGATGGTAGGAACGTGTGTAGGCTCAAGAGAGATGGCATGTAATCATGGTTCCAAAAAGAACAGCTGCCTTTTCCCCATTACCCCCATCCTCCTGTTTCCACACTTCAAGCTTTGGTGGGCGGTTCATAGATTTATTGCCAAGTGTTTTAAAACTACTACTATCTCTGGATTTATGTTTACTCAGTGTTACTCTGGTGTTCCTTGTGGCTCTTCCTCCTCAACTCACATTTCCTTTGTGCTGCATTCTGTGGGGTGTCCTCTGATAAAATGTCTTCGGTTGTGTGCTTTGTCACCTCGTCTGTAAGGTCATAACCACGTTTAAGTACTCTTCTGTCCTAACATAGGCTGTAACATAAGCTGTGTGGTACCCAGTTGCACAGAACACCTCTTCCTCCTGCCCTGGTTGTCTAGCTCTTAACACATGAGTGGTCTGATGATATTCCTGCGTTTAATTTCAGGGGCTTATTTGAGATGCAGACCAAATGTGATGACTTGAGCAAGTCTAAGAGATGGCTTTAAGCTGTCATTAAATATACATCTTTAAAGATGAGTTGCATTTTGGCTTCTTTGAACACAGAACTCGATAAACATGCAGTCTTCTATGTCCAAAAATACCTTGAATTGCTTACAGAAATTCTCTAGGGCAAATTGAGATGTGGGGTTTGCAGTATATTAAGTAATTAAAATCATGGACTTTAATAGCTAGAAGGGTTATTCATTTAAGGTAGCTAAGGCCAGGAGGTGAAATCAGCTGCCCTGGTCACATAGCTGTGGCAGGGACAGGATGAGACGCCAGGGCTTTTCATTCCAGCCTGTTGCTTTTCCCGCCACGTGCAGCATAGCTCTGAGAAATAGCCTGTCCACTTGCACGCAGGCTGCTGGAGGACTGCTCACTCCAGTGCATTATCACCAGGAGTGCACACAAGGCCAGTATACGACATAAACGGCCTGGTGGTATTCACCATGGTCTTTGTAATTCTGCTGTTTTACCAAGTTTGTGTTCCTCCTGGTGAGCCTAAAGCCTCATTGTGACCCAGGATTGTATATCCAGACTCTCTCAAGATGCCCATTTATGACATTTTATTTAGAAAGACAATGGCCAGGATATTTCAGTCAGTGGTAACATTACAATAGCTACATGGGCCCTGGCTGGGTAGCTCAGTTGGTCAGAACATCATCCCATATGCCAGGGTTATGGGTTCAATCCCAGGTCAGGGCATATATAACTCAACCAATGATGCATAAATAAGTGGAACCACACATTGATGTCTCTTTCTCTGTCTCTGTGTCTCTCTGTCTCTCTCTCCTTTCCTCTCTAAAATCATTAGAAAAAAAATTTTTTTAAATAGCTATATTGGGTAGGTAGTAAAAACAACAAAAAGCAAACATACTTTTCTGATGTTGCTAATTGAAGTGTCTTTGATATTATGATATTTCTCCTTAAGATAATAACAATATCTTGAATGGAAACAGAAAATAGCAGCGTACTCATTGAAACCATACTGATCATTGTTGCTGTGCACACTATAAACTTGGAAGATCTTCGAAATATCTGAACTCAGAGCCTGTGATATTGCCCAAACTGGCATATGTAAAAATCATGCCATAATGCAAATTTCATATTTTAGGCTATGCCTAAAAGAGTTTTTAAAAAATGTGTATGATAAAAATAGAAGCATGGAAGTCTCTGATTTAGCAAAATTAAGAATGAAGTTTCTTTATTTCTTCTTAAATTCTGATATAATTTACTTTTAGTTTAACTAGTTTTTTCCAAAAAAAAATCCTTCAGTGACCCTTTAATATCAAGTTATATGGAAATATTCAGATCTGTTCTAATAAGATATATTTTAAACTTACTACCCCGAGTGATCAAAATAAAGCTGTTGGTTTTCATTATGTTTTAAGTTCACATTCTAAAAACTAAAAACATGTTAACATCCTTAGAATTTTTTTAGACTGTTTGCTTTCCCATTTTTATTCTACTCTCAAAATTTATAGATGGGAGGAAATAAATGTTGGGCATGCATGACTTAAGTTATTTCTTTCTCCAGGTCGAAGACCCACTATAAGAGCATTGTCAGGGATCTTTCCTCAAACGATCTGATTGCTACCTGCTCAAAATACACATGCAAAATGTGTTTGTGGTTTAAATTCCCACAAGAATATTCTTATATAAAATATGAAGATGTGTTCGTTGGCTGAAATGCTTTTGGTACATCTATAAATGTGAATGTGTTTTAAAGGCAACAAAGTTTTGGTAACAAAGAAATCAGAGAATTTGCAGCTAAATGATCCTAAGAACTCTCTTTCCCTGTTTTAATTCTGTAAACATCATGGTATGTTTTTATAGTGAATATAGTTTGTATTACTTCCACAAGAGGCAGTGTTGCATAATTTTACAACTAAAATAAGTTTATAATTAATGTAGCTGAATTAATTTTCAGGTTAGCTGCAAAACTAGTTAAGCTCACCTTAGAACTTTCTCTCATTTTATTATATGTGCTATTCAGCATCACGCCACCCAAGAAATCTCCCGGAGATTGGCATTTCAATACCTCAATACATATTTTCAATCTAATGATTATCTGAAATGCCTTAGTGGTGCCAATTTATCAAATAAGCCTAATGATATCAAATTAAATTTAATTCTGTAAATGATTTTACCTAAGCAAATAAAATTCAAGAGGAGGAATTTTTAATAATAACATTTTTCTTCAACACAGGTAGAAACCTGAAAATCTGTCATTCTATGAGAAATTGAATATGCCTTTTTTTAAAATTAGTCTTAACTGGAAATGTGTAAAAAAAAATAAAAAATAAAAATTTCTGACACTCACTTGTAAAGCAATTGGAATAGTAAGGGATGAGTCTTGAACTCTGGGAGCCAGTAGACCTGTCTTAAACTTTGAGTTAAACAAGGCAAGACCTCTCTGGGTCTGTTTCTTCTCTATGAATTGAAGAATCTGGACTATCTGATGTCCAAGGTCATTCTTTTCTAAAAGTCTATGAAATAAGTAGGCATTCAGGAAAGTTAAAAACACTCTACGTAGCGTGAAGTTTCTTTTGCAAGAACTAGCAGAGTGTAGATCTTCAGATAAAATGTATAGCTGCTATAGTTTGGGAGCAAGGATTAAGAAAGTAAAAAGGAATTAAAGAAGTTCTTTGAGAAATAACAGGTTAGAGGTCCTGGTGTTAAAGTCCCTTCCCCAGTCCTTTTTCCGCAATAGTCGCTTTACTGCATTTTAACTCCACTCTGTGCTGTTATTACACAAGCTAAGTGGTGTTCACAGGTACCTTGAGCTTTGCTACCTAGTACCTAGTACGCTGTGCTTGGTTTGTTTACTGCTGGTAAAGCTAACCCTTAATTATTTGAAGAGTATTATATTTTCATTTCTCTGCTATACCCTACTTACTTTCTTATTTTACCCTCAATTTTAAGAGAACAAACCTAGAAATGTTACCTTTCAGTTTTTAAAATACGCTTTATTCTTTTGGTCGCTTTTCCTTTTAAAGATGTTATTAGAAACTGTCACTATTCTTAATGGCTTCTTAGGTAGATCTAAAAAAATAAGTGGAAAGTTTAAAAATTTATTTTTTTCTCTCTAAAATTTCTCGACTATTTTCTGATCTTGAGACTAAGACTATTAAAAGTTAATTCTAGCGTGGCTCTGCTTATCTACTGTCATGTGATGTGTAACATACTTTAGTGGCACGTGGTTCAAAAATATTAAACATCTGCTAACCAGACTCTGCTAAGTGCTAGCTGTACGCTGGTGGATTAAACAGGCATGGTCTCTGCCCTCATGGCGTTTACTGTAAATTAGTCACCATCTCTCTGTTTTTAACCTCTTTTTATGCTTCACAAATTGTTTGACTCTTATAACAGTAGTAGTGAAGTGTCTGCATTAATCTGTCTACTGACTTTTCAGATGTGATCTGTGCCTAAATGTCAGTGGTTGTTGCAAGTAGCTTGTAGAGTTTTGCTCCTCGTAGCTTTTATGCCATTGTCTATTTTCGCCATATGCTTTCCGTGTCAAAGCAACAGGTTGTACTGAAGATGCTTTGTTGTGTTTTTACCATGTAAAAAGATTTTTTCCAATCATAGCATAACAGGATGTTGAGTGACAGAGGTAATGTTTTTTTTCTGCCATAAAGGCATAATTTCCACCGCAGGAATTATGCACGTTTGTATGTTGGGAAAAGAGGGGTTTTACCATCTCCGTGTTGAAAGTCCATGTGGCATGAAGAAATCTTTTCCCTTAATTATTTTTGTTGTTGTTATTGTTGCTGTCATTTTTTAAAAATCCATATCTTCACTTGAATGAGAAATATTTGCAATTCAAAAGTACTTGAGTTAAACATGTATGAATAGAGCTTGCTTAGTGTTTACCATTAGCAAATTTTTCATCTGAATGTTTATTCACCATATTACGGAAAACACAGTCTTTTAATTATTTTTAATTGTTCATTGTTTTTAATTTATCAAACTGTAATGTTTCTATCCTTAAGGAGTAGTAGACTTATGGTTTTTGTGAGGTATGTGTATGTCGGTTATTGAAAATTGTGCTGTGTGTGCTCTCATAGTGTTTTTGAGGTCATGATTTTTACTTTATCTCCTTTAAAGATAACATAATAATTCTTTTTTTAATAATTAAACTAATTTAGTAAATTCAAGATGGAGGCGCTTTCCTACTGATTATGCTTCCACCTCAGAAGATGAATTTGGATCAAACCGTAATTCCCCTAAACATACTCGTCTACGTACTTCTCCAGCCCTGAAAACGACTCGATTGCAGAGCTCTGGGTCAGCAATGCCTACGAGTTCTTCATTCAAGCACCGGATAAAAGAACAGGAAGACTACATTCGCGATTGGACTGCTCATCGAGAGGAGATTGCCAGGTTGGTTTTAATGGGTTATCTTTAAGAGTTGAGATTTTTTGCCAGCATTTCAATTCGATAACAAAATTTAGCTTTTATTTGACTTGTACTAATAGTCCAAGAAATGAAATCCACTGGTAACTGAACTTAGTTTTGTCGGAAGTATTACTGTCTGTTCATTTGTTTTCATTTCATATTCTCAATGCCAGTGTTACTAACATATTGTAGAATTAATTTATTTTGATTACTTTTTTACTTATGGTAGAGATGCTGATGAGTCAATATAATTTTTGAAAGGTAGTATCAGCTCTACATAATTAAACAGTTGAGCGCTGGCCTAGGATCCAGGAGATCACGGTTCGATTCCCAGTCAGGGCACATGCCCCGGTTGCAGGCTCGATGCCCAGCAGGGGCGCACAGGAGGCAGCCGATCAATGACTCTCTCATCATTGATGTTTCTCTCTCTCTCCCCCTCTCCCTTCCTCTCTCTGAGATCAATAAAGATATATTTTTTAAAAAAAGAACTGTGTTATATTTTCAAGCCTAAAATATTTGCAGTTAAAATTATGAATTTGTCAAATCTTAACAGTAAAAATACCAAACTACTTGTAATTTTAATACCTTACTAAAAGCTTTGTTTTGATTTTGGTAAGAGCCAGTTTAATTTTGTGGCCAAAATTAAGTGGCGTAGGTTTCCTTATAGCCTGTAAAGTAATGTAATAAAACATATTTATGCATTACAATATATCTTAATTTTAAAGTCTTTTAATTGCAATATAATTAAAAGATATACTACATTTGTGTGGGGGGGGATTGGAAGTGAGCTTTGAAAATATCTTTTGTTTCAGAGAAAAGACTGTAGAGATAAAAATTATATTATCAGACAATAAGGTACATTTGCTCAGTTTTAAGACCTGATTTATTGGTTCACAATAGCTAAAGTCTAGTCCAACCTGTTTGTGTAAGTCTGTTGGGCTAGGCCAGCCCCAAACAGAAGAGTGGGCGTAGAACACCTGTCCCCAAGTTCAGATGCCAGCCACTCTTCAGTTTGTTCCATTTTTCGACATTTCCTAGTACTTTCAACATTTCTCATCGAACTCTCTGGCCTGAGGGCACCTTGTGCTGCTCTCTTGGGGTGTTTGCAGGATCTCAAATACTGCTCATTGAGTAAGGACAGTACTGTCCCGTCAGATGACTCCAGGCCATCTTCTTGTGACTTGCAGACTTTGTGTCTCTGGTGGAGATGGTAATGTTTTTTCCATTAAGCCTTTCTCATTCAATTAGGAAATGTTTGTTGATGGCTAGCAGTTATCTTCTCACCAGTATCTTTTTTTTATGACTTGCTTGGCTTATTTCTGCATACTAGGAGGCCTCGTTTTAAGATTCTTTCTACATTTCACTGAGTATAACTTTACCTGTGGTGCTAAACCAGCATTCGGAGTTAGTTTCATTGACAATAACAGGAAGTACTTTTATATATATATAATTCAATCCCTGCCTCTTTTGATGGCCGGAAATGGATTCCATGTACTTTGATCCTCTATTTGGGCCACTCATGAGTTGCTTGGCTGCCCAAGAGAAGTCTCCAATTTCAGCTCATTATGATCCCACCCTAAACCAGTCTTTTGTGGCTCAGATGTTCCTTGAGCGTCTGCACTAGATGTGGTTTGCCATAATCCTTTTATGAAGGTTTTGCAGTATTGGATCCAAATGCCACCAACATATAGTAAATACAACTGACAGTCTCCACCAGAAGAAGAGGAAGATCTTACCAGTAGGAAACCTTTTCATGAACCTTCCCTCCATAGTCTAAACTTAGGTCAAATACATGAGTTAATCTTTAAGTCTGTTGAGAGCTTGCCTTTTTCTGATGCTTTATTATAGTGTCGAAGTCAACATAAGCTTGTCTGGAATGACCCTTAAATGTCTCTTCTTAAACTGATTTTATATTTATCACCCTGTCATTTTAAAACTAGACTAAGTTATTTATTAAAAGCTAAGTAATTAAAGTTGTAGTTATAGTCTCTTATCCAATGTTAAAGTAACAGGAGGTTTCATTTGTTGTCATTAGCTTCAGCATTAGGAATATAAAGCTAGTAAACTTCATTCATTGCTCCTCGGTTCCTTTTTTCGAGTAATAGCAAAGGTAACCTCATTGTCGTGGTTTCTACGTATATCCTTTGGAACTCTACTTACACATGAAAACTTGTGAACTAGGCTATTGAAAAGATAAAGCAGACTTTATCCTTTATAGTTAATTTAAAACCTAGGAGTGGTTCTGTTGCTGGCAGTTTAAATCAATGAAGCCTGATGGTTGGTTTCCGTGATGGCATTTAGAGCACTAGCAGACACTGCATGTTTACAGGGCCTGCGTATCACAAGGACTCTGATTTTCAGTATTTCTTTTAAACTTCCAGTATACTCAAAGCCCATTTTTAATACATTCCCCCCTGTATTTAACCCTTTGGTGAAAAAATAACTTTTAATTGATTTAGATAAGAGTGATATTACTGAGATAGTTTATGCAAGAAAATCCCAAACGTCACATTATCCCGCCTGTTTTACAAATGATGCATTGGAGGCTTGAGTTACCGGCACTGCAGATGAAGCAGTTGGATTGCGGAACTCCAAATACAATGTGTCATTTTAAGAATTCCCTCCTCTACCAGATTTGATGGTGGGGAGATTGAGAATAAGAATGGGTGTTATAAATTTGGAGTTTAGAGAAAGCACAGATTCAGAGATGTAAAGAAATGCATTATTACAAAATACTCTATTAGTAATCTGGAAGCATTGCAATTAATTTGTAAGATTATATTTAGCAGCCATATGAATAGAGTCATACCCTATATTGGATCCTAACTCTGCTATTTCTACTTGGAGATACTCATAATTTTTAAAAATAATTTGCCTTTTACTAATACTGGCTTTAGTAGATGTTGAGATTTTTAAGCAGTGCAGATTTAAATTAATTTAATGGTCTATATTATTAAGTCAACTTTAAGATATGAGTTGGCATGCAGAGAAACAGCTGGCGTATACAGAGCGTACTTGCAAATTAAAAGAAGGCTTTTTTAGTGCTTATTGACCGAACAATATTATGTTGTATATACACAGTTCATTTTAGTACAATTTTACTGCATAACATGTTGAGATTGCTGTGGCGTGTGTTTTTTCTAATTAATTTATGCTGCTGCTTACAGATGTCAGAAATTTCATTGTACAAATGTCTGCATAAAAAACTTGCAAGAACAAATAGATTTTTGTATAAGCTGATGATGATTATTTTTTATCTCATTAAGCCTGGTTATGCTGTTTCTCTCCCTTGTTCTTTTATTTCAGGAAATTGCAAGAATTGACTATATTACCTAAGGGTACACTTTAAACCCTCTCTCAAAAGAATCACATCAACATTGAACAAGTTTTTTAAAATTATGTATGGAATGGTAATGTCAGATACAGCATGACATAAAAAGACCTTGTTAGACCACTTACTCTGTGACCTTAATCAACAAATGGTCACATACCTCTCCTAAGCCTCGCTTTCCTCGCCTGTAAAACAGGATGATTAATTCTCTTACAGGTGGTTGTGAGAATTAGAGTTGATGAATATAAAGCTTTTTAATGGTGCTCATTATAATATAATAGAATGGTTTTGATTATACATAATAGGTTTTATTATAATGATGCTCATGACATCATCCTAAGCTTATTAGAGGGACCCTAACTGCTGCTCCGCCACTGTAGCTCTCGGGGCCTAGCACAGTGCCCTGCACATGATACGGAATCAGTAAATATTACACTGGTGAATAAAACAGGAATTGACCCCCAGTTGCTTCTGTTGGGCCATAAGTCTCAACTTGGCTTCTCTTTTTAAATTTATAGGTAAATTTTTTATGCCATTACTGCATTCCCTGTGAGTCTTTCAAACTCACATTTTGCATAAGTTAAAAAAAAAAGCTACATTGTACTTTGATTTTAAGGTGGCAAGGAGCTTTAACGTGCACTTTTAGAATGTTCTGTCTTCCCAAAACCTTCCCTGTGGAAGTAGCCAAGGTCGAGTTCATATGCAACGGATGCTTAACTTAGGAAATTTTCAAGATTCATGGAATTTAAATCTTTTTGAGAAAAACATTAATATCAGTGGTGGATTTTGTAAGTTTCTCCCTCTTAAAAACACAGCAGTAAAGGAAAAAAAATCTTTTTTTTTTTCCTTTGAGTATCACTGATGGCAGTTATTTAGCTCATCATTTCACATGGCTGCTAACATAAGAAGATGGCTTTGTGGAAATGAGCTCTACACCTGGGCTCCGGTCCTGCCTTAGCTGCCTTTAAGTTGTGTAGTCGTGAGCAAGTCACTCAGCTTCTCCCAGAAAGTGACCTTATTCATAATCAGACAAGCCCTACCTCACAGAACTTGGTGACCCTCAAATGACAGGTGTGTCCTGTACGTGACAGACATAGTAGCTAGAAGTGCTTGCTGGTTCTCAGCCTCTTGTACACAGACCTTGTTGGCCCCCTGGGGGAGCTATGGAGCTCTTCTCAGGATAATCCTCACAAAATACTTAGAATTACAAAGAAATGCAATTATATTGAAATACTGCATAGTTACCAAAATACCATTGAAGTGATGTAGTAGTACATGGTTCTTTGTTAAAATACCCAAGTGAACGTTATTGCTGTGAGCTGAGTGACTGCAGTGATGTTGAAGAAGCAAGGACTGAATATTTTGAGACACCTGTGGCAACTATAATGCGATTTCTGTTGGTGTCGAAAATCACCAGTATTGCTGGTACTACTCTTGTTTGTTGCTTGTATTTATAACTGAAAAAAAATGCAAAGCTTAGTGCGGTTAGTGAAAATAAGAGTTGTAATGCCTTTTCTCCTCCAAGTCACTTCTTCAGGGTGTTTAATGTATATTTTTCAAAATAACAAGTTGAGATTATATGGAATTTCATTTTATTCAGTTTTTGAGTTAAAGTTTAAGATTCCAAATATCAAAATAGTTCATAACATTTCCAAAGAATTTGAAGTTTGGGGTACAGACCTGTAGATACACAACTCACGTGACTGGTTCTATCATAAATGATTTTTCCTAGAGCTGTTCCTTAAAAGGGATTAAACTTCTCTTCTAAAATTATTCCCAGGATCAGCCAAGATCTTGCTCTCATTGCTCGGGAAATCAACGACGTAGCAGGAGAGATAGATTCGGTGACGTCCTCAGGCACTGCACCTAGTACCACAGTAAGCACTGCTGCTACCACCCCTGGCTCTGCCATAGACACTAGAGAAGAGGTAGGAGATCCTCATGGAGAAATGCATAAGGTTCTTTCTTTTCTTTATTTCTTTTGCTTTTAGCTTTTTGCTCCATTTATTTTACTTACATCCACCCTCCCCGTTTGCATGAGGCTCTGCATTTTCCATCTTTGCTTTAACAAATTGCTTTTACGTTTTTGTAACAATGCTGGTAGAGGCTAACATTTGGTCTACTATTAACAAGAAGTTGTGGTATTTTTAAAAATAAGTACTTTGCTAATTATTGCTGCATAGTTTCACTTCAAGTATGAATATAAATGGCATGTGAAAAGCAAACCAGAATTTGATGTTGTTGTATGAAGTTCTGTAAAGTTTAGCTATGAAAATACATCAATTACAAAGGTATTTTCATAGCTGTTTAATTAGGAGATAGCTCTAATAGCAGAAAAAGAAAAATTCTAGTTTCACTACTTTAAATATTCTGTTGATGACTATATACACACACAAGGATACTTTGAAAATTGAAATATATGTACATACACACACAAATATTACATACATATTCAGTCTTGAAATGCTCTTGTAAACTCTCTGGAATGTAAATTAGCAGATAGACTATTATCCTTCCAGGTCCAGAGCTCCTGCTCTCGAGCTCTAGGGGGCGCCATTTACCTAGCATTGCTCCAGAAGGCAGCTTTAACATAACTTGGCCCTCTTGATTTGGCGCAGAGGTGCAAGCAGAAGATGGGCATTTGAAAGAATGGATGAAAGTTTTATTAGGACAAAGCCACACTCATTGTTTAATTAATTATCTTCTGGCTGTTCTGTGCTACGATTTCAGAATCGAGAGTAGTTGGACAAAGACTGGATGGCCGCAAAGCCTAAAATATTTATTCTCTGGCCCTTTACAGGAAAAAATGTGCCAGCCTCTGATATTGATGATTCCAATGCCTTAATTTATACAATAATGTTCTCAATAGTAACCCGAAATGGCTAGCCTTTGTGACAAATTTAATTCTGGTAAACCATGCTAATAATACTGTCTTCAGTTGCTTCCTGTCACATTCCATCTATAATCTCCTTCTTTATGGTCATTTTTGAATTGTTTTATTTTCTCTGTGTGTGTTGTCTAATTTGGTAAATGATGTTTCATCAACCTGTGTAGTTTTGTTACCATGTTGATCAGCTGTAAACGTATGTAAACTCATCCTTATTGGTGACAAACAAAAGGATCGTCTTGGTGGCAAGACATACACAGTTCTTTTGGTACATTTAAAAGGATAAAGATAATATTTTCTTAGCTGTCTAACTAAATTTCCTCTAACATGATTATACATTCACGCAGACCCAGTAAAACTACTCAGACATTTCATTGAATAGGCTTTCATTTTTCTTTTTTCTTTTCTAAATGTCGTGCTAGAGTTTATTCCTTCTTCAGTAAACCGAGTTGCTTTTATTGTACGGGTATATTTGCACTGTAGGTGGCAGTGCGTCCTCTCTGTTGGAATATGTCATGTCTGTAGCATTGTTAAAATTATATCTGGTTAAGACCAAAACACTTCTTTCGTGGATTTAAAATTTTTTTCCTTTTGTAAACTAATTGGAATTTGCAATTTATATATCTGCGACGAAATTTAACGCCTGGAAAAAAAGAAAAAACAAGATGGGAAACTAAAAGAAAAAAGCATTATTTGACACTGGAAAGGCAACGTGAGCCAAGTGAACTTGTCCATCTACGTGGCTCAGCTTTTCAGTTCACCATCTGTTTCCATTTGGGGGAAATCTTGTCCATGAAAGAATCAAATTTATAATAGCCATATGCTTTGGGTTTTGGAAATAAAATCTATGTAGATGAACATATATGTTACGAAGCGGACACCTTTGAGGTGCTTATGAAAAGAAAGATTAATTGGTTTATTGACGATACCATGCTTCTGTTACTACCTGAGAATGAAATAACTTCTGTCTGATCATAAAAAATTATAATGCCAATATCGGTGCTTTTCCAAATTATTCACATCAGGGTTTGCTCTTGTCCTAATAGTTGGTTGATCGTGTTTTTGATGAAAGCCTCAACTTCCGAAAGATCCCTCCGTTAATTAATTCCAAAACACCAGAAGGAAACAACTGCCGGCCTAGTGACTCGAGACCTCAACCACCCGAGCCTCCCGATCACTTAACAATCACGAGGCGGAGAACCTGGAGCAGAGATGAGGTGAGTTAGCAGGTGGCAGAGCAGGGCGCCCCACTGTGGGAAAGGGGGGACTGTGCTGTAAACGGCACTGGGGAGAGAGGTGCTTATCTTTACACGTAGAATGAAATTGCATCTTGACATCGCCCCATGTACAAAAAAAATGATAGTCATTGATTTTAGGATAATATGGATTGATGTTTGGAAGTGACAACATGGGAACTTCACAAGTTATTTAATCAAAGGAGCTCCTTTGGTAATATTTATTTCTTTCTCAACGTCATTATACATGATTCCGATTCTGTTCTCCATTGGTCTTTTATTAAAATTGGCATAAGTGCTAAAGGCCCCTCGATGCAGTGAGCTCGCCCAGCGTTCTTGGTGGTGATGCGGCACAGCGGTGATATTTTTAACGCCTGCTTCTCTCTGCCTGTTTCAGGTCATGGGAGATAACCTGCTGCTGTCGTCCGTCTTCCAGTTCTCTAGGAAGATACGACAGTCCATAGATAAGACAGCTGGGAAGATCAGGTACCGTGTTGTCGCTCAGACCTCCCGGCTTACAGTCGCCTGTTCCACATTTCTCCAGCTGCCACCCAGCTCCTAGGAACTAGGGGGGTCAGTGGCACTGAATCTTCCCGCTGCCCCACCAGCCCTTCCTTTCTAGATAGCAGTCTAGCCGTAGCGAGATCGGCAGCAAGGAGGGGCCAGCAAGAGACGTGGATGTCCCGGATAGCGACCCTTGTCGTTGGAAGTGAACAGCTGTATTCACTCAGGTTCATTTTATTAGTGACCAGAAACAATTTTCTCTTTTAAGACTCAAAATTTCTGTAAAAAGGCTTTAGGTGAAATATGTGTGGTTTAACAATTTGAATCACAAGCATTATACCCAGTGACCATTTTCTGGCAAAATTCACTAAATTTTCAGCATTGTGTGGTTAAGCGTGGACTTCCTATATAGTATGAGTCCATTGTAGTTCTAAGCTGGTTCATGAAATAGTCAGTGTTTCCTTACTTCCCACCAATTGTAATGCTGTTCGGACTCTTACAATGCACAGAATTATGTGCTTAAGCCGTAATATCAGTCATTAGGATAACAGCTCTTAGGTGGCTGGCAAGGATGTTTATTTGGGGGGTTTAGAAAATTCAGCAGTGGATCAGAATGTTCTTATATGAGATTCTAGAACCATTATTGCCTTTTGAAGCATGGTTATGTGTAACCATAGATGTTCTAGACTTAATTTGATATTGGTGAATTTCTTGTTTTTAAACAAGTTGAACCTGGCCTATTGATTTTTGAAGAAATAAAAATAAGTGATTTACTTATGTGTATAGTGTTGATGTTTACATAAGGCCGTTAAACTAGATTTCTAGGCTCAAGGAAGAAATTTACAAAGAAACCAAAATACGCCTAGAATTTACATCTCCCTAAAGCTGCTGAGTCATGTCCCAGGTTCCAGAGCATTCTGGAGAGAGGGATACACTTGAATGACAAATCAGAATTTTGTGGTACTTTATAAGTTAACATATTTGAGTTTAGTTTCTAACATAAGAATAATTATCTTTATTGGTGATTGTTTTTATCAAAAGGAAGATTTTGAAAGAAAAACACAGTAAGCACTCCGATTTTTAACCTTTAAAATAATGTTCACACGTTGCTCAATAAGATTCCTTTTCCTATATAAAGAGGTCTGAAGAGACTCAGTTATTCATACCTAATTCAGCCTATATGTATTCTCATTTCATCTCATGCTTATACTGCATATGTTCTCTCTGAACAAAGCTGTGTTTTCATTGTAACTGATGATTAATTACAAATATCAGATAAAATTTTGGGGGTTATACCATCTACATTTGTTTTATATTTGGTTTTCAATAAAAATGAGGTAAGGTCTGGCTGGTGTGGCTCAGTGGTTGAGTGTCGACCCCTGAACCAAGAGGCCACGGTTCGATTCCCAGTCAGGGCACATGCCCGGGTTTCGGGCTCGATCCCCAGTAGGGGGCGTGCAGGAGGCAACCGATCAATGACTCTCTCATCGTTGATGTTTCTATCTCTCCCTCTCCTTTTCCCTCTCTGAAATCAGTAAAAACATGTTTTTTTTAAAAAACACTGAGATAAATACAAAAATTTATGTGTATAGTTATAACTACTCAGCTACTTTGTTAATACAGATCTCTCACATAAATGAGTTCATTGGTAATATTGGCTCTATTTAACTTGCAGTTATGTAACGTTTAATGGTTTCTTTACCCTTGTGTAGCTTTGAAAATATATACTGTGTTTGTATTATAGTTAAAAATACGATAGGTTCCTAAATATGAAAATTAAAACACTTCTGTTGTTTGATTGATAGAATATTGTTTAAAGATAAAGATCGGAATTGGGATGAAATAGAAAACAAGTTGAGAGCTGAAAGTGAAGTCCCCATTGTGAAAACCTCAAGCATGGTACGTAGCGTTTCTTAGCTGTAAAACATTTTAATAGCAGCATTTTATTTTAAGGGCATGATACGCTTCTTTTGGAGCTGTTGGGTGATACATATTTTTAAAGGGAGATACAAATGCACATGTTTTAGAAACTTTGTGCCTTAAATCGACTCTCACGGGAGTTTAAAATATTGATTGCTTCAAAGTTGCAAAGGGTATGTTTCTTACTGTTATGCATTCCTGTTCTTGTAATAATTATGCATTATAATTTGGAAAACAAGTTGACATGAGTCGTTTCCATTTGCTTAATAAGTTGCTTGTTTCCTCCTCAAGAACTTGTGTAGATTTTTATTGATCAGGGAGTCATCCTGAAACTGAGGTTGGAAGCTTACGTGTTCTTCCAAAGAAAATCCCATCCTTGGGCACTTCTACAAGGTTGTTCCAAGGTTGATCAGAATCAGTTTTTCAAAATCTTAACTTTGAGCTTCTCATCTCCTGTCATCTGATTGAAAAAAAGTGATTTTATTTTAAAATTAATTTAAAGATTTTAAAATTTGAATCGTGTTTGCTGGCTGGCCTAATTATTTTGTGTCTTGTTGCTACAAATGTAGTGCCATGTAGATGGTGTTAAGCATTCCAGGTAAGATGAGCCTGAGAGTCATCGCCTATCAAATGAAAATGTTTTCCGTGAGGGAAGGTGATTTTTGTCATTGCTTTCCCTACAGGAGATTTCGTCCATCTTACAGGAGCTGAAGAGAGTTGAAAAACAGCTACAAGGTGAATTTACTACTGAATTCAGTAGAAAGAACTAACAATTTGGGACAGTGCATGCTAAGTGGTATTTCTTAGAGCAGTCTTATTATTCGAACATTATTTGATTAAATGTAATGACGTGAATAAAAATATAGAGTTGTGCATATCCAAATTACTTCTAAAAAGGAAGTTTAAAGCTCAGTATAAACAGTTTAAAAGACAATAAAGTTAAATCTTGGGCATATTGCTAGATGTTATAAATTAATTTACAATATTATATGTATTACCTATTATATATAAATATGTGAAAAATAAATAAAATAATATTAAAATACATGTTTGCAACTGAAAATACTTAGTGACAGCATCGTTTATTTGGTCTGACAATTCTTAAACCGTATTTGTGGTATCACCCAAATGGATTAGCCTTCTAACACCAATGGTAATTATTTGGATGAACAAGCAGTGAATGCATCATGTTGGCCGTCGGGCCCAGAAGAGGGAGAGAAGAGAGGCTGTTTGCCTCCTGAACTTTGGCAGAGACAGTGCATCGTTGTGTGTCAGACCTTAGTCATGCATTGAGGCCTGTGTTGCCTTCACCCAGAAGTCCCAGTGGTACCAAGGCCCATTGAACTCAGTTTTTATTGCTTGAACTATCAGAGGCCTAATATGTGAGCCCTACATAAGTGATTCTCAATCTTTATTCAGCCTCAACACACTTCAGGGTTCGGGTATACCCCCGTGAGTGAAAGGCACTTGCTCACATGACTGTTAGCTGGTAGAACGGGGTATACTTTTAAAAGGACCTCGTAAGGGATTCTCAAGCCTATAGTGCTTCCTCCCAACTCCCCGCTCTACCCAATGCCAAGTTGAGAATCACTGCCTAAGAGTTTTCCTTGTCCACTCGAAGATCTTTCGGATTGAAAACTGGTTTTAGTTGGCCCTACCACGGAGATAGAAGGGGCTGTGTGGCCTGCTGGGGCTGTCATGGGCTGTTAGTGTCTAGGCTACATGGGGGTCCTTCTGGCTTAGTGGCACGTACACACTTGCACACGGCTGATGTCCTGGCCTTCTCACCAGCGTGAGTGACAACATCCTGTGGGAACATTCAAGGATGGGCTCGTGCATTTTAGTTTCCCCAACCTTCAGGTTACTCTCACCCCCACCAGTAGCAACTGATCCCCAGTGATGTGAGTGATGAATACAGCTAGGAGTGTTTATTAAAACTATAACCAATATTTTCATTTATCCTCTTAAAATAGTGAAAGCAAAGTTTAAAAAGATCTTTTCTGAATTCTGCATCTCCAAACCCCGGCCTTCCAACAGGCTCTGAAATGCCCGTGAGAAAGCATGGTCTATAGATCAGCCCCAGGGTGATGGAAAGTGGGGTTTTCAAAACAGTATAAAAAGGAATAGCCAAAATTAAGCATCAGATAAAAGCATCGGTGGTCAAAACATTGCCCAAAGCCGTAGGCAGCGTTCACATCCACAGTTGTCATTTTCCTTCTCTCTGTTTTCCCTGCAGTGATCAACTCTATGATTGACCCGGATGGGACTTTGGAGGCTCTGAACAACATGGGGTTCCCCAGCGCCCTGCTGCCCTCACCGCCCAGACAGAAGCCCAGCCCGGTGAACAACCACGGGAGCCCGGGTCCGGCGCCGTCCGTCTGTCCAGCAGACGCCAGGCCCCCGCACCCCACCTCGGCGCCGGGCCCGGGCGAACTGGAGAGCGCGGACTCAGAGGCCGACTTCAGCATCCACTTCAACAGGTTCAACCCCGACGGCGAGGAGGAGCTGGCCCTGCCCCAGTGACCCGAGGCCTGCGAGCAGCGCCATGTCCGCGCAAAACAAGACAGCTTGGTCAAGTACAATCTGGTTCTCTCTGGCTTTTTCATTTTACTTATTTATTTTCCCCTCTAATGCGGTCTCGCATCCGCCCACCCAAACCACCTAGGGGACCGCTCGGTGCACGTGTAGGAAAAAGCACTTCGTGGCGATTTGCACCTTCCATGGTTTGAGGATCTTCAAACTGAATTATATAATTGCATCTTCCCCCCCATAGATCTTTGTCTTCGTTTTTGGTTTTGTTTTTAAGCTGTGCTGTGACCTACAAGCAAACTAAACTCAGCCTCTCTGACCCCCATGTCTCCCGTGCCACGCTGCTCCCCAAAATGGACTTTTTCTTCATCTGTACAGATTTGTTAAACACTCACCTTTGCTTCTTAACAATAGGGTTTATATTAGTGCCCATTGCCGTTGGATACAGTGGCATCTAACCCTCCACAGTCCAACTGGCCTTTCAAAACCCATTGTCACGTTCTAAAATTTTCCAACCTGTATGTGATTTCTATAACTTTGTTGCTACGGAAATTGTCTTGGGGTTTATGGAGATGAACTATTATGTTTGCACTAAGATTTGCTGGGAGTGGTCGGTGGACATACCTACATGTCAGTACGGACTAACCACCTTTTTTGTACATAGGAGACTGATGATACTGTATTTGTTTTAACCCCACAGCATTTTACTCCACTTTCAAAAAGATGAATTTGGCACTTTTTTCAATTTTCTTTCTTTTTTCTTTTTTCCTTTTTTATGGAAGTAAGATTTTGTCTCTCATTTTAGGGCAAACGATAATTAGAAAGTTTAAACTAGACGGATAGTTTAGGTGGAGTATAGTTTTCAAACTACGAACATGTATATTGGTCCTGTGTTACCAAGTTTATATGTGACAGTTGGAACAAAGAATCCCCTGGAAATGATCATGAAGTTAAAATTTTCTTCATTGGGAGACTTGGAGAACCAGTAGTCATAAGATTAGTTGATAGTTTCACTCCCAAGCAGTGAATTGCTTCTGTGTGTTTCCCTGTAGGACCCGATAGTAAATCCTGTCTCTGTCTGTCTTACTCACTTCTGAGGACCCTGCAAGGCGACAACGACAAAGGCTTTGGGCCTGTGCTAAACAGGAAGCCTGTGAAAAATATCTTCTATACGCTTCTTTCTTTCCCTTTCCAGTAAGGTCACGTCTGGATAAGTTTAAAAAGAAAGTTAATCTTTGTGTTTCCGGAACACTATAATTTGGGTGACTCTAATTCAGTTAAAGATTATTAGTAGACTTAGAGTTCCCCCTTGACCCCACCAGTCTATAAAGGTTAAAACTGCAACGTTTGCAAATTTATGAAATGGTCTTTAATATTTCAGCAGTAATCCTGTGCTACATTTGTTTTAAGAAACGAACTGTGTACATTCAGAACTTTACAGGATTGTGCAAATCCTGGACCAGTTAATAAAGATGAAAAAAAAAAATACATTTTTTTTGGTAGAGATGTGACAAAAAGGTCTGCTGTGTAATAGATCTCATATTTTTCTTTAAATTTTTTTTTAAAAGGGTAAATGAACTATTCTAGTGAAGCTAAATTCCCCGTTCTAATAAAGGAAGACTGAAAAAACGGTTTTAAAGAACATGATTGGAAAGATACAAATGCTTTGAAGGAATGAATGGAACATGAACACAGGGTCAGTCCATTTAAAGAAAAGGTCAAGCAGCGTAATCACCAATGTTCCCTCTTTGATGGACGTTTGGGTACCGATTATATCCACGTGGAAGTAGAAGGCAAGGAGCCGTTTAGGAAAAGATCGGCATCTGTCTCCTTACATTATTCAGTGTTTACACAGTTTTGTTTAAATATCAACATTTGGCCTTTTACTGTGTTGTTTTTATTTTTTATGAATAATCATTCCCCTTATTTATTTTTGTTACATTTATTACTTATGTTATTTTGTTATGCATTTACAACTCCATTTTTAAATAAAGTGTTTCTGGAACTTTACACAGGGATCGTACGTTTTGTTTCTGACACCATCTGGATTGCTACTGCTTCATCAGTTTGCCAAATAGCCATTTGCACACCATTTTCCAAAGCCCAGCAGAAGAGGGACGCTTCAGCTCTCCGTAACGTGTGAGAGCCGCCGCAGGTAGGAGGTGGCGGCTGCTTTATTTTCCTTGGACGTTTCTAAGCAGGTCCTCCCAGACCAGACCTCAGGCCTGCACGTCAGGCCGTAACCTTTGGCTGGTCGTCTCTGGGAACACATTTGTTTTCTATGCCGTTTTTCCAGAGATGGGTCCATGGCTGTGTCCATGGCGCCTGCTCCAGTAGAAAACTGGCCAGTGGCTTGAGTCACATGTAGTCACAGTAGAAAGCCGCTGAGTGGAGTTAGAAATCCTGCAACTGACCTTCACTTTTGGCTTCGGGCAGGTGATTTCGACTCTGGCCTCTCGGTTTCACTGTGTATAAAATGGGGCGAGGGGTTTGACCAGCTCATCTCTAAGGCCTGTTTCTGCTGTGTTCCTTTGATTCTCTGACCTTCAAGTGTTGTGCTCTTTTCTCTCTTCCCCCAAATTTGTGGCAGAAGCATATTTTGCTCTTTACAGCATTTCTGCTTCCTGTTATTATTCCTTCTCCCAGAAATCTTCCAATTCTGTTGCTTCACCATAATATTTTGCTCATTCCCCCTTTACCCACATAAAGACTCCCAGAGGCTTGAGCGACACCAGTATGTCCTGGTGACAGTGGCACCGTTCCCAGGAAAATGGGCCTAGCACCTACTGACCCCTTCCACATGGCACGCCCCCTCGTGGCCAGGGCAGCATTTTAGGAGTTTCTCTTCCCTCACACTGCTCCCTTCAGCCAGCTGGTAGCCTCCGGGGATCAATGTGGCAGGAAGAAAGCAAAGCTAACTAATTCTCCCTGGCTTTGAGGCTTTCAAGACCAAAATCCTTAGGGGAATTTATAGGACTTTTAGAAAAAGGAAACAAAGATTCTCTGGCTTTGACCAATGCCTTAGCTGGGATTTAAAGAGAGAGGGATTTCCTCCATTCTAGAAAATGAGAACCCTGGGTCCCCAGAGGGGGAGAACCTGCTACAGTTTCACAGCGGTGCCACAGGGAGACGGCAACATCTTCAAGGAAAAACTGATGCAGCACATCTGGGCACTCGGGTTTGTGGACGGCCAGAGACGTTCCCCTGGATTCGATCTCCCATAGAAGCAACAGCAAGCCTTAGAACCAGGGGATAGGCTCCCAGGATGAAAGGCCTCTCCTGGGTTACTCAGCAGACAGCTTGACACTGGTCATTCTGTAGCATATCCTGGGGAGCAGGGGGATATATCAAAAAGATTAAAGTCAAGTATCCTCTTGCCTGCAGTGATAGGGAGCTTGAAGTGAAAGGCTGGTTCGGAGAAAATGTGATATGTCTTACATATCCCAAGTTTGTTGATTGTGGACTGATACATTATATATATACACACACACACATATATATGTGTGTGTGTCAAACTATATACTTATAGATACACATTCATATCTATATAGGCATATAGAGACATCTCTGTGGCTTTCTCCATAAGTATATATGGTTATAGATACAATTTAACCCTGTAACAATATGGTGACGTAGTTCTTAATTACCATTTTCCCTGAGGAAACTGGGAAATCACAATAAGTCTCAAGCCTCATATGTTTTTTTCTTAACTACCTGGTTACATTGTTGTGAAACTGTAGAACACCAAAGTCAAAGAGAAAATCTTAAAAATAACCAGAGAGAGGAGAGGGTTTTTTTGTTTTTGTTTTTTTTAACCAAGAAATGCAACTAGACTTCTCAACAGTAACAAGAGTGAGAATGCAGGGGACTAACCCATGGTTCATGGGAGTATGTTTGCACAGAAATACAAAAGCATGTGTGCGAATGACACATACTAATTTCTGAACCGAGTTACCTCTGCAAATGGAGAAAAGAGGAAGGAAGTGGGCATTGGGTGAGGCTTTAACTGTGCTGAAATATTTTCTTTATTAAAAAAATAGCATTTTTGTTTACTAAAATAATGGAGTCAAAGCAAATAAGATGAAATATTAACTGTCATCTCAATGGTATGCCACAGAATTTCTTTTTTGTGCTGTTTTTGTATGCCTGAATTGTTCGAAGTTTTTTTAAAAAATATTTTAAGATATATTTTCTTCCCTTTTTAAATTTTATTTCTGCTTAAAGAATGTCAAATCAGTTAAAAGATTAAAATTGATACTGAATTTATGGCATGTCTAACAGAGTAATTCATCAAATCTACATGTCATCTACACTCGAAGCAGATGATAATGTCAGAACTAAATTGGCACTGAACTTCTCCTCTGAAACTGAACTATCATTACTGGAAAGAGGAAAATCCATTAAGCTCATGCAATTATAGACACTAGGGCTTGCGTCCAACATCCAGGCCTCTGTATCTCCTACGTCTTATTCAATAAAATGCATATGCAATGAAGATCTGAACTCCTGATGGAACTAAAGATTTTAGAATTCTATTTTTCCTAGAGCCTTTTTCATACCTCAGTGGCTCTTTGGTCAATTTAGCTGTGATGTAGGGGGTGGACTAGAGGACTTCTCCAAGGGTCTCTTGGTAATCCATCATGAGTTACCTAACATATTTGCCCAGATTATTGCCTTAATTGACTTCCAGAATTTTCTAATTACAGGAAGTGTTTCTAGAAAACCGGAGTGAGGGACTTAGAGGGAAACAGGAAAGGAGGAAAAGTTAGCAATGATGCATTCTCAGGTCATCTCTCTTATGGGCAATGGGAGGCTTGATCCCACCAGGGCCACCTAATGAGCCGGTAGACTGAGCACCGGAGGGGGGAGGAGCATTTATTCTCAGCTCCCACCTCCCGTTGGTCAAGAGCTGCCCGCTGTGACATTAACCCTCGCACATTCAGGTGGCGCGAGCGTGAGTGTTGGGCTGGCTCCTGGGTGTTTCGTGCTCCGGTGTCCAACATCAAGAGAGAAGCTGCAGCAGACGGGAGGTGCGGCCAGGTTACATCTGCTCAGAGCTGGTCGCTGTAGCAGTGGCTGCAGTGAGGGGTGGATTGAAGGATGCGAGGCAGGACTTGTGCAGGATCCTGTACAAGTGCTCAGTTCAAAACTGGCAACCTCCTGGGTTGTGAAAAATTAAAACCCACTTATCTACTCCTTTTCAAACACACAAGAGAGAATGCTGGACAAATCCATGTCGCTTTGGGGCAAAACTGCACAGCAGGGCTGCTGTCTTTTCACTTTGGACATTACTATTTTTTTTATCCGTAGGCAGCTGAATCGAAACTGTTATATAAAGTAGGCCATGCCCTGGTTTTCTGAGAAAGCAGTAAATTCATTCCAGAATCCCTCGGGAGTGCACTGATACAGGGTGTCCGGAGAAGGTGCCATTCATTAAAGGCCATCAAGGTTATTTCAATCTCTAAGAAAGTATGTTTCCCCTTCACGTGTTATGTTATAAGGGTAGTAATGACACATGCCTTCATAGGGCAATATATTGCTTAAACTGAGTCATTTATCTCAATACTCAACTTTGGGTTCTCTAAGGAGCCAAGATTCACCCTCACTGGGTTTGGAAAAAGAACAACATACCTGAAAATATTTCTTATGCTCCTAGACTCCAAGATCCTGATGAAGACTTTGTAATAAGGCTGTGTTACAAATAGCTGACGGGGTGGAGGTCACGAGATAAAGAATTCCATTAACAACAACAAAGTAAAACAAATTCCTGTTCTGTGTCCAAGAGCAACTCGCACACACGCAGACCACACTCGAATCTGGTCCTCTTACGTTTCTTTCACTTCTCCCTTGCCCTGGGATATTGTGCAATTCCTTTAAAACAGGCAAGGGAGAAATAGAATTACATCAGGTAGATGGTTTCCAATGAGCCCGTGAACACCAAGTTCCAGATGGCATCTCCGAGTTTTAATTTTGCTTTGTGCCGGAATTATTTATCGATGCCTATTAAGCAGCCAGCAGCTCCGGATTCTGGGCCGCGCATCAGTAATTCTAAATGGCTCAGATCTGCATTGTAAACACGCCCGCGTACTGTGACTGGTGTCCTTTCTGGAATAATCGGGTTTGGTTCTGCTTTGCCCGGGCCTCTTCACAGGTGGCCAGCCATTAAATGTAGAGTTTATGAAACCCTCAGCAAAGTGCAAAGGGCGAGGTGGCATTGCTGGTGCATAGTGATTTTTCAGAAAGCAAACACACTTTTCCTCGGTTTTATCACTGTTTTGGAATTCTCTACATTGCCTTCTTGCTTACCCGGTGGGGGCCGACCACTCCCTTCACCCTGCTTTCCGTACGTCCCTGCAGGGCCCTCGGGTTTTATAAAATGAGCCGTTTGAAGTCGTAATTGCATGAGCCAGTTTGGGGAGCAGAGTGGAGCGTGGCTTAATTTCGAAAGGTAATCGGCGGCGCGCTTCATAAAGGCCACCGCTTCTCCCGGTCGCTCTCTGCGCTCCATTGCTTACTGCCTTGGGTCCCTGGCGCCTTAGGGTTTGCAGGCTCTGTGTTGCTGAAGTCGCTTCTGCAGCTCATGATCCATGAAAACACCTTAGCAGTCAGACAGCACCACGCCCAAGCCGGGGCTCCAAGCAGGTGTCTGTGTCCCCCCTCTAGGTCAGGACCCAAACTGAAAAACTAAGGACATGCCATCCTTCCAAAGTAGCCAAGTTTCCTAAGACTCTGTGCAGATAGTTATGTGGCTCTCCTCTCTCTTAAACAAAGGAAATTAAAAAGCACAACAGAAAAGATGCTTGTTTGTTATAGAAAGTATAGAAAGCAGAAGGGGGGAAAGAGAAGGCAACTGTGATTCCACTAACTCAAGGTAGCTATTATTGGGGGGCAGGGGATAGATACACTTTTAGACTGTACCCTATCTATACACACAATGTAGATAGATAGGTATAAATAGGTATAGAGATATGCTTACAGATATGTATACTGTTTCACAGCATTATCACCGAATAGATTATAAAGCTATTTATGTCATTACCACAGCATTTCTTTCTTTTATTTTTATTTATTTTTTTTCTTTCCATGGAGAGGCAGCATAGCATCGTGAGGAAAATCTGACTTTGGAGTAGACCGAGTTAGGTTTGAATTACTAACCGTGTGACTTTGGAAAAATTACTTAAACTTTGTGAGCTTCAATTTCTTCATCTAGAAGATAAGACCTGGGCGGGGGGGGGGGGGGGGGAATGGTGTGAGTAAATATATCACGAGCATATAAAAATTCAGTTTGTTTTCTAGCTATAAGCTTTGCTGTTTAATTTTAAGTGAGTGTATTAGGGCCTCTACATATTTCTTTTAGTATATTCTTTTTCCATCATGAGACTAAAGGTTCGGTTATGAAGTCTCAGCATCATTTTTTCTATATCTCTGCATTTCCTCAAGTTTTACCTTAATAAAATTTTTATACATAAAAAGTCATGCATGCCGTCTTTGTGCATAACATTTGTGGGTTTTTTGCCTTTATGAACTGCTTCCGCCTCCCCCTTGAATCTGACCTGGCCTGGCGTTCACAGCGCAGGTTGAAAATCCCGAGGAGAAACGGGATTCATCGTCAGCGGGGCCTCAGAGCCGCCAGCAGTGGTTCAGCACCACGGAAAGCTCCCCTCCAGGAGCCCCGCTTGGGAATCATGACCACAAATCGCAGTTACAGAGGATGTGTGGATGGAAAAACCCGCAGGAGCACTGCGCTAAGCGAAATAAGCCAGGCAGAGAAAGACGAGCGCCCCATGACCTCACTAATATGTGGACTCTAATGAACAAAATAGATCCAGAGGCCTGGCTACAGGGCACAGACTGACAGCTGTCAGAGGGCAGGGGAGTGGGGGGACTGGATGAAAGAAGGTGGAGAGATTGGCCAACGAACATACATGTATAACCCGTGAATGCAGACGTCCGAGTGGCGAAGGCCAGAGGCGAGGGGGAGGTGGGGGATGGGTGAAGGCGATGGATGGGGGGGGATTTGAAATGAAAAAAAAAAAGAAGAGATATGGAGAGTCATCTTAAAATGATAAATTGATTTCCGGCTTATATAAGACTAAATAGAAGGCTAACGGACTGGACAAGTCCAGAAACTCTCCAAAGTAGAGAGGTCATTCCTAGTGTCCAATCTCTCTATCCCATTGGGCAACATTCTCTCTGTTGTGAGGGAGAGACTCTCTTACGCTGTTTTGTCTGAAACATGTTTCTAAAAATGTATCCAATTAACTTCCCTTGTTGTGGTTCCTTGCTCGAAAAACATTCTTCTAATTATAATTCCGTCTCCCATATAATTCCACCTGCAGGGAGGAATGTACCAGGCATGACAATCCGGTGTCACTGCAGAAATCTCTGTATAAATTCGATCCCTTGGCACCTTGGTTCTATACGTTATTTTCTGTGCGCTTAGTTAACGGAATGACTTCACTTCCAGGAATACTCATTATTTCTCCGATGTGGAGGATGAGTCAGCTTTTGCACCTACAGGGTTGAGAGTCAAAACGTAAAACTTTATGAATTCACTAAGATATCACCTGCGATGGTCATCAGCCAGCCTGCACTTGACATTAGGATACACTTTGCAATAAAAGCATGGACCACAGACGATCAGGGGAGAGCCCTGTGGCCCTCACCACGTTCCCGCCTCCAAGTTCACGTTGACTTATTAACGAATGATCCTGATCCTATAAAACTCTGTACCTTGCGTCTGGGTGCCTGGTGTGAAGGGTAAGCAGCAGTGTGGATATTCAAACATCTGTTTATTTCCTGGGAGAAAAATTTTAATTAAAGATAAGCATCTTTTAACAAATTGTGGATAGTCTGCTAAAGAAAAGCAAGCACTTAATTTATGAATTTGCTAATTTTCCACTGAGGACATCAGTGTTAAATAGTTGTCATTATTTCTCAGACTTTGCACAGAACAGTCCCAAGGACTCAATGACATTGTGCCCACAGTGGGCCCCTGAGAAATGGCTAAAAGGCAATCCCGAGGCCACTGAGGCTGCCACCACGTCCCTGAACACTTTTGTGTGGGCCTTGGGAGCATTTTTTTTCCTTGAATACAGTATAACAAACTTGGTTCTTACTTATCACACACACATAACCACACTGAGGTTCATTTATAATTCACTTTTTTTAAAAAAGTCACAGGAAGGCACATCTCTGCATGTCTCCTTATGCTGAGGGGAATTAAGTCACCTCGGCTTTTTTTCTAAGACACTTTCTTATGTATCAGATGCTAGAAAACGGGCCTCCCTTGATTTTTATGGAGACCCTTTCTTTATGAAGTCGAATGGCTGCATTTCGTCAGTCTCAGGCAGTGATATTTACTAAATGCCACTGGAGCAGAAGTGGACAATGGAAATCACATTTTACAAAGACCTTCACCTCAGTGTCTAACCCCCCCCCCCCATCACAATGCTTACAAGCTTCCCCTTTTCTACTGCACTTGGTCGCCTGCTTGTGGCTGGAGAAGCCGGGATCCCCACGTAGCCTCCTGAGAGCACTCTCGTGACCTTTCTAGAGGGAGGTGTTTGGATGATGAGAAATATTTTAAGGTGCGATGAGTCAGCAGCAGTAGCAGAAGGAACAAATGCGTGTGGTCTCCCAGAAGCCGGCCACAGGCTAAGGAATCTGAGGGACCACCTGGTCTAAGAAGCATCTCAGTAGTTGCTGATGTCATATTAGGCTGGGAGGTGGGAGACTAGGGGTCCTGGGGATAAATCGCTTAATTTTTTGCATAAAATTCTCTGCAAAGAGTGAACAGCACTCCCAAGGATTTCTGTTTCTGCCACTGAGGATACAGCAGGTCCTGGAATAATGTTTCCTTCAATGCTGTTTCATTATAGTGTTGATGAGAAAAGACAAAATTGCCTGGCCAGTGTGGCTCAGTTGGTGGGACGCCATCCCATGCGCCGGGAAGTCGCCGGTTCGGTTCCCGGTCAGGGCTCATGCCGGGATTGCGGGCTTGATCCCCAGTAGGGGGCGTGCAGGAGGCAGCTGATCAATGTTTCTCTCTCATCAATGTTTCTGTCTCTCTCTCTCCCTCTCCCTTCCTCTGTCTGAAATCAATAAAACCATATATTTTTTTAAAAGCTTGGTTTCTGCCCAGGCCCACTGTCGGTGTGGAGTTTGCATGTTCTCTCCCATGTCTGCGTGGGTTTTCTCCAGGGACTCCAGGTTCCTCCCACATCCCAAAGATGTGCACGTGAGGTGAACCGGGGTGTCTCCACTGCCCCAGTCTGAGTGGCTGTGGGTGGGTGTGATGTGTCCAGTGATGGAAGGGAGTCATGTCAGGAGGGGGTCCCCCCAGCACCCTGAGCTGCCCAGACAGACTCTGGCCACCCGTGGCCCTGAACTGGAATAACAGGCTGGAAAATAATGATCTTACTTGTGTGTGTTTTTCATCTTTCTTAAATATATTGCTCACGTTTATTTCAGTGTTTACCGTTGGAAGTGTTTTGGCCTTCATGTAGAAGCTTGGTGATGTTTTGTGACCAGAAATAAGCTGTAGAAACCTAACTCTCATTTATATCAATAAGCCTAGGGTCAAAACGGTTTCATTATACATCATTTCGCTTAAAGTTGCCGTTTCCAAGAACCTACCGATGACGCTCAGCGAGGACTTAATGTATTTGTCACTCCTCGGCCCTGCAGCACCCACACAACTGCTATCACCCAGCCATCTCCCTTCGTTAGGAATTCTTCATTGTAGCTGAGGACATGTAACTTAGTTTGGCTGCACAGACATTCTCTGCGGGGTTTTGAACAGCGAATGGGAGATGGGCAGTCTTGCTACGTAGGCAAAGAATATTCCTGGGGAAGCCTACATTTTCTGCTCCCCAGCCCAGTGAGGGAATCCCTTTGTTCTGAGCTGTTCTCCTGGATTTCATCAGGGCCAGTGGAGTGGTCAAGGTCGCGTCTGTCTTTCCTCGTGCCCTTTAGAAAGCATTTAGTTTATATACATGCCACAGGCTATAAAATACAGTCACATATTCTTCCTAACCTGGTCTACATGGCCCCTTGCACGGCCTGGGGTGGGCACCCATGGGGGCTGCTTTGTGTTCCATGAGCTCTCCTGGGGTGAAGGCCTGGCCAGTCTCTCCAACAAAGGAATATTCTCCAGTCCAAGGGAGGTTCTCTCCAATACGCAAAGATCAACAATAGCCTGGTCTTTAAGAACTAGGGATTTGCGTTTCGCTTAAAAATTGTGATTCTGTCTTTGCCCAGGTGTGTGGTCTTGAGTACGAGTTACTTACCTTCTCTGGGCCTTGCTTCTCAATGCTTTAATGAAAAGAAATATACCTGTTTTGCGAGGTGACTCCCAGGATGCGAAGAGATAAGTTCTCACTAAACAGTAGTCATTATTACAAAAGGATCGCTTTATTTCTGAAGTGGGCAATTCAACATATTTCCAGGGGCTTTGGGGTATGATTTCAGAAATTTAGTGGGATTTCGCAAGTGGGTTTATTGTAAATCGCTTTCATGCTCTAGAATCTTCTTAAACAATAGGTTTTCTCAAAGTGCATTTTACCAGGATGTTAACAGATATCACTCAAAAAAATAGGCACACGCTGCAGTGTCTACATAGTCTGTAATAAGCTGAGTGGCCATTATAAATATCCAAGAGGGGTGTTTTCCAATTTCCCAAATTCATCAGATAACAGAATTTCCTTTTAATGCAGCACTTGCTAAAACTTGTGTTCCATGCAAAGTATTTTGACAAGTACTTCTTTAAAAAGAAAAGGGCTGAGTTGTGTATCAAAGGAAATATCTGGCATCATATTATATTAAATAATAAAATCCCATCCAAGAAAATAGTCTCCTTGTTTGCTGACTTTAGTTCAGGTGGTGAGAACAAAGGGAAAATGGCCATGTGGAATGACCCACACTCCTCAGCAGGGCAGCTTGAAGTGCTGCCTGGTGGGGCAGGAGAGAGGAAATAGGGTGGTTGTCCTGCTCAGAAATCCAGAGATGGATTTGTAAAGTATGTTGTGAATGTCAATATATTTTAAGTTTAAGAGTTTCCCTGTCACGGCTATGATAACAATTACTCCCTAGGCCTCAGGGGAGCTTTAGAGAGAAGCAATTTCAGACCTAAAATGCCCTTAAGTGAAATATTGGAAACCACTGTTGAAATTGTGTAGAGGTCATTAGACAGCCGGTAAGGTTCACATGACCGCTTTCCTTGAGCTGAGTCTCCAGTGTTATGTGCAAGCCTGTCTGGCTCCTGCACCGTTAGTCAAAAATCACCTCCTGGTTTTTATTTTTCTTCCTTTATTAGAATGGCCTCCAAATCATTTAGTGAGAAACAGAGCAAACTCAAAGATCGTGTCTGTTGGCACAAACAGCTTTTAAAAAGTGCTGGCTGCATAAACAACTATTATTTTGTGCAAAATTATAATTATTTTGTAGACAGGAATTTCTGGCTCTCTTCTCGCTCCTCCCCACATTCCTGTTTGTTTCAGATCCGGGTTCGAATGCTAGCCCCGGAGGCCATCAGCTGTCTGAAACATGCTTGAGCCTGAAATAATCTTAACCTCTATAAGCCTTGGTTTTCTCACCTGAAAATGAGGACATTTTTGCCTGCCTCGGGGGGCTCTTGTGAGGTTTGTCAACTGAAAACTAGGTATTTTATCACCAAAAAGAATTTCTTTTGGGAGGGGGGAAGGTTGCCACCGGTGCACGCAAGTGGTGGGAGTTGGGAGGCAGAGGAGGGTGGATGGACAGTGGGATGGACAGAGAGACTACAGAGGACTCACACGGTCCCCGCCCACACAGCCCCAGCCTCCCACTTCTTAGGCGTGTCAAAAATCCAGGAGGAGCAAAATTAAAACCACCGGATCAATAAATAGTATTTAGTAAGAGTTTATTGGGCGTATAAGAAGAGTTTGCCAGCTGGGAGCTTGCAAATTTAATACAATAATAAAGCTCACGGGCCTGCAGTTGCAGAATGGCTGATGAAGGGGAAAATTAGGAGGCTGCTAACCTTCACAATGATTGGTTAACACGGTGGGGTTTCCAGGTGTCAGGGGACTGGTTAAAAATGATCACCCCACCCAGCTGGCGTGGCTCGTTGGTTGAACAAAGACCCATGAACCAGGAGGTCACAGTTCGATTCCCGGTCAGGGCAGATGCCTGGGTTTCAGGCTGGATCCCCAGTAGGAGGCATACAGGAGGCAGCCGATCAATGACTCTCATCATTGATGTTTCTCTCTCTCTCACCTTCCTCTCTCTGAAATCAATAAAAGCATATTTTTTTAAAAAGTGATCATCCCACGCCAGTGTTAGGAAGATGACTTAAGTTTCTTTTATGATTAGCAGAGGCATTCACAAGAAATCTCCCTTATGTTCATGAAATGAGCTAGATGTCGTTTTGCCGATGCAGCTTCAATGGTTTTGTCTGCTCAGGGAATTTTCAAGTCTGGTGTCCATTTTGCATTTAATTTTAACAGGGGGGCAGGTCTGGGTTGCTGGGGCTACCATCTGAGTCCTGGCATCTTGAGCAGGGGGCCCAGCTTCTGGGCTGGGTTCCTGTGTCTTAATGTCCTCATGCCTCCCAGGGGCCTCACCTGACCCAGCTCCTCACCTTGTGTGCAGTGGTCACAGCCGGGCTGATGAGGCCAAGGTCATGGCCTCCCTGAGGCCAGTTACCACTGGGCTGGCCGATTCACGGCCCCTGACAACACTCTGTAGTCTCGGGATTTGTAGAAATCCCAGTGACGTCTGCACCCCCGACCAATGATGAAACAGGATCTTAGAGGGGAGGTGGGGGGGGAGTGGATAGGACCAGGCCTAAGTAGTTTAGTGATACCAACATTGGGACAAGTTAGAGAACCATTGTCCTAAGGGCCATGGGAGGGAGGGCTGGTCTCACAGTTCCATGAACACAGGTGGAAGGGGTCAGGCGTCCAGTAGTTACAGGCCTACGTTTCCCTGCAATGAGCACACACCTTGCCCCGAAAGGGCCAATAGCATGGCGTTCTCGGGGGGGGGGGGGGGAGGGCACCCACCACGTGGAAGATTCTGCACCCTGCAAATTCAAGTGCGGAATTGCCATCAAGGCCTCACAGGCTCTCTGGCTCTGATGGGGTGTCCTGTGCATCCCTGAGCCAGTCGCAGAGCTCCGATGACGAATGGCTCTGACTGGCCAGCGTGTGGCGGTGGTGAGCTTTCAAAAGCATACAGGCTGAGGGGGGGGTGGTCGAGGTGTGTGCCCAAATAAAAATCCCGCCTTTCCCCAGAAGTAGGGTAAATGGATGCTAAGTGACCCCCAAGGAGCAATTGTCCATTCATTTATTTTTGTGTTTTTTTGTTAATTTTCACCCAAGGATATTTTTTCCAATGATTTTTAGAGAGAGTGGGAGGGAGGGAGAGGGAGAGAGAGAGACAGTGATGTGAGAGAGACACATTGATTGGTTGCCTCCCACAGGCACCCCAACAGGGGCTGGGGGACAGACCTGCAACCCAGGTGCGTGCCCTTGACTGGGAATCGAACCCTCAACCCTTCCATGGGCAAGCAGACGCTCTACCACTGAGCAACACCAGCCAGGGCTCCATTTATTCTTTTTGTTAACTCTGCACTCTCCACGGAGACTGTCGTGACTGTGGCTCGCAGGACTCTGTCTTAGATTCTGACCTGCGGTCACACCCTGCATCTGGGACAGGCACTGGCTGGTGAAGTCCCCGTAGCTTCCTCTGCCCCGTGCCCTGTGAGACTCCAGCCTTTCCCTCTATAGCCCCCCCCTGAGCACCCGACTCTTTCAACAGGCCCAGGTGCCTCAGACCTTTTATTATCACCCCTACACAAACCCAGGAGCAAAACAGAATCTTCTTTTGAAATCCAGAGTGGGAGATGTTCAGCGGGGCTCAGACAGAGGAGAGGGTGAGGGAACCTCTTTTATTAAATCCCTTGCCTCCTGTCCGAGGCCATTTCACTCCAACTTAATAGCTCAGGATAATTCACCCCCGACCAGGCTGCACTGAAAGGGAAGGTCTGGGGCCTGAGGCTCAGGAGTTGATTATAAGATGAGAGGCTGTGCTCTGTTCCCCAGGAGCAGGCCACAGGCTGAGCCTGCCGTCCCCACCCTGCTGGAGGTGACAAAGCCGTGGGCTGTGAGGGCTGACACTGAGTCACAGACAATGAAAGGGACAAGCACGGAAAGACACTTGGCTGGGGCGAGCCTTTGTTTCCTGGGCCACACGCTGGAGTGGGCACAGTCCCAGGCAGCCTGCAGCCCGCGGTGCCCGGGGCTGTCCTCTGGTTCAGGGGGGGATTCCTGCCCGCATTTCGCTGCCCGGGAGAGATTTGGGCTGAGACAAATTTCCATGGTGAGCATCCCTGCTCTTTGAGCAAATGTAATGAGACCAGACAAAAACAAAGCCCCCAAGTCCTAATTAGATGCAAAGCCCCAAATGATCAGGCTTAATGCATCTGAGCAACCGGGAGACAGGGGCTTGGGCTGTCCTGCTGTGTGTCTCTTGCAGGCCTGTGCAGAGTTAATGCCACCTGACGAAAGGGGTCCCCTTGCCTGTGCACATCAAAGCCCAATTAAACGCCAACAGGAACTTGCAGCAGAGAAAGTAGAGTTTATTTTTAGGAGTCATAGGGGTTATACAGGGGAAAGTCATTAATCATGGTGAGTTAGGGCCATGGTCAGGGTCGCTGATATAGGTAGCTGATCAGTGCATCTGGTCCAGTTGTCAGCCGTGACATCACCTTGTCTGCTTTCGCTGCTTTTCTGGGCCTGGAGCTGAAACACAACTGAGGCCTAGAGTCCTACCTCTAGTTTGATGGAAACTCTGTCTCTGTGGTCAACAGACTGGAGACTTTGTTCCTGAGATTACTTGGTGCTGATCAGGACCTCATGGTCCCGAGGGCTTCATGGTTAAGGGAGTGGGCGTGCAAGGGAGACGAGGCAGGTGGGTCAGGTGCCGGGTGAGGCCAGTTTGAATCGAAGGAAAGAAAGACAGGAGCAAAGGTCATATTAAAGAAATGAAGTTTCTACGGGATGACACTGATGCTCAGATTGAGAGCTGCACATCCCATCAGGTGGCTGGCTTTAAATTTCCTCCATTCAGCAGCCGTGGAGCGGGGCCTCTGTAATTTGCTGATGTTTCCCGTGTCTCCAAGGAGGAAGGTGTGTTGGTGCTTGAAATTGGGTTGTTTCAAGTAACCAACGTGCCAGAATGACAGAAAAGAGGCAAAATGTGGATGCTTCCCCTAGTGTTTAGGAGACTTGCCACCAACAGCTGACAGGTTTTCGGTCCTTACTCCTAGAGAGAGGAAATGCGGAGGTGAGCAAGGGATTGGACTGGCTCAAGGCCCAGGAGATTGTGCCCAGGGACTTGTGGAATGAGACTAGCGGGGACATTGGGAAAAGGGATTTGCAGCTCCCAAATCAGGAAATGTCCAGTCAAGCTGAAGGGCCAACTCAGCATGGAGAGAAGCATGGACGGTCATGGAGGAGGTGAGGGTCACAGTCCACTGGCTCGCCTGTTCCACCCACACTGGGGCTGGTCTCAGCTGGTGCCCAGGAAGCTGCTGGTGGTGGCCTTCAATAGCTCTCAGGTCTTGGGTGTAGGGTCTGTGGATCCCCAAAATAAAGATTCATTTGATGTGAATCCCGAGAAGGAATTTATCTGCTGAGATGGAATCCCCATGGTCAACTAAAGGCCCAAATTTTATAAATAATAAGAACCTAGTGGCCATTTGCTGACAGGGGCTCCTCATGTACTCTTGTCCACAGAGAAGAACCTCGGACTGAATTCTCAGCTTCTTTACATCTGAGTCAACTGCAGCAGGGAAACCCTGGTTTTATCTTTCTACCAAGAGGCTGAAACCTGCCCCGTCCAATCAGAACTATGCAAATTGAATCCTCATTTACATCTATATTGACCAATCAGGACTGTACAATTTGGATGCCTTATTTACATAAAACAGACCTAACTGGGAACCTGGGTGGGAACTTTTGCTTTAAAGTACGTCCCCCCCTTTGTCTCAGGGAAACACAATTACTACCTGAATCTGTGTCTCCCAGGCTACAGCTCCTTTTGCTCAAATAAATGCTTTTTATTCTTTATTACAGTCTAAAATTAATTTTCGCTCACAGGCTGCAGATTTGCTTTTTACCCACATCTCTCTAGCTGCTGAAAAATGAAAGAATATATCTTACCAGAAAAACCAATATTGGTTGTGAGCAGTGGGCCACATCTGGGGTGCAGAAATATGAATTTTTTAAAATGGTGTTTCAAGGAGTTTCTTGGAATCTTACAGAGAGCAACACGTCAAATTATTGATTCAATCATTTAAGGTGCATTAGCTGAGGATGCCTGTAAGGCTCTGAGTGTCTGATCCTGTGAAAAGAGTCCATGTAGGGAGCTTATGTTCAACTCCTTTGCATTCCCGTGTGAGCCCAGTGTGTGACACGGGCAATTGATAGTGTTTTTTTGTTTTGTTTTTGGTTGGGTGATGAGATGAGCAAGGGATTAAAATTCCACGTTTGCTTCCGGTCCTGACCTGCACTGCCCATTTGGGAAATAATTTGTTTTCTTGAACCCAGCATGTGATTTCTTTGTTTTTAATCAATAAAATCAAATGGATTTTCTAAAACTAACTGAAAAAATTCCAGTGAGGCCTGGTCCCAAGGAATTTTCCATTAATGCCAGGTCATTGCTGCTCTGTCCCCTCAACTAAGGGTATGAAAAGTTTAGACTACTCCCAGGGCTCTTGCCTATCTAAATAGTATAGCTCAGGAATGAGCTAGCACTTTGGCTTAAATGTAACTGTCTTGGGCTTTCTATTTATGACACCAAAAGCACACAAATATGCATTTGAATAATTAAGTTGGCTATCAAGATGTTTGGTTTATTTCATGCAAAATAATCATCTCCACTGAGTTTTCAAAGACTTGAGTAGTTTGGGATTCAAAGGCCCCAAACTTTGAAGTATCTGGGGCCACTGATCTCACTGTGCTCCCCTTGGGGATTGAGGATGTGGTCGGAGACAGCAGAGCCTACTCTTAGGAAAACCTGTCCATTCTGCTCTACTAAATAAGAAGAGAAGAAAGAATGCATTTCCATTTGGCACCTAAATGTTTATCTGCTCGTATTGCTTTGAGAAATGGGATGACTATGTGCCTGGGTTACGGTTAATGGAATCAAGCATCATTTCACACCATACCTGAGAAATTAATAACTTTGGAACCTACATAAAAATAAGAAAGCGGGCCAGCTCCCTCTGGGAATGTTCTCTGTCCCTGGAATCCCACTTCCATTGATGTATATGAATAATGCCTGACCTTGCTTTATAGTTATGTGACTGTCAGCACAGTATTTATTAATACATCCCAAGGCTTTGTGTGTGTTTTGGGTTTTTTTTGTAGTTGTATCAGGTGGTGGAAAGAGTTCCAAAAGAGATGCCATATATCCAGTTAGGTGAATCTTTAAAAAACAAAACACTCTGCTGAATTGTAAACTGGTTCACAAAGCAGAGGCTGCTTGGAAGGACCTTTCCAAAATCAGGGCTCAGTTAAGGGGCAGGACTGGCCAGTGTGGTGACACCTGCGACGTCAAGTTCAGATGACTCTGGAACACTCCTGGCTTCTGAGGCCAGTGCCACCTACCTTTATCACGTTCTGACCTTGAGATCAATCTTTTTCCTGAATCCTTGGTTCCAAATTGTGGAACGGGAGTAAAATACCATCACCAACTTGAACCTGAAAGGAATGGTGGCGTTAAGTGTTCATTATGTGCCAGCCACAGTTGCTGGCACCTTATGTATTTTAACTCGTGTCATTTTCAGAGCAACCCTAATGAAGCAAGTCTTGCCATATGTCTACTTTGCAGGTGAGGGAAGTGAGGTTCCAAGAGGCCAGGCCACTCTCCCCAAAGTGCATGGTCAAGACAAAAGCCCAGGGAGACTTGAACCCGGGCCCCTCACCTGCCCCTGCCCTGCCTATGAGTGCCTGGGGCCCTTAGAGACATAGGAACAAGGCGCTTCTTGAGTTATGTTACTATGTCACCTTTCTATAGGTCCTTCAAAAGGCAATTATATTCATTAACAAACAAACAAAAATAAATAAAGCAGCAAGCCCCTGAAACAGATAGAGCCATCTCCAGTCTTCTAGTTGTTTTCACATCCGTTGAGCTGAGCCTTGGTTGCTCCGCACACTGTTGCTGAGCAGAGAACTTTCCAAGCATTTGTGGTTTACTTTGGTCGAGACACAAAACAGCTTCTCCCAGCTCAGAAAGCTTTCCTCTACCCACAGTAGCCCTACCTGACAACCGAAGTGCAATGATAAACTCTGAGATCCTAAAAAAAAAATAAAAATGAAGGAAGCCTTGGCCTGTGTGGCTCAATTGGTTGGGCATCGCCCTGTGCACTAAGAGGTTGCTGGTTCAATTCCCGGTCAGGGCACAGGCCCGGGCTGAGGGCTCTGGTAGGAGGCAGCTGATCAATGTTTTGCTATCACATCGATGTTTCTCTCTCGCTCTCCCTCCCCCTCCCTCCCACTCTCTCTAAAAATCAATGGAAAAATATCCTCAGGGGATGATTAGCAACAACAACAACAAAAAAACCCACAAAAACAAAAACAAGAAAGGTGCTTAACATAGAAGAAGCAACAGGAGAGCCTAGGGCTGCCTGAGCTCTCTGGGAAGTCAGAGAAAAGAGGGCCTTAGGGTCAGGTTCAGCGTCGTATCCAAAAAGGCATCACCGTTCCCAAGGTCACCTAGGCTTTCCCCTATGTTCTCTTCTAGGGATTTCATAGTTTTGCATTGTGCGTGTAGTTCTATGGCCTATTTGACTTAAATTTTGTGAAGGGTATAAGGTCTGTGTCTAGAATTTTTATTTTATATTTTTGCAGGTAGTTGTTCTAGTTGTTCCAGCACCATTTGTGGAAAATTTCTTAGATATATTTATATTGTGATTCAATGGGAAGAGAATGTTCTTATTTCTAAGAGATGTGATGTGGCTGAATTATTTGGAGCTCTGAGTGTCATGATAACTGCAACTTACTTTCTTTTTTTGATGCTATTTTATTTTATTATTTTTATTATTTTTATTGATTTCAGAGAGAAGAAGGAAGAGGGAGAGAGAGAGAAACATCAATAATGAGAGAGTCATTATTCGCCTGCCTCCCACATGCCCCTTACTGGGGATGGAGCCTGAAACCCAGGCATGTACCCTGACCGGGAATCGAACAGTGACCCCCTGGTTTGTAGGTCAAACTCAACCACTGAGCCACGCCAGCCGGCCTGCAACTTACTTTCAAATGGTTCAACAATTTCTCTTACACACAGGGATAAAGCAAATAATGGCAAATGTTAATTTTTAAAAAAAATAGAAGTGATGAACACATGAGTGCTCAACATATATTATTTCTTCACTTTAGTGACTGCTGCTACTTTTTCATAATGAGTTGAAAAAGAGATTAAATGTGCCAGATATGTAATCTTACCTTCGTCTCCTCAATTTGCCTGCACCACTCTAGCCCCAGCACCGAGCCCAGCCACTAGCACCTTGAAGGTTTCTGGCAATAATGCCCCAATATAGATGTCTACCCAGGAGGCAATAGAGAGACTCCCACAGGCCGGCAATTCCAAAACTGTCGCTGGTGCAAGGAGACACTGACATCCCTCACTCTTTACAGCCCTCGCTTGGAAAATGAGTGGGTGGTAATTGCAGTCCTGTTCCCGATGCCTGCCAGCAAAAACAAACTTTTCTAACTCGGCTGCCAGAGCAGTTATTGCAAAAGAAAACAGAAGTCAACCAGCATCCCAATTAGCATCCCTCATGTTTGCTGCTTTGCCCAAGCAGAAGCAAGTCAGCTAAGTAAAATCCCCAAACAAACCAAACCCAACCCAACCCCTGGGGCACCAAACTCTTGACGAGAGGCCAAGCTTTTAGGGAAAGGTTCTCGGTAGATAGGCACCCTCCCATTGCAGGTGGGCATTTCCAAGACCAGCCTGGTGGAGGGTGAGGTCCTGAGGATTTAACAGAAACATCAGGCTGGCCTGGGCCGACTGAGAGCCATCCTCATGTAACATCACTGGCAGCTTTCCATTCTCTGTCTGACTTCCACGGCCAGGAGGTGGGAAAAAATTGTCGTTTGTCAATGCAGCTTTCTTCATTTCGAAACACAAATTCGGTCACTTTCCCCTGCAGTATTGGTTTTAAAATTATGGGCGAGAGTCAGAAAGAGAACTCATACCTAGGGAGATGCAGAAAAGCAAGTGCTTGGACCAAATAAACGTATCTGGCCATTGTTTTTTCAAAGGGGGCGCATCTCAGATCTCTTGGAGACACCTAATTTCAAATGTTCTGCCTTGTTATCCCTGTAAACTGACAAAATCTCCTAGATATTCCTTCATTTTGAAACGGAATCTGTATTTCTCAGATGGCTTATCTCGAACAGCCTGTGATAAAGATGAAAAACTCCCCCTTAGCACGCAGGGTTGTGTTAGTTTTGGGAAAGCACTGTCCCCGGGGACGTGGCTGTGGGGAGGGGACTGCTCCCCTGGGAGAGGACAGAATTGTTTTATCAGGAGGCCTGGCCGCAGGCTCTGAGGCCCGAGGTAGAGCTGGTGTGAGCATTGGGCCCTGTGCCTGGCCACGTGTCCGGACCCCGTATCATGCATTCAGCTCCCTTTTCCAAGCACATGGTGGGCATTCTCCTGCCCACATGTTACCTGTATGAGTAGCCAGAGTTCTGGAATTCAGGCAGTAACAGAATTCAGGCTTTGTAGAGACCGTATTGAGCCTTGTTAAAACTCCCAGGGCAACAAAACCAAGCCCATTACATTTTACACCAGGGAAAGAAAACCGACACAAAAATTAAGTGACTGGCCTCTGGTGGCATTTCCTCAGGTGCATCAAAGGACGAAAGCCAGGTTCCAGCAGACTTGGGGCTCACCAGGGGGCTCATTGAAAGGGGCTCAGTGCTCACTAACGTACTGGAGGCTCAGGGAAGTCCTGCAGTAAAGAAATCTGCTTAACTTCGTTTCATTCAGCGTCTGCTAAATATATTGGCCCACATCATGTTTTTCAAAAATTGCATAACATCGTTTGCTATCTCAGGGAAGACACTTTGGAAAATGATGACCTATAATTGCTATAAAGAAGAACACAGTATTCAACCTAAAGCGATAAGCAGGAGGCAGGCAGAGACATTTGAATTCTGATTGAACATTTGATGATATTGATGAGCTGTTATTAATTTTTTAAGTGTAACTATGAGATTCAGTTCTGTGTGTGTTTTTTCTTGTCTGCTTATCACATGCTGAAATATTTATAAGTGAAATGATTTACTATTTGGGGTTTACCTCAAAATGATCCAGAGGGGAGCAGCTTGGAATACATGGCCTCATGAATCAACATGGGTTGAAAGTGTTTAAGCTTATTTTTTTTAAAGAACATGGTTATGTTCTTAAAAATTCTCTGTAGCATTGGAGATCTGGGTGCCTGGTGGTTGTTTTGATGGCATGAGCTTGCTTCAGAAAGTCTCTCCAGCTAACTTCTAATTTACAGAACAGCAGTAAATGGTTATTTCTAAGCAGATGCTGAAGACCTCCCCCAGCTCCAGCTCAAGGCTGTCACGTGCAATGAGCACTTGCTGATCAATAGATTGACTTGGGGGAGGAGCCAGGGGTATTTCCAATTCCAATGCGTTTCTCTTATCCATGCTCTTTATTCCCATGGATGGGACTGGCTAGGATCCCAGAATCTGAAGTCAGTGGTCCAACGATCTCATATAAGAAGTTATGGCCAGGACTTCCAGAGACTGTTCATTACGGCGAGCTCCAGGGGCTCACAGGCACAGTCAAGACACTGCTCTGAGTGGGACACTTGGGTTGGTGTCTACAGGTCACCACTCTCTGTGAGATCGCTTAAGGGCAGGCCACCTAAGTTCTGTGTTCTGTTTCTTCACCTGCATGGTTAGACTAATAATAATAATAATAATAATAATAATATCGTCAAGATATTGATTATTCTAAGCTCGTTATTTTCAAGAAACAAAAGACCCAGAAGAACCTTGGACCTTTCCCCTAACTGCCGAGAAGAATTTAGACAGAGGACCTGCTCCAGGAAGGGTCCTATTAGCACACATAGCTATAGTTTCATATGAACTAGGTGTGATGAACAGGGAGGAACCTAGCGAGGCTCATTTGTTCAAAGTCCTCTCTGTGCCCCATTGCTAACGCTGGCCCAGCAAACATTTGCTTTCCCATCTTCATGGGAATTGCCTCCCTGCCCTTTGAAGCCCCAAACCATGACCCCCACTTTCCTTAGCTGAAGATGGCAGATAAGCCTTAACCGCCTGATTTGTCTTTGGGCCCCTGTATGTACATATGTAATTAAATTTGGTTATTTTACCAGTTATTTCTCTTGTTAATCTGTCTCGTGTCAATTAGACTAGCCAAAAGTCACCTAAAGCCTTTGTGACTATTAAATCAGATGAGCTAATATTAAGCACCTAGTGATTATTTAATAATGATTGATCACCATTGTCATCACCGCCAACATCATCTTTCTAGCTAGTCAGTGGCAGGGTAGCCCAGTCAGGTCCTCTGAGCCCTCTTTCCCAGCAAAGAATGGGACCAAGTTATGATACTAATGAAAATATGTAGCTGCCATGCAATCACCACAGGTTAAAAGAGGCACAAAATAATAACTTTGGGACTCCATTTGGAAATATGTTTTCTCTTTTTGAACAGTCTTTACCATAACTTCTTTAAGTGAGAAGGGCAGGAAATATCCTGATCTAGTTTACTGAACTAGAAAAATTAGGTTAAGTTCTAAAAAATCTTTATCAGTGGTATGTAAATACCATTGACAATAGAGTTTATTCTTGTTTTAAATCTTTGTAACAGTCCTGAAAGAGTCATACGTGGAGTGAATATATACATTTTGAATTCTACTAACTCTAATGTTAACTTTCATAATAATTTCAGAAATATATCACCACATGAAAAAAAATCACGAGTTATTATGCAGTGAGGAGTTTAGGCATCCAAATGTTCCTCTCGAGGACCACTTAGTGTTCCTGTATCTTTAATTTCCTGCACAATTCCTTCAAGAATTCAGATAATTAAATCAGATGATTTTAGACAGTTAAAGCATGTGTATGTTTAAAAAGTCGTGCTTTTTTCATTCCCCTGGGACTGTCAGTGTTATTTCTTAGGACTTAAAAGAAAATCTGCTCCAGAAATTCAGAAAATGTCATCAGTATAAGCACGCCCTGATTTTCATTCTAATCATAAGCATCAAGGGAAGAGTGACATAATCCAAAGGCTTTGTAGATAGCAGGCTGGGATTCCACTGAGAAAATCATTTCACTTTGCTAAGCTTTGATTTCTTTATCTATGGAACAGTTTTACCTACTGCAGCGGGTGATTCAAGATGTGAAAGGCACACAGTATGCCAAATGTGGCACACAGCATGTCAAACATTAGCTCTTATTATATGAATGAACAATTGTGAAATCACTCAGAGATTTTTGAAAAAGGTGGTTTAGCTTCATGGGAAGTTCTGAAATGTTAACTAAACCTACAAGGTTCTCTCCTTCCCTTGTTCTTGGGTGATGGTCTCCACTTCTGGCCTGCTAGTTCCTGTGGAATTGTAGCATGTCCCTGTCTCCTTGGAGCAGCACGATTTTAATTCATTAGGTTATTTTACAACTTCTCTCTGAGAGGCTGAAAATGTTATTCTGTGAGTTGTTTTGATCGTTGGATGTGACTTTTTACATCCTAAGCGAGAGTAGAGGTCCCTGTAGGGCTCCTCTTTAACATCACTGAGTGCTACCCCTCTGACCATTGCTGAGAGATGGGTGGGGAGATCGATATTAGACAGTTGAACTGGACCACTGCCCACCGAGGTGAATCACTGTGAGAACCGAGTATCCTTACCGAGGTTTCTTATAAAGTGACCTTTAAAATATACCAGTCAGGTTTTCAGTCATTTAACCCATGTTTTCTGGTGAGTGACCAGGTTGTTGGACACATTTCCCAGTAAAGCTCAAACCCAGAAGTACCTAGTTGTATAAAAATGTGTGTATCCAAGAAAAAGATGGTCCCGAGGGCCTTGTGATGTCTCTCACACAACAAGGGGCCTTCTCCCCTTTCCCTCTTCTTTGTGATTTAAAAAAAAAAAAAAGACAAAAACAAAACAAAAACCCCCAAACTCATCAGCTACTCTACTGAAAGCTTCCATTTGACTCAAAAAGGCAAATTTAAGTAGATTCGTTTTCCCAGGTTTGCCCTTCAGCTGGCGCATGTGGACATAGTTAATTTTCTCAATTTAGAAGCAAACCACCCTATGTCATAATAAAATGCAAATGGATGCCCAAGTCCACAGATGCCCTCATCATCTCCAAAGGAAATTTCTGAACTGTTTCATCCTTGAGACTGCTCCTTCTGAATGTTAAATGCCAGGAAGTTTATTACACTGTTTTTTACCTTATTAGAATGATATTATATAATCTCAACCACATGTATTCTCTATACCTCTTTGACTTCATAATTCTCCGGAGCCCCAACTCTGATAGTGAAAGGATCACATAGATTAAAAATAAATAAATTTAACTGGACTGTGCCCTGTCCTTGTTACTAACCCCCCCTCATTTCATATCTTAAGAGGACAGCTCTTTCTTCTTAGAATTCACCGCTGAGAGTTGGGGTCTGCAGAGGTAAGTAGGACTTTAGAGTGGTTTATATCTAAAGGTGCACTATTGTCAGAGCTCACTGGAGTGAATAGAGTGCGAATATCCCAGCCTACCTCCAGGGTGCTCAAGTAGGCGGAGTGTCACATCCAGGGACCAGAAGAAGGCCAATGTGGCCGGGCGAGGGGGTGTGTGTGGGGTTGATCAAGGGGCTGGTGGTGAGCGGCCAGGGTCGATGAATTTGACACTGTCCCTAGCATTGCAAAAAAAAATTTCCCATTTGGTAAACTCCTCTAATGCCACCTGTTCCTCTGTAGACGATGTGTTTTCTGGTCCAGTTGTCCTTTCTGAGACCCTCTCCACCATGCTTGTGCCTGGCTGGAGCTCAGACAGGAAATCCTTCCAGTAAGCCTAAGAATCTGAAGGAGAATTGTTTTCAATATCCTCCATTCACATTAGTCACCTTAGGTGGACCGACCCCAACCCTTTTGAGGTCAACAAAATTACAAGGCTTCTTAAGGATCTAAAAGAACCCACAATGACCCTGTTCTTTAAAAAACGGTGGCTCTGAGGATGATGTTGCTGATGCCAGTCTGAAGACAGGATAAAGGGACTGAGAAATCATTAATTTCAGAAGCATTCAGACTGCTGTTCAAGTTACTTGCCGGTCAATAGCGTTTATTGAGTGCTTGTCCTGTGTGTAACAAGCTCCAAATTAGCCTTTAAATGAGAAGTCCTGCAGAAAGAGCTCTCCCTCACCTCTTGGCCGAGGTACATACACCTTTCTTTACAAACGAACTCCTCTGGGGGTTCCGGGCATTGTGGGTGCCTGTGCACAGGTTGGTGCCCTAATTTCACATCCATGGAGCAGGCAGACGGTTCCCCACCAGCCCCTTTAAGTGGGTAAGAAAATTTTAGTCAAAGCTGAAATCCGCATTGGGACAGGCCACGCTGTCCTTTAGAAGGTTCACTCGATTGCCGATGGTTTTCAGATCTCCTGGCTTTCTCTCGTGTTTAAATCTCTCCATCTTGATGTCTTTCTCTGAGAAAGGGCAGCAGCAGGCATCCTGTGCAGATCTCTGGGTATCACTGTTTGAAATGTCAGTTGCATTCTCTGGGGGAAGATGCCAGGGAAGGGGCAGCCCGTTAATGAATCTAAAATCACTTGGTAACACTCATTGAAAGACTAACTTTTTCGAGGGGCAAGGATCCAGCTATTCTCACGTGAACTCTTTCCTCCTCTGTTTTCATCTCCCAGCCACCTTTTGGCTATTTTTGAATTTGTCAGCACCAGCAAATAAAGGTCAAGGGGCAGGAAAAGTAAGGAACAGTAAATCTCGCTCAGTGACACCCAGGTGAAATGTTCTTGGGGACTCTGATTTGAAACAATTGCCAGAGATTTTAAAAAAAGTATCCGTCGACTTCTGTGCTTTCTGTGTGCAGATATTCCCAGCTGGCTGCGGGCCACCACGTGCACACTGGCTGGCTCACTGCTCCCAGAGCAAGGCTGCCACCCGGAGGGGTGCTCCTTCCAGCCTTTGTAAGTCAAAACACGCCCGGCTTGGCCTTGGCTGCCTTTAGGAAGCATCTGCCATGGAAGATGACTTTCTGAGCAGGAAGTCTACCCATCCCTCTTAGGTTCCAGTCCAGTGATCTTGACTTCTTGTCAAAATAGAAGGCGAAGGCTTACCTGCAGTCCAGAGAAAACCGTCCTTACGAGACGGCATACACAGCCGAAAGCCCATGTCAAGCTCTATCATTCCTTGGACACTCCTCGGCTGACACAAGGTATATATGTGATAAACATATATTCGCATTTTTAGAATGATTACTCAGAACCATTGCAAATAGCTAATCCTGGGTGTGGTGGGAGCAGGGGGGCCTGGGGCCTGGCTGATGCCTGGAGCAGGCTATGAAAAGGGCTCCTTGTGTCCCGGCCAGCCTGGCTCGGTTGGCTGTCTGTCCAACGATGCACCCAAAGGTTGCCGATTCCCGGTCAGGGCACATGCCCCGCTGTGGACTCGACTCCCCAGGTAGGGGGCGTGCAGGGGGCAGCTGGCTGATGTTTTTTGCTCTCACATTGATGTTTCTCTCTCTCTAAAAAAAAAAAAAAGAAAAAAGTGTTCTTCCAAGCAAGTGGAGGCCCAGTACCGAGCTTTGGGGTGACCTCACCTGATTTTGTCTGACGTGAGCTGCAGAGCGGGGTCACCTGCACCCGGCGCCTTGGCCTTGGACTTAGACTCGGGGCCACGTGCGCCCACGAGGCAGCTGGCCTTCCGCGACCGTCAAGCGCGGAAAAAGACGTGAAAGTCCCACGTGTCGTAAACGGCGCCCGCGCGTCGTAAAGGAAGTCGGAGAGGAGCCAGGGACCGCAGGCCGTGGGGGGACGCGCAGCCCCGGAAGCCGCGTTCAGCTTGGGGACAGCCCGCAGCAGCAGGTATTTTGCGTTCCCGTCTAGGGGCTGGGGAGGGGTCCCGGGCGGGAAAGGCGGGCTGAGGCCGGCCCTGGCCGTCCCAGGACAGTGGCCACCGCCTCTTCTCCCCTCCCCCCCTTGCAGCGCTGCGGTGCCCCCCCACCCAGGGGTGTGTCCAGGCGGCAGCAGCCCAGCTGGAGGTGCTCCCCGACTCTGAGGCCGCCGTCCCTCCCCCCGCTGGTCGCAGGCCGGCTGCGTGGAGCCAAATCTCGGAGGCCCCCCCCGCCGCAGCCCGTGGACGCGGGGCTGGGGCAGCTTGAGGTGAGTGGTCACCGTGTGGCCTTTGCTTAGAATCCCCCTGGTCCCCCGCACGGCTTTCGGAGGACGTTTTACCTCGCAGAGCAGGTAGATTGCAGCTGGGCCTGCTCGCGGGGGGGGGGGAGGGGGGGGGGTCGACACGCTGAGGTCACGTCCTGCAGCGGCCTCCGCGGGCGGGCCGCTGGCCGGTGGCCGCCAGGGGGCGCTGGACCTGCTGCCCGCCCGCGGGAGCTGGGAGGTGGGGAGGGCAGGAGGGCTCCTCCCGCACCTGCTGGAGTAACGGCGAGTGATTCTGTCGATTCCGCGGGGGGGGGGGGGAGAGCGGGAGGGGGGGCAGGCCCCGTCTTCCTTCGGATTTCTTTTGTGTCCATTTAACTTAGTAACACACTGACGTCCAGGAAGCGGCGGAGGACCTCTTGGTGAGATGCCCTCTCCCTAGGTTTAGAGGAAGCTTCCAGAAACTCACTCAGAGGCTCGTGCGGGCTTCCAGCCTGAGGGATGCAGCCAGAGCAGATACTAATGACATTGTCTCTGAGGCTCCGGTATGGTCGTTTGAAAACGGTCGATGGCGCCCTCCTGCAATACATTTTATTTTTCTCTTCTGCTTTATTCACATAGAATCGACAAATAAAATCGTATATATTTCAGGTATATGACATGGTGATTTGATTTATGTATGCATTATGAAATGGTTACCCCAGCAAGTTAATGAACACATTCAGCGCCTTATTAGGTATTTGTGTGTGTTGTGAGCAAATTGCAGATGTATAATAGAATATTGTTACCTGTAGTCACCACACTGTGCATTACATCCCCACTACTTATTCACAGTATGTATTTCTTGAGTGCTAACTGTAGGCAGTGCCCTGGTGGTGGTGGTGGTGATGGTGATGGTGATGGTGGTGTGTGTGTGTGTGTTGGGGTGGGGGAAACAGGAGAGGTACAGAATACTTCTGGCCTCGAGGACCTCAGTTAGAGGAGACTGTACATCCCTGCACAGTTTACATGCCAAACAATCCATTTTGTATGGTTAGACAGACAACATGTTCCGGGGAGAGGAGGGGCAGGAGGAGAGAAGGGTTGCTGAGGCTGGAGGGGATGGGAAAGGTGTAGCCTGGAAAGAGGTGGCTTTTGAGCCGGGCTTTGAAGGCTGAGCCAGGTTTGGAAGAGGTTTTGGGCATGGATGTGAGCAAATGCAGTCTAAAAAGAGCTTTAGGGTGTAAAACCTGGAACAATTAGGTTTTGTAGTTCTATATATAGGTTTTATAGTTGTATATAGACAAAGCTGTATATGGAGTAGTGGGTTAAGAATCAGACAGCCAGGGTTCCACTTCTGTCTCTACCACTCTACATCTGTGATTTCTAGCAAATTACTTAACCTTTCTCAGCTGAAGTGTTCTCATTTCTGTGGTAACCCTTAGTGCTGTCCAGTGTCTCTTAGATCTTGCTATTCATGACCAGCTAGAAAACCACCTTGGCTTTGACGATGGTGGGTACTCCAGCATCCCGATGATGACCCTTCTTTCCTCATCAGTTCTCCGGGCTGGGCTAAGGCAGTGTTGGGGAGTCCCTTCTCCCCTGGGCTCCTTCTGATCTCTTCTCCAGAGTCCACTTTGTTCATTTCAGTGTCACAGCGCCCTGTGGTGGTGCCTTCAGTCTCCATGACCAGTGTTTCTGGCTTCAGAAACTTCAGTGTTTCTAGTTTGGGTGGCCATAGAGCTTTGACATCCAGTAAATTGTAGCACCTGCAAGACAAGCCAACTTTTCTCTTGCTGATGTTGGTCAGATTCTCAGAGACAGGAACCTGCACAGAATCTCTGCTATTTATACTAAGTCGACCTTCCTTCCCCTCAGTTAAGGCAGGGGAGGGAGGGGGAAGGGTGAAAGGAACCAGACTACATTCTTCCACAAGTGAAATAGAGACAATGAAAGTACTTGTCTCATAGTCAGTCCCCCAAATTCAGATGGAAATAATGCAGGCAAAGCCCACAGCACAGTGCCAGGCACAGAGCAATCTTTCAATAACTATTAGCAGTGGTAGTATTGCAGCTATATCCTGGGATTAGAGGACCTTGGATAGCTGAGATTCTTCAGTGAGAAAACTTCCAGAATCTCTCTTGTAACTGTGCAAGGCCCTTTGTTAGCTGCTTTACTTAAGCTCTTTCTAGCAATCCTGATGGTAAATACTCCATTAAGATTTTGTTTGTTTGCAGACAGCCTCCTATGTTTGCAAAGAACCCAAATCTGGCCAATTGAATCAAAAAGAGGAATTTTCAAGGACCATTGAAGTCCCCCGTGGAATCCAAACTGTTGGACCAGAAAGATTTGGAAAAGGTTAGAGCTAGCACAGCCACAGGGATCTGAGAAGCAGGACTTTGTGCATCTTCTCCCCATAGGGTTACCTCTCTGGCTCTCAGTTTCCTCATCTGTTAAGTGGAGGTGATAATAGTAATAACACAAGAACATAGGTTGGTTCTGAAGATATAAACAATATCTAGAACAGTGTCTGGCACACAGCAAACCCTATCTGTGTTTATTATTATTATTATTACCACCAGAGGCTTCCAGGTTTCTGTGTCTCTGTGCAAGCATCAATTTGCAGGGGAGAGAACTGAGGTGCCTAATATTGACGCAGGAGTCAACTTTGGGATGAGTCAGTGGTGTCAGGTGGGAAGATGATTTGGTACAGACATAGTCCATGGGGACCCATATCTCATTGTTAGCAGAGTAGGCAGCCCCCGAAAGAGCAGTCTACTGCAGTCACTATCCCCATTTTACAGATGAGGCAACTAAAGGTCAGATGTCAGGTTACATGCTCAAGGTCACATTGGGACATCAGTGAGATTAAAATGTAAATTTCTATGCCCTTTAAGCTCACAACCTCTCAATCTACAGCCTACTGTGCGCCTCCCCCCCCCCCCCCCACTGTGTCCCTCTCGGCAGATAGAACCAGCTACCTTTGAACCAAACACTGTAATGTGTCAGATTCTTCTCGATGGAAGAAACTACAAAGGATAAATCATAGCAAGGAGACAATAATATCCAAATACCAACTTCATGGCAAACTGAAGAGAGAAAACCTGAAGTTCACTTTCCCATTTTAAATTAGGTTGCACAGTCCATTAAGCCAAGTAATAATAGATTTTTAGATTTTTGGACAGAGTGTCCAGTAGCCAGAACTTACTGTTATGCAAACCAAAACCAGACGTTCAAGGTTAAATACCATGAGCCCAGCTTAAAACTAACCTTGTCACCAACAGTAAACATGCAAGAGATAGAAAAGGCTCTTAGGCATTTATCTTGACTCTTTTTTTAAAAAAGCCATATCATTATCTTTATGCTTTCTATTTGTAATGAAACTGTTTAGTTTCTTAAAATAAAATAAAAAATTATCACGAAGTAGAAGTTGTGTCGGCTTTGGAGCTTCTCCGAATGGTGGGTCTTCTTACTGTGAAAATCATGACCTCACTGTAATTCTTTCTTTCTTTTAATGGCATAAACACAGCTTGTTCAGCCTGGTGGTGTAACACTGAATGTATTTCAGGAGGCTGCGCAGAAAATCCTGCAAGTTCTGAATGTTCGTGGATTCTTTTGAAACACTCACCTTTGCCAATGAATATTCTTGAACAAGAAATGACAACAGAAATGCACACACTGTCTATAGGTTTTTACTTCTCTGTGCACCCTTTGCTTTACCAGCAGACTGAATCTTCCTCAAGGTCATGGACCTTGTCTGTCTTGCTCTTTATTGTCACCCCAGTGTCTGGTAGAGTTATGCACACAATCAGTGCTTGTCCAGGTGGATTGGATTCCAGGAACTTTGGCTTTTATTACTATTGTAATCACTGTATACAAATAAATAGCCAGGTAGGGCAGATGTGATTATTAATATTTGGGGAGGGGACATGTAAATTGAGGCAGGAGAAAGTCAACTTACCTATCCCAAAGTTAAAAAGCCAGTAAGTGAAGAAGTAGAGGCTGGAAGCCAGGGCTCATGCCTCTGAGCTTCTCCTGGTCTCAATGTCTCCAGGCAGGACAGCAGGAGTTGTTTATGTGGCACTTTGTTCCTACCCCTGCCCCACCTAAGGGAACTGATGTGGAAAGTTTTACAGCATTATTGTCTTTCCCTGCTATGATATTCTTGTTTGAATGTTCCAATATGAAAATATTTTAGAGTTACAATGAATTAAAAGATATTTGGAGTTGATCTGATACCTTTCTATTTCCCAAGTCCAAGCCAAACACATTCAGAGTAATGACATTCATTATTTCATGTTTTCCTTCCTTAATAAGAAGCCAGCAGGCTCATATTTTGTATAATTTCATGATGATCAGTAAACAAGCAGCCACATCGTTCCCTTAATCATTTTGTCCATTGAACCAAGTTCTGAAATGTTATCAGCAAACGTTTGCCTTCCCCAATCTCCAGTCCCAGCTCCTTGAAATTTTTTACTCTCATCTTAGAACACATTTCTGATTTTCTTTCCACTTGATGTTATTTCCTTCCCTATGCCCTCTAAGTCTGGGTTATATTTAAGGTCACAATTCTTGAAGCTGTTGTGTAGAGGCAGCTCACACGGGCTTGCTAGAGCCAATTGTCAAATTTTTAGGAATATTGCAGGCTGGTTATTAAACATAACCATTATTAGAACTTGAAATTATTTACACTTACAATTAAATAACATTAAAAGATGGGTAATAAATATGTAAAACTTATTACTTTCTAGTTATTTTACCACATTCAGCTGTTACCTACATTCTTGAGGTTTTTGGCCCATTGGAATTACTATATAATGTTATACTGTCCATATCTTTGCAACTCTGTGTTCAGTGATGGAAATGTGAGCCATTTCTAACTATTAAATGCAGGCTTAGAAAAACATTTTGGCAGCTCCTTATGGGTTACAAGTAGCAGTCTTACCCAAGTAAGACCCAATTTATATTTTTAGCCCTAGTCTTTCTCAAGCTACAGTCTGCCTGTCCAACTGCCCAGTTAGCCTCTCTATCTGTGTCTGAAAATTAACAGGTGAAAACTGAAGTTAGGAACTCTCCCCCACAATCATGCTCCTCCAAGTTGGTCCTTTTTATTAACGGACCATCTCCTTTCAAGATGTTTGAGGTAGACAACTACTAGAAATAGCAACCTGAAAATCCATGTCCCCAAACCCAATACAGAAATTAAAAGGGCTGCTACTGATTAACAGACTTTCCTTTTCTCTAAAGGATTCTTGGCAATGATATAGCATTTCTACCGAGAGCGTCTCCCATGACTCAGACAACAATATTGTAAACCATTGCTTCCGATTTTACAGATCAGAACACCAGTGTTGAGCAGAGAGGAACAGTTTTACTCACTGTCAGTCTATGGGCAGTGCCTTGCTGAAAAGACTAAGCAAAGTTAGAAGGAATATGAGGCATCACATCCAGTATCCAGAAACATTTGTCACACAGTCTCACAAATACTCAGGATGAACTCCCCTCACACGACAATCTCAGGTGAAGAGTTAATGGCATGTTCTCTCATCGAGAGATGTCCCTTTTAAATGATCTGGGCAAAAAAATCCAGAAATTTTATCCCCAGGCCAACACATTGTTGCAAAACAGCCAAGTTATCAATCTCTCAGGTCTTTGGAGTTTTTTCTTTTCATTGCCTTTTTAAGTGCGAGTGATAAAGAGTAGGTCAGAAACAAGAACTTAGTGTGGTGAACTTTCGAAGAGAGCTTTGACCTAGCCTTCTAAAAGGCTGAAGTAATTCTGGTTGACCCAGAGTGATGAATGCTGTCCATGAGAGCATGTGGGTGTTAAAAATATCTGTGTGGGGGTTGGAGTCAAGATGGTGAAGTAGATAAATCCAGAACTCGGCTCCTCCCACGAACACATCAAAATGACAACTTAATATAGAGCAACTATCACTGAGAACCACCTGAACACTAGTCTAATAGAAATATTATAACCAAGGATATAAAGAAGATCCCACATCAAGACAGCCAGGAGGGGCAGAGACACAGACTGGTCAGGTCGCACACCTACAGAGTGGCCATTAATAAATGAGACAGGTGTCTTGGCCGTGGAGGTCCCCCCTGTGGAGCAAGGGGTTCCCGGCCCCACACCCAGCTCCCCAGCCCAGGGCACCTGTGCTAGGAAGAGGAGTCCCCATAACATCAGGCTTTGAACGCCAGAAGGGATGACCTTCAAGAGAGCAGAAGGGCAGTGGGAGACTGAGATGCTGTTCTTAAGGAGTATGAGCACAAGCTCACTAGTTCAAAGGTCCAGCACAGAGGCAGCAGTTTGAGAAGCCTGGGCGTATGGGGAGGAATTAGATGGACTAACTTCAGGGAAGGGCTAGAGGGACAGGGACTGATGGGAACTTTCTCAGGGGATTGGAAGGGCTGCCAGGCACTTCGGTTCCTTTGTTGAACTCTCCTACTCAGCTGGCCCGGTGCATGGGATTAAGAATCACAAACTGCTGGGTATAAAATTAACCGCAGGGATGTAAAGTATAGCCTAGGGAATAAATCGGTAACATTGTAACAACTATATATGATATCAGATGGGTACTAGACTTACTGTGGTGATCACTTTTTAAGGTACATAAATGTCTACTCACTATGCTACACACCTGAAAATATAATACTGTAAGTGTAGTATAATTAAAAAATAAAATATCTATGTGTGTGATGTAGGAGTGAAGAGAGTAAAAGAGAATGCCTCACTGTTTTTCTCCTCTTGTTTGGAGGAATTTAATTGGTTGTCTTGGACTCAGAGAAGGACAGACTGAGGGTCTTGAAATACTTTTGGTGTCTGTGATTTTGTGTATGTGAGAGAGCAGCGGTGAGAGCGAGAGCAGGAGGGGAAAGGAGAAGAGAGGGGAAGAGAGGAAAACAGGGTAATTGCTGGAAGGACCATGGGAGGGAACATAAAGCAGATTTAGGCAGATGTTAGGAGCTGTGTAATCCTGGGATTGCCTCCCTGAATGGGCTTCTCCAGCAGGGCTGGTTTATCCATTACTGTCAAGAGCAGCTGCTTAACACACGTATTCTCAGGCTTTTCTCAGGGCTCAGCCATGCCGAGCAATGTCTCTCCCTTTCATTGGTCAAGCAGGACATTTCCCTTAAGACTCTGATTCCTGAAAAAGCAAAAGACACTGAGAAAGGAGGTTTGCTGATGCTTCATTTTAAGCCGCAATAAGTCACAGAAGCTTCGGTTGAATGAATTTGCAGCCTGTCCTGCAAGCACATTGAATAGGAGGGCCCTGGGCCCATGGAGAGGCATGAAGAGGTGCCCTGGCAGAGTCTCCTCTGTCCTGAGAGGCTGTGTTAATGCCCACTCACAATTTCAAAGCAAACCATAACGAGTTGTTTCACTAAGCTACTCCCCATGTCCCCTCAGTTGGAAAGGAGAGTGTAGGAAATATGAAATAAATGACATTTTCTTTATTAATGTGTGTGGGGGGGATTCATTTTCAGAGTCTTACAGTTACCTCTGCACACTGGAAGAGAAATACACAACATTTTGCAAAGATTAACTCTTTTATCTTAGTCTTCCTCTGGCCTGGAGTTTTTCTCTGTTTTGAAATTCATTTTTGAGTTTCTCTCCATTGTCTGCTTTCCTGACCTGCCGCAGTTAGGAGTGGATGTATAGTCTAGACCATAGGGAGGGTCAAGCAAAGGAGTTGGGTACCGGAGATGGGATCTCGGTGGTACCACTACCCAAAAGGGTACTAACTAGTAGAACCCTATTGGCAAATCATGCGTCTCCTGAAAGTCTTAGTGTTTTCATGTGTAAAATGAAAATGGCAATTAGGTCATGCCCAGCAGGGTTGTGTAAAAGTTAAATGAGAAAACACTGTGCACAAACCAGGCGCTGAATTAAATGTTGTTTGAATAAGTAAATTTTCAGACGAGTGAGCCTGGGGCTTGGTTTAGTGACAGAATTATGGCAAGTCATTACACATTTCTCTCTGATTTCCGGATTGTTTCTTTTCACACACAGTTGGGTTGTGGTTTATAAGAGAGCAATCATGTAAATTCTTAATTGAAATGTTTACGTTTCTGGATCTCTAAAAAAATGCCTGTACATGTAATGTGTGTATATATGGGGTGTGTGTGCGGGTTTTCCATGTTTTATGGCGGAGGATCATTGCCTCCCTGTATTATTTTTTCAAAGCAGATGCAGTTAACAAATTTGTTTACTTATTTCACCTCCCTCCACTAGAATGTCACAGACTTTAATCTGTTTTGTTCATCCTTGTAATCCTGCAATGTCTACATAGCACCTGTCACATAGTAGGTGCTCAATGTTTATTTGGTAAAAGAATGAGCCCTCTTTAATGTCCACATAGCGGCAGCTATAGGAAACTGGTTTGGATTTGGATGAAATTCAAGCATTTTGCAAGTGAAATAATCCAACAGCTGTTGACAGGGTACACTAAACCTTAATTATTTTAAGGATTTAAGCTGCCACTACAAGACCAGAAATAGAGTAAATGTAGTTATATGACATTATTTCCAAAAGATTAAATTTATAGCAAGATCAGCAGATTTGGATAAAAGCTAAGCATGAGGCTGTGGAAGGTTCTGCCAAAATCAGTTTTGTAAATTCATAATATTTATTTAATATTTAATACTAAAGCCAAGCTGCAGAAGTTTACTGAAGCAATAACTTTCACTCTTGGGGGAATATGGGAAAAGCAAGCTATAAAAATAAGCTTCCCTTTTTATTGTGAGTTTCTGCTTCCCATAAATTTCCGCTCTAAGTCAGTAGATAAATGTATGAAGGTCAAAGCTTATAGCATGAATGAGCAAAAATACGGCTATAATCTTGACAGCTAACTACTGAGTTTTCCTTCTTGCAGAAAGAGCACAGAGGTGCCATCCTATGTAGAAGTTAAAGCTGTGCTAGTAATAACATAAACGGGGTTTCATGGATGTATTTCATCTTTTGTCTACTACAAGAGTCTTATCATGAAAATGCACACAGGAAAGTCTGTACATGACCCACCCCTTCTTTAATTCATAGAACACTTGGGCAGACAGCATAGGTCTTTTTTTTACAAAAAAAAAAAGTTTTCATTGATTTCACAGAGAGAGGAAGGGAGAGGGAGAGATAGAAACATCAGTGATGAGTCATTGATCGGCTGCCTCCTGCGCACCCCTTCCCGAGGATCGAACCTGCAACTCAGGCATGTGCCCTGACCGGGAATTGAACCGAGACCTCCTGGGCCACACTGGCCGGGCAGCATAAGTCTTTTTCATTTAAGGAACAAACATGATCCCTGTTGACAATTTAGTAAGAAGTATCCTTCCAGTGGTTTCTGCCACAGGACTTCAGAAAGAATCGTTACCTGGGGAGCGCATGACCACAGGTCCTAAGCGTTGATCAAATCCCATGTCTGTCTGCCCTGATTAGGAGTCGTGCAAGGGGAATGCATTCTGTGCTATCACCAGTCTTCTTGTAAACAGGTTCCAGCATTCTGGAGGCATTACCAGCTGAGAAGGGACATTAGTGACAAACAGTCAGGCTGAGTCCTCATGCAGCTCTACAATTGGCTTTGAAATAAACTGTTCAATCAGCCCTGATCTTTAGACAAGGGAACCAAACAACCCACTCTTCTGACTTTGCTCCACTAAAGGTCTGAAGTTTTGCCTGAATGGACTTGTCAGTTTAAGACAAAGCAGCTTTTGCCAACATTGCAAATCAAAGTGAGTGGGAATGAAATTGAGCGATTAGGTTGTGTAGCAGGAGTACCTGGAAGAGTCTTCACTGGAATATTGTTCTGATTGAAAGTAACACCTTTCAGGCTCCGGTGCTGCTCCACCAGAGGCTAGTTTGGGTGACAGCACAGTTTGATATTTTCTTTGTGACCCACAGTGAGGCTCAGCCTTCACCTTGAACTTCTCCATGAGGCAGGCAGTCTTCTTACTGCCCTGCTAATGAGCAGTACTCATTTCTGTCCCTGAGCCTGCGCCTACCCTGGCTTGGTCCTTTGGTGCTGTGTCCTGCACAAATCACGGGGGCCTTGTGAACGCTACACTAAATGATCACTTGGTTAGATGAGAGGTCAGCTTTTGGTTCAAATGGGCTTTTTTTTTAATCTTCACCTGAGGATATTTTTTCCATTGCTTTTCAGAGAGAATAGGAGAGAGAGAGAGAGAGAGAGAGAGAGAGAGAAACATCGATGTGAGAGAAATACATTGATTGGTTGCCTCCTGAACATGCCCTGACCAGGGCAAGGGATCGAGCCTGTAGCAGAGGTACATGGCCTTGACTGGAATCAAACCCAGGACCCTTCAGTCTGCAGGCTGATGCTCTAACCACTGAGCAAAACTGGCTAGGGCAAAATGGGCATCTTTTAAAAATTGCTCGCTGCAAGTCTTAATGAGAGGACCAGGTATTTCAAACTTACCTGTAGATAAAAGTAGCACTAGACCTATTGAATGTGATTCTGGAAGACGGGGTAGGTGGATGTGGAGGTGAGTTTGGGGGTGGGATGGGCTGGTGGTAGTGGGCGATTCAGCATCCGGTGCTAAAGAAATATCCCCCAGAGAGGTCTTATGTCAGGCAAATTTGTCAGAGCTGGAATGGGAGCGGATGGTGAGGAGGGAAGGCGCAGATGTTAGTAAAATGCTCTGATGTCCAGCTGGTAAAACTGCTCCAGGCTATTTGTGGGCAGTGGTTCCCTCAATCCTCTGTGCTGGGCCGACTAAGCCAGTTCTCAGGGCTTGGGTCAGTCCTGGGTCCAGAAGCATGACGTTTCTGTACTGGAAGGCACCTTGGAGCTCCTGCTCTACCCTCAGTTTACAGAGGAGGGAACTGAAACTTCAGTAGGCACCAAACTTACCCATATGAAGCATCAGAGAAGAGCTCAGATCCCCAGCCCAAGGCCATTTCATGGGCTTGGGTCATCATGAAGGCCCCGAGCTCTTTCGGGTTCTGCATGTGGGGGTGATTGCTCATTTTGAAATTCTTAATCTTACCTTTGAGTTTGTTTGTAAGTGACATCCGATGGGGCAGTGGAGCATGCCCATGATCAGAGGAGAAATGCGTGCCCATGCTCTGTGCCACACCGCTCGCACGTGGTGTTGGTGATACAGCAAAAATCGGTATTCCCGTGCGTCACGATGCGCAGGAGGTCAGGAGGCCCAAAAGGAGCCCAAGGTCAGTGCGAAGGGCCCTGGCTCTGTAAACAGGAGCTCTGAGAGCCCCCAAAGCCCATGCTTTCCATTGCAAACATAATTTGCTTCTGAAATGGAAAGAAATGGCATTTAAGAAACCCATATGACAAAGGAGCCCTGTCATATCCTCTCTCACTCACATTCCTTGCCTGTATCAGCCAACCTCTTACACTGAAAATGATGACCGAGGAGGAAAGGTGAGATTTCTTTTTCTTTCAGTCCTCTCCTCATCAGCAGCAAGCAGACAGTAGGGTGTGTTGGCAGAATGAACACATACAAAGAGGGGAAACGGAGCTGAGTGAGGTGTGTGCAGTGTTCCTGCTGTTCTGATAGACAAAATACACACTCGCACCAACTATGACACGGGAATTGCGTCATTTCTGCGATTCTGCATTAGTTACATGCTCTCATGTTTGCATTTCAAACAGGTGTTCCAAAGTCTAACAATAAAGGGGTGAACAGTAAAACTCATCCTGTTAATGTAACATTTTAATTTTGCTTTACTTAGAACAACATTAACTTGCAGATAAAAAGCACCAGGACAAGTGAGTGAGACTGGAAGGGAGGAGGAAGCATTGTTTTAGCATCTTTCACACTTTTTCCTTGCTGCTTGAACAAGGAGCCTGTGTTTTCATTTTGCATGGGGTGCTGCAAATTACATAGCTGGCCCTGACTCAATTCCCACTTCAGTGGTGTCTGAATGGGGAGCTTCCAACACAGCGCAGGTCCTGGGAGGGGGGCACTGGAGGGCAAGTGAAATGAAAAGGAGGCCAGGGACGGAGGCGGGAGTCCCTCCCCCGGCATGGTGATGTCACTCTGGCTTCTGCAAGAAAAATCTGTGCAGCAGCTTTACCTTGGTCTCCATGGAAACTGGTAATGTATTAAAAATGAAGTTAAAACACCTTTCTACTGGCTCTCTCTGTAGGAAGGAATCTCCTTTTTAACTAAAATATGTTAACAGCCCGGCCAGCATGGCTCAGTGGTTGAGGGCCGACCTATGAACCAAGAGGTCGCCAGTTTGATTCCTGGTCAGGGCACATGCCGGGGTTGCAGGCTCGATCCCCAGCAGGGGACCTGCAGGAGGCATCTGATCATTGACTCTCTCTCATCATTGATGTTTCTCTCTCTCTCTCTCTCCCTCTCCCTTCCCCTTTCTCTAAAAATCAATAAAAACATATAATAATAACCATAAATAAATAAATAAAATATGTTAACAGATGCAGCCGGCTAGTGGCTCCTTGCTAGGCCTAAGGGTCTTTTGTCCTGTCCTCTCAAGCACAGGCCCCGTGAAGCGGTTACCATTTCTTTTCATTCTTTCTTTCCAGGGAACGAGGTAAGAGAAAGCCAGAACCAATCCGTTGTCTTCCAATGTCATGAGCTCAGGGTTTCTCTTAACACACATAACATCAGGCTTCTCTGTCTCCTGGCTTTCTGCTAGTAGTTGTTCTCGACTTTCTCAGAACTGAAAGCAAACAGCTCCTGCAAGGGTTTGTTCATAGTTTGGTCTGAGCCAAGTTTGGAAGACTGAGCTCTCTCCCGACATTGAGTTCACTGTGGGGAGAAGGTAGTGAATTTCAGCATTCCCACCCACCTTGAGCTTCAGAGGCATCTTCTATGGCCAAGAAAGGAGGTGTCTCCCATGACCCAAGGCGACAGAGCGACCACTCTGCTTCGCCATTGGGTGCTAGCTCTGGGGACTTCTGTTTACCGGTTTTGCTGTGGCTGGGAAACTTCGCAGGTAGCTCTTCCAACAGAACTCGAGGGAGGACACTGAATTATGACCCACCTCACCGGTAAAAAAATCCTCAATGAGCCCATCCTCATGAATGCAGTCAGGCTGGCCTCTAATTTTCAAGAGTGACAAGCAGGAATGGAAGGCCCTCAAAATCACTCAGCCTGAGCTTTCCAACCGCACAACCCCTGCCCTGAGGTTCAGATGTGGCCCTCATTCCCCTCCCACCCAGACCCCTTTGGGGGGGGATATGGAATGAGGGGCAGCATTAGTGGGGCTTCAGGTGAGCTTCGCTCTGTGCCCACAGCATAGGAAGTAACATTTGACAAAGCAAAACGTTACAAAACACCCCCGTCCTCTCAGTCCCCAAAACAACACCCAGCTCTGCTTTGCCGCGCACCTGCAGGCCCTCCAGCCCCCAAACTCACCTGCTGCACTTACGCGATGGGCAGAGAAACAAGCCCGCTGATGGCGCGCGTCTGTGGAGAGGAGATAAGTGGCCTCATTAGGAAGACTTCGAAAATGAGTGATTGAGGATTCTTTGATCTGATTTGGGTATCACTACAGTCTACAGCCTGAGCACATGAAACAGCAGTGAATTAGGGTAACAGGGCAGGCCAGGCCGAGAGGAGGAAACAGGAGAGGCCTATTGAAGAGGAAAACTCTTAATGAGTTTTCTATTGAAATAACTGATAAATGGCTTGTTGGAAGTAGGTCAGGGGGATAATATATTTATCCATTCACTCTCTATGCATTCTCTTGCTGTCGGGAGAGCTTTCACTCCTCGACCTATTACCATTAGAGCATTGTGGCTTCAATGTGACAGAATGGTCTGGAGGTGTCGTGTGCTGGGACTCAGGCTGATTTCTCTGCAGGGATCCTCATATCGCCCTTCAGATCCCTGCTGAAAAATAAACTCCTTCGTGAAGATATTTAGGCTCTCACACCTCACCATGCATGCCTCCCATGTCCTAACACGTTAAAAATTCTTTTTAAATTGTCATTACCATTGTCCTTGCTTCTGTTACGCAGTGATGTAGGCATTGGGAAAGGCGTGGGGACATGGAATCAAGCTGGTCTACATGCAGGGACCAGCTCTCTTGCATACGAGCCACATGATTTGGTGCAAGAAGCCGTCATTCAGTTTCTTCAGCTCTAAAGCAGGGCTGATGGTGATACCTACTTGGAACTGTTGTTACAGGATTTAATTGAAATAATACATGTGAAATGCAGAACGTTCATTATAGACTCAATGTCCAAGATAATGATTGAGGCGTCAGTCACCTGCACTCTTGTAATAGTTTACAACCCCTAGAACTTCCCTGACATGGCAAAGGAAGCTTGCAGGTGTGACTGAGGACCTTGCAATGGGGAGGTTATCCTGGGCTATATGAATGGGCACCGCGTATTGACAGGGGCTCGTAAAAGTGGAAGAGGGAAGCCAACCGAGGGTCAGTGTAGTGAGACCCCACCCACTGTTGCTGTCTCTGGAGATGGAGGAAGGGCACAAGACCTAAGCAATTCAGGTGGCCTGTAGAAGCCAGAAAAGGCAAGAATATGGGTTGCCCCTTAGTGCCTTCCCTAAGGCACGCGGCATTGCCCACACCCTGACCTTAGCCCAGTGAGACCCGGGTCGAACTTCTGACCTACAGAACTGTGATATGATAAATTCGTGTTGTCTTAAGCTGCTGAATTTTTGGTCATTTGTTTCAGCAGCCACAGGAAACTAATAAACTCCACCCAGCAGCCAGAGGGAACTTTAGAAAACCTTTGACAGAACATGCCTTTTCTGCTCAGAACTTCCCGATGGCGTCAGCCTCACTCCGAGTACTCCAGCGTCTAACAGTGGTCCTCGGGGCCCTGCGGGATCTGAGGCTGCCGCCTCCCTGACCTCAGCCTGTTGGCACCGGGGTCTCCAGCTTCGCCAGTCCCCTTCTCTTTGCCCAGTTTTCTCAGGCTTCCTCACCTACTGGCAGCTTCGGGAAAGTGTTGTGGGCACCTTTTGTAACTTTGCCTGAAAAGTACTCTCTCTTCATCTTTGCTTGTATAATTTCTACTCACCGCCGAGCACTTGGCCTAGGACATGCCTCATCTGGAAGCCTCACCACCTCATTTTCTCTCCACCACAGATTAAATATTTTTCAAGCTTCCAGAGACTCTTGGCCATACTTTTACGACCCTACTTAGCACTCTGGTTTGCACAGTCTTTTGTTTATGTGTCTTCCCACTATGCAGTAGGGAAGGGACAGTTTTTATTCAGTTTTATGTTTTTAACACTAAACACAATGTAGGCTCCATAAATCCCATGGAATGAATGAACAAATGAGTCACCGCCATCCTCATTATAGGAAAGCATTTTTTTAAAAAAACCTGTCAGCATTCCTCTCATCTTTCTCTAGAGAAACTAAGTAAGTTGCACTATTATTAATACCTCAAAAGTACCAATAGATGAGTGCATGGAAAGAGTCTGGCCACTTTCTGTGATGTCTTTCCAGAAAAAGAAGTGGAATTAATATACTACAAGTAATTTCTTTAAAGACATGTTTTATGCTGTAAAAATTTCATTCTTTTATTTCTATAGGATAATAAACATAGACCATACTTTCCCCTCAAGTAAATGCTGGTGGATTTGAGGCCCATTCACATATTTCATATTAAACTGTCCTTTTCATGCCTATTGTTTCTTAAGCAGCTACTTTTATTGTTTTTATTTTTATTTATTTTTTAATGTGTCTTTATTGATTTCAGAGAGAGAAAGGGAGAGGGGGAGAGAGAGAAACATCAATGACGAGAGAGTCATTGATCGGCTGCCTCCTGCACTCCCCCTACTGGGGATGGAGCCCGCATCCTGGGCATGTGCCCTGACCGGGAATCGAACCGGCGACCTCTTGGTTCATAAGTTGAAGTTCAACCCACTGAGCCACACCGGCCAGCCTTGCCTTGCTTTTAAACCCAAAGCACTTGCTTCAGTCTTCATCTCATTGTCTATTCTATGCAGAGATTACTTAGTTTTTGGTACATCTTGCACCTGAACATCCCCTGTCTGTGCCTGGCACAGGGCCTGGTTCTAGTAGGGGCTCAGTAAGGGGTGGTTGAGGGATTGCTGCGAACGTGTATGGGCCTGGGCGCCGTGCAGAGCGCAGAGGGACGCTCGGTGCAGAACAGGCCGAGCCGGGACCCGGGCAGCTCCCAGAGGATGATGGATGTCACAACCGAGCCAGCGTTTCCGCAGCTAAGACATCAAAGAAAAGGTGCTGAGTCAAAAGCCGCAGGAGAAAGGCCCGAGCTGTGATGTACTCCTGCCCTTTGGGAGGGAGAGGAAGAGGGAGGGACAGAGCCAAGGCGAGAGCCCAAGGTCCTGCTCCTTCTGCCGGGTTCTGGGGCGCAGTTATTCTGGGAAGAAAAAGATTGTGACCCCGAGTCTCCAGGAGGGTGAGCAGCCCAGCGGGACAAAGAGGTTTGGGCGTCTCACACTGAGCACATGGACACAAACGACCTCAGCTTTGTCTCCAGGGAGCATTTACATTATTTGGGCAGTGCCCGGGGAGCCACTGGTATTTGGAGAAGGGTTTGCGGAACAAATGATGTCAGCCACGTGCACTCAGCTGTCCCAGAGGTCCCGAGGTCTGTGTGACATTCGCTGCTGCGGGTGGAGGTTTGATTGGCACCGTCCACCTGCAGTCCCGGCTCTGACCTTGAACCCTGGGGCCCAGGACTGTTTTTTCGTATCTCTGAAATCCTAAAGGAACTCACACGTTTACCCATGACCGGCTGCTGGGCGAACTGAAATGTCAGGTTTTTCCTTTACACCGGGGTTAGATCCACCCCTGGCAGGAACACTCTCATGCTAATTTGAAGCTGATTGCTAAACCAGGAGCTAATTTTAAAAATGCAGGTTTGTTTTGCCAGATAAGTTCTTTACAACATGGGTTTTCCACACTCTTGGGACAAAACTTCAGACCGTTTTCTGTCTTTTGTTGTGTGGGGAGATGGAGGAACATTTTAACTCCCCAGCTGTGATGTGTTCTGTGTGTTGTCTGTAGTGACAGGCCTGCCTCTCTCTTCTGCTCCTTTCTCTCACTTATCTTCCGCATGTTTAAATAGCTAATTAGCATCAAATTCCTTTTTTAGGTGCAAGTTTGCCAACAATTTGAGGTTTTTGTAAAACCTCAAATTCATCTAGAGAGACTCCTATTTTATTCCAAAAATTTTGAAACTCTTCTGGTTGTAACTGCACAAAATTATATACAAGATAGGATGATATTTTTACTACTGCGTATGTAAGAAGATTATACTGCTACATTTATTGTTTCTTTTTGACATTTTAATTCAAATGATGAGGTAGCAAAGAACAGTGCCACGGAAAAAATTGTCGTAAGTAGCCCCACAACACTAACAAGATGTTTTTATTTTTGTGCTTTACCTTTTTGTATTTGTTTACATGATTTATAGGCATTTTTTTGGTGGTGTTGAAATCATTGTGTGCGTGCCATTTTGATTTTGGTATTTTTTAACTAAACATTACATAGTCTTGAAATAGTAGTTTATCTAAAACAAACAGGGTAAGAGCAGTAGAAATTAGTGTGCTCAGACTGGGGAAGGGTGCTGATGGGGAGGGGAAACAGGGAAGAGAGTGGAGGAAGTCAACACTTGGGAATTTTTTTGGTAACTAGATTTTTAGATTTTCAATAACATTTGGTATATACTTAACAATATAAATAATATTATATAAGCTACAAGACATCATAGTACAATGAATGCCCAGAGCCTGCCACCCAACTTAGGATCTTGGACAAATATCCATAATTTGCGCCTACCTATGTGTTCTACCCTTATCCCATCCTACCGCCTACCCCCCAAAGACAATCACTCTCCTGAATTTTGTGTTAATTATTCCTTGCTTTTACTATGTCAGAAGTCGAGGTACTTAGTAATGTAGCTGAAGGTGTATAGCTTAGTTATAAAGCTAACCCCATGTAGAACTCAACACAAACTATAGACCTTTCAAAATATCAAGAGAAAAATCCAAGAAAACAAAATGATAGAAACAAAAACAAAATATGAAAAATAACAAAGCGAGGATGGTGTTGCTCAGTGGTTGAGCACTGACCATGAACCAGGAGGTCATGGTTTGATTCCACGTCAGGGCACATGCCCGGGTTTTGGGCTTGATCCCCAGTTGGGGGCGTGCAAGAGGCAGCCGATCAATGACTCTCTTATCATTGATGTTTCTGTCTCTCTCTCCGTTTCCCTTCCTCTCTCTGAAATCAATAAAACCATATTAAAAAAAAGAAAGACAAATTAAAAATATAAAATAAAATGAGTTACAAAACTAAACTCTTTTAAGAGCTGGAGTTAAAAGATGAATAAATCACAGTCTGGAGCAGCTTCCATTCCGGTTAGTCAAGGTTTGAACATGACCATGAACAACCGTAAGCAAATCAGACCTCAAAGCCATGAGAGCAATACAAACAACATATTACAGGGGTTCAGAAGAGGGAAATTTTAGGGTTGAGAATTTATAGTATCCTTAAGCCCCTCAGTGCTTCTCACCACCTTGTGGATGTGAATGGATTGACCGTTGTTGGAGAAAGGGAGAGCATTTTTTGAGAGGGCTGCTGCATTATGTCACCATCCCTCACCTCCACGGAAGTTTGGAGGTTGTGCTTTCTCCTTCTAGCTGTGAGCTTGACATCTGTCCTGAGCAGTGTGAGGGATAGTGACCTTGTGTCCGACTCACACTGAGAAGTATGAAGGAGCAGGACCTGAGTCAGGCTGGCTTCTCTGTTGCTGCTGAGAAGGCGTGACCTGCATTACCAATTGGTTGAGGCAAAGTGTCCTTAGTGGGCCTGGTGTGGTCATGCAAGAAGTCAGCACGATATTATCTTATATTTCATTAAAGAGGGCTGCTTAGAGGGGGTACCCAATCTCAACAGAAAAAAATTGGACTTACTGGATATTTAGGGCTAGAGAAGTGGTTCTCAATTGTTTTGATCTCAGAAATCTTTTTACACCCTTAAAAAATCATTGTGGACCTTGAAGAGTTTTTATGTGTACGGGTTATAGCTGTCAATTCTTACTGTGTCTATGAGGTTTTCTTTTTTCTTAATCCCTTCACCTTTTTTAAAGAAATACTTACACAAGGAATTGTATAATATCTCTGACAGAATGTTTTAGAGGTAAATAATAGTGGCACCTACTCTGGACTTGGGAAGAGGCTCTTGATTGGAGACAAAGCTGAAATGATAGGATTGGGGTCCTATTGGGCAAGGGTTTGGCTGCTTGTTTCAGCCACTTGTGCTCACCTTGCTGGGCAGCAAGGGGTGACTAGAGCCATGTGAGAGGAACCTGTTTTCGGTGGCATTGCTTTTTTCCTTTCCATGGAGAGTAGGGGCCATTCTTAAGCAAGAGTGCCTAACAAGGCAGCAGGTTTAACGAAGCTGTTACACATTTCTTCAGAAGTATTTCTGAGCCTTTCAGACATACATAAAACTTGTCTTTTTACCTTCCCACCTGATATTGAGGCTTTCTCTCTCTAATTCTGCTCATGCCCAACCTGCTTCTGCAGGAGATGAAAAACACCATCAGAAGGAGAAATTCACTCTGTATTGAGCTAAACCCTGGGGAGGGCGGCCTCTCATCACATTGGTAGAGTGTTCCTTTTTATGTTTCATTCTCTCTTGGTCCCCCATGTCTTCCCCCAACCCTCTAGTCCCTGATCCTGCTTGCCCCTCCTTTCCATACCAATTTTTTAACCTACAATAACTCAGGGGTTTGGAGTTGCTTGGAAGCTTCATTACAGCTGCTTCGGGCACCATCCGATCAGAGAAAATAAACAAGTCCAGAGCCAAGCAAATTAGAGGCTCATTAGGAGTCAGGTCATGGTGTGTGCTGGCTTCTCTCAATGCCACCCTTGAGGAGGAGACGTCCTGGTTGTGACCTGTTTAAAAATAAAAGGAATAACAGGTCCAAATTAGAGTCATTTGCCCCCATGACAGCAAACCAAACTTAATTGTAGTATTCAACCTCTCCCAACAATGTGACCTTTAAACAGTCAACCTGAAATTTCCTGATTAGCTTTAGTGATCCCTGTCATTTTCTTTGCCCCCCGAAAGATGTGCTGGACTGAAGCAATCCTTTCTTTTCTTTTGCTAATAACCTTGCCCTGCCCAGTTTCTGCCTATAAGTACCTCCCATTTGGTACCACTCCCCAGAAGTGCCCTTCTAGTGGCTCGATGGGATGCTGCTCAATTGATGGATCATTTAATAAAGCCAATTAGATCTTCAAATTTACTTGATGGAATTTTGTTTTTAACAGACCATGAGACTGGTCATTAGACCTATGGAAATAAACCCATCATGACTTATGTGCAGAAAAGGGCTCAGGCTCATGGGAAATGTGCTGCACCTGAAAATGACCTGAAGATCTCAGCTTTCCCAGGTAGACACAGGTTCCTCACTAAGCCAGTTATTTGTAAAGGAGGGTTTATTGATTGCTGTTACTGTTACTGTACAGCCAGTCAGAGCCGGGCAGCCCATGTCAGGGTGAGTATGGGCCTGGCTGGGCACAGAGAGGCAGCCCACACTGGGGCTGTGCAGAAGGCACAGGCATGCTATCATCCAGGGATGCCCGTGGACTCAGCTCCCCCGGATGTGCCGCTACCATGTCTAGTGTTGGGAGGTGGGCTGAGGGCTATAGCATCTCCAGGCTTCCTGATGGCAGGTCCTGCAACTCCCCTCCTCCCCAGTGACCCTGATAATGTAGACAGTCAGGGGACATCTGGGAGTCTCCTCCATTGGCCAAGATGGCCCACGGGGAGATTCTTATACTGAGCCTGCCAAAGGCTAGAAAGGTGAATGAATGGATATGACTTGAGCATGGCAAAAGCTAGTATGATAATTGAATAGAAAAAAACCATCTCTCCTCCCTATCCCTTGCTTGAACAGGAAGGGAAGATGGTCTTTGAGATGGGAGCCACCATTCTCCTAGGTGGGGGCACCTGAATAAACCTCTTTCCTTTTGTACCAGCACCTGTCTCACAGGTTTGGCTTTTGTTGCGGCAGTCAAACCTGCCTTTTGGTTACAATACCTTTTGCCATGCATGTAATATGTAAAGCATTTCATTTAGTTCTAAGAAAACTCTGGGAGATAGATTTTCTCATCTCCATAATGAAGATAAGAGAAGTAAGGCACTGAAAGATTAAATGACTCTCCCAGGCCTCATCACTAATAAACGATAGAGATGCAGATTCAATACAGGCTACTTTGTTGTCAAGGGGCCTTAATGTGCTGCCAGAATGTACTACATTCCCACTGCTTTGTTGTCAATCACTTATTATTCTTATTAAGAAGGAACTACTTAAAGATCAAGAGTATCAGGTCAGGGTTTCTTGAAGTTTATTACTCTGTTTTGGGGGATATTATTTTTTGTTTTTAAATTTGGAAGGTAATAGAGGAATAAAAGCTAGGATGGTTATTTTTATAAATTGATTCTGAAATTAATATTTTCCTTTTGGGAAGAAGAGACATCTGTGTGTAGAAAAATAATTTTTTTTCTCTTCTTTCTTTTCAGATTTCTCTAAATTTTTTTTGTATTAAAAGTTCAAAAACATATAGGAAAGTAGGAATAACAATATAATAAATACCCATGTATCTCCAAATTCCCCTTTCTAGATTCAAAGCAAGTTCTCTCTCATATACTTTTTAATGCTCTTTCCCACCAGCCCCCAAAGAGAAATCGTCCCTGAATATGACTTTAAGTTAGGATCTGATTTTAGCTCCTTCACTGTCGGCCACTTAACTGCTCACCCTAAAGTTTCAGGTTCTCTTTTTTCCATCCCCTTTCTTCCCCTCCATTCTCAAACATAGGAAAGCTCCTTGGTACCCGTCTTCACGGAGATGTTTCTAGAGATAATAGGCTGAGATGCCATTTTGAGCTTCTTTAGGGAAAAAAATTAATGTACAATCTATTTTTCCTCCTTCAATGTATTTTTAGGACAAGAGACTCTTATCATTCTCTTACACATACACACACTCGACAGACATCACTCCAGCATTATGGAAACTGGGGCATAGTTTCTAATTAAATAATGATAATAAGAAAAGATTCAGGGCCGTTTGGAAACATGAAAGTCTGAAGAATAATTAACTGATAATGAAAATGATAAAGCCGCACCAGTTCTCCACTTATTAATTAATAAGCAAATACAAAACACTGTGAAGTTATGTCTGACGGTGACATGCATTTGCTCATTGATTTTTGGCTTTGGAGCTAAGTTGCAATCACTTTGTATAGTGCTACAGAACAGCAAGAGGCAAGGTGTCCCAGCTTTACCTGTCTTAGCTGCGTGACCCTGAGCAAGTCATTTCCGCTTTGTAGGCCTCCCTGCCCTCATGTGTAGGGTGGAGATAATTAGGCTACTCACCCCATCAGGTGTGGGGGTGAAATAATTCATGCACGGTGCCCAGTGAATAGGGGCTGCTGCTTCCGTGCTATTTACAGTTGTTTGGAATGAGATTTATGAATGGCCATCCACCGTCCAACCCCATAGCCAGGAATCCCCCCGATCCCATCACAAGGTGGCACTGGGATTCCAGAGCAACTTGGCTCATAGCACATGTGGCAGGCGGGCAGGGAATGGCTTTACCTAGGTTTCCCCTTTCAGCTGTGGGGCGTGTGGTTAACAGGCAGCCTTCAGCAGTTTCAGGATCTGCTCAACTGCAGAGACCTGCCGCATCTGAGGCTACCCCTTCCCAGGGCAGCCCGCATCTGGTGACAGGATGACACGAGGACATAAAGGCCTGGCCATTTCAACCCAGTATGGTAATATTCTGACAGGCACTACTGGTGGAGTTTGTGCCCAGCCTCAGGAGCAGAATCACGACGCAGACTCCTGGAGTCTGCCAGTCTCTATCTTCTTTTCTTGGTTTTGGGGAGTTTGACCACAGTCCTCTGACTCTTTTGATGCCCAGAGACGGTGCCTTCCCCAGCGAGCTGGTGGCCACGTTGTAGCTACATCGTTGGGGGCTCGGTTTTTCTTCCCCTCTCCCCGGGTGGCCAGGCTCTTCCGGATCAGTACATGGGGGCAGATCCAGCTGCTGTCACCTCCTCCTTAGTTCTCACTGCAGAGACGATTCTGAGACTCTTGAACCCTTGGTGTCCAGGTAAATTTGATGAAGAGAAGCACCGTTTCCCAAGGGAGCTCTACTGTTTCAAGAATAACGTCAAGTCTGAAGAGACATTAATGAGCTGTATGATGTTACGAAACCAAAGCCAGGGAACCATGACATGTTTCTCTCTTGCCTTTAGTAGCTGGGAAAAGTTAGAAGGGTAAGAATTTCCCGAGTGTAGACATTTGTTTAGCTGTGACACCTACTAACACCAACACTTTTCTTTCCTTCCTGTGGACTCTTTTTTGCTCCATGTTTAAATGTCCTATTGTGCCTTTTGTGCTACGTGTCAAAACTGAGCTGGCCTCAGGTCCCTCTGGAAGCACGCGATATATAAATCTTTAAATAAACAAAGATAAGCCTTTCTCTACCTTTCCAAAATAGAAAATCGCCATAATGGTTTAGTTTAGAGATAAGGAAACTCAAAGGGTTTGACGAGAGAGAGGTGAACAAATTGGAGATAACCGGTAGCCCTTGCAGAGAGCGAGACAGCATTTACGGATGCTCACAGGCCTTAGGCCCAGGAGCAGTCTCAAAACACAGCCTTTGCCAGGGTCGCCTCTGGGACAAAGAGGAGTCCCATTTCCAGGGGCCTGAAAGGGGTATCCATGTCTCCCCTCTTCTTTTAAATCACTTGAGCAAAGGGTCTGTCTGTGCAAACTCTGCATTCACCTCAATGCCTTTGAGAGTTAAATCTCTGAAAAATGGATGCTTTGGGCTAATATTCCCTTTGGCAGAAATCAGAGTTGTATTGCTATATAAATCTTCTCTGGTGAAAGATTTTCTTTTTAGCTATATGATTTTCAAAGGAAACAATGACTTATATTTCCCTTCCTTGGCCTGGACAACCAGTGTAAGGGGGCCACTCAGGCTGTTTCTATGTGTGGGACAGGGTCCTCCCATCCTGTTCCATGTGGTCAGAGTTCACCTGTATCCTGAGTAATCATCTTGTAAATGACAAGGTGAGGGGCTGGGGGAGGAAGTTCCTAGTCCCCCAAAGACTACTGAAGGCATGAGTTGTCCAAAGCAAAAGTACACTGCCGCAGTGGGGAGAGGGGTCCACAAAGACAGCAAAGGGGATCCAAGGGGACCTGGGAGGAACTCTGACATCAGTCGGTGTCTACTCCTTTTATCGTCAGAGCCAAAGTTCATTCATTCCATCCTGCCCCAAATTCTCTACGATGGCGTTTGGAACTACTTTCTGGGGAAAGTTTACAAGTGAAGGGTTGGTGGGTGGTCTTAGTTTGCTAGGGCTGCCGTAACAAAGTCCACGGGCTGGGTGGCGTAAACCACAGAAATACGTCCTGTTGGGAGAAAGCAGGGACATCGGAGGAGTCACTGCTGCGTAGCTCGTCTACCGCAGGCTCCTGTCCCCCAGTGGCTGGGCACCTGCCCGAGTGAGCGCAGAACTCGAGCTCTGGGAATTCTGGTTCCAACCCACCAGAGCTACACGGTTTCTACATAATGAGGCCTCTGTTTTCTTCCCTCTGCTGTTCGCTCTTTGGCGACGCTAATGTGTCCATGTGAGAGAAAGTGGAGAACCCATTGGGATTAGGTGGAGCGCTCACTGCCTGCAGGCGCTGGAGATCCCATTATCCTGAACAGTGAGTTTCTAGGATGGCCGAGAATTTAACCCTGGACTCTTCCAAGCTTTAAAACAACTTCAAAACATTTTGTGTTGGAATCCTTCTAAGTTATACTAGAAAATACCCATGTCTGTCCCTAAGGGACATCCTTTAGAGAAAACGCAGTACCTGCATTCTCTTTTCTCTATAACGTATTTTTACCAGCCCTGTGTTTCATCACTTCCTTTGGGATCCCTTTGGCTTTAAGGAACATTAATGAGCTCAAATTTCCAAGCAGAGTTGAAGCTGAAGTGTCTGTTTCTATCTGAGTGTTAAAATCCAAGGCAAACTGATTTTTCATAATCTTTTCAGACCTTTGTTTCGCTATCTTTTCTACCTTTACAAAGCTGCATCCTAAGATAGAAAGGGGGTGTGGACAGGGAGTGATTCTAGAAGCAGAAGCTTATGAAAGGCAGGAGGAAAAAATAAATTTTCCTCGAACAAAGAAAGCCTCTGGTTTACTCTGAAAGGCCTTGGAGCTGGATGTGTGATTTTTTAGCCACGAAGAGCTTTTGTTAAGCAAATGCCTTTGTCCTGGACTGATGTCTAATGCAGACAAAGCAACTTCAGGACAAGGCCAGCATTTGGGGTGGTTATTTATTGTAGATGGAAAAAAGGGGATATTTTCAGATCTGGGTGGTTGGTCTGTAAAATGTGTTAGAAGTGATTAATTGATCCTTTCATTCATTTATTCCACAAGTATGTACTAAGGGCTTATCATGCCCCAGATTTGACTAGGCAGAGGGGACTCACTAGGTCAGAATGAGAGATCCCTACCCTAAGGGAACATTTTCCTAGAGATGAAGGCAGACAAAACAGCACTCGCAATGACACCTGATGAGTGGGGTGACAGTGTTTAAGGAGGAGGAATCTGGAAGAGCAAAGCAAGGGTCCAGCCCTGGGGAAGCTTTGACTCAGTTGCTTCTCAGATGTTGGGAGCTAAGACTAGTGGAAAGAAAACACCATTTTACTAATTCAGTTGCTCTGTTAATCTCTAAACTCTATGTCCCACCCCGAGTGTTTCCTCTGGGACCCGGGTGGGAGGTGGAGCTCTAACATTCGTAAGAAATGTGACTAAAAGAAATGGAGATGACTGGTGGTCCATGTGATTTGGGCACTAAACCAGCTGATGGCTAAAAGCAAGACTTTGCTGATATATTTCTCCCTTTCATCATCTTCAGAAGATCTAAAGGCCATTAAGATGTTTTCTAATTTGTCTTCAAGACATTCTCAAAAGTTTGGGGCCGGTTTCTCCCCACTTCCCTGATGTTAATTTATTTCTCCTGTGCCACATTTCTTTTTGGATTTGACCTTTTTCAATAGCTTTCTATAAAAATTTCCTGTGACCTTATCTTCCACTGTCTTAGGAAACTTCTTGAATGCCACACTCAAGCTGCACTCTGAACCTACTTACTATATTAGGATTTCTTGTTACTGGTTCTTTTCCTGGCCCCCTGATTTCTGTCTCCCTGCCTGCACAGTCCTTTGGGATTAATGTCTCATTAGGGCTGTGTTCTTGAGTCTTGGCTGTGACGTTGCCCCTAGACAGCATCTCTGGTCTCTCTCAGCCACAATTTCCACAGCCCTTAGCCTAGCCCAGTCTTGAGTCCAGCCCCCTCCCAGAACCTCTTCCAAGGTCCAGTCCCCACAGCCCCCACCTTTACCAGAGGGGGTTGGACTAGTTAGCTGCCCTTAATAGAAACAGATAAGTTAATTCACACCACACCAAGCAGTTAATGATCGAAAAAGACAGCTTACAATCTATACCATGAAGATTTACCTTTTAACAGGGGCTAATACTTTAAACCAAAGCAACAAATAGCTGGTAGTTGATTTTCAGACAACGTGAGAAACTAAGAGCAAAAAGGGGGGGAGGGAGAGAAACTAATGGAGGGAATATTTTAGTGGAAGGTGGTAACATTCTAGAGTTGGTTACAACTGAAATGTCTTTCCTTTTTAACACACAACTGGATGTAATGTTAAAATTATTTTCACGATGGAGGGTTTTCAGCCTCCCATTCCTATTTCTGACAACCAGGTTATGCGGAAGAATTCAGCCATTCAAATCTTAGCCATGTGACTTAGCACATAGTGGATGTTGATTCACTGAATTGGGTTAATAGCTACCTTTGTGGTGGGAGACTGGGTGAGTAGATATGGGGGTGTGTGGGTGTGGATGGAGGTGCATGTCTGTGTATCAAGGTGAAGAGAGTGATACTAGGAAGGTGCAGCTGCACCTCAGAGTATCCCTGTTGATCTACCCACTGGGCTCTAGAGTGGTCAGGGCTCTACCTTGTCATCTGTTATTTCTCCAGTCCCCAGGACAGGCAGGGCCTAGCACAAGCTCAGAATTCAATAAGCGTGTATGAACTGAATGACCTGGTGAGAACTGTAAAAAGGCCATAGAATCACATGAGTCCTAAAGGGTCTTCTGGATTAAATCCACATTTTTCAGAGAGAAAAGCGCAGCCAGCAGAGAGTGAGCGAGTGACCACAGCTTGGTGGTGGCAGATCAGGTATCAATCCTAGATTTTCTGACTCCAAGCTCAGTGTTCACTATGTTTCCTCACGTGGCTCTCATCTGCAGGGCTTTTAAAGAGTAGTTTGCAAAATCATTAATCAGATAATGTGTCATATGATAGAGTCTTGTTTTTGTTTAACTTTCTGGGCCTAAAATGTGATGCTTTTAAGTTATTGAAAACAAATGCAATATTTAAAATTACCTATTTTTTTCTAACAAAGGTATTTCCGTGGGGAAGAGTGCTAGAAATCCTAGCACAGTGTAGACTACCTGAAATTGCTCCCTGGCATTGCCAGACCTTGCTTCATAAGCCCAGGAAGGTGATTTAATAGCTCTTGGATGGCTTGACATTAACAGTTTTCTGTGACCTACTTTTATATAAAAGATCATGTTGAGGATGAAGAAAGAAACAGACAGATATCTACATAAAGAAATATGTTTAATGGAAACCTCCAAGGAAATTGCAAAACAAAGTGAGAGGATGGATAGTATTCTAAGGAAGGGAGCTGAAGATAAATTAGACTCACCAAGTGCATAATAACTCACCAATCATAATAATGCTATTTCTTATTTTCTTCTGATTTATGATTTTTCTAAACTCTTGGGTTGGACTGAAAAATGATAACTTTATATCTTTGCTACAAAATAATTTCTAGTGACCTGTGATTATCATTAGCTTAAAAATGGAGCTTCCATTTGTCTATCGATTTTCCCAAATTCTGACAGCAGACAGGAGTACAAAAGATTTTAGAAATTTTAGTTCAGCGCCGAGTAAATATGCCAGGTAGGCTCCTTTGAAATGCAATCATTCTTGTTTTCAAATTTATAGGATGTTTTGTACATGAAGGATGGAATAATCCAACCTTTACTTTATAGAAAAATTACATCTCTCACTAAAATTTGTGGAATTGTTCCCTCCAGGTTAGTTGGCAAGATGCCACTGGTTGATGTAAGATTATAAGAGAGGAACAAAAATCATAATGTATTCTCTCTGTCAGATCAAATGCTGGTTTAGAAAGATTGAAATCATTCCTGGAAATTTGTCTTAATCAGGAATCAATATTTTCCACTTGACCGAATGCTGTGGAAGAGGTTCATGGGCTTGTCAAAAGGTAGAGCAAGACAGAATCCTAAAGATAATCATAACCTCCTTCCTTTTTATAAATCAGGAGACTTAGAGATCAAGGTTTAATAACTTACCCCACATCCTGCCCTCTAGACTAATTGTCCTCCTCAAGTTATTTATTCTTCACTTAAAATAGCCAGACCAATCTTTCCCCACATGAACTGCAGTAAACTCCAGCCTCTCATTTACACATAATCTGATAAATCTAATCCTAGGTCGATGGACAGGATACAGAGGAAAAAAGACTTCAAAGGGCTGATTGGATTTTTCTTTGTAGACATTATTTCAGGCAGGTCATTGTAAAAATTGATCCATAAGAGAAAGGAACAAAAAGGTGGCCAGCATGTAATGCTGGAAATGGGCATCGGAAGATTGAATTAATAAACTTTAGATATATATTTAACACTGAATCAAGTCGTGGTTGACAGATTTCAAAATTTCAGCACTGGACAGCACCCCTATTAAAAAAATAGGGCTTCAGAAAAGGAATTACCCTGCTGAAGCCTGCATTGGAACATTCTCTTTCTAGGATAAAAAAATATATATTATTTTTGTCACAGAGCTTTTATAAGTCTTAATATTTAAGCAAGAATGTGAACTAACACAGTTTTGTAACTTTTTTAAACAACACAATTTGAAACAAAAGGAATTCTCTGTTTAATCCAGAATTAATCAGGATGTTAAATTAGCCAAATTACTCTCAGCATCTGGATTAATTAAATTTTTAGTAGAAGAGAGATGTACGTAGACCGAAGGGGCCGTTTGGATGCACAGTGGGACTCAAAGCAGGATGTGTTGTGTCCTGAATTTGGAAAACTGTCAGGAGCTGAATGTCAGACAAGCCTTTATCACTGGGAAAGGCTTTAAAGGGGATGGAAGCAGGTCCGCTAGGTGACATGAGCATAAGAAAATCTGAGGATCCGAGCATAGGACACTGTGCCTGCCACTAGCTAAAAGGAGAAATTCAGCGAGCGAGTTACTTTGTCTGCAAGGAATGAAACAGTCCACTTGACTTGTATTTTCAGTGTTTTGTCTGAATGACTTGGTGTTTGGGGTCGGGGTAGATAACACAGCTTTATGCTTTAACATGTACAAAGCTGCATAGCTTGCACTTGGGACTTGGGCCAAGTTTCTCTCCCAGGGTGATACTGAGATTCTGCCCTCTGGGTCCAGTTTGGAAATAACTCTCCAACTTTCTCCCTTTACCCGGATGATGGCCTCATTGGTGAATTATCAAAATCATGATGATCTTGGGCCAACATCATTTTTCTTTTGAAGATTTTCATTAAATATGAACAAACCTTGAGCTTTGGTTTTTCTTTCACTTCAACGAGGTTAAACATTAGTTATTTTATGAAATATATGAAACCTATAAAGTTTGTTCTTCAACTTGAACACTGGGTTAAAAGAACCTCCTTCCTTTTGAGCTAGAACTATAAATGGCACTTGGGATCTTTCTGCTCTTAGAAAAATGCTGAGCTGCAAAAATCAGGAATATATACATGAAGTACACAAGTTACCCTTTGCTCAAAAGCCCTGGTTGCCTGAATACATTTTTCCTTTGTTCTCCCACCGGTCCTACTGATATGTAAAAGAGCAACAAAAAATAAGTTTCATGACCATGGCTTAGTTCCCAGGCATCTGCCTTGCCTGTGCTTCTCCATCCTGATGGTTAAAAAGGGTTTTTGTCATGTAGATTCTCAGAAGACAGGCTCAAGGCTGGTATTTAATCCCAGCTCTTTGAACTGGCACCGAGTCTATAGAGCCACATCCTGCTCCTGAGATGTCTGGCAGCAAAGGGCCACCAGCATGGAGGGACAATCCGCGCTGGTTCACCACACCGGCCGCCGGGCCCCAGTTGTTTGCAGCTCTGAATGGTGAGTTTATGACAACAGAGCTCAGGCGCAGTGTTCCTGGTACTCTGTCCTTTCTGTAGTCAGTATCTGAAGTCCCATTTTGATTGCCAGCCTCCCAAGCATACATTAGAGCAGAAACCAGCCATCTGTTCCCTCTCTTATTTAAACTATAGGGGGAAAATCATTTGTCCCTAAAATTTTTATTGCAGAAGGTAATGAGATTCCTTTGCACCGTGCCAGGATAATAATAAATACTTTCAATAAGCAGTAGGGCCGTTTAGATTAAGGAAGAAAACTTAGCCAGCATGAGAAAGCTATTAAAATGTTCCAAGTCCCAAAGAATGGAACAATAATAATAGTGGGACAGCTCTCATCCACGGAGAGGAGTTGGTGTAAACGGTCACTGTCTCAGTAACGCCTTTTCATTGGTAACATCTTTTCTGTCCTGTTTTGTGTGGAAAGGGCATGGGGTTAGATGGGGCACACAGTTTTGGAAGATCCAGTTTGTTAATTCTGTTTTTAAAATAGATCAATTGTACAAACTTAGTACAAACTTCCAGTTATAAAATAAGTCGACCGTGGAGATGTAGTGTACAGCACGGGAAATATAGTCAATAATATTGCAATGGCTTTTTATTTCTATCAAAGTAGAAATGCTGAGTCCACAATTATAGTCATCTAGAATAGTCGTCAGTAATTACAGTTATCTAGAATGGTTGTAGGTATCTAGAATGGTCCTAAGTTATCTAGAATGGTGGCTCTGTCAGTGCTGAGACCTGGTCACAATGAAACAGTGGAAGATTCAAAAATATAATTTGGGAGATAGTGGAAAATAGATTACTAATGAACTCACTGATTGCATGCTGTTGTGAAAATTAAAAAAATATTCTGTTCAGATATTTTAATGTGGTTTTACATTTTATCACAGTCCATGATTAATTTCTTTTTCCAATAAGTAAAAAAATGTGAAATATTGGGCCAGAATTGAATTCTTAGCCATTGAGTTATTTAATTCATTAGCCGGACTTATAAATCCTGAGTAAAATCATGATGCTCGAGCCCTGATGTGATATGTGCAGGTTATTTATAACCCCACATACATTTCTAAGTTAATCTCTTCAATTAAGCCACCTGAGATCACAGAAATGGTCTTTACTACCATTTTCATGTCATAAAGAAATGTCCTATTTCTTCCTTCATTTCAGAAGCTCACATGCTCATTTTATTCTCAGCAGCTAGCAAGGTCTTATCCTTACTACCCATTTCGTAGCCCGGCATGTTAAAGGTGTACGCTAAGAAAAAACAAGCGTTCTAACAGTTTTTACTATGTTCTTCAACACCAAATCAATGAGAAGAGATGCATTATTGACCACCAGTGGTTGTCCGTTACTAAAGCAGTATGCAGATTGGGATTTAGAGACTTCTATTCAGGAAGCTGGGTGCTCCACTAGTAAGATCCTGGCATACATTTTTCCAATCTAAAAATGAGGCCAATACATGATTATTGCTATTTTTTTTTAAATGTCTCTATTGACTTCAGAGAGAGGAAGGGAGAGGGAGAGAGAGAGATAGAAACATCAATGATGAGAGTCATTGATTAGCTGCCTCCTGCAAGCCCCCGACTGGGGATTGAGCCCGCAGCCCGGGCATGTGCCCTGACCGGGAATCGAACCACGATCTCTTGGATCCTAGGTTGATGCTCAAGTTCTGAGCCACGCCGGCTGGGCAGTTATTGCTATTTTTAATGGCATTATTTCCAGCACTAGACAGAAATAGTCTCCTTCTCATATGTACCGTACATTTGCCAAGGGCAGACTCATGCTTTTACATTTGTGGTAGAGCTCACCAAGCAAATTGTTTCCTTGCACATGCATCTGATAGTGACTGTTCCACTATTGCTTTGCTTGAAGTTCCATTTCAGAAAGGATTTGCGCCAACAGCACATTCTGCATTCTCTTCGAGCGTCATTTCATAAACCTTCCTCCCGTTTTTGAAGACTTTTGGCCATCTGTAGCCTGCCCCGTTTTTGCCCCAAGGAATGCAACTTTGAATGATGACTGTGTTGTGTCATTTCTTAACTTTTAGTGACTAAACTCATTAGCTTTGTACTAAAAACATCATTTTGCAGTTGGTCCAGGACAACTTAATTAGTTTACCAGTTAGGGCATCGTCTGCAAATGATGAAAAATTCATCGGTGGCTCTCTCCCAACATTTGACAGAGATTCATAACAGACAACCCATGATAAAATCCTGCCTTTGTTACTCATTAATACGCTTTCTGTTCACGTGTTTCCCTATCAGTTGCTGCAAAATCCTCTTTTATCTCAACACACCGGAATTTTTGTTCCTCTATTTATTGTGCCATCCCAAGTTGTGGGATTTAGGTTCTATTTTCATCACTACTTTTATGCATCGATGCATCGTTTTTTGAGCCAGTAATCCCCCTTTTGTCAGTGTGGGGATGTAATGCGTCAAAATAATAACAAGAAATAATATAAGTTCAACAACGAAACCTCATATGCCAGTGATGTAAAAACACACTAGCCGAGATGCGCTGGACCTTGGGATGTTAATTAAGATATTTTTATTTATCAGCCCATTGAGCATAGATCATTTAAAAATATGATCATCATTAAAAATATAAAAGATTTTTGTCAAAGGACTAATTAATTTTTATATTTTTAGGGTAAAGTATATATGTAATAAACTTACTTTATAGTTTTTTGCTCCACGACTGCAAACAATTTAACAGACTGCCAGGGATTTCTGGGAATACCCTGGAATGAGAGGCCCTCGCTTACATCAGCTCTGACCTGCAGGGAACAGAGGGAGCTGTGGTCCTCTGCCCAGAGGCTCTTATTTTCCCAGGTGATGGGACAGCTGGCAGCTGACAGCTCTCAGCTGAGTCTCAGGGACCTGCCCTTGGCTGGAGCCAGCCACCTCGCCATGGCCACAGCCCTTCCAAGGTCTACTCCAGTGACCGGAGGACACGTATCTAGCCCCTTCCATTCAGTTCAGGACCATCCTGAAGTATCACAGTTATCCATTCCCCTGTCGGTGGACTCTGGGGTGGTTTTAATTAGTTAGCTCTCATGAATTCAGCTTTCACGAAGATTGTTTTGATGGACTTATCCGCTCTCTTTCAGGTATACAGACATCTCGTAATGTAACCGCCGAGTCATGTGGTTAGCTCTAGAAGATAATGGAACAATAATCCCAGTGTCTCCAAGTGGCTGAACCAATTTCCATGAACAGCAGCAATATTTAAGTGAGTGCCCGTTGTTTAGCTCTTACCCCAAATTGGGTATTTTCTGTCTTTTTCGTTTTAGCCTTTCTGATGGGGGAGGCAGTAATTTATCACTGTGGTTTTGATTTGGATCTTTCCAATAAGGACTGACTCTGAGCAACCTTTTATATACCTGTTTAGCAGTTGGATATCCCCTTTTGTGAAGTGTGTAAGTCTTTAGATTATTTTTAAAACTTGGGCTGTCTTTTTCTTATTAAGCTGCAGGAGTTCTGGATACAAGTTCTTTAGTGTGTGTGTGTGTGTGTGTGTGTGTGTGTGTATAGATAAATAATGTGAGATTATACATAAGGGTATAGATAATATGAGATAACATGAATATATATCATATATATCATATATGATATATATTCATTATGTATATCCTCATTTTACACACACACACACATTTCTCAGCCAATGGCTTGCTTATTTACTTTTTTTTATTATTAAAAATTGATTTTGAGAAAGAGAGGAAGGGAGAGGAATAGAGAGAGAAACATCATCTGTTGGCTGCCGCCTGCCTGCACACCCCCTACGGGGAATGGAGCCCGGAGCCCAGGCATGTGCCCTGACCAGTAATGGAACTGGGAACCTTGCAGTTCCTGGAACCATGCTCAACCAACCAAGCCACTCTAGCCAGGCTAGGACTTTGACGTTTTTGATGCTATTATAAATAGTATTGTTTTAAAATTCAACTTTCTAATAACTTTTTGCTAGTGTAAAATGTATGAAAATCCAGTTGATTTCTGCATATTAACTTTGCATCCAGCGACCCTGCTAAGTTCACTTATTAATTCATTGGGGGTTTTTTGTAGATTCTTTTGAATTTTTACATACAAAATAATGTCATTTGCAAGTAAAAGCAGTTTTATTTCTTACTTTCTCTATTAATTTCCTGTGGCTGCTATAACAAATTACCACAAACTCTGTGGCTTAAAACAACAGAAATCCCTTCTCCTCACTGCATTTTGCATGAGTGGAGAGGCAATTTCATTTCAGGTTAAAGACCTAGACTTCCAAGCCAGACAGCTCCAGTTTCAAGGCCCACACTATGGGACCTGGAGCATATTACTTACCCCTTTAAGCTGTAGCACCTTATTTGTAAGATGGAGATAAAACTACCTACACTTTCTTTTCCTAAATATCAGCTATAATTCATGTTAAGCAAGAACTTCAGTTATTTTTATATCAAGGTTGGCAAATACATTTCACCCTTTGTTCCAACTTCTATTGACTGGTAATGGGAAATTGGAGTCCTGTGTTGAAAAAGATTCGGAGGCATTGGTTCCTGCTGGGAAAGAGTATTTGCCCAGTTATTAGTATCTGCTGTGGACACGAGAGTCCTGGTGGGACAGCCTGCCTGTCTGATGTTTGCTGAATTTTTATCATTTGTCAAGGCCTGGTGCCTGTGGGGAGAATCAGGCATGAAAATCGCCTTTGTTCTGCCTGAGTGTGGATGCCAGGAGTAAAACAACCGAGCTCACAAGCCTGGGCACCTAGATACAGCTGCAGGGTCTGCCTCAAACCCAGGCAATGAGGAAGAGACTGTGACCAGTGAAACCAGATGAGAAGTGACAGACTCTTTCCAAACACCTTTAAAACAATTTTATGACACACCGTGACACAGATTTTCTTTTTCTCAATGGCATCAATGTCCTTGACATTAGCCTAGATCTATTTCCTTTCTTTTTTGGGAGATACAGTCTGAATGCTGAGATATGATCATTGTCAAGACATTAGATTATTTAGAGGGACAAATAGACCTACTTACTTGGAGCTCTCCTCACCCCACTTGGTTTAGGACACCCAATCCTGTGTTGCCAACTCCTTCCCCCCACCCTGCCCCCCAAGTGGGCACTCTCCTCACCTCCTTGGTCTTTAACATGCTGAACCAGGTCTTTAATACCCATGCTTGAGTGCCCTGCTCGCTCTGCTCGATTCCAACACTCCCGCCAGGCTGCCCCTGGGTGAGGACACCCTCCTAGCCCTGCTTGGTCTCCTGCCCCCTTGGTGTGGACACCACCCTCACCCACCTGGGCTCTGACTCCCAGGGCTAGGCTGCCCTCTGCAGAAGAGCCCTTCCCCGTGGGTGGAACTCTGACTCCTCCTGTCACCCCACCCACCCCCTCACGGGCAACTCTCCCCCTTGATGGGCTCCCGCACCCCACCCCAGGCATCCTTCCTATACAGTGCCCTCGTTGTCCTACATGGGCTTTGATGACCCACTTGGAGGCACCATGGCCCACCCCTCCCCTACCAGCCTGCCATGCTCTGCCTTCATGAACAGCTTGAGGGCTGGATTGTTCAGGAAGGTAAGGAAAAGAGAAAGCAGCTTAATTTTTTTTTATTATAAAGGTATTTACTGAAAATACGTAAAACTAGAAAAAGCAAAAAGTAGAGAACTCGATTTGATCACAGCATCCAGAGATACCCAGTGATCATATGGCGATTAATATTGTGCCCTATGTTCTTTCTCTGTGTTCGTATCAGTATCTAAAACGAATTCTTGTTCCCATCTCTGTCCATCTACACCCGTCTTGTCCTTTCTGAATGTCAGGTACCTTAGTCATACCTAAACCCAGAAAGCAAAAGTGACAGGGAACTTTAGAGAGTGAGCTGTCTTGGTGTTTTTAAGGCATAGACTTTACCAATGGCAACAGGACAGTCTACTATAGACAAAGTCTGAGGCTCCATCTGGTTGTTTGCCAAGGATTTTTGGTCAAGGAATTGGCACAGAAGCCCAGCCAGCCTATCTCAACTTCTCTGCATAGTGACTACCATCCTCATATTGGAAATGCCCTTAAAAAGTTTGAAAGCATTTTATGAAGTTGGTAAGTGTTTAGGAAATACTTAAATAAAAGAAGAAATGGTTTAATGCATTTTTTTTCTAGTCTTCTGGGAACAGTAGGCATCTCAATAAGCATATAATCAGCTTTAAAACAAAAATCAGGAGGCTTAAAAATATTTTAATTGCGAATTTAACCAAATCTCCATTGGAATTAAAAAAATATATAACATGTCTCCTAGGCAAGAACATGGAAGTGCAGAGCCAGGGTTTTAATAATGTTTTACTGGACTCAGATGCTTTGCTTTTTATTTCTGTTGGGTTGTGTGTGCATGTGTCTGTTTATAAATATTTAAGTTTGAGTGAGACATGTGCTGTCGATGCTGATGGGGGGATGGAATCCAACACAGCTCTTTTACAAGCTCTTAGGAGATGAGGCAGGAACCATAACCCGGCTCTAACTCCAGGTCTGAGCCTGTGAGGAATGTCGGCCCAAAGCACCCGGCTCAGGGTAATAAACTTCTAATGAAATTTCTTTCCGGCACAAAATCCGTGGGAGAGGTTCGTTTCAGAATTGTGAGTGGGGGAAATGGTTCTTCTGAACCGTGGAAGGAAACACACAATCAGGCCGTTGGCAGCTCTAAGCGACACGGGATGCTAAGAACAGCCAGCCCTGTAGACGACGCGGCCCCTTTGGTGCAGGCCGTGGCCAGCAGGGTCGGCTGCCTGAGAGCATCTCTGGCTGTGAGAGGCTCTGGGAACCACATTTCCCTCCTGGCACCTTGTTATCACAATTAGCACATCTCTGTTCTTATTAGCTGCATAAATATTTATGTCACTGAGTGACAGAGCCTTGGGGCTCTTGTCAGCCTGCAGCCTTTATGACGCTGCTCCGCCCTCCCTGTGGGCTGCCCGGGTGCATTACACGGCAGGACCCGTGGTGGAGTTCAGGAGGGTCACCTGGGCATTGGGACATGATGCTTTGTGCTTGAGTGACCGAGTTAGGAAGCGCGACGAGCGTTAAGTGCAAGAGACATTGCAAAGGACACGTCAGAGCTGTAGTTGTGTCTCTGGCTCCAGGATCTACTGGACCGACCCCTCAAGGGGACAGATAGCTCAGAAGTGCCCCTTCTGTTGTAATGCTGCATCTCCCTCCCTCAAATGAAATGATCTCTGCCTTCCTCCTGCAAACCTGCCAAGCCACCGCTGACCACGGTGTAATTCTTTCTTTGTTTTCATTGCTCTTGTATTTCTGAAGGTCCTGTGTCCCTTAGGGCCGCTGGCTCCATTAGACAGTAAGGAAGTTTAGGGGAAGGACTCTGTCTCTTCACCTATAAACTAAACAGGGCACAACTCACACATTCTGGTTTCCTGACAAGAAATATCAGAATCACTGACAAATGCCGACCCAGCTTTATGATGTTTTTCCTTTGAAAACCCAAATTTTGGATAGGCATATTTCTACATTTACAGACATTTTAAAAAGTAATAAAATATTTAGAACATCTAAAAACTTTATCTATTTAGAAGAGAGATATCATCCAAGATTAAAAATGATTTTCTCCTGGAGAGATGCCCATTTCTTTTCTTCCTCCCCACCGCCTGGGAAATTTAAGACTAACGGAGTACATTCAAGGGCACGCTGCTCCAGATGCAGCTGACTTTTGTACCCCATGCCATTCATGTAGCATCTTTATTACTGTCTCAGTCTATTCTAAATAAGCCCCCTCCATGTCCCCCTCCGTGTCTGTGCGGTAAATTCCCGATCCCCTGATCAACTACTGTCTCCCTGGCAGCAGTGTCCATCCGTCTGGTCCTGCCATTGCCCATGGGCATTGGGTGTTGGAACTAAGCAGGTATTTGACCTCGTCAGCATCATTATCTGTCATCTTGAGCCCACATCAGCCCACCTGAGGACATCTATATTCCATCGCTGCCCGGGGCTTTCCCATCGCTGAAAATCTAACCTGCAGTATCACATTAATGACGACAATCTCACATCTCCATTTCTCCCAGTCTCACTTCCCATCCTTTCTGCTCTTCAACCTCACCCAAATTTTAATTCCTTAATGCCTCATTTTTCTCAGTAAGTAAACACTGTTAAATCTTCGCTTTTTCTTAGATCCAGTGACTTACCAGGTCCACCACTCTCGTAGCCCTGTGAGCTTCCTCTAGCCTTGGACTGACTCCCAATCCCAAAGACCAATACAGCCAGTTGCCCTCTCTGCTCCTGATTAATACTGATGAGCCCTCAATTTGTGTCTCCAGCCCAGACCTCTCCCCAGACTCTAGACTCATCTAGTTGATCACGTATTAGACACATCTCTGTGGATGTGTAGATATCTCAGATTTACCATGATTCTTTTTCTTGTAAGTGCAACATTTTCTTTAGGGAAGAACATTCTGAAGTTGATGTGCACAGGATGCTACTAGGCAGCGCTCTTTGGAACAACTGTAAGGAACTGGGAGAAACAGGATTGGGTAGAGAGAATTAAGCTGAGAGGTAGTTGCAAAAGAAGCCTCAGGTTGGGACAAGGGGCTGGGCCTCCATACCCGCCCCTGGGTGTAGGCTCCCACCGGGTGATCTGTTCATGCCCCGATAAGGCAGCTCCCTTCTGTAAGAGCAATTTCCTGAAAGGAAATTAGTGTCTGAGGCCTAAGGAGCGAGATCTGAGTCATGCACCGCTGCACCGACAGGCATATTTTAAGAGGAAAAGTTTGGGTAGTAGAGTGCATCTTTAATTTTACTAGATTTTGCCAAAAAGTTTTCAAATTGATTATACCAAGTTCTGCTCCCTTCTGCAGTAAATAAGACTTGGTAGTGTTATGTCCCCTTCCCACATTATATATCTTTGTTTCCCTGTGCTGTTTTCTGGGTAATTTCTACAGATCTTTCTTGAGATTCAAAAATGATCTCTTTGGCTGTATCAAATCTGCTTTTTAAGTCATTGAATTGTTTTGTTTTTTTCTTTTTAAAAATATGTTTTTATTGACGTCAGAGAGAGGAAGGGAGAGGGAGAGACAGACAGAAACATCAGTGATGAGAGAGAGTCATTGATCGGCTGCCTCCTGCATGACTCCCTGGGCATGTGCCCTGATCGGGAATCGAACCGTGACTTCCAGCCTTATAGGTCTATGCGTTACCACTGAGCCATGCTGGCTGGGCTTTTTTCTTGCCGAGTTTTTATTTCCAAAGTTTTAGTCATTTTGAATATACACACACATACACACACATTTCCTTAAGAAGCAAATCCTTTCTTATGGTTTGTTTTTCTATTTTTAATAATATAAAACCTATTTATTTCTTTTAGTAAGTAGTTATAGTTTTTTAAAGTTCTGAAGCTCTAATTTCACTGTTGTTATGTCTATTAATTCTCATGCAGGCTTGTTTCTCTGTATCTGTAATTATGTGATTGTGAGCAGGTAATTGGAATTTTGTACTGCCAGGATTGTCCTCCAGAGAGGTTTTGAATCTACTTCTGCATGGAAAACCAGAACCCCATTTCTCTTTTTAAATAGGCTTTACTTTTTTAGAGCAGTTTTAGGTTTATAGAAGAATTGGGCAAAACAAAGAGAGCTCCCCTATATCCATCCCCCCACCCCAGCCTTCCCACCATCAAATTCCCTTGCCAGAGTGATACATTTATTACATTTGATGAACTTAACACCCACACATTAGTATTCATCACTTACATTAGGGTTCACTCTTGGTGACCATTTCTTTTTTTTAAAAAACAACTTTTTGTGTGTGTGTGGAAAATTTCAAACACATAGAGAAAATATAAAATATTATAGCTTCATGCAAGAGTCTTCGTTTCAATTCTATCTCCACAGAGCAGTTAATATCCAAGCTGAGATCAACCAAATATCCTGAGATCAACAAAATATCCTGAGATCAACAAAATACCTTCCCAGTAGGGAGCCATCATCATTTGCTCCCCTCTCTCATTTTAATCTTCATTTTTATATTTGGATTTTCCTTAATTTATCAGAAGCTTAGCTGTGAATTAAAAATATTTTTGCTGTATACTATAGATCTGATCCAAGTGTTTTGTAACCAGAAAGCTTTTGGGGGGGACCTACGCCTATTTTCACAAGGAAGCCTCTCATGGTTTTCCCACATTTAAATTGCTGCTTACTTCCTACCCCCTTTCATGGGCCCCTCTGTGTCTCCTGCCCCAGGATTGTGGGTGGTTCCAAAGATTCCAGCTGAGCTGTCTTCTCATCCATGTCCAAGTCTTCTACCAAGATGATTACCCCAAAATCAGTACTTCTAGTCAAGACTTGCTCCTGACCTCCAGGCACAGCTATCCGACCACTTTTTGGACAGCTCCACCTGGGTGTTCCATAGTTGCCTACTCACGGGTGCCAAGTTCAACACTGATTTTATTCTTGTTTCCTCCCGACTGGCCGCCTTGAGTTATGTCTTCAGACTGAACATCTAGAATCACAGTTCATGGAATATATAGCATGCTTCACTAAACGTTATAGATGGGCATCTGAATTAGGTTCACAATGTCTCAGGGCCTTTCAGGCTTACTCCCGTACGAGGCAAGATTTACAGTCGTGTTTTTCCAGGGGTCAAATTGAGTCCCAGGATCCAGGCTTTTCAGGCACAGAGTTGCTTTCGCTTACCTGCCCTCACTTACCTGGGTAGATTGAGCTGTCAGAGTCATGGGACCAAGGTCAATGCACACTGGTGGGACTTCCCTTCCTAATAAGGTTTGTTCTCGCTCCCAAACTCATGCAGCCTCAGCCCTTCTTTGGCTCTTGTGTTGGGGCTCCCAACCCCACCCATGGTTAAGAAACGGGGATACTGGTGAGCTGCCATGTCTTTCTTTTTCCCTGCCTGGGGAATGTCTAGCATGTTGTTGGTATGTAGCAGACTTTTAATTACTGGTTGAGTTGAAGTGAATTGATCCTAACTCTCACTACCACTTGGGAAAGGTAACCTGAAATAGAGTAAAAAAAACAAACAAACAAAACATGTAGCTTTCATGGTGAGACATGATTAGCTCGATCACGTTCATACATAGGAAAATACATCAGAAGCACTTTAGAAGTCAGAAGGAAACACGTAAAATTGTTGCTTTAGCTAAAATTTCTGCTTAAGTATGTTGACCTGTGATGGATATATAAATGCAGATGGGCGCAGAAGTGCAGCAGGCAAGGTGTGTTCTGTCTGAAAAACAAGAGCAGAGTTGAACCAACGAGACATCTCTCTCAGCAGCGCTGCACTGAGGAGCATAAAGGTCGTTTGAATGTTTTCCACCATTTAGCGATCTGTTCCCTGCTTTTGCATCTAGTTCATAGCTCAGACTCTGTTTGTTATAGGTCATTCGCACTCTATTAACCTGCCACCAGGTTTTGATGGATAAAGCAAGGTGTTCTTAGGATGGAAACACGAACATCTATAAATCTGAAACCTTGACGAGTTAGAGCGTGAGCTCCCAGGCACACCTGTCCTTCCCAGATTTGGGGTAGAGAGCTGAGTTTGACCTGGTCCCGCATCACTTGGATTTCCTTTCCCTTCGTAATAATGACTGCATCTTTTTAAAAAAGAAATAATAATAAAATTAAGGTGTCTTGAGGACTTGCTATCTTCTAGGCGCCGTGCTAAGAGTTTTACAGACGTATTTCATTTCTGTTCAGTATAGCTGTGTGGGGTAGGTTCATTTCAGATATGAGAAAGTGGAGTCTTGGCAAGATTGTGACTTCCCTGGTCTCACGGGTGGTCTGGCCAAAAGATGTGGTTAAGATGTGCTTGTTCTGGGTTGAACTGCCCGCATCGAAATCCCTGCTCCCCGCTGAATCTGTGTGTGACCCTGAGCAATTAGCTTCATCATCTGCGCTCGGTCTTGCCCTCGTGGCTGGCTGTAAGGATTTCATAAGTGACTGCAAAGCATTTTGGCTAGGAGCTGGCCCCTAGTAAGCACTCAATAAACCATCGTAAATATCAGTAAATAGTTGAGAGGTAGAGAAAGGGTTTCAAACCCAAGTATTTTTGCTTTCAAACTTATGTTCTTAATCATTATTTTATTTGTTTCCCCTTTAAGTGGTTTTTGAAAAACCTAACACTTGGGATTTGGTGACTTTTCTCCTGGAATAATAGAAGCTGACGACGCCACCCCTCCCGATGGTCCCTTCTGGTCCCACAGTCTCTCAGCAGGCCATTCACTCACGTGGTGACGGGCACTGCATGCGTCCCCCTGGAGCTCTGTGCCGTGTCTTCCATCCTGGGGTCCTCACTGTACAAGCACCTGTTGCCAGGGGCTTCCTGTAGGAAATGCCGTGGAGGGTGAAGTGGACACAGCTCACAGGTATCATTAACACCAGGCACGAGACGGTCATAAAGGCTTCCTTGGAGGCGACGTTCCCTTGGGTATCAGGTAGTGTGAATTAGACACAGGCCTTGCACACCAGGGCTACTCATCTGAAATCTCAGATTCCCCCCCTGAAGTTTCACATCCATTCGACAGAGCCTCCTAAGACCCCAGAAAGTAAATAAGCTGACAGTTCGTACCATGTATTTACCACATTTACTCATATGATGATCTGAGTGTTCCAGCTTTTAGGTTCTTCGTCATTCATCACTAACGCAGGGCGATGTTAAAATTTGCTGCCGATGGGCGTTTAGAGATACCTGCATCTATCCATATGCCAGTATCTAGTGCTTTTATTTGTGATTCCAGACATCAGACCAGTTAACATCTCCATCTCAATGGATTCACTCTCCTGCTTCTTGGGTTCCAGTATCTCTGATTGTTGTGTCTCCCGCGTGGCCCTCTCCTTTTATGCGCACTCCCGGAGTGACCCCGGGGAGGGTCAAACTTCCACATTCTCAATGGCTGTCCTAAGCTTCAGACCCTTCTATTGAACTTTCTGCTAGACAGCTTCACCTGTAGGTCTCACAGGGTCCGCAACCCGGGCAAGTACCAACCCAGGTGTCATTGCCTCTCCCGTCCCCTGCTCCAGACTTACCTTGTGTTTCCAGTTTCAACTGTTTATACCACCACCCACTCAGTTATCCAAGCCAGCAGTTCAGTCCTCTACAATGCTATTTTCTTACCATTTTGCAATCATTGTTCCAGTCATGCCATCTTTTTTAAAAAATAAGAGAAAGTCTTTAGGATGTTGGATGTAGGACTAGGCAGATTTCTTAGACTTGACACTAAAAGCAGGATCCATAAAAAGGAAAATAAATAAGTTGGACCTTATTGTAACAGAAAACTGGTTATCTGTGAAAGCCCATGTGAAGGAGATGAAAAGGCAAGCTACCGAGTAAGAGAAAATATTTGCAAATCACATATTCATCAGAGGTCTAGTATCTAGAATATATAAAATCTATCAAAATTCAACACTAAAAAACCAAACAATCCAGTTTGAAAATGGGCAAAATGTATATAAGTCAACAGCTCATCAAAGAACATATCCACCTGAAAAGAATTTCAACATTATTAGTTGTCATGAAAACACAATTTCAAACCACAATGAGTTGGGTTTAGCTACACCTATCAGAACTACTAACATAAAAACAGTGACTACACCAAACCTGGCAAGGATGCAAAGAAATGAACTCTTCCGTTGCAGGTGGGAATGCAAGATGGTACCACCCTTCTGGAACAGTTTGGCAGCTTCTTGTATAACTAAAGATGCAATTGTCATATGACCCAGCAATTGTATGTACACTTGGGTGTGCATCCCAGAGACATCCACATTTCTGTTCATGTAAAAATCTTTACACAAAATGCTCACAGCAGCTTTATTCATAATAGCCAACAACTGGAAGCAGCCCAGTGGCCCTTCAGTGAGGAAGATGGTTGAACAACCTGTGGTATATCTATGACATAACTGAGCAATAAAAAGGAATACACTGCTGACGTACATCAACAACTTGAATGAATCTCCAGAGAATGATTCTGAGTGAAAAAAACTAATCCGCAGATGTTACATAGTTTATGATACCATTCATACAAATTTTAGAAATGACAAAACTTTAAAAATGGAGAACAGAATAGTAGTTCCCACTGGTTAGGGATGGGAGGGGAGCAGCTAGGAGTTGAATTTGGTTATAATATGTCAACACAGCAATCCTTGCGGTGTTGGAACTGCTCAGTGTCTTTACTATGGTAGTGGATACATGAATCTACATGTGTGATAAAGGTGTGTATGGACTACTACTACTATTACTACATACACACACACACACTCATGAGTACAAGTAAAACTGGGGAAATCTGAATAACATCAGTGGACTGTATCGATGTCAACATTATAGTTGTGATGTTATACTATAGTTTTGCAAAATTTCACCATCAGGGGAGACTGGTAAAAGTGTATATGGAATTTCTATGTATTATTTTTTTTATAACTGCATGTGAGTCTATTCTATATTCTGATTATCTCAAAAATTTCAAGAAAGAAGGGGGGCTTATTTAAATCCCTAATATTTTTTCCCTAGCAGCTTATGTCTTAGAGAAAATCTGTCAGGGAAACTTTCAGAGGAGACCGTGTTTATCTCTATTGAATTGGAAATCACAGAAGCGAAGGCAAATGACAGAGTCTGACTGAGCCAGAATACAGAAGTTGGAGAGGGAGATTACCCTTCTGCTTAGAATTTCCTTTATCTGTGGTATTAGATCAATGGTACAATTTTAATCCCACTGTTTTGTTTATAATACAAGCAGAACAAGCCGTGCTTTTAGAAACGTTTTCTTTATATTATTTTTTGTGCTTTTGCTCAAGAGAAGTGGACTGATTATTTAAAAAAATATGCAATATACAGAAACAAAATGGATCAGCCCAAACAAATATTAACATTTGCCTCAAAGCTTTCTGGATTTCCTTCCCCAAATCCATGTATATCCCACCTTCCCCAGAGTTTGACATAACTATGAATTTAGTGTTTGTTCAGTCCATGTTTTTAAAAGTTTTACTACACACACACACACACACACACGTACATATACATAAACACAGTATATTACTGTTTTTAACAATGACACATACAATACATTATATGTAATATTCTGCAGTTTTATTTCTTTACCAAACATTCTGTTTCAGATACTGATTCATGTTGGTACATGTGAATCTAGTTCATTTGAACAGTTAGAGTATTTTATAATATGGCTATACCATAACTTATCCTTTTATGGGTAGTCACATATTTGAGCTCCATTTTTTTCCTATTGCAAATGTAAAAGAACTTGACACAGCAGCCCTTTATTATGTGATATCAAACCAAATGCTACATCTGGTTCTATCAATTTAATACTGGTCTGTGACTAGAAACTTGGCATGACCTTGTACATCAGTGTAGCCAGGTTTTTCTGGTCAACTCTTGCATATCACTGAGTTGGTTCTCATACTCTTAACTGGGAAAATATATATGAAAATCAGCTGCTTTACCAAATAACACACACCTAAAATTTCCCAATTATTCCAGATTAGTTTGTATGCCTCCTGCTCTCATATTTATAGGGTGGACTTTATTGACAAAATATTTTGGGGATTAGCAAGAAATCTGTGAAATTTGCAAACTCTATTATAAAGCCCTGAGATGTTGCCCAAAGACCCAGCTCTATTTTATTTTTTTAAAATATATCTTTATTGACTTCAGAGAGAGGAAAGGAGAGAGAGAGAGAGAGAGAAACATCAATAATGAGAGAGTCATTGGTTGGCTGCCTCCTGCACGCCCCCAACTGGGGATCAAACCCTCAACCCGGGCATGTGCCCTGACCGGGAATCTAACCCCGATCACCTGGATCCTAGGTTGATGCTCAACCGCTAAGCCAGGCCCAGCCAGGCAAGAGCCAGCTCTTTAAACAGAAGAAATGTTTCATTACTGCTCTCTCAGGTAGGTCAGGGTTTTTTTCCCAATTAATAAATGCCTTGAGATTGGATTAAAGGGAGGCAGATACAGCTAATGGGTGTCCTTTGTTTGGGTTTGCTGTTTCATTTTGATTCAGATCAATCCTGAACGAGGCTCTCTCCATCTCCTGTGTCATTCATTGTGTTGGCAAATCATTAAATAATTGAACTTGGGCAACTCCTTATTGCTAATTATTCTTCTGCCAAAAGAAGAGACCCATTATTTTCTCAGCACTCCCAGGCCTGCATGTCAGAGAGCATCCCATTTAACCAATTACCAGCTATCAGCCAGGACTGATTTGCTAAAAGGATGGAGCTAATGATATGTTGGGATTGATGACTTACTGCCCACCGGACATAATGAGGAAATGGAAATTCACTCTCTGGGCTACCGATTGTGCCTAATAAATATCACATGATTTAGTGATTGTACCTTAGAAAAGAGATGTCGAGTGGAAATTGTAGTGAATCTCAGACCAACACGAGATGATCAAAGAACCATCTGATTCTTACTTTCCTTTTGTGACCCGGCTAACCAACTCTATTGAGGTCTGTTTTTCGTGGACCTGAAGTGTTCCTTAGCACATTTAATAAATGTCTGCCTAGTGTCTCTTGTGTCCCACCATTGTTTAACTTCATTCCCCTAGCTTAAAGCAAAAGGTGTAATAAATTAGGCAAGAAAGCAAGTATCTGGTATTACCATTTTTAATGCTTATATATCCTCAATGTTTTTAATGAAAGAGAGGAATGCCAGATGTGCAGTTTTAAAATGAAAGCTTTAGCTTCCTGAGGACATGGGCCCGAAGACCTAGCTCAGGCCAGAAGAATACAAGAAGAGTTGGAAAACTCAGCTCTTCAGGTTAGTTTTAGTTGTTCAGGCGGACTATGGCTCTGTGCTTATGATTCTGCTCACTTTTTCTCTCTAGTATCAGGACTAGAATTTTCCTAGTCTGCTTCATTTTCAAGATCTAAAAAGTAGCCATTTCCTCCATGGTCTACGTGGAACAACTGTCTGGAACAGAGCGAAGTGCGTCCCTTCTCTTTGGAACCGCTTTCTGCTTTGGGTAGATTCTCCTCTGGTTCTCTCTCCGAAGTAAGCTGTCAAATGAAGGGTTTGGCCTAGAGGAGATGAAACTGTTTTGTGAAGTAGTCTCCTTGGCTGAATTTCTGAGTGGCCTTTGGTTTTGGAGCCTCAGCTGTGCGTCACCTTATCTATTTGACTGCCTGTGGTTGTCGCAGGGTGAGTGACTCAACATATTGTCAGGAATCTGGACTCTTCCTGTATCATTTACATTAAGAGGCCCATCAGTGGATGGATGCCCCTGCCTAGTGTTATATAAATGAGCTAACGATGCCTCAGTGAATTGGCCCCTAGCTTATTTCTTCGCTGCAGGCAGAGACTCATTAGCTGAAAAGCTTGCTGGTGCCAAACTCAAAGTTTCATACAACCAGTTGTTTTAAAAATAGCCCAGATGAGCAGATTTTTTAGCAACTTAGGGCCTGCCTGTTTGCATGCCCCATGCAGCCTCACCCAGCACCTGCTGGCCATTGATAAGACAGAGCACCAAGCTGCTGCTGCCCTCTGACCCAGAGGCTCCCTGCTGTGCGGCTGCGATTGCGGGGAGCTGGGAGAGGCTCCCTTAATGAGTACACGTTTGAACTGAGGTCTGAGTGATGGGCAGGAATTAATGAGGTTCCAGGGAGAAAAAATCTTCCAGGCAGAACATGATCTCATGCAAAGCCGTGAGCTGGGAAGTACCGTGGCATCTTTTGCTGCAAGGTAGTGTGAGCAAGGGAAAGGTCAAAAGTCAAGGCCAGTGCTTGTCAACAAGGGAAGGACTGCGTGTGTGTGTGTGTGTGTATAAGGAGGACTGGTAACAGCATGAACCTGTTGCTTCTGGAAACTACCTGGTGGCCCAGGGTCCAGGGACTTCAACCCAACTTACTTTGGAGAGGTCATTTAAATTTAACACAGGAAGATCTATCAAGTTCTCTGATGAAAGACCCCAAAACCAAGCGGAGCAAAGGTTGCAAATTCCTGGCCTGGAGGGCCTACCTGCCCTTAACATTCATTTTGTTGAGTTGTACAATATCGTTAATGAACTTTGAATTGCTTACTGTTATTTAAGAATGGGGACTTTTCTGTTGACTTCCATGGGAAGGGCGTTTATGTATTCTGCATGGGTGAAGGAGAGTGAACCAAATCTTATTATATTCAAAGCTGAATAATATATAGCAAGACAAATGAATGCATTACGGATAAAAGATCAATGTGGATAAATTTTAAGAAACAACTTTAAGAAGTCATAGAAGAATACATAGGTATGATTGCAATTCTGCAGCACAGTCAGAATTAATATACAACATGTATATTGTATAAAGATATAAAAATGTCAGTAACAACAGCGAAGAAAAACCAGGGAACAAAATTCAGCTAAGTGCTTAGTTCTGGCAGGTATGGAGTATAATGTGATTGGAGAAGGCACACGGAGCTTCTAGGGTGTGATCATTTATTTTCTGGAGTGGTTGCAGGAAACATGCTGTTCATTTATTATTGGTCTTTAAACTGTACACATACATTTTATGTACTCTTTATAGTCTGTATTTCACAACTTTTAAAAAAATCTTAGGTAAAAATTAAATCATGGGCATGGGTAATGATGTCCCTAAGACTGTGCTAGACACCAAAAATATGGTAGCAAGTGGCCGTGGTCTCCGGGTTCCACAGTAAAGGGGATGACTTAATCCTCTGGTTCTGAGATCATCAACTCAAATGCCTGCAGGGTCATGCAGGTGGCATGGGCCAGGATGCTGGGGGACAAGGAGAGGCTGGAGAGAGAGTAGTAGTTCAGCAGGCACTGTGTAAGGGAAGTGCCATTATTCTGAGACTCGCACGGGAAGATGAGATGTTATAGAGAGCTTTATTTCTGAGGAATTACACACGTGTTCCCAAGGTCCCATTTCCCTCTGTGCCACCAAGGAAGCAGTGTCGCTGAGACTTCAGTGGGGCTAGAATTAAAGCGGTTGCCCAGAGTTTCTGTTCCAGGTTAGAGCATCGGGCTAGCTTAGTTTGTGATCCCCACTGCAGTTCATCAGTCCATTGCATGTGGGGTCTCAGGGCCATGTGGCTATCAAGGCAACACAAGAGAACACAAAGAAATAGTACCAAAACCAAAGGAATCAGATGGCCAAGGGCAGAGAGCCAAGAGAGAGTCGAGAGAACAAATTCCTTTGTTTGGGGGATTATGTATCCCCAAATTTTCGTGGGCTTGCAGTGGCCCTGCACCCTCTAGCCAATTCATGGTTCTCCAGGCTAAATTGACAGGAGAACCTGTACCTAGTTGGGGTACCTTCCCTGTGTTACCCCAACTTCACTGTGCATGCATCTGTCTGCCCTTTGTTGGGCCCCTTTCCCCAGTGATTTGCAGGGAATGGGCCGGTGGTTTCCCGCGGGGAGTGTGATGCTGTAACTTCTGGATGAAGCTGCCCAAATGGCATGCCTATAAGGCCTGGCTTCCCCCTTTGCTCTTTTCCTATTTTTAATAACCAGCTAATTACAATGGTATCAAAGCAAGCCATGTAAGGAAACCAACTGATTTTTAGGCTCTTTGGTCATCATATCTTCTTAATCATTAAGAGCACTTCTGAAGCCTTCTAATTTCTTATAGTGGAGAGTTCATGAGATCTTTGGTTACAGCCTCCATGATCTGAGGGAAGTTCCAAAATAAATACAGAAAATGTCCACAAAGCAAACATTTAATGGGAATTATTAGCAATACAAAGTGCAGCCACTTCCCTCCATGTGCCGGCAGACCTCGTGATGAATGTTTATGTTCTTGTGCAGATGTTCTTTCTGGTCTGCCCGATTTTAGCGAAGCAGCTTGAAAATATTTCATCCCACATTTCAAATATTTTGTTCCAAGGGTATTGAATAATAAAATGCGCTCACTAGCATCTTGGATACGAAATCCATTTATTCAAGAGGCAACTAATTTCGTAAACTTCATGAAATTTAGTTTTTTTCTGATCTGATGTAAGATTTTCCAAGAAAGAGGCAGGATGCTATTTTTGCCTTTTATTTTTCTGAGTGTCACATTCAACCCAAATATGCCACACAGACTCTTAAAACTGAAAAATTGGGTATTTCACTCAAACGACGTTAGGCTTTAGGGTTTAATATCCTTAAAGTCAACAGTGGGCTTGTGTTAGAAATGGAAGACAAATAGGTAGTGGCTTCAGTTGTGGAGGAACACATTTTCAGGTTTCCCTTGCTGTGAGGATGCTAAAGGAGAGAGGCAAACATTGTGGGGTGCATCTCCTGGGACCTTGGGAGGAGGCTGAGAGAGACCCTGTAATTATCATTTCTAAGTCACTCGCCAGGTGCCAACACCACTGTGCTTTGGCCTGGAATTTGGTTAGGGGTAAGTCAAAGGCAGTGGTGTATGGAGTTAGGCGTGGTATGTTGGTAGCTGGTAAAAGTGAGGGAAGTGAAGAGCTTGCTTACATTCATTCATTCACTTATCCATCCACCCATTCATTCAATATGTATTTACTGAGACTTAGCATGCTCCGGGCTTTGCTGGGGATAGAGCAGTGAACAATACAGACAAAAGCTCTTTCCTTCAAGGAATTTATACGTCGGTGAAGGAAGCTAAATGATTAACAAGCAAGGAAAAGATATAGCATGTCAGAATGTGAGAAGTGTTATAGAAAAATAAAACAGGAAAGGGGGGGTGAGGTGTGCTGATGGGGACAGAATGCTATTTTAAATAAGTGGCGGGGAAGGTTTTGTCGATAAGGTGACATTTAAGAAGGGAAGGAGGTGATGGAGAGCCAGGGAAGAGAGAATATTAAGGAAAAGAGCCTCCCAGGTAAAGAACCAATAACATGGGCCAAAGGTCTTGGGACAGGAGCGTTCTGGCTTGTTCGTGAAAGCAGATGGTTGGAGGGGAGTGGACGTAAGGGACCCAGGAGAGAGATTCTGCAAAACTGCGTGTGTGTCCGGGGGCTGTCCAGAGCATGTAGAGCCCTGTGGATTCTTACTCTGCTTGAAACAGAAGCCATTGCAGAGTGTTAAGAGGACGAGTAGTGTGATCTGACAGTGGATTTTCAAATAATCAGCCTGGTTGCTATGTTGGGAATAGACTGTGGGTGGAGGCAGGTCAAGGTCAAAAGCAAGGACACAGGTTTGCGGATCTTTCAGTCACTGAGATGAGAGGGGACGGCCACTTGCACCTGGATGAAAGGAGTAGCGATAAGAGGTGGTTGGATTCTGAGTATATTTTGAAGGTGGAACCGACAGGATTTACTGACGGGTTGGCTATGTATTAGAAGAGAGGTCTCATAAATGACTAAAATAATTTTGTCTGAGCAGCTAGATGGATGACATTGCAAGATTGGGAAGACAGTGGGAGCTGTGAGGGGGACATTTAGGAGTTTCTTTCTAAAGCTGTTAAAGATACAACACTCTCTGGATGCTGTGTGGTTGAGAAACCGGGGAGCCCAGCTGCGCTCAGAAGCTGCGAGCGCACACGGCTCGGCGGGACTCCAGCAGGCCAGGGCCCAGCGCACTGGTGGGAACAGAAAACCTCGGTCTCCCGCGTGTGACTGTGCCCAGCATCCAGGCTGGGAAACCGGCCGCTGGGTGTGCAGTGCTTTCCTCTGAGAAGAGAAAAGCTCGATGTTTGAGTCCTTGCTGGGAGGAAGGCTGTCCTTCCTGACTGTCCTAAGGCTTTACCTCCTGTGGACCATGAGATGATTCTCAGGTTTGTCTCATTTGTCTTCTAAAGAGCTTTGGCATATTTCAATCCCACCCGTTCTTCCGGCTGTAAATATAGAACCAGAGGACCGGAGATAGTGAAATGACATGCCCACCATAACTCGAAAGTCAGAGGCAGGGTCAGACCCATTTATCTTACTAGCTGACTCTCCCTGAGACCCTAGTTTTGCTAGGAAGAGAGTGTCAGTGAGCAGATAAGTTTCAAAATGCTGGAGCCCTTTCTTGCAGTTTTCAGTGTTTATTAAACTTTCTGACTCGAGGCCACAGTGATGGATTTCCAGGATATTATTTTTAATTAAAAAATAAAAACGGTTGAAAAGGCACTAAAGATTTCATTGGTGAAGCTGAACCTGAACAGGCTTGAAGGAGTGTAATCCGTCATGAGGGGACAGCTTGAATGATGAATTAATAATGAACTAATATAGCAAGTTCAGGGCGGAAATTGGATCCATTGTATGTGCCCAGGGAGAGCTGGGCAAGGTGAATGAATCAGTGACCAATGACCTCACACAGAATTCTCATTAGTGAATTTTTTTTCCAGTAGCTATAACAAAACAAAACTCCTAAATGCTCTATCTAAGATGCCTTAGAAGTGTGACAGGCACAGGATGGCCATTGTAAATTGCCCCAGATTAGTATCGTATTTTATAAAACGAGAGATGTGTGGACAGAACATTTGCAGCCTAATGGCCCATAGTCCTGTGGTGATAAGTTCTCATGACCCGCCTCTAACCTTTGGATTTTCTGAGCTACTGTTTATTATGTTAGGATTTTTTGTGTGTGTGCTCAAAGATGTTTTTCGTATCTTTCTCAGGTCAGCAAATAGCAGGAAAAGTGGGGGCTAATATAATTGTCCCTCTGCATTATGTCTCTTTCACAATCTTGGCCACACTGGGGTTGGAGCTTGTCCGCCCTTGGTGTGGGCTCAGCCCTGTGATTCGCTTTGGCCAAAAGAACGTCTGGGTTTGTGGTCTGGTTGCTCTGCCATTGTCACGGGAGGAGCACGGCCCTGATTACCCAGTGGCCCAGGAGGATGAGAGGCGTGTGGAGCAGAGCTGCCCCAGACAATATGCAGACGAGTGACTGAGAAACAAATGCTTACTCTCTGTGCTGCTGAGCTGTGGGGCAGTGTGTTACCTAGAATTATTGTGGCTCTAATGGACAGATCTGCTCCACATCTTATTTTATTTGCCAAACCAAAGCAACAAAGGACAAAAGTTCTCGTTGTTGCCATCAGCTCGTAATAGACAGAACATCTTTTAACTGAAAAACAGAACATAATTTAGAATAAAGGACATTCCTTTACATTGAAACACTTAACTCTATGAAAAACACGTTACAGAATTCCCATCTTCCCCATTTTTCATGGGCCCTGTGAAAATGTCATCGATAGCTTGTAGCAGTCTGGGGAGTAACTAGAAGTCTTCTCCTAGGACGAGAGTCTAGTCACAGGGGTCCCCGGATATTTCTCTGATCTCGCCCCTATGTATGAGTCAGAGTTCTTGCATATTTCTTCACCTGTATCTCAGGGTACCATTTTGGTGTAATATAGCTTTTATTAAAATCTTTTTTTAACTCTTCAAAAGGCAAGCAACAGCCCTTGCATTTAAAGCATGCTGTTCCTGAGAGGCCAGGGTATGCTGAAATGGCCCGAGGGGGGTCTTACAAGGGGAGGCATGTGAGTGTTTCTAATGGAGCAAGTTGTTTACTTGCTCCACTTGGCGTTTTTGGCTGCTGACAGCCATTGTGTCTCCGACCAGTGGTCCCCAATGAAAACCGCCTGGTCAGCATGGTGTAGGCAGTGGGAGGTTTGTATGTTTTCCTCACATCGCTTTGCTGTCTTATTTTTAGCACCACTGTTCACAAACAAACCAACCACCCGAAAGATTCAATATTGAATCGCCGGTTGCAGAATATAAATTATAGCCCAAGAGAAGGAATCTGGCTCTTCTTATAATAAAGCATGAAAGTGGCTATTCACATAAGGAACTGTGGTCTAGGGGAAATAACAATAAAAGAAATTCAAGTGGAAGACCTTCCCCAGGCAGGGGGAAAGCTAACTGAGTTCTATAGACAAGAGCGAAATCCAAACCTATTGGTTCCCCCCAGTCCTGCTGTGCAGAGCCCAGCAATTCAGCCAGGCTCTTGGGCAAGCCACCCGCTCCAGGGTGCACCAGGCAGGGACTGGAGGCAGCTGCGGTGGGCCCTGCATTGCAGAGTCCTCAGATTCTTTGGGTTCTTGCTTTTGAAATTAAAAAAAGAAAGCCAACTATATCTACATATACAAAGAAATGCATGTAAAAATCATGAAAATGGAATAAAGTCTGGAGTCTAGTTTTCAATATTGTACCCATGCCAGTTTCCTAGTTTTGATATTATACTTAGGGTTGCCAGATTTCCGGAATAAAAATACAGGACATTGAGTTGAATTCGAATTTCAGATAACCAGAAATAAAACTGGGAAATGCTTATAGGAAAAACTTACTTGCTATTTGTCTAAAATTCAGATTTAACTGAATATCTTGGGTTTTATCGGCAATCCTAATTAGAGTAGATATTTGCAGTGTCACTATCAGGGGAAACTGGATGTAGAAGACTTGGGGCTCCATGGACCATTTTTGCAGCTTTCTATAAATCTATATTTCACAATACGGTGTTTTAAATCATATCCTCCTGTAGTCCCCATACATACAAAGCTATAAAAACAAGAATACAGGCATCCTCAGAAAACCTGGGGATGCAATGGATTTTCTGCCTTGGTCATTTATGTGTTTTTCGTGGAGCTACAGTGGGGTTTAAAGAAGTGGATACATTTCTCTCAACCGAGAAAAAGCAGTTAAGACAATTGGCAAAGATAAATTGTGTGTGGTAGGCTTCTCTCCCTGTTCTGTTAGCATCTTGAATGGCCCTCATCTGCTGGCAGTTGGGCAGCAAATAGCATTTTCACTCTGATGTGTTTGGAAGTGAGCTCTCGTGGATGTCCTGCATCCCCGACGACAAGCTGTTGTGGCTACCAGTGTCTTGGCTAAATTCCATGGCCAAGGACTGGGCTAAACAGATATTCAGAGCTGGACTCCTGTTTTTTATCCTAGAGGAATTGCCTTTAGGGTTACTAAACGTGTCAGGCTGCAGTGAAGATCGGTATCATCAAAGGACCAATGCCAAGGGGATGCTCTAAGGGATATACGCAGTCCACCTGGTGAGGGCTTTGGCCCTGCTGCCTGGGTGGCCTCCTAGGCTGATGAAGCCCGAGGCTCCCTCTTACTCCCGTGATTTCACACCCAGGCAAGGAATCATAGTTCTTGGCTTTTTTTTCATGGAACCATTTATTAGTCATAGTAAACTAGTAGAAACCTTACCTTAACTTGACGTTCATGAAGTTACTGTTAATGTTTTACCATCACATCATGGCATTTTCTGGCAGATATACTTACGTTGAGAGAAATCTTTCTGTTTTTAATTTACTAAGAATTTTCTTTTTTAATGAGAAATATGCATTGCATTTTAGTAATTTTTTGACTTCCATTCTACCTCATAATTTCTCCACCTTTCATCTATCCAGTAAGTAAATTATATTTCTAAATACTCTTCATTGTTCTAGTTGAATATCTGTGGTGCCACAATGAAAAATAGTCATGATTAGCGATTTTAAGAAGAGTGCATTGAAATGTGTTGAGGGTATTTTCTAGGAGCAAAGTAAAAGCGCAGGGTTAAAGCTCATGAAGGATGGGAATCAGGGCTGCTCTGAGGATAGCAGCAGGACCTCTTGGCCGTTTGTCTATAGCAGCACCATTGTACACTCCACTCTGACTGCTCCGCTGCCTTAAGACTTCTTTCAGTATCAGCTTAGATTGATCATTCAAATGATCGAATAGCATGCAGTTGTATATATTGACCATAATTTGGGGGGGGTAATGCAAAAGCATTGAAACGGTTTCATGATACTGAGATTAGAGACCTTGAAAGGCCCACACCTTGGCGAGCTGGCCATTGTTGCTCCATCCACCGGGTCCTGCGCCAGCGAACCCACCCTCGCTGTAACCCCCTTGCTTTAAGAGTTAAGTAACAACAGCCAAATAAAAATCAAGGTAATAAGTTAGCATCAGTAGTTCTGGTGCTTACTGGGGAAAGCTGGTTAGAGGATGACTTTCAAGCTGTGGCCTAAGTGGGGGCCACCTGCATTGCCTTCAGCCTGAGTGGGGACCCTGGGATGTCGCTGCCTCCAGGTTCCCATGGTAGAGGAAGCTCGCACAGCCAGCAGTCAGGCATGCAGACCGCACCGCACATGAGCTCAGAGCAGTCCATCCCCACAGGCCTCGTTGGAAGAATATGTTCGAAGAAAAGACAGGAGGGATAGCCTCTTCTCTGACCTCTTCTGTCTGATCTGCCCCAGAGTTCGCAGTGGCCATTAATGATCCACGATGCCATCTGCTAGTGAAGGGTTCGCATCAGTTACTTGGGTTTTTGACCCGTTAAATTGGCAGATTTCCCTCCTATGTGTATTTGCAGGTTGGGAGGAGGGGCAGAATAAAACAGGGAGAAAGTAGTAGAAAGTTCTTTATAATAATGATTCCCAAGTTTTGTTGGCTGTAAAATAAAGATGGACTATGTGGCTTCGAAGGAAGCTTCTTGTTTTAAACTTCTATATTTGTAACTTTTACAAATGAAGAAATGACTTCAAAGTCTGCCTCTTACTATTCTGCGAAGAATCTTTTCCAAAAATGCAGCTGATTAGAAGCCTGAGACAGACAAATGTGACCCCAGATTATCTCATAAATCTTACTCTAATGAGTTCTAAAATAGCATACTTCACACAGACTTAGTGGTACTGACATGTTGAGATATTTGCAATTCAAAATCTCAAGATATTGATGTAAAACACATTTCATGGTCCCAGTCCTAGATGGTGGCATTGATGTCTCCATAACTCCCCTCCTCCTGTGGACACACGGAATCTACACTAGATACAGAGCAATTTCCCCCTGGAAAAAAAAAAAATCCAGAAAGCACACATTGACTCCTACACATTGAGCAAATAAGAAAATACCCACACAGGAATGGGTAGGAAAGACTGAGACACATACTCTGCATAGTGCCGTAGAGTCAAGAGGGAATTTCTGACTTCACGTAAGCCAGATGCATCACAAAGCAGATCGTCTCTCATGGGTGAGATTTTTGTGACCCTGGGCTAATGTTTTTTCCTCGCTTCGATTCATATTTTAATGATCTCCAGTCATCTTCAGCCTCGGTGGCAAAGAAGCGGATGCAGTCAGCCCTCTGTCTTCATAGCTCTTCCCATTATCTTGATGAAACTCGTCTAGGAATTGAACCCCACCCAAGACCTAGGCACTTTCCTCCCAGGACATCCCTCCCTGGCAGAGCAGGCCTTGTGATCAAGTCCACGCACCCTGACCGGCTGGCGCTACGTAAAGCTCTTACTCATTCACATTTGGGTGTGGGGGACTTTACCATAACATATGGGTCCTAAACCCACGTGTAAAACTGCACCAGCTCCTGCTCTCATCTCTCTAGGTAAAGCCAGAGAAGAAAGCGTTCGATTGTAGTTGTCCGATGCAGACTCTGTGACATAAACAAACAACAGCTAGGCAAGCATTTCAGTGGAAAAAAACAAAACAGTGCAAAGGCATGGGGTTTGGAGCCAGAAATGTATGCTTTGAAGTCTGTCTATTGAGGGGTGATGTGGCCTCAAATAATTCACTTCACCTCTTTGAGCATCTTTTACTCAAGAGCAAGAACCAGAGTAACAGTGATGGCAAATGGGATAAATCCCATCTTCTGTTGCATTTGTGGGAATTAATCGCAAGGAACATGAAAATGCCTGAGATAAGACAAAATGGAATCAGAGTTTTACCCCCAGGAGACATCTTTACAGCCACAGTCTTCTAACCATTAACAAGATACGTGTTCAGCACACACTGTGTAAAAAGTAGGTTCCCCTTGACTTGGAGAACACAAGGAACTATGAGGCTGAGCTCAAGGTAACTGCACATTACGACTTAAACATGTAATTGTTTAGTTTCCTAAAGATGCCGTATATAAAATTCTCTAACTTAAAGGTGTGAAGAGCATCATCTGAAAGCTCCCAGGTCTGCCCTCATGTCCACGTGGCAAGATAAGGGAGACACGCTTCATTCTGCAGCATTTGGACAGACACCTTTTCCTCCGCGATAAAAATGTCCAGGGTTGGATGGGTTTATGTATCTACAGAATGAATTAATATATGAGGACACACATTGCACTAGGGAAATGAGTCACTCTTTCTTCCCACGGATTCTGTGCATCCCGTGGCCTCCAGTAACTGCCAGGACCCTGCCCATGGGTCGCCCTGTGCATTCCTTCAGCTCTTGCTGGCTGTCAGATGGCTTGGGTTATGGCTATTTTTTCAGCTAAGTAGTAAAATTATGATAATTATGCAATTACAGTTTAACTTGGATGGGAATTTTAAAGTAAAGTTTAGTTAACTTCCCCCCAGGTAACACACAGATTAAAATATTAAAAATTAAGCTTATGCTAAATTTGATATATTTTAAGTGGGTAGATAATTTAAAGAAGTTTTTTTTTCCTCTCACATAGAGAAGGAGAATGGTGGCAGGGAGCAGAGTTCAGACTGAGGATATATTTATTGATTGGGGGGGGGTGGAGAAATATTGATGTGAGAAACATCGGTTGGTTGCCTCCCGTAGGAGCCCCAGCCAGGAATCGAACCCACAGCCTAGGTATGTGCCCTGACCAGGAATTGAACCCGCAACCTTTTGGTGTAGGGATGATGCTCCATCCAACTGAGCCACCCGGCCAGGGCTTGTGCTATCTTCTTACACTGTCACCTGCTTCAGTCACTAGCCTAATTCATTCTCCTGTTTTGATTAAAAACATATATCACGAGTAACTGTAAATTATAGATTTATTTCATAATTACCTAGCCCGTTCTACTCCGTTATCCACAAATGATTACGCTTTCAAAGTTTTACTAACATCATTCATTAACAGAAACATTTTTCTGTCCTGACGACTTGACATGATAAATTATTTACTAATGAAAACCTCAAAGTAATAAAGAAAAATGAAAAATACATGAAAATGGAAGGAAGAGAAAATTATAATCTTCAATCTTCTTACTCAGAGATAGTCATAGCTGACATTGGTTTTTAATCTAGCTTAAACCCTTTGAAATACTTAATCAGTATATAATTGTGTATGCTCATTTATATTTTTGAACCTTTATACCCCTTGACAAAGCCTGAGATTTAACCAAACTCTTAAGTTGTTTTTAATTTTGTATGGTTGCAATAGCTTTCATGAACATCGAGTTTTTAATCCATTTTTGGTGCTCGTGTATGTGTCAGCCCCTCTTCTATGCCCTGGATCTGCAGCAATGAACGCAGCAGTGTCTCTACCCTCAGACAGTCGACAGGGAGCTAGAAAACTGCCAAATGTACAAGCAAATGTACAATATATCAGGTAGTGGTAATGCTATGAGAGAGAGAGAAAAGGGAGGTAGGGAGAGAGGGGGGCAGCTATTTTATTTTACTTACTAAAAACATGTTTTTATTTATTTTAGAAAGAAAGGAAAGGAGAGGGAGGGGGAGAGAGAGAGAGAAACATCGATGTGAGAGCGAGAAAAAAAGTCAATCGGCTGCCTCCTGCACACCCCCTCCTGGGGATGGAGCCCATAAGCTGGGCATGTGCCCTGACCTGGAATCAAACCAGTGACCTTCTGGTGCACAGGACGATGCCCGACCAGCTGAGCCACACGGGCCAGGGCAGGAGCTGCTATTCTAAAAAGAAAGCTGAAAGGAGGCCTGTCCTAGGAGATGACACTTCAGCAGGGATCTGGATGAGTGGGGAATGAGCAGCGGGGACACGTGGGGACAAGCATTCCAGGTAGAAGTACTAGCAAGTGCCAATGTCCTGAGGCAGCAAGCTGCTCAGTGCTCTTTCCTGTGGACAGAAGAAAGACTAGTATTGCTGGACTGTGGTGAATGGGGGGGGGGGGGGGGCACCAGGGTGTAGGTTTAGCTTCTGATTACAGCGGAAGCCGTTGTTTTATGGGTAGAGCGGCCCTTGAAGCCCATCTTTCTGGCTTCAGCGTGGGAGGGTTAACAGTGGGAGCAGGAAGGCAGTCAAGATGTTATCGCAGGAGTCAGAGTGGAATGGTGGTGGCTCGGATTGAATTTACAGTAATGGAGATGTGAGAAGTCGATTCCAGATAAATTTTGAAATTGGTGTTGACAGCCCTTGCTGACAGATTGCTGTGGGATGCGAAGGAGAAGTGGAATCCAGGCGGATTCTGGTTCTAGTGTTTTGCCTAAGCGTGAGTGTGGCTGATGGTGCCGTTCTCGGCCGTAATAAAGACCAGAAGACTAGAAGTTGTGTGTGCGCCGGAGGGGGGGGGGTAGGCAGGGGGTGGTGGTGGCGGCAGCCGCCTTTGGCATGTTAGGTGTGAAATGCCGTTAAATATTCAAGTGAAGATGTCCAGTGGACATTTGGTGCTAGGGCCTGAATGTTTGTGTCCCCCTTCATGTCATGTTCTAATCATGACCCCCAAAGATGATGGCATCAAGAGTGGGGCCTTTGGGAGGTGCCTAAGTCATGAGGGTGGAGCCCTCAAGAATGGGATTAGTGCCCTTATAAAAGGGGCTCCATGCCCGGCCGGGCGTGGCTCAGCGGTTGAGCGTCGGCCTAGGATCCAGGAGATCAGGGTTCGATTCCTGGTCAGGGCACATGCCAGGGTTTCGGGCTCGATCCCCAGCAGGGGGCCTGCAGGAGGCAGCCGATCAATGACTGTCATCATTGGTGTTTCTCTCTCTCCCCCCCTCCTTTCCTCTCTCTGAAATCAATAAAGATATTTTTTAAAAAATAATAATAAAGTAAAAAATAAAAAAAAATAGAAGAGGCTCCAGAGAGCTCCCTCCCCCTCCCACCATTGAGGACTCAGAGAAAAAACAGCAGCCTGGGACCCAGAGAGAGGACCCTCACTGACCATGACCATGCAGCACCCTGACCTCGGGCTTCCCAGCCACCAGAACTGTGAGAAATAAATGTCTATTGTTTATAAACTGCCCAGTGTGCAGTATTTGTTATAACAGCCCAAATAGCCCAAGACAGTTGGAGACACAACTCTGTAGCTCAGAGGGGAGATCAGGGCACAGGGCCGTGCAGTGCTGACCCATATTGGGGCCCAAGGCAAAAGGGAAAATCAATAACACTGATCTGTCTTCCTTGAAAATATTGATATTTTGTTCATTATGCGTTTGGGGGGCATTGATTTTGTTTAACAACTATTGCATTGAAAATATTATCTATCTTCGTTATTGAGTCTTTGGATACGCCTTAGACCTTAAGCCTGAGGCAAATGCCTCACTTGCTGCACCCCAGTTCTGGGCCTTTCAGGACTCAGTGCCACATGGATGGTTTTTAAAACCCTGAGCCCAGATGAGTCGTTGACGGAGTTGCATGGATAGAGGAGCCAGGGAGGTTGGAGAAGCGTGGTCAGCCTTGTCTGACACTGAGGAGAGCAGGACCGAGGTGACCATCGAGACCGGACTGACCAGGACCGAGGTGACCACCGAGACCGGACTGACCAGGGCCTTGGTTTGGATGGAGCTTGTGGGTGACTTTGAGCAACGCCCTTTCGATCAGGGCAGGCCTGGGACTGAATGGGGACTATGGAAGCTCCATCAGAGACTTGGGTGGGTTGAGGAGGGAATGGAAAATGGGGAATACAAGTGTGGTCAACAGTTTCAAGCAGTTTTCTTCTAAAAGAGAGCAGAGAAATGGTAGCTAGAGGGGGACATGGGTCCACAGAGGGCTTTTTTTTTTTTTTTTAAAGAGTAGATCTCTTGTTTTTTTTTGAATGTTTTCATTGATTTTTAGAGAGAGAAACATCGATATGAGAGAGAAACATTGATCAGTTGCCTTCCATATGCATCCCCACCGGGGATCAAACCTGCAGCCCTTCGGTGCATCATCCCATGCACCACCAACTGAGCCACACCGGCCAGGGTGAGGACATTTTCTTTAAAGATGGGTGATTGCTGAATGAATTGATGGCATAGCTGTCTGTGGCTGGTTCTCTTTCATCCATATTATCACTTGAAAAGTTGTGTATTAGCCACTTACAAAAAATTTTGGAAATAGACCCATGTCGAAATGACTTATTCATTTATTTGGTGTGTCTCTCGTATTATCTAATGCCTCTAGGATTTTGCATACCTATTCATAACAGCCTGAAGCAGCCAATATTATTACCCCAGGGTTCACACATTCCATTCCTGCAGTGACAAAACCCATTTGCTTCTTGCAGACCCCGCTGGCATGTCCCTGTCCTCTTTTAGACACTATTGAGTGAGAGCTCTGCACCGAACAGTTTCCTCGAATTCACCTGGCCCTTCTCATAAACCTGGCAGCTCCCCCTCAGTGTCTGCTTAGAGGCAGAACAAGGATTTCCCACCTTCAGCAGCAGAGAGTGAAAGCTGCTTGTCTTTTGTTTTCTCAGTGGCATCCACCATCAATAGGAAGCTCAGGAGAAGGCGGAACAGCCAGCAGGCCTGCTCACGGTTCCGTGACATCTGAATCAGGGGAGAAAATTGCTTCCTAGGAAAGAGTTTGTCTTTAATCATCAGCAGAACTCAGGCTGGACGACCTGCCAGCGCCTGCCTGAGATATTTTGGCTCCTGCTCAGTGTCTTTGCAATGGTTTTCTGATAGTTTCTGTGTTCTCCCCTGGGGTATCTGGGTGAATGGCTCAGTATTTTCTCATCTCCGGAGATTCAATGAGATGGTAAGATGTCAATGCATGAACCCTGGAGTAAGGATATTGGCTCCTTCAGGCTATTTTGAATGTGTGTACAAAATTCTAGAGGGATCGGATAATACAAGAGACACGGAAAAATGTCTACGTCATTTAGAGATGGGTCAACTTCCATAGCCTTTCTAGGTATTGTTCAGAATTTTTCTCTCTCAGTCCCGGAGAAATGTATGTGCTCCAATAACCAAAGATCTCATTTCCAATAACCAAAGATCTCATTTCCAGAGAAAGTGGCCAACTGGCATTTGCCATGGAATACATGAGCCTGTCAACAAGCATGACAATGTCCTCCAGCCCCCTCTTCTTGGAAGGCTTTTTGCACCACCTGAGCCTTCAGTGATCGTATCCTTTTATAGACACTCTCTTATTTCCTGTCATTGGTTCCCAAATGTCTTTTCTTTGGACGGATTGTATCACCTTGGTCACTGGTGAAAACTGTAGATTATCAGGTCACATCCCAGATCTACAGAATCAGATTCTCTAAGATCTGGTTGAAGAATTTATCTTTCCAATGGACTCTTCAGGTGACTTGTTTTAACATCAAGTGTCCTGCTCTCCTCTGACTGCTGCAACGTAACCATTCTGCTCGAATCTTCTAGAATCCCTTCCTCGGCTCCTTTAAGCACAGGGAGCTCCAGTCCATCAGCTCCACTGCTTTTTCCCCAACACTCTTACCCTATTAGATACCAAAACCCAGCAACCTCAATTCCTAGCACCTGCTCTCTGTTCTTTTGTTTTTTTCCCTCCCTGCAATTCTCTTAGAAAAATTCTAATTCTGATTTTTGTCTAACCACCTACCCCGTGCCTGCAACCTGAGCAGCTAAATATTTCAGAAGAAAACCGCAAAACTATGTTGGCTGATCAAATTTTAATTTTATCATCATAAATCGCATGTGAATATTCAATTCAGCCAGAAGATCCTAACGTCCGTCTCCACTGCACTCTTTCCTACCTTTTTTTCTTCCCTCCTGGAGACTCTAAGCCTCTCCCCCAGCTCTAAGAGTAGAAGCACTCGGATGAGAAGCCCTTCATCCTGCCTCCAAGTAGCCCAGCAGCCCACCTGCATCTCAGGTGGTTTTCCTTTCTCGCCTGCTGGGCTGGGAGGTGCACCCCTGCTTCTCTCTAAAGCAACGCTCCCACTTGGACTTTGGGTCCCTCTTATGCTTCTATTTCTCAAGAACTTTATTTCCACCATTTCCCCACAGTCCCCCTTTTGCGGCATTACGTTTTTCTCTCTCCTCTTCATCATTTCTATTTTATTCATGTTTCCGAGGTGCTTTTTAGAAAGAATGCACGGTTCTCTAAGCCTGGTTCTTTAATGTGGCACATCTCACACTGGCTCAGTCCGGGGAAGCCAGAAACAGCAGGACGGACGTGGTAGATGGGCCTGGAGGATTAATGTTACCTGAAAACCTGGGGAAATGAAGACTTGAATCCTTAGGACATCACAACATTTTGTAACATGCATGTGCACATAAATACAGCGGGTCAGCTTACATACGGTGGACGATTCATGAGGAGTGAGGGAGTGAAAAACTTGGTCGTTTTGAATTCTTAGGAAATCTGATGCTTCTAGTCCTGCTAGTAAAAAGAGAGCTCTGAGGACAAGTAATGCTTGGCTAGTGCAAGCTGTGGTATATTTCCAGAGAGGAAGGGCTGCCATATTAGCATTCCCAGAGACAGCGGCCTGGCTGGCAAGGTAGGGTTTGGTTTTTGCTTGTTTGTCTTAATGTACTTTTTACTACAGACAAGTGATTTTTTTTTAAAGCATCTAATTAGAACAAAAAGACATTAGCTATCATAAATCAGTCTAACTTTCTTGCCTTGATTACAATAAACCATTTATTGATAAGATTGCAACTGTACTTCATCTACTTCCTCTCCTATTCACTGATTTTGCCAGTATCATTTTTTTTGCCAAATTTTCTTTTTTCATAAATTAGTGTCAATATTTATCTTCTAAAAGAGAAATAACTTTCAAAATTATATTTTAAGATGGAGACATAAAATTATGGCTAAAAAGAAGAAATCAGAGGCCTTAGCTTGAACCCAAAGGGAGTGAATGCTCAAGATCATACTGGGTCAGATATCATCCGAGGAGCGCCTCTCCCCACAGTTCACCTGAGTGCAGGTGGGAACTCCCCCCCAACTCTTCCTAGACAATCAGTGGTCATAGTAGCAGTTGAGCCAAAAGTTTTTAATTTTTATGAGGATGCAAAGAATACCTACCGAGCCACGTAAGAATCAATTGCACTAACATCATGAACACCATCATTTCAAAATTAGTAATGTGAATTTAGAATAAAATACCCGTAACTGAAAAAGACAAATCTTGATTAGATCATACAATGTGAAATACCATTACATAAACAATTTTTAAAGTGTTTTGCCCTGAATGGTGTGTGTGGCTCTGTGAGTTCGACATTATCCCATGCACCGAAAGGTTGCAGGTTCGATTCCTGGTTAGGGCATGTGCCCAGGTTGCGAGCTCAGTCCCCAGTAAAGGGTACGCAGGAGGCAGGTGATCGATGTTTCTCTCTCACGTCAGTGTTTCTCTCTCTCTCCCTCTCCCTTCCTCTCTAAAAAAATCAGCTAAAAAAAGTCTTCAAAACAAACAAGCACTTTGAAGCCCCCGCTAAAGTCAGTTGCAGCATTTCTGTCTAGGTTCCACTCACCTAAAAGGAGACCAGTGGATGAAACCTGGACTCTGTTTTGGGTCTGAAATGACTGCCAAGCTTAAAGGAGGCAATTATTAAGAGGCGCTATTATATGATACAGTTTAATGTGCTCCACAAACATATTTAAACAGCTGGCTGAGAGACTGGAGTTGACCTGGTTCCTTCCATTACAGATGGCTGAAGGCATGGGCAGGAATAATAGGCTTGTTTTATTGGTCTTAGCTTAGCACATTTATAATGATGCTGTGATGTTAACTTAGAAAGGACTCCTGGCAAAATAGCTGGGGAAGATATTCTCAGCAAGATGCATGAGGTATTTAGCAAGCACTCTATCAATTACAAAAAAACCCACACGGCCGTGTGCACAGATGAGCTAAACCCAGAAAGGCAACGCTGAGAAGGGGAGTGTGTCGCACCCAGGTGGTTAGTGCACCCAGGCAAAGGCCAGCGTGCACACGACCTTTTACCAAGACGGCCCAGCTCAGAAAGGGAGCCGCCACCTCAGTTTATTTGCTGAGGATGAGGGACATACAATTATGACTCTTCTAAAAAACAACTGCTTAAAAAATCTCATCTTTAAAAAATAAATTTGTCAGAAAACCAGAAATGATTTTGAAAGCTGGCTGTACTGCACAGACATAGTAAGCTGGCTTAGCCGAGGGAAAGTGTTTGTCAGAATTTATTTTTCCTACATGGACCTCGGGAGTGCAATATTGGTGAGTCATCGGCATGTTTCATGTCCTACTCTCATCTTTCATTTAACCATAAATCATTTTTATATTCGTTATTTAAAAATATATTTTAATAATATGATGAACTCCTGTAAACTCACCACCCAATCCAAGAACTAGAACACTAATAATGACCTACATGTACCAATGAGCTTTTCTCTGTCCCATTGCCCTACCTCCTTGCCAACATCTTGAATTTTCTGGTGATTGATTCTCTGGTTAAAAACTACATAGCCCAGCTGGTGTGGCTCAGTGGTTGAGCATCCCCCCCCCCATGAACCAAGAGGTTGCTGGCTCGATTCTTGGTCAGGGCACAGGCCTGGGTTGTGGGTTCGATTCCCAGTAGGGGGCGCGCAGGAGACAGCTAATGGATGATGTTTCTCTCTCATCAGTGTTTCTGTCTATCCCACTCCCTTCCTCTCTCTCTAAAAATCAATAAAAGCATATTTTTAAAAAATTAAAAATAAAATGTTATAAAAATACATAAATATACCTTTATGAAATACATTGTTAGTTTCAGTTGACTGTAATAATTATGAAAGGTCTTTACGCTACATGTAGTGTTCTGGGTACTCGCTTTTTCACTCGTTTTACTAAGACTCTTCCATTGCGTTGTAGGTTGCTATAGTTCATTTCACTATGCTATAATATTTTATTACGTGACCATACCAAATAAGATAAATCCAATTCATTCAGAATATGTCTCCTTTATACACTACTGAATTCAGTTTGTTAATATATAGCCATGGGTTCAATGTGCCAGTGATTCTCTTCTTCAGGCTCTCCCTGTCCAATTTTGGTATCAAAATTAAACTGGCCTAATAGAATGAGTTGGCCTGTTGGAATAAGTTGAAAATTTCCTCTTTTAAAAAAAAAAAATGAAACTTTTGGTTTTGAGATCATTGTCAATTCACGTGTAGTTATTGGAAACAGAGAGACCTCATGTGCTCTTTATCTGGTTTCCCTCATTAGTCACATTTTGCAACCAAGATGTTGATACCAATACAGTAAAATACAGAACCTTTCCATCCCCAAACAGATTCCCTGTGATGCCTTCTTAGAGCCACACCCCCTTTTTCCTGCACCTTTCCCCCAGCCTTAACCTCTGGCTATCACTAATCTGCTCTCCATTTTATGATTTTGTCATTTCAAGAATGTTATGTATATTAAATCATGTAGTGTGCAACCTGTTGAAACTGGGTATTTTCACTCAGTTCCCTGAAGATTCATCCAGTTGTTGCATGTTTCAATAGTTTGTTCCTGTTTCCTTCTGAGTAACAGTCCACAGTTTGGAGGTGCCACACAGTTCATTTATCCACTCGCCCGCTGAAGGACACCTGGCTGTTTTCGGTCGTCTACTATTAAGAATAAAGCTGCTGTAAACATTTGTGTACTGGCTCTTGTGGGAACATGCATTTTCATATCTCTGGGATAAATACGCCGGAGTACAAACTGCTGGGCGGGATGGTAGCTGCATAATCAGTTTTTTAAAAGCTGCTAAAATGTTTTCCAGCGTGGCTATGACATTTTGCATTCTCATCAGCAATGAATGAGTGATACAGTTTCTCCACAGCCTTGATTGAGTTTTGTGTCGTCACTATTGTTTGTTTTGGTCACTGTGATAGGTGTGTGACCATATTTCATAGTGGTTTTAATTTGCATTGTGCTAATGGTTACTAATACAAAATCTTTTTATGGGATTGCTTGCCATTTGTATGGCCTCTCCAGTGACACGTCTGTTGATGCTTTTTGCCCGTTTCCTAGTTTCTGTTTTTAGTGCTGTTTTGAGAGTTATTTATGTATTCTAAAGCTTAGTCATTTGTTGGATTTGGGGCTTGGAAATATTTTCTCCTGGTGTGTAGGTGTCTTTTTATCATTTTAACAGGACTCTTTGCAGAACAAAAGTTTTGCACGAGTCCAGCTATCAGCTTTTTCTTTTATGGGTCATGTCTTCGGTGTGAAGTCTAAGGACTCTTTGCCTAGCCCTAAGTCTTGAAAATTTCTCATGATTTTTTTCTAAAAGTTTCATATTTCTACATTTAAGTTCATGGCCCATTTTGAATTACCTTTTGTATTAGTTTTGAGGTTTAGGTAAACATTTCCTTTTTTTTCTTATGGACATCCAATTGCTCCAGTACCGTTTGTTGAAAAGGGTACCTTTCCTTCCATTGAAAGGCTTTCTTGCTGAACTCTGTGTTCAGCCTCATTGACATGTGTCTGTCCCTCTGCCAAGACCGCAGTCTTAATGAATGTAACTAAGTTATAATTCTTGAAATTAGGTACTTGCTCCTTCCCACTTCTTTTTCAACATTATTTTAGCTGCCCTAGTTCCCTTACTATATAAATTTGGAGTAATCTTTTTTTACTATGTTTTTATTGATTTCAGAGAGAGGAAGGGAGAGGGGGCGAGAGAGAGAGAGAGAGAGAAAAACATCAATGATGAGAGAGGCATTGATAAGCTGCCTCCTGCAAGCCCCCTGCTGGGGATCGAGCCCACAACCCGGGCATGTGCCCTGACCAAGAATCGAACCTCGACCTTCTGGTTCATGGGTCGACACTCAATCACTGAGACATGCTAGCCGGGCTGAAATAATCTTGCTATAGCTACAAAACATCTTGATTGGACTTTAATGGGTCCATTTAATTATTTGTTTATTTTTGCTACAATGGAAAGTATACAGCCATTATTTCTTGGAGTACTTTTTCAGTCCTGTCCCCTTTTTCCTCTCTTCCTGGACACTGCTGACATGAGTGTTAGATCTTTTGTTATTTTTCCATGGGTCTCTCAGTCGATATTTTATTTCAGTTTATTTTCACTCTTGAATGCAGCCTAATTTTCCAAGTTTGGTAGATTCAGGACCACAGTATCTTTCCTATTAACCAGTGGGTTTTGAAGAAAATCATTTTCCCTGACAATTGGAAATGTTATTTTTATGTTAAGCCACATGAATAGATCATGAAATTGAATGCAGACATGATGAATTTTGAGGATGAAGCACCTAACTTGCAGTAAAGCATTTTACTCTAAACCGATATCAGACCTATAAACGAGATCCTTTCCCCTCTGCCAAAAATAACATTTTTGAAAGAAATGTTTGAGAAACACAATCTTAATTCAATAACTCACCATCCTTCCCTCGACGCTGTAGCTGAGGCTGAGTGTTACCATGTCTAAACCACACTGTTCGTTTGGAAACACGCTGCCTTTTTGCTTAACTGAACTTGATGTGCCCCATTGAAGAGTCCATGTTGGTTTCCAAATGTGGGCAAATCGCATAATGCAGTTTACAGCGTGAGTTTTGAAGAGTCCCAATCTCCTTAGCAGTGTTTAGAAATATTAGTACAAATATTTGGCTTTATCACATTGAAGAGTGTTGTTGTAGGAGGCAAAGAGCATAGCAACTAACGTGGAGTTCTGACATATAGGGGAGCAAGAGGTTTGGCAGCACCTCTAGAGAAGACCGCCGACTAAAGTAAAAAATCATTCTCTTGACTTTCCCATCTGCTACATACTGGATTTCTCCTGCAAATACCAAGTTTAATGAAACATGCATCCTGAATGTAAAAGGAATTGGAAAGGGAGTAATAGTCTCCAACGTCTGCTCAGCTAAGTGTTGATTCTGATAAATGACTTGCCTGCACAGATGTTCTGTTTCATAATTTGTCATGGTGGTTAGTCTCCATTCCCATCTTTGAATTTTTTTTTTTTTTTAATATTGAAAAGAACATTTGGCTTTTTTAATTGAGAAGATTAGTGATAATCTTATTTGCAAACTAGGTGATAATTTCCCTTTTGTAGGTGGTTTCTCTGTGAAGCATGGGAAATCTTGGGAATTTATTGCCCCTGAACTTTCTGCTCAAAAATTTCTTACTTAGATGGGAAAGTCTGTGTTATGCATGCTATTGTGAATATGGGCTCCGGGAGGAACTGGCAGCCTTGATAGATAGCCTGAACGTGGTGATGTAGGTTGTATCAGTCAGTTTTGTCACAGGAATGCTGCGTAACGAACCACCCCAAAATACAACAAAATATCTTTCTTCCTAGCTCGTGAATATGTGAGTGAACCTGTCAGGTCTCAGCTGGGCTTGACTATAGGCCATGGGTTCAGTTTAGATCTGGTTCAGCTATTTCATTTTTCTAGGACAAATTGATGGATTCTTCTTTGGATACCTGAAAGCTTCATTTTTGTTCAAGGCGGAGAAGGAATGGGCAGGGTTATGACTGATCCCCACTCCCCCTCCGTTGTCCTCCCCACGGCAGCAGCTGTACCATCACACACTGAGGTTCTGAATAACCTGTTCGAGAAGATCATGGGTTCTTAGTGGACAAGGCCAGCTCTGAGGAAGCTCTTTTTGCCTTCAGAAGCTGGGCTTCTCTGACCCTCTGACCACACTGTCTTTGCAGAACAGTGAGCTCCTTATAGTTTAGACAGCAGAAGTCAGCCCAGTTACAACGGATGCCATTGGTTTCTTCCTTCAGCGTGGGGATTTAAATTATGGGGAGTCGGTGGAGACCTCAGGCCACAGTGAAATGAAATTGCTTTAGATCCATGTCTCTGTAAATCATAGACAGATGGGCACATGAGAGCCTGAAGGCGGTTGTATTAGAATATTCCTCCTTCAACAGCATACCAGGCTGCCTGAAGATTTTAATGAGTAGAGAATATTGAACCTACTTTCATGCAGACATTGACACTGAGCTCAAAAGTTCGGGGGAAAAAAGCTGCTTAGAAGCAATTAAATGCTTTTGGGTTTTTTTTGGTTTAACTTTTTATAATAAAAGGAAGTCTGGAAGGTAGAAGTCTCTGGAAAATGTGGATAAAAGCCTTGCTGCAGTTAGTTCTGGGTGAGGGACAAGGAGGGTTGGAGGGGACCCTTGATTCCCTCTCCACTTCCATCTCTTTCCAGGGGCTGGCCAAGCCACAAGCACTGTGCTCTTTGGTCTCCTGGCTGGCCATCCGGAAGATAAATAATGCATTGGTTTTCTTTATTTACTTCAAACAGTAACTGCAAAGGAAAAAAACAAAGATCCTATTCGTGTCTCAGAAATGACAGAAAACTCTAAATGCTTTGGCGAGAAAAGCCTGTACACTAAGTGGAAACATTTGAGCAGAGCAAGGAGATTATAATGAGAGCTGGAAAATTAAACACAATGAGACGCAATCTGAAGTGGTAATAAATAAAGGTAGTAGCTGTCACCTTCAATGTGCATTGGAAAAACCCAAGGCGTCTGTTCTTCTCAGCCTTGCCCTTTAGGACCAGAAGATTTCATTGTGTTTTAGTTTATGTTTTTATCTTAGGAGCAGCAGCAGTCCGGTGCTGTCATTAAGGCTGGCAGTACTGGCTTCTCCTGTTTGGCAGAGGCCCGTAGAGCACCCAGGGCCACAGCCTTGTTAGGCGGCCCTGACGGCCAGTTTCTGGGAGAGGAGAAGCTCTGAGCAGGCGTGCAAATGGCTTTGTGCACATGCTCGGTAGAGGCAAAGTCCATTTACTGTTGTAGTTCTTCCAGGGGTTGTTTCCCCTTCGGATGAACAAAAAGCACAGTCCATGCCCTGCCGTGGAGAGACCAAGAATTGCCCAAAACCAGAACACAGTTTCGTCTCATGGCTTAAGTGAAAGACACTTAGGAGGCCCTATTGTGCGTGTAGCTGAGAACTGTGGTTACAACATTAAGGTTGTAAACTTTTTATTCTCTTGCGACCTACACAACATATTCAGTGCTTCTAATTAAGGCAGGAACTGCAAGACTGTGGGATAAATCAGTGCTATCGGCAAGGTGACAAATCTCCTACAGGTGTATAATAGCCACACGGGAGGAAAGGGAGAGAGAGCGGGAGCTTTTCACTTTATTGCTTCTAACAGCACTGCTCCTGGTATACTAGGGGTGCTTGGGTGTCACTTTTTAAATTTTTTAATATGTTTTTACTGATTTCAGAGAGAGGAAGGGAGAGGGAGAGAGAGAGAGAAACATCAGTGATGAGAGTCATTGATCGGCTGCCTCCTGCATGCCCCTGACTGGGGATCCAGCCCGCAACCCGGGCCTGTGCCCTGACTGGGAATCGAACCCCGATCGCCTAGATCCTAGGTCGACGCTCAACCACTGAGCCACGCCAGCCGGGCTTGTGTCACTTTTTAATGCAGAATAGGCTTAGTATCACATTTTACTATTCATGGCAGATGCTGACGAGGAATAGAAGTTTTTGTCAAGGTGTCTAAACAATCTGTATTGCTTACTTTCTGGCCGTACTTTATTGCTTATAAACTTGCTCATGAGCTTTAATACCACCCCACCTTTTTCTAGAATTTGTTTTGCCCGGAGGCCTCCAAGATGGGAAATGGATAGTCTTGGACTTGAACCCAGCTCCGTCTGAGTAGAAACTCTCTCCACCCCACAACAAGGTCACATTCACGTGGCCAGTTACCGAAGACTCCGGTAAATACGGTAAGAGGCCTTTCAGGCGTACAGTCTCTTTTTAAAATTTTCAGTGCATGGCAGAATTATGTGTTCATTGTAGTCACGTGTTGTTTTCACATGCGTATTTTTCAGGTGGCACTTCGCACATTCAGTTTTTGACCCAGAAGGAAAAATGGCGCAAGCTCTGAGCCATCCCCTTTCATGTAACTTCTAACAGGCAGTTTCTCTTGCATAGTTTCCTCATGTGTGAAATGAGGACAGTAAGTGGCATCCAGTAGATGAACCCCAGGCCGGCATCTCCAGTTGTGGGTCAGGAGCCAAGGCGAGGGGCTGGGACAGGGAACCTGGTGGGTCGGGGTCCCTTGAGTTTGCTGGATGTGGCCTGTTTGGGGGAGACCCTTTGAAAGCTTCCCTGCTGATCAAAGTCAGCTCTGAGGAAATACTGCTGACTACAGCCATAAATTATAATTAGAATCAGTGTTCCGCCCTTCTGGGTCCTTGTGGGGCGCTGCCCCTCCGGGACACATCTCCCTAAACATTACTGCTCCTGATATTTATTCTCAGAAAATCCAGATGGTCAGGGCTGCCCCAAATTCTCACAATAACCTGATTTTATCTGTACAATTGTTGGGGAAGGGAAGAGAGCCCTAAATCCTACTAGATACGGCCTGGGGACAGGAGCGATCCATAACATCCACCCCTATGCCAAGGCGATTCCCTGGACAGAACGTTGCTAACTTTTTATAGGTATCATTCATTTTCTATTCATAACTCATGAGATTTATCAATAGTATTAGTTACAGTATTCGTGTTATTTTCACTGCCATCCTACAGCAGGGGAAACTGAGGCTTAAAAAGCTAAACCTCTTAAGTTTCTCTCTAGATAGGCTGACTCTGAAGCCAGCATTCTCAACCATTCCTCACTGATTTATTCATTCAACAAACACTTGTTGAGCAGAGTCTAGGTCAGGCGTGCTCCACGTAAACAAAACAAAATCCCAGCCCTTGTGGAGCCAACAGTTTAATTGGCCGGGGTGGCCGGGTATGATGTAGACAGTAAATAAAATAAGTAAGAACTAGCATGTTAGATTAGTGATAACTGCTCTGGAGGACAATGAAGTGAGAAAAGAGAGTAGAAAATACCAGAGGGGGTTGAAAATTTAAATAGGGCCAACAGCATCCCTCATTATCCGGGTGAGAACTGTGATATCTTAGCTAAGGTTGGGGGGGGGGGGAATCCAACACTGGATAGAATAAAGGAAGATACTGTTAAATCAGAAGGTATTAAATCATATTAATTAAATGAGGTAGATGGTAAAATGAACGAGAGATCTTGCAAACGAGCCTTTGTAGTGAATGAGACTTCCAGATAGTGGTGAGTTAAAGATGAACGGGACTTAAGATGCACTTAAAACGGGTTCCCTGGGTTGGCTCCTTTGTCCAGAAGGAAATGCTTTACTAGAGATAAAAAGTTGCTCCTGGACACGTGTGTGGGTGTTTGCAGAAGCTTCGTGTGTGGATTCCACTTGTCAGCAGCGGTCGCTCGGGGTGTGTTGTTTTCACTGCTGGTCGTGATCTGGAGGGATTTCCTTGCTGGTTGTAGATTAGCTGAATTTCGCTGCCTCTGTTCCTTCGGATTACCTGGCAGCTGTTCCATGAACAATCCAGGCCAGAGCCGGTAAATTAGCACTGATTAAAAGCTGAGTCCTTGAGCTGCGCAACGGTTTCCACTCCCGCTTGGGGACGTGGCTGACTAGGAAAGCCTGGTGCACAACCTGAGATTGGATCTCAAACACCTTAAACATAGCTGCGAACTCAGGGAACGATTTGGCCTCTAAAGAAAGTCGGGGTTTGTTCTATGTGCGACCACCTCACGTTGTCTGTAAGCCACGTGTGAGCCAAACAGCAATAACAGGTCACAGGCTCATCAGCAAAGAGAGGGGGACAGGAGCTGAATTTGTGCCTGGCTCTCAGGCTGACTGTGAGGTTGTGGTTCAGAAGCAGAGGGGCGACAGCAATCACCGAGACAGCCTCATGAAAGCGATGATTGAATTATGCTCGGAGCAGGCCTTCCACGTGGGCAAACAGCCTCTCGCACCATCAAGCTCAATAAGCTCCCGCTGACCAGCCTCCAGGTGCCAGGCTCTGCGCAGGGCGCTGAGTTTACAGTGATGAGCAGGGACCGCGGGGGCATTTACAGGGTGGCTGAGCTTGGGCTTCAAAGTGGACTGATGCAAGTGCGGCGCTGGCTGCCATGGGGACACTTCTTAGGACCAGAACATTTTCTCCTGAAAATCCTTGTGAAATGCAAATGAACATTTTCTCCTGAAAATCCTTGGGAAATGCAAATATCTCACCTGGAAAGGGTAAGGTATTAACTCTTACCTGTGTGAGCAGAATTCAGAGCTGTTACCCAATAGAGCGAGAGCTGCATGTGTTCATTCATGGGGGGTTCCTTTGTTTGCTCACTAACGGAGTGTTTAGTATGCCTCAGGCACCGCTTAATAAAACAGACATTAACTCCCTGCTCTCAGAACTTTACTTTCTGGTGAGAGGAGAGGGAGAGAAACAAACTAAGGAATACTTACATGTGTCAGATAGTGAAAAATAAATCTGGGTTGAGGAATGGAGCGGAGCTACTCTTACCTGGGGCTCTCAGGAAAGAGCTTTTTAACCAGTCAGCATTTGAACAGAGACTGAAAGGTGGTGAGGGAGAGAGACATGTCCCAGCAGATCTGGATGGGAGGGTGGACCTTGAGCACACAAGCATGTGGTGGGACACACTTAAGAGCCTTTATTCATGCATGTAGTTTTGTCCTAATACTCACCATGCATTGATGCCTGTGAATTGTCTCATTCGCATTCCACAAGCCCCAATGAGATCAACATCCAGTACAAGCGTCAATAAAATAGAAGGGAGCCCAGTTTGCAGATGAGGTACCTGGGCTCATTTGTCACACATGTCCTCAAATCCAGTGATTTTCTTATTTTAGCTCCCTACCAATCCCCTGGGAGCTTGTTTAAATGCAGATTTCTAGGGAATATCCACAGATACTGGGTTTAGTAAGTTTTGGGTGAGGCACAGGATGCTTTAATTGTAACAAGAGACCCTCCAGTCTGTGCGGGAATTAAGAGTTTCCTGTCCTGTCTTTTGGGATGAAAGCAGCAGAGTTAGGGCCACTGCTCTTCACCTGGGTGAATGGTCCAGGCCCCTTGAGGCTCTCTCCCTGCGAGATGCTCTCCAGTTCATGCCCCCCTCGTCTTACAGTGTTAAAACTGCCCAGAGGCCTCCCTCTTTCCCTGCTCATTCCTTCGTAGCTTCCCCTTGAGTCCAGAAGCTGAGCCTTTCCGCTAGAAACTTAAAAAGCAAGCCAGAAGGAACGCTTCCCTGCAGGAAGAGGGGCCTCAGAGAAAAGCAATTACAGCCTTTGATTATGAAAGAACACTTGTAAGAGAATTCTGTTTAAATATTCCAGCCCCGTCTCCCTTCGCCTTTCCTACAAGAAGGGTTTTTGATCAATAGCAGACGTATGAGAGGCCCTGGCCATCTGAGTGGCTTGGCTGCGGTTCAGCAACAGGCCCAGGGAGGCAAGCAGGGCTTTGCTTTCAGCCTTGCTTTGGTCTGTGATAGCATTTCAGAAAATTATCTGCTAACTAAAGAATTTAAGCCTGTGAGTTGGTTAGGAAAATTAAACCTGGACTTCATACCCAGTCCTCCCCTTCTTCCTGCTATTACATTCTTGGGGAGTGTCACAAGGCTAACAGCTTGCCGGTCACATGATTTCCCAGGGACCTGGGGTGGGGGGCACAGTAACAGCACTGAGCAGGGGACTTTGTGCAATGTTGTGAACTCTCTGTATGGGGTAGAAGGAGCCTTGATTGGAAAGGGTGTTGGGACATCTGTGAATAGCTAATGATCATTATTTCGTGTTCTCAGTAGGGAAAGTGACAACAATGAGCTTGACTTGTCATTGCCTGTGGATGAGTGTTTTCACTGGCTCAGATGTCATTTTCTACCTACATGTGTTCATTTGGCAAACATTGTGTGTCTGCTGTGTTCCACTGTTCAGACAAGGTGAGAGTATGAATCACACCAAGTCCCTGCTTTTAGGGGTATCACTTGTGTAGTAGCCAAGACAGAAATATAAACCAATAATGACAATACTGTTTAAGGGCGGTAACAGAGCTGCGATCTAGAGTTAGCTAGCCCTCTTTGAACAAGTCTCAAAAGAATTCTCCTGGTTTTGTGCCAAGGAGCCTCCTAGGTTCTCTCTGGTTTGAGAGCCAGCTGATACCCAGGCCTTCCAAAATTCTGGGCCTGTGTTTCACTTGGATTCAAAAGCACATACCAGGAAATGAAAGATGGTGATTCATGTTTCTTGTGGATCATAAAAGGCTTCACAGAGAACAGTGACCGGTCCAGGCCTTGAAGAATCCGTGAGAACTTTGCACGTGTCAGATGCTGTTCCTGAGAAGCACAGATCCCACTCTGCGCAAGAGCAGCGATGCACTCACACCCTCCCCTCCGACCTCCCTGTTCCAGCCCACAGTCCTTGATTTTCTGGTGTCTCAGCCACGTATACAGCTCTGTCTCCTCTGAGTGCCTCAATACGGTTTAATTTCACAGCAAACATTTCTAGAGCGTTACTATGGGGATGGAGATGAGATGGAAGAAAGTGTGTGTGTTAAAGAGCAAAGACAATTCCGCATTATATGGGGACAGGTGTAAGTAAGTTAATGTGAGCGTTCTACCCTCCAGTGTAGAATGTAGGCAAAGGAAACTGTTGATCTGTTATGTTTATAACAAAATGAAACAGAGGAGAGCAAGGGTTTCAGAAAGAATCTGTGGGCCTCCTAAACAGCAGGCTCGCCCAGCCCTGAAATCCGTGCCAGCCAAGTGTGCAAACACCGAGCACCAGGAGGAGAGGGAGGGAGTGGGCATGGCCGCACCGAGCCTGGAAAACCAAAGCAAAACAGAGACAGAGGGTGGCTGACAGTGTCGAATATTAGAAAGGTCGAGCCGGATAAAAGCTATGGACATTTAAATCTGTCTTGATCAGACTGACCTTCAATATTTTAATCGTGAGATGATCTTTCTGGAGGGCAGCGTGGCTATATGTATTCAGTGTTTTTAAAACGTTTATATTCTCTCACTCAGCACTTCTACTTCCAGAAATGTATCTTTAGAAAATACTTGCAGATTTGAATTAGAAAAGTAAAGCAAGATAATTGTAAAAAAAAAAAAAAGCTAAGTATTTTTTATCATAATAAACTATAACGAACGCCTGCAATGAACAGCCAGAGGGAGTGGGTTAAATGGTGAATATCCATATGGTCAAAAACCAGAGTCCTGACAAAAGCTGTGCTTTTAGGTAAAATTTTAAGATAGAAATATAACATTCATGCAGAAAAGTGCACCAGTCCTGTGTCCTGTTCCATGAATTTTTACAGGGTGAGATACCATGTAGCCACCGTGCAGATAAAAAAAAAGTAGAACATCATTAACCCACCAGAGGTGGTCGCTATGCTGAGTCCTGTCATCATAGGTTAGCAATGCGTCTCTTTAACCTTGTATATGCAATTAACAGTATATGCTCTATTGTGTGTCTTCTTTTGCTCAAACTCTGAGCTGTCCCATGTTGTAATATGCCACAACCGTCCATTGCTGTGTCGCGTTCTATTATACAAACAGATCTGAATATATTTATGCATTGTATTGTTGATGGACATTTGGGTCATTTCCAGTCTTTTAATTATTGCAAATAATGCCGCTATGAACATTTTCACAGCTGTCCTTGGAGCTTATATATATTTATTTCTGTTGGTGTGTACCTAGGAGGAAAATTGCTCTATTTGACAGTGTCAAATTATCTAATCTTAGACTTCCTCTAGCAGTGTTTCAGAGTTCCATTTGTGTTATATCCGTGCTGACACAGGTATTGTCAGCCTTTTCAGTGATAGCAATTGTATGGTTTTATTTTATATTCCTTGATGACTAATGAAGTTAAGCAATTTTCTTATACTTATTGACCATTTTATCATTTTTCGTAAAGTTCACCTCAAGGTCTTTTGCCCTTTTTCATTAGGCTGACTTTCTTTATGTTATTACATTGTAAGAGTTCTGTGTACATTCTGGAAGTGACTATTTATCTTCTTTGGTCCCTTTTTATTTTTTGTTTTATTTTTAATTTATCTTTATTATTGAAAGTATTACAGATGTCCCCTTTTTTCCCTAAGATATAGTTGTTCCTGTGTCTCAGCTGAAGGCCCAGGTTGTCTCCTGGGTCCCCTCTCCCTTAGGGGGTTCTGAACTGCAGTTCACAAGGACACTGAAAACTCAGTGTACTCAGTCCTCATGTTGGCATCAGCCACTCCTGATTGGCTTTTGGGCATCTCATTCCTCTGACTTAAGAAATGTCATATGGCCCTGGCCTGTGTGGCTCTGATGGTTGGAGTCTGGTCCCATGCACGAAGGGTGGTGGGTCCATACCCGGGTTGTGGTTTTGATGCTCAGTCAGGGCTTTCTCTCTCTCTCCCTTCTCTCTAAAATCAATTTAAATTTTTAAAAAAAAAAGTCATATGCTTTTCTGGGAAAAGCAGCACAGAGTATTAGACTTATTTTTATGCAATTTTCTTTTCTCTTGTTTTTTCTTGACTCCTGAGGTTCTGGAGGATAGTAATTATTTGCCCCTTGGCTTTATGGTTGGACTATGCACCCAGCAGTTCTTACAAATAGATAAATGTCCCAAGGGGAACTCTGGGGAATATTATTATTGTGACAGTGCATTTCCTTTCTCTCTGGGATATGGCCCTTCGGCCTGACAGGCTTGGCTGTTCTCTGATACCTTCATGGATTGTTTTGTAGACATATTTTTGATATTTTATCCAGCTTTTATAATTGCATTCTGAAAAAGGTTTTTTTGATATATCCTACTCCATTACAAGAAATTTCTAAAAATCCATGTTTTAAAATAATATTTCATCATATAGAAATGTGCTCCCAGCATAATGTTAAATTAAAAAGATATTATATTTTTACAAAGGTAGTCACTTTTTGTTTTTTTAAATATATTAAACAAATAATATAGACATGAGCTTTGGCTGATGTGGCTCAATTGGTTAGCTTTGTCCTATGCACCAAAAAGTTGCTGGTTTAATTACTAGTCGGGGCACATGCCCGCGTTACAGGCTCAATCCCTGGGAAGGGACATGCAGGAGGCAGCTGATCAATGTTCTGCACTCACATTGATGTTTCTTACTCTCTGTCCCTCTTCCTTCCTCTCTCTCTAAAAAAATCAATTGAAAAATTATTCAAAAAATCTTAACAATAATATAGACGTGGTACATATATATTGAATATAAAATTGGGATTTATATATCTATGAAAGAAAATATACCATAGTGATTGATTCTAAGTAATAACATTATACAAGCTTTTCATGTATAATGAAAATTTCCCAAAGTTTCTGCAATACTTTACTTCAGCCGTAAGAAAAAGACCTGCTATTTATAAATAATTGCTTTAGCAAAGTATAATTAAGAGGCTAACGGAAAGTTAAGCTGCTAGATATTTTTGTTTTTGCAAGAAGGCCCGGGGCCAGAAAAGGTTTTGTTTGGACGGGGCTAAAGACAATCGGCTGGCTCCTGGGGGAGAGGTCAGCTTTCAGTATCTTATGGCCCTGGCTCAGAGCAGACTGTGTGTGTAAGCAGTGTGGGAGGAGGGCAGGATCATATTGGGCTTTTCAGCAAATTTGGGTGAGCTTTGGGAGTAAGACGAAATGGAACTTCCTTTCACTGTTCTTCATTGGGCTATGCCATTCCCTTGGCCTCTCCTGTCTGGGCACAGCCGGCATTGCTTTCCATCCTGTAAATGTACTATCCACTCAAGGGTGGGTCAGGGTAGTGGGGGAAATAACTGTAGTTTAATCTGTGCATTTTTCCCTTTTCCATCAGAAAGGAGGGACATTTCCCAGTTGGGTTTGACTGTAGCCCATGTATACTTTTCTGGGGGACCAAAACATAAGTGTGTTCTTGGTTAATCCATTTGAATTCCCTGTATATTTGTATCAGAATTTTATCAGAGTGAATTTTGGAACATGTGAATACATTTTGAGATTCTTTCTTGTGGTTTGATTTCAAATTTATGAATCTGGAAGCAAAAATCTAAAGATTCTGGTGATCTCTCTTGAGCTTCTAGAGTACAGGGAATTGTTGAAAGCTTTTTGTTTTGTTTTTGGTGTTTTTGTGGTTTTTTGTTTTTCTTTGGACTAAATCCAAGCGCCTATTGATTGGGTTTCACTTTTTTATGTTTCAGAATCTTTATTTTAAAACCATAAGAAGCAAATAAATGGTAAAACCAGAGCTTTCATCTTGATAAACATGGTCAAAAGCAAAAATGTGTAATGTAAAAACATGCTGAGTGCACAGGAAGATGGTTTTTATTTAATGAAGCAAACTGACAGGAGAGAATTTAATGTGCTAGTATACTAGGCTTTCCTAGCAGTAATCTATCATTTACATAGAAATTTTTGTCTCTATCAATGGCTGTGCTCAGGAAGCAAATAGATGGACATAAAGAGGATGCTTGTTCCATGGTGGTCAGAGCCCACAGTGGGTCAAGATCACCCATGAGGTCAGTGTGAAGAAATTCCTTTCCTCTGGATAATACACATTTCAGCACAAATCTCACCTTTCCCAGTAAACAGTTTCTGGGGGGGTTTTGTGGGTTGTTGTTTTTTTCACTCAATCGTTATAGAAACTTGTGTTTTCCATAGAATTTTGTCTTTATCTCTTCAGATCCTTTATCATAGTATATTGAAATCATACATTTTCTTTTCTGACTCTCTTATTGAGGCCAAATACAGGGTGTCCCAAAAAAATGTATACACACTTTTTTTTTGACAGCTCAATTGACGTTTCTTTCTTTTCAGGTTGGACCCATTGGAATTAATAATTATTCAAAGTGTGTATACATTTTGGGGGACACCCTATATTGATTCTTATTTTCTCTTTTGTCTTTTGCATTGCACATAGTAGATATTCAAGAAATAGTTGTGGATAAAATAAATGCATAAATAAAAATATATGTGTGTGTATGGGTGCATGCATATAAATACATACATACATACATGCACACATATCAAGAACACATAACACTACGAGGAATCAAATGTATATTAAGAATGACAGATGCTGTAAGTGCAGATAGAGGTTGTGATACTGAAGGCTGGGTGTTCTGAGAAGCTTGGTGAGAGGAATTAGAGTCATTTCTGGGCCTCGAAAGATGAGTGGTAGGATTCTGATAATGATGCAGCAAGAGGAGGAAAGCCAGTCCCAAACCTGTGCCTTGGCTGTGCCCATTGGATCATATCTTGGAAGCTTTAACTCTGACTCTGAGCTCCTCTCATCTTGCTGGTTGTGTGTCACCCACAGGGACAGCACAGACCTTGAGTGTTCCTGCAGGTGTCCACCAGGCCATCACGTCCACACCCTTCTGCTGTGTGAGTGTCGTTCTAGCTGCAGCTTTTGCCCAAAAGAGCATTTTATCCATCTCAGCACCAGTTGGCTCTATTATCCCCAGTCAGCCATTGTATTGCTCATGGAGAAAACAATCCAATAGCATAGAAAAACGCTATAAATACAACTTAATTACCAGTGCACTCTGCCTGCCTCTGCATATTACTGAGAGAGAAGGCATCTCAAAATACTCATGAAGATGACGCCTGTTCATAAGTAACAGTTCCATTAGCTTCACTGCGCTCGGGAGGCCATGAAAGGGGTGGGAGCTTCTGCTGATCCCCTTACCACCAGCTGGGTGCCTAGCTCCCCAGCAGGGGTGGAAAAGGGGAGCTTGGCCCAGGATGTGGTTTTCAATGAGAGGCGTTGTGTACACAGCCCTGAGATGATGCAGGAGACGAGGGTGCAGGGAGGCCACAGGGCGCTGATATGGAAGATTTGGGTGGGCCCTGCCCTCCTTGAGGAAATCAGTCCTATAATAGACAAATCAGGGCACCATCCTAGACAATGAGTTGCCAGGGCTGGAGTACAGAGTGTGATTGATCATTAGCGTGTGTTTCTCTCCTTTCCTGTTGGCTAAGCTTAATATAGTAACACATATGATTATGCGAAACCATTAATGATCACGCTCTGGCTGTTTTCTAAGCAGCAAGTGGAAGGGGGAATGCCAAGATGAAGGCCTGGATGTGTTCTGTTCCTGGGCCACAGCTGGGGTCCCAGGATGAGCTGAGAATGGGGAGAGTTTGAGGAGGAACTGCCATCAGCTTCTGTTTCGTGAACAATCAGTCTGGTGGACACCGTGCGAGACAAGGGTCAGGGGGAGGAGAGGGCCTGAGTCTGGACCCTGGCCTTGGTCCAGACTGGGATGCCCGGGAGTGCACTCAACTCAACTTCTCTACAGCGTTTATAACTATCTTCTGGCTTCAAAGAGGTGTAAGAAAGATAATATTCAGCAAAACCTGAGAAACTGAGGTATAACACAAGTCAGATGGAGCTGTTACTAAGTTTGCATCCACTCAGCAGCCAACTGTTTAAAATTTGAAATAAGGTCAGTTGAGGCAAAATCCAGTTTTTGTATGAGAGCCAACAAATCTTGGCAATTATGTTCAGAAGAAGCAAATACCATTTTTTTTCCTTTTTTTTTTTTTTTTTGCAAAGCGAAATCTCATTTGTTAATGCATTGATTTAAGGCAAAATGTAAATAATTCCCCGTGTGTGTGGCTTGAAGTAAAGGAAACTTTCCTATTTTAAAATTTCCATTCATTCAGTAATGTCTTCCTGCTATGGCTCTTGTTTTGTGCTTCCCCTTTGTCCACAAGTCTGTGTTTTTTTTCATTTTTTTTTTAAGTAAACACGGCAGAGAGGACTTTCCACTGGGTGGAGGGCAGGCCTGTAGCATCCGGCAGGTGCTTTGGAGAGATGAGCACAGTGGTGCTTGCTTTGAATCCTCTGACATTGACCTTGAGCTTGGACTACTACCCGGGACCCTGTTGGCTTTCACGTGGCCCCTTGCAGATTGATGCCAAACAATATCAGTCTCTGCCCAGCTAAGGCGTTTGTGGCAGGTGGATGGTTTCGGGTTGTGTCTCTTGCTGTGATCCAACGACTGTAAAGTATTGACGTGATGATGCTGGGACGTGCACCTGGAGGCCCCTCCTTCCTGCTGAACTCCTGAGCTTGGCACTTTTCTCTGATGTGGAGAATATCCAGATGGCAGGTCCTAAAGAATCAAGCCCAGCACCTGAATCAACCCTGTTTTATGCTCCAAATGCTTGGGCCTCTCTGTCAGGCGCTGAGCTGAGGAGCTTAGCAGCTGTTGGCGTGGGTCTACCAAGGTCTGACCTGCTGGGCTTTGTGCTGGGACATGAAGGACAGAGAGAGAATTTGGCTTTGTGTAACTCAAGGGAAAAAATTCTGCTTGCCTCAGACTTGGAAGAAGATTTAGAGGTTATTTTCGGGGGTTCAACTGAGCCTCTAGAGTCTAGGTTGAATAACTGGACCCACAGCTGTTAGTCCTGAATAAGCTTCTACTCACATAATTGCCTCCTCCTCACACTGGGCTCTGAGAACATCCTAGATTTGGTTTGAAAAGATGGAAATGCTTTTGCTGCCACAGAAATGGGAAGCTTAACCCCACTGGCAATTCAAATTAATGGGTCCAATCATTCACTCAGCACGGAGGCTGAGCACCGCCCCACGCCCAGCAGGAACCTCTGTGCTGAGAACAGAGAGGGAGTAGAATTGTGGAAGGAGGTGACCAGTGCTGTGATGGCGTAAGCAAGGGGACTAGCCCGAGTTCAGAGAAAGAGACTTTAATCCAAGCTGGGTTTGAAAAAAGCCTTCCCCAAAAAGGTGACCTGTGAGCTGGTGCTGGAGGAAATGAGCCACTTGGAGGGGGGACTGGTGGGGTAGAGGGGTGAGGCTGTGCACATGCCCAGGGATGAGAAACCTTAGATTTGCACACAGCCTAAGCTCTCCACGTGGTGAGAGTACCTAAGATCCCTTCCTCCCTAATCCCATGGCCTCCGGCGGCTCGTAGCTTGAGGGGTTGACAGGTTGGAAGGCGTGTACTGGGTTGGTTTTAGGACGTACTTTTGCTAGTGAGGGGAGGTCTCTTTAGTCTTCTGATTCTATTACCTTTTGCCACCTTGAGTATTTTTGCATCTCGGACATAAACACCAGAGCCATTTGCGTTCCATTGCAAGGTAAACCTGGGCTTCCAGGTAATTCAGAAGAAAGCTTTGGGTATTAGATATGCTTAGTTTGGGTGGAAGTATAGAGAAAAGAGTGTTTCCCAAGATGTCATAAGGTTACAATTTAAATCCTGACTCTGACAATGACTAGCACTTAATTTTCCCCGAGTCCTTCCTATCATCTATAAAATGGGCCTACCAGTGCCCAGTCTCTCTCTTTCGTGAGTTGTTCAAATTGTTCACAGTATTCCTTTTCTTGTATTTCTTGTGCTCCATTAGGCCAGTGCCCCAGGTGAAAAAGCCAAGGTGACAGATAAAATATAAAACCAAAGTGGATCCAGTCACACTGCCAAAGAGCTCAGTGGCCTCACAGAAGTTTCTATGGCAACTCTTCACCCCTCTCTGTGCTGTGGGGCACAGCAGCCCTGGATTAGGAAGGCGAGGCACCCTCTCAAAGGGGACCCTCTCTGGGTCTCTGCTGCTGGCCTCGACCTGAACGTGGGAACAAAAGCTAGTTTCTTGAGAAGACAGAGCACTTAGGTGCTAGACGTCAACCTCCCTGCTACTAAGGAGAGAAAAGGCAACACCATTTAAAACTGTCCCCTTGATTGGATCGCCACTGTACGGTGTCGGTATTGGCTGTATTGTAAACTAGAGATGTCCTTGAGGCTGTCGTGGGTCCTGGTTCCCCTTGGCCGACACCGTGGGCCAGGCCACTAAGCTGTCTTTTTTTTTTTTTTACTATTTTGTCTTAATTTCTGGGCTCATCCTTCACCGCCAGGAAGTTAGATAACACCTCTTGCTGTAAGTCTGCTCTCTTTCAACAGCCACCTTCTGTTCTACTTTGCTTTGGGCAAATGACCCAAATGAAACCAGTTTTGAGACATGAATAAAAAAACGAATTTGGAAAACGTATGCTTTTTAGCTAATAGACCGTAGCAAATAGCATGTGAAATTGGACTGTGATTCCACACGCTCGTGGGCTTTTAACACTTATCTTTATGTTACGCCGCATTTGAGAAGGTCTGAGCTCCAGATCGTGTGCTGGATTGTTATTGTTCGAATTTGATAAACACACACCCACACCGTTAGACTGGTTTGTTCATAGTTCGATCGCAGAGGACGGAGCCCGCTCTAGCTGTCTAACCAGAGAGGGGTGAGCTACAGGCTGACAGGCTTAGAGTCATCGACAGGCCACCGGGGCCAGGCTGTCGGCCGAGCTTCCAGGGACAACTCTCAGCCCCTAGAACTGTCCTGCTTGTGCCACAGGAAGGAACAGCAGCTACTGCCACCCCTGACTGCCTCCAGCATGACCCAGGCCAGCTGAGCTGATGTCTACATGCCGAGGGTTTCCCTCCATACGAGTCTCACACAGCAGATGCGTGGAACCTGTCACAGCCTGACCCTCGCTCCAAGGGAGCCTGCGAACTGTAGTTCCAACTTCCCAATGTCCATACCGCAGGAAGCGATGCTAGAAAGGACTTGGAGCATGTGCTGGGTGCCGATCCAGGGAATGCCTCCTCAAATTTAATACTATTATCGTATAGTTCTTTTTAAGGAAGTCAAAACTTGCCTATCACAAAAGGACTGTGAAAAGAAACTACAAAAGCTGTGCTAAGGCTTAGGGCTGATACAGTTTTTATTCTTTGGTGTTTTGATGTGTGTCTGTATGAGCATGTGTACATGTGTGCATGTATATTTGTATATATGCAATATAGATTTGAAATACATATATGAAATAAATAATATAGGGGGCACCATAGCAGGGACCAGAGTCACCTGGTACCAAGCATGACCGACTGTGATGCTCTTGAGCAGGGATTAAGGTCAGGGCTGAAGTCCTTAGACTGGCCAGAGGTGAACAGGCATTTGTCAGGCTGTTGTGCTAGGTGCTGACTATACAAAGGTAAACAATATGGTCCATGTCCTGGAAGGAAGTTATATAAGAGGGAAATACTCATAGATAATTCTAAGACAGCAGGGGAAATTTTATGCTGGGGAAAAAAAAATGCAGCTTCAAACTTTCCACCAAAATGTTCTTGAACTACAGACGAGGGAAGGGCGGAGGTGTAGCTTACAATGACCCTCCGTAAACAATAAAATTACCTGCTGTCTCACATGTTATCTTTAAAATTCATGTGAATGTTGTGGTCTACTTTGTATTTTTAATTTTAAAAATTTTTATATGTTCTAAATAACTTGCCATCATAAAAAGTTATCTTTTTGGCAAATGAACAAAAATATATAAACTGTTACACTGAATCCATTAATATCAGAAAACAGGACTAAATTGAAAGGGGCTGACACTGGGTGAGGAAATCCTTTCCTCTGCCTTGATGATTTCAGAATATTTCTAAAATCCAGGTGTATGTCTATTCATGGCAACTTTTCTCAGGATTTTTAAGAGCATTATAACTTTGTGATTTATCCTTTATTCTTATGATTAACAATGAGCCCATTCGCCTTATTCAGACTTCCCCTCTTTGTTACAGTTTTTTTTCACGGGGAAACATAATGAAAGCGTCAGTAATAAACTGAGTAGCAGCTCCTTCCAGCGGAGGCTGCATTCATGCTGCGCATGCAGAGGTGGGTGCGGAAGGGGCGAGGGGGAGCTAGCTGCCCACACCTGTGCGAGGAGTATATGTATTTTCACTGCAATTATCTGCAATTACTGGAACACGTGCAGCTAATGAAAAGCAGACCTACTTTTATAGGCTTTGCGATTGTTTTCCAATTCCCTGCAGACAATGCATCCCGTTACTGCCCTGTCCCAGGGACAGAGCCGCTGCTACACTACATGAGCAAGGCTTCAGGTCCCTTCCCATTGTACTGCAGTTTGTCTACAAGATGATTATTTAGTGCACTTTGTTCCTTTTTAAAATGTATCATTTTGAGCACCTCATTGAACATACACAGTCACTTTATAAGCATCATCTTTATGAACACGGGGAACAAAGAAATCAATAACTGAGGCAGCTCGTTGCATCCTTGCACTCATTCAAATGTAATATAAACAACTGGGCTAAATTTGTTTTCCAGCCAAGTATTTATATATGTCTGTGGATAACAACAAAATAGATCATTTGAATGTACAGGAGCATCTTTTACACCTAATTACTACTGTTTTGAGTCTGGAACAGCTTAAGTCAGCTCCAGTTCCACCATTCTGTTCCTTTTTTCTTTTTTCTTTTTTCTTTTTTCATTACAGTTGACCCTTGAATGACAAAGGGGTTAGAGGCACCCACCTCTCCCCACTGCCCTGCCCCAGCCAAAAGTCCACCTATGACTTTTGACTCCCTGAAAACTTTAATCACAGCCCCCTGTTGACCAAAAGCCTTACCAATAATATAAGCAGTTGAGTAACACGTATCTTGTACGTTATATGTTTTATGTATTGGAGTCATACAAAAGAGTAAACTAGAGAAAATAAAATGTTATTAGGAAAATCAAAAGAAGAGAAAATGTATTTACAGTATTTATCGAAAAAAATCCACATATACGTTGACCCATGGAGTTCCAACCCGTGTTGTTCAGGGGTCAACTACACTTGTTTTGCCAAATGTGTCTGAAACTCACTTCAGAGACATTCTCAAATAATTTCAGAAGTGCTTGTTCAGTTGTGTTTTGCTACTGTTCCTGGTGAACACTTACTTCAATTTTCATTGCCCTCAGTCTTGGGATTATCTTTAAATTCCCACATGTTGATTTGAAAATATCTCCACAGTAGTGATGGTTTCATACAACAGTTGCTCAGGATGTGTGAGAACGTGGAGCACGAGTGGGCAAGCCATAACACTGGAATTTCTAGTCATTTCCAACCAATAAGAAAAGTTTACTTCTTGGGCTTTCCTCCTCCTTTCTTATTCGCTGTACCAGTTAATTTTTGCTGTGTGACAGATGACTCCCAAACGTAGGGGTTTGGAACCACCATCATTGACTCAGCGCACAGTTCTAGGGATCAGTGACTTGGGGCTGGGTCCAGCTGGACAATTTTTTCTGACATGGATGAGGCTGACCTCCCCTGGGGCTCACTCGTGTGTCTTAGTGAGCCGACATATTTTGGGGGGGTGGCTGACCGATATAGCTGGGGAGCCTTAGTTCTTTGCATTCTCCTGTGGCCTGGCTTCTTCATGGGGCTGGGCAGTGCTGTAAGAGCAGCAAGCCCAGGGCACAGTCCTCTTTAAACCTTGTTAGCGTCACATTTTACAAATATTCGGATCCCCCCAGACTCAAGGGATGGGAGAAGGCTCTACCTCTTCATGGAAAGAGCTACAAGGTCCCATTGCAAGGGTGTGGGTAGGGTTCGTAGCCATCTCTGCAGCCTACTGCACTCACATTCACATGGAAACAAACACGGACACACAATTCGAGGAAAACTAACATGGAAAAAGTGGAACTCTACTAATATGTTCTTGAGCACAGGTGCATCAAAAATGTTAAAGAGATTAAAAAAACGTTTCCCAAGGCTTAAGTAAAACTGACACTGAAGGAAGGTAGTGTATGTGACCCATGGGCCTTGGCCACCACCGTGTATTCCTGGGGGGGAATGTACTCAGTAAGTGAATTATCAGAGGTGGATAACAAATGCTGTGATAGCACAGACAATGCAGGCACTAGCTGCGCCTGGGAATGGGGTGTTGGGAAAGAAATGGGGAGTCAGATAGTTAGATCTTGGTCCCAATCCTCATTAGCTGTGTGACATCATGCAACTTACTTAACCTTTCTGAAACTCAGCTTCCTTTCTGTAAAATGGGGATTATGATGGAACCCACCTCGAGGAATTGTTGTGACCTGAGTCAATATGCAGCTTCATTAGTATTACTCTTCCTTGAGGGTCCCCCCCCCCCCAGAATCTTAAATATCTTTAGTGCAAAATAACCAGCTAGCTGCCTAGCAGATCATCAGATGGGTCTGGACACCATTCATGGACACAGCGTAGACGTGAATCAACATCTTATCGCACATGAGTCTTTTGTGTGTGTATGTATCACAGGCTGAGTTTATTTGGAACTGGAATCACTTATTGAAGCTAAATTTTTAAAACAACATCAATTTGAGTTGTGACGTGATGTTTATTTAGTGTGATTCTCTCCAAAGTCAAATAGTCAAGCTTTGCTTTCTCGGATAGCTCACAAAGCAAAAATATGTTCAGAAGGGGAATGATTCCCCAACCCACTCACATACAAGTTTAAATAATATTACTTCATTTGCTGTAAACTGAATCTTCCCTGTGGATAAAGTGATTAAAAAATTTATATTGTAAATTATCCACCAAAGTTCCTATTCCCTACAGTAACCTCTGGAAGGATCATTTAAGTGTGTCCTCAGGTGTTGGTTTTGAAAAGCAATACAGCTCAATTAGGCACAGCAGCTGTGTCTGGTGTTAGCCACCCACACTGCAGGTTTAATCAGAATTGATCCACTAGTGTCTGTACTTGTGATAAACTACAGGATCGCTTGGTATTCTGGCATTGGTATGCTATCTCTCCCCAGCTTTCTAAATTGAAATGATTCTCACACAGAGCCTGTGATTATCTTGTTTTGTGCCTTTAAAAAATCATTCTTTTATGAGAGCTTGTCTTGTACAAATTCTGTCTCCCTATGCGTCTAACACATGGTCTGGTACACAGTGGACACTCGCCTAATATTTCTTAATAAATACATAAATGACTCAAATGCTAATTTCTGAAAAGTCAAACAAGTTGCCTAACTTGTGCCTGTAATATTATAAAATTACTTATTTTATTATTGTTTTTTAGAGAGAGAGGAAGGGAGAGGGTGAGAGAGAGAGAGAAACATCAATGATGAGAGAGTCATTGATCGGCTGCCTCCTGCACGTCCCTGACTGGGGATCGAGCCCGTAACCCGGGCATGTGCCCTGACCAGGGATCCAGCCGGTGACCTCTTGGTTCATGGGTGGATGCTCAACCACTGAGCCACACCTGCTGGGCAAAAATTGCTTTTTATTGTTCTCCAAAGAAAATATTTGCTATATTTTTGCTAAGATATTGTTACATCCTGTTGAGAGGTATTTGATGAAGTTATTGAATGGCACTGGACCAACAGCCCTGGTTACCTCCATTTTACAGATGAGTGCTAAAGCTCAGGGCGTTTTAATGACGTGTCCACATTGCTGAACCAGTGATGGGAAGCTCCACAGCCTGTGTTTTTCTTTTAGCTTTAGGACACTTAAGACAAATTATAGGCAACACTACTTAATCAGTAAACATCTATCAGCTAGGAATAAACGGAGGAGGAGAACCTGAAGCAATTTAAAAGCTGTCAGGGAAATCAGTGATTGGAAAATATAGCCACAGACTGTTCTGAGGAGCAAGCTCATGCCTTTATTTTCCATGCCCCCTTTGCAGGAAATGTTTAAACCTTTCACTAGTGCGTGGGATATTTCTGAGAGGGTATTTGGTGATTGACAGATAGATACACCTAAGGAGAGAGCCTGTGTTTATTCGCCTGTACACATGCCAGAATTGTATTTCCAAGACCATAGCTATGTGCTAGAATGGTGGGTTCTCGTTGTATCAGTTAGGATAACTAGCTTTGTGCTGCGGTAACAAACAGGCCCCAACTTGAGTGGATTATTTTCCTCTCACGCTTCAGGTGCACCACGGATTCGCAGGGAACTCTGCGCCTTGTCTCCCCATTTAGGAGCAGTGCTGTCAGAGAGCCATCCTCTCCTGTCTTATGGTTGTGACTAAGGGAACTGGTTTCAGAGGACCTAACACCGGCAATGAGATGCCCTGTTCTAACAGCAACACTCCTACTCCCGCCTGATGCCCATCACAGACAATCCACTCAGAGATCCACAATCCCCGAAGATAGAAAGAAACCTCACCCTGATATGTGGCCAAACACACACAACCCATTCCATACATGTTTCCAAGAAACAATAACTAGTCCTCAAGTAGGAGGACTTGACAATACCATTCGTCACACATATTTCATCCTAACTTTACCTGGAAGTTGGGGTGACTATCCGATTGGCTTTATCCAGAGGAAAAAACAAACTTCTCATAGCCCACTGAATAGACTCATTTCCTCTCCCAGAAGCTGGGGGAAGGGGACCCTAGCTCATCTGCTGTTTACATCGCTCCCAGGTTCCTGAGAGAGGCATTTTGGGCTCTCAATGCCGACAAAAGAATTCATTTACATTTCTAGTCTTTAAAAGGATTTATATACATTTCAAGGAAAAGAGAAAAATATTTACCAGGACAGGTTTTCTAAGAAAAATGCTCTAAGAAAAACAGGTGGGGTGTCCATATCCTTATTAACTTGTATTTACCCTCACAAACTGAAGGTATTTCTACCATCTTGACCCCATTTTACCCTAGAAGGCGAGCACATCTGTTGCCTCAACTACTGTTGTCAATATCGCTAAGTATTACTTAATATTGGGGTCTTACAATAAAACAAGATTGGGGAAAGTCCAAAGACAGTATCATTTACTTTCAGTAAAAACAGACCAAATGGTTTGCCTTGATGTCACATGTATCATAAACAGGACCCTGAATTGTAAGCTTGCTGATGGTTTTATCCAATCAGATCATGAACAGCAGTGTGTGTGTGTAACTGTGTAAACAACTATGTAAACATTCATTAATGAACCTCTAATGCTCTTTCACGATCCAGCCAGGATTTTCACAGCAACTAAAATAGTGTTATGAAGGAGCTGACTAAATTAAGGGAGGCGGGTGAAAATCACTCTTATTTTCTTTCAGAATTAGATTACTCATAGGTACAAAAATGCTATCTTAAGTGAGCTAAAGAAATTCTTTGATTAAAGTTATCTTAATGATGACTCCAGTTTACTTTTCATATGTAAATCAAACCTCAGGGTGCTCAGGAGATACTTACAGGCCATGAGATTAATCATTCCTTTGGGTTCAGCTCACCTGCTACCAACCCCTGTCTTCCACCAAGACATTGAAGAGTAGGCCCTGAGTGCCCCATCTTAAGCTCCTCCGGTGGAAAATCAGGATGTAATGAAGATCCTATTGCCCTACAGTGAAGACTTTTTCTCTGTCCCATTACCTATTTTTCAGGTGTAAAAATGGACTAGGTGGCACTAAGTTTGAGTGTTTCTTGGGTATGAATGACATGTACTTGGGATTAGGATTCTCAGAATTTCTAGGTGCTAAATTCAAGGATTTTATCAACCTAGATCCACCCACAGACCTCATCTATAATTTGGCCAAAAGATTGTAGTCCTCTCATAAGAATACCTATCACTGAAGGCCATAGGCGCCAGGCATTGTGCCCGGGTTATGCTCATGACCTTATGTAATCCTCACAGAAATCTTATGAGTGGATTTTCACAGATGAGAAATTGAGGCTCGGGTATTAGGTAATGCGCCCTAAGTCCCATGGCTTGTGAACAGCAGGATGAAAATTAGTTCCAGATCAGTCCAATGTCAAAGCACAGGCTTGCTGAGGCACCCGTCTTCCACAGAAAGTCATGGCCAATGAAAAATCAGCTCCATTTGCATCCTTTAACCAGGGCCATTTAAATAAATCTCAAATCATTAAATATTAACAACAGGAGCAAAGGGTTAGCTGCACTGGGGCCAGATGAGAGCCGGAGATAATTGGAGATGATTGGGTGTCTGCCTCGCTTTCTAGGTTTTCTTTTGTGCATTTAGAGGTTTCTTCCTTCGGGCAGCATTAGTGGCCACCTTCTCAGGTGGGCAGCATCTTCCAGTCGCCCTCACAACTCTTCTGACTCCCAGTCCACAGCCTAATGTGGAAATACTAAAGAATTAAGAGTGAGGGCATTTCACTTCTACGAACAAACGTCTCCTGGGTAATGGAATGCTGTGGTTTTTAAAAAAGTGACAATAAAAGCCTGTTAGTTTGTCTAATTTTCCACTAAGTGAGCTTAAAAAGAAATGAAAAAGAAAGGTGCTTTATTTCTCAGTGTTGAGTTAAATAGCCCCAAACCAGTCCCAGGCATTGTGTCAGGCAACCCCACCAGCTCTTCTCATGGAGTGGGCTGGCCCGGAGGCAGAGCAGCCACGTGGCCCAGAAGGCCAGTGCTGACCTTTTGTTCCTTGGCAAAACTTCAGTGGAGCCCTGGCCGGGTGGCTCAGTTGGCTGGAGCATCACCCCGTAACCAGAAGGTTGCGGGTTTGATTCCTGCTCAGGCCACATCCCTTGGTTGCAGACCTGATCCCCAGCCTGAGTGCATATGGGAGGCAGCCCAGCAATCTTTCTCTCTCACATCGATGTTTCTCTCTCTCTCTCTCTCCCCCGCTCCTCTCACTCTGAAATCAATAAACACATCCTCAGGTGAAGATTAAAAAACACACAAAAACTTCAGTAGAAAACACACATGACCCTGTGGTAACGGAATACAGCCATGTTTATGAGCCATTCCAAAAGATTGAAACACAGGAGCTGATATCTCCCCTGTTTCAGTTCCTGAGTGTAAAACCCCGAGTGACATGACAGATTCAGGAATCAGAAATATCCTTTGCAGAAAGTCAGTTCTTGAAAATACTTATTGATAGGAATGAAACCAAGAGATAGATAAACATAGAAAGAACGAATTGCTCAAAATAATTAAAATGTCTTTCAATAATATGTATTGATTGACTAAATTTAGCTGTGTTAATTATCTGTGAGTAGGATTCTTGAGCACTAAGGATGTGCTGAGAGCAATGTTTCCATTACTGTCTATTGCCATTTTGCCAGGTAAATGTGCGCTTGCAGTGTCACATCATAGTTGTCTGCTTTTGTTAGCCAGGTTTCAACCGGAGAGTCAATGTGAAGTAGACATAAAACAAAAACAAACAAAAACAAAAAGAAAACAAAAAAATGAAAGCAGGAAGAGCCAGCACATGCACACATAAAAAGTGGCTGGTCTGCCTGCCGGTGTGGCTCAGAGGTTGAGCATCGACCTAGGATCCAGGAGATTGGGGTTCGGTTCCTGATCAGGGCACATGCCCGGGTTGCTGGCTCGATCCCCAGTTGGGAGTGTGCAGGAGGCAGCCGATCAATGACTCTCTCATCATTGATGTTTCTCTCTCTCTCTTTCTCTCTTCCCCCCAGCCCCTTCCTCTCTCTGAAATCAATAAAAGATTTTTTTTTTTTTTTTAAAGTGACTGGTCTATTTAGAGATACTCATCTCAGATAAATATGTATTTATTTGAAACCCATCACATCACTATTCTAGGTCCCAAGACCAAAAATCCAACAGCCCCTGGGGTCTCTCAGAGGAGATTCATGGCAAAGGTTCTTGATCTCAGATTCAGGTACTTTTAAAGTCCAACTGAGCTTCATAGAGAATCAAGAATCTCCTAAAAGTCTATACAAAGGTGTGTGCCAGTGTGCAGATTGTGCAATGTCATGTGAGAGAATTTCCTAGGGAGTGGGTCATAGTTTTCATCAGTTTCTAAAATAATTTATGATTTAATAAATTTAAAGACACATTATATGGATTTTTTGTATGTAAATCTAGAAAGTTAATGAAAACAAAGGACCAGTGAAGTCTCCCAACTTACTGAACTGTTGGAGTCATAAATGCAGAAGAAAAATCTATTGTTTGCTTGGGAATGTAATTTTTATTTTTTTTTCTTTTTTTTTAAATATATCTTTATTGATTTCAGAAAGAGGAAAGGAGAGGGAGAGTGAGATAGAAACATCAATGATGAGAGAGTCACTGATCGGCTGCCTCCTGCACACTCCCAACTGGGGATCGGGCCCGCAACCCGGGCATGTGCCCTGACCGGGAATTGAACCCCGATCGCCTGGGTCTTAGGTCGACGCTCAACCGCTGAGCCACACCCTGCTGGGCTAATTTTCATTTTTAGTCTCAGACAGTACTGGTCACAACATCACAAGTAGTGATGACTAATTCTAAAGACTATAAAAAAATGGAGTGGCAAGTAAAAATAAATGTTTTTGAGAAAAGTAATTATTTAGGCCCAAATCAGAGTACATGGAACCCCTGCTTCGTGGTGAAATTTGGGAAATTCCACGTAAGTATTCCATTTATACCCCCTTGAGCCTCCGAAAGCTGCCACCCTGAGTTGGCTGCTTTCTCCCGAGTGAAGCAGTGGTGTTGCATCTTATCTGCGCCAACTTGCCCACTGAAATTTAAAAGCTCCTCGCATGACTCATCCCGCATAAAATCGTCTGGGTTTTGCTCACTGCAAATAATTGATTCTTGGCACCAGAGCTTCAACTATTTACAGTCCGGTCTGTTAAAATGACATTGATATTTAGCTTAAACAAACAACATCCAAGTCAAGGATGTGTTGGTCGTACCTGTTATAATTAAATCTTAAAATGCCTGAATAGACCTCTAATAGAAGCAGCATGAGAAACTCCAAATTCTAACCCAGTGATGCACTTGACGTGGTCTGTACAGGAGAAACTGAGGGCCAGAGACGAGCCTTTTTTCTCTGGGGAGGCATCAAAAAAGATGAGGCACATGGTGGAATTTGAGGGTGCACCAACCCCAAAATCACACTTTAGACACTCAGATGTCAAAGACTCCTATTAAAAATGAGAACTTATTTGGGAAGCGACATATTAAGCGGCTGTGTTATAACACTGTGGCATCTTTTATTGACCTAAGTAACCTAAGAAAGAACTTGAGCAAACAGGAATAGGACTCTGATGGCAGCTTTCTGATACAGGAGAACAGGAAAGATAAATTTTCAGCTGAGGAGTGAGGGTAAAAATCACTATAATAATTAACATTTATTGAATGTATTACCTTCCTGCCTCGCTGTACTAAGTCTTGGGTACCAGGCCCGATGTAGGGCTGGGCTGGAGATTTAGACAGGAGATAGAAGCAGACAGAAGCAGGAGTGTGGGGGAAAGAGGCACTGAGAGGGATGCACATCCTGGCTTCATACTTAGATGCTTTGGAACAGTAACTCAGCCTCTGTCTGCATCTATTGCTCTCCTCGGTGGAAAATGGGATATGTTTTAACCCCATCAACTGTCAGCAGACCAGACAATTGAAAACTATTAAACCTTTTAGCCCTTGCTTTAGCTAAGCCTAATGAAAATGCCTTCTGCTGTATTTCAGAATCAGTAGGAAATATTTCACATCGTTTCGTGGAGGTATTTCTTTTTCTCAGTTCACATCAGAGACAGTAAGATCTTTGCATCACCCTTGCAGTGCAGGAAAAGCTGCAGGTGTTGCTGAAGGTCTCCAGATGGGCCCGTGCCCATTGCTACTAACGCTCAGCGTTTCCCGCTTCCAGAAAGGGGAGCCGATCTCTGTGGGCTCCCCTCTGTGGGCTGCCAGGAGAAATGCTGCCTTGTTTTCTAAGATCTTACAAAGGGCCATAGATGCCCGGTGATAATAGCCATGAACTTTTAAAATATGCAACGCAGCACAAATGTCACATTAATTAAATAATGTTAACCTTTGCCATTATATAAGTGATTTGAATTCAGAATTAACTGGACTCATGGTGAATCCCCTACATCTTCTCCACTTTTCATCACAAATTCTTGAAACTCACATTCTGTTATTACATTATCTACATGGCTTGTTTGGAATGTGTGTTCTCCCCACCCCACGCTCTTCATACACACACACACTTGTCTCTTTTGTGCTGTTGTTTCTGGCTGTTTCAATGGTACTGTCAGGACGTTTTCTTGCTCAACACAGAGGGACTGAAGTCCTGACACTTGCAGCTGGGAAACTCCTGGAAGCAGCCACCGCCCCCCCACCCCCACCCTGGTGTGGCTTTTTGGCTCACAGTTTATTCTGGTGGCAGCGACATGGGGAAACGTCCCCTCCTTGACTATCCCCTGCTCAGTTCAAGGTCTTCTGCATTTCCCAGCGTGCAACCACAATATATTAAACCTGTGTGTGCCTTTGGGCTTACAAATTAGAAACTACTTGTTATTACCTTTCCTGCTCACAGTGCTTCTCGGCTCACCTCACCCCAAACCTCCCACTCAGGTCTTTCTAATGTAATTTCTAAAAAATAGGTTTAATTTTTTTAATTATGCAATAAAATAAACTCCTTACAGCCTATTCTCTTCCAAGTAGATGACAGCAGATCCTTGATTCTGAAGACATAATGCAATTAGACTTCTCTTGTTTAATTCTGAGCTCTAAGTTAAGTTCTAAGAATCCACTCAAGGCCATGGTGACCTGGTATCAGGCTGCTGCTGGTTAGCTCACAGAAAGGCAAGGGAGTTCTGTTTGAAAAGCTTGATGACTGTTCTGCAGGTCTAGGATTTCCAGGGAGTGATAACACCAAACACAAAAGTAATGGTAATATCTGTTACTGTCACTTGACCTGAATGGAAAACCATTGAATTGGAGGAGACTGCACTAGACTTAGTTAGTGGAAATAGGTAGACACTATGGAGGGCAGAGGAGACTTTCTAGGGCCTTTGAATCGCCAATTTGTCCATTTAACAAATGTTTATTGAGAGCTTGTTACATATCAGACCTGGTCTAGGCACTTAGGATATGTCACTGAACAAGACAAAGACTCATGCCGTTCTAGAGCTTACATTTTAGAGAATCAAAGAGCAGTAGACAGAATAAGTACTTAAATTATATAGTGTGTTCACAGGGTGTAAGTTCTTGAAAGAAACTAGAAGTAGAGCGGGTGAGGGGCCAGGAGTGCAGGTGGGGGGATGATGCGGGATGTTGAAATGCTGAATTCAGTGGCCAGAGTGGCCCTCTGACTGCATCCTCTGTCCTGGGGACAGAACCAACCTGGGTAGCTGGACTTGCTCAAGGAAGGCTTGTATGTACTTCCAAATGTAGCTTAGCTCTGTAGAACCAAAGCATCCATCCCAAACCAAAGAGAAAGGCAGACGATAAACATCTTCCAAAAGTCCCAATGAGCTCTGCTTTTAAGTGCTCAAGGAAGTCAAACAGGGCAAGAAGACAAGGTAATTTATTCAATTTGATGAAGATTTGCTATAAAATTTAATGTGCATTTTGGGAAATCAGAAGCTGCCTTCATTATAAGTGGCATTTGTTGCCATTGAAGGAACTATTTGCAAATTGATTTGCATTCTTGATAACATAAGCATGCATTTGAGAAGAGCTGGAGGCTGGACTATGCCAGAACTGCCCCAGTGGACTGAAACTAAGAGGCGGAATGAGACAAAGTCCATTTTCCTTGAAGGGGTCTATGGGTCCTTCTCTCTTCCAGCCACCAGCAATGGGAATGTCCTTGCCGACCTGCGGCTGGCTGTTGCAGAACTACAAGATGTAGACTAAGGCTAATCATAACCCACAATTTCTCCCTGCCTCCCTCTGAAAATTATTGTTTAGCATTGACCTGAATGGAAAAGCCACTGAATTGGAGGAGACTGCACTAGATTTAGTTAGTGGAAATAGGTGTTAATTCAATGAAGATAGTGGAAAATACTCATAAAGTAAAGAAGATGCCCCAGAGTGGTTGCCTGCCTGTGAGCTCAAAAATGAGAGTTCCCATTTGAGGTTATACTGAGCTGGTTGCCAGGCTTAGGGCAACAGCTGTTACTTATGTTAATTTTATAAGTAGAAAAGCTACTTGTGCCCGGATGGTGTGGCTCAGCAGTTGAACAGCAACCCATGGACCAGGAGGTCATGGTTCGATTCCCGGTCAGGGCACAGGCCCAGGTTTCAGGCTCCATCCCCAGTAGGGGGTGTGCAGGAGGCAGCCGATCCATGACCCTCATCATTGATGTTTCTCTCTCTCTGTCCCCCTTTCCCTTCCTCTCTCTGAAATCAATAAAAAAAGTACATTAAAAATAAAAAAAGCTACATGTAAATGAAACAAATAATTCTAAAAGGCTGTGTGCTAACCAGATGGGCATTGGGAGAAGGTTTGGTGGGAATTTGGAATAAATGTATGTAATAAAAGGAGGCGGAGGCCATTTAGGGTTTGTCTTGAATTATAAGTAAAAGGAGTTGTCCTGAGCTGCTAAATGAGGGCATTTCCTGGTACCGTGGTGCTGTGATCCTTGCAGATGCGGTCATAGCGTGTGCGAATCAGCTGTCCAAGGAATCACATCCCCTCTGCTAGCAGAGGCGACATCTCCAGTGAGCTCATTCTCCTGGTACGGTGGCTCTTTGTTGAATGGCTTGAGCTTTAGTTGATTACAACCTTAATTGCTCTCACTGGCCTTTGCTGCTTCTAAGGAGGGGGGAGGCAAAGGAAATGGGAAAGCATGGTTTGCAGAGGGAGTCAAGAGCAACCCAATCTTATTTTACTCCTATATGATATAATGACTTAAATAAAAATTTACAGCTTAAAGCAATGAAGAGACTTTTTAGATATCTGAGTAAAATACAAATGAAAACTATGTAGTAACTGTGGGCATGTCAAAAAATGAGTATATTAAGAGGAAAGCTCCATAGAATTTTTTGTTTTTCTTAAACTTGCCAGACAAGCAAGACATAACAAGAAATGAATTTAAGTCTGTCACCTTGCCCTTTTATTTATTACTACTAATTATTTGTGCATATTAATAGTATTTTAAAATATACAACTTACATATATACTCTTAGGTAAACAGAAAAACGTAGGAAAGCAAAGAAAATAAATATTGCTCATAATTCTACCACTCAGAGACTAGCACAGCTCCGTTTTGGTGTATATCTTTCTGGATGCTCTTTTCAAAAACCTTAGCATATTTATTTTATAACCTTTGTAACTGTAAAAGAAATGGTAAATTATTTTCTTTATGTTTATATCATATGGTTTTTGATCATATAATAGACATCCCTGAAAGACAAACTGGGGATAGATCAGTAAAAATAGCACAATTGTTTGCCTTAAAACTATAACATTTTTAGGAGAAACCATAGGAGAACATCTTTGTGATATTTGGTTAGGCAAAGTTTTTTTAAGCAAGACACAAAAAGTATGAATTAAACTAAACAAAAAGGACTTCATAGAAATTAAGAACTTCTGTAAAATAGATTTCTGAAAAGAGCTTTATTTAAAATGTATTTTAAAAACCACTCAAGAAAACAAACCACCCCTCTATCCCACCAGGAAATGAACAAAATATTTGACCAAACACTTCGCAAAGGATGAGATCTACATAGTCACTAAATACATGAAATATCATTAAGTCATCACTGAAATGAAAATTAAACCACAAAGAGCTACCACTATATACTTATTAGAAGGGCCAAAGTAAAAAAGACTGAGCACACTAAGTGCTGATGAGATTGTGGAGCAATTGGAACTCTCATACGCTGCTGCTGGAAATGTAAAATGGTACAACCACTTTGGAAAACAACTTGGCCACATCTTATAAAGTTAGACATACACTCATCACACAGCTGAGCAATATCACTCTTAGCTATTCACCTAAGACAAATGAAAACATTTGTTCACCATGTACATGAATACATCATTATTCATCATAGCCAAAAATAAAAATAACCCAAATGCAAATGGGTAAACAAGTTGTGGAACACTCTTAGACCAAAGGAGTAAGAGCTTAAATACACACCAGTGTGAATGAATCTAAAACTCTTGGTGCTGAGTGACTATGTCAAACACAAAAGACTACATTGCATGACTGCACTTATACAAAACACTAGAGAAGGCAGGTCAGTGAGTACTGGGGGACAGTGGTCACGGAAAGAGTGGGTGGTTACATGGCTGTACAAACTGCATACTGAAAATAGATGATTTTTTATTGTATATAACCGTCTTCTCCATACTTCTGGTCAACCCCCTGCCCCTGGTCCCCGTGGTAAAGCCAGCCATCCTCTGCGCGGTCGCCTCAGATGTGTGGGGCCCGGGTTAATTAATATTCCTGTTTCCTCAACTCTGCGCTGCAGGATGTATATGTGGTGGGGCCTGCCCCTTGGTCAGTGAGGGTGGTTGCTGCTGAATGACTGAGAAAACATCCAAATCGCCTCCGAGTTTTTCTAGACAAGTAACAGGAACTCTAAAATATGAATATTTTGACGTTCCCAGCTGCATTTTTGGCAAGTGGCTTGAACTAGATTTGTGGAAAGAATGTTACTTCTCAATTCCCTTCTTTTTCATTTAAGTTCTGTGCCTCTTTTCTTGACAATGAAGATCTTTTCCCTCCAAGCAGAGCCTTTTGATACCTTCTGCAGGGCCTTGGAGCAGGCCTGGGGCCGGAACGCCCTCCTCCTGCCAGAGCAGGGAGATACCTGAGCAGGGAGAGCGGCCTGGCGAGCCCAGCGCGGTGACACTTGTATTTGCAGCGTTGCTTCGTTTGACCTATTTCCCAGAGCTCGAGTCTGGCGTATTTACCACTTTCCCTTTATTTCTTGCAAACGCCTGGTGAACACCTGGTGTTCACGTCCGAAGATCGCACCACTTGGTGCGTGCAGAGGAGGTGCAGCTGCAATTCCACCTTCTCTCAGTGGGGATGGATCTGTGCCTCTTCATACACCTCGCTCACTTCTCCCTTCTTTTTTTAAAATTGATTTTTAGAGAGAGGAAGGGAGAGAGAGAGACAGGGAGGGAAGGGGTGGGGAGAGAAGCATCAATCTGTTACCTCCCATAGGCGCCCCGACTGGGGATCCAACCCACAACCTGGGTAGGTGCCCTGATCAGGAATCGAACCCACAACCTTTCGGTGTACAGGACCATGCTCCAACCAACCGAGCCACCAGGCCAGGGCTATCGTTCCTCTCTCTTGTGAGGAACGATGGACATCTGTCAAAAAGCGAGCTGAGTTTAAGACTGTGCTCTGTGGCCTTAGGGTCAAGGTTAGGTGCTGACCTCCTCAGAGACACCTCCACCTGGCTGGTGTGACGACACCCACCTGGTCTGATGTGACATAGGTTAGGTCTCCCTGAAGAAAGTTCACTTTTTCATCCAGAATCACATTCTGGCAGCTCACTTTTCTCACTTCTCAAAGCAGCAAGCATTCTGTAAAATGCACCAAATTACCCGAGAAGGTTAATTAGGTCATTCCCACCCATTAATACATCTGTTCTGTGTACTTTATCAAACTGATTAGCCGGTGCTGCAGTGGGTCCCTAGAAGATTTGGATGGGGCGGGGCAGGAAATGTCAAGATTTTCTCTGAGGCCTGTGATATCGTTAAGTGAGGAAAGCTCCTCAGGGCCCTGCGCTTATGGCTATAGCAGCACAGAGGGTGGTGGGATTCAGGGGCTTAGCTGGGAAGCGCAGGGCCTCTGAAGGAATTTACAGAAACATCAGCCAGCTTCACAGCTTTTCCCAGAGCCAGTCCTGCCTGAAAACACACCAGCTGCCCCAGCACACTGCTTAAAACCAACCTCAGGAAGTGGGGACTGAGAGCTGAGTGCAGTATTGATCTCAGACTGAAACTAGCCTCGCTCTGTTCATTAGATGGGGTGTCTGTTAGAGCTGCCTGGGATATGTACCTTGGAAACAAAACAAACAACCACACACACACACACACACACACAACCTGGAAAAGAAGCCACTTGAGTCATGCATTTACTACTTAATGCCTCTGCAATGGGTGTTCTGATTTGCTCGGGAGCAGGCTGGACTAAAGCAGTAGATTCCCAGGTCTGAATAGATTGTGGGGTGTGCTGTCTTTCAACCTGGGAAGTAATACCAGGCAGAGTTCTCGGGATTTTAATATGAAGCATCAATGAGCTTTTAAGAATGGGTGCTGGCCTGCTGTGTGTTCACTCAGCAGCAAGTAGAGGAGGGGCGGGAAAAACGCTTCCTCTCTGTATCCGGCTAATAAACAAGGGCTGTGCTTTGCTGCAGGACCTGAGCAGGTCACAAAGTGGGTGGGGCGGGGGCAGTAGGTAAGGTCACCTTCCTTCTGCCCGTGATGAGGTCTCGATTTAATGCAAGTCTGTGCAGAGCCAGAGGGGGATCGTGGGTGGCAGAGAACACAGCCACCAGTAAAAGCGTAATTTAGCCATCAATTCAGGTTACCTGCTCCTCAGGGCAAATCCATGTTCCTGGGGAAAATCAAGCAGAGAAAGTCCCCAGCCAGCCTCTGCCTTTTATATAGATGGGAGCAGCCTTTCCATAGTAGCTCGCTCTTTAGGATTGTTGTGAAGAATTATAGCGTAACTACAGGAATCAGGACTCATCAGTGGCACAATGTGAAAGCGATACAACTGGGGAGTGCGTGCGTGGGAATTCTAATTGTCCTACGTGGTGTCTTCATTGTTTCCATCATCACTGTCACCATCATCATCACCATTATCATTATAAACAGCACTGTGTTCAGTATCATGACACTAAGGGCACTGATAGTCACTGGGGTTGCAAAAATAAAAAATTATTAATGTCCCATTTTAAAAACAGTATACCAAGAGGAACATATTTATAGGGATTTAACTAGAATGCGTATCTATATATCTATGTATCTATATATGAAAATACATACATATATATGAATGTACACACACACGTACGAATAAACGCATAATTTTTTTATTTCTTACATCATGGAATTATTCTCAGGATTAAATGGGATAATTCACTTGAAACACTCCATGTCTGCTGCATAGTATTCAATAAATGTATACTTTCCCCTTCGTAAGCATCACTGAAGGAACTGGGCAGTTTAATCTGGAGAACAGAATGAACAGAGCTTTCCCTTCCAAATCCATCTCCTCAGGACACCATACCCTTTTGGGGGGTAGTTTACAGGTATTTTGGGCCACTGAGAGGGAAGCAAAAATAGGATCATTCAGATGAAACTCAGCAACCTCTCAGGGCATGGTGTGGGCCATCTCCTAGCCACACCCAGGTATCCACGATAGAATACTCTCCCCTAGCGGGGTCAAAAGGCAGCCCCTCATCATGGTGTTGTGTAGGGGAGGCTTAGCCAATGGCCATGAGTAGACATCAAACATTACCTTGAGTTTTCTACAGTCATAGTCAGCCCCTCATGGTGCTCAGCTCATGTTCAATACCGTCTTCACTCCTGCCCATGTGACCTCTCCAGATCTGATCCTCTTAAATTCTACCCCCTCCAACCTCCCCCAAGCACAGGTGGGACCCCTAGATCCCATTCAGCTCCCCTCAGTCCCCCTCCAGTCCTAACTCCCACCGCTGAGGTCCATTCAAACAACCTCTGAGACTGAATGGTACACAGCTGGGGACCTGTTGTTTCAGAGCAACTCTCAGTTCAGGAGCAAACTTTAGAATATGGGAAGAGAGCATTCAAACCATGGGGATTTTGCCTTAATATTTAATTTCTAGTTAAGTTTTTCTCAATCTAAAATCCGGGAAGCCTGGAAGTGAAAATACCTTTTCTATTCTGTCTGCCACAGCTAGGTACCCTAAGTACCTGTGAGTAAAATGCCCACATAATACGTCAAAGCTAACAAAACTTCCCAAAGCTTTATTCCTCCCCTATGTCTACTAGCTTAACCTCTCTTCGATGACATTCAATGATGCCATTCATGGCTTGAGATTTGGTTTAACAGCCCAGTTGTCCATTACTTGACTATATAATAACTATAAACCCCTTTCTCTGAGCACAGCTTTGGGAATGTGCAGATAAGTCTGCATAGTCAAGGGGAGCACTTGTGACTGTCATTACTGAATCCAAGATAGCAAATTTATAAAATGGAAACAGTCACACTGTGAAACCTCCGGAACAAAACATTGACCAATTAACTGTGTGTGCGAAAGCTCCAGCAGTTCCCACCGTGCAGAAACACGAATCCTGCTGAGTGCTACTCTTTAAGGTACAGAGAAGTAAAACACCGAAATGCAGAGATGACAGATAAACCCTGGTCTTTGCTAAAACTCCAGATGCACAAGTGATACCATCTTTATACAAATGAAGCACTGTTGACCTCTGTTCGTCTGAAGCTCTGTGGTAGACCTTGAGATGGCGACAAAACGGATGTGTTTGCTACTCATTTGATTTCCCTCGACAAGTATGCCAGAGCAGGAAGAGACTGAACTAAGAATGGAAGACAGTGGACTCACTACCTTCTCTGCCACCAGGCTCTCCATGAGAATTCGTGGGCAGGCCACTCGAACTGCCTGAGCTTCTTTGATCTCATTTGTAAAATAAGATTATTAGACTCAAGAAACTCTCCCATTGTTGTTTGTGCTAGAGACAGGGTGCCCTCTAAACGCTGCCAAGGTTGACCCCACCCGTGACACCTCCTCTTCACCCCAACTCATTGCATTTTAGAGATGGAAAGACTGGAAGAGGGGTGGGGAAAAGAAGTGGGAGAGGAAGTGAAGCCTCAGCGTGTTTAAAAACAGCAGTAAAAATGGGAACAGCAGCTGGCTTTTCTTTATTCGTTGTCCCCTCCTGCCCCAGGCCATACTCACATCTATGAGAAACACAAAAAGGTGTGTCAAGGACAGAAGAAGTCATTCCCTCCCCACCACCAGATGTCCTCCTGTGTGCAGTGTTTGAAGTGGAGAAAGGGGACCCTGAAGAGTTGTCCCCACAAGGCTCGTAATTTGTTATCACACTCTGGGTAGGGAGGAACCATGGAGAAAGAACCCAGCAGATGCTGATGCCTGGAACTCAGCTCCTCAGGGACAGAATAAAGGCTCCTGAAGCTGGGAACTGTGAGATATTGGATTGAGAGTCGACTGCAGTTTCATTGACTCTTTGAGTAGCCATGGATAAGACTATTCTCTGGATCTTAGTTTGCCACCTATATATCAAGGGGCAATGCTAAAACCTCTATTCAGAAAATATTTATTGAATATCTGCTCTGTCCAGGCACACGTCCTAGGCACGTGCACACTGGCTCTAAGTAGCTCACAGTCCAGTGAGGGTGACAGAGATGCTCTAAGTAACAAGAACTACATTAGAGGAAGGGCAAGGGGGTGGGAGCCAGAGGAGAGAGAGATTGCTCAGCAACGACTTTCCCTTTCTCCCGTCTGCTGGATTTTCTGGAATGAGATCTCTTCTCCAGAACTCTGGTCATTTGTCATTGTCTTTTATTACTTTGTTATTGCCAAGCACCCTGCTAATGATCGCTCAGGACTGAATTGACTGGCTATCATTTTTGATTACAGGTGACACTGGGGCAGTGTAACAGACCCTGGGGAATGTGGTCAGAGAGGCGAGGGGAGCCCCTCCCCACCAAAGTCTTACGTGGGTTTTGCCCTCCAGGGCTGCAATGGCGCCTACTTCCTGCTCACTATCTGTGCGCCCTGGACAGCAGGGTTTTCTTATCACTTTAAGAAGCAGCCCTGAGATATACAGAAGTACTGTTGACGTAAGAAACATTCAAACCTGTAGAGAATTTTTATCAGTTTATTTGAGCAAAACTGACAACAATCACGGGGAAACAAAGTCTCAAAAGATTGAGAAAATGCTCCAGAAAATGGCAGTTCTGCACCCTGCTTTATACATTATAATCAAAAGAGGAGACGTAAGTGGGTTACATGAAATCCTTTGGTGGTGGATTAGGGAGGCAGGAGAAAGCAAAGCAGGGATGGAGGGGAGCTCTGGGACTGGATAAAAAGTAAAATGATAGCCCGGCCGGTGTGGCTAAGTGGTTGAGCATGACTCATGAACCTGGAGATCATAGTTCAATTCCCGGTCAGGGCCCATGCCAGTTTGGGGTTCAATCCCCAGTAGGGGGTGTGCAGGGGGCAGCTGATCAATGATTCTCATCATTGATGTTTCTCTCCCTCTCCCTTCCTCTCTCTGAAATCAATAAAAACATTTAAAAAAATATGTCACCACTATCCTGCCCTCAGTGGAAAAGGGGGCAAACTTCGAGAGGTCCTTCTTCATCATAGTGGCCTCTAGTAGGGTTTGAATTTAGTCAATCTGCATTTGAGTGACAGGTCTGCCATTAACGTTGGCTACTCTCTTTGTCTGAACCTCTTTCCCTTTTGAATATCAGTTTTCATCTATGAAATTGAGATAATAATTTGCACCTGTTTCATAGTGTTTTTATGAGGCCTCAAGGAGATAATCCATTTAAACACTTGGAACAGTACCTGGTACACAGAAAGCACTTAGCACTGTTAACTATTGTTATAGAATGTACTCGTGGTATGCTCTTGAAAGCCACAGGAACACCTCGTCTCTGCTCCATTAGATGATCCAGATCTTTACCCTCAAAAAAGCTTGTGCTCTTAGACTATGGGCTTTGGGGGCATTTAAAGCATAATAATAGCTATTGGAGTACATTTTGTACTACATGATTTGGGGCTTAATCTTTTTAAGCCTAAATTTCTTTTTCTACAAATATCTATTCCATATGTTTGTTGGGAAGATTAAGTGAGTTAATACATGCAAGTTCCCTAGCAAGATACTTAAATAAATTCACCAATCATGATTCTTGTTAGGTTAAGGAAAGTGGTTCCTCTCACTGTCCCTCTAGATGAATTGGTCTTAAACAGCCAATTTATATACATTTTATAGCAATGTTCTTATCAGCTGTGGCTCATGGGACAAATTAACTTGGTGTAAAAAGAAACATGCCTAAGCAAGATGGTTGGACCAGTCAAATACTTGCATTTGGAAATTTTATTTGAGAAAATACCAAAAGAATTAACTGTCTGCAATGAAATAACAAACCCAGGAGAGATAATGAAATACAGTCTAGACCATGAAGGGGCATGACAAATTCAAATTACGAAAAAGGAAAAGCTGTGATCAAAAGAAAAGATATACAAAATAGAAGCCAAGGAGGCCAGCAAGAAGATAGTAGAAGAAATATTTGAAAGTATTTGAGGGTTTTTTTAATAGTGTTGTAATTAGCTAGTTGTTAATAATAGAAAAGGAGCCAAGGGAAGGCCAGACATTATAGGCATGTCATTTGGGCAGCTTCACTAGGACGCTGCAATTTCACACTCCCCAGGGAACCACTGGCCTGTTCCCTGCAAATCCCTAGGGGAAGGGGTCCAACAAAGGAAAGATAGACTCATGCCCAGTGAAGTTGGGGTGATACAGGGAAGGTACTTGCCTGTCAGTCAAACCTGGGAACAGAAATCATTGGCCACTGCAAGTGGTCACTTGCAAATAAGCAAAAATTTGGCAATACATAATCCCATAAACAAAGGAATTCTGTCTCTTGTGGCTCTTGGCTCTTGGCTTTGGGCTCTTGTGGGGCTCTCTCATTCCTGTTTCCTTGCATTTGCCTGTATGGCCCAAGCCATGTGGACCCCACATGCAATGGACTGATGTACTGCAGCAGGGAACACAAACTAAGCTCGCCTGATGCTGGATTGGATTGCTTCAACATGGAACAGAAGCTCTGGACACTGGCTCTGATTTTAGCCTTGCTAAAGACAAAATGGGACTTCTTCCTTGGTGGGGCAAGGGGACATGGGACCTTGGAAACTCAGGGATGTAATTCCACAGAAATAAAAATCACTTGCTCTCCCGTGCAAGCCTCAGAAAATTCTTTTTCCTGGGATAATGCAAGAATTCCACTCCCACAAGCAACAGGTGGAGATGAAGGCCTCTCCCAACAGGTAGCACTTTAATAGTGATGTACTTAAGAGTAGATCCACAATATTTTGCTACTGACCTCCCTAAAGCATCGTCTTTCTGAGGCTGCATGAAGCTTTGGGTTCTGTCCTTGGCTCTCCAAGTGACTCCCCTATCCTCTGTCTACAATATGCTTTCTCCTCTCTCCACTTCCCTTCCTCTCTCGAGCTAACCTGTGGGAGTCTCTGATGCAGGGGCAGTCCTATGGGACTGGAGCCCTTTCACTGGTGGGATCTGACACCAGCTTCAGGTTGATAGTGTTAAAATCACACCCAGTTGTTGGACTCCCTGTTAACGTCAAAGAACTAGAGAACTGATTGTTGGTGAGAGAAAAAGAAATCTCAGACCTTGTTATATTTCTCTGTCCCCTCATTTTTAACTTTCAGCTTTTGGTTATTGAATGAACGGGCTTTATCTGACTGGCAGTTTGTTTCTAACGAATGTGTTGGGTAAATGTATATGCATGTTTTGGGAGGTGAGTGTTGTATTCATAATCTAAGACACACAGGTTCTTGCTCCTCTCAGAGAGTGCAAGATCGTTTCATAAGCTTGGAAATCAGTTATGAGGGGAAACAGAGTTTGCTACCCCAAACACAGGCTTTTTGGGGATATTGATTATTTCAAGCTGGTTATTTTTAAGAAACAAAGGGCTCAGGAAGAACTAACCATTGAACCTCCCCCTTTACCAGAAATGGATTCAGATAGAAAAACCTGCCTGAAGGAAGGGAGCTTTCATCTTAGCTTAATAGGATCTATGTGTGGCAGACAGGGAAGAACCAAGCAAAAGTCTGTTTGATAGGCGCCCCTCTGTGTCCCATTGTTTCTGGATGGCCCAGTAGGAATTTATTTCAAATTCCGTATATGTTCGCTCTTTCTCTTTCTCACCTACCTGTGAATTGCCTACTTTCCCTTTGAAGTCCCAGACCCCTGCCTCCGTTTCCTTGCTCCAGAATGGCAAGTAAACCTCAGGGAACCTCCATGTGTACATATGTAATTAAGTTTGGTTTTCTTCTGTTAATCTATCTCATGTCGATTTGACTATTAGGCCAGCCAGAAGAACGTAGAAGGGTAGAAAGAAAATTATTTTCCTCTCCTACAGTTTTAGCGATCCAACTAGGAGAAAAAATAATTTTCCCAAAGAGGATTATTTTGGGTGCCAAACTCTGCTTCCCCTCAGTAGCTACTGAATCTGAATTTGGTACTGCACTTGACTGCTACATGCTGCTATTTCTGCAGTAACTAGTGGAGTAACAAGTGCCTAGGGAGTGATTAAGAAAGAATTAACTTATTAAGGATAAAAATTTTAATAATACCCCCATGCACTTGCATGCTATTTCATAATTTATAAAGAGCCCTCATGTGCACTAATTTTATTTTCACTACTCTGAATTAAGCCCATATTAGAGTGGGGAAATGAGAGTTTAGGTCATAAAGCTAATAAACTGTAGATCCAGCATTCAAACTCATGTGTTTTTCTTTAATGTCACCTCCAGTATTTTCTTCCAGTAAGTGACAGTGAACCCTAAATTACCATGAATCAGAATAGCCCACATAAACCAAAAGAGGGACATTATTTGTGCTAAGTGTTGGAGGCATGTTCCAGAGCATGAGTGAGTAGCATTGTGTCGGGAAAGGACTTGATTCTAGGGCAGAGTCAAGAATGGAATAGGTCTCAGGGGCCCACCCATGGGCATGAATAAAGATTTTCCTGGGAATATTGTTGGAATATATCTATCCCAATCCTCGTCTTCCTCAATTGTGAAGCAGTCTAGTAATCACTGAGAACACAAAATGTGCAGTGTGCGGATTGTCCACTCTGCAGAAAACTTAATGTCCCCTTGACCGCATGTTTGCATGTAGAAAGGGCCTAGAAAGATATTTCTCTTTTTCACAGAAGACAGAATGTTTTCAAGGGGTTTTATGATATGCCTACATGAAAAACTAGAGAATGTGTGTATCAAAGCTCCTTGGCTTCTTCCAGAGTCCATTGATGTATTTCTATCTCTTCGACTGTGGATTTACCCTCACCTAGAATTCTTCTTTTCACACTTAATCCCCTCTCTGTGCCTTAATGGGATACCATTAGCTACTGTTTTATTTCTATTTTTTTTATGTTCTGGTAAATAAATAGCTACTATTCATTGAGGGCTTACTATATTCCAGACACTGTGCTAAGTTTGTTCATATATTATCTCAATTTCTTTCCCAAAACTCTATGAAGTAGGTAGGATTGTTATCCATCTGACAAATGAGGAAACTGAGACTGGGTGAGAATTAGCAGAAGATCTGACTCTTGGTTATGTATCCCCAAAGCCTATCTTCTTCTGACCATGAAGCTACACTGTCTCCAACTGAAGCCCTTTTTGCTCCCATGTTTCCTTCCTTTCTCTCACTTTCTTCCTTTGGAAAACTATTGCTTCTCTATGCTCAAGAACCACCCAGGATGTATAGTTTTAAATCCTAAGGGGAATTCACTGAGGTACCTCCAGCTCAATCTATCCCTTACTCTTCAGTCCTATACCTTTAATAAATATTTCCATTGAAATGTCCCCCTACAAGTTCAAAGCTGATGCTCATTACCAATTCCTTTCATTTCCACCATGCATGACAGTCCCATTTGTTGGGCTTCGAACCTGGGAATGGCCCAGGACCCATGCATGGGTCAACCATGCTAGCTTGTGGCTTCTTTCTCTACATGCAAATCACTACATTGGGCAGAAATATGGCAGGAGCAGGGAGACACAGTTTCCCCAACACCCTTTCCATCTCCACGAGAGAAAGCATGATTGGCTGACTGAGGTCTCTTCCAGGGGCTCAGCTGCTCTTTGGGAATCCCTCTTGTCTTACTCTACACATCACCCCTTTTGTAGACATTTCCCAACCAGCAGTTTCCCTCTTCTGGTCACTCCATTTCTATACTACTGTGGATAGTGCAACATACATTTATGGAAATGTGTATAGCAGCCCTTCTGTTTATGTTCTGCCTCATGATGGCCTTGTGGATACCCATCCAGCAACCAGCTTTACAAGAAAGGAGATGAGCTACAGTAGGGACGCGGAGCAGCTGGCATGGCCTCGGCTCAGCGCTGCTCGCTCATTGCGCATTGTGGTCACACCCCAGCCACTGACTGCGTGGGCCAGAGATTCCCTCTCCATGCTGTCCCACGTCACCGTGCTCCGCAGAGCAATGTTTCCATTTGTCAGGGCTGCTTCTGCAGCATCTGGCCGCTCTCGGTACATTAGGCATTCTCATCACACCGGCGATGTTTCCAATTCTGTGCGCCATCCCAGGTCGCCTTCTGAATGTACAAGGCCGAGGCGTGGGCGCTGATGTGGGGATGGCTCCTGAAGGCGGTCTTTCCTGACAGATGTTCCCAGACAGGCACACGAGTGTTAGGAGGGGGGGGCGTCATTATAGATTCCCGTTTGCTCCGTAGCCCCATTGAGCGAGACCTTGAGAGAAAACATGAAAAGCATTTTACCTTTCAAGGTTGGCAAGAAATGCACCAGCCCTGAATATTTACCCAAAGGGAAAGAAGAAAAGAGGTCTTGCAAAATGACAGTGTCTCAAATGCAAATGAAGCTAAATCCCTCGAGGAAATAAGGTACTAAAAGCTGTGTATATAAAAAGCGAAAGGACCTTACCTTGAATTAACAACCCAAACCCATGTCCCCCACAATCTCTTGTGCCCTCTCAAGCATTTGAACTTGCCTCAGACAGCTCCCCTTGCAAGTAACTGAGAATCCACATCAAAGCGCTTTGGGCAAACGCTCCTCTGACGCCTTTTATCATCAAACCATCAGGCTCTCCTGGTTTCCTAAGGATAAAAACTTCCTCTCCTGCAGAAAACTCAGGATACCATAGAGTACCATTGGCTTCTGATGCATCGGCCTTGATGTCACCCGATCATCAGTGTGCAAACATGGGAAACTGCTTTGACCTCCCTCAGAAGTAGGAAGGTACATGTGTGTGTGAATGAACAAAAAGATTAACCAATAAACACATAAATCACAAAACTATAACTCCAAAGTCAATAGATACTATTTTCCTTTTTTTTAAGTAGAGAACAGAGCAATTCCTAAAACGTGGGCGCGATAGATAAGGTAACATTTCTCACTTGTGTTTGCTCAAAATTATTTAGAAGTCATTTCCTTTGCAATGAATAACCTTGTGCATACATTCTTTCTTCCTTTTTGCCAGTGTGACTGGGGAAGATTCCTAGAAATGGGATTGCTGAGTTGAAGAATAAATGGATATAATTTTGCTGGGTGTTGCCTAATTCCCGTAAACATTGTATGTGGATAACAGTTTAAACTCAGCAGCTCAGTGACTTAGCATAAATACATTTTTCTTTTGTCGTTCAAGCTTCAGTTTCAAAATAGATGAGTGAGAGGCGGGCATGCTCCCAGGGACCAACTCAGGGACCCAGGCTGATGGGGGCTTCAAGCTTTGTACTGACTGCCACCATCTCAACACTCAGACTTCACCAGGTGGGGAAGAGTTCATAGAGAACTCAGCCAGTCTTCTCATGTTTGTCCACAGAGTGACATAGATCACGTCTACTCATAGCCCATTGACCAGAACTTGTCACATGAACCTCTTGGACAGCAAAGGGTCAGAATTTGGAGGACCACAAATCATGGCTATTTGAGCAAGCAGTTGTTACTCCCAGCCATTTGATCTCTGAGGTTGTGTGACAAGATCCTGTTACGCAGATGCTCTTCAAAGGGTTGTTTATAACTCTTGGAGTTCAAGTATACAGATTTACATTCTGTTTCTCTCACTCTCAAGATACATGTCCTTGAATATATTACTCGAGCTAAATTTTTAGTTCTTCAGCTATAAAATTAGGGTAATAATACCAAACTTATAGGGTTATTAGGAAGATTAAATTTAATTAAAACATGTAAATATTTAACACATGGCTGGTTTTATAAAACACTTTATTATTGTTTTTTCAGCCGTTAAATTATGCACAAAAGTATTTACTGACGTGGAAGTGCTCACATTATGATTCTGAACAAAAAAGAGGCCTCAGCCTGGCCGGTGTGGCTCAGGGGTTGAGCATCGACCTAGGATCCAGGAGATGGAGGTTCGATTCCTGGTCAGGGCACATGCCCAGGTTGCGGGCTCGATCCCCAGTGAGGGGCGTGCAGGAGGCAGCTGATCAATGACTCTCTCATCATTGATGTTTCTATCTCTCTCTCTTCCTCTCCCTTCCTTTCTCTGAAATCAATAAAGACATATATTTTTTTAAAATTTGAAACAAGAGAAAAGCCTGAAAACTCTTTGCTTAGTATAATAGATGTTTGTTATTTAAAAATCAGAAATATATACATAGAAAAATCTGGAAGGTACACCAAAATGTAGACTATGGCAATCTCGAATTTGTGCTTTTTTGGATTTTTGTGTAATAAAATGGAACCTATCAAGAAAAGAAAGGAGTTAAATGTAGATTAGGTCACAGCTTGAGCTAAATTGCCTGTAGATTATGAATCCCCTTTTCTCTTACCGTTTCATGGTCTTACAGCTCGTTGGGGAAACTAAAAATATGTCTTCAGTTGCACTTATAAAATGTGAACTTTTCTGTCCCAAGAAGCTAGCCTTCCATGCAATCAGATATTCGTACTAGCCATGCCCAGAGGCCTTTGGCAAGTCTTGTGGATTATTTTGTGGGGGAAAAGGTGTGCCTATGAGACAGAATTGCATCCCGTTTCCTATTTTAATTGCATTTTCATTCTGGAACTGGGTTTTCCCTCTTTCTATGACTAGTGGGCGCAGACACCTCCCATCACTACATGTTATCTGCCTTCAGAGAGTGTCCCCCCTCTAAGATATAACAGAAAACGTGTGCAGTCTACGATACATTGAGTTTTAATCACCCTATGATAGCCACCACTAATTAAGAGGTTATAGTCCCATGTTCATGCCATTCAACCTAATTTCAGGTTAAGTTTTAAAACCTTTCCCTGTAGAATGGAGGATTCTGAGACTTTTATAAGTAAATTGAGATGCGCGTCAACCTTTACAAAAGCGTGCACTCACTAACTGCCCTATGGCAATGTTAGTATTTTCGCTGAATGAATATGATCTAGTATTTGACAGGCCTCTACTAATGATGACTTGATTTCCAATAGCTAACGTATGTGTCGGTCAACTGTACACATTTTTCAGAATATGATTTGTTCTATGAAATAGGGAGTCATAAAACTGAAAGTTCCCATTTTGAAAAGGGGGGGCAGCCATAGAATTCTACAGATATTTTGATTTGCCAACTCTAACTTTTATGTGAGCTCACTATAATTTGTTCCCACACAAAATCAGTAATATTGTAGCATTTACTATCCATCAGAAAGATTCACATGCTAACTTGTATTTGTGACTCACCTTTTTTTGCATGTTTTCTACACTGTCTTATAAGTACTTTTGATGTTTTTCTCCTTATCATCACCATCTACTAAGAAAGTCATACATTTGGGTGATCAGAAAAGTAATTCATTGATCATGAGAAAGTCCATATTTAACAATTTCAAGATTGAAAGGGCCCAGGCCGGTGTGGCTCAGCGGTTGAGCATTGACTTAGAATCCAGGCGATCGGAGTTCGATTCCCATCATTGATGTTTCTCTCTCTCCCTCTCCCTTCCTCTCTGAAATCAATAAAGATATATTTTAAAAAAAAAGATTGCAAGTAATCCCTAGAAAGATCATGTAGTTCTAGTTTTCAAGTCTGAAATAAAAGTTTCTTTTATTTTTAAAATTGTAGTATATCCGTCCCCAGCACTACAAGAAACCAGCTATGTGACCTTGGGAAGGTCGTCCGATATTTCTGCATCTTAATTTCTCTCATCCTCAAAATTGGAGAAGTTGTAAAAAAAAAAAAAACATTAGATTAGAATTCTTCCCAGTTCTAAACTTTTCTCGGTCTTTGGGTTCCCAGGGATCAGCTCTGAAAATCAAGTTTATAAGCTTACATAGCAAAATGTGATCTGAACCGACATAACCCATTTATATTGTAATTATTCCACTCCCTGTAATGCTGGACACATGTCATTATCCATCTGTCAAAGCCCCTGGAACGTCCAACACAAAGAGTGAACAGCCATGTAGGCTGTGCACTTTGGTTAATAATTCTGTGTCAGTATTGGCTCATCAGCTCTAACAACTATATTGAACTCATGTAAGATGTAATGGCGGGGGGCAGAGGTGAGGGAAGAGGGGGTTTATGGAAACTCCCAGTGCTTTCTGCTCACATTTTTTTGTAAACCTAAAGCTGCTCTAAAAATTCAAGTCTATTAACTTAAAAACAAAATGAGGGTGAAATAAAGCAATTTAAAATTCAAGAAATGCTGAAGTTTCTCAGGCTGACTAGAAATGGCACCAAATAGAAACAAATCTTTTGCGAGGAATTAAGAGTACTGGAATTCATAAGTGTGTGGTAAATGGAAGACTGTGCTTTTCCTCTTAATGTCTCTTTCGATCACCTCTATTAGTCAATATGATGTTACCCTGAGGCTCTTGAATGTAGTATGAGAGAAAGACGCAAATTAATTTCTCAAAAATAGTTAATAATTTATATTTTTATAATTAAAAAAATCTCTCATCCCAGTGAAGTGGAATTTATGGGAATTCACTTAGAGGCCTCTAAAAGAGAAAAGTTAGATTGCAAAAATACATGCTCTTGGTTCGGGTTTGATTAATTCAGCGTGGCCTATTCTGGCAGCCATGGGGGTGGGCCGCTCAGACCCTCAGCAGGAGAGAAACCCTGGAAAGGACTGCGGTCGGCCGACAGCCTCTAGCTGCAGTGCCTTTGGGATCACGACAGTGTCCAACGGGGTGTGAGAACCTGCTTTCCTGGGCAGCTGGGGCCAGTGACAGCGGGGGAGGGGAAAAGGGGAGGGGTGGCCTGGAGCTAGATATTGTAGGGTCTTGTTGGCCATAGAAGAACTTCAGATTTTACTGTGGTTGAGATGCACAGCCAGGGGGAAGTCTGAACACAGGGGAGAGGTGACCTGACTTACATTTTAACAGGGTCCCTTTGGCTGCTATGTTGAGCATGGAGCCTGGATAGGGAAAGGCATGTCCCCCACCCCCAGAGCCTCTGTCCTGGTGATTTCTTCTGCTGAATGCTCCTCCCCCAGACATCAGCATCTCTAGTCCCTCCCCCCCCTTTTTTTAAAGAATTGAATGCAGCATGCTCCAGGTTTAAAATGAAGGTCCACTCTATCCCTCTTTGATCTGGTTTTATTTTGGAGGGGGCACTTGGAGTGTTTCCTCACATCCTGTAAGCCCAGCAGTGTATTTAAAAGTCACCCCCCCCACACACACGCACCCCTTGCTGTTGTGGGGGTGATGGGCTCTGCTTCAGAATCGGCTGTACTTCTGGAAGCAGGATCCCCCTAGAATTTGTTCTTTCCAAATTTGACAAGTGAAATATGTCATGAGAGGTGGAACCTAAGCTCTAAGTGGCCGGGCCAATTGGGAAATTGGAACTGGACAAGCATCGGAGGTTGGGGATTGGAGAGTTTACTCAGCTGAGCATCTACCAGGCTTGATGCAGATAATAGAACAGAGAGCAAAGCAGTTCAGAGGCCAGAATTGTGGAGTCCCAAATGATAGGTGGTGTATGACCCTGGGCATGTCCCCGAGCCTGTCTGTGTTTCAGTTTCATCATCTCGGAACTTGACATGATGATAATAGCAATTGAGGGGATGGACAGAGGAAGCGAGATGATTTCAAGTATTTTCATGACTTAGCACATGACAGAGTGCAATGAATGTTAACTCCAGCACCTTTAAAAACGTAAAATGTGTTTCCTTTTGTTTTAGTGCTCAGATTTTATACTTTAAGTAAATTTAATTAATTTGTGCTTTATATATGTATATTATGCATAACCAGGTAATTGTATGTTCATTACTATATTGTTACTGCATTTACCTAAAAGCAATAGATCTTGCCTTATCCCAAAGCAGCTATCTCTTTATAAGGGTGGCGAGGGGGGGGGGTGGAAGGCTGGCTACAGGGGTGTCTTAATTTTATTGGGATCAAAGAAAAGGCTCAGATGCTATATGCCTGCTGTACTACCCAAAAAAGTCTTCCCTTCGTCTTGGTGTGTTAGCCCAGATGCTGAGATGGGGTTAAATGTTTAGGGATGTTATTAGGAGAAATGTTATTAGGAGAGGGAAAATAGCAAGGGAGAATTGTCAGTCTGATCCCAAGGGAAGGAGAGAGGGAGACAAGGCAGGGAGAAGTGGCCTCGACTGTCCCCCTGCTGTCTCAGGAAGGCTCAGCAACACCTTTGGGAAGCGGTCAAGCCATGTCAGCCATCCGAGGAGAGGAGTCCCGTGTCTTTGGTCAGCTGGTTTCCTGCTCCGAGCTCAGGTCCCCGAGGCGTTGGGGCCTTGACTGGGCAAAGCTAGTGGGGACGTGGCTCCCAGGCGATGTCCAAGTTCAGCCCGGGCCTGCGAGTGCCTTCTCCTGGCTGCCGCACCTGAGCAGCGGGGTGCAGAGGAAGCCGGTGGCAGGAGCATCTCGTGCTGAGCATTGATCATTCTGGTCGTTAAGACCGGGGTGTGCCTGTGTACCCGGGTTTGCGGCTCTGTTTCTCCTTGTTTTAACCGGGAGCTTTAATTGTCAAGCTTAATATTTTTCACCGGCTTGAGTAGTGTGTTATTCTAATGAGGTGATAGCTTATCTGCAGACCCTAACAAAATGGTCCCTGCGTGGGGAGCTTCGTGTGATTGATGAAGACCTTGAACCCATTCATTTATTTCACAATCACGCACCAAGCGCCTCCTCTGTGTAAGGGCGACGGAGACACTGTACACCCTGCCCTCCAAACAGACATTGCTTATTCTTTACAGTGGTCACCTTTCCCAGTGTGGTTGGCTGGAACCCCAGAGATAAATCCCTCTGAAGCTAAGCTGGAAAGATTATAACATGAGAGATTTTAAGAATTAAAGGAAGTATCCACACATTTAAAGATTCGATTTTTTTTCTCTTACTGAGAGATCTTGGCAGAGGGGAGAGAAGACTGGCCTTTCTGAGCACCGTCCGCCTCAGGGGTCCCCCTCAGCCTCCCCTTTCTGACCTGGACCAGTTTCTCTGCTCGGATTTCATCTGCCGACAGGTTTGATGAGACCTGCAGTCACATTAACATTCTTCTTGTCAACCTGTGCTGCCTGATTGAAACCCTGGTCACATTTTGATTAATTTTAGCCCTTACCCTATGTACTCTCATGGTAGAATTAATTATTTCTGGAGTCCCAGATGCCAGGCCTGGCATCACGATTGATGGGCACTACCTGAGTCACGGGGAGCAGAAGATTGCTTTCCCGTGAGCCGTTCCTCCAGAGATGTATTTGTCAACAAAGATGGAAATGTCTCCACCAGATTTATATACAAGTGATCCTTGGTAGTGCACAAAGTAGTGAGCACCATAAATCTTGGGGAAACTACATATATCTGTGCCCTGGAGACTTGCATTGCCTCACACCTTCCTATTCACAAATGTTATCACTCCTGGGGGAAAATCAGAAATTTTGCTCTCAGGCCCCATAAGGTTGGTAGAGTAGGAGATGTGGTTAGCGATTGCTTGAAGACTGGTAAGCAAGGTCCTGAGAACCCAGATTCCATTTGATACCAAGAGAGGTGCGTATTTTTATTAGAACTCAAGGTCACATACTCTGAACATAGCAGAACTAAGACCTCGTTATCGCCAAATCCTGGTGACACTCCCACATATTGGACATAGAAGTCCTGATGATGTCAAGAAACTGAGGGAGATTTTCTTCCTCTAAGTCTGTCCTGACTTAATCATTCTAAGTCGTGCCCTTTAATTCTTGTAAATTGCTCATCATTGTGAAGTCTATGGATATATTTACCTCTGATGAGAACCACGGTGTGGTCAAATTAATTATTTTAAGGGGCATTTCTCTGTCTCACCCTCCATGACAGATTTTTTTAGCTTACTAGACATTCCATTTATGCAACATGTGAGTCCTTTGTCATAAATAAGTCTGAACTTTTTTTATTTTTATTTTTAAATATGTATTGATTTCAGAGAGAGGAAGGGAGAGGGGGAGAGAGAGAGAGAGAAACATCAATGATGAGAGAGTCATTGATCGGCTGCCTCCTGCACGCCCCCTGCTGGGGATCGAGCCCGCAACCCGGGCATGTGCCCTGACCAGGAATCGAACTGTGACCTCCTGGATCCTAGGTCGATGCTCAGCTGCTGGCCGGGCAAGTCTGAACTTTTTAGATTTCCGTTTTCATTAGGAGCAGGTGGCTTTAGGTCAGACAAATTCTCCTTTAACCATTACTACACTTTGTACAACAGTCCCCCCTTATCTGCAGTTCCCTTTTCAGTGATTGCAGTTACCCGTGGTCAGCCGCAGTCCCAAAATATCTCAAATCCTTGAAATCCTTTTGGCATTTCTCTTTACCTAATAACTTGCATACAACCCATTAGCAAATCCTGTATGTCTCCCTCTAGGTTATACGCAGAGTTCAAACAGCAGCTTCACTGAGGCCTCCCTGGTCCAAGCCCCAACCCTCCCTTCCCCGGGTGACTGCCTTAGCTCCCCAACCAGTTTCTCTGCTCTGAGACCCCGCGGCTGCCCCTTGTCACCTCCCGCTTCCCTCCACACCGCAGGGAAGTCATTCCGCTAATCTCTCGGGGGAGGGCCCTGCTGGGAGCTCTCCGTGATTGCTTCTCTCTCTTTCTGAATCAGTGAGTATATAGTTAAAATACTGCTCTAAAAGTTATTGGCATTAGGAGTTTTCTTCTGAGTATTAAAAATTGATACAGTTTAGTTTCTATTGACATACAATTTTAGTGTTTTTAAAAATTATTTTTATTTCTTGTATTATTTTTATGTCTTGACTATGGAACATATTAACATGATTTAAAGGCAAAAAAAAAAAAGGTGTTTTAAAAAATGTACTAAGAAAAATCTTTCTTCCACCTTCAGCCGTTTCCGACCCATCAAATACACATATACGTGTTATAGTCCTCTCTATGTATGACATATTTGCAAGTTAAAAAAAAAGAATTATAGCCCAAATGTAACATTTTGACTCAAAAAAATAGATTGTTTTTCTGCTAAAAATTAAACTTCAAAGGATAGTGTTTTATAGTCTTTTGCACTGTGATTACCTTTATAAATTATGTTTATTGACTGTTAACTCCCTGCTTCAGTGTGAAACTTACATTTACAATATTTAATTGACAAGAAGGGAAATGAAAAGAGTGTTTACATCCCCTTGTTGTACACTAGGAAGATAATGAAGCCTGGGTTCTCTTCAGCTGCGGGCTGAGGGCAATAATCAGAATGTTAGGAAGAGCCGCAAATTTTTCACCGTGACATTTAGGACCTGGCTCATCTTATTATTTCCACCAATATACCCAAGAAGGGGCAGAAAGATAAGAAAAAAAATCGCTCCTCCTCTGGTCATTTCAATTTATAGGCTAACAAATTCATTTTAATGGGAAGAAACTGAGAGATGTTCCATATAAGTCAGCAGTCTGTCATTTTTACAGCGTGGGGATGCGGGTTTCAGGCTCAGACCCTCATATCTGCGATGCATCCTGTTCCAGAAACTCGATTCCCCGCAGGCCCTGAGTCAGCTGGAGTACTTAAGTGACTTGATTAGCAGGAAGAGGGACCCTGAGCCCGGTACAATGTGACTTAAATGGTAACGTGATCATCTGGAGCTGCTGACCCTTGCACTTTCAGAGATCTATTCTCAGGGACTGAGTACCAAAGCGATGAGGCACAGAAGCCCAGCCTGTCATCTAATGATGACTGGTGCCTGGAGGTGCAGCCGCGACCCACCCAGCACCCACCGGCTGCCTTAGCATGGGGTGGGGAGTGCCCGTGGCTCCCCACTGAGCTCCCCTGTGGACTTTGTGCGGTCTAGGCCTCTGGACTTGCAGTAGCCCCTTTAACACTGAGAGAGGATCCCTGACCAGGCCCAGTACTTCATAGGCCCATGGAAGGCACAAGATTAGATGCACGGATCTCTTTTTTAAAAAAATTCCTCCATTTTCATTCTCCTAAGCTCTCCTCTACTCTTTTAAATATTCCAAGTGATTTTATAGCAGTTAATGTTCTGTTTTGACCTTCATAACAACTTTGGTCTCAGTAGGTTCTCGTGCAAGTGCAAGGGAAGGACCAGGGTGTAGTGAAGCCAGAGGACTTGGACGGCAGTCCCTGGCACAGAGAAAAGTTTAAGTACGTGGTCGAGTGTGGCTCTCAGATGAACTTAATGCAAAGATCTGTACCCAACGACCGAAGTTTGGGTCCTAGTTATCCAAAGGCTGTAATGTTTCAAGGGTGCCCCCTTCCTCTCTGCCTCCTTCCCTCCCCTCTGTGTGCTGATAAGCAAGGCCCAGAGCTGCTGCAGGAGAGAATTTATCTCCTTGCCTCCAACTAAAGGTCTTGGCAAAGGGAAAGTAGAGCAAACGACTGCTGAGTCCTCCTTGAGCCCTAAAACTAGCCGACTCGTGCATCATTTTTTATCCATGGCGCTGCTCTGCCCTTGATTCCTCTGGAACGCAGCACATGTCAGATCGATACGCTGTCCCTTCACCCGTTACCTGGCCCTCCTGCAGCTGGTTACTTGGTTCTCTGAACTGCATTCCCACATCTGCAAATAAAGAAAATAATAGCGAATTGGGAGGATTCTCATGGGTATTAAATGAAATGGAGGTAAAGGGCTTTGCTCATGATAGACCTTCGTTTCTACCCAATTTTTGGTGTAACAGTGCCATGGAAACACCCTTTATAAGGTAGGTGGAGCAAGTTGATGGGTAGTGGAGGGTCAGAAGCTGATAAACATGCGCGATCTTTGGAGTATATGCGTCTCAGAGTCTTCACCTACAACAGGCTTGGAGAGGGGATAGGCTGGATGTCCAAAGACTTCCTCTAAGGTCAGCGGAGGTCGGAGTGCTTCTCAATTTTGACTTCTGTCCCTAACCCAGGTGACTCAGTGGCCTTTACTGGTATCAGCAAGGACCTGACTGACCTCTTTGTTCCTCCAGGGAACATTCAGGCAGGGGGCTGAGAAACTTCCATACACTCCAAGAGAGGGGAAAGTGCTGAGAGGTAGAGTCAGGATCTGAACCCGGAGCTCAGGCTGACCAGCCTGGCGTTCTTTACTCTCCACCACAGATACTAGTGTTGATAAAGGTACAAGATGAAATTCTGTCTTTCCAATCATTAGAATAATAAAAGAGCCAAGGAACAGAAACCAAGACAACCGTCATTAGTTCAAGAACATTCTAGAGGTGGCCATGAATATATTATGTGTGAAATAAATAGGTATGTTTTATATGCATCTCTGTAAGCATTTAGGTGTGCGTGCATGTATGTACATACCTACAGAACCATATGCAGACCACACATTTTATAAAATCTATTCATATTGATACTGATTTCAACTTTATATTTCCTGGGCCCTCAAAGAAAATTCTTATATTAAAGACATCATAGCTGTGTTTTTAAGGAGAAAAAACATACTCTAGAAGAATGTTAAAACTGATATATTTTCATTCATTATAAAGAATTATTATCTTATTGAATAAAACCTGCAAACAACTATGAGTGACAGAATTTCAGCGTCATAGCACAAGGACCGTTAACGTCTTGATGTCATTCTGCCAGGTCTCCTTCCTTAAGAGATTTTTCTCCGCAATAGCCTTTTCTTTACACCTCTCCAATAAAATACGTTAACTCAGTAATCTAACTGACAGTATTAGCCATTACATACTTTCCCAGTGGATTTTAAATTCCTTTAGGCAGGAACCATGTCTTCTTCAACTTTCTGTTTCTGATGTTTCTTTCCCTCCAAGGCCGACCATAGTGCCTTGTGCCTAGCAAGTAAGCAGTGAGTCTTGCTGAATCACATTTTGCTGAAAATTGTAGAAGAGGCCCCAGAAAGAAAGACCCAAGTGTCAAATGAAAGATGGGTTTTAAATTGAAGACATAGTAATAAAGCACCTAGGCTGCTCCAGGAGACCAGCCTGATTCCAGATATGCACTCACCACTGGGATTTCCATTTTTTCCCGGGTAAGTGTCCCAGTTTATTGGGCCCATTCACAACTTGGACAGATTCCTGTCACTCAAGTCAAGCTGGCTTACAGCAAGGGACTTAGGCAAGAGGAACATGCAAAGTGGATTTGCATCGAAAGAAAGTGGCAGAACTGCTCTTTGAGTGATATAAAGGATTAACCAAATGAAGGGCAGCAGTTAATCTGCTTTGAGTTCTCCCTGATTGTTCTGGAGTGTTCTTTTTGAAAATTGGAAGGTCTTGATTTCGCTGGAGTTTTTTTCATTGCACCCAGAGTCAATCTGCAAAAAGAGTTGCAAATGTGGGTGAAGTTGTGTGTGCGTGTGTGTGTGTGTGTGTGTGTGTCCCACTTTAGTCTAAAATTTTTTTACCTTTAAAATATTATAATTGTTACTGAGCTAAAGGGGTTTGTCTGCCCGTGTGCATCAAAGCCCAGAAGACTGCAACAGGAGTTTGCCGCAAAGAAAGTAAAGGTTTATTTCAGGAAATGGTGCCAGAGGCATGGGTGAGGTGGTGTGCTAACACCTGGCTCCTGGACGGCTTCTAGGGGTGGGTTATATAGGGAACTAAGGAAGTTAGCATCCTGGCGAGGGTCGTGGTCTCTATTGATTGGTTGGTGGGCACTAGAGTAAGGAATAGTTGATCACTACTTCTGGTCCTGATGTCAGCCTTGGAGTCCCTCTGTCTGGTTTCGCAAGGTTGATGGGATCCTTTGGCTTTTCTGAGCCTGGAGCTGAAACACAGCTGAGGCCTAGATGTTATCTGTAGTTTGACAGAAACTCTGTCTCTGTGGTCCACAGACCCGAGGCTTTCTTCCTAAGGTTATTTGATGCTGATCAGAACCTCAAGGTCCCAAGGGCTTAATGCTTAAGGGAGTGGGCGTGCAAGGCAGAGGGAGGCAGGCGAGTCAGGGTGCTGCGTGAAGCCAGTTTGAATCTAAAGGAAAGAAAAGATGAAAGATCATATTAAAGAAGTGAAGTTCCTGTGTGGTTACATAATGACCATAATGCCAACATAACATGAAATTTTGGTAGAATCGTGGTATCTTGGTTCTGGTCGTCTCATTGGTTCCTCCTCCCAGGATTTATACCCATTTAGCAGTGGTCTCTCAGCCTGGGCTTGAATGTCTTCAGTGTTGGGGGATTTACTATCCCCCCCCCACAAAAATCCATCTTTGAGTGTAGAAATTTCTAAAGACTGTCTCCCTCTACCTTCTCCTCACTGACCGCTCATTAATGTTCACTTGAGGTGAGATTTGTTTTCTGTCCCTCCAGATCCACCTCCCCCCCCCCCCAGGAGACTTAGGTACTCAGCTGAGGGGATGGAAGATACACATCTGGAGGTAGATAAAACAAATTTCTTATGGAAAGATGGCAGAGGTGTTTTTACACCCCCTAGGATGGAACAGAACTGACGGGTGACCTGGGGTCGTGTGTGTGGAGGGACATGGGGAGGGGAATTGGTCAGAGGACAGAGAAAGAAGTAAATTCCAAGGGAGAGGGGCCTCTGGGACCCAGGGAGGAGGCACAGAACAGGACCGTGAATAAGATTTTAATTCCGATTTTCTGTCGGATTGCCAACCCCGTAGCCTCACCCATCCCTTAATCTCTGGAGCACCAAGGTGAGGGGACAGGGAAATGGATCATCCTCCCTGAGCTGGCTATACAGGGAAACGTCTAAAAATCGTGCTAACAACAATTACCATTGATAACGAAGTGCCAAGGTCTTTACCTCTGTCATCTCTGGGAACCCTGCTTGCAGCCATCCCTCTTGAGTTGGCCTAATTTAACAGATGGGAAGACTGAGGCTGAGAGAGGTAAATAACACGTGGAAGCAAAACAAGTTAGTGACAACACCAGGATATAAACAAGAGCATTTGGCCCCAGAGCTGCTGATCCAAGCTTCGTGTTACTTGCCTCTCTCCTGGAACCATTTGTAGCCGTGAACAAGCCGTGGTGGAGGAGGTGGGGTGGGGTCGAGCGTGTATATGTGCACTGTCCTCTGCCCTGCCTGCCTGGGGACACACGCAGCTCAGGTGGCCCGGAGAACGTCTGAAGTCACAGAACACACTCAACTAAATAATCTGAATCCATTAGGGGAATGGAAAGAGAGATGAGCTCTTGTTGAGGATCAACTACATGCCAAGCAGAGTGCTAGGAGTTTAAGGTATTTATATAACATATAATGGATATAATAAACTAAGTAATAAATAAATTCTCTTTGAAGTAGTAAAAATTCCCAAACAGAGGATCTATAGCAGAAGAATTTTGTTGAATTTAATGCATACATAGACCTCACTCCAATGCCATGTGCTTAATATATGTATTGAATTAATAACAGGTGGATGAAAATCTCCAAAAAAAGTAAAACGAAGATTAAATTCGTACTGTTTATGAGCACCAACAGGATCCAATGCTGGTGATACTAGGGACATGAAATAAATATGACACAGCCCCTTCCCTCACTCACTTTTGCCCGGCAGGATGTTATATGTTAAGTATCATATAGGAGTAGACAAATGACAAAATAAGGAGAGATATGGGTTTTATATAAGGGGGAAAGATAAGAGCCACTTCCCTGTCCTTGGATTTCAAGTCTCAGGTTTGCAAAATTGAAAAAAGAACTTCTTTTGTTCTTGCACATAAGACAGGTCCCCAGCTTCCCACTACAATGACTAATGATGGCTGAGCAGAGACACGCTTTGGGAACCATCTGTGAAGACACTCCGCTTGCTCCTTTCCAGTGGGATTTGCAGGAAGGAGGGCTGCTCGCTGAGCTTCACACAAAGAGCACCTGGGACGTCAGGTTTTCCCTCACTGATAGCTGCCCCTTGGTCAGATAAATGTCTATCGCGGGTCCCCTTGTGGCCTCCACATCATCACCTGCCTGCAGCCTTTTTAGTTTCTCCCTCTAAGGGCAATTTGTTTAACTCTTGGAAGCCAAATGCAATTGTATTTTTGATTATTTGTTGTTAACAGAGAGTTTTTAAAGCACAGGGGATTCTGATGGGTCTATTTCAGCCATTCCATCTCAAGATTCTGGTCCTTTGTCTCTGTTATTTCTAAATGCCTTTGGACTTTCACTTAAGAAAGTTAAAAGATTGGTATCCAGGGGCATTGCTGAAGCCTGTTAATGTGCTAGATGCTAACAGGATAGAGGTGGTGCCTGTGAGTCTCTGAGTTTATTTCCAAAGAAAATGGGAGTAATAAAAACCAAGATGTAAATCCTGTTGAGGCAAATGGGCAATGGAGTGACATGGGGACTCAGAAAAGGCTTCCTGTGGGCACAGGTATAGGAAGCCCAGGTGTGGTTTCTGACACCAGCCCTCAGGGCCAAAGACAACACTGGTTGCAACAGTTATATTTCCTCATCTTTTACTGATGCTCTTGCAAAGGGGCAGACAGGATAAATGCTATAGCTACTTAATAGCCCAGTTAACGGGGCAGTATCCCAGGGTGTGTGTTCTCTTGTTCATTTTCATCAGGAGCAGATCTTTCAGCCAGATAAACATGCTGGTTTTCAGCACAAATGTGCAAAACGTGGACTGATATTTGGGTGACCTAGGGCTGTTGCATTGTATTAAAGTAGGAACGTGAACCGTATTTCTGTCTTCCTTATCTTGTGTGTAGTGGTGTCTGGTGGATGTTTAACAACCAGCTTTGGGGGCCGGGGTGGGGGTGAGGTGCTGATTTGTAGTGTTTGCCCATTTCCATGGTGTAAATACTCCCATCATTGCTGATTTCAAGTTCCCAGCCTGAAGTCACTGAACACAGGTTTGGGAAGGGACACACACACTGGCCCTCACTCGTCTATAGGTGGCATCTGGGTACGATGCTGCCTGGGTACCAAACTCGGTAAAAAAGCTTCTGTGGGAAAACGTAGCCCTACAGCGAGAACGCTAATGGTCCTTCCTCATGATTGAGTCCTGACTTGGCAAGCTGTTACCGTCAAACTAAGATAAATGAGTTACTTACTGTGATATCATCACAGTGAGTATTGAATTTTTGATGTATATTTCCTGTCCAAGTAACACTGACTCTAAAAATAGGTGCTACCGCTCAAAGCTGGCTTCACACCGCCTGTGTTCACACGTTGCTCTGTGCTTTCCTGACAAGCCATAGAATTCAATGCTTTGTGTCGCCTCCTTTGGTAAATGATGGTCATTTCTTAGGTGTCATTTGGATTCCCAGGGGAACTCTGGGAAGAAAGTCCCATAATTTCGGAGGGAATCCCTTTTGAATTTTTTTTTTAATTACATCTATTGGAAATATTTTTTACCAGAGAATTCTTGTTGGGTCTTTTACAATGACTTCATTTCCCTTTCTCTGAATAGTCTGTCCATGGAATTCAAATTGCTGCACCAGAAGGTCTACAGAAAGAAATGAGAAGACAGGCAGAGGCAAATAAAAAGAAGTGATTTATAAATGAAGGGAATGAAGATCTTTGGAACTCACTCTATGTTCTAAGCTTAGGGACTTGAAGGAAACAATGGAAGTCTTGTCTAAAATCCACAGGTTCCTAGGTAATTTCTAATAACACAAAAAAAGAAAAGAAAGGGATAGGATAAAGGGGAGGGAGAGAGGGAGAGAGAGTTAGGGAGGGAAAAAAGTAAAGACAGTGTTTTTCAAGCGATAAGCTTGTACCTGGCATGCGGTCTTGGTTGCCTTTTTCTTTGACCCTCGGCAGCCATCCAAATCCCCTGAACTATTTCCAGGAAGCAGACTCCGAATATTATCACTCCCTTTGGTGACCATAACATGATACGAAAGCATCATGTGATATCAATCATGACATCCCGTGTTCCCTTCTCACCGCCCCTTCCCCCTCCTGCAGGTTGTACCTCCTCTAGGGAACAGGACCTACAACAGTCACTTCCCTTCCCCGTGAGCCATGATTTCTGCAACTGTCTAAAACAGAAGAGTCGCACTCCCCCCAGGCCCAGCAGCTGTGGACTTCCCTTCCCTCCCTGTCCCCACATCGGCTCTCATGATGAGCGTTTTCTCATCTCTTAGCTCTAAGAGCACATGAGGTGCAGTGTGGGACGAAAAGAGAGCTAACCCTCTGCCCAGTGCCCTCCGCCTCCCGAGACAAAGGTGCCAGGGCGGCCAAGCAGCGCCAGCACTTAGGAAAGTTCTCAATGTCTCTGTGAGACGGTAATGCCATTACACTCCTCGATTCCTAATCACATTTTGAGGCAGGAAAATACATAATCCTGCATCGCCCTGTGCTGCTGCTATAAGCCGGGAAATAGGATGGTCACTCTGGCTACCCACTATTGGGTACTTTCTTGATTTAGATTATTTTAGTGCCCCCGTTGGGAACAATAAGCATCTTTCCCTTCAAAGAGCACAGAAGGCTCTTCCTGGACAGTTCATTCATGCTTTAAAGGAATATAATTGGAAGTGGATCACTTTGAGACAGAGGGAGGGCAGAGAATTCCCAAACTTTCTGTGGCAAGGCTTTCCTGTGCCTTAAGATCCTTGGGATCTTGCACAGAGTAGCTAATTACTCGATAAAAATGACTTCCTAAGTAAATGAATGCTTGGGTAATAACATGTTCCAGCTTTACCACCTGGAATCAATCGGGTGTCACACAGAGAGCTCTCTGCTGCTCCCTCATGCAGGAGGAACAGGGAGAAGCTGGGGTCTGCTTTTCTGTGACTCATGGATGGTGGTTATCACTTGACTGTGGTCAATCCTTGTGACTATCACTGATTGCCCCTTGGGTTTATTTCTTGAGAACTAAAGAAGGGTATTTTGCAAGTGCAAACCATTTAATTGTCTCTTGACCCTATCCATACGTTAGCTGGTTGGTTGGTGGCACACCCCTTCCCCTTACTTTGCCATTTGTTATTTCCTGCTGGCCAGGGAAATGAATAGATCAGTAAAAATACCTGTGCATTTGCAAGCAAGGCTGCTGTAACAGAAGGAAGCTCTGCTCAGGAGACTGAATACTTCCTGCTGATGAATGAGGGAAAGGCCACCATGGGGTAGAGACTGGGTTTCCTCTGCTCAGGTCTGGATTCTTTGGGACTCTTAGTTGGATGGGATTAGTGGCAATCAGACAGTTTGTCCAGTGGCACATGGTGGAGCTAGTTGGCCTTCAGACTCTGCCCATTAGTCATTTATTATTATTGGGGAGGCAGTTTCCTCACATATCTTATGAAGCTGCCCAGTTGTGCATTGTGAACTTATGTATAAAAGCGATTTTAAAATCTAAAGCACTATTCTAATGTATGGCCACACTATGTCTAATGATGACAATACCATATGTGTTGTACTTCACCAAGGACTTTTCTAATATACAGAAGATGTTGCCCAATATCCTCCTTGACTTTGTACCCGCTTAAGCCAGAAGACTGGGGACAGTGTCATAGGTGTTCTTAACACACTGATCCACAGAGTGAGAATTGCACTGAGCCTCTGCTAAGTCCCAGGGGAATTGTTAGAGCTGAATGGAGACGGCAAAAACACAATCGTAATCGGCGCTTGGGATTCAAAGCGAGTTTCGCCCTTACCAGTTAGTGGATTGACACTCCCGGTGGCATATGTTAAGACTTATGTATCTGAACGAGGTTATGGGGCTGATTATACCACCCTTGTACGGACTGTGTAACCTTGGGAAAATTGGTTGTCACAGCCCGGGAAAGGACAGATCTTCCCGCTCTCAGAATGTGTAAGTGAAGGCATGGCCCAGGTGGCTGGGGGCAAGTCATCAGGTGAGGAGAAAGCCTAAGTGTCTTTGGTCAGGGAGATTGCTCAGGCTCTTGTCTTCACAGTGTGACATGTAAAAATAAAGGGAATGTTGTTATAGGAAGGTAGAAGTATTTAGCATATGGATTGGGTGGCACCCGGCCTGTATAAGCCCAGATCGTCTTATCACAGAATAGATGGGCGCTCTGTCTCTGCCCCACCATAGGGGATGCTTGCAGGGCTGTGCCCTTTCCCGTGACTTCCCATAAGCTTTCTAGGATCTAGCAATTCCTCGCCAGAAAATGAAAGCATCCCTTAGTGGATTCAAATGAGAAATGAGAACACAACCAGGTTCATTCCCAAGGGGAAAATGGAGGAAAATGGAGCTGGACTTACATGGCAACACACATGTTAATACCACACCAAGCCCAAGATCCTCATGTCATTAAGCTGAAAATATTGTTATCAGAACATTTGAACATAGTTTGTTAGCGAAATAGACACTGATACTTTTTGTTTTTGAATTGAGTGATGGGTCATGAAAATGTGAAACCATTTAAGATACATCAAATAAAGTTCAGATGGGGATTAATTCCCACCCCCCAAGACTCAAGGCCACTATCGTTGGCTGACGTGTGATGTTCACAGGAACTTCTGTCAGACCTGTCCTTGAAGCAAACAAGCAATCTGGGACAGTCTCTGACAGCTGGGGTCCATCTGAAATCAGATAAGTGATGACATGGTGCAGATGGAATACACTCAGCCTGGAGCATTTGGGTCCTGCCTTGTCAGTCACTATTTTGGCAAGATGCTGTTGGTCATAAAATGTAACATCAGTCTTGGCAGGAATCGTGCTTGGGAGAAAAATCTGCCTATTGACATGCTTTTCCTACCTACTCACCATGTATGTTCATCTTCCCTCCTTCCTATGGGCGACCTGTAGACACCCTTCCTTGCATTAGAACCAAATTAGACACCCGTCCTTGCATTAGAATCAAATTAGACACCCCTCCTTGCATCAGAACCAAATTAGACACCCCTCCTTGCATTAGAACCAAATTAGACACCCCTCCTTGCATTAGAACCAAATTAGACACCCCTCCTTGCATCAGAACCAAATTAGACACCCCCCTTGCATTAGAACCAAAGGGGGTTTCCAGCCAATGTGGGCAGATAACTGAGAGGCAGTGTAATGAGGCCGCATGCTAAAAGCTGACTCAGTGCCCCAGAATGCCAACCAAGACATTGATTGGGAATGATGCCATAGACGCCAGGTCCTCCTGAGGTGCTAGACCAGCCTTGCAACAGCCTACTTCAAAAACAACTCTTCGGGGTGAGCCCATCATCTCCTTCTAAACTAGACCAGAACCGGAAGAAAAGTCATTGGCAGCTAATGAGACTAGTGGTGAGGATTTTTCAGGGGATTTTTCAGAGGATTTTTGAGTTTTCTCCGGTCACCTCAAGCCAAGTGAGGGGTCTTCCAGAGAACCAGTTTGGGAACTTGAGGGGTGACCCCTGGAGCTTGGGGGAAACCCAACCTGCAACACTCCCTGTCCTACCCCTGACCTGGAGGGGCCCCAAGCAGCAGTTAGTAAGCCTCCCTCCCCCACTGCAGGTTTCCAGGGAGAGGGGAGGACCTTCCAGCTGCAAGCAAATGTGGAGTCTTGTGATGCCCAGATGGAATCTTCTTAAAGTTAAAAAAAATGACAAAAATAAACCGTGAGACATGCCGGAGTGTCCTCCACGAGCAGGGAGACAATAGGTCCACAGTCTGAGTTTAACAGGGAGAAAACACACAGGCTTTCTGCTCATTTAGTGAACTGGCCATAGTAGAAGACACGTCGAGAACCTGGGTTTTGAGATCAGTCCTGGGTTGGATTCCAAGTTCGTTCTTATTCTCATGTGACCTTGAGCAGCTCACTTACTCCCTTGAAGCCCCAACTTCTAGGCTATGAAATGGAGATGGTAGGAGATGGCTGTGAGGCTCAAAGGGGAGCGTGTGCTAAGCCCTTAGCGTGGCCCTGGGCAGGGAGTAAGCCTTCAGCCTGCTCTGCTTCTGAGCAGCATCTGTGGCTTTAGCCCAGACAAGGATGTCCCAGGAAAGGGAGGGTGCAGAAGGTGATGTCACAGGCTGGGCGCTCTCTCTTCTCACAGACGAGGAGTGTGACAGGGTGAATCATAAAGAGAATTTATATAAATCACATACCAATTTATTTCCCCTGATAAGATTGTCAACGGAAGCAGTGGTTCTTCGTAACTTCAGTTGGCTGGTTGCAATCATACCTTTTGCTAAACCAATTCGTGACAATTTACATGACATTTTCTAGACCCACGTGTCAGCAAAACCAGTTTTTCACCTGTATTTGCTGGGTGGGCTCTCACCTAGCTGCTGAGACCTGATTTTGTTAACCTGTGTCCTATCTTCTCCTGCCTTGCCATCTGAGGTCCTGGCTGGGGGTATGTGAGTCCTTTTGTCTGTCGTGCACACTAAGGGACTCCTTGGTTCACCTGTCCTCTGGCTACTATGGTTTCTCTGCTAGAACTCAGAGCCTTCCTCACCCATCACTTGCAGGTAGGTGAACACTGTGATCTCTAACAAGCTTTCTGTAAGTCGGGGAGCTTCCTTCTTGGAGAACCCAGAAGTTTGTTGTTGATTTTTCCTAAATATATTTTTTTTATTGATTTTAGAGGGAGAGGAAGGGAGAGGGAGAGAGAGAGAGAAACATCGATCAGCTGCCTCCTGCATGTCCCCCCACTGGGGATCAAGCCCAAAACCAGGCATGTGCCCTGACGGGGAATTGAACTGGTGACCTTTCGGTACATGGGACTATGCTCAACCAACTGAGCCACACTGGCCAGGGCGAACCCAGAAGCTTTGATTGCCTTTCCCTCATAGTGTATACATCGGCTGTGAGAATTTCTGTCCCAGCTTTAGGAAGTGCCCATATTCAGGGATAACCATAGATTTCAACAAATAGCTTACAATAATTTAATTTTTTTGTCAATAAAATTCTACTCACACAATCACTTGGAATAATCCAAGTACACTGATGGTTTATTATATTAGCGTTTTGGTTTATAAACCTGTAGTAGTAAAACAAATAAGTGGACAGTTTGCTAACAGGATAGAAAGGGAGGAAATTACATGCGCCTGTTACTACAATGTTAAATATAATCCTCACATGTCCATTCCTAATAAAGAGACGGAAGCCTGCAGAGTTGACTTTATCCTGGCGCTGGGCATACTACTGACTTCTCACCCTAGGCCCAGGTGACATCAGTTTCAGAAGGCGCCCTGAGCACACACCCTATTCCACCGTAATGCCTTAGCTGTATCAAATAAATTAGTATCTCTCTTCTAAAAAAGACCATTTATTTTCTGTTTAACTCTGCTAAACAAAACTCTAAGAACTTTCTTCCTGTCTACAACCTATGGGCTTTTTCCAGCCACTCGGACCTGCCTTCCCAAACCAGTTTATATACCCCAAACTCTGGGGATGAGTGTCTTTCAGCAGCAGAAAATGCTGCCTCGTTTGGGAACTATTGATTTAGCATTTATTTTCTTGACATTTGATCATATGTTATTTGTAGCTTCATTGGGATTTGTCTGTTTTAAAGATTGTGAATTTATTTATATCAGGGTTTATGATTTCTCAGAATATTGAATCTCTGTGAATCTCAATACACTCTAAATACACCCTCGAAACTCAAAACACGATTGTCAAGTTGAAATGATGAGTTCAGTTTAGCAAAGCCCAACTCTGTGTCTTTGCTAAGATCATCTAAATATGTAACTACGTTTTCCTTTCAGAATCTTATCCCCATCTGGGCCATTTTCTCGGCACATTTCCCCCAGCTCACCCTCCACCCCAACTCACTTCCTCTGAGCCTGTGGTTGTGTCTGTTAAACCTTCATCCATGTGCTTCTCCAACCAGATCAAGCTTACATAATTTTTAATCTTGTTGCGTTCTATTTATCTTGTGTCTCCATGGCCTAGCACACATTGATTGCTAAAATGAATGCTTTCGGAAAGCATAGGAGTGGCCGAGCATAATTAGAATAGAAATGTTATAAGAAGGAAATGGACAGTATTTAATGTGCCCTGTCTACCCTTGTTTATCAATTTAATAGTTTTTATAACTTGAAACCAATCCGTCAGACGGTGGACAGGTTGACAGGCAGTCTTGGTTCATGACGGATTAACAGATTAACTAATTCTCCATCTATTATTTATACTCAGCCTACATTTAACAAAGCCATGGAAGGGGGAGACCAGAGAAATAGCATCGTTAAGAATTAAGACAAGGGCAAAGAACTAGAATCCCATAATAGGGAGGGAGACGTATATTGTTGGCCTAGAAAACCTAAGACCAATGAAGGCTCCAGCAGCTGAGCATAAAAATCAGCTCTGAGATTTTTGAATTTCATTTTTGAGAGCTGAATATGCTATATCCTACCTTCAAAAGATATTGTGTGATATATGTACAGAAGCTATCAACAGTGAACTTGGATGAGCACTGAGATGGATGAGCCTATATTTGTTTAAGTGATTTACAGCAGGAAAAAAATTGCTCTAATTGTCAGGAATACTGAAAATCTACGCAGTCAGTAAATTAAATTCCTCTTTAGCACAGGTGAACAAATGGGGGGTGTCAGAGGCATCCAAATAGTTTTATGACATTTACTAATTCCATTTTGTTGGTCTCAATAACAGCAATGGGCTCCTGAAAAGAACAGAAAGTGATAGAAAGCCATGACCATCACCAGGGTGGAATAAAAATATAGGAAACCACACTATCCACGTCCACTCTTCATGGCACCCAAACACAGCAAATGCACTCCATTCTCACATCACTTGGCTTAATGTTAGATTTCAGTTTTAAGAATCCAGGGATGAGAGAGAATTATGAGGTGGCTTACACTATCATCGGATGTTTTCTTTTTGACTGTTGAGTTGGATATACTTTATACTGGATACCATGATAGACACATAAAAGACTGTCCCAGGTAATCATAGTGGAATTGAGACTGTCAGAGTGATTTTGGAGGAATTCACAGTTCAAAGGCTTTGGACATGAAGGCCAGAGGGAGTGACAGTTGGCACAATTGTGTGATTGACTTCATCCATCCACGCTAAGAGTTAAAATAATTCAGATTTTTTTTCCTACCAGAAGCTTTTAGTTGTACTAAGTATCCAGTTAATCATTTCAACCATCCTCTTTATTTTTTCAATATAGACATTGGCTAATTTTTGTGACACAGCCAATAGATGTGTTGAGATGATGGATCTGTCTCGTGCTCACTGCAAACCCCAACTTTGTGATTAAACCATAGCAACTTCGCAGATTCAGTTAGGCAAAGCAGCTTAAGTCCCCACTGTTGGTCGGTTGTCAACCAAGCTGGCACTAGATGCAAGGTTTCTAATTCTCACAAATATCCCAGTGCCACCGGATTTGGTTCTTGCGTGTAAGGGTGTAAACTCACTCTACTAGGGTCTGGCCGACTGCTGGGGGCTAGTCGACTGTCTCACTTCTCTCCAGGTCACTGTGGAGCTCACAGCTCAGCAGAGCCACCAGGCGCCCACCAAGGCCAGGAGGGTTTGTGCTGTGTGAAGGCCCTGAGAGTTGAGCCACCCTGAGCTTCAGCCATAATGCTGTCTCTTGTTAGTGTGTCTCTGGGGCATGTTAGTCTTCCTGGGCCTTTGTTTCCTCACCTATAACATGGAGGTGCTTATGTTTGCTTTGCAGGGGTTTTATAAGAAACAAATGATGCAATGCCTTTGATAATGGACCAACACAGTAAACAGACACAGCAAGCACTCAAAAAAAGAGTCATTAGTCTAAAATAAGTTTGTATATAGATAAATTTACTTGGTTAATAATTTAGCATCACAGTTAGAAAAATCCACATTGTCATTTTATAACTAATCAATAATAACTATATGGCTAAAGAAAATTATATATAGAATAAAAGACCCTTCTCAGAGAGTAATGCACTATATTAATGCTTTCAGGAAACATGTTCAATCTAGGACTACTTTAGTTTTGTTCTAATGGTATTATTTTATTCAGATTTTCTCCAGGAATCTCCTAATTAACGTATGTATTTTTTAAAATAATGCCGTCTGGGACTCCTTGGTATTTACCCAAAGGAGCTGAAAGCTTCTGTCCACATAAAAACCCTCACATAATGTTTACAGCATCCTTATTTATCATTACCCCGAGTTGGAGGCAACCAAGATGTCCTTCAGTGAGTGAGTGAATAAATAACTGGTACATCCAGACAGCAGAACATTACGCAGAGCTAAAAAGAAATCTCTGTACTTTCCTCTGAATTTTGCCGTGAACCTAAAACTGCTCTAAAAAAGAAAGTCTTAAAAAGAAAGGAATGCTGCCAGACTCACTTCCGACCACAAAGAATAATTTCTTGGATCAGTGTTTTGTTTTTATTTGTTTTTATAATCTTCACCCACGGATATTTTTCCATTGTTTTTCAGAGAGAGAGAGAGAAACATCAATGTGAGCAAGACACACCGACTAGTTGCCTCCTGCTCTGACTCGGGGGCTGGGGATCAAGCCTGCAACCAAGGTACCTGCCCTTAGCCCCAGAATCAAACCCGGGACCCTTCAGTCCACAGGACGACACTGTAACCACTGAGCCAAACTGGCCAGGGCTTGGGTCAGTGTTTTCATGTGGTCTTGCATAATGTGGGTGATGAAGGAGGTAAAAATGCAGACTACCAAGCAAGGTCTCATAATTGAAATGTTTTATTCGTGAGCAATAAACTTTTACTAAAACCTGATCACCTCGGCAACACCACACATGCAGAATAAAACATGTCAGTACTAAGAACTCGTCATTGGCGACTTTTTTAATCTGATGCAGTAAAGAAAAAAAAAAAATCATTTATTTAGAATCAGTGAATCTGGCTCGTCCACCAGATTCTGTAATGACACGCGGCTCCAAGCAGGCCATTCAGCTCCGTGAGCTTCAGCTTCCTTTTTCCAAAAACTGGAGACGGTCGCAGCTACCAAGACGGCTTTCAGATGATTTTCCCGCTAAGTGAATGTGCTAAAGCATATGAAATATTATGGTAACGGTCATTATTGCAATGAAAGGCTTAATAAAGTGCTCCTAGTTAGGTTTTATACCCATGGTTAGAGGGTCAGCCGAGCACCGAAGGGTCACAGGTTCGATTCCTGGTCAAGGGCATATACCTGGATTTGGGGTTTGCTCCGCCCCCAGCTTGTGTGGGAGGCAACAAGTACATGTGTCTCTCACATCGACGTCTCTCTCTCTCCCCGCCCCTTCCAGTCTCTCCGAAAAGCAATGGAAAAAAATATATCCTCAGGTCTTTCTCTGACTGGCTTATTTCACTTAGCAAGTGTCACATGATCTCACTCATATGTGGAATCTAATGAACAAAATAAACCGATGAACAAAATAGATCCAGAGACACAGACGCATGGAACAGACTGAGGGATCTCAGAGGGAAGGCAGGGGTAGGTGGGTGGGTGGGGAGAGATTAATATAATAACTTATATGCATGACCCATGGACAACATAATAATTTATATGCATATATACATAACCCATGGACACAGATAATAGTGGGGTGAAGGCCTGAGGGGAGGGGTACAGGGGGGAGGGGACCAGTGGGGGGAAAAAGGGGACATTTGTAATACTTCCAACAATAAAGATAAATTTAAATATATATACATCCTCAGGTGAGGACAACGACAAAAAAACCCAACAGTAACGATTTATACTTTTTCTGACATTTTTTGATCCTAAAAAACATGATCTATGAATTGATTATAATGCTCAGCTCAGTAGTTTGCCTTTTACATACATGCTGCCAGGATATTCCTTTCAAAATAAGGAGATGGTAGCAACTACTAGAGTGATTTCTCTATAAAGGCATCGTTTTAAAAAAAAAAAAAATCTGTTGAACATGAAAACCTGCCTGATCCGGACGCCTTTGTTTAAATTCTCCCACAGAGGGACGCCCTGTTATTACTCTGAACTGGGTATCTGCCGCTCGGCAAGGTTTGGATGGATCGCGTGACCTACAGTATAATCTTACAAAGCAAAAATCAGAGGACTCCTCTGTAGAAAGGCAGCCGGGGCTTTCTAACACCAATATTATGAAAGATACATGTAACTGCAGTCATTTAAATTGTGTGTTTATACTTTTAAACCGCAGAATCGGTGAAGGTTAAGTTGTAATAGCAAACATTGGAAGACAAGACAATGGCATGGATGGTGTTCACAGCCTTTTAATCCTGGTTCACATCCTTGCTTGGAAGTGTCCTTTCTGCTTGAGCCTCAGTTCCTTAACCTAGAAAATGGGCTTCATAAGCCTTCATCTTGCAGAATACCTGAAACTCAGGGATGACCCACCAGCAGGGGTGTATATCACACAAGCGCTCAGCCCCTAAGGAAGCCGGTCTAGAAAAACCAGAAATCTGTGTGGTGTTTGCCTTCAGTTGTTTCATCCCCAAAGTGACTACTCACAGGGTTTTACTTCAGCTACTATTGTCAACCACCACCTCCCACTGTGGAGAGTGTAAAGAGGCATGAGACACAGGCCTTGCCTCCCAAGCTTCAGGTGCCTTCCTGGCATTTCTTCCTTGAAGCCACCGTGCACCTTGGACAGGGCTGAGGAACACTTCTGCTCGGGGCTGGAGGGAGAGAGGGGTGTCCCCTCTGCGGTTGGCTCTCTTTAAAATCTCCAGAAACTTCTCCAGCCTCTCTAAGCTTCCCAAGCTTGTAAGTGGAGCCGGGACACCCTTAACACTAGTTGTTACACGGCGTTCAGGTCAAACCAGCAGATGTTTTGAGATGCTGACTCCAAAGATAGCAAAAGGTAAAAAGACTTAAGATTGAATTATTAACGTGCCACCTTCTTTCTTTCCTCAATTCCTCACCCAATGACATGTTTAGAGAGAGGAAGGGACAGAGCCCCGACTGGCGATCAAACCCCCGAAACCCAGGCAGGCGCCCTGGCCGGGAATGGGCCCGGCGACCCTCCGGGGCACAGGCCCGCGCTCCACCCGCAGAGCCACTCGGCCTGAAAGGTCAGGTCTGGCTGTGCGGCGGGAACGCGGGGTGAGGCCCCTGGGGACCCGCGAGCGGAGCGCTGGCAGAGCACCTGCGGACAGCGCCCAGGTGTCGCTCGCGGGGATGCGCGGGGTGTGGCCGCGGGGAGCTTTGTTCCAAGTGCGCACCCGGTGGCCAGCGGGTCCCGCCTGCCCGGCCGCCGCGCTCCTAGATCCTCGCGGGGAAGTCGTGGGCGAGGCTGTTCTCTGGGGGCTGCCCCGCACCCTAAGCTCTTAGGCCGCGGAGGTGGGAAGTTATTGAACTTTCAGGATAACCGGCGTCAAGCCGGAGGAGTCGGGGAGGCGTGCGGGGGCGCTGCGGGCTGCGAGTGGGGGAAGGGCGGGGGTGGTTCCCGAGTCTCGGGGCGGGAGGAGGCGCGGAGCCGGCGCTCGCTCCTCCCGGGGCTGCTCGCCGCGGGGGGAGGGGCGGGAGGGGGAGGTGTGGCCGGGGTGCGGGGGGGCCGGCGGGTCCGCAGCCAGAGCCCGCTGCCCGGCCGGGGCGCGGCGGTCGGGGAGCGGCGGATCCTCACTGCGCCAACCTGCGGGCCGGGCTGCCTGGGCCGCCGGCGGCCCCTCCCACCCGCACCGCCGCCTCCCCGCGCTCCCGCCGGGCCAGGCCCCGGGTCCCAGTCGGTGCCGCAAGGAGCCGGCGTGCGGAGCGCCCGCTCGGGACCGCAGCCCCCGGGTGACATCGCGGCCACGCCGCTCGCACCCGCACTTCTGCCGCCCCAGGCAGGCTCCCCGCCCTCCCTGACTCCCTCTCGCCCCCGCCCCTCTTCCCCTCCCCCTCCCCCTCCCCCCTCCCGCACCCCTCTCCCTCCCCCCCACTCCCGCCCCTCTCCTCGCTCGCTGCCCCTCCCACCCGGCCGTGCGCTCCCCGCGCCCCCCGCGCCCGCCGGGCCTCCCGCTCGCCCTCGGTGCCCAGCTCTCCGCGACCATCCCGAGCCCGCCGCGCGCCGCCCGCCGCCTGGTCATGTCAGGATGGAGATCCGGCAGCACGAGTGGCTCTCGGCCTCCCCCCACGAGGGCTTCGAGCAGATGAGGCTCAAAAGCCGCCCCAAGGAGCCCTCGCCGAGCCTGACCCGAGTGGGCGCGAACTTCTACAGCAGCGTCAAGCAGCAGGACTACAGCGCCAGCGTCTGGCTCCGGAGGAAAGACAAGCTGGAGCACGTAAGGGCGGCTCGCCCCGGGGGCCCCGGCCCGCACCCGGTCCGCACCCGCCGCGCGCACACCCACCCGGCCCGGGGGCCGCCCGAGCGCGCGCGGGGCGCGGGGACCTGGGCAGGTGGCCCGACTCGGAGGCCGGCCGGCCGCGTCCCCCTTCTGACCCGGGGCTTCCCCTCCCGCACTTTTCTTGCCGCTGGGACCGGGCAGTGGGGAGGGAAGGGGCGCTTCCTTCCCGGGGGCCGTCTGGCCGCCGCGCGCCCCACCTCCCCGCAGGCTTCCCCGCGGCAGGGCTCATTGGCACCGCGCCTTGGGGTGCGGGGTGACAAGAAGCGGAGCTGCCACAAATGTGGTCCTAGGAACCCCGGGTAGCGTGGTTAGTGAGCTTTAGAGGGGGCGTTCGTGTGGGTCTTTGGGGGTACTTAACTGCGCCCACAAACTAACAAATGAAAGAATCCGTAAAGTTGTCGCCGCTGGCGACTCCCCCTGGGCCCAGGCGCTAGCAGAGTTTCTGCAGAGTGGCCTCTGGGACGAGCAGTTGGCGGGTCCTCTCCGCCTGAGCCCGGCGCGGGAGGGATTTGCGCGTGGCCAGGAGGAAGGAGAGCGGGCGCGCGGTGGCCCCGCTCCCCAGGAGCGCGCCCCTCCCCAGGGTGGGAGCAGGCCAGCGGCGACCTCCGCGCCCCTAGAGTGCGGGCTTCCCGCGCAGCCTTAGGGTCCCCGGGGTGAGCCCCTAGGGCTAATCATTCTGGCAGGAAAAAGTCCCCCAAATCTTCAAATGAAACAGAGTTATGTCAAGAGGGCAGCTAAGGAGAGGCTGTGTCCTCCCGCCGAGATGCACAGTCTAAATGGAGTCTGTTCCCGGAATGTGGGGGTTCCCTTGTATTTGGGTCACACGCCAAATACGATAGGAAGGTAGGAGGGAGAACTTCTGGAACTCACGCACCTCCTACCGCTGCGCAGGCCCGAGTCCCATTTGCCCCCCACCCCCTGGGGCTCCCCCTTTCCCCTGCGCTTTGCAGCCGCAGCAAGCTTCCCAGGAGGGAGCCTGCAAAGGGGTGTATTTTCTTTTCCACTGTGAAAGGAAGGCGTCTTGCTTTTTCTCCGAGGGCCTGATTAAGTCACGGAGAGCTGGAATTTAAAGCTTTGAGTTGGGGACCGGTTTCTGTCTTGCGTGTAGAGAACCATTTCTTTTAACATCAAAAGGATGCCTCATCCTTAAGACCGTGGAAGTCGTTGAAGGCGATTTCGAGGATGGCAGGTTGTTTGAGAGGGAGCTGTATCCACATAAAAATGAAAGCTCCAGAATTAGCCAAGGAACCGGCGGTGGTATTAGTTTAAAGGGGAGCAAATAACATCTTCGTGTAATTTGGCACTTGATGTTCCCTGGCTTGAGGACCAGGGAGAGTGGGCTTGCCTTTGGATGGCGATGTATCTTCATTTCAGTGTCACTCAGAGTGTGTTGGGACGTGTGTTCATTCCCGGCTTGTGCTTTTAGCTGATCTATTTCTTTCATTCTCACTGAAAATCAATAGTGCAATCTTCTATGAGTATGTCTTCTTGAGTCAGAGACACTGCATGCGTTATATTTAAATGCTTTCTCCCATTTAGGTTTTCATTGAAAGTATGGAGTCATCCCAGGTGGGCCACAGCAGCGTCACTTTTCTGGACAAGTATAGGGTGCTCAGCTCCTCCTGGGAGTTAGAGACCAGGGGAAGGAGAATCTGGTTGTTTGGAAGCATGCAAAGATCTATGATTTCTTTATCACTCAGGTGCTCCAAAGAGAGCGGTGCATTCATTTAAAAAAAAAAAAAATCAGTTGCCTCGTTTGTTATTTAAATTAACATTTTTGTTTGCTTTCTCACATACAGTTCTTGAAAGTATTCTGTTTTTCTCTATGCCTGCTTTCCATTAGAAATGGGGCTTTGCTTCAGAAGAAATGTTTGTGATTTTTGTTTGCTCTTTTGAAACATCTACAAACTTTTTAAATGAAATAATATTTATGAAAGTACTATGAAAACATTGAATTAGCATAAAAATGTGAATTTATTTGAATTCAACTTCTGGGTGTTTAGAATATATATCAAACATTGTGCACATTATGACGTTTCTGATAGTTTGATGTTAATTTCAAATTAGATATTGGAAATTTAAAAACCCATAATAAACATAACCTAGCATATTATGGCTGCACAAAGCGTGAAAATGTAATATTGACTGTATTGTAGACAATATCGTGAACACATGTGGCACCTTCGGATTTAGATGTTACAGAGATTAGGATGAGTGTGTCACAGGAAGTTCAGAGGTGATGGTGGTTAAAAGAAAAACACCCTTTGGTCTGTCGAATCAACTGGATGACCATGATTTTTATTATTATTATTTCATTTGCAAGAAAACAGCCTACTGTTATTTTGCTGGTGCTTTAAGAGTCAATCAAGTAGTAAGGGCATAAATAAATTAAGGCTTCAGTTGACACACGCATTCAGTCCTTGCAGTAACAGAATTCCCTGAAATGAAACGTGGCGATGTGTGGACTTGGTCCAGACTTCAGAGGCATTGCTTAATCTGAAAGTCAATAACACAGTGTAAGGTGACGGCTAAAGAATATATTTCTGCCCACTTTGCTGAAAGTGAGGATGCGTAGTTGTTTCTCTCTCCTTTTCTAGTGTAAAAGCTGCAGCACTATCCCCAGGTTGGACCAGAGAAAAGTGACAAGAATTGGTTGCAAGATTGGAATGCTTTCAGCCCATCTGAAAATCGATCCCTGTCACTCATTATTTGGTGGGTGCTTCCACGGTGAACACCTTGAAGAGATAAGTGTGCGTGAGGGAATTCTTCCACTCTTAAGCCATGATTAGAGCTACAAGGAAGACAGGCTTGTACCATGGATTCTGGGCATTGAACTCCACTTGGAGATTTCAGGGCCAAGGAAAATTGCTGGCCATACGTAGAGTGTTGTCATATCAGCTACAAACAGTGCTCTTGGTTCTTGGATTATATTGCTTCCTATGGCTTTGGAAGGGTTAGGTTTGGGAAATGGAAGTTTGTTCTCTGTAGAATCTATATTTACTTTAGATATAAAGTGAAGTATATGGTCTAGCAAAGCAAGAGGAACACATGGACACTTTTTCCACCCCCAGCCCTCCCCTGCTCCGTCAGCCCTCCCTGGGCCTGGGCCCCTTTGAGAGTTACCATTTCATACAGTTGGACTATCCAGGGGGCAGCGTAACATTAGACTGGTGTCCTTTGGTGGCATATGGCCTGTTTGAACTTGTTGTTGTTGTTTTTAACAAAGTGGGAGAGGCTACCCTTACTCGCCTGGTTTTAAGTCAGTTGTGTGTGTGTGTAGAAGTTTCCTGATGCGTTTATGGAGGTGGGAATGCCTGATCGTCTCTACTGCTTATCCAGTTTGTTTTTGCCAGAGTGTGGGAAAGAGTGGGGGCTCTGGTGAGGCAGGCCTGGGTTTAGACTCTGACTCCATCTCTCACTAACTCTGTAATCTTAGGCAAAGGATTCAAAGTCACCAGGATGCACATTCATTGTCCTCTACAGAGGCGTCGCAGGCTTGCTGGGATGATTCAAGGAGACAATCCATGTCTGTACTGCGGTGACACACAGTCCCCTAATGTCGGGGGCTCAACCTCACAAAAGTGCTTCTTGTCTGAGCAGGCTGCCAGGTGTCTTAGTTCACTTGGGCCGCTAGTTACAACAATACCATGGATGGGGGTGGTCTATACACAACAGACATTTACCTCTCACAGTTCTAGAGTCTCAGAAGTTGAAGATTAAGGTGTGGGCAGAGTTGGTGTCTGGTGAGAGCCTGCTTCCCGGTTCAGGGGCAGCCCCCTTTTCATTGTGTCCACGTGGTGGGAGGAGTGAGGGAGCTCTCTGGAGACTGTTTTATGGGGGCTAGTAATCCTACTCAGGAGGGCTCCAGCTCATGACCTAACCACCCCCCAAAGGCCCCACCCCCATCTGCCAGCACCCTGGGAATTAGGATTCAACATGTGAATTTGGGGGGGTAGAAACGTGAATTTGGGGGAATGCAAACACCCAGCCTAGCAACAGGGCATTTCCCTCGCTTTAGCTGTCTGGGTTGAAGGAAGCCCCATCCTGATGATTGTTTCCATGATCGTCAAGGTAGCTAAAGGGACGCTGGTGAATCATGTAACGTCTCTCACTGTTTCCACCCAGAAGCGATACATCCTTTGACTCCTTTTTATTGGCCAAAGATGGTTTCATGGCCAAGGCTCATTCAGAGAGGGTGAGGAAGGCAGATTCAGCCAAGACCCAGAAGAAAGAGAAGAGCCATAGCTCAGCAGGATGACCACAACCCAGCAAGCTCTTAGCACAGTGCGTGGCCCGTGTGAAATCTCCCCGCACCGTACCCGTAGGTGTAATTTCTTCCCAGGTATTGCCTGGCTGACTGGCTGGCTGGCTGGCTGGGCCCTCACACTCCACCCACAGGGCTTCCACTTTTCCAATTTGTGACCAGCCTGTCTGCATTATAGTTCTGGATATAGGTCCTATGGCTTCTTGAGCCAACAAAGCCAGCTCACTAGCTGGAGCCTCTTAGCTGCCTCCTTGCCTGGCCTCCATCCAGTCTATCCCCTGGGGGCCTGACTCCTTCCTGGGCCAGTGGGCCCTGCTTCCTCCCTGCCAGCTCTTCTTTCTCTCACTCTCTCTGCAGGCTCTGCTAGCAGAGACCAGCTCCTTGCCTGGTCCCCAACCCCTGCTCTCCTTTCCAGCTCGTGCTGGTTGAATTAAGTCGAGCAGTGTTTTATTTATCTGCACAGTGACTCCAAAAGCCTATTTAACATTAAAGCAGAAAGCAGAAGAGAGAAATTGTAAAGAAGAGAGAATCCTAAATGTTCACTCTTATACAGAGTCTTAGTATCTTGCTTAGTTTATTAAGTGCCTCACTTAAAAAAAGAAAAGAAAAAGTCTCTTCTACTCGTGACTTTGCGCCTGCTCCAGTAGAGTTTATGTTACCAGTGAATGGTAAATAAATGCCAAGTACACACTTGCCTCCTGGAATAAATTATTCACATGATGAGCAAAGAATAAATGGCTTGGAGCAAAGGTGGTCCCCGTGGTCTAGGCTATTATTACGTAATGCTGTTTATGTCCTGCAGAGCAGACTCCTGAAAGGATTGTGCCCCACAGAGCAGATCAGTAAAACACCGAAAGACCAAGTTCAATGTAAGGGAATGAGTCTTTAAGATGTTCCCTTAAAAGTCTATCAAACAAACAAACAAGCAGAAAAGATCGTTTTCTATGTGTGTGTATTATTGGCCAGACTGAATAATTTTAGTGTGGCCTTTAGGAACATTAACATTTACCAGGATTATTTGCTGTGTGATTCTAGATAAACAGAACAGACAGAGCCGAGGCCCAGGCAGGACTCTCTGCCTCTAACTCATCGGTCAAGAAAGGAAAGTTTAGATGTCTCTTGAGTCTGTTCTAATGGATCTCAGTGTTGTGTCCATTACTGTACTTGTCACTACTGCCGGCAGCATATTTATCCCACTAATGGGCTTCTGTCACTGTGGGCTGACATTTCAGTTTGCTCTGAAGGACCTCTGACTTCTTTGAACTCTGTTGGGTGCCACTTACTGACTTAGTTGAACATCAGCATCGGTCTGTGATACCCTATTTAATACATTAAACTTGAGAAGCTCAAGGTTATTGCATTTAAGATGTCTTTCTCTTTCCTTCTTCCATGTAATAGCCACGTACCAACTTCTGGTTAGTTTCTCTGAAAAGTTTTTACTTCTCATTACAGACTTCTGTACCTATCTCAGGGTTAAACCTATAGAACAGATTTCAGTTCTTCTATTTTAGCTCTGAAGATCAAGAAATTTGGTGAATCTTTTGAACTTCTGGGACAAGACAGTAGCTGTAATATCTTACGTTTTCATACTGAATTGGCTGAAAGGTGGGTAAGTTAGGCAGAGGTAGACCTTGTCATAAGCTGTCAGCCCAGAAACTTTGCTTCAAGTGTGTGTATTGGGGACGTTTAAAGCTCCTGAATTGCCCGAGAAGCATACCTCCACAGATTGTGCTGTGTGTGTTTAGACGACAATATAAACATTGAGAGCAGTTGAGATGCCAAACTGTGGTTGTTGAGAGACAGACCTTTTTACCAAAAAAAGTAACATTTCTGTTTTCTCAGGTAGAGAAAAAGGAACCTGATTTCTAAACTCACATATCAAGCCCTTACGCAGGGCCGATAGAGAAAAGTGAAACACCTGGCAGACTTTCCCGGGTGGACTCAGGCACATGGAAAATCTCCCTGCCAGCTCACACATGAAGTTGAGCTACCTGCCCAGGTATCCTGGAACTGGCTGTCATGGCCACTAGGTGATAAATACTGTTCTTTATTCTCTAAAGTAGACAGCGAGCCTTGGGAACATACTGTTCCCTGAATTGAGGCATTTTTGTACGCCTGCCAGTAAGTTGTTAGGTCTGATCCAGTGATAACAGGAGGAGTTAAGTTGAGAAGATGGGTCTCATTGAAATAAAAAAAGTGCTAACTGGCAAACACATTATCAACAGACATTTACTGAGAGCGTCTTTTATGTGAAAGACACTTGGTTAGGAGATTGTGAGTACTTCATTCAACAGCATTTACGCGATAGATACTGCGTTTCAAATGGTACAGAATATACAAAGATTAGAGCAGGGCCCCTCCCTCAAGATGTTTAAGTTGTATAAATACAGTTATAATACAATTGCAGTGTTATGAATAATAGAGAAAAGTGCAAATAGTATAAAACACTGCCTTCAAAAGACTTTTTTAGATAAGGGTAATATACAGCTAAAAAATAATGGTAACATATAGCAAAGTTGAATTTATTCCAGTAATAGAAAGTTGATATGAAATTTGGAAAGCAATTAATGTAATTCATCACATTAACAGAATGAAAGTAAACCCATATGATTATCTCCATAGATGAAGTAAAAGCATCTGATGAAATTCTATACCTGTGCATGATAAAATTCTCAGTAAACTGGAAATAAAAAGAAACTTCCTTTATCTGGGAAAGGATTTCTTTAAAGAGAATCACAGTTAATGGTGAAATATTGAAAAATGATCTGCATAGATTGTGAGACAGAGATGTCCGCTATCATAACAGTACTTCTCTTTAGCATTGTACAGGAGATCGTAACCAATGCAATAAGGCAAGATATAGAAATAAAAATTAAAGAATTAAAAGGAAATAATAATATTGTCATTATTAGCAGATGACATGTACATTTGAAAATCCAGAGTAAACTGCAGATAAGTTAATAAATTAATGATGTCTCTGGATTTATCCCAGCCACTGGATATGAAGTCGCTCTACAAAGTTAAATTAGGGGAAAAACAATTCCAGAATAAAACTAAAAACCATTAGCATTTACATTAGCATGAAAACATCAAATACTTAGGAATAAATCTAGCATAAAAGAATCAAATAACGAAACTAGTAAGGCCTCTTTCATTCTCTCTAAGGTTGATCTATAAATACAATTTCAGTTCAAATCCCAACAAGTTTGTGTGTGTTGAAAATTTATTCTAAAATTTATATGGAAATGCAAAGGGCCAAGAATAGCCAAAATAATCTTCATGATAAAGAACGAAGTTAGATGACTGCTTCCAGATAACAAAACTTATCTGAAGCTAGATTGATTAGGGCAGTATGGCTTGGTGCAAGGATAAATGACTACATCAGCTGGCAGAACAGACAGTACAGACACAGACTTGTGTATAGTTTTTCATGGACAGGTACTTGACTGATGACAAAAGTGGCAGGCACGGAAGTGCAGCGGGAAAGAAATGGTCTTTTTAAAAATGGTGTTGAGTCAGTTATATAGCTATTGAAAAAATGGATCTTGATTCCTCTTTTACATCACACACAAAAGTCAGGTAGGTGTGGGCTATAAAACTAAATTAGAAAGTGAAACAGTGAGGCTTCTAGAAAATAATATAATAAAAATCCTTCATCTACTTGGACGAGGAAAAAATTCTTTAGGCATTTTTATAATCCCAAATAGGATTAGTAAACGGAGCTACATTAAAATTAAGTAATTTTGTCTATAAATGAGTCCCTTACGAGAATGAAAAGGCATGTCACGAAGCAGAAGGATATAGAGAGATCCAACACACACTCTGACAAAGGGTTTTAGCCAAAATATATAAAGAGCACCCACAAGTCAATAAGAACATAGACAACCCAACAGAAAAGTGAGCAAGACATTTAAAGAAGGAAAGGTGCTTGATGTCATCAGTCATCAAGGAACTACATAGTTAAAACAAAATCACACAATTTTATACAGTCACCCAAATGGCTGAAATTAAAATGATTGACAGTAACAGGTTTTGATGAAAACGAGGAACATCTCTAGCTTTCATAAGTTCAGGTAGGACTGTAATTCATAGAGCCACTTTAGAAAACTGTTAGCAGTATCTAGTAATTTGAACACATGTATACCTTATAAATCAGCAATTTAAAGTATGTATATAGAAAACAAATGTGTGTTCATGTGCACCAAGGACATGTACCTGAATGTTTATTGAAGCTTGATTTTAGTAGTTTCCCAATAGGATGTATTTCTAATATCCAGTATAGTGGAATGTCTCATTTTCTAATATCTAATATCCTAATAACCAATATAGTTGAGTGGATAATGAATTCTAATTATTAATACAATATAATACATTAAACAATGAAAAGAGTCTAATTATATGGATACATATCTATATATATATGAATTGATGTGGATGACTCTTTCAGACTTAATGAGTGAAATGAAGACATATAGACTACAGGATTCCATTTAGGTGGAAAAACAGGCAAAGCTAGCTTATGGATATAGAAATCAGAATTAATGATTACCTTTGAGGATAAAATGGGCCCTAGGGAAGTTTCTGGGGATCCAGTAGTGTTCTATCTCTTCTTTTAGGAGGTGGTTACAAAGTAATATTTATCAAGCTGTACACTGAGGATTTGCACACTTTATGTATATCAAGTTGCAATGGTAGTTTACCAGAAAGAAAGTAAAATGTATATATAGTGCCCTTCCCTTACTTACTGCTTATCTATGGCTATATGCCTCGGACTCCATACTTCTCCTGTCCTACTCTCTCCAGCCCATAGACTCTGGGTCCTGACACCTTCTGTCATTGTTGCCTCCACGTGGATGACTCTTACTTGTCACCTCCCCAGGTATGGCTTCCTGGATCCTTTCTTCTCCTCGCCCCCACCATCTGCTTTCAGCAACCTTCCATGTCATTCCTGATGCACATATCACACTGTGTTCTGAGGATGTGCGTATTTGTCTTTTCCACTGGGCCGTTCATTCTTTAATAAATCCTTACTGAGCTCCCTTCAGGAGCAATTTAGTGAATTGTAACTCCTGGGGTTGAGAAACCTTCAATCACTCCTGTCTAGAGAAGGTGGTCAAAGAAGGCTTCACCCTAAGCAAATATTTGCATCAGGCCCTAGGAGCCCAAGAGGAAGAGCTGCTGGATTGAGGACTGGCCTGAACCAAGGCTTTTGAGTGGCATCTGGGCAGCGAAAAGTGTGTTTGGAAGACCAGCGAGCAACAAGTATGACTGGCAGACAGGGTTTGTTTAAGGGAATGTTGGGTGTGGAAGCACCATGGTAGTTTAGGAGAAGACCTTGGAGGGTTTCAGGATTTGAATGGCAAGCTGAAGATGTTGGACTTCATTCTATAAGCAAAGGGGAGATATTTCAACAGGCACTTTATTTAGCAAGTTCGGCCTTCAGAAAATGCTGGTGGCATGCTGTGTCTGGGAATGAGAGCTGGAACTGGGGGGGGCCAGTATCAAGTTTCTGTTAGCGGTAGAGATGGGAAGTCACAAAAAAGTGTAGAAAAATTGAGGAGGGACAGATGCAAGAAATATCGTGAGATAAGAGTTCATGGGACTTGGTGCTTTCTTTGTTGGATGTGGGGAGTCTCATCCATTCAGTAAACATTTACCGAGTGCCAGGGATGTCCCAGAAATTGTAATTGGTATGATGAAAGCAAGGATGGACAGGGAGAGTTGGAATTCTGCCCTCTTTCTCTTTGTATCTTGGACCCAAGCCATTGTTACTGTGTTGATCCATAATAACCAATATTATTATGACCATAATTAACAAACATTCCAATTCCTGCTCCCTGCAAGGAACTGAGCTTCGGGCTTCGGAAGAGTCCAGTGCGTATTATTGGGCCTTTGACCTCAGCTACTTGTGATCTAATCCTTCAGAACTCAAATGTTTTCACTTTAAACATGAAGCCTGGTTAGTTGCCTCTCCTGTGTGGTCCTGTAACATCATGGGCAGGCATCTGTTATAGCACTTAACACACTAGTTTTTTAATTGCCTGATTAATTGTCTATCTTGTATTTTCAGTGGAAAGTTTGAGGGCAACAACACTGTCTTATTCATAACAATGTACCCTTAATGCCCAACACAGTGCCTGGTAGACATTCAATATTGATTGACTTGACTATCGAAAGAGTGGATGGATGGATGGATGGATGGATGGATGGATGGATGGATGGATGGATGGGTGGGTGGGTGGGTGGGTGGGTGGGTGGGTGGATGGGTGGATATGTGGTTAGGGAGGCAGAACTTACACAGGAGTGAAAATGAACAAGGTGACACGTGCTACTTGCCAGATAAATGCTACAGTCATCAAATGCAACAAGAATTCAGTTGAAAGAAACGTCAGAAGCTCCATGAGAAACAACTGAAAAGGCGAGCTTGGGAGCATCTCAGTGTTAAGGAGATAGGCAAAAAGGCTTACAGATCCAGAGGAACTACTGGGGATGGAGAAGCATTCACTTGAGTTTAGTCTTTTATCTCTTTCCTGGATTTAAGTGGCAGAAGGGGAAGATGTACTTCTTAAAAACATAGAGCAAGATGAAAAAGTTGCCAGTGTGGCAACTTCGAAGGAGTATCTGGGTTTCTGATTAAGAGCTTCAAATGATACACTTGGTTATTTTGATTTGCCCCCCGGCAACCAGCCCCCATCCTGAAGTGTTTTCCAAAACCCGCCTCATTAACATAACAAAAGACACGTTTATTGATCTCATCATAGTAAATTCTGAGGGTTTTAGGAGTTCTGTGCCAGGTACTGGGATGCAGACCAAATATATATATATATTCTTAATTACAGATCACAACATCACAGACATCTACTTTATGCCAGGCAGAGTTCTTGGCCTTGGAGGTACTCCAACAAAGAAAGAAGGCAGTTGCTGCGTTGGGCTTCCATGCTGGTGGGGGAATAGGTGATAAACCCATCCACATATATAAGACTTCTAAAATCATAAGTGCGATGAAGGGAAATAAAGCAGGGAACAATTGTGGGGAGTGGGAGCTATTTTAATTAGAAGCATCAAGGAAAGCCTTCTAAGGAGGTGTCATCTTAGCAGTGTTCATTTTAATAGGAAAAGACAAAAAACAAAGGGCCCCAAGGAAACTTTGGGAGATATTGGGTATGGGTATTACCTTGATTATAGGGATGATGTCACAGGTGTTTGCATGTGTCCAAACTCATCAAATTGCACACATTAAATATATGCAGGTTTTTATATAATTCCTCAATTAAGCTGTTAAAAAACAAACAAAAAAAAACCCCTAAATAATCTCAAATAGAAACTGCTGAATGAATTCTGGTAACTCCAGGCAAGGGAATCCCAAACAGCAATTCAAATGGTCATGACATACAACTTTCTTCATTAATTTCATATGAGATAAGAAGTTAAAAAACTATGTGTATAATAGAGGATTCTATACCACATGGATAGAATGGAAGTTAGGAAGGATATACTCCAAATATTAACAGTGCTTATTTCTGAGGAGTGGGATTGTGAATAATTTTTACTCTCTGAATTTTGTTTATCTGTTGTTTCTAAAACCTCTACAATCAGCATGCATTGTATCATAAAAAGAAATTAAGAGAGATTTTAACGTCTGTTATTTCAAACCTCCCTCCCTCTGCCCCTTTATAGCCCTTTGCCATCTACCAGGTAAGCCCCATGAGGGCAGGCAATCCTACCTGAGTTATTTACTCCCTGTCTTGGTATCTGGCATAGTGTCTGGCACATGGTGTGTGTGGGCACTTTATAAATAATTCTTGAATGAATGAATAAATACATAAAAGCATAAATAAATACATTGAGCACTTCCAGTGTTCCAGGTACAATGCTAGGTACTTTCAGTATGTTATTCTAATTAATTTCTGCAGCAACAGTGTGAGGGCTGAATGGAGCTTTTTTTTCATAACTGGAGCACAGGGGCTTAGAGAAGTTAAACACATAGATTGTGGAGAACTGGTATTCAAACCAAGTTGAGTCTCCATTTTATTGCCTCCCATCTTCCATCCCCCTGCCCCTCCAACCCCCACACAAAGAATGTGGCCCATAAATAAGGAAACATTAGAGGAAGTTCAGAAAGATCTTTTTAGGTAGGTGCTTCGCATCTGAGAGGTCCTTCTCTCCTTTATTAGCAAGAATATAAGCACACAAAAATGAAGTCCAATTGGACTTTAGTAAACTATTTTAAAGATACTATTAATAGTTTTTAAAAATATGGGGGCCTTTGGTAAGATTGTCCGGTGGAATCGAAAGAACCCTGGATTATGTGAACTTGGTAGGTCAGGGTTTTAGTCTCAGCTCAGTTTTCTTGTCTGTGACATCTTTCTGCATTAGATATAGTTTGGCTGCATGTAACAGATGTCCCATAATGGTGATTAAAAAGATAGAACTTCATTTTTCCCTTACCTGAGAGTTCAGACGTAGGCAGCTCATAGGCTTGTGTGAGGTTGCACAGGCTCCCAGGACCCAGTCCCCTCCCAGCTTTCTGCTCTGACTCCCCTCCTGTGTGGCCCTCCTTGTCAGAGTCCAAGGGGGAGAACCCACCCTCACATCCACTTTCTGAGCCTCAGGATGGAAGGTGATAGAAGGGGCATCCCCCACCCTTTTAAGAGAATAACTCAGAAGAGGCACCATCACATTCCCACCCATCTCCTTGTCTAAAACTTAGTCACATGCCACACCTAGCTGCAAGGGAGGCTGACACATGGCATCTTTCTTCTGGGCAGCCATGTGACCAGCTAACATTTAGGGGTTATTGGAGTGAGCAGGTATTGGAGGATCCTTAGAAATCCATGCCACAATCTTTTATGAGCTGTTCTAGCATTCTGTGATTCTTTAGTACTCCTAAAAACACAATTTTTATGTATTGTCTTGATGTTCGCATCGTGCGTATGGGGAAAAAAGAAAAACCAATTGCAAATGACAACGCTGGTGATTTTTAAACTGCCATTTCACTTAGTCCTGTTATAGGAGCAGTCTCTTAAGTCTGAAGAAGTGAAAGAAAGTGAATACATCCAGAAATGCTTCTTAAAAAAACTGCCAGAAGGAACATAATCAGGTGATGTTTGATAAGGCTGAAGTAGAAGCTATTACATCCTTACCTTATGTGACATTAAATAGCAAAGAACCATTAAAAAATTATTGAAAGGGGTGTCAATCTGTGCCTACTGGAGTTGAACTGACTTTTTCAAGGGTAATTGTATAGAGTATTATTTTCTTCAAAGCTGTAGAGCAAAATCCAAGCAAGGGAAGATTTTTTTTTTTTTCTGGCTTTATCTTCTTTTTGCATTTAAAGGAGAATTAAGATTATTTTAGTTCTCTGATTTTTTTTCCCCCCATTGCAACATTTTCTACTTGGAATGCAACCCAGTGTTCTGAGATATTATTATGGTCTGAGAAGTGTCCCTGGCTGTAAAACAGGACATTAAAGAAATAACTTCTCTCCCTTGAATGATAATTGCAAAAACAAAATGGGACATTTGGGTGTAAGCACTGTTAGTAATTTCTTCTTTAATTTACATTATACAAATATGTTGCCAGAATTAATGGGAGTGATAAGATGATACAATTAAATGTAAAATACGACAACATGTGGGGGGTTGGGACGTCCTTGTGGACATTTCATCTGTCGTTTCTAACCAACATTAAGTTACCACAGGCGCCTGGTTATAAATGACACATGTGGTATTCTTTGGTGGTTTCTAACATTTGAGTAACCAAAACTTTGTTGATTTAAATCAGTGTCCTCTATGTCACAAGTCTTAACCCCAGCTGACGTCCTATTTGGATTTAAACTGGCGATTGTTAGGATTGCAAGTCTAGCTGATGGCATCCTACCTTCCAGGCCTTTCTCTTCATGTCAGCATTCTCATTTCCCCTCCACACACACACACTTTTCCTCTTCGCTCCTTTACTTGTTCAGCACTAATAGTCTGTAAAATAGAGATGACATCTCAACAATATTGAAGACAGTCTTTCCCTCCTGTTTTAAAAGGATGCTATGGCCTGGCTGTGTTTCTGCCGGGGATTTTGCTTAGAGCTCGTATCTCCACTGCTCTTTTCACGTGTGAGCTGTTTGGGATCCTGCTCTGCCAACACGTGTCCTTTTCTGTGCCTGGAGAAAAATCGGTGGATTTCCTGCTGGAGGAGTTGGTGTTAGTATAGCTGAGAACCCCCCACCACCAGCCTGTGAACAAGCATTTCTTGGGCACCCGTTAGCTGCACAGTCAGGGACCAGAGCAGCGGGGAGACTGGAGAGGGGGTGGGAATGAAATAATAGATTCTCTGCCTGCTTCTAGAGGTTAGAGACAAGATCCAGTTCGTGTAAGATTTTGCTAAGTCTGGGGTTCAGTGGAGGCAGGACTGTTTGACTGGGCCCAGGAACTTGGTCTCTGAGCATTAGTATTTCATAAATAAGCTGGAACAATGGCACTGTTTCCTACCATCTCTTAGGGATGCGGCCTCTTAGTAGGTGACCAACTGCATGACGTGATTAATGGGGAGAAAACTGACATAGGACAAGAGCATTCACGGGCAACCTAGGACTGTGTGTATGGCAGGGGACCGGCGGGTGAGGGGGTGACAAGAGGGGGCACATCACCCGGACCATCATCTCACTTTCAACCTGACAAAGATGTGACTTGAAACACAGCCCAGGAGGAGTTAACATAAAGAGAGAGACAAGACTGAGAATCATAACAAGGAAGGCAAAGAAAGGCAATTTGTATTTATTTACCCATAAAGGCAAAACAATTAAATAAATTTATGGTACTGTTAGCTGATTGTTTTCATAGTCTGATCGAAGGAAGATCTGCAGCAGGAAAAATAGACTGTGAGACATCCTGAGATGATTACATAAGAGCCCCCATAAAGCAATAATTAGTGATGATGGGGCGATGTTCTCTTTCGGTTATTGAGATCCCATGGATGAGAGAGCCAGAAATGAGTTTGGGACGGTTTATGGTCATTTTGGAACGTAAAGTAAACATTGGCTGCGGGTGGAGGTGGCGCCACCAGCCAGCTCGAAGGCACGGCCGGGTCGGGTGTGTTGTGTAAGCCGGTGCAGAGATGTGCCATGTGTGGTCGCATGTGATTCCGGTGACGCGGGTGGGCTCGGGGCATGGAGGGGGGACTCCAGAGTGGTGGGGGAGCCATGTCCACAGACCCGGGGTGACCTGAAAGGAGGTGGCTCTGCACGTCGCTCACGCAGATCTGTGCATTTCAATCGGACTGTCACAGGCCTGTGTGCCTGGTGTACAGAGCAGGGGCTCTGGAGGACACGCGTGGACACGGCGTCCCGCGGAACCTGCGAGAGCGGTATGTGAGTGCTCTTGGCTGGAGTTAAAACTGGGGAGGGAGAAAAGTTGGGAGGGACATCTGATCTTAAAATCCAGAGAGAAGCAGGCTCCCCTAATTATTAGATAGGATGAGAGAAAAAGGATTCCTGGGGTACCTGGGCTGGCTCACAAGCTCTGCGGTTTAATTAGAGTGGGTCACTGCTTAAGTCCCTTTGGGTGAGCCTCCCTGTAAGGAAGGCTTTTGCAGTCAGGAGTGTTGAAAAAGAAGCCATGGGAAGCCTGGTTCAAAATAGCTAGCAAATATTTAGCAATATGGGCCCTCTGTGCTGGACCCCTGCTCTGGGACAGGTCCCAAGGAGGTGACAGCCTGCCTCCCTGCCATCAGGAAAGGCTGAGACTGAATAGTCTGCCACTGTCCCCTGCTGGAGGCCCCCCAGGGAGGGTGTGTGATGGGAGCAGGGAGCTCGGGGCTTCCACGTGGCCCCACCTGGCAGCTCCTTGCGCCTGTTCCAACAGGCCCGTCCTCTCCCCATCTAGACCCAGGGGCCGTGTGGCAGCCTCGGGCTTTGGTGGTAGAGAGGAATCTGATGTCTCTTGCCTGGCTCCTGCCAGTCCTCTCTGCCTATGAGGTTTCTCATTTGTTCTGGACCTGCCCAGTCGGCCACCTGAGCGTTTCCCTTTGACTTAGAACCGACACTGCCCAGAATGTAGCCCTGTGCTCCCCTCTGTCCCCCTTCCACCCTGGCCCTGTAGACTGATGCTTGACCGAGCTGGGGTTTGCCGTCTGTTCTCTGCACTTGGGACACTGGGTTTGAACTTCAGGAAGAGGGTGGCATCAACCCCTTCACGTCTGTGGGGTTTCCCAACTTTTTTCTGGTCAAGTCCACAGGTTGCTTTCCTCTCATGTCAAGAAGAGTGTGGGGTGTGATGTGGAAGACAGTCATAGTAGTTGACCAAGTGAGACATTCTGAATAAAATTTAGGAAGATTTCTGACTTTTTTTTTGGAACCCTAAGGATAATCGTGAAGCATTCTAAAACAGTAAGAATTGAAGTATTTCAAGCTTCTTTTTCTAGTGAGCTTGAAATAGGAATTCATATATATATGTGTGTGTGTGTGTGTGTATCAGGTTTGTTTCTTACTATCTTCTCTTGTCATGTATTTAAAACGTAGTGTTATGGACTGAATGTTTTAAGTCCCTCCCAAAATTCATCTGTTGAAATCCTACCCCCCAGTGTGATGGTATTAGGGGATGGGGCCTTTAAGAGTCATTAGGTCCTGAAGGTGGAACCCTCCTGGATGGGTTAGTGTCCTTATAGGAAAAACATGAGAGAGAGGACCCAATCTATGGTATTCCGATAAAGCCGCCCAAATTGCCAAGACTCACAGTAGACATGGAGGTGGTTTTGCAGTTTCATCACATAGATGGGATACTGTACCGTGTAACACTAGAGCAGTGCTCTGCATGCTAGGCATACTGTGTGTCACACCTCGGTGGCTGGTAGGGGACACAGCATCAGAGGAAAATGGGTATTCGTGGAATTCTCAGCTCTGTGCCTTGACAGTGGGCATCCTCATTAGAAACTATCTGATATATTGAAAATCAGTGGACTGTGAGATACTAAGAAATAAATGGACACGTGGAGCTTGACATATTGCTTACACAGATAAAGATTGTAGTGACTAGCAGAGGGGTGAATTGCGAATTTGAAGCCTATGATAAGTAGAGTTCTTGAGCTCCAGCATTCATAAAAATTTGGGAATTTCAGGTTGATGTGAATGGAAGTGGAGAGGGTTGGGGAGAACAAGCCCGGTTTGAAGAATGTATATGGAAATTTATTCCAACAGTTTCATGGAAACAAAGTCTGATAACATCCAGGGAAGCAGATCACCAAAGGATGGCCTGAAGTCCATTTCCAAAATAGAAAATGGGGCACCCCAGAACGAGGCATCTGAAACCCCGCAGGTAGTTTCGGGGGAAAGAATGAGAGATCGTAAAGCTGGCAGAAGAAAACAAAGTTGAGAGCGTGAGAGAACAATGGGCTGTCTGGAAAATGTTCTCTGTGCAGCGGAGCTCAATTCACGGAATGATTTAAATACCTAAAGGATGTAGACATAAAAGGTGATTACTACTTTTATGCCATTGGGTTTTGAGCCCAGGAGAGCTAAACTGTATCAGTGTGTTTGCCTTCTCAAGGTTTGACAGTCTTTGGAGTCTCATTTTCTTAGCAGGTCAATGCGTATATACTATACCTATATATCTCTATATATTTATACATCTACCTATCAATAATATTGAGAGGAGAGTCATTGAATTTTCTCATCTGGAATCATGATTAACAATTCAGAGAGGAAAAATATAAATTTTCAAAACGACCTGGAGAGGCCAATGAGAGTGGATTTAGAAGATCTGGTACAGAAAAGGAAGGTGCTGTATATAAGCACCCTAAGCTAAAATGTGAAAATGAAAGACTGTGAAAGATTAGGAAGCAGAGAAGTTCTAAGCGTGCAAGATTCCTAGTGAGAATTAGGAATATAATTTAGAGCAGTTTAGCCGAGGAATCTCTTAATCAAGGTCAAGGGAATCTCAGTGGGAAAGACCAAAGCCTGGAGTACCAGGAGCTCTTGGTAATAAGCCTTTCGACTCTAAGTGTGGTCCATAAAGTAGCAGCCTGAGCATCTCCAGAGCTCTTGAACCAAAGATGCCTTCCTTCCTATTTACTGAATTGGTTTCCAAGATTACAAGGGTGATTCAAGAGCACATTACAGTTTGAGAAGCACTGTTCTTATGGGGACTAAATAACAGTTTGGTGGATAGTTTTTGGAGGATATTGACTTCCTCAAGATGAAAGAGATGAGCAGTGAAAAATTTCTATAGAGCGGGTGTGGGATCTATAGAAATTACTGCGAACGGAGGCAATGCCATGTAGTCCCAATATCGGATGGTTTAGATATAAAGTTAACACAGCAAAGAACTGTTTGAGCCAGCCAGTGAGGAACCTAGACTGTTAAAAGGAAAACGTATGTTATTAAGAAAAAGTGTTAACTGTGCGACACTGAAGAGCGTTCAAGAATAGAAATCCTATATTCAAGCTATAGTTTGGAAATTTATGTTTCAAGGAAAGATTGAAAGAGAATTTATATGTATACAGACAATTGCAACACCAGCAAAAATGGTATTTGTTTTATTTTTGCAAAGCAATGGTCCCTAAGAGCCATGAAACAGCTTGCTGACTTTGACTTTCTGGGTTTATTACAAATGAATACATTAAAGCCTTGAGGTAGGAAGTGAAATTCTGGAAAACAGATGGTGTGAAACACCAATGAGGCCCAGGCCTCACCAGAGACTGTTTCGGGAGCCATGCTTCTCGCTTAGGGTTATTATTATTGGTCAGTGGAGGCATCAGAGCTCACTGACATTGCTGTTACTATGTGCAGAGGAAGCTGCAGACGGTGCTTGCGGAGGTGAGTTCAACCTTTGCAGTGAGTCTTTTGGAAAGTTCTGAATCACAGGTCCCTCCGTTACTGATGCTCTGAAATACCAGACTTGAGTGGGACCTTTCTCTGTGTTTCAGCCAAGAATCTGGGGACACAGGAGATTCATCCTCTAAATGACACCTTCAGTATTCTGTCTCGAGGAAGCTCCTTTCTGTGCATTCCCAGTGCCTTCTGCAGTTGTACTTTTGTAGAAGTTAAGTTTTAGTGCACAGCTAGACACATTTCGACAAATGTATACACTGTTGTAACCAGTGCTTCAATCAGGATACCTATTTAGTGCGCAGCTTGTTAGGTTTATCCCAAATCATGCATGTTTCAGTGGTCCTATGAGTTGCATTTTTTGTTTGCAGTTGTCAATTTTTCATTGCAGTTGTCAATTTTTCATTTTTCTATATAGAACAATATTTATGCACATAGAACAATTCAATGTGCATTAAAATACAGTTGTCAGTTGTGTATAAAAATACAATTCATTTTTTATTTTGGGCTTATTGCATTTCTTGCCTCATTTCCTGTGCTGTCTGTAGTCCAATGTCGGAAATTTTTTAAATGTATTTTGTCCAGTTTCCTAACTATTACCAGTGGCAAGGCTAGTCTGGTACAGTAGTTCATCAGAGCCAGAAGAGGGAGTTTCACGAGTTTTACTTTAGTGGAATTTACCTTATTCCAGATACCCTGTTTATTATACAACATTTTCATTTAACATCATTAACATACCTTCATATCATTAACATTTCTTCATAAAAACTTCCTTTATTGACTATTTCATATTCTATCACATACACTATCTTTTATTCAAGTAGGACTATTAAGTTGTTTACATTGGTTTAGATATTGCTATAGCAAACCTTTTTATATCAACTTTTTGTATTTCTGACACATTCTACTTGTTTCTGATCCAGTAATTCTCACTGTACTATGATTTTTTCATGAACATCTCTGGGAGGGGATTGCAGAGGATTACAAATTGTCTATCTGCCCCAGTGCCCACCATCCATGGAACGCACACACTCAATTACCCATGGGCACAGGGGACTCGGTACCCCTGGAGAGGTCACCCGACTTGATAAATAACACCTTTCATTTCTGTAAGCTTGGACCTTTTCAAGAAACACCTGCTCTGTCATATGCTCCTCCCATCACTGGCAGTCAGTGAATGAGATATGAAGACACAGATGCAGAGAGGTGGGAAGGCAGGCCGCTCAGCTGGTTGCTGGCAGAAAGAGGACAGGGTCTCAGTCACCTGCCTCCTGCTCCTGTATGTTTCCTCCCAGCTTGCCCTGAATCCTCTGAAGCAAGCTGGCCTTCCAGAGGCCCCCGAATCTCTGGGCCCCTGTCCAGCATATTTTCCAAATAGAAGCTGGCACAGTGAGCTTCTGAAGGCCTTTTTAAGACAGAGTTTTCCCCTGGGGCTCTGGGTTTAGGGGTCGGAGCCTTCTGAGAGCCCATCAGCGGTGATTAGTGCAAATGCTCCGGCTGCCCTTGAACATCCCGACCCACCCACTACTCTGTTGCGTTCCATTTGGCTGCGGGCCCAGGTTTAATGGCATCCTACAGGCCTGCTTTACAAGTGTGTGCTTTGAAATGCGCTTTGAAGAGCATACTCTTAATGGAAAGCTTTTGCATAGTAAATGTTCCCAGACCTCACCAGCTGTGGACATCAACAGGGACACCTTTACTCTATATTCATCGCTCTGGACTGTCCACTAGGTGACAGAAGGAGCTCAGAGCACATCTCAACATCCCTGGTGACTTTTACTAGAACTGTGCACTTGGACTGCAGCCCCTGTGCCCTTCCAGGTTCTTCCAAGGCTGAATTCATGTCACTGTCCCTTTCCTCCAGGCTATTCTTAATGTTCCACCTGGGCCATTACTGCACCGGCACCATCCTTTGCTTGTCCTGAGCCCGATGACCTTGGCATCAGCTCACCCAGCCACTTGCAATTCTCTCGCCCACCAGTTCATGCTGTGGTGGCTCTGTTGCTCAGCCTGGACCTTGCCTGGTACCCCACTGCTTGATCTGCCCCCCTCAACGCCACGCCTCACCTCTGGGCAGCTCCTGGTCCTCCCCAGATGCCACTCCACTCCTCTGCTCAATTCTAGATGCAACCCAGCACTCCAGGGGACATTGATGCATGACATAGTTCCTCTGCTTGACTCCTTTTAGAGGAGTCCAATACCGTGTCATCAGATCCAAAGTTGTGCAGAGTTTAGAAGGACGGCTTTACTGATGCGACACGGGTCCTGCTCTCCTTATCACATGCACATGGTCAGCGAGGAGCGCTGCTTTGGTCCAGTTCAGTCAGCAGCCACCCTGATGTAGCAGGACCAGCATTCCCCTCCTCTCCCAGGCCTGACTCCAGTGTCTTTCTCGGGGCTTCCCCGCTCCCTCCTCAGAGGAGGTCTTCCCTTGCTTGTCCCACGTACACCTGGCCTGTGCCTGTGTCAACCTCAGTGGTGGACAGGTTTGAATTCCTTTCCCGGGAAGCCCTTCAACCTGCATTGCGATCAGTGCAGGAGAAAGATGGGCTGAGACCGGGAGGTGGGACAGAGGTATCCGAATTCCAGTTAGGGTCTGACCTTGATCTCTGCCATACTATGATGTTTTTTAGACAAAGTATCACATGAGAGACTAGCCATTGGTGGAGGTGTTTTGAGTTCCTAAAAGGCAAATCTTAGTCCTGCCTGCAATGAAACATCCTTTGAAGTGGAATGCCTTTTTTAATGATCATAGACATCAGGACGAGAGGGTATCTTTAGAGGGAATGGGTCCTGAGATTAGTCCTTGCTTATTTGGAGCTGAAATATGCCGATCCTAGGGGAAAATGGCTTTTTGGGGGATTTTTTTCCTACCTGCCAGCCTTTGAGATTCCTGAAAACAGTCCTCATGCCTCACGTTTTCTCTTTTCCTTACCAAACTCCCCATGTAGTGAGTGTGTATTAGTTTCCTAGGGCTGCCAAAGCAAAATGCCATAGTCTGGGTCACTTAACAATAAAATTTTATTTCCACACAGTTCTGGAGCCTGGAAGTCCAAGAGCAAGGTGCTGGCAGGCTTGGTTTTCTTGGAGGGCCGTAAGGGAAGGACCTGCCCTAGGCCTCTGTCCTTGGCTTGCTGATGCTAGCCCCCTCCTGCCTGTCACACGTCATCCATCTGTGCACGCAGGCACTGGACCCCTCGTGTTTCTCTTCCAATAAGGACACTGGTCATATTGGATTAGGGCCCGCCTTGGAGGCCTCGTTTTAACTTAATCACCTCTTCAAAGACCTTATCTCCAAATACAGCTCCATTCTGAGATGCTAGGGTTGGGACTTGCACATAGGAATTTTGGGGACACAGTTCAGCTCATGACAGTATTGTTGTTGTTTTCTCGCTGTTTGGTTTACTCCACTGAAGATGCTCCAGTGAACTTTCTTGGGCAGGACACCTCCGTAAATGGGGAGAGTTCATCTTGGTTGTAGGTTTTATTTGGAAAATTGTTGGTAGCTATTTACATTTGCTCTCGGAGTGGAGCCTGTCACTGCTTTCTTGATCTCCCCCCCGCCCCGGTCTTTCTCTCTCTTTATGTTTCCCTAATTGTTACTTGGGCTTAACAGCAGGTCTCTCTTATTTGACACCCATGGAAGATAGCGTAGGGGTTGTAGCTTTTCAATTCAGCATTCATTTCTTGAGCACTGTTTCGCCCAGGCACCGTGTTAGACCTGAGGGACACAGGGATGCGTAAGCAACAGCTCTGCCCTCTGAGAGATTGTAAATGATGGGACAGTGGGTATATACACATATATTTATAAAGCAGTGTGCTGAGCGTGGTGATGGAACTGCGAGCAACCTTCAGAGGTAGCACAGAGAAGGAGCAATGGACCTGGGCCAGGCGGAGAAGACTCGACAGAGACGGTGACTTTGGGTGGGTTCTGGAAGGTGATTAGGGTTTGCCTGGTGGATGCAGTGGGAACCGTATGATGCATTTCGAGAACCACAGGATTTATGATTAGAAAAGAAAGGCGAGGAGTGACAGGAGTGACGATGCTTCAGAGAAAGGAAGGAGCCAGGTGTAAGCAGAGGAGCAAGCTAACCAGCCGGGGCGTTGGGAAGGTAGCTCTTGTGATGGCGGAGGTGGGTATGGAGGAAACAGCAAGAGGCCAGTTGAGGCCCCATTGCAGTATTTCAGATCAGGGATAACAAGAAGCTAAGTTAAAACCCTGGCAGTGGAAATTGAGAGGAAGAGACACAATTGAAGCCTATATAGAGGTCATTTTGGAGGGACTTGGTAAGACTGAGTATGGGGCAGGGATGGGGAGCAGTCCAGGTTTCTGACTTGAGTCCTGAGAGTTTGGTGGTACTTCTAGCTGAGCAGAGAAGATAGAAGAGATGCCACTTTAAGGATAATGATTTTATTTATATTTATATATATATGTATTATATAATTTTATTTTTGTAAAAAATAGTTCAGGGTTTAGTCACTAGATGAAATAACAACACTGTTAGATTGTATTCAAGCCAAAGAGACTGCTGCAGTTCACAGACTAAACCAGCCTCTAATGAGAGTGTCACCTAGAGAGTTTCCATTTGGACCCCAGGACACAGCTGAAAGCGGTGCTCGTTCTAACTCCGACAGCCTTGTGAACACAGTGCACTTTTGCACAGACAGATATCCCCAGGTCTTGCCCAGCATTTGGCCACAGGGCTGGACATCACAGGATAGCTCTAGGATTCCTCTTCCAGACTCACAGGGATGAAGGGCAGGAGTCGCTTTCTATTCTGTCAGCCCACCTTGACATTGAACCAGGTGCCGGGTCACTTGGACACATCCAAAGACATCCAGGCAAACAAAATGAGCTCCTTATGCATCAGTCACTTGGGAATATCTTTGGAAACTCTGAGGTCATTGAGCCCCAAGCAGCTGAGCAGTGGGAGATGCGTACAGACTCCTTTTCCCATTTTCTGCTCTGTGGACACATCCAGGGTAAGTGTGAACCTGCCCTTCCGTGAGCAAATCAGTGGCACTCTCATTGCTTTTTCTGTGATTTTCAGGTTCCGTGCGCTTAGATATTTTTGCAGCACCAAGGAAAATACACAACCATGTGGGTTGCTGAAATCCAGCGAGTTGGCCTTTCAGAGTCCTTTAATTTCAAACCCATGGTCTGTGAAAGCCATTCAGTAAATGATTTCAACAAGTTTCCACCACTTCAATGACTTAATTAAAGCAAATTGCTTTCAAGTACGGTACACACTGGGGTGGCTGAGGGTAGGAACATGAAGAAAAATTATAATCTTGGTTTTTCTCTAGCCCATCATGAAACAAACTTGATTGGCTTCCAAGTTCACAAGAGAACACTTTTTTCCCCCTAATTAATGCTGCCACCAAAACAGTCACAGCCCATAAAGCTCTGTTTCAGAAACCCAGCCAGTGTCTTTGTTTACTGTGTGTGGGTAGCATTTATGGTATTAGCTAGAGAAGGAAGACTGACCCTGGCAGCTCCGGCAGGCAGGGGATATGTGTTATAGCCATTTGTTCAGGAATGAACTTCCTGAGCCCCAAGGTCAGTCACAGGTAGGGGCCTTCACCTCCTTGTGTCCCTGCTGCTTGTAAGGATCGTATCCTCAGGAACTGCCCACTTCTGAGGAAAGTCCCTTGTAATGTGAAAAGGCTGAAAGAGATCCTAGAATGACCAGCATTATTTTTAATGAAATAATATTTTGCTTTCTCCATCAGAAAAAGGGCATGGGCCATGGGCTGCTGGGGCAGAGGGGGAGGGACTTCAGGGTGAGGGCAGGGACCGAGAGGTAAAAAAGATAATTGCTCCTGGATAGGTGCGTTGGCAGGCAGCCCCCCTCAGGGAGGCCAGCTGTCTGGGAAAAGGGCCTCTGAGTGAGTCTAAGGAGAGGAAGCGCTGAGAGCCCCAGCCAGCTCCACCAGGGAGCCCTGCAGTGAGCTTAGTGCTCTGTAGGGATGGCACACAGAGGCCCACACCGCCCTGAGAACCACTGTGGCTTGGAAGGGGATCTGCCCTCCCATGGATGCCAGAGGCCTGGCCACATTGTTTTGAACAAAGACTGGTGGCGGAGGAGCCCGCTAACCTCAAAGGGGAATTCTCGAGTCTGGCGCCAGCCTGTATGTACCCAGGGAGCCAGCAGGGTTGGTCTCCTGAGCTCAGCTGAGATTCCTGGGCAAGGAAACAGAAGAGAAGGCCAGACAGGGGAGACAGATTTCCTACTCACTGGGTACATGGAGCTAGAGGTGAGTTTTAATTTGAAAAGTAGAAGACTATCGACCTAGTTTATCCATAGCTAACTAGCAGAGCCAGTCATGCCAGTTACACTTGGCAAATCAGAACATTGGTTTGTCATCAGTCACCATCAAAAATATTAGTACAGTTGACCCTTGTACAAGGCAGGGGTTGGGGCGCCAACCTATGTGTAGTCAAAAATCCATGTATAACTTTTGACTCCCCCAAAACTTAGCCACAGTCCCTTCGTGTCCATGGGAGGATTGGTTCCAGGATCCCCATGGATGCCAAGATCTTCAGATGCTCTAGTACCGTACATAAAATGGTGTGGAACAGTGCATACAATTGGGCCTCTTCGTTTGCAAATTCCCACCCGTTGATTTACATCCTGGTTAAATCTTCCCAAAACCCAGGGATCCTGAGGGCTGACTATATACTATGAAAAAACGTCCAGGTATAGTTGGACCTGCGCAGTTCAAACCAATGTTGTTCAAGAGTCAACTGTATTCTTAAGCATCATAATAACGAATATTATTCAGTACTAATAATTAGATACCTATTGTGTGGCCACATTCTGTAATAGAGACTCACAGACCTTTACCTTACTTTTTATAACTGCATGGTGAATTTTATGATTCTTGTTTCATGGAGACTTGGATGAGGGAAGAAATTACCCAGTTTGCCCTAAGCCTCCCAGCTAATCAAGTGAAGGCTCCAGAATCAGACCCAGGTGGGTCCCATCCCCTGGCCCCTCTTGGGTGGTCTTGACAGCCATCACTTTTGCTTTTCCTAATACATCGCGTTGGATCAATACAGTATTTACCACAAAGGAAAATGATTGTACATGGACTTGAGCTATAATCTCAGATAAGCTTTATTCTCTCTGTGTTACGCTGGCAGTTTTACTTTGGAGGAAGCAACTGTATTTCATGCATTTTGTTCTCGGCTCTTTGCCTCTGGACCTTACCCAGGAGCCTGTGTGGAGCAGCTGCACCAAGTGCCCCTTGGGGATCCCCCCAGGCAAGTGCGTGTCACCGAGGCAAGGTGTGTGGGGTAGAGAGCTTCTACAAATCCACAAGCAAAGACAACTCAGAATAGCAAGCTAGAATATGAGAAGCCTAAATTCAAAGACCAGTAAATACAAATGGGCAATAAATACTCGAGGTGCTGCTCCAACTCGCTAGTGATCAGGGGCCTGTGAATTAAAGCAAGACCATGATTCTGTTGTGTGTTTACTAGCTTATTGAAAAAGAAAAATGATTGATAACATCCAGGGTGAGCAAGGTGCAAAAAAACCAGCATTGTTTGGAGGGAATGTAGGTGGAGGAAACTTTTCAGAGGTCAATTAGGCGTGACCTACTGAAATTGTGAATGCCCGTACGAGCAACCTCGCTTCCAGAAATGAATCCTCAGGAGCTATTGATGCATATTTTTAGGGTGTTTACTGTGGCCTTGTTTAAAATAGTAAACATCTAAATGTTCATTTCCATGGAGACTGGTAAACAGTGTGTAGCATAATCAGTCTAGCGTGGTGGTGAAGACCATGGGCTTTGGAACCAGGCTGTCGGACTTTGAACCATGGTGCCACCTCTTAGTGGCTCTGTGACCTTCAGCGAGGTATTTGTCATGTCTGTGACTCAGCTTTCTCATCTGTAGTGGAGATGATAAATAGCACCTTGCTCCCAGGGTTGTCATTAGTGATTGAGTTCCATTGTTCGAAGCACCCAGAGTCTGACACATAGTGAGCATTACAGGGGTGTTTTCTATTATTATCGTTGTTATTGTTACTCTTGTGAGAAATACCAGTCACTAAAAAGAAGGAATATTCTCACCTGAAATATTCCAGCATAAAGGCGTTACAGGAATAGAAGAATGTTCCCGAACAACGTATATGGTAAAAATCCCATTTAGTAAAGTAAAACAATAAAGTCATATTTTTTAAAATCTGCAAATATATACACAAACTATTCATAGTAATTTAAGTAATTTGAGGAGTGGGGCAAAGGTAAAGGAAGGCTATTTTATTTTATATGCCCCTAAAGTGCTTGGATTTTATTTGCTACAAGCTCATATCACTTTTACAATGAAAAAATAAGAATAGACCTGTCTGGTCAGCATATTATGAGCATATTACATATGCTTGTATGTTTATTGGATATTGATCTAATTATAATATTAGAAAGACTAATAGTTCAGGCATAGCCTAAATTTGCAATGTTGAAAATGTTAAGTGAGAGCTCACTACGAACGCCTGAAGTCAGTAAATCGCTATGAAAACTCACCCTTTTGGGATGTGAGTTGTTTTGGAACTCAAAATCCTTTGGCTTAAATGAAAAGCCCTCATTGTGAAAATAACAGATTTCCATTTCCTCTCTAATTTTATACCTCTTGGCAATACAACTTCTGTTGTGCTGCACAACGATTGCAAAGGAAATGAGTGTAACACTCTGAGTTTTATTTTCCAAAATAGATACGGTTCATTCAGTGTTTGTCTAGGGACTGTAGGGTGCTGCAACATCGGGGCATCACTTGGAAGGGGGGGTCGCAGGGGAGTGTGGGGAGAGGGGCTTTCTTCGGGGCTCTAGACTTAAGCGTGAGCGTCTGAGTCACACACATGCCTGAAAACTCTGCAAGAGGACATTTGAGAAGGTGTTTTTTGGGGATGCTGGGGAACCCCGTCAGTAGGCCTGGTCCCACGCTCGCACGCCACCTGGTGGGCCCTGGAGGCAGCCTCAGGGAGTGCGACAGGAAGGCTGGTTCTGCTGCAACTTGGATTGTCCCCATTCATCACAGTGTGGAGGAGGTCACGTTAAGGACAATCATATCTGTGTATTCATAACTCTATTAGCTCCCTTGTCCAGTGGTAAGAGATGGAGAGGGCAGCTGCCAAAGGACTGTCTCCCGTCAAGAAAAGACTTTGTTCAGGTGGGCGAGATAATGGCATTTTCTGTGCGGAAGGAGTGATTCAGGATGGAGCCCAAAAATTAATTCTTCTGTAGAAAAGGGCATAATTACTGAGGGTGTCCTTGAGTGACACAAGGGGTGGGAGATATAGTGTGTAATCGGGGGACTGCCCTTGGGTAGGCGCGTGGCCAGTTCGCCCTTGGCAATGGCTGGGGAGGCAGGGTCTGTAGATTCAGATACCTGGGGGTGAGGACAAAGATCAGAGGTGACAGTGGGAATGAAGATGAAGGTGTTGGGGGTTTGGGGAGAGGGGATGTGAGCCGGCCCCGTGGGGGGCAGATGGATGAGTGGGCCCGAGATGAGAGCGGCTGGCTGGGAACATCAGGGGCCCCCCCGTGGTGCCAGCGTGAACTTGACGTTGGCTGCTGTCCAGCCCGCTTGGCCACAGGGTGCAGGGCAGAGAGTAGGGGAGGCTGAGGACAGGCACGTACGGCCGGGCAGGGGCGTGCAAGGGGCCAGAGGGCAGGTACAAGAGCGCAGCGCCCTGAGCGGCCTGCATTTTAAGCTGCAGGAGGAAAGAGAAGACACCGGGGGCTGAGGTATAGGGACATGGGACTGTGATCAATGGGTTGCCGGTCTTGGTGGGGGCAAAGATATCGATGAAGTGAGAGGAGCAGGGAGAGTGAAAGGAAATGACGGAGGCTGTGGGCAGAGAACTGAGATGGTGGAGTGTTTCCCGAGTGGCCGTGACATGCAGAGTGGCCCAGGCCGAGTGGGGACTATTGAGAGGGATGGTGCAAGGAAATGAGGCAGCCGAGCACTGGGGAGACCACCTGTATAGAGAGGTTTCCAAGATTAAGACGCGCGTAGCGATGGAAACGATCCAGCACAGTGAGAACAAAGGAGACGAGAAGCGGCCTGGGACCAGTGGACAATGGTGACACTTGGGACGCTTAAGTGGGTGTCTGACCTAATGGCAGGAGATTCAAAGCTGGGGACTGTGGGGGACAAGGGAGGCGGAATGGATGGTCTCAAAGTGGCAGTGAGGAGCGGGGAGAGAGGACAGCCACCCCAGCCAGTGGTACAAGGACCGAGGGAGGAAAGCCAGCTTCCTTGGGGGGGCTGCGGGGAAAGCAGTGGCCCCAGGGGCGTGGAGGTGAGGGAAAGGCTGAGCACTAGATAAATAATAATACTATAGTAGATGTAGGGCATATAATAGGTATTCTAGGTATAGGTCATATCATAGTATGTTATACGGTAGATAATATACTAGGTAATGTCATGCACAACCTGTAGTATTGTTTTGTGTGTGACAGCTTTTTTAAAAGGCAACGTGACATTTGCAGTCAGGTTCTTCTTCCAAGATTGCAGTTGGCTTCCTAGACGTTTGACCCGTGACTCGGAGAATCGACAGCTCATACTGAAACCCCCGCAGAGCCCCTCGCAGGAGAGGCCCCGCTGAATAAATTCATATAGGTTTTATTATGGCAGCCTGGCATGGGAAAGACGGCAGAGGCTTAGAATGTCTAAGGAAATGTTCTGTTCCCTGCGTGGGCTCTGTTGTTTTTCCATTTAGCGACTATTGACTGAGAACGGAGGCCCTGCTCCATTCTGGTCTCGAACAGGACATGAAGTCCCCGCTGTAATGGAGCTAAATTTAAATGGGTCCAGTGCATGAGCCTAAGATGGGATTTTTGAATGAAGAGACTTGTGCATGGTTGAGATGCTTTTCCATTAGGCTCCCAAATGTTATTTAAAATATTATTCGTAAGTGTGCTCATTTTTATTTATGCATAACTAGGCCTTTTACAGCCCCACTACCCCTGAGGGACACAGGCGTTCATGTGTTCTGTGTGTTTGTGTGTATGTGTTTGTGTGTGTTGTGTGTTTGTGTATGTGTTATGTGGTGTATTGTGCGTGTATGTGTTGTGTGTTGTATGTTGTGTGTGGAGGAGCGGGGGCATTTCTCCCTTCTCTTGTTTTCCTTCCTTTCATCAAATATGAAAGTCTAGAGCGTTGAGTATCGGATTATTAGAAATTAGGAAGTTTGCTTTCAACTTATTTTGTAATTCACTGACCCAATTTTTATAGATCAAAGAGTACCATTTGGATAAGTGAACGGATTTTATCTATTTACAGATACAGAAAAACTAAGCAAGAGTGCTCTAGGTACCTTTTTTAAAAAATTTTGTTTATCAGGGGATTGATTTATTTTATTTAATTTATCTCTATTGTTGAAAGTATTACAGATATCCCTTTATTCCCCCCACTGACCCCCTCCACCCTGCTCCAGCCCCCTCCCCAGCCCTTCCGAGAACTATGGTCTGTCCATGGGCTGTGCAGGTGTGCATGGAAGTTCTTTGGTTAATCCCTCCTTGCCCCCCGCCTTCCCTCTGAAGTACATCAGTCTGTTGCATGCCTCAATGTCCCTGGGTCTTTTTTATGGTGTTGTGTTATAGATACACTTTCTTCAGTGCCAGAGACTGTATTTTTGCTCCCATTCAGATGCATGTGCAGCAGGAATTAGAGGAAACACCCTCAGATGCAGTGTGGGAACGCAGGCCCAGAGTGGCCAGAGTGGCCTATTTTCAGACAGAAGCCAAAAACAGTATTCATTCCACAGGTAGCGAGTTTGAGATCTCTGATTGGCCCATCCCCAAAGCAGTGCTACCATTTCTAATGTCTAATAAGGGCTCGGTCACCTCCTCAGACTGTATTCCAAATAAGCTGACTTACTGTGGATTTGTCCAATAGGACATTCTGCGACGATAGAAGTGTTCTATACGTCTGCTGTCAGATCCAGTAGTCGCTGGTCCCATGGGACTGCTGAGCGCCAGAAATGTAGCCAGTGTGACTAAGGAACTGGATTTTAAATTTTATTTAACTTTAACTTAAATTGAACTAGATACATGTGGCCAGGTGGCTGCCACACCTTACCCCCTGGTCTCTGCACAGGTCTCCTCTCCATAGGAACCCAACCAAGAATTACCAAATCAAGATACGCCTTGGATTCGTAAAGTGGACCAAGGAGAGAAGAGAGCAAACCCACCCCACCATTGGTGGGATCCAGGGCAAAACTATACATCTAAGTATATGGAGCTTGTAAATCCAGCTGACACACATTTAAATGAAGCACGTTCCTTCCTCCCACTTGCAAGGCCAGGTTCAAGTGTAAAATTCCTGGACTCCTAGGGCTTCCACCCTAGAGCATGGTGCATGGAGAGGGCTGGCCCTATCCCCACCCCAGCTCCACCCAGCACCACAGATGGCCTGGACAGAGTGGAACTTGACATAACTGGGACCCGAGGACCATCTTTGGGCCACTTCTGCTGTTCCTGTGGCAGGTCCCACTTTTTTCCCCTCTTGGCTGTAACTCAGCTTGTACACAACTTTGTAAACGTGTCATATAAAATGAGCTCCTGTATTAATCAGGGCATGGACCTCCCCTCTGTGCAACGATCTGACTGATGCTGCCTTTTGGGACCCCACCTAAGCACCTACTTTATTGCCTACCAATTGAGAGATCATCGCTTTTGTAAATGGGCTTGTGCCCAAGCAGCAAATTCGGACTGAACTTGGCTGCTCCTTTTAAAGACTGTTTAAGAGCCAGAACAAGGAATGGGTACAGATGTGACTTTGGCCAAAGGTTAATAAGCAGAGTTCACTTAAACTGCTCACTCACCATCACCAAATCGTCTTGGGCAACATGCCCCAGAAGACTTTTCTTAACTCTGGGCAATCATTTATGCCCAAAGAATTGGGGAGTGGCAGATAAATTGCAGATTGCTTTTAATCCACGTGTAAATCAATCTAATGAGTTCCATGTGACTGGATCATTAATTTTTAAAAAGCAGGTATCTGAATGCTTAGGCCATGTATGTCTAGATCATCTAGGTCGTGTCTTTCAAACGATTCACAGATTCTCGTATTAAGGTAGATAAAAGGTAAAAAGAATACTTCCAGGATGTGCACCCACATGTGTACGTGAAACACTCGAGCACTTTCAGCTGGAGGACAAGCTTCAGAAGCTTATTTTGGACAGCTGAGGGATGACATTGATTTCCACCAGCGTTGTAACTGGTCATGGGACTCTGGAGGCCGGAGCCCTCCACCCTGCCTGGGCTGCAGCTCTCTCTAGTGGTGAAAGGGAAGAACAGGAACATGATCCGGGACAGTTAGGAAACATACGGTGGGGCAGGAACTGGAAAAGATAAACTGGGATGATCTGCAGAGATTCGGGGCTGCTAGCCCACCGTCTCTGTAACTCAGGACCGTCTAGGAAACAGGCTGCCTGCCTCCTGCAAGACTAGACCCTGCAAAGAACTCTCAGATGATCGCCGCTGCCCTCCCCAAGGGCGCTCGCATTTTATTACTTTCTCCTGAGTTTTCTCCTTACCGTGTCCACATTTCATGGTTAGCAGCTGTCTTGTATTATTTCATATCCCGTAAGTTGTACAATAATGGAAATTAATGTAAATATTTTCCTGCTGAAACATGTTTTCCCCTGGCTAACCATTTTCGTAATATAAATATTTGGCGATCTTGGGGTGGTTTTAGGGAGTGATGATTCCTTTTTCTCAGGGCCTTGACCCAGTTTCCCCTGTGCCAACATCAATTTCAGGCCAGTGAAACAGAAACTTTTGAAATATTATTAGAAATTGAAAGGCATCGCTACATGCTCTGTGATCCTTAGACTGAGTGGGTTTGCGTGAGATTGAATTTGAAAGCACCGTCTGGCCCGTGCGATTATTTCTAAGGGATTCCGTAACCGCTGGTCCGTGCTGAGCTCTCTGAGCCCTGACCCTGAAGGGGCTGCAAATGTGGGCAGGTCGGGCGGGTGGGTGAGGCCAACCTCACCCAGTGACAGAGCGGAACATCCAGGCAACACGGGAAGATGGATTTGGGGTTAGCAGTGGGGATGGGAGAAAGAGAGAAAGGTATACGGTTCCCAGCATAGCTGTCTGTTCTTTTGAGGGGGTGGACGGGTGTAATTATGCTGCTGGGGGGTAATCAGGCTTCTGTTAGTCTTCATTTCTTCTGGATTCTTGCCCACAGGGAAGCCCTGGGTTGTGGTAGCAGAGGCTGGCTGGCACGGGGGCCACAGGGTGCCTCCAACCTCTATTGGCTACCTTCTTAGAATGCCAAATAAACTTTTTATTAATGCAGGGCCAACATTTCAAAATGCCGAGTAGGGTGAAAAAAGGTGAAGGGATTAAGCAAAAACCCCAAGAAAACTCAGACACAGACGATAGTATGGTGATTACCAGAGGGAAATGGGGGTGGGGCAAGGAGAAGGGGGTAAAGGGGGAACAAATGGTGACAGAAGGAGACTTGACGTTGGGTGGTGAGCACACAATACAATATACAGATGATGTGTTATAGAATTGTACACTGTATAATTTTATTAACCAATGTCACCCCAATAAAGTCAATAAAAATTATAAAAAATAAATAATAAAATACTAAGCAGATGAATAGTGAACACTCTTTGGAGGGAGGTAATCATGTCTCGTTGGCCTTCTCAGATGCATTTTAAATATCTTTTAAAGGCGCAATAAAGATTTTCCAAACAGATAAAAATGAGTTTGTTCTATAAGAAAATACTAAGCAGAATAGGTGCTATTTGTACATGTTAGTAAAATAATTTCTTTTTCCTTGCACCTTTCCAGGTTCAAAGTGGGGCCGGAGGTCTCCACTGGGCCTTTTGCTGTGGATCTGAGATTCTTCAATGTTGTACCTGGGCCCTCCAGCTGTTAGGAGTGTGGGGAAGGATGGGGGGGTTCAAGAGGAGAGGACTGGCTTTTTAGATTTTCACATTTTTAATGAAAATATATAGACTACTGTTTTATAGAAAATTTCCTTTTTTTTTTTTTCTACTCACTTTCCAGGAATTTCTAGCATTCTTGCTGGTAGTGTCTGGGGCTGGGTATCAATGAGGTGGCTGTGAGTTAGTGATTCAGTGTGTTCTGACAAAATCAAGCTGAGATGTCTAACAATTTTGATTAACACAAGTGTCCAAACAATTCTTAACGTCGGTAGAATTCTGACTTAGTCAATAGACAGATGATTCTTCAGAAATCCTTCTTTGTATTCCCTTGTGCTTTCTGCCAAATGGTAATTTATTGGTGAAAAAGTCTATTTTTCTTAGGGAAAAGCAGTGCCAATCCATGGTATGAACATTGCTCATTGCAGAAAAGGCAGAGTTGAAATCCACATAGGTGTGTACAGGGCTCTGACACACATAGGGGTGGTCATGCTGACGTTGAGTGCCCCTCCAGCCTGTGGGTTCTTTGGGGGGACCAGAGGAGGCAGCCCAGAGAGTGAGCACTGAGGGAGGAGCTGAGACTCCTGGGTTGACCCCGCATTTGCGAAGGCTGGGAAGCATGAGCTAGCACAGTGATTTGGGGGGACTGGGAAGTGTGCTTTGTAATCAAAGCAGAGGTTCTGGTAGAGGCATGATGGGAGAGGAAACTTGAAGGGGCCCAGTTATAAAGGACTTAACTTCCGTGATGAGTAGTCTTAATTTTTCATGTCATAGTCAGTGGGATATCATTTGTGACTTTTATACAGGAATAACATGTATACCATTTGGTTAGATGGTAAGATATACCTAGAAGTAAAAAGAAAACAAAAACAATGGCATCCAAAGAGTGTCGGAAGACAGTACATGATTAAATGTGAAATGATTGTGTGCCAGTCATGGGGCAGAGAAATTGCTGTGGGTTGTAGCCATCAGGGGTGTCTGCTTGATGGACGAACAAATGACATTGCACCTTGAAGATCGGGTAGAAGGAAAGGGAGATGCTTCATTGATACCAGGGGTTTCCTGTTGCTTACAAAGACCAAGGCTAGTGGAAAGGGGGTGAGGCTCTTTTACTGGTCACACCACAGTCAATGTCACCACCTCATTCCATTTGAGTACAAGTGTAATTGGGCACAGTGTAGGGGACAGTAGAAGCAGTGTGGCCAAGTACCCTAGAGAAATGACCCAGAGATGGGATCATGAACTGAGATCCCAAACTAGGTAAGTGTGGGCTCCTTCAGGCTCAAGGATAAGTGTCTGGCATCCAAGTGTTCCAGAGAAGTCCTTTAAAGGTTGATGTGAATTCAGTAAGTATCTAGAACCTACTGTGTGCAAGCACTGACCTATCTCTTGGCCACTGAATGGGCTCTGTTGTCTCACGTGGGCACCTGGTTTGCCTGCAAGTCTGCTTTTCTGCTCTAAAAGGCCATTGCCTATGAGGAGGAAAACGTGAGTAGTTTTCTTGGACTCTTGTTAATTCACAGCTACTTCTTGATGCTCTCAGGCCTGATAAATGTCATGGACTCTTCTTAGAAATCAGAACCTACCCTGGCCAGGGGTTCAGTTGGCTAGAGCATTGCTCTGTACACCAGAAGGTGGTGGATTCAATTCCCAGTCAGGACACATACACAGGTTTCAGGTTCGATCCCCAGTCAGGGAGCATACAGGAGGCAGCTGATCGATGTTTCTCACATTGATGTTTCTCTGTCTCTCCCTCTCTCTCTCTCCCTTCTTCTCTCTAAAATCAATTTTTAAAAAAATAAGAAAGAAAGAAACCCTTGGCCATAGCATGACCACAAAACCAGCTCAAAATTGGTCCTATCCTGTTTCTAATAAGACTGGGAACCAAAGTTTAAACCCCGGATACACCACTCACAAGCAACACTGTGAACCCTTAACTGCTACCCCTTATGACCTTGCCCCAAACCCTGGACCAGGGAGACAGATCTGAGCCTTGCCTCTTGTCTCCTTGCCAGTCCATCCCAAATGAAAGCCTTCCCTTCTCTCAAAAGCTGTGATACTGGCTTCTGTGCACGTCGGACAGCGAACCCTTGTTCGGTAACATAGCTTGAATTTTAATGTTTGGGTTGAAGTTGCTCTGGAACAAGTATTTAACTTGGCTGGAAGCTATTCCTGCCCTTTCTTGGACTAACCACATTAGAAGGCATAGGCCTTTCCTTTCCGATAAGAGGAAAAGCAGTCAGGAAAGGAACGCATCTGAAGCCTAGAACATACCAACCAAAGGAATTGTACCAACGTGTGGGGCCCTGCCAACATTGCCAGGAGCCATGGAAAATAATTAATTCAGCCAATAAATAACCCATAGTGGAGTGGGTGCTAGACTAGGGATAGAGAAGTGAGCAGAACTCACGTGGCGACCATCCCACTGGAATTTTCAATAAGTGAGGACGCGGAGGAAGGTGAACAGTTGGCAATTGGTAGGTGTTTTGCTTTTGTGTGCTATTATTTTAAAATAGGTTTTTATTGATTTTCAGAGAGAGAGGAAGGGAGAGGGAGAGAGAGAGAGAAACATCAGTGAGAGAGAAGCATCCATAAAGTGATCCCATAACCCAGGCATGTGCCCTGACTGGGAATCAAACCAGTGACCTGTTGGTGCATGGGACAATGCTCAATCCACTGAGCCACACTGGCTGGGCTCTGTACTATTATTTTAAAGAGTCCTGGCCTAAGCTGTGGCCTGGCCTATGCTATGTGTTAGTTGTGTGATCGAATCCTCCGAGATAAAACTTCTAAACAATAAAATGTTGACAAAACATAGGGAAAGCAAAGAGCGCGGTCGTTTAATGCAGTTTAATTAACAGTTTAATACAACCCAGGTCGATTGAAAGAGCCTTGGCAGATGGGGCTGCTGCACTTGGAGAGCTTTGTTCTTGAAGATGAGGCTGTGTGTGCTGCATGGGCTCCTCGGAGGAGCAGGCAAGTTTTCTCCCCACCTGTTGGGAGTTGGCACCACATGGTCAAGTTCAAGTAGAGGTCCGATGTTTGTTCCCTGAGCACTTTGCAGACTCCCACGTGCCATGGAGCTTGCTGAGACCTGGAGTTCCCCGCAGCTTTCCCTCTTCCTTCCGATCCTTCTAGAAAGGCCTCTCCTGTCTGATTGGAACGGCAGCCGAGTCCGGTCAGCTCGGAGGTGTGTGGAGGTCGGCTCAGCGCCTGCGTCCCCTGGGGCAGCTTGAGCTCTGGCCGTAATTTCATTGCACAGACAGTGAAGCCCAGCTCCGTTGGAAAGGAAAAGAGAGAGGAAGGTAATTGAGCACAGCAGCCCTGGTGTTTGCTAAAATGCTTAATGAGGGGCCCACCTTCTCAGCAGCACGTTCCCGGGCAAATTCAGCAACTGCAGGCTGCAGCCTCCGCGCTCGCTCTGGCTGATTTCCAAAGCATCCAGGCCAGCCACGGAGGGACTGAAATACAACCAGTGGCGGTACATTTGCACCACATGGAACATTCTGCCGCCAAAGGCTCCAGTGGCACCGGGGACAGCACGCCAGCCGCAGCTCCTGGCCGCCGGGCTCCGCAGGGAGGGAAGGTCCCACCAGGATGGTAAGAACCTCCGGGCGTCCCCAGACCTACTCTGTTACCTGGGAGGGAATGCTTAGCAGGTGCTGATGGCAGTGGCTGTTGGTGGCATGAAACCAGCAGCCGCCTGGGCTCTGGGGCACTGTCAGCTTTTCACTGAAGGGCAGGAGCATCCTTGCACTGATTTTTGAAAAAATGACTCCTTTCGTGTCCCGGGTAACGCTGCCTGTAATGGATGGGGACCGTTCTCTGGACTGTGCTGGGAAAGGACAGTCCCACGGTGACCTCAGACGCGAGCCATGATGGATGCTGGCCCCAAAGGGTGTCCTTTCCCCTGAACGCAGTTGTAATTTCCAGGAGGCTTCTTCGGGGAAATAACTGCCTGCTTTCTCGGTATTTTCGTGCGTGGGGACCTGCCTGTTCCTACTGAGCAGCTTTCTGTTCTGACGAGTGAGCTGTCACGCAGCCTGTGAGCTTTGCTGCCGGGTGGAGGCATTTGCACATGAGATGTTACTACAGCAAACTTCGAAGGGATTCTGTCTTCCTTTTAAAACTGTCATCTGTGGGCAGGGAAGACGGGACCCTGAGTTGTACAAGAAAGTGTGTAACTCTGTTGGGAGGAAGTTTGTTGGGTTCACTGTGCCCAGCAAACGTGGCCAGGGAGGGGCAGGTGCCCCTTGATGGGAACGCGAGGCCTCGGAGGAGGCGATAGGCTTGGCCGTGGAAAGGACCGTGTGCTTGGTTCGTGCTCTCTGCTCCCCGGGTGACGTCTAAAGTGCCTTTTCTCCAGCATCCGTGTCACCGGGGGAGGGGCGGGAGGAGGGAGACCCCATCTACCAGTGAAGCCACTGAAGGTTTCCTTTAAGGAGTCGGGGGTGAAGGCGCCACTGTTACATAACATTTAGGAGAGACTGAGAGCTGTGACTGTGAAGCGAGAATACCTGATACACGCGTGTTTGCCTGCACAGCTGGTGTGTGGGAAACGATTGTTCCATTTATAATCCAGATGAATGGAGAGGGTGCTGACGAGGGGACTGGGGCAATTTATAGAAGTGAGTCCGCCTTCCTGGCAGCTCAGAAAAGGGGACCCAAGAGGCCGGGTTGATGACATTTCAGTTCACTGCTTGTCTTCCTTGTCTACCAGGGCATTGCTCAGAGCAGAAGGACCACAGGGATAACACCGCAAGGAGAAGGGTCAGGTTTTCTCCCTCCCTTATTGAGATCTGGGACCATGTGTCATCTGGTCCATCACCGATGCTCCTGTGGCCTGTGGAGCAGCCCCGCTAAAGGCACTTGTTTCTCCTGACCAGCAACCCCTCCAGCTTGAGGAGTCATGGGCCCCTTGGTGCTTAGAAATGTTTAGCCTGATTTCTTGAGGCATAGTCATTCTTTTCTTCCCATTAGCAGCCCGAGAACATTCCGTTAAAGATTAAAAAGCATGGGACTGAAATGCCCAGCGTCCCCTGCCAGCTCACTTCCAGCGTGGGTGCAAACATAAGCCCAGGGACAGTGAGAAGTCGAAGGTCAGGGGCTGAGGTCACTCGGATGCAATAGCCCGACCTGCTATGGGAGGGTTTAGACATCCAAAGGAGCGAACTTTCCTTCCGAGTGGGGGGAAGAGACCATGGGAACTGAGGAATGACTCAAAAAAGGAGGGGGTGTTGGTTGTGACTGCAGGCTGCTTGCATCCAGGCCATCCTGGGGCTATTTTGATTGATTGCTATTTAGAGAGTGGGAAAAAGTTACCGAATTGTACATTGAAACAAAAGCTTTGGCCTAAATGAGCTCTTCCTAACTGCAAACACTAAGATAAAACACTTTTGTAGGAAGACATCCTAACCAGCCAGCATTTGCAGAGGGGGCTGTGTTTCCTCTTTGAGTGAGAAGTCTGTCGGGAAAGCAGTGGATTGACTGTAAGGGGGTGAATCCCTGGGTGAGATTTTCATTAAGCCCCTCCCACGATGGGAAGGAAACCAATCTGTTCTCATCGAGCAAATGTGATCAGTTATCTTGTCTGGGAGGAAAGGTGCTCACTGTGTGAAACCCTCTCCCCGACCTCATTTGAGTCGGGAGCACGTCGGGACTTGCTGGGTGTTACACTAAATAACCGGCGCGACTTGGGCTCTGGCCTCTGCTGGTTCTTTTTGTTTTAATTCCAACTTTAAACGAATGCAAGTAATGAAATCCATGCTACAGTCACAGACAACTTTAACTTATTCCAAAGCAAAGGAAATGTCTAGATGTTTCCAAATAATGTTTTGTAAATAGATACGACATGTGTGCTGTGTGCCAAGTGTTTTAAGCACTTTAATAATCCGCATTCTTCTTTTTAGGCAGATACTGTTGTTATTATTGTTATTAATTATTCCAATTGTACTGAGGTAAGGCACAGAGAAGTTAAGTACTTTCTTAAGGACACACAGCCAGTAAGAGGCAGGGCCAGGGTGGGAACAAATGCAGGGAGAGCCCTCGCTTCTTAAACTGCGTCATCACACAGCCTTCTAGGATATAGTGAGGGGAAGCCAGGCCGAACCTTCTACGACCCAGCCTCCAGAGCTCCCAATCTTGGGCATGCCTCTTTCCTCCTCATATCCAATCTGCTCCCAAGACAGGTCTGTTCTTCCTTCTCGATGTCACCTGTTTTGGTGTCCTGGCATTTGCATACTGTGATTTATAATATGAAATATATATTTCGTCTTGGCCCTTGATTCTGTCACAAAGCTCCCCAAACCCTTGTTATTTCCTAAGTGATGAGAGCAGTAAAAGTGTCCTTTGTTACATTAGTGAGGTGACTTTTGGAGCCACCTAAGAAGGGGGGGGCCGGATGCCAGGAGAACCATCCATGTGATTAGAGGATTGGAACTTCCAGTCCCACCCCCCTGACCTCTCTGGAGGAGAGAGGGGCTAGAGGTTGGATCAATCAACAGTGGGCAGTGATCTATTCAATCATGCCTGTGGAATGAAACTGCCATAAAACCCCAAGAAGATGAAGTTAGAGAGCTTCCAGCTTGGTGAACTCAGGAGATGCCGGGAGAATGGTGCACCTGGAGGGGGCATGAGAGCTCCATGCCCCTTCCCACCTACCTCGCCTTAGGCATCTCTTCCATCTGGCTCTTCCTGAGTTAATATCCTTTCCAGTAAATCAGTGACCTAGTAAGTGACGTGTTCCTCTGAGTTCTGGGAGCCATTCTAGCAAATTAATTGAACTCAAGGAGGGTGGAACCTCTGATTTATAACCGGGTGGTCAGAAGTACCGGTGACAGCCTGGGCTTGTGACTGGCATCTGAAGTGTATGTGTGGGGGCTGTGTTGTAGGGCTGAGCCCTTAACCGGTGGGATCTGTTGCTATTTCTGGATAGATAGTGTCAGGATGAGTCGAATTCTTCAACACCCAGCTGGTGTCAGAGAACTACTTGGTATTGTCTGTGGAGGAAGCTCCCTCCTCACCCCCACCCTCACGTGGAAATTGGGTCCTGGACCTAATTTAAATACCAACATCATAATTCAAACTTTGTGTTCCCACTCTGGCCAACTTCCCTTAAACAGCTCCCTTAAACTGGGAGATAGTCAATGTATTCAGACCTAGAGTAAAATCTCTATGTTACGCACCTATTATTGTGTGATTTCAGACAGTGTTTGTTCTAACTCTTTAACAACTACTGTTCTTTTCTGCAAAGTGAGAAAACATTTTTACCTTCACTGGGTCATTGTGATAGTTACATTAATGTTTTGGGTTGTTTTGTGTGTGTTTTTGTAAAGTATAGTGTTTGATTAAGCTGGAGACCGTGGCAGAGAGGCACATTGGAAAGAAGCTTTTGAAATGGTGCAAGTACAAGATGATAAAGCTTTAAATTAGGGTGGTGGGGAGAAAATGGAAATGGAATCAAAGTAGGAGGCGATGTGAATGAAAAATGTGTCTGCTTCGGCCACTGATTGGGTGTGAAACATGAAAAAACAAAGCAAAGACTGTGGCACTCGAGGCAAGTAGCTCAAGAAACGTAGATTAAACTCCCCCGGCTGCAATATCCACGCTATCTGGCAGGATGCCTCACATGTGGCAGGGTCTGTGTGTTGCAGAATGAATTAAAAAAGACATACATCAAGGAAGAGAAAGTCTGAGAGTCAGAACATACAGTGGATGACTCCTGTTGCTTGTTACCCAAACCCCAGTAAGGTATTTAGAAGTGAGTGACAATGTGGTGTGTCTGGGAAGGTATAAAGTAGCTTTTGATGATGTCCCTGAGAAGGTGGATTCAGAGGATCTAAGGAAGTTTTATGCACCTACAACCATATGTCTATGGGTTTTAGAAGTTTGAAGGTGACATGTAGAGGGCAAATTGGATATAGCTAGAAATTACTAATAGCTGCAGAGAAATTTTCTTGATAATTGATAAGATGAATGGAAACATATGGAAGACAATGAGTGGATATAAAACCCCCTTCCCTCAAAACGGAAACAACATAGTATAAAGGGGTGAGTAATTATATTAATTGGAATGGGTAAAATACTGATTCTCAAGAAAGGGGATATTGCGGTGACAATTTTAGGGAGTTGAATGTGTTGGCGTCTTTGAGTTTCTCCTTGACAATGGTGTCAAGAGCATTAAAAGTCATAAATTGCTCATATCAACAATATAATGAAGATGAGTCGTCTCTCTCATTCATTTTTCTGTGGTCTCCTGGGAAGGAGCTAACTTGATTAGCTAAAGGAAGTGCAAAGCTGAAAATAAGCAACCATGAACTTGGTTCCAATTTTCATCCCATCCATCAGCCTCATGATTCATGATGGGTGCTGGACAGGCCCCATTTGATGAGAAGACCCAGAGCAAGTGTATTAGGGTGATGGATAAAAGGCCTCCTTTGAAGTTGTTGCTGATGAAGCATAACGTTGATTGTAAAATCAATGTGATCGATGGAAGACCTAGAAGGAAGAAACTGATTAGCTGGATAACCTGGAAATGAAATAGGTTCAAGATGGATGAAGTCTCTGGAGAGATGCTCGGAGGACTGCAGGAGAAATGGTATAATTCAGGTTTTTAGCCTTAATTGCAACTTTACCTGCCCTCCTGTGAACGTGGACAGGGGATAACATCAAAATCCCCCTTAGGTCCTCCCAGTTGAGCTTATAATAAATAGTTCAAGTTCACACTCTTCTCCTTTTCATTTCCTTGCTTCAACACTGTATTCATTGGCACTCCCAGGTACCCAGGGTTGGTCTCTGTCTACCTCTCCTCATCTTACACTTTGCATTTAGCAATTCAGTGTGTGGACAATCTGCCCAGACATCCTTGGCCCCTAAGGACTTGACTGTGGGCATCTGCTTCCTGGCTCCAGGAAGGGCTCAGACTCCCCGGAGCACACTGTACACTCAAGAGTCACCTCCCTGATGGCCCCGCCCTAGAGAGGCAACTCTGTCTATTTGGGGGAAATTGGTGTTTGGATTTTGAAATTTGCTGTGGATTTATGGCTTTTGTTGCAAAAGTTACTTGGATTAATGTCCTCATTTATTTAATTCCTGTGTTTTCGTTTCAATAGTGAAATTAAAATATAGTAAAACATGTATTTTAAGAAATGGATAAAATCTCTGATAGAGAGAAGGGGGGGAAATCACACCTGTACGTACTTAATAGATCTCACTTTTACACTAGCTGTTACGCTCTGATTTTAATGTTTCTTTTTTTTAATTTATTTTTTATTGTCGACAGTATTACAGATGCTCCCCATTTCCCCTCCCCTTTGCCCCCCACCCCCACCCCACCCCAGGCCTTCAGCACACTATTCTCTGTGTCCATGGGCCATGCGAATATGCATATAAGTTCTTGGGTTAACCTCCTCCTGTCTCCCCCACCCCTCTCCCCTCTGAGATCTGTCAGTTTGTTCCACGCAACCTTGTCTCTGGATCTATTTTGTTCGTTAGTTTATTTTTATTATCTTTTTGTTGTTATTTAGGTTTAATTTATCTTTATTGTTGAAAGTATCACAGATGGGTGGGTAGTTTATTTTGTTCATTAGATTCCACATATGAGTGAGATCGTGTGATATTTGTCTTTCCCTGACTGGCTCATTTCGCTTAAAATAGTGTTTCTTATGAACACTATGGCTGATTAATTAGTTCATAGAAAGCGAGGCTCATCAGTGTGGGTGTTTTGTCATAGCAACGGCAGGCTATCCTGTAGTATGTTGCTACACCTAAGACTCCCCCAGTTTGTGTTCACTTAGCGTGGAGATCCTTTGCAAAACTGTGTTTATTACTTATGTTTAATTAAATTGAAAAAACTGAATACCATTTACCCAATCCCTCGATTTAGAATTGCCCATTACGTCTATGTAAAAGTGCATTAACAAATAATGGATACATTTTTTAAGATACCAAAAATTAAAGACTACATAAAAGCGGACTTAATTGATTTGGGATTATATGTGTTGCCTCTCCCTGAGTCTCTCCTTCATTTGCTTGGAGTACTGATTTACTTAAATCAAGGGGTTTTCAGTAAAAAAAAAATCTTACTCAAGTATAACATACAAACTGAAAATGTGCATACATCATAAATGTACAGCTCACATTTTTGCAGAAATGAACAGTCTTGTAATTAACACCCAGCTCAAAGAATAGAACAGCCTTATTTCTGAGCTTTATATACCCTCCTTCATTTTTGTTTCTAAAAAGAGGCAAAAAAATCTCATCGATGTGAAGTTACTTGGATAGATCTCTGTGCAGGGACAGTGACACAGAGGATATGCTCACCTCGCTGGCAGTGGTGGAATCTGGGAGGAAATTTCCAGCTTTCATCTTCATTCTTTTTCTTATTTGAACAATGTTCTTCATAAAAATGAATGTGTGCCACTTACGAAAAATAATAATGTAAGCAGTTTTTAAAGGAGCTGTGATGCTTCAAAGTAAACCTTTAGAATGGTGGGTGTTGGCCAGGTCACCTTTCGCATCAAGTCCATGTGATGCTTTGGGCCCTGAGTGGGGAAGGGTTCCGTGGTCCCATCAGAGGTCCTCTGAATGCCATCAAGAGGTGGCAGGCAGGATCCTTCTCTCGATTCGTATTGAAGCTTAAGGCTGAGCTAAAAATACTGCAAAAGGTTGTAAATAGCAGAGATAAATTATAAATAGCAAAGCTTAACATATGTTATGATCTAATCATCTGCATTTCCTTCTAAGAAATAAGTCTAACTAGAAATAATTTAATAGCCTTTCTAGGACTTTCACACTGAGATATAACTGATCTTTCAACTTTAGCAGAGGATGGGTTATAAAGAGTTGCCAAGTACAAGTGTGAGCTCCCTTGGGCCCCGGCGGAAGGCGGGGTGGATGGCCTCAGGGCCTTGGATGGCCAACCATGCCCCCTGGGAAAACGAGTCTGCCTGACTCACTTTTCTCCAAGCTCCCTAATGCTATTTATGTCAAAGTGTCAGAGTAACATACTCTTGTGCCCTCTGAAGTTGGGAAATATAAATTCTCATTTTAACATAAGGGAAGACAGAAAAGAGTTAAATCTAAAAGGTAGCCTGACATATTACTGAGGAAACCGAAATAAGACAAACTTAGTAAACTCAATTAATTTTTTTAAGTTGCATTTTTCTGATTAGAAAAGAAATACATGGCAATTGCAGGAGATTCATAACATGCTGAAAATATAAGAAGAAAAGGCTAATACCTGTTGGGTTTATGTGTGTGTGTGTGTGTGTGTGTGTATATATATATATAAAATTCTATACTTCCTTCTTATATACATATGTACACTCATTCACACACCTGTATACACACCACACACATACACTTTCTACTAAAGCCAGTAGGTTACATCTTTCAGTTTTATCTTCACAGTAGCCTTCGTTTTGCTTCATAGTACTAATCACTATTTTAAATCATATATTTATTTACACCATTATTTGATTGTTTACCTCCCAACAAACTGTAAACTCCCACGAGTAGGAACTGTGTTTTCTATCATAATCTTGATGGCTAGAACAGTGCATGGCAGGGTAAATATTAGCTGAAAGCACAAAAAAGAGGATTATTTATGTGTGTTTATGAATATTATTTATAAACATGATTTTCTAAATCTTCACCTGAGGATATGTTTATTGATTTTAGAGCGAGAGGAAGGGAGAGAGGGAGAGAGAAACATCAGTGTAAGAGGAAAACATCAACTGGCTGCCTCTCATAAGCCCTGGGACTGGGAACAAACCTGCAGCCTTTTGGTGTCCGGGACAGCACTCCAACCAAATGAGCCACACCGGCCAGGGCAATGTGATTTTAAATTTAATTTATTGTCACCATTATTCAATGCCAATGCATATGGTCCTCTGTCATCCATCACCGTGATGTGGATGTTGTTTCCAATTTTCCTGCAAGATTATTAATAAGTGAGAGAGGCTGGAAGTAGAGGGAGAGAAGCAAGTGGATGAGTCCAACAAGGCAATAGCTCAGCTGCCTTGTAGCTTAATCTCTGTGATGCTGAAGTGTGAGAGCTGGGCCACCTCGAAGGGCAAGGATTCTCTGCCCACCTGTGCTCTTCATACGGTCTCATAGAAACAGGGGGCATTAGAATGTACACCCCCATCCTTTCTCTCTGTTTAGACCCTGAGTCAAGCAGCTGTGTCCACTGGGCAGGTTGTATGGCTCACCACCTACTTGTCATAGGCCATGAGAAGAGTCAGAAAAAATACTACTTAGAGAACTGTCCGAGATTTTACTGCCTATGTTTTCTTTTAATTTTATGGTATCAAGTCTTACATTTAAGTCTTTAATCCATCTGAGGTTTGTTCTTGTGTATGGTGTAAGAAGGTGGTCTAGTTTCATTTTCTTTTGCATGTTTCTGTCCAATTTTCCCGACAGCATTTATTGAATAGACTGTTTTGACCCTGTTGTTGTATGTTCCTGCCTCCTTTGTCATAGATTAATTGACCATATAGGTGTGGGTTTATTTCTGGGCTCTCTATTCTGCTCCATTGATCTATAGATCTGGTTTTTTTTTTGCCAGTGCCATGCTGTTTTGATTACTGTGGCCTTGTAGTATAGTTTGATATCAGGTAGCGTGATTCCTCCAACTTTGTTCTTCTTTGTCAAGATTACTGTGGCTATTCAGGTTCTTTTGTGGTTCCATATAAATTTTTGGATTATTTGTTCTATTTCTGTGAAATATGCCATTGCTATTTTGATAGGAATTGCAGTGAGTCTATAGATTGCTTTGGGGAGTATGGACATTGTAACAATGTTGATTTGTCTTCAATTTCTTTCTTCAGTGTCTTATAATTTTCTGAGTACAGCTCTTGTACTTCCTTGGTTAAATTTATTCCCAGGTTTTTGGGGTTTTTTTTATGCAGTTGTAAATGGGATTGTTTTTTTAGTTTCCTTTCCTGCTAATTCATTATCAGTATATAAAAAGACATTCATTTTTTTGATGATTCTCTTGACTAAATATAAGCCCCCTCAGTGCAAGGACATTATTAGTTTGTTTACTGCAATACCAAGTGCCTGGATCAGTGCCTTGAAAATAGTGTGAGTCCAATAGATGTTTGTTGAATGAATAAGTGAAACAATATAGAACAGTATCCTCAGTATATTAACTGGAAAATGTAAGGCGCAGAATAATGGGTTTAGAAGGCTCTCTTTGCATAAAAGGCAGGACAACACACACACAAATATATCTCTATCCTAGGATTAAATATGAGTTCTGGGCACACCAAAACCTGGTAAGAGGGGTTGCTTCTGAGAAAGAGAAATCACTCAAAGGTCCATGTAGCATCTTCTCCTAACCCCCAAAACCAACTGAACAGTTAGAACATCTTCCTTAAAAAACCTCTGTATTTTGTGGAAGAATTAGAACTTCAGGGAAATAGATGGTATTGCTGGATCCCTAAAGAAAATGGGCTCCCAGTTTCTTTTGTGTGTTTTTGATAGCTTCTGTTTATCATAAGAAAAAGAATTGACATTTTGGGGTCATTTTGCTCCTTGCCATCTGCCACAAAAACATTGACACGGGGATGGGACAGGCACAATGTCAAGTTGGCAACATTTAGAACGTGATTTTTTTTTTAAATCCGAAACATTCAAAGTCTGCATCTCAGTCTCATTTTCAATGGCCACATTTTCCTGTTAAAGTCTGCCTTTTGTCTCTTTGCCTTTTTTTTATTATTTATTTTTAACCCCTGTGGCTTTTCCCCTGTGGTTTTTCCATGTGGGTTTTCTGTACCACAAATCAAATTGAGAAAAATGGACAGAGATGCCCAGGAGCCTGGCCTTCATCAGCCGTGGTCCTACAGTGAGGCCCAGCCCTGGGACTGAGCCTGAAACACTCAACAGCCCACCAGGCTTTATGCCACTGGGAGTTTGCCTGGGATCGTCTTGGAAAATGGAGACTATCCTTTGCTCACCTGTCTTATTCGTAAAGGTCTCAGAGATGGGTCAGTGGTCTTAAGCTTCAGCTTAGACAACAAATTTCTAAAGACATATCCTCTGCTTATGAGCACTGAGCAGGGCACAGGCCACACAGAGGTGGGTGAAAGCCCCGCCCATGCCATCATGTGGTCCCTTAGACTTCACGAGGAATCCCCTAAATTGGCAGCTTCCCTGTGATCCTGTCTTATTAGAGGCTAATTTTTTCCTTCCATTTCCAATAGGAATCAGTAACTTACTTCCAATATCCCTCCTTGGTAATGTCAGTATTTCCCATTAGTGTTACTCTTTTGCCTCCCTCCTGTCCTGCCTGATAGCCTCTGTGGCTTTTGGACATGTATACACAGGATGGGGCATACGTAGGTTTACAGTTGTGAGCCCCCAGAACAGGGTTTATTCTTGGATTATTATTTATTAAGTGTTGTATTATTTTCCATAAGAACAATTGTAAACCTTTTGCCCCACCCTGTATAGTAGATGGACTGAGAAAAATGTAAAAATAAAAAAACAGCAACAGAGAAATAATATGATAGAAAGTAACCACCGTAGTTCCCCATAGTTTCTGACCCACAGTAAGTGGGTGCCCACTAAATGCTTATCGGAGCCGTGATGCAATGCTAATCACAGCATTTGTTTCACTGCATCACCGTTCCGTGAATCCCTGTTTTCCAATTCCATCTGCTCCTTGCACATCGCTGGTGAGCTGGGGTCGTTTCACTGTAGCTCACAGTAAGCAGAGCGAGCAGTTTTTGGATATGCTTGTGGAATTCCTCTGACCATCAGTTCCTCTGACTTACCTCTGAGGTTGGGGTTAGGGTGCTTACAGGACTCCAAGCAACCAATGGTACAGAGGGTGTCCCCTGGGCCTTCTGACTTAAAACTCCCAACTTTAAGATTCTCTAACATGGTTATGATTTAGTGATCTGATTTTCAGTGGCACACAGTGAAAAAGGAAAACCCAAGACATCGGGCTCTCTGGTGCTCTTGGTACCTAAGTTAACAGAGCTAAAAGGGTAAAGGAGATCCACAAGATAACCCGATGCTTGACTGTTCAGATATATGTGACTTAAATTTTTGTTACTCTGCTAACAAAGTTAAATCCATCTGTTAGGCCAGTGACAGCCAGTGTTGATCAATGTTGTTGCTCTGCTATTTATGTTTGTTTCCTTCTAAAATAGCTAAAACAAAGGAAGCTATATAAATAATCCAGGAAAGTGAAATATAGCAGGTATACCATGAGCAGAGGCCACATGCTCCGTTGTTTGAGATCCAAGTGAGAGTGAAATATGAAGGGCTTGGTGGATGGCGTGGATGAAAGATTTAATCACCATGGGGAACTGACTCTTCTTAATTCCCCAGAGGAGGTCATCCAAGGGGATCTCTTTTCTCCTTAAAAAGAAATCATGGCCACACAAACCTTTCACAAACACATGTGTTCTTCAAGGTCTGTGGGATGACCCAGATTTGTTTTATGGAGCAACTTTCAGAGACATGTAGAATTCCTCAGGACCTGGATGTGAAGCGTGTGCTCAGCTTACAGGAACATAGGGAAGGCAGGGCCAGAGGACATGCTGGGTCCAGAAACACGACCTTCCCCATGAGCCAGAACAGGTGATGAGGCATGACATTGAGGCCCAACATCATAGGCGCACTCTGGAGCTGCTGTGGGTCAAGCAAGGGGTGGGGAGGGCGTGATGCCATTTTGAGAGTTCATCTAGAACCGAAAATTGATTAGATCACAATGAAAGAGACCCAGCACCAAACTCAAACAAGAAAGTCAGACATGTGACTACCACCACCAGGCTTTTGTCCTGGGTAGTTTAGGACAGGGACCCCATTGTAGCAAGGGACAGAGAGTCTACCTGGAGAAACCAGCCAGCCACTAGGAGCAGGAACCAAGTGGGGGTGTATGTCAAGCACATGGATGATTCGTAGTCATTTCTGGGTGTTATGGATTGAATGATTGATTCCCCACTAAATTCATATATTGAAGTCCTAATCCCCAATGGGATAGTATTTGGAGGTGGGATTATTTGGAAGTAATTAGGTTTAGATGAAGTCATGAGGGTGGGCCCTCAGGATAGGTTTAGTGGCCCTCTAAGAAGAAGACGAGAGCAGAGCCATTTCTCTCTCTCTGCCATGGGAGGGCACAGCGAGAAGGCGGCCATCTGCAAGCCAGGGAGAGAGCCCTCACCAGGAATCAAATTCACCAGCACCTGGATCTTGGATTTCCAGCCTCTGGAATTATGAGAAAATGCATTTTACTTTTGGAACAAATCTTCATGGTGATTGAAAGGTGCAGAAGCAGTGATTCATCTTGACTATAAAAAAGAAACAATGATTTAGATGCCTTTGGGAATGTACTTATGAAAAAAAGTAAAAATCGTAATTAGTCAGAACAAGGAAAATATTTTATACAGTTTTCCTGGGTTGTTCCTGGTATCAGAGCCGTGTTGATAAATGTTGGAAGAAGATTTCCAATCTTATTTACAGAACCCGCAGTTACACTTAGGCTGCTGATTTGCTTTCCTGTGGGTTAGTGTATTTCCAGAAAGCTTGTGTTCTCGCTCCTGAGTTGAATGCAAACACCTTCTGCCAAACTGAAGTTAACCTGCTTTCGGCAGATGTGAAAGTTGGATCAGCATCAAAGGAAATTCTGTTTGGCTTTGAGGGTTATTTGAACTTTTTCAAGATCAAGTTTCCCTTTTCATGTTAATATTATTTGTGACAGCTTGTTTCTCATCGGGTGACTTTTTCGTGGCCGTTCACCTTTGAGCTGTAACTTGTTCACAGAGCCCTGGCTTGACTCCAAGGCGTGAAGGGACCGTGAAATGTCACCCAGCCTGGCGGGACCACATCCATCTGCAGAGGAGGGTGGCTGCCTTCACTGGAGACAGATTGGCCAGAACCTTTGCCCGGATGCCTCGCTATCCATCAGTTAAAATGAGTACAATTAAAAGTTTGGTCTGGCTGGCATGGCTCAGTGGTTGAGCATCCACCTAGGATCTGGGAGATCACGGTTCGATTCCCGGTCAGGGCACAGGCCCAGGTTGTGGGCTTGACCCCCAGTAGGGGGTGTGCAGGAGGCAGCCGATCAGTGACTCTCATCATTGATGTTTCTCTTTCTCTCTCTCTCCCTCTCCCTTTCTCTCTCTGAAATCAATAAAAACACATTTAAAAAAAAATAAAATATAAAGTTTGTACAACTGGAAGTTTGCTTCACAATTTTTTTTTCTGGTGTAGAACGACAATTTGTGATTATAAAGTACTGGATTATGGAGACAACTGCTTAGGTTCAATAGGATATTTAATGAACAGACAACCTGCAGCTGAAGAGCTGAACTAATTGAGCCCATGCATTATGCTTCCAAATTTTAAAGATAACCTGACATTTTGCACATCGGAGGCTTTTGAAGGAGTTTCTAAATGAGGGCTGATGCCCACCCCCATCCCTTTTTCTAACCATAGTTCGCTTGAAACTGTACCTATTAAAATAATTCTTGTGGTAGAATAAATATTGGGAGAGCGGTCGAGATGTCTTTCTAGCCAGAGAGTAAATGTGTCTCATGTGGAACAAAACTGTGAGATGCAATTGGCTTTTCAGCCAAGACAGTTGACTGCGAGATAGGAGATGATTTTGGCTTTTGTTTCTGTTACCCACCGAGTCTCGTTTATTTTTAAATGCTCACTGTGTCAGTCTAAAATGGGTGTTTCCTGGAGAACATCCTGGTGGCACCTCCTCTACCTGAAAGCCTGTCAGAATTCAGGGTGTCTGCTTCAAATGGAGACAATAAGAAGACAAGTGCTGGGAAGTTTCTGAAAATGTCCTGGGACAAAGCATCGCCCATTTTAGCTCTAGAGAAGTTCATTCTCTGGAACAAAGAGGGGTTCAGCTCTGTCTCATCGGATTACAGTCATTTTCCTCCCTGATCCCCCCATCTTTACAGCTCTGATTTTTGCTATTTAGTCACGAGGAAATCTATCAACATTGAGGAACGTCTGTTAATCGGATTTGCTCCTTAAAGTGGGAGGAAAGAATGGGGGGGGGGGGGACAACTGTTTTTAAAACATGCTTGTGCTCCTGGCGTGGAGGGGTGCTGGAGGCGGCTCCCCCAGGCGCTCTGCTATGTAGGGCTCTAGCAGGCCAGAGCAAACAGTGCGTCAGCTCATTGTCACTCTGCTCAGAGTGGTGCACAGGCTGGTCTAAGAATAAATCTGTGAAAAAGGAAAGCCATCCGTTTCCCATGTGGGGTAGTGGAGTTTCTGCTCTGTCAAATTTCCAGGAGCGTAAGGCCTGCTGGGTTCAAAAGCATAAATAACAAGAAAGCCTTTCATGCCCCATCTGCCCACATGAGGCCTCGCACTTTTCCTAGTTACATCCTAGGACGTGGTTATTTAATTGTTGTGGAAGGAGCCTGTTGAAGATTTCTGTCCTTGTTAATACATGTGACGCCTGATAGACCAGTGTAGAGGACGTGAAGAAAGGCATCAGGTGACAGTGTTGCTTGGTACTGTCAACATTAACAATGGAAAAAATATCCTCAGGTGAGGATTTTAAAAATAATAATCATAATAAAATACTAGAGTCCTAAGAACTATACAGTCCTGCTGGTCCAAGTCAGACAAGCCACAGAGGTGCCCAGCCTTAGGATTGTTCTGGTAGGAAGGATTGGGAAGCATTGACTGGGAGGTGTAAGTCTGAGACAAGGGTGGGGTAATTAATTAATGGGCCCAGGAAAGCAGAGGTAGTAAGATAGAGGAGTTGGGGGCATTTGAGCACATATATCAATCCTTCCAATGCTGAAATAGTAATATCCATATAGGAGAAGATATGATCAAAGGCATTAAAGCTTCCATTCAGTTGCATCCTAAGACATGAGTGCAGAAGTAAACTTCTTGGGGGTATTACTAAGATATGCATGCTTAAAGGTATTTTAGTATCTAAAGAAAGAGTTAAGTAATGACAAAAGTGGGAGGTTGCATCCATCACCATGATATGCTCTGGTTGTCGAGTTTGGGCCTGTTCATTGGTTTAGTTTGTTCACTGGATTCCACACATGAGTGAGATCATATGGTATTTGTCTTTCTCTGACTGGCTTATTTCACTCAGCATAATTAGTAATTTAAAAAGCAAGTAGCAAAAATATGTATGGTTGGATTCCATTTTGTTTAAATAAAACAAAACCATGCCAAACTATATATTTACACAGGAACATAAATGTGTAAAAATGCATGGAGAGCTCTACTGAAATATAGCAAACTGTCAGCTATGATTATCTCTGGAGAGAGGAGGGGGGATTTTGTTGTAAACTCTGTTAGACTGTATTTCAGTTTAAAAACAGAAATGTGTGATATATTCCTTGAGAAATTTGAAAATATCATTGTGGGACCAGAAAGTAGGCCAAAAAAAAAAAAAAGCCACTAACAACAACAGATCTCAGTACACATACCTTCTGTCAGATGCCTGTCCCAGTTGGGGGGTCCCCAGGGTCACCCAGCTCCAACTCCCACTGAGTAAGAAAGGGGGAAAGGCCCATGTTGGAGGAAGTTATTGGGATCTCATTTCCAGGGGCTTCTAGATGTAGGATGCCTCCCAGACTTGCCCACTCAAGGACCACGGGGAGAAGCATGAACCCGCTGCCTCCTGCCCTGTCCCCTTGGGTGCGGAGCTGCCCCTTGGGGTGTAAAGTCCCCCTGCTCCCGGCTTGTGACCCTGTGCTTTAGGGCCGATCCACAGGGCAGTTCCTGCCATGGTTTATGGACCTTAGAGGACTCTGCCTCCCCTTGCTGGTCATAGTATAATTTTATTAGTTTGTACATCAGGAATTACATTCACCCCCACAATTTCCAGTCTCCCCATAGGCACTGGTCACTGTATGCAGTGCTCTGTGTCCATTTCGAGGGAAACTTCCTCTTGTACGTGTTCATATATTAAGAGGAAAAAAATGAACTTGGATGTTAAAGAACAAAATATTCTGGTTTATGGGGAAATTTTTCTTATGGTGGGCATAGTAAATAAAAATACATCTTTAAGGGACAGATTAAATCCATATTGTATAGAAGAGTACCAATAAAAATTGTTTTTTCTCTACAGCCAGATAACTGATAAATTAATACTATAAAGCTTCCAATAAATTTGTGTTATATAATATAGGTGGCCCTATAATTCATCTGATTTTTCTTGTTTTAAATTATTCTCTTTTTTGTTATATAGATAGAGCTACCTTGACATCTATAACCATTTTCCTTGTAACTCTTTTATTTTTCCATCTTCTTACAATGCACAAGACATCTTAAATTTAAGAAAATGGCTCTTTATAAAATTTTTGGTAGCTGGAGGACAGGTCAAGCATGGTGAAGATTTGTGCAAAAAAATGTCTCATTTGTATTGTGATGGGAGCTATAGAACCATGAGTAGTTCTACTTGTTCCATTTATTCTCGAGTTTATGTAAATTATATCGGACAGTTATCCTGTCACAAACATCCTTGACTAACCTGGCTCCTGAAATGTATTCCATACCGTCCTCTCAGCGTGAATGGACTTGAAATTTCATTCATTTTCTCAGCGACAGCGATGGCAGGGAGAGCCCTAAAGCATTAGAGAGAAACGGAGGCACCGCAGGCTGAAGCCTGTGTGGGAGACTCTTCTATGTGGAAAACAAATACGTCCCCCCCCCCTTTTCTTTAAATATATACTTTTTAATTTTTCTTTTTTTCAATTACAGTTTACATCCAATATTATTTTGTATTAGTTTCAGGTGTAGATCATAGCGCTTAGACAATCATATACTTTACAAAGCACCCCCCCGATATTTCCAGTACCCACCTGACACCATACACGATAATTGCAATATTATTGACTATATTTTCTGTGCTGTACTTTACATCCCTGTGACTGTAACTACCAAGCTGTATTTCGAGTTTCCTCATTTTATTCCTCATTAAGCCTCAATATTTGGGCATCTAGTTATAGTGGACAAGCCATGGTCATCAACCAGTTTGTTTGTTTTTTGATGTGTGTTTTTTATTACATTTTAGCTGCCACTGCCCTTCCCTCCCCCAGGCCCAGAGGCAACAGTTAAAACTAAGGAGAATTTTTTCTGTTTTATAATTATGCAAACATGTTTTTGAGCAGGATTATGGCTTTACTCTCGAGTAGTATGGCTTCTCCTTCTAGGAAAGAATGAATAGGCTGAGCTAATTTTACATATCAGGCATTTTCTTAATTGTGTCCTGTATTTTTGTCCAGAATGCATTTAATTTGGAAGCCTTCCCAAGCCCTGTAAAAAGTGAGTGCCAACATATTTTTCAAACACAAATTGGATTGGATAATGTTTACGTTGGATGCATGCAATTCAGTTATTTCTTTTCGCATAAATTCTCTCTACTCATGCTGAGAAAACCTCCAGAATAGTGACACTTATTATAGCTTTTCTCAATCAATTCCCAAATATTTATTGAGCCCCTACTATGTGTGGAACGTGGTGCTAAACATGTGAGGAATGAAAATAAGAATCATGCACAGTCTTGCTTCCAGCTTGGGAAGTAATTATTGGGGAAGGTTTAGCTTTGTGAGAAAGGAAAGGGCTAGAAAACTAATCCTGGGAGGAGCCTTCGGGTGCTGCCAGCCCACCTCTTGCTAAGTGCACGTGCCCCATACAGATCCCCCCAATGGTGTCGCCTTGCTCAGCTGATCCCTGCTAGTGAGGGGGCCTCACCACCTCCCTGGGTTTCCTGTTGGACTTTTTGGACAACTGTGATCCTTAAAATTATGCCTTGATATTGCATAAAGATCTTCTCCGTGCTTTCCATGTAATCTTTTGTCACGTACCAGGCCGACAAAAATGTGAAGATCTCTACAGGGCCTTGAGGTTTAAGAACTTGGGTTAAATGCTGGAAGTTTGCATGAAAAGGGCTCTCTCATGTTTTCTCCTTGCAGTAACCGCGAGACAGGCGTGATGTTCCCCATTTTACAGACCAGGAGGAAGGATCTCAGAGTCAGGTGACTAAGTGCAAGATCACACAGCGAGCACAGCAGAAATGTAAAACTCGCCGTGGAAACTCCAGCCTCTTTCTGCTTTCCACACATGCCCCTGCCTCTGATTCCTGTTTGCTTTATTTGCATTAAATTTCCCTTTTTTGCAAGGTGGATGTCCTGTTTCTAGGACAACCCAATGTGGGACAGGTTCTGGGAAACCTCTTTTTGATCACATTGCTTCTTGGTTATTAGTTAGCTGCACTAACGTGGTTAAAAGAATTCAAACCTTCCTAAAATTAGCTTCTTGATGTCTCCCCTGCTCCCCAAATTCCCTCTCTAAAGCAATGCTTTCCTTTAATTGTTCCCCTAATTTTAATATCTCCCAGTCCTTATCTTTCCAAGTCAGTTTTTAAAATTCCCCATTTGTCTTTCTCTTTTGATTTGTATTGCTTTATTGTAATACTGAAATAAAGATCGCTTTAGTACAGTAAACCCCATACAGTACTGAACTGTAAAAAAAAAAAAAATCTGCTGCCAGGACCCCTCTTCTGGGAGGTGTTTCCTATAACCAGGCACAAATATTGCAGCCAGAGCCACGACTTTCAACGCCCTGGACGCTTTGGCCTAATTCTCTGCTCAGCACTCCAGGGACTGCCGCACCTCCCTGCCTTTTCCCTGGGCCTTGTACGCGAGGAATTGTCCCTCTGCTGTTGGGAGGGACACAGTCTCCCTGCAGCCTAGGCCAGGGGTCATTTCAGCTGGTCTGCCTGAGGACCGAGTGGTGGCCACTGCTTGTTGAAACGCAGAACCTTCCTGTTGCACGGTGACGGCACCCACATGAAGCAGAAACCCGTCATCCCTATTCTTTTCAGCCTTTCATAACTGGAATAAGCAATTACACCAAGGTCATTTTGACCTTGGCATCAAATAATAGCTGCAGGTGCTCGTGGAAATGGTTTGAAGGTATATTCTTTCTATGCCGACAGAGGGAAGTGAGGAGGGTGTTAAGAGAATTTTAGGATATCTCTCCTTGTTTCTCTCTGCCTAACTCCAACGTAAGTCCCACCCCTGTAAGGTTTTCTTGTCTGTGTGGGGTTTTTCCCAGTTGCCCAGAGTCTGTGCGTATCTGGGCAGTTACTCTAAGCAGGAACTTTAATACTTTGTATTATTACTATTCCTGATAAACTACATCAAACCTTTTAAACACTCTAGCAATGGGATAGAGCAAGGTCTAAGAGCATTCTGCAGAGCACCAGGCTTGTGCTGGAGATGAGATTCTATCTCTCTGAGCTCATAAAATAGAAGGGGAGCCGACATTCAGGGCTGTTGGGTTCCCATAAATCCGTGGAGCTGTGAAGGGGATGCTGATCTACATTAGGGGCCCCTGTTTATCTTGATGTCCCAGGAAGCGTAACTCTGGCCACTGCAGAGAGCGAGCTGGAATGGATGTCTCCTCCTCACACCAGATTGGCTCGAGTCTTATATCACTTTATATTATTAAAAGGAAGGGCATAAAAAGGCAGGGTGGCGCATCTATTTCAGTCTGCTGCTTAGGTACCGCTCAGAAAATCTCAAACAGATATTTTTTCCCTCCATGAGCATTTGAGGGGTTTTAAAATTCTAGCACTTTGAGATGTTTATCACTCTTTTGGGATTTTATTAGACATTCTTGTAGATGCTGCATGTTACCACGGTAATATCATAAATAACATCTAAACAGGGTCCTTGGGAAGAGATAAGCAGACATTAGACTGATGACCAGTTTATGAAAACTGTTGGCGTAGATAATTAAAACCCGTTGAGAGTGCCGGCAGTTGTGAGATGTGCATTAAAATGCAAATGCTCTTTTGATTAATTAGAAAATCAACTACAGTGTTGTGTATGCCAGGGGTTGAGAATTTTAAGTTTGAGAATAATTATATTTTCTCACTTTGAAAACTATTATTTACTTCAAGGACAGGACTGTTTGTTACTACCACAGATGGAAAAGTGACTTGTCATCTGCCAGACTTTTCCAGACTCATGTTATTAACCCTCCAACATTGACTTGGTGGCCCCACCCAACAGCCCAGCTTCTCAGCGACTTTTCATTGTCATCTCTTCCAGCCCATCTCAGTCACCTCCTGCCACGATTACACCTTCGATTTTATTATCAGCAGGACAGCATCTCCTCCGATACCCCACATGGTATCTTCTTTGCTCTCGGCTCACTTACAGCACAATTGTAATTGTACTGATTACGTAGATCCTTCTGTCCATGAACGTGTGCATCTCTATTTAATCCAGTGTTTTATTCTTTATATACAAGGAAATATTACTTGGCTATAAAAAAGAATGAAATCTTGCCCTGGCCGGGTGGCTCAGTTGTTTAGAGCATCGTCCTGTACACCAAAAATGATAAAGGGAATCATTTGACTTTGGATGGTAAACACACAATATACAGCTGATGTATTATAGAATTGTACACTTGACACCTGGCAGGGAAGATATCATGATCACGAATTGTACACTTGAAATCTATATAATTTTGTTAACCAATGGCACCCCAATAAATTTAATTTTAAAAAGGGAATCCTTAGAGGAAAGCCTGATTCAGCTCTTCCTTTCTGTGTGTTGTCAACTAATGAAAATAGAAGGAACGATAGAATTAAAAAACTATTATTTGTGGTGGGAAGAGACTAGACTTCAGATGGTGAGCCCGCAACATCTGTATACTTCAGAGTATACAGATGTCATATTATAAAGTTGCAGACCTGAAACTTATATAATGTTATCAACCAATGTTATCCCAATAAATTTAATTTTAAAACTGCCACTTGGCAACAATCACAGTAAAATTGATTCAGGCAAGAATTCTCTAAAACTGGTAGGCGAAAGTGTGCTGCAGAGGCAGGGTATTTGCATAGTCTCAAAATATATCTCTAGAAAATACTTTTTAGTTACAACAGGAAGGTCATGACTTTATAGTGAAGATACCTGCTGGACGGCACCTTAATCAAGGGACTAAAGTAAACACCCAGAGTAATGTGGCAAATCAAAACCAGGTACCTCCCAGTAGAACACCACGAGAAGGACCCAGCGTCACCTCCATGTTACTCCTGCCAAAAATGCATAAGCTGGATCATGAAGAAATGTTAGGCCCACGTTGAGGGGCATCCTGCTAAAGAGCTGGCCTGTGATCTTCAAAAACAGCAAGGTTATGGAAAACCCTGTGCCGTCACTACTGGTCATGCCTCCTTGGACGTACCACAAGGTCATAGCACGAAATTTGTGCTGGGAAATAGAGCAGAACCATCGAGCTGTGGAACACACCTCCTTCCCCAAAGCAGCAGGAACACAGGCCCTGGGGTGACTATGGTGATGACCGTGCATTTTCACAAAGGTTTTGGTTGAAAACTTGGATTGAGAAGTGTTGTGGGATATCGGAGAGCAGAAGGGCAGAAATGAGTTGATTTAAAAGATTTCCCGGGGGATGGTTCCCAAGGTATTTTCAGTGCAGATGGGATAACGTTTGAAGATGAACAGTGGAGCTCAAAATTGCTCAAAAGTTAGCTGGCTGTTAATAAGAGGGTTAGAACTTGGATGAAGAAATGCATGGGCTGGGCTGGGGCTCTGGAGTGCCGGGACAAAGCAGAAAGAGAGAGAACTTTCCAGAAAAGGGGGTCAGGATGAAGGAGAGTTGTTGGAACCCTTGGAGTGGTTATCTGAGGACCTTGCCGCTTGGTTGTGGTGCGGTGAGCTTGGGTTGGGTTTGCATTCATTTTCTGCCACTAACCAGATGCTGGTCCCTGGGAAATGACTCATCTCTTCCTAATCTCCTACCTGTATGTGACTAGGTGGTGGTGCTGAAAGGAGTGCACCTTTCCAGTGCAATACTCCAAAGGCAAAAAGCACATATCACTCCCAGGGCCTTAAGGGCACACCCAATGGGAGTGAGAAATTTCCTAAGAGTCTCGTGTATATCTTAAAGTACAGGGGTGCGCAAAAGTAGGTTACAGCAGTCAGTACACAAAACACAAGAGTCTATTCTTGTATTATAATTTATAAATTATTGTATTATTGTCCATATGAACAACTATAAAACCTACTTCTGCCCACCCTGTATATGAAAATTTCCCTCTGTACCATATTTGGAGCAGTGAGGCCCTTCAATAAATGTTAACTTTCTTCCTTGGCCCAAGAGTGTCATCCCATTGGTTGGCCATAGGGTCCAAAATGCCCTAGTATTCTCAGGGGTCCTGGTGAAAGCCACAGAAAACAAATGAAGTGTGTCAGATGGGCTTATTAACATCCATTAATATGTTACTGGGGATTGAGTTGTGTGTGTGTGTTTTATTGGGAATTGATGAAAAATGGACCTGCTAAAAGTTGAGGTGGGTAATGGAATAAAAGCAGAAGTTTGGGGCAATAGAGCAGAAGTGAAGGGTCTCAGCCTTGGAGCCGGGCCTTGAGTGTAGATTCGTGGGCGGGAGGGTAATAGAAAGTGCGTGGTGACATAAACCTACTTGAACTTACCACGGGGGGAAATAATAAAACTGTTGAAAATTAGACCTGTCAGAAAAGGAAACAGCGGCTACAAAGTAATGTGAGACAGAAGATGTGCCCCCATGTGACCTAAGATGTAAAACTCAAAAAAAAAATTTTATGAAAATAGAAAACAAAAACAAAACAAAAAAATGAAGAGAGCTTTGTTATAGCTCAGCTATTAATTATATGTTGTTGTGTTTCTTGAAACACTTTTTTCTACCTCGTGTGTTATTTTATAGCACCCTAGCTATAGCTATTTTAGCAGTGGCTGGTCCTGCCCCCACCTCCCTCCCTGCGCACACCGACATACCTGGTTTTATTTGCAGTCTCTTAACATTAGGAGATAAGCTGAGATTTATTTGAGAGGCAGCTAAAACCAGGCACTTGCAGAGAGGAATAAGCTGAGAGGGTAAAGGGAGGGCAACCAAGTACCCTGAAGGGTTGCAGGGATTGTAATGGGGGCCATCCGAAGGGCAGCTGGGTACCTTATGGGTAAGAACTCAGATTTCTCCTGGGAACTCAGCCCTGTGCCCGTGGGTGACCTCAGTGAACACGGTACACAAAGCAGCGAGATGAAGGCGGCTGCTGCTCTTACCTGGAGGAAGCCTTTCGTCTCAGAAATCCTGCTGGACTCGTGGATTTAGCCAGTTATCTCCTGGGCCAGAGAAGCAAGGATTGCCATCCACAGTCAGCGCACGTCGACTTCTGGGAATGTGGGAGAAAGGTTCTGAAGTGTGGAAGACCCACGAGTGAGAGGAGAGTCCGGAGGGAGGGAGAGACCTGGGCAGGGGGGGGAAACTGGGGAAGTCCAACCTCAGCAGTGTTTGTTGGCCATTAAAGAATTAAACTCTCCTCTGTGAGGCAAGCAGTGTGGAAGCCCTGATTTGATGTCCTTGCAGTTTAACCATTTAGAAAACTGGACAGTACAGCTCTTGGGGCTGGGACCCACATTATCTCGGAGAATATTGGGGGGGGGGGCTTTGCACTTAGGCAGACAACACAGATGCATCTGAGACATATGCCAAAATGATACTGTTCTCGGCCCAGAAATTGCCCTAAAGCAACCTCCAGCCTGATCCCACTGCCTGCAGACTCAGAGGGACAGGCCAGGATGCACTTGGTAGGGGCAGGATGGATGGTCAGGCAGCTCAGGACCTTGACCTAAAGAGAGAGGACCAGGAAAGGCGAGAGCAGGGGATGACAGATGTGTATGCAAAATGGCTTTGTAAACTGGAAAGCCACCTGTCAGTAGGCGCCAGTTATCGCTGTCCCTGCGCACTCAACCTTGGCGAGAAAGTAGAACCCAAGTCTCTCGTGAGTGGAGGGATTGAAGGAGGGTTGCTCCAGGAAGAATGAAAGCCATGCTGTAAAAACTAATATGAATGGAGCTACTTTAAGATTCTGAGCTGTCATCCCAGAGAAACTACCTGGCACCTCTCACCCCTCGAACCTTGAGACACTGGACATAATAACCTTTGGACTGAGCCTAAAGCACCAGTGTATCCCAAACAACTGTTGGGAAAGATAACAAGGAAGCAGATGCTATGACCACCCGACTGGTGACTGGTGGACTGAAAATTAAAAGCATCTGCACCTATAGGAATTCCTTTCTTCTGTTGATGTAATTGTCCCCCTTCCCGGCCACATAAATAATCCCCCTCGCCTTGGTCTGCTACTCGGAACACTCTGGATTTCTGCCTGAGTCAGTGCTCCCAGCATAGCTGCTCTTTGGATCTCAAATAAATGCGTGTGGCCTCTTGGGTTCACCTTTTGTTTTCAGGTTAATGATGTTTACTTCTCTTCCTGATTCCATCATTTTCTCACAATTTGTTTTGTGGCTTAGGAGTTTGTGAAGTGGTTTTCTTTGCTTTTGAGGGAGTGACAAATGTGTCTGGTAGGAAGGTATGAAGGCTTGAAGAGCAACTGCTATTAACATCTAAGCCAGAGGAAGATTTATGACTAGCGACTGAGCCCAGCTTGCCTTCAGCTCCAGACCACAGTCACCCGCAGTCTCCCTGTAGAAAGTAACTGCTCTGTGGCTCAGGGTGGGGCTGTGAGCCGAGATCCATACTCTCCACTGGGCTCCACAAAGCAGTGTTTTTCTAGTGCTCTGCCGGTGTGTGGAAATAGCTGTGCCGTGCACATGGTTTGTGATGGGCTTTTACCTGAGTCTTTGCATAAGAAGGTTGATAAAATAGAGTTTGGAAGGTGGTGGTCATAACAGGGGCCAGAAAATGCTATGGAGCCACTCTGGGTTTCATTTTTCATCAGCAACAATGGATCTGGTAGTGAACTTCTTCTTGACTGCTTTTTTTTATAAAGATTTTTTTTTTAAATTGATTTTTAGAGAGAGGGGAAGAGAGAGGGAGAGACAGAGAGAAACATTGATGTGAGAGCGAAACATCCATCAGCCGCCTCCTGCACGCCCCCTGCTGGGGATCAAGCCTGCAACGCAGGCATGTGCCCTGACTGGGAATCGAACCGGCAGCCTTTCGGTGCACCGGATGGCACCCAACCAACTGAGCCAACACTGGCCAGGGCTTGGCCGCTTTTGATTAGAACAAGGGAGAGTAAACTTATCTGGAAGTCTTGCTACAGAGGTTTGAATTATTTAAGAGGCTCTCACATATTTGGGGGGCAGTTTGAAGCCTGTGTTGAGAAATAAGCATGAAGGTCTTAGGCATTTTCACCCAAGAGCAGCCCCTCTCTGGCTGTGATGAAAGTCCTGGCCTCCTAGAGGAGCCTCGTGGGATTTGAAAAGCTGTCAGATCTTGCGCTGCCCAAACCAGAAGCTGCCTCTTACTGTGCTTGCTCTTCTCTGCTTCCTCCCCGCAGTCCCAGCAGAAGTGCATCGTGATCTTCGCCCTGGTCTGCTGCTTCGCCATCCTCGTGGCGTTGATCTTCTCGGCCGTGGACATCACGGGGGAAGACGAGGATGGGCTCTCGGAAGAGAACTGTCAGAATAAATGCCGGTAAGGAGGTGACAGGCGAGAACTCCCGCTGAGGGGGCGGGCGAGAAAGCCGGGGGAGCCAGGCCGTGGAGAGGAAAGTGTCATCGCCACGCGGGGTCAGGATTCACCTTGGGTCACGCAGAGGCTGGGCTCCGAGTCCGCTGACACCCTTACTGTTAGACCGAGGTAGTCAAAGTGGGTAACGATTTAATGCGCTTTACAGTTTGGGCGGATTCTGTACAGAGGGATGGCCCACAAGATGACACTTTGCACGAGCCTGCATTCCTGGAGGCCTCTGCTCTGCGTGCGAGGTTTCCGTCTGTTCCGTGCTGGCTAAAAGTGAGGCCCCCGAATGGACAGGGTGCCCTGTGCTAGTTGTTACGTCCAGGGGAAGTTAGAAAAGCACCATCTCAGAGAACCATCTCATGCCAACTTAAAATTAGGGGTTAAATAAATAAGCATGTTAGTGAGGGCGCACGGACTCCTCACTCCAACCCAGTGGAGCGCACAGGTTTTGCTATCAATCTAGAAATGACAACGGTCTTGTGTCTCTGTGGTTCCATTAAATAATGCCTCCCTGGGGTCATTCCTGATGATGGGAAAGCCACCAAAGCATGGTGTATCCCATAAATCTCCTCACCCTGCTTGTCACCCAGCTGCTACTGGTCTTTGAGGTCATGGGGAAGGTGTAGAAAACTACCGAGAGGGGGACCGATAGATAAGTGGTCTGTTTTTCTATACATGTTGCTGCAAAGCTGAAGTCAGACCACAGAATTACAATAGTTATTATGAGTTATTGCTTATAATGAATTTTAATTATAATTTTTCCCTGTGGAAAGCATCAGTCTAAGTGCCTCTCCCTTCTAGCTTAAAATCAACAACCTGGTCATGTGTGTGTGAGTTTTTATACCCTGACTGTTTTGCCTCAAGGGTTGAATGCTTGGCACACACAAAAAAATTGTCTGGAAAAGGCAGTTGAAGTTTGTGTTCTTTGTAGCTTATGATGCATTAGAGTCTAGTTACCAGGCAGCTGTATTATATACAGAACAAAGGATACAGGTGAGAAATCAGTGTATATTTTAGATTTTTTTCCTTCATGTTCAAAGGGTGCCCCTCAGTATGTTTACTTCCCAGGCTGAATTTGAGGGGAAGATTGTGTCGGGATCACAGGAAAGCAGTCGAACAACAGCGATTGTCACCCTCTTCTCCCTGGAAGCTCCAGACACTCTGTGGACAAGGCCAGTGGCTCGCTCAGGGGAATGGCTTTGCCCTCAATCTCACCTCACCCTATAATGAAGGCTGCTGGGTACTTTGAACTTTATAAAGGTCAAACTGTAATAACTTCCTTAAGACAAAACACCCTTGTCTCTTAACACACATTCCCAGCTATAAATGGTAGTTTTCAGCCAAAAAGAGGGAACCTTCGAATTATGTCTCTTTTACTTGGGGGAAGCTATAATTTAATGTTTACTCTGAACTCATGCTACTGGAATTTGGGCCTGGTTACGTCTTTTGGCTTAATTGGTAACTCAAGTGATGGCTCAACACAGCTCCCGCCTCCTTCCAGCACATATCCTTCAATGACCAGCCATTCTCCTGCTTCCTCTCCCCTGGGTAGCTGGAATCGCGACCTGGTGACTAGGTGCCATCGGTGCGTGCAGCCGTCTTTTTCTAGAATCTCAGCCCCTCCAGGTCTTTCTGTCTCCTCCAGCCTCTTCCCCTGCGTCCTGTGTTTCTGTTCTGCATTCTCAGCCTTGCGATAGGCACTTCTTGGATGCCTGCCCTCATCCCGACGACCCTCTGCTTGTTGGGCAGCTGTGAGTCCTGGTACCCCAATCAGGTGCCAGTCTCTAGTGGGATGACCCATTGTTCCACTGTCTTCACTCAATCATTCTCATTTTGACTTGATGACATTTTCTGACCTCGCCCACTCCCTCATCATTACAGACGTCGGGTTCTAACTTCCAGGACTCTCTGCCACCTTCCTTTGTGCCTGGCTAACATACCTCCCAAGCAGCAGTCCCATCCCTTGCCATTGTCCTTAGTAACTCTAAAATGTACTTCCCAACACCCTAGGCTTTGTGTTTTTAACCACCTCAAGTCAATACATTTACTACCTTTGCACCTGCCAGCAAATTCCTCCGCTTCCAGGTCAGCCCAATTCAGGGAATGACCAAGGGCTTTGACATCAGAATGATCTGGATTCCTATCTGCGTCCTACGACTTAACGATCTGTAAATGTGGGCAAGGCAGTAATTTAATTATTTCATGCAGCACCTACTTGCAGAGCACCAAAGGACTAAAAGAAGAGTTAACAATAGCCGGGGAAACAGCCATGGCCGTACTCTGTGGTCAGAACCACAGAACCACATAGAATGCCAGAGGGCTAGGGGAATCACCTGGCATCGCAAAAAGAGGAAACCTGGCCTTGGACTCAGCTCTGCCCCTGCTGGGTTATGCAGACTATTTTAGTTTCATTTCCCTTAAAAATGGTAGATTTTTTTTAAAAAAATCTATCTCACCAGGTTTTATGAGGCTCCTCTAGTAAGTTGTAGAAACCTACAACAAAGCATAAAGAGACTCCTAACAAGCAATATATAAATATTAACCCTCTCCCTGAAGTCAGAAGTCCTCTCTTCACAGCTAACTTTCTGTTCCTCCCACTTCCTCGCTTATCCCGAGTCTACCCTGTCTCCTGATTTTAGTTAGTGGAGTAAACAAGGGCCAACCACATGAGAACAAACAGTGTATGTATTCAGAGCTCACTATCACAAGGCAGGCAGACACTGTCACCTGCGTATGGCAGAGACTCAGAGGCAGGCAGAGCAGTGGGGAACCTTTACAGTAGCAAGAAGGGAAGGTTCAGGTGAGCTCTGATCGGAGGCTGTTGGCTGGGGAAGCTGGAGGCCGGCCAGCAAGCAGTGTGGCATCCTGTGCGATGGGCTGGGAGTGTGTATTTGACTCTTTGGGAAGTGGAGACAAAAATTAGGGAAGCTGGCACTCATTAGTCAAGTCCTGGCCATTTGGTGGTAGAAGTTCTTGTTCAGCCCTCTAGATTGTGACTAGAGATAGCTGCCTGACCTGCTACAAGCCTGACTTAGAGCAGGCTGGCTCTCTGGGCTGGTTATTGTAGATAAGAGGTTGGCTTCCTGGGAAGGTTGCCGTAGTTTGTGGGTCAGAGTCCTATTTTATATATACAAGGTCTGGCCACTGTCCATTTGCATTTTCAGTCTTCCAGTTTCCGGATCCTCCTCCTGTAGTACCAACCCCTTCTGATTTAATTTTAAATGTTTTCATTCTCTTGTTATCCATTTGCTAGCCCATGATGCTTCTTCCTGCAGCATCCCAAAGCCTTCACTTGCCTCCTTGGATCTTTTATATATATGTCTTTATTGATTTTTGAGAGAGAGAGGGATATGGAGAGAAACTTTGATCGGCTGCCTCCTGCACCCCCCTACTGGGGATTGAGCCTGCAGCCCAGGCATGTGCCCTGTCCCAGAATCGAACAGGCGACCTTTTCAATGCATGGGGCTATGCTCAACCAACTGAGACATCAGCCAGGGGGCCTCCTTGGATCTTTTGCTTCAGCCATGCTGCCAGTTGGTAAACTGGTTGACTCCTGGCTCCACCCACCCCTCTGTCCTCAGAGCAGCCTGACCATTGCTCCAATCCCTCAGCAGCCTGCAGAGTAGAGTGCATTTCTCTGTTGTTAAGTCTTAGGTTCTTCCAGGCAGGGATGCCCCCTGGTAAAAGAGGGGAGCCGATTTGGGGATGCACCCCACTGAGCACACTGGCACCCAGGTAGACCAGAAGGGAAAACCACCGCCCTGCAGGTGTTCTCGAGCACGCCAGTCCCAGCTCAGCCTCTGTGCAGATTTCCAGCCCTTCCCCATTCCTTTCCTGGCACTGACTTCCCCAGACTCTACCTCGAGGTGGCATTAGTGAGAGCACATGCTGCTCAGCCTCCAGTTACCCTTCACTTGGCTCCCATAGTTTTCTGTTCATGCTTTTCTCCTACTGGCGTCATTTTCATAAAGAGCGTTGTCTGCTCAGTTCAACCTTTGCTGAGGTCTCACTACTTTGAAGTTGCAGTTAAACTCCCCCTGGGTTTGTAGCTCTTCTCACTCCTGAGAGCTAAAAGAATATAAACTCTGTCAACGGCTTCTCCCTGTTTTGACAGTCTCTTCTCAAGATCTCCTGTCTAGTGCTCTCTTTCCTAAATATATTGTTTAATTCATCTTTGCTACTTCAAGTTGCACTGTCAACTCAGTGTTTCCCCAACTCTTGTATGTCTTTCTAAAAATATGTATCTCCCTATAAAAATATCCTATTTATAATTTTTCTGTCTGACTTATTTTATTTTCCCTCCCTCTTTTATCACTTTGCTGCTGTAAAACTGAACTAATAGAAGAATAATGAAATCCTCAGTGATCATAATTTCCACATGAATCTGTAAGATAAAAACTGCTCTAAACTTAGCCTCCCAAGTGCCTTTAACCACCCTCAATTGTGATGCCCAGAAACAAGGTCCCCTGACCTCAGTAAATGACCTTGACCTACTTCTTCGTTGCTTTGTACTGAATTTCTGTAGCCTTCCCATCATTTCCCAGTGGGTTTTAATTGCTGATTCAGTCCCTACAAATATAAACCTCCATGTCACTTGACTACCTGAGGGGATGAAAGGCAAATTTTCTACTTTCTCCTAGGAAATTGCATCTCGGTGGGCTCCGGGGCATCACTGGAGTTAAGAATGGCCTACTCGACCAGCTTAGATCGCGTACGTGCCAGGGCCAGACTGTGTGATGACTTACTAGCGCCCCTGGTCGTCATTTTATACCATTCTTGCAAGAGGTGACTGTGAACTGTGAGGTTTCCCACGTGCCACATCCCCGGGGACCTATAGAAACGCTGGAACTTACCTCCAGGTGCAGAAGGCCTGCTCACAGCGGGACATCCGCCCTTCCAGAGGGGAGGCGTCCTGTTTGTATTCTGCACCCACGTCTGTCTCACCTGTCCTGGAGCGATCCCACGTCACTTGTTTTGGATTATTTCTCACCTGCTCACTGGAGCTGCTCTGGCCCCACCTTGAATTTCCTTGCTCTGAGACATGGTGCGATCTGGTTCCTTTTATAGAGAATTCTACTAAAAACCTAAGTCCCAAGGGTGTCATTAGATCGTCCCCCAAGGGCTTAGGGGATAGATACAATGACACCAGGGGAGAAGCTCTTTTAATTACGTTTGTGATTGAGCAAGATTTCCCCTGCTACTTTCTCTCCCTTCCTTTCACATTATAGACGTAAGAACTCGGACCGTAGGGCCACCTCACCTGGGTCGGAATCCGACTTGACCACTTGGGAGATGGAAGATCTTGGGCAAGTTTCTTGATTTTAATGGGCCACATTTTTTCTCATCTGTCTGATGAAAACAGTTACGGCATCTTACTTGAAATGTGTCCATCTGTAAGGACAAACTATGTTAATGCAAGTCCCTTTCATACAGTAGCGTCTGTCATGTCATAGGTGATCAAGTCACATTGGCGGCTGTTCTTCCTAGGAAGGGACAGAAGCTCACTGCCGGGGTTTGCAGCCCCCTTTTACGTTTTGTCTGACTTTGCTCCAAAATGAAGAATCGCCTTCCCATCGTTTTCTTAAACTACGGGTTTTCCCTTTTATCCACGTTAACTTTGCTTTATCTCGACAAACCCAGCGATATCTTTAAATCAGACTGTTGCTCCCAACTTTAGAAGACTCCATTGGGTTTTGTCTTCATGTTTGATCCCTGAGGGCTCTTTGGACCATCTAAAGAGAAAGAGAAACTTTCATCTGCACCCTCAGCCCCGGGGGAACAGCTGGAACTACTAAGAGATTTCCAGTGTACTAAACGACAGTGATGGTGAAAGGTAGAATGAAGGCAGAAACTGGCCCTGGAGCTTTTGTCTGACATCCTGTCCCAGGTTCTCCATTTGAACACACAGCGAACCTGTTTCCTTCATGTCAGCACATTTCACCATTGAGTCAAGTAACATTCAGATTTCCTGAATTATGAGAGATTCGATTAGCTTGGTACCCTGAAAGTATTGTCTATATTCCCCTAGCTAAAATCTCACAGGTTACTTTAAAAATAATCTCTTATCTTTAGCATTTAATGTTTAAAAGAGGAAATTTGAGAGATTGTGACACTCCCTAATGGTCTATAATTACCACTTTCGGAAGCAGCAGCAGCTAATTATTTCGAACTATTAATTTTAATGAAACTTATATGATTAACGGTGTTGACATTTCCTGTCGCCAGGCTTGTTCTCTAAAAAGATCATTTGAACGTGGTATATATTTTTCAAAAAGTTCACTGAACCCTTATGGGCTGATGTGATCATAAGCCATAGCTGATGATCACAAATAGTGTTGGGGACAGAAAGCACAGATGTGCTTTGCACTGAGAGCCTGTTTCAGCCGTCTTTGCTGGAAGGACCTCACGTAGTGACAGCAAAGAGCCCACAGCTAACCTGAGGCAAGAGGGACATTGACCAAGGGAGTGTAGAGGGGAAAAAAAGCCTAAGCGGATGAGCCGGGTAGATAACTCTTATATTTTGCTTATAGACCTATAGTTACAAAAACTTTGTCCTAAGAACTTTGAGTTGAAGTAATTCCATCGTTACAAAGACTGCATTGAGAAAAGCAAAGCTTTTTACAGAATCCACTGGAACTGAGCTTCCAAAGCTGTGGAAGTTTGGGATTTAGAACAGCTTGCAGATTTGGAGCACAGCGTTTAAGAATGAATGGGGTCATGCTTCAGAGGAAAGACTTGGAGCCGTGGGTCTGAAGGCCATGGCCACGAGCAAAACAATATTCTGCAATCAAACCTCAGCTGTCAATCCGAAGCTAGTTCTCAGACATTACTCACACTTGGGGTAGCCTTATGCGTGTAGAGGACTGAACTTGGGTTCAGAAGACCTGGGTGTGGTCCTGTTTCTGTCCCTTCCAACAGAGTAAGCCACCTAAATGAAGACTCAGCGTTGCCATTTTTAAATTGATGTCAACTCTCCTAACATGCTGTTGTAAAATGAAAATACAGTCGCATGTCGCATAATGACGCTTCTGCCAACAAGGACCACATACACAGGGATGGTCCCATACGATTGTGACGGAGCTGAAATGGTCCTATTACCTAGTGATGTCCTGACGTCAAAGCACAACGCAGTGCTCCCGTGTCTGAGGTGACGCTGGTGTAAATCAACCCACTGCTCTGCCTGTCGTATAAAAGTACAGCACATACAGTTATGTGCGGGACAGAATACTTGATCATGATAATAAACTCTGCCACTAGTTTATGTATTAATTATACTTTTAATTGCTGTTGTAGAGTGTACTCTTTCTATTTATTAGGAAAATAGTTTGCTGTAGACAGTACACTGTGTTACTCAGGCAGCAGCCTCGTAGAGCTCGTGTTTACCACGTCTCTTGATTGCATCATTTTTCTCCTGTGCTGATTTAATCTCTTGTTGTTTTGTTCATCACGGCCCCTAAACATCCAAAGTCCACGGCTAATGTTGGCAGTAAGAGGCCACATTGAGTGATTGACCTGGAAAGGAAAGGAAAAGTGATTAAGGACCATGAGGGTGGAAAATCAGTGATGGGCATTACATATCTTATATATATCTTGCCAACATTATATATTATCACATTGTTTATCTTTGCCAATCTGATAATGAAAAAAGTGGTATTTTATTGTGTGTGTGTTTTTAATTATGAGTAAGGTTGAAATCTTTACCCATGTTAATGAGCCATGTCTACTTTTTTGTCTGTAGCTTGGCTGTTCATGGCCTTTGTATAACATAGGAAAAGCATGGCTTGATAGAGCACCAGTAAACATTGTAAAGTATCTGAGAGCAATAAAATAAGCATTATAATCATAGTAACACAATAAATGACATCACACAGAGCAGATCTGTTTTATTAGAGAGGTATAATGAGATCTTTGTGCCTCTCCTTTCCATTGAATTAGAAACATCAAGTTGTGGGAGTTATTCACAGGTGATTATTAGTGTGTTTTACTTTTACAGAACATGGAAAATTGATTATCTGTGCATCTATAAGGTGAGCTTCCACTGTAATCTTTTTGCATCAATAATTGTGGCATTTACTGCATAACATGAGCCAAGCTTGTCCTGTATTATAAATGAAGTACTTTATTCTGAGCACTCTTTTGGAAACACTGCAGGCTGAGATATTTAGTTATCTGGCTATTATGCAGATGCGTTCTTGTCTTGGGCATATTTCTCAGCGATGCTATTTACTTGTAACTGAGGGTAGAGTTGGCTATTGTATTTTCATTTGAGTATCACATTACCCTGGCAGCCAGTTCGTACCCATTAAGGGACTTGGGACTAGATTTCCAGGTGGTGGTAGGCTGTGGCCCATCGTGAATGACCATTTTTACACATTATTTGGTTTTATCATTAAGTCTGTCACTTCTCACATATGTACAATATGCCAACTACTATACAAGGTACCTAATATTATCTCACTGATTTATTTTTATTTATTTATTTACTTATTTAATTATCGTAACTTTATTTTTATTGTTGACACTATTACAGATGTACCCCTTTTCCTGCCCTTTGCCCACCTCCGCCCGGCCCCCGCTCCCCCCTTCCCTGTGTCCGTGGGTTATGCACAAATGTTCTTCGGCTAATCCGCCTTCTTTCATCCAGTCCCCCCGCCCCACTCCCCTGACGGCTGTCAGTCTGTTCCCTGTATCCATGCCTCTGTTTCTATTCTGTTCATTAGATATCATAAAGCAGATACTATTTTTATTGTACAGATGAAATGATAGATTCAAAATCATTAAATAATCTATACACCCCTACTAAGGGGTCAAGCTGGGTTCAGATCCAGTCTCACTGACTCTTATTTTTATGCTCCGAGGGCCAAGCCAGGGCTGCCCGCTGCAGAGAGGAGCCATGCGTGACAGTCCCACAGTGTCAACACCCTGCGCCCCTCCGTGGGGCCGGTGAGCTCCCGTCACTGTTTGCCCGGGGCTCAGCTTGCCATCGGTCTCTGCCTCCGTACTTTGCCCTGTTTCATCCAACGCCAAGAGCATCTTCCATCACTAGGCTTCAGCTATTGGTGCAGACCCCCTTCCTTTCCTGCTGGGATGGGCTGGAAATGTGTCGTTTGAGATTTATGACAATAGACTCTCTTGTGTCCGGCAATGAGCTGCAGGAAGACTTAACCATTCGGAAGCTCCGCAGCCCTCACAGAGGTGGTTCACATATGGATTGGGACTGTGCCCCCATCCACAGCTCTGGGCTTCTCTCTAGATTCCCGCAACTCAAACCCCTAACCAGACCCTGATCCTCTCCTGACCCCCCCCCCCCGGGAGACCCTAGCCCCGAGGTCTCTGGGTGCTGCCCCAGGACCCAGCACGTGCATCCCCCAGAGGAGGGGCACTTTTCCGTGACCATGTTGCTGACGTTGAAACTTCCCTATTGATCTCACTCATCAAAAAAATAAATCTGTTTCTGAGTTCTGCAAAGCCTTAAGATATAAATGCTCGCACTGCACTTTTTAACCTAAAATTCATCCGAGTGGCAGGAGATTGTTTTCTACACGAAGCAGTGACTTTCTTTGGACCCGAGGAAGCTGTTTTGCCTTGTTCTGCATGAAGGTCTGAGATGCATGGGAGTCTTGCATGTCAGCTGCCTGCCGTGCCCGGCATCCCCCCGTTACCAAAGGGCATCGTGGGCCCTGCAAGCACCACGCTTTCCCCCGCTCAGTGCTTTGCTCCCTGTTGCTCCCTTCCCTGGCCCCAGTTTCCCCTCTTCCCTCCATCTCTCAGGTGTCACCTGAGGCCACCACCCTCCTGCAGGAGCTTTGCTCTGGTCACCTGGGTCCCTTTGACCTTAGCACTCTGGGTGCTACTATAGCACCCAGAGCCGACCGTTCTTATAGAACTTGTTATCTACTGTGGACACCAAGTATTAGTGTTCCCAGAAATTTAACCACTCTCCACAAGGGGGCTAATTTTATAAAATTAGCGTCTTGGACTCATTGAAAATTCCCATTAGATGCGTGAACTGGAAACACTTCTAAGTTTAACTCGGATCATAATGTTGAGCTGAGCTACTTTATACAAAGGCTTTTGTGAATTCGATCGTCTTTCCTTTTATATTATTATTTTTTTTTAAAGTTAAGAGCCATAGGTAAAAGAGGGACTTTCTGGAGTTCCAAAAGTATCACCGCCAAATGTCGTGCGTCTCTCTAAATGTTCTTAGGTGGATGAGTACTGAGTTTGGTCTTGGTTCAGGATAGAAAATTAATGCAAGCTCAGTCAAGGGGCATTTTTAAAAAATCGAAGCCACTCTCAATTTATGTGTGAATCAACCTAGCCTGCGAGTGTGGTGTTAAAAGTTAATTGTATTGCTTCCTGTCTACTGTGTGTCCATTTTCTGGTTGAGGCATTTATCATTATGGTCCTAGAGGTCTCAAGTTTTATTCTCTCTTGGGAGTCACAGGGTATTAAAAGACCCCCTTCAGCCTGGCTGGTGTGGCTCAGCGGTTGAGCGTTGACCTAGGATCCAGGAGATCGCGGTTCGATTCCCGGTCAGGGCACATGCCCGGGTTTCAAGCTCCATCCCCATTCGGGGGCCTGCAGGAGGCAGCCGATCAATGACTCTCTCATCATTGATGTTTCTCTCCCTCTCTCTTCCTCTCTCTGAAATCAATACAAACATTGAAATACTCCCATGGAGCCTCATGGGCAGAAACTGGTGGCTTACTGGCCATCAAGTGGAGAGGACACTTCCAAGCATCTCTTTTTCGCGAGAACTATTTCGTACAAAGAGTTGACCAAGGTCATCTAGAGAAGCCTGTGTCCTCTGCCGAATCAAAATGATCATTTACTACAAAAACAGCACCCACCCCTAACGGATTCTTCCTTAGTTAGTTAGTAATGACCGACTACCCAGTTCATCTTTCCGCCTTGATCGGGTTTCTAACATCATAGAAAGCATTCTTCTCTGGAGTGCAAACATTTTGGGATGAAAGAATTAGCTCTGGGAAAGTTCAAGTTCAAGTTCCAAGTGCGCTGAGCTCCGTGTACCAGTTCACACCAATCACACTGCGTGCTAGGACTCAGTACGTTGTGTTTTTAAGAACGATGGTCCTTTTGCCTCCTATCAAGTTTGAAATGAGCACATCTGCGAACACTTTCTAGGAGTCCACATATTTGAAATGCCCTGTGTTGTGTTATAATTCTGTTAACTCCTTTTAAAACTGTTAACAAATGCTGAGGGATCGTTAGGACACTGTGCGGTTCAAGTCCTAACTCAAAGCATTACGTACAGCTCACTGCGTTTCAAGTTTGAAACAATAGACACTGAAGGAGTCTGTCGCATTGTCAAAGGCACACTCACTCACACACAACCACTTATAAATCAAATGAACTATGTGCAGTCAATTTAAAAAAAAAAAAACTTGTATAAAAGGTGGGAAGAGATATCTAATAACCAAAAGAGAATATAAGTAAATGCCTTTAAAAAAAAAAAAAAAGTGCAAAATTTCAAGCAGAGGATGGCTATACTTTTTAGTTTTGTGTTTTTTCAAGCCAGAAGAAGGGCTGTAAATAAACAGCGTCTTCTCACGCTTTGGTGAGGCTGAGAGAAGTCAGGCATTCACGCACAGACCAAATGGCATGGCTGCCAAGTTGGAAACGAGGGCCGTGCTGGAACCCTAAGGGTTTCCACTGCCCTCCCCCTGGGGGGAAGAACAGTTTTTAGCTACCACATTCCTATCTTCGGTTTGCAGGTATTTAGCAGATAGCTTTGGCTTTCAGAAGGTAGCAAAAGTCCTTTCCAGCAAACACCTGTAAAAGCAGGTCATGAACAACATGGGTAATTTGATTTCTGATCAGAAATACTGTGTGACTGTAACATAATAAGACCTTCTGGCATAGACTTCACTCTCAAGGTAATTTCAGGAGTTCCCGGTAAGCCCTGAGAGCTGCAGGACTGGCAGGGAAGGGGTGACGCTCCCCACAGTGCTAGGGGTGTGTTGAATTCTGCAGATTGGTCTCTGTTTCTCTGGTTACTCCAAGGCACACAAGCCTTGGGTCCGGTGTAAGAAACATTTAAGTTACAGCAAGGGATGGGCTCCACGGAGAACCAGTTGCCAGCGGGAAAGGGTTCAAGTGTATTATTATTTTTTAAACCCCATGCAGGCTGAGCCATCCTCCTGTATGGGGTCAGCCCACAGGCCGTGACCTGGAAGCTCATTCAGAACATAGAGAAGATTGAAAAGTGATAAACTAAAGTATTTTCTCGTTTCAGTGAGGACATAGGAGGGCTCCCTCGTCCTGTGCGGTGTTTTCTAGCTTTATGCTCTATAAATATTTCATCGCCACTAAGCGTGTGCTCCACAAATTCATTTACTTTGTTTTTGGCAAAGGGTGATCTGAGTTGCTTTGGCCCAGCATGCAAATGAGCTTTTTAATGGAAATGTAGTACATGTACTGCCTTTGATCATGGTAATGAGAGCGTCTTGCCTTTGACTCACCTGATCTCCCATTCTTTGGATTTAGCCCTGTGTGCAGTTGGCTCCCATTTGCCTAATGGAGCGGTGGGGGCGCATCCACAAATGCATCTTCAGTAAATTGCTTTTTTGAGACGGGGAGGGTGGAACTGAAATGGATCGTGTTCCTTTCTCTCTCTGTCAAATTTTATTTTTCATATGCACCGGGTGAGAGAAAGGTTTTCATGCTGAAATGCAAGGATCCGACTCTGCAGGGATGTACTTACTCTTTGTTGGAAATAGAATGATCTCACGGTATCTGCCTCGAACACACTGCAGTTGTTAGCTTTCCTTCTTTATGTCATGTCCTCTGTGGCTTTCCTGCTTCTTCATCTGCTTCTGACCATCTGGGAAGCCTCTGGCCCTGTGTGCAGAGCCCATTGAAATACTGTAGCTCCCACTATGAAACTTCACTGCGGTTAGCACCGATGACATGGCCTGTGCCACCTAAAGTAACGTTATTGGAACCACAGGACACAGAGGTTATCATTTTCTAGTTAAACCCTAAATTCTGTTTAAAAAACAAACAATAAAAACAAGAAACTCCTTTTCCTTGACCACTTCCCATTTCCCTATGGCAGGCGTCCCCCAGGCCCCCAAGGAGTTCGGGTAAACTAAAATGACAAGACACCTTGCCAACAGAGCGTGAGGGCCATCTGGCCGGGGAGCTCTCTTTCTTTCTGCCCCTCAGCACACTCGTTTGGGAACTGGCCCAAGAGTGTCCAGCTCCTGGCAGTGCCCTCTGGCAGCATTTGGCAGGTGTGAGAGCCTGAAAAAAAACAAACTGCTTCTCAAAAGGACACCGTGGCCTTCCAGGCCCCAGCATCGTAAAAGGACTCGTTCCATGTGGATCGCCTCCCCGGGCTCCTTTTTCATCTACGCAAAGGAGCGTATGGAAACCCAGGCGTCTGGTCGCCACCCTTCCCCTGCTCACATTTTCTTTTACAGCCCAGGGCACGTTCTTTTGCCCGACTTAGCGTCACTGTTATATTCCCTTTGATGATTTCTTTCTCCTTAGGCAAGCCACTTTTCAAAATATTCTGGCACCCCATTCCCAGGCCCTTCCCTTTCAAGCTAAAGATGAAAAGCATCAGTCAAAGCAAGCTTTGTAGTATTTTCTTGACCAGGTACCCAGGACCTCAGTCCCACTATCGATCCTTACCCAGAGGCATCGAAAAGTAAGTGGGAAGCGATTTGCCATCGGCCCTCCATCGACCGGGATGGCGCAAGAGCAGGTGGTCAGGCTCCTGGCCCTTACTCCTCTCCATGGTGCATTTTTTTGGCTAGTACTCAGGATGCACTTTTCGCAGAAATATCTCATGTTCACCCCAGAATAGAGAAAGGAGTTTGTTTTCAACACGGAACACAGCCAAGTTGTGTGTTTTTTTTTAAATGAGATTCTTAGCTATGGACCTGTTTTGTTTAACTAGCCCTGACATAGTTCATAATATCACCAGAAGCAGAGCTAACAGAGAACGTGGTTCTTGCTTTATGAGATTGACACGTGAACAAGGCATAAAAATTTTTAAAAGAAAATCAGAGTTCATTCTCAGATGAGAGAGCCGACTTCAGTTTGAGCTTCTCTTTATCATTGTGCCATAAGAGAAGTAGGGTGGACTTGCAATATTCTGGAGGAGAAGATTGGACATGTTCTTGAGTATTTCCCAATTGTAGGTTCTTTATAAAAATAAAGTTTGTGTGTTACCTGAAGGTTAATAATTGCATTTCTAAGCAGAAATAAATATGTCATGGAAGGAGAGACACTGAATTTGAGAAGAAGCTGAAAAGTCACCTCATCCAAGGTCTTCCCATTACAAGAGACCCTTGTCCCCAGTCGTGACGAAAAGGCAGGAATGTCTGCTTGGTCACCTCCAGGGACAGACACACTGGGCCCTGAGGCGGCC